>NC_141874.1:233098472-234478889 GCF_056163025.1 Triticum urartu
TCTCTCATGCTTCACTTATATTATTTTGAGAGTCTTCTAGAACAGCATGGTAATTTTCTTTGGTTGTAAAATTAGTCCTAATACGATGGGCATCCAAGATGGGTATAATAAAAACTTTCATATAGAGTTCATTAAAAACTATGAAAAGTTTGATACTTGATAATTGTTTTGAGATATAAAGATGGTGATATTAGAGTCGTGCTAGTTGAGTAATTGTGAAATTGATAAATACTTGTGTTGAGGTTTGCAAGTCCCGTAACATGCACGTATGGTAACCGTTGTGTGACAAATTTGAAGCATGAGGTGTTCTTTGATTGCCTTCCTTAGGAGTGGCGGTCGGGGACGAGCGATGGTGTTTTCCTACCAATCTATCCTCTAGGAGCATGCGCGTAGTACTTGGTTTTTGATGACTTGTAGATTTTTGCAATAAGTATGTGAGTTCTTTATGACTAATGTAGAGCCATGGATTATACACACTCTCACCCTTCCACCATTGCTGGCCTCTCTTGTGTCGCGCAACTCTCACCGGTACCATAAACCCATCATTTACCTTCCTCAAAACAGCCACCATACCTACCTATTATGGAATTTCCATAGCCATTCCGAGATATATTGCCATGCAACTTTCCACCGTTCTGTTTATTATGACACGCTTCATCATAGTCATATTACTTTGCATGATCATGTAGTTGACATCATATGTGTGGCAAGGCCACCATTCATAATTTTTCATACATGACACTCTTGATTCATTGGACATCCCGGTGCACCGCCAGAGGCATTCACATATAGTCATATTTTGTTGTAAGTATCGATTTGTAATTCTTGAGTTGTGAGTAAATAAAAGTGTGATGATCTTCATTATTAGAGCATTTTCCCATGTGAGGAAAGGATGATGGAGACTATGATTCCCCCACAAGTCGGGATGAGACTCCGGACGAAAAAAATAATAATAATAATAAAGAGGCCACAAAAAAGGAAGGCCCAAAAAAATTAGAGAAAAAAAGAGAAGGGGCAATGTTACTACCCTTTTTCCACACTTGTGCTTCAAAGTAGCACCATGATCTTCATGATAGAGAGTCTCTTACGTTTTCACTTTCATATACTGGTGGGAATTTTTCATTATAAAACTTGGCTTGTATATTCCAATGATGGGCTTCCTCAAATTGCCCTAGGTCTTCGTGAGCAAGCAAGTTGGATGCACACCCACTTAATTTCTTTTGTTGAGCTTTCATACACTTATAGCTCTAGTGCATCCGTTGCATGGCAATCCCTACTCACTCACATTGATATCTATTGATGGGCATCTCCATAGCCCATTTATACACCTAGTTGATGTGAGACTATATTCCTCCTTTTTGTCTTCTCCAAAACCACCATTCTATTCCACCTATAGTGCTATGTCCATGGCTCGTGCTCATATATTGCTTGAAGGTTGAAAAGTTTGAAAATGCTAAAGTATGAAATAATTGCTTGGCTTGTCATCGGGGTTGTGCATGATGGGAGAACTTTGTGTGACGGAAATGAAGCTTGGCCAAAATATATGATTTTGTAGGGATGAGCTTTCTTTGGCTATGTTATTTTGAGAAGACATAATTGCTTGGTTAGTATGCTTGAAGTATTATTATTTTTATGTCAATATTAAACTTTTGTCTTGAATCTTTTTGATATGAACATTCATGCCACAATAAAGAAAATTACATTGAAAATTATGTTAGGTAGCATTCCACATCAAAAACTCTGTTTTTTATCATTTACCTACTCGAAGACGAGCAGAAATTAAGCTTGGGGATGCTTGATACGTCTCCAACGTATCTATAATTTTTGATTGTTCCATGCTATTATATTATCTATTTTGGATGTTTAATGGTCTTCAATATGCTGTTTTATATTATTTTTGGGTCTAACCTATTAATCGGAGGCCTAGTGCCAGTTTCTGTTTTTTTGCCTATTTCAGTGTTTTGTAGAAAAGGAATATCAAATGGAACAAAACCTTTGCGAGGATCTTTCTTGGAACAAACGCAAACCAGGAGACTTGGAGTGAAAGTCTGGAACACTGCGAGGCTTCCACGAGATAGGAGGGCGCACCCAGGGGGTAGACGCCCCCCCCCTCATGGGCCCCACGGAGCTCCACCGACGTACTCCTCTCGCCTATATATACTCTTATACCATAAAAACATCAGGGGAAGCCACGAAACCACTTTGACACCGCCGCAACCTTCTGTACCCGTGAGATCCCATCTGGGGACTTTTCCAGCAATCTGCCGAAGGGGGATTCGATCACGGAGGGCTTGTACATCAACACTATAGCCTCTCCGATGATGTGTGACTAGTTTACCACAGACCACGGGTCCATAGTTATTAGCTAGATGGCTTCTTCTCTCTCTTTGGTTCTCAATACAAAGTTCTCCTTGATGTTCTTGGACATCTATTCGATGTAATACTTTTTGCGGTGTGTTTGCCGAGATTCGATGAATTGTGGATTTATGATCAAGTTTATCTATGAATAATATTTGGTTCTTCTCTGAATTCTTATATGCATGATTTGATATCTTTGCAACTCTCTTCGAATTATCGGTTTATTTGGCCTACTAGATTGATCTTTCTTGCAATGGGAGAAGTGCTTAGCTTTGGGTTCAATCTTGCGATGTCCTTTCCCAGTGATAGTAGGGGCAGCAAGGCACGTATTGTATTGTTGCCATCGAGGATAAAAATATGGGGTTTATATCATATTGCTTGAGTTTATCCCTCTACATCATGTCATCTTGCTTAATGTGTTACTCTGTTCTCATGAACTTAATACTCTAGATGCATGTTGGATAGCGGTCGATGTGTGGAGTAGTAGTAGTAGTAGATGCAGAATCATTTCGGTCTACTTAACACGAATGTGATGCCTATATTCATAATCATTGCCTAGATATTATCATAACTATGCGCTCTTCTATCAATTACTCAGCAGTAATTTGTTCACCCACTGTCGGTGTCAAAACCGGCGGATCTCGGGTAGGGGGTCCCGAACTATGCGTCTAAGGCGGATGGTAACGGGAGGCAGGGGACAAAATGTTTTACCTAGGTTCGGGCCCTCTTGATGGAGGTAAAACCCTACGTCCTGCTTGATTATTCTTGATGATATGAGTAGTACAAGAGTTGATCTACCACGAGATCGGAGAGGCTAAACCCTAGAAGCTAGCCTATGGTATGATTGCATGTTGTCCTACAGACTAAAACCCTCCGGTTTATATAGACACTGGAGGGGGCTAGGGTTACACAAGGTCGGTTACAAAGGAGGCGATATACATATCTATATTGCCTACCTTGCCTTCCACGCCAAGTAGAGTCCCATCCGGACACGGGACGAAGTCTTCAATCTTATGTCTTCATAGTCCAACAGTCCGGCCAAAGGATATAGTCCGGCTGTCTGGAGACCCCCTAATCCAGGACTCCCTCAGTAGCCCCTGAACCAGGCTTCAATGACGATGAGTCCGGCGCGCAGTGTTGTCTTCGGCATTGCAAGGCGGGTTCCTCCTCCGAATACACCACAGAAGAGTTTGAAAAGAAGGACAGTGTCCGACCCTGCAAAATAAGTTCCACGTACCATCGTAGAGAGAGTAATATTTCCACAAATCCAATCTGTTGACGTGTTTTGGCAGCATGACATCACGCCACGGCCCGGTAATTATTCAAACCGGTTTTCTTTAACCAGCCCCGCACATAATGCTAGGCGGTCTTGACACGTCTTGTCAAAGCAGAGATCGTGTTCCCCTTATTATGGGATTCTCATCAATACGGATGTGGGTAACCCAACCGTGCCATGAATTACGGCGCTTGGGGGATAAGCGAGTCTTACCAGGCTAGTGGGGGCGCATAGTTTAGTCCGCCCTTATAAAGGGATAAGATCTCACCTTTTTCTACCCACGCCTTCTTCCTCCTTGCTCATCCATTCTCGCGCACTCGAGCTCTAGCGCCAAAGTCCGCATCTTCCTCCTCAACTCTCTCCAAAACATGTCCGGAGCAGGAGGAAAGTGGATGGCCTCCTCCGTCACGGAGGGGCACATCAAAAAGTTACGCGGATCCGGATACTTAGCCGCGGATATCGCGCACCGGCTGCCAGCCGCGGGGCAGGTCATCCCTACCCCAGAACATCACGAGAGGGTGGTCTTCCTCCCCCACTTCGTCTGCAGACTGGGGTTTCCCATCCATCCATTGGTCTGCGGCCTCATGTTCTATTATGGGTTGGACTTTCATGATCTGGCCCCGAACTTCATCCTCAACATCTCGGCGTTCATCGTCGTGTGTGATACGTCTCCAACGTATCTATAATTTTTGATTGATCCATGCTATATTATCTACTGTTTTGGGCAATATTGGACTTTATTATCCACTTTTATATTACTTTTGGGACTAACCTATTAACCGGAGGCCCAGCCCAGATTTGTTGTTTTATACCTATTTCAGTGTTTTGAAGAAAAGGAATATCAGACGGAGTCGAAACGGAATGAAATCAACTGGAGAAGTTATTTTTGAAAGGAAACACACATGATGAACTTGGACCCCACGTCATTGAAGGAACAAAGTGCTCACGAGGGTGGGGGCGCCCCCCCCTAGGGCGCGCCCCCTGTATCGTGGGGCCCTCGTGGCTCCCCTGACGTACTTCTTCCGCCTATATAACTCCACGTACCCTAAAACTTCCAGAACGCAGAATAGATCGGGAGTTCCGCCGCCAGAAGCCTCCGTAGCCACTGAAAACCAATCTAGACCCGTTCCGGCACCCTGCCGGAGGGGGCAATCCTTCTCCAGTGGCCATCTTCATCATCCCGGTACTCTCCATGACGAGGAGGGAGTAGTTCTCCCTCGGGGCTGAGGGTATGTACCAGTAGCTATGTGTTTGATCTCTCTCTCCCTCGTGTTCTTGAGATGATATGATCTTGATGTATCGTGAGCTTTGCTATTATAGTTGGATCCTATGTTTCTCCTCCCCCTCCTCTCTCTTGTAATGAATTGAGTTTTCCCTTTGGAGTTATCTTATCGGATTGAGTCTTTAAAGATTTGAGAACACTTGATGTATGTCTTGCCGTGGATATCTGTGGTGACAATGGGATACCAAGTGCCACTTGATGTATGTTAAGGTGATCAACTTGCAGGTTTCGTGACATTGGGAACCTATGCATAGGGGTTGGCACACGTTTTCGTCGTGATTCTGTGGTAAAAACTTTGGGCACTCTTTGAGGTTCTATGTGTTGGTTGAATAGATGAATTGAGATTGTGTGATGCATATCGTATAATCATGCCCACGGATACTTGAGGTGACATTGGAGTATCTAGGTGACATTAGGGTTTTGGTTGATTTGTGTCTTAAGGTGTTATTCTAGTATGAACTCTAGGGCTGTTTGTGACACTTATAGGAATAGCCCAACGGATTGATTGGAAAGAATAATTTTGAGGTGGTTTCGTACCCTACCATAATCTCTTCATTCGTTCTCCGCTATTAGTGACTTTGGAGTGACTCTTTGTTGCATGTTGAGGGATAGTTATGTGATCCAATTATGTTAGTATTGTTGAGGGAACTTACACTAGCGAAAGTATGAACTCTAGGCCTTGTTTCAACGCATTGCAATACCGTTTACGCTCACTTTTACCATTAGTTACCTTTCTGTTTTTATAATTTCAGATTACAAAAACTATTATCTACTATCCATATTGCACTTGTATCACCATCTCTTCACCGAACTAGTGCACCTATACAATTTACCATTGTATTGGGTGTGTTGGGAACACAAGAGACTCTTTGTTATTTGGTTGTAGGGTTGCTTGAGAGAGACCATCTTCATCCTATGCCTCCTACGGATTGATAAACCTTAGGTCATCCACTTGAGGGAAATTTGCTACTGTCCTACAAACCTCTGCACTTGGAGGCCCAACAACGTCTACAAGAAGAAGGTTGCGTAGTAGACATCAAGCTCTTTTCTGGCGCCGTTGCCGGGGAGGTGAGTGCTTGAAGGTATATCTTTAGATCTTGCAATCGAGTGTTTTAGTTTCTTGTTTTATCACTAGTTTAGTCTATAAAAGAAAACTATAAAAAATGGAATTGAGTTTATCTCATACGCTTCATCTTTTTAATATCTTTCGTGAGTATGATGGAAAGGAAAATTGTGCCAAAGTGTTAGAAGAAGAATGCATTAAATTGTTTAGCACTAAATATATGAATGATGAGCATGATTGCAATGTTGTTAGTACGAATTCTTTGAATATCCATGATGCTAATGATGATTGCATTAGTTATGATGAAAATGCCTCCTATAAACATGTCAATTTTTGTGGAGTAGACTGGGTTTGCAAGTACACACCAAATAGGAAAGGTAGATATTGCAAGAGGCATAAGTACATAGAAACCAAACTATTGCAAGAAGAGCTAGATGAATTTGCTGAAAAATTCAATATTTTTCGTGCCCCTTGTGAATTTTGCAATGAACATGGTCATTTAAAGCTCCAATGCTATTTGTTTCATGATCAAGTCGTGTCCAAACATTGTGATAATTTGATTACCCTTGAGCATCATAAAGAGCTTAGCCTTCTTTTGGGTTATGAAGAAATGAAACGTATAACTGAGGGTATTCCAAAGTTTAATCTTGATAAAGTTCTTCATTTTGATCTAGAAAAGATTTATATGTATTGTGCGGTGAATTGCATTGAAAATCCTTATATTGCCAATTACATAAAGAAAAGAAAACAAATAGAAGATGAAGAGAATACTAATGAAAGGGAAGAGACTTCCCAATACCCTCCTATTATTTCTTATGACGAATCAGGTAACGAGGAGGAGCCTCCTATTCAACCAATCTCATTAATAAGGAGCTCCAAAAAGAGGATTGAACCCACACATGATGTGGTGAAGAAGAAGAAAAGGAAAAGGAAGAGAGGTAAAAAGATATCTCTCCCAAATAAAGTTGCTCCTATTATTGCTGTGCCTCATGAAAATGAAGATGATACACTTTATGATGATCTCGTTATGCCTATTGCTTGTTGTGATGATTATGATTGGGAAGATAATGATACTTCTTATGATCTTGAAAATCTTTTTGGTACTTGCTTGGAAGAATATGATAATAATGTTTGCTATATTATTGGTGCTATCCATACTATTAATGATGAGAGTGATTATGCTTATGATACGAAAAGACCCAAGCTTGGGGAAGCTATGTTTGGTGAGGATGACATATTTGAGAATATATTTGCTGCAATTAATGTTTGTCCCAAGCTTTGGGATGCTATGTTTAATAATGATGATATTTTTAGCCTTCAATGTTTTGATATGTAAAGTGATTATGATGAGAACAAAGTTGCTACTATGATGATTATTGTGATAAAACTTATGCTATAAAGAGTAGTGATGATTATATTTATAAAACTTGTCATGATTATGAGTACCCTTTCTCTAAACATTACTCCTTTAACGTGGAAACAGTTTATATTATTCAAGTCTCTTATGATACTCCCACTATTCCGAATGAGAAGAATTTTGCTTATGTGGAGAGTAATAAAATTTCTATGCTTGTAGATCATGAAAAGAATGCTTTAGGTTCTGTTTATATTGTTGAATTCATTCATGATGCTACTGAAAATTATTATGAGGGAGGAACATATGCTTGTAGGAATTGCAATAATATCAAGTTTCCTCTCTATGTGCTTAAAATTCTGAAGTTATGCTTGTTTTACCTTCCTATGCTAGTTGATTATTGTTCCCATAAGTTGTTTGCTCACAAAATCCCTATGCATAGGAAGAGGGTTAGAATTAAATGTGCTAGTCATATTCTTCATGATGCTCTGTTTATGTTACAATTCTTATCCTTCATGTGAGCATCATTGAAATCATCGTGCCTAGCTAGGGGCGTTAAACGACAGCCCTTGTTGGGAGGCAACCCAATTTTATTTTGTCTCCTTGCTTTTTGTTCCTGTTTAGTAATAAATAATTCATCTAGCCTATGTTTAGATGTTGTTTTATGTGTTTAATTAGTGTTTGTGCCAAGTAGAACCTTTGGGAAGACTTGGGGGAAGTCTTGTTGATCATGCTGTCAAAAACAGAAACTTTAGCGCTCACGAGAATTGCTGCCATTTTTATTTGGAGAGCGATATTTAGTTAATTATTTTTTCAGATGATTAATAGATAAATTACTCACGTCCAACAATTTATTTTAGAATTTTTGGTGTTCCATATCTTGCGCTAGCTACAGATTACTACAGACTGTTCTGTTTTTGACAGCTTCTGTTTTTCGTGTGTTGTTTGCTTATTTTGATGAATCTATGGCTAGTAAAATAGTTTATAAACCATAGATAAGTTGGAATACAGTAGGTATAACACCCGTATAAATAAATAATGAGTTCGTTACAGTACCTTGAAGTGGTCTTTTGTTTTCTTTCGCTAACGGAGCTCACGAGTTTTCTACTTTAAGTTTTGTGTTGTGAAGTTTTCAAGTTTTGGGTAAGGATTCGATGGACTATGGAATAAGGAGTGTCAAGAGCCTAATCTTGGGGATGCCCAAGGCACCCTAAGGTAATATTCAAGGATATCCAAGAGCCTAAGCTTGGGGATGCCCCGGAAGGCATCCCCTCTTTCGTCGTCATTCATCGGTAACTTTACTTGGAGCTATATTTTTATTCGCCACATGATATGTGTTTTGCTTGGAGCATCAATTTATTTTGTTAGGATTTGCTTGCTTCTATTTACAACAATGTTTTGCATCTTTTATTTCAATAAAAGTGCCATTGATAGTCTTTACTATGCCAATTTTAGAAGTCACATGTTGCGGTTTGAAAACAGAAAGTTTACCGCTGTTGCAATAATTCCCTAGAAAATTCAGAATGTGATAAAATGTTGAAACCTTTTGAATATTAAGCTCTGATAAATTTACTACAGTGGGAATTTTCTTTCATAATTTTTGGAGCTAGGAAAGTATTGATGTTGCAGCATTCTTTACAGACTATCCTGTTTAGGCAGATTGCTGTTATGTTTGCATTGTTTGCATATGGTTGCTTCTTTAATGATTCTATTTGAGGATATGACTATTAAATATGCAGAGGCATTTAGTATGCAATGTTGAATAATAATTTTAGTGATTTGCTACAGTAGAGTATGATAAGGTTTTTGCAATGGTTTATACTAACTTATCTCACGAGTCCTTGTTGAGTTTTGTGTGGATGAAGCTTTTGAGATTTAGGGAGACCGTGATATGAGAGGAATTAAGGAGACACAAATGCTCAAGCTTGCGGATGCCCAAGGCATCCCAAGATAATATTTCAAGAAGTCTCAAGCATCTAATCTTGGGGATGCCCCGGTTGGCATCCCACCTTTCTTCTTCAACAACTATCGGTTAGTATCGGTTGATCCTAAGTTTTTGCTTCTTCACATGATGTTTGCCATTCTTAGAATGTCATTTTATTTTGCTTTGCTTGCTGTTTGAATAAAATACCAAGATCTGAAATTCTTAAATGTTAGAGAGTCTTCACATAGTTGCATAATTATTCGACTACTCATTGATCTTCACTTATATCTTTCATAGTTTGTCATTTGCTCTAGTGCTTCACTTATATCTTTTAGAGCATGGTGGTAGTTTTATTTTGAAGAAATAGATGAACTCTCATGCTTCACTTATATTATTTTGAGAGTCTTAAATAGCATGGTAATTTTCTTAAAATCATAATATGCTAGGTATTCAAGAATAATAAAATTCTCTTATGAGTGTGTTGAATACTAAGAGAAGTTTGATACTTGATAATTGTTTTGAGATATGGAGATGGTGATATTAGAGTCATGCTAGTTGAGTGGTTATGAATTTGATAAATACTTGTGTTGAAGCTTGTGATTCCCGTAGCATGCACGTATGGTGAACCGTTATGTGACGAAGTTGGAGCATGATTTAATTATTGATTGTCCTCCTTATGAGTGGCGGTCGGGGACGAGCGATGGTCTTTTCCTACCAATCTATCCCCCTAGGAGCATGCGCGTAGTACTTTGTTTCGATAACTTCTAGATTTTTGCAATAAGTATATGAGTTCTTTATGACTAATGTTGAGTCCATGGATTGTACGCACTCTCACCCTTCCACCTTTGCTAGCCTCTCTAGTACCGCACAACTTTCGCTGGTACCATAAACCCACCATATACCTTCCTCAAAACAGCCACCATACCTACCTATTATGGCATTTCCATAGCCATTCCGAGATTTATTGCCATGCAACTTTCCACCATCCAGTTTATCATGACACATTCATCATTGTCATATTACTTAGCATGATCATGTAGTTGACACAGTATTTGTGGCAAAGCCACCATTCATAATTCTTTCATACTTGTCACTCATGAATCGTTGCACATCCCGGTACACCACCGGAGGCATCCATATAGAATCATATCTTGTTCTAAGTATCGAGTTGTAATTCTTGAGTTATAAGTAAATAAAAGTGTGATGATCATCATTAATAGAGCATTGTCCCAAATAAAAAAAAGAGAAAGGCCAAACAAAAAAAGGGAAAGGCCAAATAAAAAAAGAGAAAGGCCATAAAAAAAGAAGGCCAAATAAAAAAATAAAAAATAAAAAGGGGCAATGCTACTATCCTTTTTCCACACTTGTGCTTCAAAGTAGCACCATGATATAGCGAGTCTCATATATTGTGCTTCAAAGTAGCACCATGTTCTTCATATAGAGAGTCTCATATGTTGTCACTTTCATATACTAGTGGGAATTTTTCATTATAGAACTTGGCTTGTATATTCCAATGATGGGCTTCCTCAAAATGCACTAGGTCTTCGTGAGCAAGCGAGTTGGATGCACACCCACTAGTTTATTTTGTTGAGCTTTCGTATACTTATAGCTCTAGTGCATCCATTGCATGGCAATCCCTACTCACTCACATTGATATCTATTGATGGGCATCTCCATAGCCCGTTGATACGCCTAGTCGATGTGATACTATCTTCTCCCTTTTTGTCTTCTCCACAACCACCATTCTATTCCACCTATAGTGCTATGTCCATGGCTCACGCTCATGTATTGCGTGAAGATTGAAGAAGTTTGAGAACATCAAAAGTATGAAACAATTGCTTGGCTTGTCATCGGGGTTGTGCATGATTTAAGTATGTTGTGTGGTGAAGATGGAGCATAGCCAGACTATATGATTTTGTAGGGATAGCTTTCTTTGGCCATGTTATTTTGAGAAGACATCATTGTTTTGTTAGTATGCTTGAAGTATTATTATTTTTTATGTCAATATAAACTTTTGTCTTGAATCTTCCTAATCTGAATATTCATATCACAAGTAAGAAGAATTACATTGAAATTATGCCAACTAGCATTCCACATCAAAAATTATTATTTTTATCATTTACCTACTCGAGGACGAGCAGGAATTAAGCTTGGGGATGCTTGATACGTCTCCAACGTATCTATAATTTTTGATTGCTCCATGCTATATTATCTACTGTTTTGGGCAATATTGGGATTTATTACCCACTTTTATATTACTTTTGGGACTAACCTATTAACCGAAGGCCCGGCCCAGATTTGCTGTTTTATACCTATTTCAGTGTTTTGAAGAAAAGGAATATCAGACGGAGTCGAAACGGAACGAAATCAACTGGAGAAGTTATTTTTGGAAGGAAACACACCTGATGAACTTGGACCCCACGTCAAGGAAGGAACGAAGTGCTCATGAGGGTGGGGGCGCGCCCCCTGTCTCGTGGGGCCCTCGTGGCTCCCCTGACGTACTTCTTCCACCTATATAACTCCACGTACCCTAAAACTTCCAGAACGCAGAATAGATCGAGAGTTCCGCCGCCAGAAGCCTCCGTAGCCACTGAAAACCAATCTAGACCCGTTCCGGCACCCTGCCGGAGGGGGCAATCCTTCTCCGGTGGCCATCTTCATCATCCCGGTGCACTCCATGACGAGGAGGGAGTAGTTCTCCCTCGGGGCTGAGGGTATGTACCAGTAGCTATGTGTTTGATCTCTTTCTCGTGTTCTTGAGATGATACGATCTTGATGTATCGCGAGCTTTGCTATTATAGTTGGATCCTATGTTTCTCCTCCCCCTCCTCTCTCTTGTAATGAATTGAGTTTTCCCTTTGGAGTTATCTTATCGGATTGAGTCTTTAAAGATTTGACAACACTTGATGTATGTCTTGCCGTGGATATCTGTGGTGACAATGGGATACCACGTGCCACTTGATGTATGTTAAGGTGATCAACTTGCGGGTTTCGTGACATTGGGAACGTATGCATAGGGGTTGGCACACATTTTTGTCGTGATTCTCCGGTAGAAACTTTGGGGCACTCTTTGAGGTTCTATGTGTTGGTTGAATAGATGAATTGAGATTGTGTGATGCATATCGTATAATCATGCCCACGGATACTTGAGGTGACATTGGAGTATCTAGGTGACATTAGGGTTTTGGTTGATTTGTGTCTTAAGGTGTTATTCTAGTACGACTCTAGGGCTGTTTGTGACACTTATAGGAATAGCCCAACGGATTGATTGGAAAGAATAACTTTGAGATGGTTTCGTACCCTACCATAATCTCTTCGTTCGTTCTCCGCTATTAGTGACTTTGGAGTGACTCGTTGTTGCATGTTGAGGGATAGTTATGTGATCCAATTGTGTTAGTATTGTTGAGGGAACTTACACTAGCGAAAGTATGAACCCTAGGCCTTGTTTCAACGCATTGCAATACCGTTTATGCTCACTTTTACCATTGTATAATTTCAGATTACAAAAACTATTATCTACTATCCATATTGCACTTGTATCACCATCTCTTCGCCGAACTAGTGCACCTATACAATTTACCATTGTATTGGGTGTGTTGGGGACACAAGAGACTCTTTGTTATTTGGTTGCAGGGTTGCTTGAGAGAGACCATCTTCATCCTACGCCTCCTACGGATTGATAAACCTTAGGTCATCCACTTGAGGGAAATTTGCTACTGTCCTACAAACCTCTGCACTTGGAGGCCCAACAACGTCTACAAGAAGAAGGTTGTGTAGTAGACATCAGTGTGCGAGGCCTTCCTCCGTTTCCAGCCCAACTTCGGCCTGTGGCTAAAGACCTTCAATATCAAGCCGAAGGTGGTGGGCGGCCAACAAGCGGAATGCGGCAGAACCATGGTGGGCAAAATGCCCAACGTTGCATGGCTCGAGGGCTCCTTCGTGGAGACCGTAAAGGGGTGGCAATCGGGGTGGTTCTACATCACCGAGCCGCGCGACACCAACTGGGTGGCGGCCCCCGAGTTTCGATCCGGAATCCCCACGCGGCTCACTTCCTGGAAGGAGAAGGGCCTGTCCTGGGGTTCATCGATGGAGCTGGAGGGACTCCAGAAATGTATCCGAAACATGAAAAGCAAGAAACTTAAGCTTGTTAACATAGTCCAGGTCATGCTCTTCCACCGGATCCTCCCGTGTCAGCAACGGGATTTCAACTTATGGGAGTTCGACCCGGCCTGACACCAGACTCTAAGCGAGCTCTTCGACACAACGCACAAAGACGTCTGGAGGGTGCTGTTCAAGGGCGCCGAGGTCCCTCCCTCTCTCACCGAGGACCGCGGGCTAAGCATGAAGCGCCCTGCGAATCAGGTAAGTTCTGTACATTTGGTAGGATATTTATTTCCCATAGCTTAACCATGTGCGGGGTCTGAACTCCCATGCCTTTAACAGGACTGGGTGGAGGCATCGGAGCGGATCGACTGTCCGGGCCCCCTGCCCGAAGACACCGCGGACGCTCTCCTGGCGGAGATGCTGACTCCGACTCCTTAAAAGGTGCCGGAGAAGACCAAGGAGAAGGCCAAGGGAACTCGAAAGAGTTCCCGGTGCCAGGTGGTATCGGACTCATTGTCCGATAACTCCGCGACGCACTCCTCCCATGAAGATGCTCCCCCTCCAGCCGGGGAGACAAGAAAAGAAAGTCCGCCCCAACCGGGGAGGCCGAAGGATCCAAGAAGGAAAGGACTCTTCTTCTAGACTGCTCCACCACCGCTGCCGAAGGCGAAGACGAGTGGCTGCTCAGGGCCAAGCCCCTGGCAAAGTCATAAGTATTCAGATACCAGAGTAACTCATAGCATACCTTTGTCGCACTGCTTCTCCTAATGCTGAATATGATTATGTAGACCGCCCCAAGCCCGTATCGACGTATCCTCATCGGACGGCTCCTTGGATTCATCGGATATGGATAGCGATCCACTTCCGACCGCCTCCTCCCCTTGCCCTACGGACAATTATGAGGTATTGTCTCAAGGGGCACCGAGCCGGGGGGAGACAGTCCCGGATGCGCCTCAAGGCGACCTTCCGGACTCCAGGAGCAAAGGGAGCAAGGCTCCCGGGGGCTCCAAGTTCGGCTCTCAGCCGAACACCGCGCCGGAACCTCCAGTGGTTCCGGACTCGGGCAGGCGGCCCCCTTCCATAAGGGGTAAGATGCCCGTGCCGGTGACCTCTGTCCATCCAGAGGCACCGGACAACCTGCTGGGAGCGCTTCGCAGCGCCTCCATCGACGAAGAGCACCGCACTATTATGAGTGCGGTGATCAAGAAGGTTTAGTCCGCCAAGAGCGGACTGACTGAAGCCTGTGCCAGCCTTCTAACAGGCTTTGAGGTAAGTATTAAAATATAGGAAAATATTACCGCATAGACAGTAGCCCCCGATGCTCTGTTTGGTGTTCAAAAAGAAAAGACGAATAGAGGATCAAATAATATCTGCAAGAGTCTAATATAAGTATGTCTATATGCGTATGCAGGCTTCTCTGCTGGCCTCTGCAGCACTGACTGCGGAGGTCGCCGCACTGAAGCAGGACCTTGAGGGGTCCGAGAAAGAGCTCGTCCTTGCTAAGAGGCAGCTCGAGGAGAACAAAGGTAAGTAATACCTTGTCTATAGATATATATATAAGATGCGATTGCAAAATGACAGGATCATCATGAATTTGCCAGGGGCCATGACTGAAGTGGCGACCCTGAAGCAAGCGCTGTCCGAGGCCAAAAACAAAGCGGCCCAGGAGCTAACCGAGCGGGAAAAGCAAGAGGCACGGTTGGGCGAGGTGCGGCAAGAGCTCCAAGCTCTCATGAAGAAGCATGAGGCGTTGGAGCTTGACTCGAAGACGCGAGAGTCTGAGCTTGCCGCGGCCCTTGAGAGCGCAAAGAATGCCAAGGCTGAAGCCCACAAGGCCCTCCAGGAGATTGAGGCGATGAGGAAGATAGCGGCGGGTAAGGCATTCAATATGCAAAGCAAGCATGTGAAAGTAAATTACTTGTTACTTACCCGAGTCCGGAGCTCTCCAGGAGCATTCGCAGATTTGCCCCGCAGCGTGTCGGATGCCGCAAGGTTTTACCAGGCCGAGGAGGGAAGCTCGACGAAGAAGTTGTTCTGGTCTCAGTATACTGGGACCGAACACCCGATGCCTATGAGCGACCAGCTGAAGCAACTGGTCGAGCTGCACAAGGCAGCCGAACAGGCCATGAGGGGCCTTATAATCTGGATGTGGCCTGACGACGCCCTTCCCAACAGCTACTTCGGCCTGGTGAGGCGGCTTGTGGATGCCTGCCCACGGCTGGAAGTCATCAAGCGGTCCGTCTGCATCGAAGGTGCACGCCGAGCTTTTGCCCGTGCGAAGGTGCACTGGGCCAAGATGGACACCGAGAAGCTGGTGAAGGAGGGGCCACCGCAGGGCAAGGAGCATCGCCACCCCGAGATGTATTATGAGGGTGTCCTGAAGGGTGCCCGTCTTGTAGCTGACGAGTGTGCGAAAGATGTAATATTTGAATGAACTTGCTCGTGTGATCCTGTATTATGAAAACTTGTTCATATGCGCTATGCAACTCTTGTTTGAATTTAAAATATTACCTTCTGTTCGGTTGTTTATCAAATCTGGGAGATGGCTAGTCGTCGGCTTCTGCCCCCATGCCACGAGTGTCGGGGTGTTCGAGATAGACCTGAGCACTCTTGTTCCCATTTTTGGGTCCTTCGAGGGAGGTGCTCAGCACAACGAACCAGGCAATCGGACTATAATGCTTTATCACTCTCACTTCGCCATAGAATTCTATAATTTTAAATTTTGGCGAAGCCCTAGTATTCGGAAGACCGAATTCGGGGCGCTATACACGCCTTAAGCCGGACAAAGCCGACTCCTCGCTCTAAGCGGCATAAGTCTTTAGGGACTCGAAACCTCTCGAACAGCAACCAGTCTCTCGCCTGATCATGACAGTCAGTTTTAGCTTTCTCTATTGAGGTGCTTAGCCCAGCAGAACCGAGGCACAATCGCAGTAGTTCTCCCAATGCTACCTTAGCCAATATAGCGGAACGTAAGGTACCAAAACATGGGAGCTGGGCAAACCCAACTATTGACCCAAGACATGATTCGGAGCTGATGCATATAATGCTATAAGTTCGGGGTGCCGCACTGTCGAAAGTGTTCGGACTTCTCACGCCGTAATATGGGGTATGCTTAAGCCCCTAGCGTACTGGCCGCACCAGAGTGTACGGGTGCTGGATGTCATGAATGAACATATACATATATATAAAGAAGAATAGAGAATGCAATAATAGTCTAGTGCGATGCATTGTTTATTCAAAAAGGTGCGTTAAAGCACAATGATACAAGTAGTGCGATAAGCAAAAAGTAGGACTATTTGACATGTCCCCTCCAAGGGCAAGCTGAGGAATGGTATTAAAGCAAGTATTTCACTCGTTATCGTAATCCACCTGGGAGTTCCGTGGTGCGACGTAGCTTTCTGCCTCCTTCGTTGCTGCATTATGTGCTCGGCCATCATACTGCTGGACAGGGTTTCCAGAGATTAAAGTCCTGAAAGAGAGAAAAATAACAAAGCGGGAAGCCCCTAGTGCGGTTAAGCTGCGTCTTGGGGCGTGCCGTAGTCGTGCCCCCTCCCCACCTATGCCCATGGTATTTTCAATGCGTAATTATGTACACGTGGCATGGATTTCGCCGTTTGGCTGGTACTAGGGTGGGGGCGCATTGCTATGAGAGCTCGGAACGTGCCAGGCGGTCTTGCTGCCGATTACTCCGGGCGCGCTTGAAGGTGTCCGGGTCCTTAATCACCGAACTAGTGGATTGCCTTAAGAGGCTGCTTTGCGCTTCTGCTGCGAGGGCCGCAGTGTGCTCCTCCGTGCGGAGAGAGCGCTCTGTGTTTCCATTAACTGTGATGACCCCTGAGGTCCTGGCATCTTGAGCTTGAGGTATGCATAATGCGGTACCGCATTGAATCTCGTAAATGCGGTTCGCCCGAGCAGTGCATGGTAGCCACTGCGGAACGGACTATATCGAAGATTAACTCCTCGCTTCGGAAGTTATCCGGGGATCCAAAGACCACTTCCAGTGTCACTGAGCCTGTGCAATGGGCCTCTACACCTGGTATGACACCTTTGAAGGTCGTTTTTGTGGGTTTGATCCTTGAGGGGTCTATACCCATTTTGTGCACTGTGTCCTGATAAAGCAAGTTCAGGCTGCTACCGCCATCCATTAGGACACGAGTGAGGTGAAATCCGTCAATGATTGGGTCTAGGACCAGTGCGGCGAATCCGCCATGATGGATACTAGTGGGGTGGTCCCTGCGATCGAAGGTGATCGGGCAAGAGGACCATGGGTTGAACTTTGGGGCGACTGGCTCCAACGCATATACATCCCTTAGCGCACGCTTCCGCTCCCTCTTGGGGATGTGGGTTGCGTATATCATGTTCACCGTCCGCACTTGTGGGGGGAACCTCTTCTGTCCTCCGGTGTTCGGCTGTCGGGGCTCCTCCTCGTCATTGCTATGTGGCCCCTTATCTTTGTTTTCGGCATTTAACTTGCCGGCCTGCTTGAACACCCAACAATCCTTGTTGGTGTGGTTGGCTGGCTTGTCGGGGATGCCGTGTATTTGACACGAGCGGTCGAGTATACGATCCAAACTAGACGGGCCCAGAGTGCTTCTTTTGAATGGCTTTTTCCGCTGACCGGGTTTAGAGCCTTTGAATCCGGCGTTGACTGTCGTATCCTCAGTATTATCGCTATTAATGCGGCATTTGTGTTTGTTGCGACGAGACCTGCCATTTCCATCCTTGGTATCCGAAGTACCATGGTTCTTTGATATGTTATTGCTGCGAGCCAGCCAGCTCTCTTCTCCGCACAAAAGCAGGTCATGAGTGTCGTGAGGGCTGCCATAGATTTCGGCTTTTCCTGGCCAAGGTGCCGGGCGAGCCACTCGTCACGGATGTTGTGCTTAAAAGCTGCTAGGGCCTCTCCATCTGGACAGTCGACGATTTGATTTTTCTTTGTTAGGAACCGTTTCCAGAATTGCCTGGCCGATTCCTCTGGCTGCTGAATTATGTGGCTCAAGTCATCGGCATCTAGCGGTCCCACATAAGTGCCCTGGAAGTTGATGCGGAGCATCCTTCCATCATCCCCATGGACTCTACACCGACACATCAAGCCCCACATGGACCTATGACAAGAGCGAGAACACGTGCTTTGGAAACCGAGGTGAACTCTTTCCTGCTTACCTTGCATATGGATACGAATGGAACATTGTTGCTACCTCACCAAGATATGCTATGTCTCATTAGGTACGAAGAGGAACACCACCAAGAGGCTCAGGAGCACCCCCAAGGAGAAGAGGAACCACCCCAAGGCCACGCGGACCAAGACGGAGTGCAACACCAGCAAAACTGGAAGTCCCAGGTGACCCCGTGCGCACGGGCCCCCGAGACCCCGTGTCCACGGGCTATCCAGGAAGTTGGCGCTGGAGCACCCCGTGCGCACGCGCCTCCCAGGATGGACGGCTGAGATCCCCAAACCGAGGCCCTCTTCATCTCTCTCGACCCCAAGACTATATAAACCGTAACTAGGGCGATGTTTAGGTTTAGCAAAGTATGAGATGAGATATTTGTGAGCTTTGCTCCTTCTACCTTCCCATTTGTGGAATCAAGACCCCTTTGGGAAGAATCCTAGTGGATTTCAAGACCTCCTCTAGGAGAAGACTATCTTCAAGACCTCATCTCCTAGGAGTGGGAAGAACTTTGCCATTGTATCTTTCCTTTGATTGTGCTTGTGACTTGTGGATCTTATTTTTCTATTCTAGTGGATGTGTGATTGGGGAATTGTTTGACTGATCTCCTCTTTGTGTTCTTGTGAGTTTGCCTTTTTTCCCCTCCAAGTGTGAAAAGATCCCCCCTCTAGGATTACATCCTATATCATTTTGGTATCAAGAGCAAGGTTGATTCACATCTTGGAGTCCCATCCCCCCCCCCCAGTTGCTAGCTTGGTTTTGTTGTTTTTCGTCCTAATTCGAAAATCCCCACAAAAATAGCCCCCAAAAATTTTTCTTGCAATTTGTTGGATCTTGTGAGATTTGGTTGTTTTGATCCACGAATTTGGAGTTTGGCAAGTGGATATACCCATCTTCCTGCTTCCCCACCTTCCAAATCCTCGGAATTGCCCTTATCTTGGAAAATACCCACGGATCCGGAGCTGTTCTTCCGCTCGCCGCACACCCCGTGCACACGGGCCCTCGAGACCCCGTGCACACTGGACCCCATGCACACGGGCCTCACTTACCCCGTGCGCACGGACCTTCCAGAAACTTTCGGCCATCTTTGTTTTGCACCATTTTGCATCCATACCAACACTCGTGTTCTTCCGCACTATTTCTCGTGGTTGTTTGAGTTTCGGACCGCGGTTTCTCTTGTGTCCTAAGGTGTTTAGGCTACTTAGGCGCATTTGGACATCATCATCGCCGCCACTCAATCATCAACTCGGACACCAAGCCGGCTTCACCAACTTCATTCTTACCGTACGATCGGACGGTAACCTCGACAACATCTCACCCTTGCTTTTGCATTGATAACCTGAGCCATTTCGCGTCGCTTACCCATCGAGACTAGCAAGTTGAGAATTTCCGGGCCACGCTTTTGTGCACCATAGTGCCATAAGTCTCTCCCGTGCATATCTTACATACTTGTCTCATATCATACTTGGCTCTAGCTTCAAAGAAAAAACAAGAAAAGCTTTTAAGCAAAAGAGGAGCAACAAAGAGCTTGTAAGCAATAGCATCGAGTCATTTTTGCATATCATCTTCGACACCTCATACATAGCATAGTTGGGATTGAAGACGGCACGTTTCTCTTATAGGTTGGTGCACACGCGTATCTAGCCCATTTGAGCAATCGAGCTAGCGTCTCTCTAGTATTCGCACAACAAGAGCATTTTCCGTGGATGCACATTTTGAGCTCGCCCCTTGGTTGTGCGGATCCCATCTATCTTCCGTGTGTGTGTTCCTAGTGATATCATTGGGTTTGATCTATTTGTTTTTACTTGCATTTTTGTGAATCTTCTCAACCTTATCGATATCTTGACTCACATTTGCTTGAGATTTTTGCCACCATCCTAACCGAGCTCCTCCATAAGCCTTTTACTTGTAGGTGTGAGAAATAATTCCCGGTACCAATTCCCCTATTATAGCATCGTGAGATCGTACTTGTAACATCCACAATCTTCGGAAAAGGTAACTTTGGTTTTGTTCTCTCATTTGTCCTACTCACCACCACTTGCTCATGATGGATAGGCCAAGTACTTCTACCAACCCACTCTTCATGGAGCAAGACGACGACATGAACTCCTTCGTCACCAAGAGTCACCTCTTTGGTGCACAACGTGCTTTGCATCAAGAGCAACAAGCTATGAGTGACCGCATCGACAACCTTGCCGCCGACTTGCGACTTTCCGAGCAACGTACAAGGGACTACTTCAACCACAAGCTCGACGATCACAAGCAAGAGAATGATGCAAGGATGGATGAAATTCATGCTTTGTTGCTCAACCGCTCGTCTTCCACTTCAAGAAGGAGCCGTTCAAGCCGCCACTCCGACTTCACCCTCTCCGGCTCAAGTACACCGACATCGAACACTCTTCGTCGAGCCGCGCGCACCAACCGTCAAGCAAGTCGCAATCCACTTCGAGACACCGACTCTCAAGAGCGTCGACAACGTCAAACTCAAGAGGCCTTTGCGCTAGCACGAGAATGGCAACAACAACGCCAACATGAAGAGGAAAAACGTGCGCGTCTACACCAACTTTCACAAGATGCCGAGACACAACGTCAAGAACAACAACTCCGTGATGCTCAAGCACTTGCGGCGCAACAAGCTCTACGTGATTCGAGTCGAGCCGTTGCTGACCGAAGCCGTCAAGCCCGTGAACAAGATGAAGCACTTCGCGATGAAATTCAAGAACAAAGATTTCAAGCTCGCGTGCATCGTCAAGTTCCTCCTCGAGCTCGCGAAGCTCCCCCACAAGCTCGCCAACACCATCAAGTTCATCGAGAGCATGAAGACAATGAACATCCTCCACGATAAGAACAACATGAGGTTGACAACCTTCCATGTCAAGAGCACCATGAGTTGAACAATCATCTACAAGATGGGCGTCATCATCCACGACCCCAATACAATGAAGAGCAACGCTAAGGCAAGCTCAAGTTCACCATGCCCAAGTTCAACGGAAGCAATGATCCCGAAGAGTACCTTTCATGGGCATTGAAAGTTGACAAGATCTTCCGTTTGCACAATTATGAAGAAGAGAAGAAGATCGCGATGGCATCCCTTGAGTTCCAAGACTATGTCCTTATTTTGTGGGAACAAGTCATTGAGCGCCGAGAGGCAAGGGGTGATCCACCCATCACTACTTGGGCGCAAATGAAGGATGTCATGAGAGCACTCTTCGTTCCTACCTACTACAACCGCGACCTCTTCAAGAAACTCCAACAACTCAAGCAAGGAACCAAGAGCGTTGAAGAATACTACAAGGAGATGGAGATTGCAATGATAAGAGCCAATGTCACGGAAGACGATGAACAAAAAATGGCACGCTTCTTGAATGGCCTCAACCATCCCATCGAGAAGATCGCCGACTTCCAACCATACTCAAACCTCATCGAGCTAGTGCACCAAGCCACCAAAGCGGAACGCCAAGTGCAAGATGATTTCAAGTATGCCAAGTTCTCGTCCAAGACCTACGGCTCCTCTTATCAAGCTCCCGCGACTTCGGCAACTCCTACCTCAACTAGAGCATCACCAAGTACCGGTGACAAGTCAAGTTACAAGAAGACTTCGACAAGTGCAAGCTGTCCTCCTACTACAAGCAACTTCAAGCCGAAAGCTTCATCATCATCTACCCCAACCGATGAGACCATCAAGACAAGTTTTATCAAATGTTTCACATGCGGAGGCTGAGGCCACAAATCCTTCGAGTGCACAAGCAAGCGCACCATGATCCTCAATGATGACGGAACCTACGACTCCATGAGTGAAGGAGAAATGGAAGCCCTTGAGCAAGTGGCCATGCACTGACAAGTGAACAACGAAGACGAAGATGATCAAGTCTTTTGTGATGAAGATTCAAGTCCCACTCTTGTTGTCTCCAAGGTCTTGACTCGTCAACATCAACAAGACGAAGATCAAAAAGATGCCATATCTTCCACACAAAGGCCGGCATCAACGAACGGTCCATCAAGGTCATCATCGATGGAGGTAGTTGCCACAACTTAGCAAGTGAAGAACTATTCTCCAAACATCAATTGGTCAAGACGAAGCACCCTCACCCCTACAAGGTTCAATGGCTAAGTGACACCGGCACCATACAAGTCGAGCATCGAGTGCAAGTCTCTTTCAAGATCGGCGCCTATGAAGACACTTTGGAGTGTGATGTCCTTCCGATGACCGTTTGCCATCTTCTTGGACGGCCATGGCAATTTGACCGAGGTATCATTCAAAATGGGCGTACCAATCACTATAGCTTCAAAATGAAAGGGAAAGAGTTTTTGCTACATCCTATGTCTCCAAGCCAAGTGCTCGCCGACAAGCAAAACACCCATCGTGGAGAGAATAGTGAGAGAGTGAGCCACCAAAAAGAGAGTGAGCGCCACAAGCCCAAATTGAGTGCCTCCACGATGAGCGACAAGAAAAACTTAGTCATATTTGCCACCAAACGTGAGATGAGAGAAGTGTGTGAGAACCCATCAAGTGTCCTACACTATGTCCTATTGTGCAAGGACGAGGCACCAAAAACTAACACCTCTCACAATCTACCTTTGGTGTTATCTTCTCTATTGCAGGAATTTCAAGATGTTTTCCCCGATGAGCTACCTCCGGGACTACCTCCACTTCGAGGCATTGAGCACCGCATCGACCTCATCCCCGGAGTGCCACTTCCAAACAAAGCTCCCTACCGCGTCAACCCCGAAGAAACCAAAGAAATTCAAAGGCAAGTAAAGCATCTCATAGACCATGGCCATGTGCGTGAAAGTTTGAGCCCTTGTGCCGTACCGGTCATCCTTGTGCCAAAACGTGACAATAGCTTTCGTATGTGCTCCGATTGTAGACCTATCAATGCTATCACCGTTCGCTATAGGTACCCCATTCCACGCCTAGATGATATGCTTGATGAGCTTAACGGTGCCACTATATTTTCCAACATTGATCTTAAGAGTGGTTACTATCAAATCCGCATACAAGAGGGTGATGAATGGAAAACCGCCTTCAAAACCAAGTTTGGTTTGTATGAGTGGTTAGTCATGCCTATGGGTCTCTCGGAAGCACCGGACACTTTTATGCGCCTTATGAATCATGTCTTTCGCCCTTACATTGGTATATTTTTTGTGGTTTACTTCGATGACATTCTCGTGTTTAGCAAATCCATCAAAGAGCATGTCACACATGCCCGCACCGTTTTGCAAACTCTTAGAAAAGAGCGCCTCTATGCTAATATGGAGAAATGCCTTTTTGGTGTTGATAAGCTCGTTTTCTTGGGTTTTGTTGTTTCTTCTAAGGGTGTTCATGTAGATGAGTCCAAGATCAATGCTATTAAGAATTGGCCGCGACCAACCAACTTGCATCAAGTGCGTAGTTTCCTTGGTCTTGCGGGTTTCTATCATCGCTTTGTGAAGGATTTTAGCACCATTGCTTCGCCTTTGCATGCCTTGAGCAAGAAGAATGCGCCTTTTGTTTGGGGACCATCCCAAGATACCGCATTCAATGAGCTTAAGAATTTGCTTACTCATGCTCCCGTGCTTGCTTTACCCAACTTCGACAAACCTTTTGAAATTCATTGCGATGCTAGTGGTAATGGCATAGGAGGTGTGTTAACGCAAGAGAAGCGCCCCATAGCTTACTTTAGTGAGAAACTTTCCGGAGCGCAACTCAATTACCCCATCTATGACAAATAGCTATATGCTTTAGTCCGCGTTTTACATGAATGGTAACATTACCTTTGTCCCCATGAGTTTATCATTCATACCGATCATGAGACTCTCAAGTATCTTAAGGGTCAAACTAAGTTAAACAAGCGTCATGCTAAATGGAGTGAATTTATTGAGTCTTTTCCCTATGTCATCAAGTACATCAAGGGTAAAGAAAACATTGTAGCGAATGCGCTTTCCCATATATGCATGCTTGTCACCCAACTTGAATTGAATGTCATTGGTTTTGAGCATATCAAAGACTTGTATGAGCATGATGCAACTTTTGCTACTCCTTATGCCAAGTGTTTGTCACATACATCTTGGGAACACTATTACTTGAAAGATGGATATCTTATGAGAGCTAACAAACTTTGCATCCCCGAGTCGTCTCTTCGTTTGTTGCTTTTGCAGGAATCTCATGGAGGAGGCTTAATGGGACACTTCGGACATGACAAGACACTCGCTATGCTCTCCAAGAGCTACTTTTGGCCAAAGATGGTTAGAGACGTCAATCGTTTCACCAACCGGTGTTCTACATGTCGCAAAGCTAAGACCAAAGCTCAATCTCATGGTCTCTATATGCCTTTACCAATTCCATACCAACCTTGGGAAGACATTAGCATGGACTTTGTGCTTGGTTTGCCTAGAACTCATAATGGCAAGGAGTCCGTGTTTGTTGTTGTCGACCGTTTCTCCAAGATGGCTCATTTCATTCCTTGCAACAAGATAGACGATGCTTCACATGTTGCAAACTTGTTTTGTAGGGACATATTACGTCTTCATGGAATGCCAAGGACAATTGTCTCGGACTGCGACGTCAAGTTCTTGAGTTACTTTTGGAAGACCTTATGCGCCAAGCTCGGAATCAAGTTACTCTTCTCCACGGCGTACCACCCTCAAACCGACGACCAAACGGAGGTGACGAACCGTACAGTCTCCACTCTACTACGAGTCTTGATCAAGAAGAACATCAAGGAGTGGGAGGAGTGCCTACCAATCGCCGAGTTCGCCTACAACCGTGCAACACATTCAACTACCGGCAAGTCCCCTTTCGAAGTCGTCTATGGATTCAACCCATTGTCCCCATTGGACATTCTTCCTCTACCACTACAAGAGCGCATCAACATGGACGCAAGCGACCGAGTGAACCACCTCAAGAAGATGCATGAAGATACAAGGCACACCTTAGAGCGCCAAGTACAATGACTCACGACCAAGCGCAACGCCAACAAGTCCCCAATGGTGTTTCAACCGGGTGACCTAGTTTGGGTACATCTCCGCAAGGATCGTTTCCCCAAGGAACGCAAGTCCAAACTACTTCCAAGAGTCGATGGCCCATTCAAGGTACTCGCATGCTACAATGACAACGCCTACAAGGTCGACATCCCACGAGACAAGTACAATGTGAGCGACACATTCAACGTCAAAGACTTGGCCAAGTACCATGGTGATGAAGATCACGATCCGTGGACGAATCTCTCCCAAGGGGGGGAGATGATGCGGAGCATCCTTCCATCATCCCCATGGACTCTACACTGACACATCAAGCCCCACGTGGACCTATGACAAGAGCAAGAACACGTGCTTTGGAAACCGAGGTGAACTCTTTCCTGCTTAGCTTGCATATGGATACGAATGGAACATTGTTGCTACCTCACCAAGATATGCTATGTCTCATTAGGTACGAAGAGGAACACCACCAAGAGGCTCAGGAGCACCCCCAAGGAGAAGAGGAACCACCCCAAGGCCACGCGGACCAAGACAGAGTGCAACACCAGCAAAACTGGAAGTCCTAGGTGACCCCGTGCGCACGGGCCCCCGAGACCCCGTGTCCACGGGCTATCCAGGAAGTTGGCGCTGAAGCACCCCGTGCACACGGGCCTGTACCGTGCCCACGGGACCCCCTTGCGCACGGGCCCAACTTACCCCGTGCGCACGGGCCTCCCAGGATGGACGGCTGAGATCCCCAAACCGAGGCCCTCTTCATCTCTCTTGACCCCAAGACTATATAAACCGTACCTAGGGCGATGTTTAGGGTTAGCAAAGTATGAGATGAGATATTTGTGAGCTTTGCTCCTTCTACCTTCCCATTTGTGGAATCAAGACCCCTTTGGGAAGAATCCTAGTGGATTTCAAGACCTCCTCTAGGAGAAGACTATCTTCAAGACCTCATCTCCTAGGAGTGGGAAGAACTTTGCCATTGTATCTTTCCTTTGATTGTGCTTGTGACTTGTGGATCTTATTTTGCTATTCTAGTGGATGTGTGATTAGGGAATTGTTTGAGTGATCTCCTCTTTAAGTTCTTGTGAGTTTTCCTTTTTTCCCCTCCAAGTGTGAAAAGATCCCCCCCTCTAGGATTTCATCCTATATCAGAAGTTGTCGAGGAATGCGGCTTCCAGATCTTGCCAACAGCCAATGGACTCTGCTGGCAAGCTGTTGAGGCAATGCCGAGCTGGTACTTTGAGCTTGAGTGGGTGGTATTTTATGGCGTGTAGATCATCACCGCGGGCCATGTGGATGTGCAGGAGGAAATCCTCGATCCATACCGCAGGATCTGTCGTGCCGTCGTATGATTCTATATTTACGGGTTTGAAACCCTCTGGGATTTGATGATCCATTACTTCGTCTCTGAAGCATAGGGGGTGTGCGGCGCCTCTGTACTGGGCTATATCGCGACGCAGCTCAAATGAGTCTTGCCCGCTGTGTTCGACCCGGCCGCACTTACTTTTACTGTATCTGGCGTGACGGTTATCGTCTCGCATAGTGGCGCTTCCTCGTGATCCGTAGATCGATCTTGCATGTTTTGCTTTGTCCTCCAATACGTCTCGCAGGTCTAGCATGTTTCCCTGTGCCTTGTCATTTTTATTTGAGTGGCGTCGGGGTGCGGGCTGAGTTTTTGGCTGAAATGCCTCTCTATCGCGGCCACGAGGTGGCCGGTCAGCCGCATCATATGCTAGAGATGTAGGTTTGAGTGCTTCCTCCTCCAGTCGGGGTAGCAACCTACACTTTGGGTAACTCTTGGAGGGGCGTTCGAGTTTATATTCCTCGGCCGCAAGGACTTCGGTCCATCTGTCAGCTAGCAAATCTTGATCAGCTTGAAGCTGCTGTTGCTTTTTCTTAAGGCTATTTGCCATGGCTATAAGCCGGCGCTTGAAGCGCTCTTGTTCGACGGGATCCTCAGGCACGACGAATTCGTCATCGTCGAGGGTTGCCTCGTCTTCGGAGGGAGGCATGTAATTATCGTCCTCCGCCTCTCCATCTGTCGCTCTCTCAGGAGGGCTGGCTTCTCCATCCTCCTGCCCTAAATCTTGCCGGAGGGGATTGTTATCGTCTTCGGCACTGTCCGGAGTGGTATTATCTCCTGTGCCGGTGTCACCGCTTTTGCTTTGGCTTGACTTAGAGCGGCGCCGCAGACGTCGGCGCTTGGGTTGCTTCTTGGAGGGGTCATCCTCCGCTGTCTCGTCGCCATTGCCTTCTTTGGGTGTGTCCACCATGTATATATCATATGATGAGGTGGCAGTCCAGTGCCCTGTGGGCAGTGGTTCCTCTTTGTCTCCCACATCGTCATCCATACCGCCGATGTCCTCGGAGTCGAAATCGAGCATGTCGGTTAAGTCGTTGATAGTGGCTACTAAGTGGGTGGTGGGTGGGCGGCGAATTTCTTCGTCATCCGCATCCCAATCCTACTGGATATAGTTCGGCCAGGACTCTCCTGACAAGGAGAGAGACCTTAATGAGTTCAGTATGTCACCGAAGGGCGAGTGCTGAAAGATATCTGCGGAGGTAAACTCCATGATCGGCGCCCAGTCAGATTCGATAGGCACGAGCGCAGGCGGTTCGGAGTCCGTGGCCGGGGAAGGATCCGGTAGTTCGGCGTCACGGCTCTCGTGAAGGGTAGGGTCGATACTCGGCTCGATCGCCGATGAGAGTGCGGCCTCCATGGCGGGGTCTATCCACCCACCCATGGATGGCGCAGCTGGCTCCGAACTGAGGGTCAGAGCGGTTGCCAGCGCTATCTCCTGGACACTGTCCGATGGCAAAGCTAAATCATGCTCATCGTGGCTATGTGGCGCACTAGGCAGGGGCTCGAATCCGTCGAAGATCAAGTCTCCGCGGATATCGGCCATGTAGTTTAAGCTTCGAAACCTGACTTGATGGCCAGGGGCGTAACTCTCGATCTGCTCCAGATGGCCAAGCGAGTTGGCCCGCAGTGCGAAGCCGCCAAATACAAAGATCTGTCCGGGGAGAAAAGTCTCACCCTGGACTGCATTGCCATCAATGATCGAAGGAGCCATCAATCTTGACGGCGACGACACAGAGGAACTCTCAATGAAAGCACCAATGTCGGTGTCAAAACCGGCAGATCTCCGGTAGGGGGTCATGAACTGTGCGTCTAAGGCGGATGGTAACAGGAGGCAGGGGACATGATGTTTTACCCAGGTTCGGGCCCTCTTGATGGAGGTAAAACCCTACGTCCTGCTTGATTATTCTTGATGATATGAGTAGTACAAGAGTTGATGTACCACGAGATCGGAGAGGCTAAACCCTAGAAGCTAGCCTATGGTATGATTGTATGTTGTCCTACGGACTAAAACCCTCCGGTTTATATAGACACCAGAGGGGGCTAGGGTTACACAAGGTCGGTTACAAAGGAGGAGATATACGTATCCGTATTTCCTAGCTTGCCTTCCACGCCAAGTAGAGTCCCATCCGGACACGGGACGAAGTCTTCAATCTTATGTCTTCATAGTCCAATAGTCCGGCCAAAGGATATAGTCCAGCTGTCCGGAGACCCCCTAATCCAGGACTCCCTCACCCACCGTAATACATGCTATCATGAGAGAAGCCACTAGTGAAACCTATGACCCCCGGGTCTCTTTCTTATTATATTGCATCTCTTTTTATTATAGCATCTCGTTTACTATTTTGCAATCTTTACTTTCCAATCTATACAACAAAATACCAAACATATTTATCTTACTATCTTTATCAGATCTCACTTTCGCAAGTGACCGTGAAGGGATTGACCACCCCTTTATCGCGTTGGTTGCGAGGTTCTTGATTTTTTTGTGCAGGTACTAGGTGACTTGCGTGTTATCTCCTACTGGATTGATACCTTGGTTCTCAAAAACTGAGGGAAATACTTACGCTACATTCCTGCATCACCCTTTCCTCTTCAAGGGAAAACCAACGCATGCTCAAGAGGTAGCATGCAACACCCTCAGGTCATCCAGATGCATGAGTGGTTGCTCCACATCCGCGATGTGCAAGGTCCCAAAGGGACGGGAACTGTGGAGGCTAGGCTCGAAGCTATGGAGCATGACGTCTTCTGGTGCAAGGGGATGGTGGAGCGTGGACTCAATGCCAATTACCTCATGATCACGGACCACTCCCGTGATCTCAAGGTGGATGGCAAGACCATGAAGGACATTGTATTCACCCTCAACGAGCAAATGAACTTCCTCCAAAGCCAGATCTATGATCTCCAAAAACCATGTCTTTGAATATGAGGCGAGGTTTAAAGGTATAGTTTGGCTGCTAGTTGCAGGACCCATGAGACTCACTCCTCCTCTTATGATGGTGGACCACTGCCATGGAAATCCGAGGACAAGATCTCTTCACCACCACCTTATTCTTCATCACCAAAAGAGAATTGAGTATCGGGTATGGGCACTCCCCTTGGCTACCACCAAGCTTGGGGGAGGTGCCCCGGTATTGTTGAAGGAAATATGCCCTAGAGGCAATAATAAAGTTATTATTTATTTCCTTATTTCATGATAAATGTTTATTATTCATGCTAGAATTGTATTAACCGGAAACATAATGCATGTGTGAATACATAGACAAACATAGTGTCACTCGCATGCCTCTACTTGACTAGCTCATTGATCAAAGATGGTTAAGTTTCCTAACCATAGACATGAGTTGTTATTTGATCAATGAGATCACATCATTAGGAGAATGATGTGATTGACTTGACCCATTCGGTTAGCTTAGCACTTGATCGTTTGTTTACTGCTATTGCTTTCTTCATGACTTATACATGTTCTTATGACTATGAGATTATGCAACTCCCGAATACCGGAGGAACACTTTGTGTGCTACCAAACGTCACAACGTAACTGGGTGATTATAAAGGTGCTCTACAGGTGTCTCCAATGGTAATTGTTGAGTTGGCATAGATCAAGATTAGGATTTGTCACTCCGATCGTCGGAGAGGTATCTCAGGGCCCTCTCGGTAATACACATCACTATAAGCCTTGCAAGCATGATAACTAATGAGTTAGTTACAGGATGATGTATTATGGAACAAGTAAAGAGACTCGTCGGTAACGAGATTGAACTAGGTATTGGGATACCGACGATCAAATCTCACGCAAGTAACATACCGATGACAAGGAGAACAACGTATAGTGTTGTGCGGTTTGATCGATAAAGATCTTCGTAGAATATGTAGGAACCAATATGAGCATCCAGGTTCCGCTATTGTTTATTGACTGGAAATGTGTCTCGGTCATGTCGACATAGTTCTCGAACCCGTAGGGTCCGCACGCTTAAAGTTCTCTGACGATTGGTTTTATGAGTTTATATGTTTTGATGTACCGAAGGTAGTTCGGAGTCCCGGATGTGATCACGGACATGACAAGGAGTCTCGAATGGTCGAGACATAAAGATTTATATATTGGAAGCCTATATTTGGATATCGGAAGTGTTCCGGGTGAAATCGGGATTTTACCGGAGTACCGGGGGTTTAATGGGCCAAGATGGGCCTTAGTGGAAGAGAGGAGGGGCTGCTAGGGAAGGCCGCGCGCCCCCTCTCCCTCTAGTCCGAATTGGACAAGGAGGGGGGTGGCGCCCCCTTTCCTCCCTCTCTCCCTACTCCTTCCCTGTAACACCCCCGATGTAATTTACCTTATATGTATCCCAACTCTTGCCGTTTTCGGCACTAAGTTATTTTATTTCCTCGTTGTTGGGTTTTTGTCTCCGTGTGCTTTTGTCTTTGTCATGCATCTCATATCATGTCATCATGTGCATTGCATTTGCATACGTGTTCATCTCATGCATTCGAGCATTTTCCTCGTTGTCCGTTTTGCATTCCAGCGCTCCTACGTCCTCCGGTGGTCCTTTCTACCTCTTTTCATGTGCGGGTACTAAAAGTTTTCGGATTGGACCGAGACTTGTCATGTGGCCTTGGTTTACTACCCGTAGACCGCCCGTCAAGTTTCGTGTCATTTGCACTTGGTTTGATACTCCAACGGTTAACCGAGGGACCGAAAAGGCCTCGTGTGTGTTGCAGCCCAACACCCTTCCAAAGTGGCCCAAAACCCACCTAAACCTCTCCCATCATCTAGAGCGTTCGATCACGATTGCGTGGCCGCAAACCGCACCTCATTTGGAGCTTCCTAGCTCCCTCTACCTCTATAAATAGGTCACCCTCTCGAAATCCCGGGTCTCTTCTTCCCCAAACCCTAAAAAAATCCCTCTCCGCCGCCGGACACCGCGTCCGCCACCGCCCGCGACCACTGACGCTCCGCCACGTGTCCCCGCCAGGTCCCGCGCGCCGCCGGCTCGGGAGGCCCGCAGCGAGCCCTCCCTGGCCCGCGTTGCTCCGCCGCCGCCTTCGATCACCGCCCGCGCCTGGGAGCCGGCCCGCGCCACTGTGCCTCACCGCGCCGCCTTTCCCTCCGCCGCGCCTCGCCGGCCAGAGCAGGGCACCGCCGCCGACGCGCCTCGCCGCCCCGCGTTGCTCCGTCGCCGCGCCTCCCCGCTGCCTCTCCGACTCGCCGGTGACCGGATCCGGTGAGATCCGGCCCGGGAGAGCCTCGGGGACCCTCTTCCTCGAACTCCAGCGACTCTCCAGCCATCCACAGTGCTCGCCAGCGATGAACCTCGATCCGCGCGCAAACCCTAGATCCGGATCGATTGACTTTTTGCCCCTCTCAGTATTTTTTGCATTTTTCTGCATGCCATAACTCTGCATCCGTAGCTCTGATTCGTGCGTGTAGCATATGGAAATGTTCGTCTCGACGAGTACATCATTTCATCTCATTGCATCATTTTCACTTGATCTCATCTTGATGCCCGAAATGCTGTCGGAAGAGGGCTATGTGAGGAATATGTCAGATATGTTTCAGCAAATGGCCTATTGTCATTTTTGCCATGATTAATGTGTGCATGATATGATCCTGAGCTCTAGATGTGTTTTGTAGAATGCCATGTTATCTTTACAGAGGTGCTTACCATGTATTTTTGTGATCTATGTGGTGACTAGCACAAGCATGCAAAGTAGCTTACTCAATGATGCCGATTTCAGGGACTTCGAATTTCACTAAGTCCTTGTCGTGATATTGTTATTATGCCATATGTTCATGTTGTTTCCTAGTGATTCGTGCCTCTTTTGAGGATGATCAATAAGGATGTTTTGTTAACATTGTGGTGCTCTATCCATCCATGTCTTTGTTTGCAATTATGGAGCACCCTAGCTTGAGTCAATCGAGCTCTACTTCTGCTATAAAATGTTCCTGGCAGATTGTTGACATGTTTAGCGATTTTGCCGAGGATGTTGCTATTGATCCGTGCATGCTATGTTGTTGTTGTTCTTGCCATGTCTTATTCATGGTTGTATGCTTAGTTTGTCATGCCATGCTCTGTAGTGAGTGCATCGAGATCGTAAACATGCCTACTTGTTAACTGTTTTGCATGCTCTAGTTTTTCACTAAGTCTGAATCTGTTTATGTTTTTGCTATGTTCACATGCTTGCAATTGTATTTTCTGATCCCTTTTGGCTCATGGTAACTAAGGGACTTTTGTTATATGCTTAGAGTAGCATCATGCCATGCCTTGCTTTGCCATGATATGTTCCTGGAGCATGTAGTTTGCATGCCCTAAATATGGCTTCCTGATGATAAATTCCTGATTTGTTGTTATTTCACTAAGTCTGAAACCTGTTATCATTTGCACTTTTGCCATGCTTGTTTGAACCTGTTAATTGATATATTAGCCATAGCTCATTGTTCATCTTTTGTCAAGATTCATGAGTGAATCCCTGCAATATATTTTGTTGTCATGTTTGAGTGCTTTAGCATATTTATCTTGATGCATTTATATGGCTACTTGCTGATTATCGCAGACCGGTGCCATATTTGTTTTGCTTGCCATTTCCAATCCGTGCATCCGATTCCGGTGATCTTTATATCGATTTCAACCGAAATCACCTCACCTTTCCAGTGGCACTCTTGGATTTCCAAGTTGAGGCCAGGTTCAATCATTTCCTTTCCTAATCATGCATATGCATCGCATATCGCATCCCGCATATCATACCATGTTTGCATCATGTTGCTTGAGCATTGCACGTGGTTGATTGTGTCCCTTTTGCTTGTTGTTCTTGCTTGGGTAGAGCCGGGATACGAGTTCGTGAATGAGGAGCCCATTGAGTTCGCTTACGAGGATCAAGTCAACTCTGAGAATTTTGCAGGCGAGATGACCATACCCTCGAAATCACTTCTATATTTGCTTGCTAGATGCTCGCTCTTTTGCTATGACTATGCTACGATACCTACCAATTGCTTATCATGCCTCCCATATTGCCATGTCAAACCTCTAACCCACCATGTCTTAGCAAACCGTTGTTTGTCTATGTTACCGCTTTGCTCAGCCCCTCTTATAGCGTTGCTAGTTGCAGGTGAAGATTGGAGATCGTTCCTTGTTGGAACATGTTTATTGTTGGGATATCACAATATTATCGTGTTTATCTTAATGCACCTATATAGTTGGTAAAGGGTGGAAGGCTCGGCCTTATGCCTGGTGTTTTGTTCAACTCTTGCCGCCCTAGTTTCCGTCATATCGGTGTTATGTTCCCGGATTTTTGCATTCCTTACACGGTTGGGTTATAATGGGAACCCCTTGACAGTTCGCCTTGAATAAAACTCCTCCAGCAATGCCCAACCTTGGTTTTACCGTTTATCACCTAGCCTCTTTTCCCTTGGGTTTCTGGAGCCCAAGGGTCATCTTTATTTAAACCCCCCCTGGGCCAGTGCTCCTCTGAGTGTTGGTCCGAAATGGGCAGCCTGCGGGGCCACCTCGGGGAAACTCGAGGGTTGGTTTTACTCGTAGCTTGACCTATCTGAGTGTGCCATGAGAACGAGATATGTGCGGCTCCTATCGGGATTTGTCGGCACATTCAGGCAGTGTTGCTGGACTTGTTTTACCATTGTCGAGGATTTCTTGTAACCGGGATGCCGAGCCTGATCGGATTGTCTTGGGAGAAGGAATATCCTTCGTTGACCATGAGAGCTTGTGATGGGATAAGTTGGGACTCCCCTGCAGGGATTTGAACTTTCGAAAGCCGTGCCCGCGGTTATGGGCAGATGGGCATTTGTTAATGTCCGATTGTAGATAACCTAAAACTTAACTTAATTAAAATGCACCAACCGCGTGTGTAACCGTGATGGTCTCTTCTCGGAGGAGTTCGGCAGGTGAACACGGTGTTGGAGTAATGCTTGACGTAGTTGTTCTAGGATCACTTCTTGATCATAGTTGTTCGACCGTGCTTTTGCCTTCTCTTCTCGCTCTCTTATGCGAATAGGTTAGCCACCATATATGCTAGTCGCTTGCTGCAGCTCCACATCATACCTTTACCTTACCTATAAGCTTAAATAGTCTTGATCGCGAGGGTGCGAGATTGCTGAGTCCCCGTGACTCACAGATTACTTCCAAAACCAGATGCAGGGACCAATGATACCGCTCCAGATGATGCGCTTGAGCTCAAGTGGGAGTTCAATGAAGACTCTCGTCGTTACTATGTGTCTTTCCCAGATGATCAGTAGTGGTGCCCAGTTGGGGCGATCGGGGACTTTGTCGCATTTGGGGGTGATCTTTATTTTGGTACCGTAGTCGGACCTGAGTGTATTGGATGAATGTAATGATTTATTTATGTATTTGTGTGATGTGGCGAGTGTAAGCCAACTATGTACTTTCCCCCTTTATTTATTTACATGGGTTGTTGTGAAGATTACCTCACTTGCGACATTGCTTTCAATGCGGTTATGCCTCTAAGTCGTGCTTAGACACGTAGGAGATATAGCCGCATCGAGGGCGTTGCAAGTTGGTAATCAGAGCCTTCCCCGACCTTAGGAGCCCCTGCTTGATTGAATTGCTGGCGTTGTTGAGTCAAGAAAAAATGTTTTGAGTCATTTAGTAATTATATATTGGAGAGTCAGGAATTCTTTTTACTCCTCAGTCCCTTCGTCGCTCTGGTGAGGCATCCTGATGTAGAGTTTTGACTCTTCTCTTCTCAAAATTCACTAATTTTTTTTAGGATCATGCGGGTATCTTGGAATCATTCCGATGGTTTTGTGACGAGAACATTGTTCTTGGTGCCTCCTGTCATTTAGGGGTTGTGGCAGTGTCCCGGGGAGTTGAGCTCCGAGGTGTTGTCGTCACAATTTTATCATTGAGATTCTGGAATACCTGAGTTTCGCCGACATCGAAAATCTCTTTTATGCAGTTGTTGGTGAGATAACCTCGACGCCACCCAGTACTGGGGCGGGAGTTCGGGAGTATTTCCATAACTTGTATAACGGATGCTTTTCGAAGGTTGAGGTAAATGATTTCCGAAGGTTTCTCGGTTATGTGTTGAAGGATGGATACAACTGGATGTAGGATTTGCTAGATTTGGCTGAGATATTATGCTTCCCCTGTATCCCCAACACCTGATTGCATAACCGGAAAGGTTCGGGAGTTTCATAGGTGGGAATTCTTATAGCTCTAGTTCTTCTTCCGTGGATATTTGGTTTGGGATTGGGTAATCCTCACCAAGTATTTGATCTTGTCCGTACCTTGTTATTTTATTCTTCTACCTCTATCTAAGTGGCTTCTCAATTTATGGAAATGTGACCATTTCAATTGGAATGCATTCGTTCATTTTGTTCGGATGTGAAGACTATAAGTTGCAATTTCTATCCATTTGATTCAACTTGAATATATGTCTGTAAAGATGCTAACGGATGTCACCCTCTTCAGGATGGCTCCTGCTAAGGGCAACAATCAGAATCAGAATCAGGATCCGCCACCACCACCTCCACCTCCGGAGTCATGGCAAGCTGTGATGGCCGCTACCAATGCAAACACGCAGTTGATCATGCAAATTCTTCAAGAGCGCAACCAAGGGAATCATGGCCATGGCAACAATCAGAATCAGTTTGCTACACTCAACCAGTTCCTCGCTAACCAGCCAAAGACCTTCAGCAACTGTGTCGAGGCCTCAGACGCTGATGATTGGCTCGTGGACATATGCAAGCATTTCGAGTGCAGCAACGTCAGGCCTGAGGACTTTGTCAAGTTTGCCTCCTTCCAACTCAAAGACCAAGCTGCAGAATGGTTTCAGCAGTACAAAGATTCCAGAGGAGGCCGTGTGATTACCTGGGATGAATTCCGTCAAGACTTCAAAGCTCATCACATTCCTCAGAGTGTTGTTGAAAGCAAGCGTGAGGAATTCCGCAACCTGAAGCAAGGCACTATGTCTGTTTACCAGTACAACATCATGTTTCAGAAGCTCACCCATTTCGCTAAGCAAGACGTCCCTGACGAGAAGAGCATGATATACCAGTTCAGGGGTGGTCTCAGAGAAGAACTCCAGCTAGCTCTCCTCCTCTTTGATCCCAAGAAGTACGATGAGTTTTACAACATGGCAATGAAGCAAGAGGCTGCCCAACTGAAGTGCGATGCTTCCAACAAGAAAGTCAGAGATGCAACTCCTTATTCGTCAACTCAAGTGGCTAAGCAGCAAAAGTATTGGCTGCCTCCTCCTCCGTTCTGTCAGCCTTATCAGCAGAAGAGCAAAGGTGGCAATGGATCTTCCCACCCACCAACCCAGGCTTTCAGAACAAGACTTCGTCTCAAGCTCCAAGATCAAGTGCTCCGTATCACCGTCCGCTTTCAGAGGTCACGTGCAACAAGTGCCAACAGAAGGGTCACTATGCCAATAAATGCTTCAATCAGAGGTGTCTCCCTCCTCCTCCTCCCGTGAGATCTGCCAGCACCGTAGTGGTCAAGCATAACCCCAAGCACGCCAAGGTCAACTTGTTGAACGCAGCTCGGGCAGAGGACTCGTCAGATGTCATCATGGGTAACCTTCCTGTTAATGATGTTCCTGCAAAAGTACTTTTTGATACTGGTGCATCGCATTGTTTCATGTCAAAGCCATTTTTTTGCCAAGAATGAATTCGTTTCTTCTCATTTGGGCAAACAAAGGGATATCGTTTCTCCTGGTAAACGTTTGAGTGCAAGTTTGTAGGTTCCAGATGTTACTATCACGTTGGGCGACTATAAGTTTCTTTCTTCTCCAATGGTCCTTGGTAACTCGGATGTTGATCTTATTCTTGGAATGGATTGGCTTTCTAAGCACACGGCTCAGCTTGATTGTGCCACCAGGCAGATTCAATTGACTAATTCGTCTGAGGATGTTATTGTCTTTGCCTCTTGTGATGATACCATTCATCTATTTTCTCTCAATGAGAAGGATGAGTTGGATGCCATCTCTCAAATTCCAGTCATTTGCGAATATCAGGACGTCTTTCCAGAAGAGCTTCCAGGAATGCCTCTGCACCGGCCAGTTGAATTTGTCATCGATCTTGAGCCTGGCACGGAACCTGTTTGCAAACGTCCTTACAAACTTGGACCTAAAGAGTTGAAGGAGTTGAAGAAGCAACTCGATGAACAAGAGCGTATGGGTCTCATCCGACCTAGTTCTTCTCCGTGGGGTTGTGGAGTTCTTTTTGTGAAGAAGAAGGATAGAACGGACCGACTTTGTGTTGACTACCGTCCATTGAACAAGAAGACCATAAAGAACAAGTACCCACTTCCCAACATCAATGAGCTGTTTGAACAACTCAAAGGTGCTCAAGTATTCTCCAAGCTTGATCACCGTATGGGCTATCACCAGATTCGCATTCGTGAGCAAGATATCCCTAAGACAGCATTCAGAACAAGCTATGGTTCATATGAATACATTGTCATGTATTTTGGCCTCGTCAATGCTCCTCCGACTTTCTCTCGCATGATGAACTTCATTTTCAACCCCTACACAAATGACTTCGTCTTGGTCTACCTCGATGACATTTTGGTCTTTTCCAAGAACAAGGAAGATCATGCCAAGCATTTGCGTTTGGTGCTGGATAAGCTCAGAGAACATCAGTTCTATGCCAAGTTTTCAAAGTGCGAGTTTTGGCTCGATGAGGTTCTCTACCTTGGGCATATCATCTCTGCCAAGGGCATAGCGGTGAATCCTGAGAAGGTGTCTGCAATTGTGAATTGGGAACCACCTCAGAACGTGAAGCAACTCCACAGTTTCCTTGGGCTCGCAAGCTATTGTCGAAGGTTCGTGAGAACTTCTCAAAGATCGCGAAGCCTCTTTCCAACCTTCTCCAGAAGCACGTCAAGTACATTTGGTCTCCTGAATGTGACATCACTTTCAACACCCTGAAAGAGAAGTTAGTCACTGCTCCAGTTCTGACTCCTCCTGATGAATCCAAACCGTTCGAGGTCTTCTGTGATGCCTCTCTTCAAGGTCTTGGTGCAGTGTTGATGCAAGAGAAGAAAGTTGTGGCCTATACTTCTCGCCAGTTGAAGCCAAATGAAAAGAACTACCCCACTCACGATCTCGAGTTGGCGGCAATTGTTCATGCTCTTTTAACTTGGAGACATCTCTTATTAGGAAGAAAAGTGGACATCTTCACTGACCACAAGAGTCTCAAGTACATCTTCACTCAGCCTAATCTCAACCTCACGCAGACTCGTTGGGTCGAAATGATTCAAGAGTATAATCCGAGTATCGAATATACTCCAGGCAAGGCCAATGTAATTGCTGCCGCATTGAGCAGGAAGGCTTACTGCAACAGTTTGATTCTCAAGCCTTACCAACCCGAGCTTTGTGAAGCTTTCCGCAAACTCAATCTGCAAGTTGTTCCTCAAGGATTTCTGGCCAACCTCCAAGTCTCTCCTACTTTGGAAGATCAGATTCGCGAGGCTCAACTTCTTGATGCTATGGTGAAGAAGGTGAAGATTAGGATTGCCAAGAGTCAACCCAAGTACAAGTGCTATCGCCTTGATGACAAGGATACTCTTTTCTTCGAGGATCGCATTGTTGTGCCTAAAGGTGATCTTCGCAAAGTCATTATGAACGAGGCTCACAATTCACTCCTCACTATCCACCCTGGTAGTACAAAGATGTAGTAGGACCTCAAGCAGTCGTATTGGTGGACTCGAATGAAGCGCGAGATTGCTCAGTTCGTTAATGAATGTGATGTCTGCAGAAGAGTGAAGGCAGAACACCAACGACCAGCTGGTCTCCTCCAACCTCTTGCCATTCCAGAATGGAAGTTTGACCACATTGAGATGGACTTCGTGACTGGATTTCCAAAGTCCAAGCGTGGCAATGATGCTATATTCGTTGTCATCGACAAACTCACTAAAGCGGCTCACTTTATGCCTATCAAAGAATCTATCACAGCAGCTCAATTAGCAGAGCTATATACCTCCCGGATTGTCTCCTTGCACAGCATTCCGCAGTTGATTTCTTCAGATCGTGGCAGCATCTTCACTCGAAGTTTTGGGATTCTTTTCAGAAAGCCATGGGCACCAACATCCGTTTCAGCACATCTTTTCATCCTCAAACTAGTGGCCAAGTTGAGCGTGTCAATCAGATTCTTGAAGATATGCTCAGGGCTTGCGTTATCTCTTTCGGTATGAAGTGGGAAGATTGTCTTCCATATGCTGAGTTTTCCTACAATAACAGCAAGGCCCCATTTGAAATTCTCTATGGTGGGAAGTGTCGTACTCCTCTTAACTGGTCAGAGACTGGTGAACGTCAACTTCTTGGAATTGACTTGATCACAGAGGCAGAAGAGATGTGCAAAGTCATTCGTGATAACCTCAAAGCAGCGCCATCGCGCCAGAAGAGCTACTATGATAGTAAGCATCGTGATTTGGCTTTCAAGATCGGAGACCATGTTTACCTCTACGTCTCTCTAATTAAAGGTACTCATCGCTTCGGTATCAAGGGGAAGCTTGCCCCTAGATACGTTGGTCCTTTCAAGATCATCAACAAAAGAGGCGATCTCACCTATCAACTTGAGCTTCCCTCCAACTTTGCAAACGTGCACGACGTGTTTCATGTCTCTCAGCTCCGCAAGTGCTTCAAGACCCCTGACCGCACCGTCAACTTCGAAGACATTGATCTCCAAGAAGACCTTCCTTATCGTGAGCACCCCGTTGCTATCCCTGAAGAAACTGAGCGCAAGACTCGCAACAAGTCAATCAAATTCCTCAAAGTCAAGTGGTCACATCATTCCGACCGTGAAGCCACCTGGGAACGCGAGGATCACCTCCGTTCTGAGTACCTCGGAGTTTTTCCAGTCCTAGATCTCTGGACGAGATCCTTTCGTAGTGGTGGAGTGTTGTAACACCCCCGATGTAATTTACCTTATATGTATCCCAACTCTTGCCGTTACCGGCACTAAGTTATTTTATTTCCTCGTTGTTGGGTTTTTGTCTCCGTGTGCTTTTGTCTTTTTCATGCATCTCATATCATGTCATCATGTGCATTGCATTTGCATATGTGTTCGTCTCATGCATTCGAGCATTTTCCCCATTGTCCGTTCTGCATTCCGGCGCTCCTACATCCTCCGGTGGTCCTTTCTACCTCTTTTCATGTGAGGGTACTAAACGTTTTCAGATTGGACCGAGACTTGTCATGCGGCCTTGGTTTACTACCCATAGACTGCCTGTCAAGTTTCGTGCCATTTGGACTTCGTTTGATACTCCAACAGTTAACCGAGAGACCGAAAAGGCCTCGTGTGTGTTGCAGCCCAGCACCCTTCCAAAGTGGCCCGGAACCCACCTAAACCTCTCCCATCATCTAGAGCATTCTATCACGATCGTGTGGCCGCAAATCGCACCTCATTTGGAGCTTCCTAGCTCCCTCTACCTCTATAAATAGGTCACCCTCTCGAAATCCCGGGTCTCTTCTTCCCCAAACCCTAAAAAATCCCTCTCCGCCGCCAGACATGTCCGCCGTGCCGGACACCGCATCTGCCGCCACGCGCGACCAATGACGCTCCGCCATGTGTCCCCGCCAGGTCCCGCGCGCCGCCGGCCTGGAGGCCCGCAGCGAGCCCTCCCTGGCCCGCGTTGCTCCGCCGCCGCCTTCGATCGCCGCCCGCGCCTGGGAGCCGGCCCGCGCCACTGTGCCTCGCCGCGCCGCCTCTCCCTCCGTTGCGCCTCGCCGGCCGGAGCAGGGCGCCGCCACCGACGCACCTCGCCGCCCCACGTTGCTCCATCGCGGCGCATCCCGCCGCCTCTCCGACTCGCCGGTGACCGGATCCGGCAAGATCCGGCCCGGGAGAGCCTCGGGGACCCTCTTCCTCGAACTCCGATGACTCTCCGGCCGTCCACAGTGCTCGCCGGCGACGAACCTCGATCCGCGCGCTAACCCTAGATCCGGATCGGTCGACTTTTTGCCCCTCTCGGTATTTTTTTTCATTTTTCTACATGCCATAACTCTGCATCCGTAGCTCCGATTCGTGCGTGTAGCATATGGAAATGTTCGTCTCGACGAGTACATCATTTCATCTCATTGCATCATTTTCACTTGAGCTCATCTTGATGCCCGAAATGCTGTCGGAAGAGGGCTATGTGAGGAATATGTCAGATCTGTTTCAGCAAATGGCCTATTGTCATTTTTGCCATGATTAATGTGTGCATGATATGATCCTGAGCTCTAGATGTGTTTTGTAGAATGCCATGTTATCTTTACATAGGTGCTTACCATGTATTTTTGTGATCTATGTGGTGACTAGCACAAGCATGCAAAGTAGCTTACTCAATGATGCCGATTTCAGGGACTTAGAAATTCACTAAGTCCTTGTCCTGATATTGTTATTATGCCATATGTTCATGTTGTTTCCTAGTGATTCGTGCCTCTTTTGAGGATAATTAGTAAGGATGTTTTGTTAACATTGTGGTGCTCTATCCATCCATGTCTTTGTTTGCAATTATGGAGCACCCTAGCTTGAGTCAATCGAGCTCTACTTCTGCTATAAAATGTTCCTGGTAGATTGTTGACATGTTTAGCGATTTTGCCGAGGATGTTGCTATTGATCCGTGCATGCTATGTTGTTGTTCTTGCCATGTATACCTTCTATGCAATGTCTTCTTCATGGGTGTATGCTTAGTTTGTCATGCCATGCTCTGTAGTTAGTGCATCGAGCTCGTAAACATGCGTACTTGTTAACTGTTTTGCATGCTCCAGTTTTTCACTAAGTCTGAATCTGTTTATGTTTTTGCTATGTTCACATGCTTGCAATTGTATTTTCTGATCCCTTTTGGCTCATGGTCACTAAGGGACTTTTGTTATATGCTTAGAGTAGCTTGATGCCATGCCTTGATTTGCCATGATATGTTCCTGGAGCATATAGTTTTCATGCTCTAAAGATGGCTTCCTGATGATAAATTCCTGATTTGTTGTTATTTCACAAAGTCTGAAACCTGTTATCATTTGCACTTTTGCCATGCTTGTTTGAACCTGTTAATGGATGAATTAGCCATAGCTCATTGTTCATCTTTTGTCAAGATTCATGAGTGGATCCCTGCCATGTATTTGGTTGTCATGTTTGAGTGCTTTAGCATATTTATATTGATGCATTTATATGGCTACTTGCTGATTATCGCAGACCAGTGCCATATTTGTTTTGCTTGCCATTTCCAAACCGTGCATCCGATTCCGGTGATCTTTATATCGATTTCAACCGAACTCACCTCACCTTTCCAGTGGCACTCTTGGATTTCCAAGTTGAGGCCAGGTTCAATCATTTCCTTTCCAAATCATGCATATGCATCGCATATCGCATCCCGCATATCATACAATATTTGCATCATGTTGCTTGAGCATTGCACGTGGATGATTGTGTCCCTTTTCCTTGTTGTTCTTGCTTGGGTAGAGCCGGGAGACGAGTTCGTGAATGAGGAGCCCATTGAGTTCTCTTACGAGGATCAAGTCAACTCTGAGAATTTTGCAGGCAAGATGACCATACCCTCGAAATCACTTCTATCTTTGCTTGCTAGATGCTCGCTCTTTTGCTATGACTATGCTACGATACCTACCAATTGCTTATCATGCCTCCCATATTGCCATGTCAAACCTTTAACCCACCATGTCCTAGCAAACCGTTGTTTGGCTATGTTACCGCTTTGCTCAGCCCCTCTTATAGCGTTGCTAGTTGTAGGTGAAGATTGGAGATCGTTCCTTGTTGGAACATGTTTATTGTTGGGATATCACAATATTATCGTGTTTATCTTAATGCACCTATATACTTGGTAAAGGGTGGAAGGCTCGGCCTTATGCCTGGTGTTTTGTTCCACTCTTGCCGCCCTAGTTTCCGTCATATCGGTGTTATGTTCCCAGATTTTTGCATTCCTTACACGGTTGGGTTATAATGGGAACCCCTTGACAGTTCGCCTTGAATAAAACTCCTCTAGCAATGCCCAACCTTGGTTTTACCATTTGCCACCTAGCCTCTTTTCCCTTGGGTTTCCGAAGCCCAAGGGTCATCTTTATTTAAACCCCCCCTGGGCCAGTGCTCCTTTGAGTGTTGGTCCGAAATGGGCAGCCTGCGGGGCCACCTCGGGGAAACTCGAGGGTTGGTTTTACTTGTAGCTTGACCTATCTGAGTGTGCCATGAGAACGAGATATGTGCAGCTCCTATCGGGATTTGTCGGTACATTCGGGCGGTGTTGCTGGACTTGTTTTACCATTGTCGAGGATGTCTTGTAACCGGGATGCCGAGCCTGATCGGATTGTCTTGGGAGAAGGAATATCCTCCGTTGACCATGAAAGCTTGTGATGGGCTAAGTTGGGACTCCCCTGCAGGGATTTGAACTTTCGAAAGCCGTCCCCACGGTTATGGGCAGATGGGCATTTGTTAATGTCCGGTTATAGATAACCTGAAACTTAACTTAATTAAAATGCACCAACCGCGTGTGTAACCGTGATGGTCTCTTCTCGGAGGAGTCCGGGAGGTGAACATGGTGTTGGAGTAATGCTTGACGTAGTTGTTCTAGGATCACTTCTTGATCATAGTTGTTCGACCGTGCTTTTGCCTTCTCTTCTCGCTCTCTTTTGCGAATAGGTTAGCCACCATATATGCTAGTCGCTTGCTGCAGCTCCACATCATACCTTTACCTTACCTATAAGCTTAAATAGTCTTGATCGCGAGGGTGCGAGATTGCTGAGTCCCCGTGACTCACAGATTACTTCCAAAACCAGATGCAGGGACCGATGATACCGCTCCAGACGATGCGCTTGAGCTCAAGTGGGAGTTCGATGAAGACTCTCGTCTTTACTATGTGTCTTTCCTAGATCATCAGTAGTGGTGCCCAGTTGGGGCGATCGGGGACTTTGTCGCATTTGGGGGTGATCTTTATTTTGGTACCGTAGTCGGACCCTGAGCGTATTGGATGAATGTAATGACTTATTTATGTATTTGTGTGACGTGGCGAGTGTAAGCCAACTATGTACTTTCCCCTTTTATTTATTTACATGGGTTGTTGTGAAGATTACCTCACTTGCGACATTGCTTTCAATGCGGTTATGCCTCTAAGTCGTGCTTCGACACGTAGGAGATATAGCCGCATCGAGGGCGTTACATTCCTCCTTCTCCTACTCCAACTAGGAAAGTAGGGAGTCCTACTCCCGGTGGTAGTAGGACTCCTCCTTGCGCGCCTCCTCCTGGCCAGCCGCCTCCCCCCTTGCTCCTTTATATATGGGGGCAGGGGGCACCTCTAGACACACAAGTTGATCATTGAGATCTCTCCAGCCGTGTGTGGTGCCCCCCTCCACCATAATCCACCTCGGTCATACTGTAGCGGTGTTTAGGCGAAGCCCTGCTGCGGTAGCTTCATCAACATCGTCACCACGCCGTCGTGTTGACGAAACTCTTCCCCGAACTCTACTGGATCGTGAGTTCGCGGGACGTCACCAAGCTGAACGTGTGGTGAACGCGAAGGTGCCGTACGTTCGGTACTGAGGATCGGTCGATCGTGAAGACGTACGACTACATCAACCGCGTTGCCATAACGCTTCCGCTTAACGGTCTACGAGGGTACATGGACAACACTCTCCCCTCTCGTTGCTATGCATCACCATGATCCTGCATGTGCGTAGGAATTTTTTTGAAATTACTACGTTCCCCAACAGTGGCATCCGAGCCCGGTTTTATGCGTTGATGTTATATGCACGAGTAGAACACAAGTGAGTTGTGGGCGATACAAGTCATACTGCTTACCAGCATGTCATACTTTGGTTCGGTGGTATTGTTGGATGAAGCGGCCCGGACCGACATTACGCGTACGCTTACGCGAGACTGGTTCTACCGACGTGCTTTGCACACAGGTGGCTCGGGTGTCAGTTTCTCCAACTTTAGTTGAACCAAGTGTGGCTACGCCCGGTCCTTGAGAAGGTTAAAACAGCACCAACTTGACGAACTATCGTTGTGGTTTTGATGCGTAGGTAAGAACGGTTCTTGCTCAGCCCGTAGCAGCCACGTAAAACTTGCAACAACAAAGTAGAGTGCTACCTCTTGAGCACTGCGTTGGATTTCCCCGAAGAGAGAGGGATGATGCAGCAAAGTAGCGTAAGTATTTCCCTCAGTTTTTGAGAACCAAGGTATCAATCCAGTAGGAGGCTATGCTCGAGTCCCTCGTACCTACACAAAAACAATAGCTCAACGCAACCAACACGCTTAGGGGTTGTCAATCCCTTCACGGTCACTTACAAAAGTGAGATCTGATAGAGATGATAAATAATATTTTTGGTATAAAGATGCAAAGTAAATAAAGTAAAAGCAAAGCAATAATAAAGTGATGGAGATTTATATGATGAGAAAGAGACCCGGGGGCCATAGGTTTCACTAGTGGCTTCTCTCAAGAGCATAAGTATTCTACAGTGGCTGAACAAATTACTGTTGAGCAATTGACAGAATTGAGCATTGTTATGAGAATATCTAGGTATGATCATGTATATAGGCATCACGTCCGAGACAAGTAGACCGAAACGATTCTGCATCTACTACTATTACTCCACTCATCGACCGCTATCCAGCATGCATCTAGAATATTAAGTTAAAAACAGAGTAACGCCTTAAGCAAGATGACATGATGTAGAGGGATAATTTCATGCAATATGATAAAATACCCATCTTGTTATCCTCGATGGCAACAATACAATACGTGCCTTGCTGCCCCTTCTGTCACTGGGAAAGGACACCGCAAGATTGAACTGTAAGTGCATCTAGTGCCCCTTAGTGATTTTGGTGTATTGAAGACTTATAGGTTAAGGGACTAATGCATTTGTGAGTGTACACAGGTCTATAAGTCTATGAGGAGTTTGATATTTACAGGAAAAGTCGACCCCTAAAAATAAATATCTTCGACTGAACATTTTGATATTTCTGAAGACTTTCATGAAGACTTTGAAAGTGAAGAAATTGGTGTGTCCGTGAAGACTTGATATTCATGCGAGGAATATGAAGCTTGAAGACTTTTGTTTTCATAGTTTTGTTTTTTCTCTTTCTTGAGTCATAGGAAACACCATACTGTTAAAGGGAGTCGAGGAAATACTAAGGAAAAATTTCCATGTGATGCTCAACTCAAAATCCTACAAATACCAATCCCTTCGAGTGAAGCCATTGGAAATCTCATACAGTTCAGTCAATTTCTTCAGTGACAAAGATGAAGTTCTTCTGGTCTCTGAGGAATTTGTCCTGACTGAGGAGTTAGGAATTCGCCAGTGTGGATTTCCTACACAGTGAGGAACATGATAGCCCTGAGGATTTTGCTACTGAAAATTCCGACCGTTGCTGTGCTATGCGCCCGCTATCCCAAAATATCTATCCACCTAATGGTCATATCATTGAAGGGCATTTATGTCTTATCATGTCGGGCTGCTCCCTAGGCTATAAATAGCCGCCCCCTACAACCACTAGCTGGTTGGCTGCTCCGAGAGAAACTGACACTTGTCATTTGAGAGCAACCCATCCTCTGAGGACTTTGAGCGAAAATCATCAAGTGAGGAAAAACCAAAAACCCAAAACCCAAACACCTACAAACCCCAAGTGATTGAGCATCACTGAAGAGATTGATCATGCGTGGATCCGACGCTTGTTACCTTTGAAGACTGTGCTTCTTCCAGATGGTTAGGCGTCATGGTCTAGAGCATCCAAGAGGAATTGTGGATCGCCGAGTGACCAAGTTTGTGAAGGTTTGAAATTCGCCTAAAGACTTACCACGAGTGATTGGACGAGGTCTGTGTGACCTTAGTTCAAGGAGAATACGGTGAGGACTGGGTGTCCTGAGCTGCGTGTTCAGGACTGGGTGTCCAGGACTGTGTGTCCTCAAGTTTAAATACTCAGCCGCTCCAACCAGACGTACAACTGAGACAGCAGTTGGAACTGGTCTACCAAATCATTGTCTTCACCAAGCTTACTGGTTCTATTCCCTCAACTCTTTCATTCCTCATAACTGTGTTGTGTGTTTGTTCATATCTGTGTTTGATGACTTTGACTGAAGACTTTCTCAATTTCCTCAGTTCAATTTCTTCAGTCTGTTTGTCTTCATCCTGTGTTATCCTGTGATTACGCTTCCTGTACTCTGTGCCTGTCTTCATTTCATCACGATGACTATGCTTGTGTTCTGTTATGTTTACTTTTGAGTACTTATTCCGCTGTTAGTAGTTCTTCGCTAAGGAATTTCCTCGCCGACAAATTCCTCAGTGAAGAATTTCATAAAAATCGCATATTCACCCCCCTCTAGTAGATATAACGCACTTTCAATTGGTATCAGAGCAAGGTACTCCCTTGTTCTATGTGATTTTGGTTTAACCGCATGGAGTTTTAGTTATGTCGACCGCAGGTATGATCAAGGTCTCTGCTGGGTGTCCTACCTTCGATGGGACGGACTACCCCTACTGGAAGAATAAGATGTGAATGCATCTTGAAGCAATTGATAACGATCTCTGGTATGTTGTGGAAAATGGTGTTCCCTCAGTCACACCTTCTCTGAATGCTGCTGATGTGAAGAGATTCAAGCAACTCGACTCTCAAGCGAAGAATATCATATGTGGCCATCTGAGCAAAGGACAGTATGGCAGAGTGAGTGCTTTGGAGACAGCGAAGCTTATCTGGGACAGGTTGTCCAAAGTGAATGAAGGAGTCTCAACTCAGCGTGACTCTCGAGTTGATGTTCTTCACAATCTCTTCAACCGCTTCAAAAGACTCGACAATGAAAATGTTCAACAAACCTTCGATCACCTCACTGACATCTCAAATGAGCTTCAAGCACGTGGTGCCACTGACATCACCGACCATGAGGTGGTGAAGAAATTGCTGAGATCGCTTGATTCCTCATTTGACACTCTGGCATTGATGATACAAGAACGTGTTGATTACAAGTCACTTGATCCCGCTGATATTCTCGAGAGGCTAAATACTCATGAGTTCCAGCTTGCTGAAAAGAGAGATCTCTATGGTTCAAGCTATGGCAGATCACGTGCACTAAAGGCCAAGACAGTATCTGAGTCCGAAGATGAAGACTCTGATAGAAGCCTTGGTGATCCTGAAGAACTGAGCCATGATCTGGCTCTGCTCGTGAAGAAGTTCCAAAAGTTCTCAAGACGTGGTCGCCTTGGAAGACCCTCAAGGAGCAATGATTCCTCATCAAGTGACTACAAGAGGAGGCTCTGCCACAAATGCAAGAAGCCTGGACATTACATTCAAGACTGTCCTCAATGGGAAAAGGAATCAAAGAAGAACAAATACAAGGATTACAGTTCTGATGATGTGAAGAAAAAGAAGAAATCCTCAAAATCCTCATCATCAAAATCCTCAAAGCCTTCATATCACAAGAAGAGCAGCTCCAAGAAGGCCAGGGCATTCATTGGCAAGGAAATGGACTCTGAGGCTGAATCTGAAGAAAATGAGGAAGAGGAGTCATCTGAGGAGTCTGAATCTGGAGTGGCGAGCCTAGCTCTCGCTACTGCATTCGTCAGCAAGTCTATCTTCAACACTAAAGAAAATAACCTCACCAACAAAGCTGATGAAGGGGATGATGACTACGCTCCCACCTACTGCTTCATGGCAAAGGGTGCCAAGGTACTCAAATATACCTCATCTGAATCAGATGATGAATTTGGACCCAGCTATGTCAAACTTGCTTCCCTTGCCACTAAACAACAAAGAGCCTTGTAAAAGGTTTACTACATGCTAAATAAGAGCGATGCTATGTTGGGTGAAGAAATGGATCAGTCAAAAGCTTTGGCTGAAAGTCTTCAGAGACTTCATACTAAGTATGACACCCTTCAAGATCATCATAACACTCTCTTATCCGATCATGAGAAGCTTTCTTATGAATTTCTTCAAAGAAAGCAAGACCTTGAGAAGCTAAGAGTGAGTTATGAAGATCTTCAAAAGGAGCATGATTCATTACTTGCTCAACAAATAAGCGCTTCTCAGGAAGAATTTGTTCCTCCATGCTTGAAGTGCATTGAACGTGAATCTGCTAATTCTTCACCTGAATGTTCAAATGCTGCTAATGTTTCAAATTCTTCACATGCCTCTGCTATCACTAATTCCTCATCTGAGGACATTGCTAGTATCACTGACGATGCAGGGCTGAAGGAATTGTACACGACAGGCATGTACAAAAGCCTCAAAGGGCATCAGGCTCTTTGTGATGTTCTTAAAAAGCAGATCCTCAACGGGAACCCTAGGAAAGAGGGTATTGCCTTTGAGAGGAAACTCAATGCTGATGGTACATATTGGAAGCCTGAGCAGTACCCCAAAACTACATGGGTTGCTGCAAAGGGACCTCCAGTTGATCCATCTAACTTATCTGGATTTGCATGTGAATCTCCTCGTTCTGATGATGATTCATTTGACTCCAACTATAAACTGTTCAAAAATCAGAATGGTGAAGTATTTGCTAGATATGTTGGCACTAACTGTAGGAACGGTTCCCCTATGAAGAAAATCTGGGTTCCCAAAAGATGCCTTGAAAATCTTCAGGTGAATGTCATCATGACGCCACCTGTGAAGAATAGGAACCCCAGATCAAATTCTTCATATGAACCAAATTCTTCATATGGATCCAAGTCCTCATACGGACCAAACTCCTCACATGGATCATATTCCTCAAAAGGATCAAAGTCCTCATACGAACATCATCGTGCTAACCCGTCTGTTTCGCAGGGAAGATCCAAGGATTATGGATATGTGCATTATTCTTCAAATCATTATGTCCATAAGTCCTCGAAGAATTTCTCTGCATACTCATATGCTTACTCTAACCCCTCTTATGTGAAACGAAATGGACTGGCTTCTATGCCATCCTTCTTGTATGGAGCTCGCGGAATGATGAACTCTTTTCCACCCCTTCGGATGTGGGTGGTGAAGAAAAAGAACTAATCTCTTCTGTAGGGTCAGGTCTCCAGACGTACGTAATCGTCTGAAGAATTTGCTGGAGACCTGAGCATGCCTTATAGGACGCATGCTAATCATGAAGAAATGAACTTTCATTTCTCACGTCCTCATATTGCTTTATCTGTTCTCTTTCTTGATGAAATTGATCTGATGAATTGATGTCATATTCTTCACTGATGAAGTATATGAGTTTGTAAGCTGCACTAATTCATCTGCAGGATGATCAACCCAAAGCCACTGAGTGGGTCCTCGATAGTGGATGTACAAATCACATGACTGGTGACAAGAATCTACTGATGGATGCTCCATTATCTCCGTCGCATCTAAAGCATATCATCTTTGCCGACAAAGGCAAAAGTCAGGTATTGGGTCTATGTAAGGTTGCGATCACAAAGGATCGACACATGGACAAAGTCATGCTTGTTGAGTCCTTAGGATACAACCTTATGTCTGTCTCAATGCTTTGTGATCTTGATATGGTTGTTGTCTTTGGCAAGTACTGTTGTGTTGTGGTTATGGAAGCTGACAATTCCGAAATCTTCGAAGGCTTTAGGAGAGGAGACATGTATATTGTTGATTTCTCTACAGGACCACAACCAGCCGTGTGTCTACTTGCAAAAGCTTCAGAAGGCTGGCTCTGGCATCGACGACTTGGTCATGCGGGCATGAGGAATTTGCACACGCTTGCGAAGAAGAAGCATGTCATTGGCATCGAGAATGTCAAATTCCTCATGGATCACCTATGCGAAGCATGTGAAGCTGGGAAGATGACAAAGGCCAAGCATCCAGTGAAGACTATCATGATCGCCACTCGCCCGTTTGAATTCCTTCACATGGATCTCTTTGGTCCTAATCATTATTCTGCTATTTCAAATGAAGCATCTCAATATGGCTTTGTTATTGTTGATGATTATTCTCGCTACACATGGGTACACCTTGTTACTTACAAACATGAAGTGCAGGAAGTCTTCAAACGATTTTCCTCGAGGGCTTCAACCAACTTTGGTGTGAAGATCAAGCACATCAGAAGTGACAATGGCACTGACTTCAAGAATTCTGGTCTCGATGACTATCTTGATGAACTTGGTATTACTCATGAGTTATCTGCTCCTTACACTCCTCAGCAGAATGGCGTCGTGGAGCACAAGAACAGGACTCTTGCTGAGATGGCTCGCACTATGCTTGATGAATACAAAACGCCTCGTCGTTTCTGGACTGAGGCAATTGATACTGCATGCCACATCATCAACAGAGGATATCTTCACAAATTCTTCAAAAAGACTGCCTATGAACTCCTCACTGATAAGAAACCCAATGTAAGTTATTTCAAAGTCTTCGGTGCTAAATGTTGGATTAGAGATCCTCATCACAACTCAAAATTTGCACCGAAAGCACATGAAGGTTTTATGCTTGGTTACGGAAAGGACTCGCACACCTACAGAGTCTTCAACAACATTCTTCACAAAGTTGTTGAAACTGTAGATGTGTGGTTCGATGAAACTAATGGCTCGCAAAGAGAGCACCTACCTACTGTGATAGATGAACCAGCACCTAAGGAAACTATCAAGTTCAAGGCTACTGAGGATGTCAATCCTATTGAAGAATCTGCTGAAGAATTCATTCCAGAACATGAAGAACGTCGGGCTAATGCACCTGAAGAAAATGCTGAAGAAAATGGTGCTGAAGAAAATGCTGATCAAATTCTTCAACAACAACCAGCTCAGCCTCGCATTGCAAAAGAAGTTCAAGTTGAAAAGATCATCAATGACATCAAAGCGTCAGGTCCTCTCACACGCTCAAAAGCTTCACATTTGTCTAACTTTTGTGGGCACTATGGTTTTGTCTCTATTATAGAGCCCACTAAGGTAGATGAAGCATTTCTGGAGCCTGAGTGGATTCAGGCCATGCAAGAAGAATTACATCAGTTCGAGCTCAACAATGTCTGGGAACTGGTCAAAAGTCCAGATCCTCGCAAGCACAATATCATCGGCACAAAGTGGATCTACCGCAACAAGCAAGATGAAAATGGCCTTGTGGTGAGGAATAAGGCACGGCTTGTAGCTCAAGGCTACACACAGGTTGAAGGAATTGATTTCGATGAAACTTTTGCACCTGTTGCTAGACTTGAGGCTATTCGCATATTACTTGCTTATGCTAACCATCATGATAACACTTTATATCAAATGGATGTGAAAAGTGCATTCCACAATGGTAAGCTTGAGGAAGAAGTATATGTTGCTCAACCCCCAGGTTTTGAAGATCTAAAGAATCCTGACAAAGTCTTCAGACTCAACAAGGCCCTCTATGGCCTCAAGCAGGCCCCACGGGCTTGGTATGATACCTTGAAGGAACTCTTCATGAAGAAAGGCTTCAAACCCGGTTCACTCGACCCTACTCTTTTCACTAAATCTTATGATGGTGAATTGTTTGTGTGCCAAATATATGTTGATGATATTATCTTTGGCTGTACTGACCAACGTTATAGTGATGAATTTGCCTATATGATGAGTGAAGAATATCAAATGTCTAGGATGGGAGAGTTGAAATTCTTCTTAGGTCTTCAAATTCGTCAACAACGCAATGGCATATTCATATCTCAGGAGAAATACCTCAAGGATGTACTGAGGAAATTCGGCATGCAAGATTGCAAAGGCGTCAAAATTCCTATGCCCACAAATGGCCATCTGTGCACTGATGAAAATGGTATTGACTTCTATCATAAGGTATACCACTCCATGATAGGTTCCTTATTGTACTTATGTGCATCTAGGCCAGATATAATGCTTAGTGTTTGCATGTGTGCCCGATTTCAAGCTAGACCGAAGGAATCACACCATAAGGCTGTGAAGCATATTCTTCGATATCTAGCTCACACACCAACACTTGGATTATGGTACCCCAAGGGCTCGGCTTTTGATCTCATTGGATATTCTGACTCTGACTATGCTGGTGATCGTGTGGACCGCAAGTCAACATCTGGTACATGTCATTTCCTCGGACGATCTTTGGTCTGTTGGTCCTCGAAGAAACAGAACTGCGTATCACTATCTACTGCTGAAGCTGAGTACATTGCCGCTGGTTCTTGTTGTGCCCGATTGCTATGGATGAAGCAAACTCTCAAGGACTACGGTGTCAACATGAAGAATGTGCCTCTCTTCTGTGACAATGAGAGTGCCATCAAGATTGCTCACAACCCAGTTCAGCACTCGAAGACAAAGCACATTCAGATTCGTCATCATTTTCTTCATGATCATGTGTTGAAGGGCGACATTTCTATTGAGCATGTGAAGACTGAAGAACAGCTAGCCGATATCTTCACAAAGCCCTTGGATGAGAAGAGATTTAGCAAGTTGCGGTGTGAGCTAAATATCCTAGAATCTTCGAATGTTCTTTGAAAAGGACACTCATCCTAACACTCATGCAAAATTGATGACTTAGATGTGCAACACATGAAGAAACGTTTTTCTTCAATCAATGAAGAATAACACTCTTAGTGTGAAGAAATTAATGAAGAATTTGATTCTCAGAACCCTATGATAATTGTACGCGGTGTTTGAAATCATCATTCTTATACGGTGGGTCACGCCACCACCAAAAGTTGAAATTCCTCAAATTATTCATATTCTTCAACTTTGCATAGTCTTCACTGGTTCCGTCATTTTTCTTCATTGGCTATATATATATATGAGTTTATGTCCTCTAAAGCATTCACTTATTGCTATTTCTTCAAGTTGGTTCTCTGCTAAGTGAATGTGATCGGACCCTTCCCCTCTATGCTATACTCAACCCAATCTGTTCACAAATTCTTCATGTGCGTTCTATTTGAAACTCATTCAAAATCTTCACTGTGTCCTTGTCAGCTGAAGAAATTGCGAACGGAACTTTAAAACCTATCTTATCGAAATTCTCGGCTTTGCCGCTCAAACCGTTCCGCATCCCACGATACACTTATCCACTCACCCACGATCTAACACGATCTCCACCTCTCACTACGTGGGTGACACATGTCATGCGAATGAGAAGGGTCAGGGGCACGTTCGTCCAATTTCTTCGGGCGAACAGTTTTTCACCGTGGCTATAAATACCCCTCCTTCCCTTCCTCACTTCTTTTACTCCGCTCGACCTCTCTCTCCAGCTCGAGCTTCATCAACATCGTCACCACGCCGTCGTGCTGACGAAACTCTTCCCCAAGCTCTACTAGATCGTGAGTTCGCGGGACGTCACTGAGCTGAACGTGTGCTGAACGCGGAGGTGCCGTACGTTTGGTATTGAGGATTGGTCGATCGTGAAGACGTACGACTACATCAACCGCGTTGTCATAACGCTTCCGCTTAATGGTCTACGAGGGTACGTGGACAACATTGTCCCCTCTCATTGCTATGCATCACCATGATCCTGCGTGTGCGTAGGAATTTTTTTGAAATTACTACGTTCCCCAACAATCGTATCATCCCATTATCTTTTGCCTTTACTTATTTTAGTTCGATCTTTTGCTTTAGATGAATACAATTTTAGTTTGATCCTTTCTTTTCAAGAGTTTGCTTAGTGATCTATCCTTGTAATCATGTGCAAGATATATAATAAAGTTTAGTTTGAAGTTTTGCTTTCTTTACTTTATGTTGCAAATTAAAAGAAAAGAAATCGTGAAGAAAAAGAGAAAGGAAAGAAATAAAAGGAAAGAAATTATGAAAAATATCATATACTAATCTTATGGTAGGTGATGACACCACATAAGGAAAAGTATAAATAGAAAATTTTATTAGAGATTGACAAACATAGCATTAGTCAATGATGCAACTCGTGAAAGAATTAATAAGGGAAGAGAAGATTCACATATAAATATGCTATCCTAGAAATCTTTTGTGATTGTGAGCCCTCATCAAAATATTATATGCCAAAATTGTTGACGTTGGACAAGGAAGACAACTTAATGATTTATGTTTGTTTATATTCACATAGAAGTCATATTGTCATGGATCCTTTAACATGTGCTACTTGCCCCTATCTTTGCTAGCCAAAAATTCCGCACTAAGTAGAGATACTACTTGTGCATCCAAAAACCCTTAAACCCAAATCTTATTTTCAAGTGTCCACCATACCTACCTAGGGATTGAGCAAGATCACTCAAGTAAGTTGTGATCGGTGCAAAAAGGCAATAAAAATTGCTTCTAAAAGTGTGAGATCATTTAATGTAAGAGAAAATTGAGGATAGTACGAACTTGTGATGGTGAAGAATAAAAGCGACAAACTACATAATAAAGGTTGCTATCACAAGGGGCAATACAATGCGACGTTCTTTTGCACTAAGGGGTTGAGCATACAAACAAATAAGCGCATGGCAACCTCTGCTTCCCTCTATGAAGGGTCTATCTTTTACTTTTATGTATTTAGTTTTATGCAAAGAATCAAAGTTTTCCTTCTATTCCTTTTTATTTTTCTCCTTTGGCAAGCATCATGTGATGAGGAAAGATCTAGGCACATATGTCCAGTTGAATATAGATAGCATGAGTTATTATTGTTGACATCGCCCTTGAGGTGAATACGTTGGGAGGCGAAACTATAAGCCCCTATCTTTCTATGTGTCCGGTTGAAACATTTTGCTCATGTGTACGCAGTGAGTGTTAGCAAACATAGAAGACTATATGATGGTTGAGTATGTGGACTTGCCTAAAGGCTCCGATACGTGACCCTTCCTGAAAAGATGATGAATTATAGTTGCAAAGTTGACTGAGAACATAGTTTGTTGGTTTTTAATAGAGTTTTTGCTTTATACTTCAATTGTGTGATGAATTGTTACTTATTCATGAGAAGTATATGATAAAAGTTCTATGACAAGAGTCTTATGTTTAAGTTTGTTGCTATTATAATAATGAACATGATGCTTCTATGTCCGTATTTTGTTTTTATTGACGCCTCTCTCTCTCTCTCTAAGCATGTGGACATGTTTTTCGATTTCGGTTTTTCACTTGAGGACAAGCAAGGTCTAAGCTTGGGGGAGTTGATACGTCCATTTTGCATCATGTTTTCCTACTGTTATTTATGATGTTTTTATCCATAATAATGCTTTTTGTAGTAATTCTAATGCCTTTTCTCTCATATTATGCAAGGTATACACAAAGAGGGAGAATTCTGGCAACTGGAAATCTGGACCTGGAAAAGCTACATCAGGCCACCTATTCTGCACATGTGACGCCCGGATAATTAAGCTACAGTAATTCCCTGCTAATGATGCCACGTCATCACGGTTACTATTGTCGATCTCGCGATGGTTCGAAACCGATTCAAATTCAAAATCAAGCAAATAATAAAACTTTTAAAATATTGAAACTAAAATGTTCGGGTTGTGCCAAATAATGTGTAGGTAATTATGGTGAAGAAACCAAACTTCTATAAATTATTCCAATGCACTAAAATAATTAAAACAGCAGCTAAACCTATTATAAATGCCCTTTTGAAATTTATAAAAATGCGAACTAAATATTTTAAAAATACCAAAATATATTATGGAAGTGGGCTAATTTACAACCTCCATTTAGGTACTGGTCTTATAAATTTACAAAACTGAAAACTATTAACAACTATAATAGAAAACAGAAAAGAATATACAAAAAAAAGGACCCCCCCACTAGGCCTTTGCCCAGTTGGCCATCGGGCCAACCAGGCCGGCCCAGCTGGCACCTACAACCCCCCTGGGGCGACCGAACCCTAGCCCGGCCACCCCACTCCCCCGCACAATCCCCACCTCTCCCCTCGTCTCCCTCACCCGCCGCCACCCCACGACGCCCACTCCCCTCCTCGTTCCCCACTCCCCTCCATGTTCTGGATCGGGGACGAAACCCTCACTCCCCTCGCTCCTCGCCCCCCTCTGCCCGATCTGGACCGGGCACGGCACCCCGTCCCCATCTCCCTGTCGCGTCGACGCTGCCCCACCGACTTCACCGGCGTCGCCACGCCCCGCCCCGTGTCCGACGCCACCCTCCACTCCGAAACCGGACCGAACCACGACCTCGCCCTCGTCACCGAACCTCGTCACCTGGAGCTCGATGCGCCGCCGCCTGGACCTCGCCGGCCTCCCCGCCCGGACCGCACGCCTTCCTCGTCCTCCTCCCCGTCGGACCACCTCGAGCCTCGCCGCCCGATCCCCTGCTCCGAACGTGAGCACCTTCTCTTCCACCTCTCTCTCCCGTAGCCGGATCGGCCATGCTCGCGCTCTCCCGCTCGCACCCGGCCCTCCCCCTTGCCGCTCCTTACTGCTGCTGCTTGCGGCCTTGTCCAGGGAGCGCCCTGTGTGGCCCTGCCCACTGCCTCATAGCCCCGCGCTCGCCGGAGCTCCGCCTGCTGCTTTCCTTCGCCGCAGCCACCACGCTCGCCGGCCCCGCCGCTCACCGTGCCCCCCCTTGGTGCTGTTGCTCGAGCAGTGGCAGCGGCCACAGCCGCCGCCGGCACCGGACCCCGGTAGCTCGCGGCTGCGCCATTCGGGCAGCGCCCAACGCCCGGCGCCCGGCGTGCCTCGCCAGCGCGCCTGAGGTGTGAGGTCGGGCGCCCACACACCCCTTGCCCGTTAACCGGCCGCCCCGTTAAGCCCCAAGGGCCAATGACAAAGGGGGCCCAACCCACAGAACGTTATAAAAGAAAATGAAAAATAAAATAAAAATGAATTAATTAAATTACTAATTAATTAAATTAATTAATTAGTGAATTAATTAAGTTAATTAATCCTAATTAACCTAACGGAGTATGACAGGTGGGTCCCACTGGACCCACGCGTCAGTTCGACCCAGTCAACCCCTATTGACTGCTGATGTCAGCATGACATCATGCTGATGTCACAAATCTATTTTTGAATTAATTAAATAATTAATTAAATTTCAGAAATTAATAAAGTCTTTAGAAAATCATATCTTTTAATCCGTAACTCGGATTAAATTATTTTCAACATGAAAGTTGCTCAGAACGATGAGACGAATCCGGATACGCAGCCCGTTCGTCTGCCACGCGTCCCTAGCATAGTGAACCTGCAACATTTCACCTCCGGTTCATTTGTCCAGAAACACGGAACACCCGGGATACTTTCCCGGATGTTTCCCCCTTCACCGGTATCACCTCATACCGCGTTAGAACACGTCTAGCTCTGCTTGTTGTCCGGTTATGCACTTGCTTGCTATGTATTTACTGTTTCTTCCCCCTCTTCTCTCCGGTAGACCCAGTGACGATGCTGATGCCCCTGTGGTCGACTACGTCACCGATGACCCCTCCTTGTCTGAGCAACCAGGCAAGCCCCCCCCCCTTTGATCACCAGATATCGCCTACTCTTCTCTATACTGCTTGCATTAGAATAGTGTAGCATGTTACTGCTTTCCGTTATTCCTATCCTGATGCATAGCCTGTCCTTGCTACTACTGTTGTTACCATTACCTGCTATCCTACTGCTTAGTATAGGATGCTAGTGTTCCATCAGTGGCCCTACATTCTTGTCCGTCTGCCATGCTAAACTACTGGGCCGTGATAACTTCGGGAGGTGATCACGGGCATATACTATATACTTTACACAGTTACCTTACTTATGATACTGTTCAGAGATGGGGGCTGAAGGGGCAGGTGGCTCCATCCCGGTAGAGGTGGGCCTGGGTTCCCGACGGCCCCCGACGGTTACTTTGTGGTGGAGCGACAGGGCAGGTTGAGACCACCTAGGAGAGAGGTGACCTGGCCCTGGTCGGCGTTCGCGGACACTTAACACGCTTAACGAGATTTGGGTATTTGATCTGAGTCTGGCCATTTGGTCTATACGCACTAACCATCTACGCGGGAGTAGTTATGGGTATCCCGACGTTGTGGTATCAGCCGAAGCCTTCGTGACGTCAGCGACTGAGTGGTGCGCGCCGGATTGGAACGTAAGCCTGCTCTTGTATTAAGGGGGCTAGTTCTGCTTCCGGCTGCGTTCGCAACGTGCAGGTGTGCTAAGGGCGATGGGCCTAGACCCCTGTGCGCTTAGGTTTAGACCGGCGTGCTGACCTCTCTGTTGTGCCTAGGTGGGGCTGCGACGTGTTGATCTTCCGAGGCCGGGCATGACCCAGGAAAGTGTGTCCGGCCAAATGGGATCGAGCGTGTTGGGGTATGTGGTGCACCCCTGCAGGGAAGTTAATCTATTCGAATAGCCGTGATCTTCGGTAACAGGACGACTTGGAGTTGTACCTTGACCTTATGACAACTAGAACCGGATACTTAATAAAACACACCCTTCCAAGTGCCAGATACAACCGGTGATCGCTCTCTCACAGGGCGACGAGGGGAGGACCATCGGTTAGGATTATGCTATGCGATGCTATTTGGAGGACTTCAGTCTATTCTCTTCTGCATGCTGCAAGACGGAGGCTGCCAGAAGCGTAGTCTTCGAAAGGACTAGCTATCCCCCTCTTATTCCGGCTTTCTGTAGTTCAGTCCACATATGATAGCCTTATACCATTTGATACTAATGCATACATATGTAGTGTAGCTCCTTGCTTGCGAGTACTTTGGATGAGTACTCACGGTTGCTTTCTCCTTCTTTTCCCTCTATCCCTTCTACCTGGTTGTCGCAACCAGATGTTGGAGCCCAGGAGCCAGACGCCACCGTCAACGACGACTTCTACTACACCGGAGGTTCCTACTACTACGTGATGCCCGCTGACGACGACCAGGAGTAGTTAGGAGGATCCCAGGCAGGAGGCCTGCGCCTCTTTCGATCTGTATCCCAGTTTGTGCTAGCCTTCTTAAGGCAGACTTGTTTAACTTATGTCTGTACTCAGATATTGTTGCTTCCGCTGACTCGTCTATGATCGAGCTCTTGTGTTCGAGCCCTCGAGGCCCCTGGCTTGTAATATGATGCTTGTATGACTTATTTTATTTGTAGAGTTGTGTTGTGATATCTTCCCGTGAGTCCTTGATCTTGATCGTACACATTTGCGTGCATGATTAGTGTACGGTCAAATCGGGGGCGTCACAAGTTGGTATCAGAGCCGACTGCCTGTAGGAATTCCCCCTTCCACACTCCATGGCCAAAGTCGAGTCTAGACATTGCAAAACTTTTACTAACATGGCTGTGTGCCTTACGGGCCCACGCCGCCATCTGGGTGGTATTAGGATCTTTTACTCCTCGATCCTTACTCTGGGACTCTGAGCTCTCTTCTATTCGGGTTAAATGAATTTTGCTAAATCTAATATTAGGATCTCGTTATCTCTTTCACCCGGAGAGCCCCTTATTACTGATGATCGTCTGCTGTACGTGAAGACCCTGAAGATACTCTCCGCTGTTAACCCAAGAACTTGTGTTCATCGCGTTTGCAATTCCCCTTCCACCGTCAACCCTTATGGGTAACTACTTGCAGTTGGTATTCTTACATTCATCCCCAGTTGGTCTTGTTATTACAATATACCCCAGAATACTCGTCATTGTTTCGATAATCCTTTGAGCTTGCTGCCTTGCTGTTCTTTATCACCTGAATACCCCTACGGGTAATTCTCGCACTTATGGAGTATCCGCTCATCCCCCAGTTGTCCATGTGTTTCAAAATGGTCATCGAAATACTATTCGATCCTCCAAAAATCCTTAGTAGCTTATTGCTCTGCAATACTTGGCTGCTTGCATTAGGGATGCTTTCCATATGTCTCACAATATTCGTCAGTATCCTTAGGCACCGTCTTTTGATCCTATTGATTCAACAAGAGTGCGAATGCACGCAGTCATCAGTTGATCCTTTTAAATTAACTTTCCGGCTCAGACGTCATTTTAAACATGAGCTGGTTCTCATTAAATCCAATTGCCGTCGATTGTACCCCTAAGGCTATTCAACTTATCCATCCCTAATCAGAACATTGCTTCTGATCCCTTGATTTGAAAATCATAATTCCTTTGCATTTGAGCTCTGGATTAGTCAGTTGTTTCCATAATCCAATGCCTTTGCATTGTTACTTCCTCTGGTTGTGTGCCGATGCTCGCATCAGCTCCATTGTAGACCATAGGACCCCTTGTTGGATTATTATCCGGCAGTGTCCTTCCTATTCAATAACCTTGTGAGCCTCTCCATGGGTATGTGATACCTTTGGTAAACTGTATCTTCTGTTTTGCTAACCATGCTCTACTTTCGAGCTTGTAATATTTACTCTCAAAGCTTGTGGTATATGTTTCCACGATACCCTGACGGGTTGAACCTATGCCTTCCTTAATTTGTGTGACCTCAAAAGTTATGCGGGTTATACCCTGCTGACGCTTCGTCAGATAACTTTTCAACACTACAACTTCGAAAGGGGGAGGTAAATGTAAGGTTATGCATTAAAGAAGTGGGAGTCGACCTTGAACTTTGTGTTCATGCCCATGGACACGATGTAGATCTTATCATTAAAGCTTCTCTTAAATTAAATTTTTCCCTTGGTATAAGTTCTTATAGCTGGAATCCGGCCTTTTGCAATCGTGGTTTCAACAATATGTTCTTCTTTGACCCAATTTCACGGGCAAGTTTAAGCACTTGTCTTTTGTGGATCAATACACCAGTCCAACCTGTACTTTAATCTTCCATCGAGTATTACACCATGGTACCTCGATAATATCAAGTACTACATTCTCACTTATTCCAATTTTTCATGGGCTTTGAGTTATTAAACACTCAAAGACCGATAACTGAACCGAGTCCACACTACGGTTCAACAACTATTATAAATCTTCTTTGCTTATGAGTTTGTACCCGATCACTTCCTTCCTACCCTATTTGGCTATATCATTATTGTGATGATTTTAACTGTGCTACCTGGTCCTTATTCCCGGAGCACAACTTTCGACGATGAGCTAAGCTTATGTCGATTTTCCTTGTCATATCATTTCACCTTGAACAGCAAGCTTGATTTCAAGTTTGTGTCGTACCTGTGCTTCCATTGACCTCTTGCTTCATCATCCCTTTGACTTGATGTCATCGCTGATCGATTACATCCTCATGAAATCTCTCGACAAAAATTGTCGTGGTCATCATCAACATTTTGAATCCTTTCAGGATACTAATCGAATTCATGATGATAAGTACCACCCTTGTTCCTTGGTAATTTGAGTTACCATCGACAACATCCTTGCCTTCTCTCCAACACAAACTTGTTCGTGTTTTGTATTACACCTTAGGTTCCTTGCCATCCAGCTTATGATGTGTTCTACCTTGGAGTATTACCATCTGTTATGTCAAGAATGTCATGGGAATGCCCCACCTCTTAAGGATTCTTGTTATAGAATTACTTCTCGCCATCTCTGTTCATTTCTTGGTCCCCATGTTGATTCGAATCGGAATACCGACAATTGAACCTTGAGGTGTGAATTCAAAACTTCTAGCAACCCTAATGCTTTGAAGTGAATGATCGATAGTTTCATTCTAATTCTTTTGTTCATTAAGTCACCATTCTAACATTGTTCGTGTGACCCAGCCATATTTTGGGTGCACCTGTCAACCAATGTTTAATTGTGGATGTTTTCCTCGAACATACATCATTATATCATTTGATCTGACAATTGTTATCTCCTTGTTCACATACTTGTGGAAATCCATCTTTTGTTAATCTCGATAAATTGTCGCTGAGACCATCAGCCACCTCATCATCCTATCATTGGTTTGATGATAAACTCTTGTTTTGGAACTTGCTTCCATAGCTCATTTCCCGAGAATATTACAATGTAATCCCGTCAAATTGTGTTGCACCTTTGCTTCTCAGACATCCCGAGTCTGAGGTATCCTGACACCAATCAGATCTGAAACTCGGTCAGATATGATGGTTGGAACAATTTCCAAGAGTTATAACATTGGTCTCTAAATAACCCGGTAAGGTGGTGTCTTTGATTAGCATCCCTGGCCAGAGGACCTATTGTTGTAATATATGTATCCTTTTATCAAGGTTAGCCATTCTTCCATGAGGAAATTGTAAGACTTATTCTATAAGTTGTTCCTGATGGATCCTTTGTGTTTCCAAAGTCTGATCTTCACATGTTGGCCATGTCAATGCTATCTCGAAGCATGTATATGGTACTCCAATTTTCAACAAGAACATTTGAAGCCCAATGTTAAATGTTTCCTGCTCAATTATCCAAACACCGCTGTATGGGTAATGTCATGAAAATTTCTCTCCCCTTACCTAAAGAGTTTTCTACATTATATCCTGTCATGGATATCGTGCTCTGCTTGTCCTTGGGAAGGATATACTCCTGAAATATGTGTTCAAACACATTTTCCTTCCCTTGTTCTGTTTGATTTGATAATCATATTTTACTTTCCATTGTTTGGTTTAACCATTCTTGTGATCTATATGATCTAAGCAGTAATATTCTCCTGCTTATGTAAACACCTCGGTGTACCATTCTGTCAGCAAGACCCTGTTACTACTGTTGAAAACTTCCAGTAACCGCCGATGGACGAGAACTCTACCTATTGGTCTGCCTCGTTTAACGAGCAGGAAAATGATTCTCTTCGTCTCTCGCCCTTGGTACCAACATTGTTGCTGACATAACTGACATGGTACTCTCTGACATGCCTTGCTATCATGACCAGGCAAGATGTCCCTGCTCCTATAAATAAAAAAATCACCTGGTGGGCCCATAACCCACAGGTCCACTGGATCGAAACCTAACTCTTCTTTACAACCCGGACTCTAACGTGTCCTGTGCACCTGGCTTCGTATGTGATTCACGAGCTAAAATATATACCATTATTCATCCTGAAATCTAACAACGTGTTATTCTCGTTGTTCAAACCCCCATTCCAGCTTCTGTCTAGTCAACGAATGATCGCCTGCCAGTTTGAAACTTTGGTACCATCGTATATTGCACTCAGAGACTTCACTGAAATACAACTCGTGGGGTACCTTGTGTATTTCCTATTGAGTTCACCGTCAGATGCCCAGCCTTCTGGAGATGCGTTCTTCCGGAGTTTTTCCCCTTGGTCGCGTTCGTAGGACGATGACGAGTTGATCATGGTGATTGGAAGTAGAGAAATGAAGACATCAACGAAAGGGATCATCCTCTTCGAAAGGACAACCAAGACCGAGAAGACTCGTTAGGTTTCTCGCTACCAGCACCTCCCCCCTACTCCCCTACTTAAATCTCGGGACGAGATTTCTTGTAGTGGAGGATAATTGTGACGCCCGAATAATTAAGCTACAGTAATTCCCTGCTAATGATGCCACGTCATCACGGTTACTATTGTCGATCTCGCGATGGTTCGAAACCGATTCAAATTCAAAATCAAGCAAATAATAAAACTTTTAAAATATTGAAACTAAAATGTTCGGGTTGTGCCAAATAATGTGTAGGTAATTATGGTGAAGAAACCAAACTTCTATAAATTATTCCAATGCACTAAAATAATTAAAACAGCAGCTAAACCTATTATAATTGCCCTTTTGAAATTTATAAAAATGCGAACTAAATATTTTAAAAATACCAAAATATATTATGGAAGTGGGCTAATTTACAACCTCCATTTAGGTACTGGTCTTATAAATTTACAAAAGTGAAAACTATTAACAACTATAATAGAAAACAGAAAAAGAATATACAAAAAAATGACCCCCCCCACTAGGCCTCGGCCCAGTTGGCCATCGGGCCAACCAGGCCGGCCCAGCTGGCACCTACAACCCCCCTGGGGCGACCGAACCCTAGCCCGGCCACCCCACTCCCCCGCACAATCCCCACCTCTCCCCTCGTCTCCCTCACCCGCCGCCACCCCACGACGCCCACTCCCCTCCTCGTTCCCCACTCCCCTCGACGTTCTGGATCGGGGACGAAACCCTCACTTCCCTCGCTCCTCGCCCCCCTCTGCCCGATCTGGACCGGGCACGGCGCCCCGTCCCCATCTCCCTGTCGCGTCGACGCTGCCCCACCGACTTCACCGGCGTCGCAACGCCCCGCCCCGTGTCGGACGCCGCCCTCCACTCCAAAACCAGACCGAACCACGACCTCGCCCTCGTCACCGAACCTCGTCGCCTGGAGCTCGATGCGCCGCCGCCTGGACCTCGCCGGCCTCCCCGCCCAGACCGCACGCCTTCCTCGTCCTCCTCCCCGTCGGACCACCTCGAGCCTCGCCGCCCGATCCCCTGCTCCGAACGTGAGCACCTTCTCTTCCACCTCTCTCTCCCGTAGCCGGATCGGCCATGCTCGCGCTCTCCCGCTCGCACCCGGCCCTCCCCCTTGCCGCTCCTTACTGCTGCTGCTTGCGGCCTTGTCCAGGGCGCGCCCTGTGCGGCCCTGCCCACTGCCGCATAGCCCCGCGCTCGCCGGAGCTCCGCCTGCTGCTTTCCTTCGCCGCAGCCACCACGCTCGCCGGCCCCGCCGCTCACCGTGCCCCCCCTTGGTGCTGTTGCTCGAGCAGTGGCCGCGGTCACAGCCGCCGCCGGCACCGGACCCCGGTAGCTCGCGGCTGCGCCATTCGGACAGCGCCCAACGCCCGGCGCCCGGCGTGCCTCGCCACCGCGCCTGAGGTGTGAGGTCGGGCACCCACACGCCCCTTGCCCGTTAACCGGCCGCCCCGTTAAGCCCCAAGGGCCAATGACAAAGGGGGCCCAACCCACAGAACGTTATAAAAGAAAATGAAAAATAAAATAAAAATGAATTAATAAAATTACTAATTAATTAAATTAATTAAATTAATTAATTAGTGAATTAATTAAGTTAATTAATCTAATTAACCTGTTAGCTTAATTAAACAGTAATTAGTTCAACTAAACCCTAATTAACCTAACGGAGTATGACAGGTGGGTCCCACTGGACCCACGCGTCAGTTCGACCCAGTCAACCCCTGTTGACTGCTGATGTCAGCATGACATCATGCTGATGTCACAAATCTATTTTTGAATTAATTAAATAATTAATTAAATTTCAGAAATTAATAAAATCTTTAGAAAATCATATCTTTTAATCCGTAACTCGGATTAAATTATTTTCAACATGAAAGTTGCTCAGAACGATGAGACGAATCCGGATACGCAGCCCGTTCGTCTGCCACGCGTCCCTAGCATAGTGAACCTGCAACATTTCACCTCCGGTTCATCTGTCCAGAAACACGGAACACCCGGGATACTTTCCCGGATGTTTCCCCCTTCACCGGTATCACCTCATACCGCGTTAGAACACGTCTAGCTCTGCTTGTTGTCCGGTTATGCACTTGCTTGCTATGTATTTACTGTTTCTTCCCCCTCTTCTCTCCGGTAGACCCAGTGACGATGCTGATGCCCCTGTGGTCGACTACGTCACCGACGACCCCTCCTTGTCTGAGCAACCAGGCAAGCCCCCCCTTTGATCACCAGATATCGCCTACTCTTCTCTATACTGCTTGCATTAGAATAGTGTAGCATGTTACTGCTTTCCATTATTCCTATCCTGATGCATAGCCTGTCCTTGCTACTACTGTTGTTACCATTACCTGCTATCCTACTGCTTAGTATAGGATGCTAGTGTTCCATCAGTGGCCCTACATTCTTGTCCGTCTGCCATGCTAAACTACTGGGCCGTGATAACTTCGGGAGGTGATCACGGGCATATACTATATACTTTACACAGTTACCTTACTTATGATACTGTTCAGAGATGGGGGCTGAAGGGGCAGGTGGCTCCATCCCGGTAGAGGTGGGCCTGGGTTCCCGACGGCCCCCGACGGTTACTTTGTGGTGGAGCGACAGGGCAGGTTGAGACCACCTAGGAGAGAGGTGACCTGGCCCTGGTCGGCGTTCGCGGACACTTAACACGCTTAACGAGATCTGGGTATTTGATCTGAGTCTGGCCATTTGGTCTATACGCACTAACCATCTACGCGGGAGTAGTTATGGGTATCCCGACGTCGTGGTATCAGCCGAAGCCTTCGTGACGTCAGCGACTGAGTGGTGCGCGCCGGATTGGAACGTAAGCCTGCTCTTGTATTAAGGGGGCTAGTTCTGCTTCCGGCTGCGTTCGCAACGTGCAGGTGTGCTAAGGGCGATGGGCCTAGACCCCTGTGCGCTTAGGTTTAGACCGGCGTGCTGACCTCTCTGTTGTGCCTAGGTGGGGCTGCGACGTGTTGATCTTCCGAGGCCGGGCATGACCCAGGAAAGTGTGTCCGGCCAAATGGGATCGAGCGTGTTGGGGTATGTGGTGCACCCCTGCAGGGAAGTTAATCTATTCGAATAGCCGTGATCTTCGGTAACAGGACGACTTGGAGTTGTACCTTGACCTTATGACAACTAGAACCGGATACTTAATAAAACACACCCTTCCAAGTGCCAGATACAACCGGTGATCGCTCTCTCACAGGGCGACGAGGGGAGGACCATCGGTTAGGATTATGCTATGCGATGCTACTTGGAGGACTTCAGTCTATTCTCTTCTGCATGCTGCAAGACGGAGGCTGCCAGAAGCGTAGTCTTCGAAAGGACTAGCTATCCCCCTCTTATTCCGGCTTTCTGCAGTTCAGTCCACATATGATAGCCTTATACCATTTGATACCAATGCATACATATGTAGTGTAGCTCCTTGCTTGCGAGTACTTTGGATGAGTACTCACGGTTGCTTTCTCCTTCTTTTCCCTCTATCCCTTCTACCTGGTTGTCGCAACCAGATGTTGGAGCCCAGGAGCCAGACGCCACCGTCAACGATGACTTCTACTACACCGGAGGTGCCTACTACTACGTGATGCCCGCTGACGACGACCAGGAGTAGTTAGGAGGATCCCAGGCAGGAGGCCTGCGCCTCTTTCGATCTGTATCCCAGTTTGTGCTAGCCTTCTTAAGGCAGACTTGTTTAACTTATGTCTGTACTCAGATATTGTTGCTTCCGCTGACTCGTCTATGATCGAGCTCTTGTATTCGAGCCCGCGAGGCCCCTGGCTTGTAATATGATGCTTGTATGACTTATTTTATTTGTAGAGTTGTGTTGTGATATCTTCCCGTGAGTCCTTGATCTTGATCGTACACATTTGCGTGCATGATTAGTGTACGGTCAAATCAGGGGCGTCACAGCACAACTCCAAACAAGCTGAAACTTCATGGAGATTTTTTATTAAATATATGATGAATATTGGAGCAAATAACTATCAGAGGGGGGGCACCAGGTGGGCACAACCCACATGGGCGCGCCAGGGAACCCAGGCGCGCCCTGGTGGGTTGTGCTCACCCAGGCCCACCTCCAGTGCCCATCTTTTGGTATATAAGTCATTTTGACCTAGAAAAAATAAAGAGAGGACTTTCAGGATGGAGCGACGCCGTCTCGAGGCGGGACTTGGGCAGGAGCACTTTTTCCCTCCGGCGGAGCGATTCCGCCAGGGGAACTTCCGTCCCGGAGGGGGAAATCATCGTCATCTCATCACCAACAACTCTCCCATCTTGGGGAGGGCAATCTCCATCAACATCCTCAACAACACCATCTCATCTCAAACCCTAGTTCATCTCTTGTGTTCAATCTTGTTACCGGAACTATAGATTGGTGTTTGTGGGTGACTAGTAGTGTTGATTACATCTTGTAGTTGATTACTATATGGTTTATTTGGTGGAAGACTATATGTTCAGATCCAATATGCTATTTAATACCCCTCTGATCTTGAGCATGTTTATCATTTGTGAGTAGTTACTTTTGTTCTTGAGGTCACGGGAGAAATCATGTTGCAAGTAATCATGTGAACTTGATATGTGTTCGATATTTTGATAGTATGTATGTTGTGATTCCCTTAGTGATGTCATGTGAACGTCAAGTACATGACACTTCACCATATTTGGGCCTAAGGAATGCATTTGTGGAGTAGCAATTAGATGATGGGTTGCGAGAGTGATAGAAGCTTAAACCCCAGTTTATGCGCTATTCCGTAAGGGACCGATTGGATCCAAAAGTTTAATGCTATGGTTAGAATTTATTCTTAATACTTTTCTCGTAGTTGCGGATGCTTGCGGGAGGGTTAATCATAAGTAGGAGGTTTGTTCAAGTAAGAACAACACCTAAGCACCGGTCCACCCACATATCAAATTATCAAAGTACCGAACATGAATTAAACCAACATCATGAAAGTGACTAGATGAAAATCCCGTGTACCCTCAAGGACGCTTTGCTTATCATAAGAGACCCTTTTGGCCTGTCCTTTGCCTCAAAAGGATTGGGCTATCTTGCTGCACTTTTGTTACTACTATCGTTACTTGCCCGTTACAAATTATCTTGCTATCAAACTACCCAGTTACTTACTATTTCAGCACTTGCACACATTACCTTGCTGAAAACCACTTGTCATTTCCTTATGCTACTCGTTGGGTTCGACACTCTTACTTATCGAAAAGAGCTACAATTGATCCCCTATACTTGTGGGTCATCAGTAATCATTCTTGCAATTTTATATGAGGGAGAGGCATGAGCTAACATAGTTTCTCTACTTGGATCATATGCACTTATGATTGGAACTCTTGCAAGCATCTGCAACTACTAAAGATCATTAAGGTTGTGAAACCCAACCATAGCATTAAGTATCAAGTCCTCTTTACTCCAATATGCAACAACCCACTTATCCATGTTTAGGTTGCTATCACCCCCGCAACCGACAATAAGCGAATCATGAACATATTGCAACACCCTCCTTCTTCTTCTTCCTTGCCCCCCCCCCCTAGATGGGAGGAGAGTTCCCCCTCTGGTCCATGGCCTCCATGGTGGCGGAGGGGCAGGAGCCCCTCCGAGATTGGATCTCCCTCTCTGTTCTCTTTTGTTTCGTGTTCCCCGTTTTCTGGCCCTTCACCGTTTCTTAAATTCCCGGAGATCCATAACTCCGATTGCGCTGAAACTTTTACACGATTTCCCCCCATAAATTAGCTTTCTTGCACCCGAAGAAGGGCCCCAACCGACTTACGGGACGGCACAAGACACCTGGGCACGCCTGTGGGTGCCTGGCGTGCCCTGGTGGGTTGTGGAGGCCATGGCCCTCCGTTTATGTTGATTCCACCTCCCAAAATTCACAAATATTCCAAAATAATTCTTCGTAAATTTTTATCGCATTTGGAATTTGTTTGATATGGATTTTCCGTGAAACAAAAACATGCAACAAACATGTACTGGCACTAGGCACTGGATCAATAGGTTAGTCCAAATAAATCATATAAAATGTTGCCAAAAGTATGTGAAAGTTGTATAATATTGGCATGAAACAATCAAAAATTATAGATACGACGGAGACGTATCAATATGAAGCCCTCAATTCCTCTACGGATTTGGATGACCTAGTTACCAATTTGCCCTCTTGTGTTGGATTTGGACCTTTGTATCCCTCTTATGTGTATGTGGATTTAGCACGTGTGTGATTGGATCTTTGTCAATTTAGTGCTCATCTTGTGCTCTTCTTGATTTGCTCCTTTCCCCACCTCCAAGTGTGAAATATCATGAACTAGGGCTCCACCCTACATCACAGAGGCCCTAGTGGATTCCCGCCTTAACATACGATCATGGACATCACCCACTAGTGCCTGATGACATTCAAAGACCTCGTCGATTTAATGACCAACTAGTGCGCTATGGAGGATGCCTGGTTAGCCCAGCAATGACGCCAGGGCCCCAACTCGGGCTTGACCTAGCTCCCAAGGGGAGGCAAGTGCCCACGCCACAACCGTAAAGATAAATACGGTGACACCGACGAACATGGTGTATAGCTCCCACACAAGAAGAGTCGATGAGCGGCAACAATGGAAAATCAGATCCAGACATCATACTAGACCAACCTTTGCCAATCCACTCGTCCATGTCGGATAAACCGGCTACCCACAGGAACAAAAGCTGTTGGATAATTAGGCAGGTGGCAAAAGTGGATTTAACTAAAGACTGTGACCAGCCAAGCCGGGGGTCAGTCGTCAAGTTCATCTCTGGCATCATCCACCTGTTCGGCATGCCACATAACATCACCACCGATAATGGTACCAACTTCACACTTGGAATCTTTTAGGATTACTGCCACATGCACCGCATCAAGATTGATCATGCTTTACTCACAGGCCCGCAGTCAAACGGCCAAGCCAAACGGGCCATCAACTTAACTCCGAGAGGACATAAATCCCGCTTGATGCCCTCTTGTGAGGCTGGAAAATGGGTGGAAGAGCTCTCGGTCGTCCTCTAGAGCCTACACACGACCCCAAACCAGTCGATGGGTTACACCCCATTCTTCATAGTCTACTGGGTCGAGGACATCCTCCCCAATGACATTGAGCATGAATCACCACACAACTCCAACTACTTTGAATACCAGGCAGAGCTGGAGCGGCACGAGTACTCGGACAAACTGGAGAGGGCCAGAGAAATTGCGTTGGAGAGAACAGTTGTCTATCAAGAGAAATTTAGTAGGTATCATTGTCACCGAGTCCAAGGTCGGGTGTTCAATGTCAACAAACTCGCTCTACAACTAGCTGGCGCCCCCATGGGAGGTATTCAATTCATGCTCCAACCAGTTACTCTAAAAGTTAGAACTGATGGAGAGAGGCGGGAAATATATTTCAACAGGAGGAACCCTTCATCATCCATCATGTTCCGCAAGATGGCAGAACTGGCTCCGGAATCTAGAATTCAGCTACATCTCTCCAACTTGTGGAACATAGCCCAGCTACGCCTCTTTTATACCTAATTTCTTTAGGGCATCTACAATGCATAGATGCTTGTTGAGGCGCTTAAAGAAAAGAAAACGAAGATTTTTTTTGAAATGGAACAAACAGATTCCATACCTCATATGGCACAACATCAACACTCTCCCTCAAGACACTTACATCATCAGGGAGTGCTTCAGTCCATAGCTGTCTAATAGCTGGACCACTAGCCCACAAAGCAGCCAACGTGTGAGCTAGCTTATTACAATCCCACGTGGCAAAATTAAAACTACAACTATTGAAGTTCTGACGAGCAAATAATTCAATCTCTTTAAAGAGAGTTCCTTCGGGTGCGAGGTCATACTCATTTCCTTGCAGAGCTCGGACCAACCTCTGACAATTAGTCTCAAATTGCACATTCATCATACCCTAGTTTGTTGCTGCGTGTAAATCCTCTGTGCAAGCCATCGCTTCTGCCTGGATAACATTGCCAACGTACTTCAGGTTCCCAGATCCCGAGCCCATCACATCCCCATGCCAATCACGTATCACAAAAACCCATTCTCCATTGTCATTCTGTGCATTGAAAGCCCATTGGCATTGATTTTCAGGATGTCACCTGTAGGTCCCTTCCATTTTTATACCTCTTTGGTTGTTGTCTGCCCCTTCTGCTTTGTGCACAACAAGATAGATTTAGAGGTCCAATACCTGATGTTTCCTTCCAACTCCTCGGCATGGCCTGTTTTCTCTTAGCGTTTATCTTATTTCGGCGGCTCCATCAGCACCAAAGCATGCATGTTATAAGCATGCATTTCTCCTGAGGGTGCTCCATATTTTCTGCACAAACTCCATGGCATTCATGCATTCAGACAACTGACTACGTAGTTCCTCGAGTTGCATGCATTGCCATACTTTTTCACTTCCTTGCATTTCAGGAATAAGTGGGCACCATCCTCATCCAATCCGCAGCAACAGACTCACAGAGTTTCACATTTGATTCCTCTCCGGTTTAGGGTAAGTAGCAGTTGTAAGCTACTATGTGCTAGACGCCATAAAAATTGTTGGATCTTTAACTGACATGGAATCTCCCAAATGCTTTTCCAGGGGAAAGTATCAGATGTCCTGAGGAACTAGGGAGGGGTGCATCTCTATCTTGCACAAAGACCTTATAGGCAGATTTGACTGAGAATTGTCCCTTACCGTCATAGTACCAATCATGGAAATCACCATATTCCTCATTAATGGGTGTTTCTAGTATTACCTTGACATCTTCTTGCACGAAAATGCTTCTCACCAACGCTTCATCACAGGTGCCACTTTCTAGGTCTATAAGCTCATACACTCTAGTGAGGACGCATGTACCTCTCTGTGTCAATGGTATCCTCGATCATTCTCTGTTCAGCCATGGATCTTTCCATATATTAACATCCGTGCCATCACCAATCCTATATACGAGCCCCTTTTCAGCAGATCAACTCCCTTTAGGATATACTTTGCCAAGTATATGAGATCCCATGGGCCGGCTCCGCATCCAGAATCGATGTGGTGGGGAAATAGTGGGCATTCAGTACTCTAACACAGAGGGACTTGGGCATGGTTAGGATCCTCCATGCCTGACGTGCCAACATGGCAAGGTTGAAACCATAAAGGTCCCTAAACCCCGTACCACCGTCCTTCTTTGATTCTGTTAGCGTATCCCAGCTCAACAGGTGAATAGTGCTCTATTTATCTTGCTTTGCCGACCAAAACCTACAAACCATCGTTCCCATCTCCTCATAGAGAGATTTTGTTCGATCGAAGCATGACATGGCAATTGTTGGGATGGCTTGGGCGCACGCTTTAAGGAGCATCTTGGACATTAGCTTCTCTACTCAGCCTTGAATCCTCTGCCAAATTCTTTCCTTCAAATGCTCAAAAGTTTGTTTCCTTGCTTGTCCAACATATACCGACAGCCCCAAGTACCTCTCGGATCGAGCTTCTACATTTATATGTAATTCCATTAAGACTTCTTGTTTCTGGCCCAACCTCATATTCCTACTAAACATGACAGAGGATTTCTCATAGTTTACAGTCTGCCCCGAGCACACATAAGTATGTAGCATGTTTTGCAGATATCTGGCACTCTCGCTTGACGCTTTGATCAGTACCAATGGGTCGTCTCCAAACAGTATATGGTTGAAACTCAGAGCTTCATTACTTATACAAATCCTTTTAAGATTGCCTCCCAGCTCAGCTTTTATTGAGAAGTGACGAAAAACCGTCCTGCGCAAATAAGGAAGAGATAAGGTGATAAAGGGTCACCTTGGCGCAGCCCTCTCTGGGGCAGTAACACATCCGTACAATCCCCATTCGCCTTGAACCGATATGCCGCTGTGGTGACACACATCATGATTTTCTTGATCCACCCCTCGTTGAAGCCCAATCTTTGCATCATCTTCTCCAAAAAAAATCCACCCTATCGTAGGCTTTACTCACATGCAATCCCACCGCAGCATACCCTTCTTCCCCCCCTTCTCTTTCTCTGCATGAAGTGTGTGCATTCATAAGCCAGCAAAATGTTATTGGTTTATCAACCATTCCGGCACAAAAGCCCTCTGGTCTGGGGAAATGACATCAGGGAGTATATGTGTAAGTCTATTTGCAAGTACCTTAAACACGAGCTTGTACACCACATTGCACAGACTAATATGCCTTAGATCCTTCAGACACTCCGGGTTCTTAACCTTTGAGATCAATATCATCGGTACAAGAGTTTGAGTGTCCAACGCAGTAGCCTTCCATGGGTTCTTCAATAGGATGTAATGTTTTTTTATTGCTACAAATAGCGTCTGCTTAGTCAAGAAAAGGGTAGTTCAGAAGAAGAAAAAAGCAACGAAGCGCTCGTGCCTTTCACGGCATCGATGCCAGGCTAAATCCTAGGATCGGGCGGGATTTTAACATAATTATTACCAGGAATCAAACCCCGACGCCCATCATAAACGTCTGCGTTGTAGATGCCCCTAGATTGTTTAGATACATTATTATGTTCTAGTTTGAGTCTTTAGCTTCATCAGACAATTGTTAAGTTGAACAAATGATGTTTATGGCTCCAAGCCGTGCTGAGTTAAATTGCCTTCGTTTTGTTTTTCTATTATCGTTCTAAAACTTAACCTTAATTGGGCAGAGTTTTCCTATTAATACTTTTTCAAAATCATGTACTCTGTCCAGTTCATACTACTTATTGATCAAACGGATATATCTACACATATTTTAGTGTTAAATACTACCTTTGTCTCAAAATTCTTCTCTTAGATTTGTCTAAATACGGATGTACCTAATACTAAAATGTGATTTGATACATCCATATTTAGACAAATCTAAAACAAGAATTTTAAGACGGAGGGAGTACATCCATTTAACCTGTATCCTAAATTGGCATTGTAAGGATATAAACATCGATAATACTGCAGGTACGATATGATGATCAAATCCATGGGATGCGAAAATTCTAGAGACGGACCAGAGACCTCACCTGTGACCATGAAGCAGACGGTTATAGGCCGATCGAGGCATGCAGACGGCCACACACCAATCCACCTCACCACATCCGGCGTCAGCCCTGCAGTCATGTGGCACCCACACGTCGTGCCGGTCCTTTCCACGGTGCCAAGTGACGCCACTGCTTCGATCGGCCAGGGAGCCCTCTCACGGCTCCGGCCAATAGAAGCACGACACGTGCCCCTCCCGGCTGCTGCCCCCAGAACCCGTCCAGATACAACGAACCTGGCCTCCCGCCCGAGCTATATGTAACCACTCAGCCCCGTTTCCCCCGCCACAGAGGAAAACACAGGAGTTAAAACACATTTGCCAGCTCGGACAAACATCCCTGCGAATTTGAGAGGGAGGAAGGGTTCATTCAGCGGCCGGTAATCAATGGCTTCCGCTACTGCTTCCATCTCGTCGCACTCCATCGCCCTGCGCGATCTCAAAGGTGAGCCTGGCGTCCGAGTTCGGTTCCTGTTTTGAATTCAGGGTTTTGTGGGGAATCAGCCTTGGCGCATCTACTGGTCATTTATGTTTATGATATGGGGCAAATGATATGGTCACACGGTCGCATTTCCTCCGAAATTTCGACAGGTTTCTGTTTGAATTTGAGTATTTTGCGCCATCTGTTGGCGCATTCCATAAGAATGTTTGGCGACGCGAGGCATCAGATTCTTGGATGTGAAATTGCGTGAGAACAATCCGTCTAAATTTGTTCCCTGATTTTTCGCCCGTGCAGCCGCGAGGATTGGAGCCGTGAGGCAGCAGGTGGCCGTGGTTCCTGCGGGCCTGCCGGCAACGGCGCCCAAGGGCCAGCGCGCGAGGGCGGTGCGCCCGCTGTGCGCGGCGGAGCCAGCGAGGAAGCCAGTGTCGGCCTCCGCGGCCTCGTCGCCGGTGGCGCCGGTGGAGGAGGAGGAGGCATCTGCCGTGGCGGCCGTGGACTACGAGGCCCTGGCGCAGGAGCTGGTGGGCGCGTCGCCGCTGGAGATCATGGATCGTGCGCTCGACATGTTCGGCTCCGAAATCGCCATCGCCTTCAGGTGAGACACACGCACAGCTCTTGGCTCTTTACGATCCCTTGTTCAAGATGAGGTTTCCGACCCTGGCGTACTGGATTAGATACACCCGTTTGCACGCGTTCGTGCTTGGGCTCTGGTGCCCGTGGCATCTCGGTATCTTTCGAACGAGTGGTCGTGGAGATTCCTGGCATTGCCAAGCCAACCTGATCCTCGTCTGATAGCTCAGTGCACGATTGTGATCTCATTGCCGGGCTAGTAAGTGGATTAGTTACCGCTGGAGCTTCATGTCCTAAAGCTTGTGTTTTCAAAGTACTCTGGTTTCATGATTTTTTTTTCATGAGGCTTGAGGCGATGTACTCAAATCAAATACAGTATAGTAAATGGGTCGGATCGGTTTCGCAACAAACCCGTCTATTACCTGGTCCTCATGTATCTAGACTGGTGAACTAGACTGGGAGGGCGTCTAGGTTCATTTTCTCCATTGTACGGGACTTTTCTTGGACCAGAGCTAGAATCATGGCCCACCAACCACGCACAAGCGGACAGAATATTTGCTTGACTATCATACGGAACATAAAAAAGGTGTGGCGTCAAAAAATAATCTGACGCCACCCACTTATTTGTGCCGTATGTATGTATATCACGGACCCATTGAAAAATTATGTATGGTATCCAAGGATAAAGACACATGGTTTGGTCTCGTGCAAGCATCTGCGATCATTCAGTGGTACTTCCTCCCTCCCATAAGACGGAGGGAGTACAATATATCTGAAGTACTTGCAAATCTTTCATCACACGCACAAGGAACTTGTTGGCGTTTCACTGATGTGGATTCACTCTGAATTGTGCAGTGGTGCCGAGGACGTGGCCCTCATCGAATACGCGAAACTGACTGGACGCCCCTTCAGGGTGTTCAGCCTTGACACTGGGCGACTGAACCCAGAGACATACGAACTCTTCGACAAGGTGGAGAAGCACTATGGTATCCACATCGAGTACATGTTCCCTGAGGCCAGCGAGGTGCAAGACCTTGTGAGGAGCAAGGGCCTCTTCTCTTTCTACGAGGACGGACACCAGGAGTGCTGCAGGGTGAGGAAGGTTCGGCCCTTGAGGAGGGCCCTCAAGGGCCTCAAGGCCTGGATCACCGGGCAGAGGAAGGATCAGTCCCCTGGCACCAGAGCCAGCATCCCTGTTGTTCAAGTATGATGATACTCCATGCACCATGACACCACCTGCATTTTTCAGTATCGATCATGTGAAAAATATGCATTTTGATATTGTGTCTTGAACTCTTGATGTTTTGACACCTAATGATCATTTGAATTTTTTGTTGGTCCAGGTTGATCCGTCTTTTGAAGGGCTGGATGGTGGAGCCGGTAGCTTGATCAAGTGGAACCCTGTGGCTAATGTGGATGGCAAGGATATCTGGACCTTCCTCAGGACCATGGATGTCCCTGTGAACACCCTGCATGCTCAAGTAAGTGCCCCCTGGTTGCAGAGGTGTAATATGGACATGCAATATGGTAATTTCAGAGGAATTTACACGCACTTGAACTTTCAGGGCTACGTCTCCATTGGGTGCGAGCCGTGCACCAGGCCCGTGTTGCCGGGGCAGCACGAGAGGGAAGGGAGGTGGTGGTGGGAGGACGCCACGGCCAAGGAGTGCGGCCTGCACAAGGGTAACATCGACAAGGAAGGTCAGGCACCCAAGGTCGGCGTCAACGGCAACGGCTCGGCCGAGGCCAGCGCCCCAGACATCTTCCAGAGCCAGGCCATCGTCAACCTCACCCGTCCCGGGATCGAGAACCTCCTGCGGCTCGAGAACCGCGCCGAGCCGTGGCTGACCGTCCTCTACGCTCCCTGGTGCCCATACTGCCAGGTACATCTATTTTGCGATTCTGTTGCCAACTACGTTCAGGAACTCAGAACGTGGTTTGCTGAAACGATTCTGGTGTGTCGTGTCGTGCAGGCAATGGAGGCGTCCTACGTTGAGCTGGCCGAGAAGCTGAGCGGCTCAGGCATCAAGGTGGCCAAGTTCCGCGCGGACGGCGAGCAGAAGCCATTCGCGCAGGCGGAGCTGCAACTACAGAGCTTCCCGACGATCCTCCTGTTCCCCGGCCGCACCGTGAAGCCCATCAAGTACCCGTCCGAGAAGAGGGACGTCCAGTCCCTCCTCGCCTTCGTGAACAGCCTCAGATGAGTGGTCAGAGAACCGGAGAACCATCGTTCTCTGCATTGGTACCGGCGGTGTCTAGGCATTATTATGTAGTGGTAGCGAGGATGGATCAACGGAAATGTTGGAGACAGAGGAGTGTGGGGACGCAGGGACAGCGGCTCAAAGCCCCTCCATTATAAGGGGGTGGGGATTTGTGTGTAGTTATAGCTAGATGTTTGTAAGGAAGTTCAAATAAGAGTACTAGTTTTGAAATTTTGATCCAAGGCTTCATCGAGAGTTTGGACAATATACTCGTGGTTCACTCAGTCACAGGCAGCTACCCGAAAAAGAAAAAAAAATAGCAGTCACAGGTCAGTTATCACATTCTGGTGCCCACTGATGCTCAATCAGATTCTGGTCGATGCTGAATTTGTTGATGCATTTGAATAAACTGAAATGTGGCCGGATTCTAGTCCGGAAGTTGGATAGGACCACTCATGTTCTCAAATTCTAGAGTTGCAGCAGTATCTCCTCATCCTCGATGATCATATTGTGCATGATCACACAACATGTCATCACCTCTCACAAGGTTTTCGGTTCTCATTGTTTTGCAAGTCCACGAACAACTGCAAAATGGGTCTGAAGAACTTCAAATGCCCTCTTGACATGCTTTCTAGCTGCTTCTTGTCTTTGAGCAAAGCGAGCTGCCATCTCGACATGCTTTCTAGCTGTTTCTTGTCTTTGAGCAAAGTGAGCCTTTTTCTGGCCAATTGCGTTTGAGATGGTGCTGGTAAAGGTAGTCCATGGAGGATATATAGCGTCAACCAGATAGTAGCTCATGTTGTACTCATGTCCATTGACAGTATAGTGGCAAGGAGGAGCTTCTCCTTCAGTCAGCCTCACAAACAATGGTTATCGTTACAGCACATTAGTGTCATTGTGAGACCCGGGCATGCCAAAGAAGCGTGCCAAATACAAAGATTCTGTGATGCAACTGCTTCAAGAATGATGGTGGGTTTCTTAACATGACCCTGATATTGCCCTTGTAAAGCCTTTGGGCAATTCTTTCATTTCCAATGCATGCAATCAAGAGATCCAAGCAAACCTGGCCACCCTCGGTGTCTGCCACAGTTGGTTCTCTCAGGTGTTGAGGTTCGAACACCTCGATCATGGCAGTTGCAAACCTGACCATGGCATCTCCGCATGTGCTCTTAGACATCCGTAGGTACTTGTCCCACGAATCAGCGGTCGTGCCATATGCAAGCATCCGGAGTGCGGCCGTGCATTTTTGGTAACCAGAGAAGCCAATCGTTCCCACGACGTCCTTCTTTAGGATAAGTAGTCATCGTAGGACCGGACACCATGGTACAATCGATCGAAGACGGTCTTGTGCATCCGAAACGCCGGCGAAATGGTCAACGAATAGTGCATCGGGGGACACTGCATCCAAAAACTCCAAATCGGAATCCATTGCTACAAACAAGAAGGGACAACTATTTTCAACTCCGGCGATTCATCGAACGGTTGCCGGGCATGGTAGAGGATGGTACTTGGCGGGGCGGTCGGAGGATAGGGGATTGAACAAAAACGGAGGAGAAGCAGCGGGGAGCCTGCTAGATCGCCAGAGGTGACGGCGAAAAAGATTTCCGACATGGACATGGCGTGGTGGCCGGGGTGGTGGAGTAGCGTCGACGGCAAGAGAGAAAGAAGGAAGAAAAGAAAATGAGGAGGATGGTGTCGCGGGGTCTGAGAAGGGTTTTGGGTGGGTCTGGGGTGTTGGATTCGTACGTTTCGTGTGTCCGGACTCTCACAAATCCCCCACTTTTGTCTCCGTTTTACGGGAGAAATCAAGTCCGGACTGCCTCACGGACCAATACATGACTGTGTTGGATGGCTTCCGCGGTCCGAACGGTTGCGGGAGGTTTACGGGGCCACCTTGAAGATGCCCTTTATAAGCTCGGTGTGCTTCATTTATGCACCAACCATCGGTCTAGGTACCAGCTATTAAAATGAAGAGTGGTGTTGTAATTTCAAGTTGTGTAAACTCTACATTTAGGAAAATGAGGGATTTCATCTCGCGAGGAGGAATGACAATGAGACTCCTTGAGCCTTAGGCTAGCATTTCATCCAAGTCTACTTCAAACTATAATAATCTTCAGATACCAAAATTGGAGATGGAACTACTCTATGCCCGAGGCTCCCCTGAACGATTTTCCTTGTCATACATGGTTGGATCCATAGCATCGTCTGAAAATCGCGCGAATAGTGCCATACATATAGGAGGGCTGAACTAAAGATGAACGTTGTGGCCTGCACACACAAGGGATTAAGAACTGATAATGCAATTCACAAACACTTTAATCCTATATTTGTGTGCCATCAATACCAGAAACACATTAGAGACCTTTTTAAAAATAAAATCACAATTGTGACCTAGATGCTCTTTCAGAAGCTGATGGTTGATGTCGGCGTGGACTGCTATATGACACTATAAGTGTCCAATAGCACCGTGCCACCCCTTGTCTTATAGATTGGGCAGCTCATTAAACGTTAGGGTCAAGCAACCGAGCGGGCTCGCCCCCGGATTGGCTTGAATTTATTTCCACCCCCCCCCCCCCCAAAAAAAATAGGCTAGAACTTATTTCTTTTACTTTGCTCTCCATTTGTATTTTTCTTATTTCAGTTTATTTTTAAAAAGGTCTTTAGTTGATTTTAAAATATTTTTAAAAAATGCATAATGTTTCGAAAAGTATTTACCTATTTTCTAAAATATTCTCGCACTTTTGAAAAATGAACATAATTTTTTAACAGTATCCATTATATTTAAAAATATTTTAATGTTTTTAAGAAATATTCACACTTTTGTAAAAGGTTCATACAGCTAAATAAATTATGTATTTATAAAAAAATATTCACACATTAATCCTATATTTATGTGCCATCAATACCAAAATAAATTAAAGGCCTTTTTTAATAAATTCACATTTGAGATCCAGGTGCTCCTATAGAAGCTTATGACTAAAATTGGCGTGTGCTGCTATATGACGCTATAAGTCCCTGTGCCATCCTGTTGCCTTAGCGCATTAGCCGTTGGGGTCAAGCAACCGAACGGGCTCTCCCCCGGGTTGACCATAATTTATTTCTTTTACTAAGCTCTCCCTTTTATTTTCCTTATTTAAATTTATTTTAGAAAATATCTTTTGTTAATTTTTAAGTATTTTCGTAATATTCATGATATTTAGATTTTTTACCTATTCTAGAAAATATTATTGCATTTGAAAAATTTACATATTTTTTGACAATATTCATTAAATTTATAATATTTCAATGCTTTTAGAAACATGTTTACACTTTTTGAAAAGTTCATGTATATAAATAAATTACATATTTCCTAAAAATATTCACATATTTAAAAAATGTCCATACAATTAAAAAGTGTTCATGTCTTTAGAAATCAATGTTCATGAGATTAATTTTTTGTGAAAGAAAAATGTTCATGCATTTGTTTTTTAAACAAATATATTTGTGAAATTATAGAAAATACTAATATATTATTTAGAAACTATTTCTTCAAAAAAGAGGAAATAAAAAACGTGGAAAATATATGAAAGTAACTTGAATAAGGAAAAAATATATTTGAAAGTGACCAAAAAGGGAAATTCCTAAATAAAATAATAAAAGCCAGAGGAAAAATCAGAAGTGTATAAGATAAGAACTATATAAACCAACCCTGCAAAAGGAAAAAAAAATACCACGAACATGCCAGCGCATTTTGCCACGCTAGGAGCACCGTTGGTATACACATAAATTGCATGTTGCGCAATTGCTATATATGGGTCAAGCAATATTCACTACTCGCCCCCGTGCAACCTACATGGGCCAATCCATAGGGTCGGGTTTTTTAAGCTAGCAGATTCTTAGTAGCTAACAAGAGCACGGTTTTCGCTTTTTCCTCATGGTTCGCCCAATTTTCTTTTGTGACAGGTCTCTTTTTATTTTGACCGTTTATTTTGGGTTTTTGTTTCCTATTTCCTATTTCTCTTTTCTCTTTTGTATATTATTCTTGTCATGTTTGGCTTTTTCTACCTGCCGCTTTCTGAACGAATTTGAAAAAAAGTTTGAAAGCCTTTTTTCTAGAACATGATTTATTTATTTATTTCCTACTCAAAAAGATTGTACGTTCACCGCTCCCTCTTCCACTTTAGGTTTTTTCTCCTATCTCTGATTTTTTTTCACCATTTTCCTTGAAAATCGACTCAACAGCCTCACTCTTATGAAATTTACAAAATATTTTTTATTGACAAGCAATAAATGCTTGCCAAATATGGGTTTTCCAAAAAAACATATGGATACCAACTATCATTATGTTTTTGAATGAAGAGTTACGTTGTAATTTCAAGTTGTGTAAACTCTACATTTAGGGAAAAGGAGGGATTTGATCTCGCGAGGAGGAATGACAATGAACCATGATCCCTTGAGCCTTAAGATATCATTTCATCCAAACACTTTTACTTCAAACTATTTGGCATGAGTGCTACTAATAAATTCGACTATAGGCAGGGATTGCATTAAAATATTCTTTAGATAGCAAAATTGAATATGAATTGTGGCCTACATGCACAAGGGACTAAGAATTGATAATGTCATTAACCAACACATTAATCATATATTTGCAAGCCATCAATACCACAATCACATTAAAGACATTTTTAAAGATAAAATCACATTTGAGACCTGGGTGCTATTTTAGAAGTTGGTGACTAATGTTGGTATGTGCTGCTTTATGATGCTATAAGTGTCTATAGTATGGTGCCACCCCGTTGCCTTATTGATTGGGCGGCTGTAACGCCCCGAGACCGATGTGCCAGGTGTCGTGCAGTTATTCGCTGTTGTTGCCTTGTCATTGCTTGCGTGTCATGCATTGCATATCATGTCATCATGCGCATTTCATTTGCATACGCATTCGTCTCTTGCATCCGAGCATTTTCCCCGTTGTTCGTTTTGCAATCCGGCGTTCCGTTCTCCTCCGGTGGTCATTTTTACCTTTTCTTTCTTGTGTGGGGGTTAAACATTTCCGGATTGGACCAAGACTTGCCAAGCGGCCTTGGTTTACTACCGGTAGACCGCCTGTCAAGTTTCGTACCATTTGGACTTTGTTTGATACTCCTACGGTTAACCGAGGGACCGAAAAGGCCTCGTGTGTGTTGCAGCCCAACACACCTCCAATTTGGCCCAAAACCCACCTAACTCTGCTCCATCATCTCGGTGGTTTGATCACGATCGCGTGGCCGCAAACCGCACCTCATTTGGACTCTCCTAGCTCCCTCTATGCCTATATATACACCCCCCCTCCGAAATTCGCGGTTCATTCTTCCCCTAACCCTAAAAATTCTCAGATCCGCGCCGCCGGACATTTCTTCCCCGCGCCGGACAATGTCCACCGCCACCGCCACCTCACTCCGACGAATCGGAGCTCGCCACATCACCCTGCCGCCGCCGCTATCCAATCCGGAGCCGCCACCTCGCCCTCTCTCTCTCCTCCCGCGCGGCCGGACCCGAGGAGCCCGTGGCCGGCCCGCCCGAGCCGCCCCGGGCCAGATCCGCACCGCCGCCGCCCGAGTCTTCCTCCGCCGCCGCCTCCTCGCTTCTGCCGCACCGGAGCCTCGTCGCCGTTCCTCTGCGCCACCTCGTCCGGCTCGCCGGAGCAGCTCGCCGGCGACCCCCAGCTCGCCGCAGTAGGGACCCGACGCCATGGAGTTCGCCGCCGCCGGCCATGTCTTCATCCAAACCCGGCCGGGATCCACCGGATCGGGCCCCGCCGGACCGGGATCCGCCGTCCCCGCTTCCCCGGCGCCGTTCCCTCGCCGGCTCGTCGCCCAGCCTCGCCGGCGTCGTCGCCATGGATCTCCGCCTCGCCCTGCCTCCCCGATCCGATCGGGAGACGACGAGCGCCCCCGTTGACTCCTTCGCGGGCCCCGAGTCCGGCCCAGCGCGCCGTCCCCGCCTCGGCCTGCCTCCTCCTCTCTGCTAACGGGCCGGGCCCATGGGTGAGCCGCCCCAGCGCCCCGCCTCTGTTTTTTTTCATGCGGTTGGGCCAGACAGATTCAGCCCGATCATGCTTTTTTCTCATTCTGTGAATTTGTCCAATTATCCAGAGATTGCCAGTTTTACAGATTAGACCCTCATGTTCATGCATATAAAAACTCACTAACCGTGCATCGGATTAAAATGTTTTATATATGAAACTTTCTCAGAATTTTTTGTAGATTAATAATATCCAACTTTCATCTATGTTTGAAATGTTTAAAATGCTGTTTGTGTAACTTTGTCCATATGCCATGTTAAAATGATTTAATTCATAACTAATTAACCGTAGCTTCGAATTTAATAAACTTTATATGTAAATGGGGTAGAAAAATGCATAGATTAACATGTTGCACTTTATTTTCCTGTTTAACAACAATAAAATATGGTTTTAGGCAGAACAGTACCAAACCTAAATTATGCACATGAGGAGTTTCCGGACTTGTTGTTTTGTTGTTCCGGCCTCATTTAAACTTGCCTAGATTAGATAGTCTCATCATGCTTCCCCTCTTGCCATGCTAACAGCATTTAACATTGTTGGGTACATAAACAAGAGAGAACTAAATAATTGATGTGGTGTTTTGTCAATATGCATCCCGTTGCATATTGCGCTCCACTTAATTCGTAGGGTTGCTTGTGCGCTTTGCCATGCCATGCATACTTAAACCGGAAATGCATCATTCTCGATTGTGCATCATGCCATGTCTATGTGGTGGTTGTTTACTATGTTGTGTGCTTCTTTCCGGTGTTTGCTTCTTCGGGTTGGTTCCGGTAACGTCGTGTTGTGAGGACTGTTCGACTACGTCCGTTTGTCTTCTTCATGGAGTCGTTCTTCTTCCTTGCGGGATTTCAGCCAAGATGATCATACCCTCGAAATCACTACTATCTTTGCTATGCTAGTTTGATCGCTCTTGCTATGCCAATGCTACAATGCCTACCTTTTGCTTGTCAGCCTCCCCATTGCCATGTCAAACCTCTAACCCACCATGTCCTAGCAAACCGTTGATTGGCTATGTTACCGCTTTGCTCAGCCCATCTTATAGCGTTGTTAGTTGCAGGTGAAGATTGAAGTTTGTTCCTTGTTGGAACATGGAGATGTTGTTCCTTGTTGGAACATTGTTTACTTGTTGGGATATCACTATATATCTTATTTAATTAATGCATCTATATACTTGGTAAAGGGTGGAAGGCTCGGCCTTATGCCTGGTGTTTTGTTCCACTCTTGCCACCCTAGTTTCCGTCATATCGGTGTTATGTTCCCGGATTTTGCGTTCCTCACGCAGTTGGGCTATAATGGGAACCCCTTGACAGTTCGCCTTAAGTAAAGCTCTTCCAGCAATGCCCAACATTGGCTTTACCATTCGCCGCCTAGCCTTTTCTTTTTTCCCTTGGGGGTCGCGCGCCCAAGGGTCATCATTATTTTAAACCCCCGGGCCAGTGCTCCTCTGAGTGTTGGTCCAACTTGTCAGCCGCCGGTGGCCACCAGGGGCAACTCTGGGCTGGCCTACCGGAAGTTTAGACAATCCGGTGTGCCCTGAGAAAGAGATATGTGCAGCTCCTATTGGGATTTGTTGGCACATTCGGGTGGTGTTGCTGGTTTAGTTTTACCCTGTCGAAATGTCTTGTTGTACCGGGATACCGAGTCTGATCGGAACGTCTCGGGTGGAGGTCTATTCCTTCGTTGACCGTGAGAGCTTGTTATGGGCTAAGTTGGGACACCCCTGCAGGGATTTGAACTTTCGAAAGCCGTGCCCGCGGTTATGGGCAGATGGGAATTTGTTAACGTCCGGTTGTAGAAAACCTGAAGTCGACCTTAATTAAAATGAATCAACAGCGTGTGTAACCGTGATGGTCTCTTTCCGGCAGAGTCCGGGAAGTGAACACGGTTGTTGGAGTTATGCTTGACGTAGGTAGTCCAGGATCACTTCTTGATCATACTTTTATCGACCGTGCTTTGCCTTCTCTTCTCGCTCTCTTTTGCGAATAGGTTAGCCACCATACATGCTAGTCGCTTGCTGCAGCTCCACCTCATACCTTTACCTTACCCATAAGCTTAAATAGTCTTGATCGCGAGGGTGCGAGATTGCTGAGTTCCTGTGGCTCACAGATACTTCCAAAACCAGCTTGCAGGTGCCGATGAGTCCGTGCAGATGACGCAACCAAGCTCAGGAGGAGCTCGATGAAGATCTTGTCCTTTGTGTTGTTTCGTTCTAGTCGATCAGTAGTGGAGCCCAGTTGGGGTCGATCGGGGACCTTTGTCGCATTTGGGGTTCTTCTTTTATTTTGGTTCCGTAGTCGGACCATGAGTGTATTTGATTGATGTAATGTTTATTCATGTAATTGTGTGAAGTGGCGATTGTAAGCCAACTATGTATCTCTTTCCTTATTATATTACATGGGTTGTGTGAAGATTACCTCACTTGCGACATTGCTTTCAATGCGGTTATGCTTCTAAGTCGTGCTTCGACACGTGGGAGATATAGCCGCATCGAGGGCGTGACAGCGGCCCATTAGCCGTTGGAGTGAAGCAACTGAGCAGGCTCGTCCCTTGGTTAGATATAATTTATTTCTTTACCTTTGCCTTCTCTTTGTATTTTTCCGACTTTAGTTTTTTACAGAATATCTTTTGTTGATTTTTAAATATTTTAAAAACTGTTCATGATGTTTTGAAACGTGTTTACTATTTTATAAAATATTCTTGCACTTGTGAAAAAAATACATTTTTAAATAATATTCATTAAATTGTAAAATATTTAATTCTTTTAAAAATGGTTGTACTTTTTGGAAAAGTTCATATAGATAAATAAATTGTGAAATAATAAAATGTTCAATAATAAAAGAATGTCCACGCATTTTTGAAAAAAAATCGTTTGTGAATTTATCAAAAAATTGATATATTATTTTAAAAGTATTTACTTAAAAAGGGGGGGATTAGAAATGTGAAAATATATGAAAGTAACCCTAATAAGGAAAGATATATTTGAAAGTAACCAAAAAGGGGAAAACCTAACTAAAATAATAAAAGCCAGAGGAATAAATAGAAGTATATAAGATAAGAACCATATAAACAAACCTTTTGAATGGAAAGAAAATACCTTGAACCCAACGATGAGGAGAAGAAATTGGTTGATGGAAACTAGTAAGAGTGAAGAATCACTGTAAAAGCTACAAAAATTGTTTGATCATTTGTATGATCATAAGATAAAATGTAAGAGTGTAAATTGTAATAAAAGTGAAACTGTGCAGCAAGTGTCCCAAACATTAATTGTGCTAAGGACAAGCCAGTTGTTTTACTTATAGGGATAAAATCGCTCTTGAGGACATATGGAAGTTTTAGCAACTTACTTTCATCTGGTTTCATTGAGTCAATGTTCATTGCTTTGATAATTTGTTGATCAGTGGACCTATGATAATGTGATGTTCTTACTTCAACGACATACTTATGATTATATCATCTATGCAATCGTCCAGAAATACAAGAGTATAACTAAGATAGTATCTAACCATAGTAATATATTTTTGGAGTTCCAATAGCCTCCTCGAGTAACAATTCATAAACTTAGGGTTTAGTATTTTCCATCACTCCAACTGCCCATCATAGATAAACTAGTCACACAATGCTCTCCTCTAGGCCCACGAAGGTGAAGTGATATGCAGTTGACGTTCGCACATCACCACTAGAGAATTACATCACAACATAATATGAAAATACTGAACTACATTCAACTTCACAAGATTAATAGCAACAAGGTTTATCCCATGTACTCAAGAACATAATAGACTACTCACAACACATCATACGGATCATGATCAGTGGGGATAAAAAAATGATTTACAGTCTGAACATATGAATATTTCATCAATAATACTTTTAATAATCAACTACAAGGAGTAATCACACCACTTTCAACAAAGGGTTCGAGATAGAAGTTCATAGATCAAAAAGCTAAAGTTGAGGGTCATGATGCAGATGAAGGTGTTGATGAAGTCGTTAATGGAGATGATGATCCCAATGATGTACAAAGTGTTGTGATAATGATGTCTTTGAATTCTCCCTCTCAGGGGGATGGACCTTCGACGGATCATCCTGCCACGGGCAAAAGTGCTCTGCCTCATAGACGGCGGTGGAAAAATGGTTGGGAAACATAGTAGAAAACAAAAAATTCGCGCCTACGCACACCCGAGATCAATATGAAGATGCATAACTGAAAGCACATTTTCTCCCTTGGTGGTTTTGGTAATCAGTGACAAAATACATATTGTTGGACTAATACTTTTATCTAGTATGTTTCAGAAAAGTTCAACAGTGGCATGTCAAGAACATGAGGATGTGGACCCCTTCAAAATACAAAGGATAAAGATTGGCAAAGCTTCAATACTCTACATTTTTGGTTAAGTGATCCAAGATCACATTGAGTCCATAGTAAAGTCAATATTATTAAAAGGGGATGACGTTTTGATCATGACTCAATTGCTCAAGTGCTTAGTGATATTGCTTCAAAACCCTCAAATATTTCTCCACTTCCATCTTATCCAAAATCCTAAAGTTCATCTCGGTCCCACTAAAAATCTCTCATCCGGACCCACCGAGATTACCATATACACTGCCATATGCTAAACCCTAATACTTCAGTGCAACCGAAATGGATCTCAGTCTCACCGAGATGGCCTGACCAAGTTTTTGTGATGAAGTTGCTTGATTTTGGAATCATTGAGATGAACCGATTGGAATTTATGAAATGAGGTCTTTCCCTAGCTATCGCACTTTGGTCCCAATGAGTTGGTATGATCGGTCTCACCGAAAAGCCTAATGGTCAAGTCTTTTGCACTAGTCGGTCTCATCGAGATTTTCATGTCGGTGCCACCAAGTTGGGTCAAAGACTTGTAACAGTTGGATTTTTGGTGTTGCCTATTTATACCCCTCCACCACCACCTACTACCTACGACATCCATCAGAATGAAACACAACTTCCACTACTCATTTTCTGAGAAGAGAACCACCTACTCATGTGTTGAGATCAAGAGATTCCAATCCAACCATTTGAACCTTGATTTCTAGCCTTCCCCAAGTTTCTTTCAATTCAATCCCCTCTCCTACCAAAGCCAAATCCGCGAGAGAGTGTTTGAGTGTTGGGGAGACTATCATTTGAAGCACAAGAGCAATGAGTTCATCATCAACAACACCGTTTATTACCTTTCGGGGAGTGGTGTTTCCTAGATTGGTTAGGTGTCACTTGGGAGCCTCCAAGATTGTGGAGTTGAACCAATGAAAGCAGAAGTGCTCCCTGGGTGTTTTTGGTAATTAATGTCAACATATCTCTTGTTGGACTAATGCTTTCATCTAGTATGTTTCAGATAAGTTCAACAATGGAGTGGCACGGACTAGAGGATGTGGAACCCTTTCGAGATGATAAGGACAAAGGGTTGTCTCAAGCTCAAAGCTCAGGACTCTACATTTTCTATTTTTAGTGATCCAAGATCACATTGAGTCCATAGGAAAGCCAATACTATTAAGAGGGTATGAGGTGTTGCTTAATGGCTTGCTTGCTCAAAGTGCTTAGTGATATGCTCCACAGCCCTCAACTACTTTCTCAAATCCACATATGTCCCAAACCAAAAGTCAAACTCGGGCCTACCAAAATTTCCTATCCGGCACCACCGAGTTTTCTTGACATAGACACTGCCAGAAACCCTAATCAATTCGGTCTCACCGATGGGATCTCGGTCTCACCGAGATGGGCTTGCAAACTCTCTGTTGCCTATTGCATTAATTTCGGTCGCACCGAAATATGCAATCGGTCTCACCGAGTTTGCTTGGCCAACTCTCTATTTAGCTTATTACCAAAATCGGTCCCACCGAGTTTGTGTAATCGGTCCAACCGAGATAAGGCTTTACCCTAACCCTAGCACATCAGTCCCACCGAGTTGATCATGTCAGTCCCACCGAAATGCCTAACGGTCACATTATGAATCAAATCGGTCTGACTGAGTTTTATGTTTCGGTCCCACCGAGTTTGGTGATTTGTGTGTAACGGTTAGATTTTGTGTGGAGGCTATATATACCCCTCCACCCACTCTTCATTTGTGGAGAGAGCCATCAGAACATGCCTACACTTCCAACACACATTTTCTGAGAGAGAACCACCTACACTTGTGTTGAGGTCAAGATATTCCATTCCAACCACATAAATCTTGATCTCTAGCCTTCCTCAAGTTGCTTTCCACTCAAATCATATTTCTACCAAATCCAATCCTATGAGAGAGAGTTGAGTGTTGAGGAGACTATCATTTGAAGCACAAGAGCAAGGAGTTCATCATCAACACACCATCTATTACCTTTTGGAGAGTGGTGTCTCCTAGATTGGTTAGGTGTCACTTGGGAGCATCCGTCAAGATTGTGGAGTTGAACCAAGGAGTTTGTACGGGCAAGGAGATCGCCTACTTCGTGAAGATCTACCCTAGTGAGGCAAGTCCTTCGTGGGAGATGGCCATGGTGGGATAGACAAGGTTGCTTCTTCGTGGACCCTTCATGGGTGGAGCCCTCCGTGGACTCGCGCAACCATTACCCTTCGTGGGTTGAAGTCTCCATCAACGTGGATGTACGATAACACCACCTATCGGAACCACGCCAAAAATCTCCGTGTCTCCAATTGCGTTTGCATACTCCAATCTCATCCCTTTACATTCTTGCAACTTGCATGATTTACTTTCCGATGCTCATATACTCTTGTCATGCTTGCTTGATATGTATTGTGAATGTTTCAACTTGTGCTAAAACTCCACTTCAACTTAAAGAATTTAAAAACTGTAACTTTTCTTGCTAAGAGTCTATTCACCCCCTCTAGACACCTCTTCTCGATCCTTTCAATTGGTATCAGAGCTTTGGTCTCCATTGCCTTGGTTTAAACACCTTTGGAGGAAGATGGATGAGTCTACGTTGGGGAGTCTTAGACGTAGAGTGCCTATTCTTGACGGAGAATACTTTCACGAGTGGAAAAACGAGATGCTTGAGATTTTCAATGAATATCATTTGACCAAGTACATTACTACTCCTTGTGCTCGCATTGTTGATCGCTTGCATCCCACACCCGATGAGGATATTGACATGATTCACAACCTTAGGACTGTTAATCTTATTACTAGAGGTTTTCCTAGAAATTTTCTTGGTTGCTTGCTACTCTTTATTGTGCCTACACCATATGGATATTCCTTGAGGAATGATTTCCAAACTATTCCTTGAAAAACTTAGATGAGATCCTTCATAAGTCTATTGCCTTGAGTAAGATGAGTTCCAATGATCCCAAATTTGGTGATTGTTTATTTGAGCTTACAAATCTTACGAGTGCCAAAGGAGATGTTGGAATCGTTAGCAATATAATTTCCGAAGTCATTAGAATTCATAGAGATGAACATTGTTACAGTCATACTTCTAATGAATCACTCTCTCTAGGAATTGATCCACCACATGACGATGTTGAACATGGATACTATGATGAGGATAATGATAGTGACTATGATCTTGATGATGCAATGAGACACTTTGGTCTTATGGCTAATCTTCGCGGCTACATGGCTGGAGGAAAGGAATGGTTCCTTGATAGTGGATGTACCGATCATATGACCAGAGACAAAGATATGTTTCGTGAGCTTGCTGAAAACAACGCTCCTCGAAAACAAAATGTTATGCTCGTTGAATCTCTTGGCTACAATTTACTTTATGTATCTAGACTTGCTGACTTTGGTTTCAATGTCCTATTTACTGAAGTAGATTGCCAAGTGTTTCGTAGAGATAATCATAAAATGGTCTTTACCGGTACACGTAGAGGTGATCTTACATTGTTGATTTCACTAAAAAGGCTCAACATAGAACTTGCCTAATTGCTAAATCCTCGAAAGGTTGGTTGTGGCATAGGAGGTTAGGTCATGTGGGCATGCGAAACCTTGATAAGCTTATTAAAGGTGATCATATCCTTGGAGTAAAAGATGTTATATTTGACAAGGATAGACTTTGTAGTGCTTGTCAAGCAGGAAAACAAGTTGGAGGAAGCCACCCTGTGAAGAACATTATGACCACGAGAAGACCGCTCGAGCTACTCCATATGGATCTTTTTGGTCCCAATGCCTACAAGTGTCTCGGTGGTAACTCATTCGGTCTAGTTATAGTTGATGATTTTTCAAGATTCACGTGGGTGTTCTTTCTTGATGATAAATCGCAGGTCCAAAAGATCTTCAAGAAACTTCGCTAGGAAGGCCCAAAATCAATTTGAAGTGAAGATCAAGAAGGTTCGCAGCGACAACGGAACGGAGTTCAAGAACGCAAATGTGGACACCTTTCTTGATGAAGAAGGGATTTCACACGAGTTCTCGGCTATGTACACGCCTCAAAAAATGGAGTTGTTGAGAGGTAGAACCGAACTCTTATTGAAATGGCAAGAACAATGCTTGATGAGTACAAGACTCCAAAGCACTTTTGTGCGGAAGCCGTTGAGACAGCTTGTCATGCAACAAATCGCTTGTATCTTCACAAGCTACTCGGTAAGACGACATACAAGCTCCTCACCGGTAACAAACCCCAAGTTGGATACTTTTGAGTATTTGGATCAAAGTGTTACATTCTTGACAATCATCATCGTTCTAAATTTGCTCCTAAATCTCACGAAGGTTTCCTACTTGGTTATGGCTCAAACTCCCACACTTACCGTGTCTACAACAATTTCACCCAAAAGGTTGAGGAGATGGTAGATGTGAAGTTTGATGAATCTAACGGCTCGAAAGTAGAGCAATTGCCAAGGTATCAATCCTTCTTGCTACCTCTTGAGCACTTGCGTTGGTTTTCCCTTGAAGAGGAAAGGGTGGTGCAGCAAAGTAGCGTAAGTATTTCCCTCAGTTTTTTAGAACCAAGGTATCAATCCAGTAGGAGGCTACGCGCGAGTCCCTCCCACCTACACAAAACAAATAAATCCTCGCAACCAACACGATAAGGGGTTGTCAATCCCTACACGGTCACTTACGAGAGTGAGATCTGATAGATATGATAAGATAATATTTTTGGTATTTTTATGATAAAGATACAAACTAAAATAAAAGCAAAGTAAATAACTAAGTATTGGAAGATTAATATGATGAAGATAGACCCGGGGGCCATAGGTTTCACTAGTGGCTTCTCTCAAGAGCATAGGTATTTTACGGTGGGTGAACAAATTACTGTTGAGCAATTGACAGAATTGAGCATAGTTATGAGAATATCTAGGTATGATCATGTATATAGGCATCACGTCCAAGACAAGTAGACCGACTCCTGCCTGCATCTACTACTATTACTCCACACATCGACCGCTATCCAGCATGCATCTAGAGTATTAAGTTCATAAGAACAGAGTAACGCCTTAAGCAAGATGACATGATGTATAGGGATAAACTCAAGCAATATGATGAAAACCCCATCTTGTTATCCTCGATGGCAACAATACAATACGTGCCTTGCTTCCCCTACTGTCACTGGGAAAGGACACCGCAAGATTGAACCCAAAGCTAAGCACTTCTCCCATTGCAAGAAAGATCAATCTAGTAGGCCAAACCAAACTGATAATTCGAAGAGACTTGCAAAGATAACCAATCATACATAAAAGAATTCAGAGAAGATTCAAATATTGTTCATAGATAAACTTGATCGTAAACCCACAATTCATCGGTCTCAACAAACACACCGCAAAAGGAGATTACATCGAATAGATCTCCACAAGAGAGGGGGAGAACTTTGTATTGAGATCCAAAAAGAGAGAAGAAGCCATCTAGCTAATAACTATGGACCCGAAGATCTGAGGTAAACTACTCACACTTCATCGGAGAGGATATGGTGTTGATGTAGAAGCCCTCCATGATCGATGCCCCCTCCGGCGGAGCTCCGGAACAGGCCCCAAGATGGGATCTCGTGGATACAGAAAGTTACGGCAGTGGAATTAGGGTTTTGGCTCCGTATCTGATTGTTTGGGGGTACATAGGTATATATAGGAGGAAGAAGTACGTCGGTGGAGCAACAGGGGGCCCACGAGGGTGGAGGGTGCGCCTAGGGGTGGGTGGGTGGGGTAGGCGCTCCCCCTACCTCGTGGCCTCCTTGTTGGTTGCTTGACGTAGGGACCAAGTCTCCTGGATCATGTTCGGTGAGAAAATCATGTTCCCGAAGGTTTCATTCCGTTTGGACACCGTTTGATATTCCTTTTCTTCGAAACCCTAAAATAGGCAAAAACAACAATTCTGGGCTGGGCCTTCGGTTAATAGGTTAGTCCCAAAAATAATATAAAAGTGGATAATAAATCCCAATAATGTCCAAAACAGTAGATAATATAGCATGGAGCAATAAAAAATTATAGATACGTTGGAGACGTATCAAGCATCCCCAAGCTTAATTCCTGCTCGTCCTCAAGTAGGTAAATGATAAAAACAGAATTTTTGATGTGGAATGCTACTTGGCATAATTTCAATGTAATTCTTCTTAATTCTGGTATGAATATTCATATCCGAAAGATTCAAGAAAAAAGTTTAATATTGACATAGAAATAATAATACTTCAAGCCTACTAACTAAGCAATTATGTCTTCTCAAAATAACATGGCCAAAGAAAGTTATCCCTACAAAATCATATAGTCTGGCTATGCTCTATCTTCACCACACAAAGTATTTAAATCATGCACAAACCCAATGACAAGCCAAGCAATTGTTTCATACTTTTGACATTCTCAAAACGTTTTCAATCTTCACGCAATACATGAGCGTGAGCCATGGACATAGCACTATAGGTGGAATAGAATGGTGGTTGTGGAGAATATAAAAAGGGAGAAGATAGTCTCACATCAACTAGGCGTATCAACGGGCTATGGAGATGCCCATCAATAGATATCAATGTGAGTGAGTAGGGATTGCCATGCAACGGATGCACTAGAGCTATAAGTATAAGAAAGCTCAAAAAGAAACTAAGTGGGTGTGCATCCAACTTGCTTGCTCACGAAGACCTAGGGCATTTTGAGGAAGCCAATCATTGGAATATACAAGCCAAGTTCTATAATGAAAAATTCCCACCAGTATATGAAAGTGATAACATAGGATACTCTCTATCATGAAGATCATGGTGCAACTTTGAAGCACAAGTGTGGTAAAAGGATAGTAGCATTGTCCCTTCTCTCTTTTTCTCTCATTTTTTTATTTGGGCCTTCTCTTTTTTTTGGCCTCTTTTTTTCATTATTATTTTTGATCCGGAGTCTCATCCTGACTTGTGGGGGAATCATAGTCTCCATCATCCTTTACTCACTGGGACAATGCTCTAATAATGATGATCATCACACTTTTATTTTCTTACAACTCAAGAATTACAACTCGATACTTAGAACAAAATATGACTCTATGTGAATGCCCCCGGCGGTGTACCGGGATATGAAATGACTCATGAGTGACATGTATGGAAGAATTATGAATGGTGGCTTTGCCACAAATACAATGTCAACTACATGATCATGCAAAGCAATATGACAAGGATGGAGCATGTCATAGTAAACATAAAGGTGGAAAGTTGCATGGCAATATATCTCGGAATGGCTATGGAAATGCCATGATAGGTAGGTATGGTGGCTGTTTTGAGGAAGGTATATGGTGGGTGTATGATACCAGCGAAAGGTGCGCCGTATTAGAGAGGCTAGCAAAGGTGGAAGGGTGAGAGTGCATATGATCCATGGACTCAACATTAGTCATAAATAACTCATATACTTATTGCAAAAATCTACAAGTTATCAAAGCAAAGTATTACGCACATGCTCCTAGGGGGATAGATTGGTAGGAAAAGACCATCGCTCGTCCCCGACCGCCACTCATAAGGAAGACAATCAACAAATAAATCATGCTCCGACTTCATCACATAACGGTTCACCATATGTGCATGCTACGGGAATCACAAACTTTAACACAAGTATTTATCAGAATTCACAACTACTCAACTGGCATGACTCTAATATCGCCATCTCCATATCTCAAAACAATTATCAAGTATCAAACTTCTCATGGTATTCAACACACTCATAAGAGAATTTTATTATTAAACTTGTATACCTAGCATATAGGATTATTTAAGCAAATTACCATGCTATTTAAGACTCTCAAAATAATCTAAGTGAAGCATGAGAGATCAATAGTTTCTATAAAACAAATCCACCACCGTGCTCTAAAAGGTATAAGTGAAGCACTAGAGCAAAACTATATAGCTCAAAAGATATAAGTGAAGCACATAGAGTATTCTAATAATTTCTGAATCATGTGTGTCTCTCTCAAAAGGTGTGTACAGAAAGGATGATTGTGGTAAACTAACAAATAAAGACTCAAATCATACAAGACGCTCCAAGTAAAACACATATCATGTGGTGAATAAAAATATAGCTCCAAGTAAAGTTACCGATAGAAGTAGACGAAAGAGGGGATGCCTTCCGGGGCATCCCCAAGCTTTGGCTTTTAGGTGTCCTTAGATTATCTTGGGGGTGCCATGGGAATCCCCAAGCTTAGGCTCTTGCCACTACTTGTTCCATAATCCATCAAATCTTTACCCAAAACTTGAAAACTTCACAACACAAAACTTAAAGTAGAAAATCTCGTGAGCTCCGTTAGCCAAAGAAAACAAAAGACCACTTCAAGGTAATCTAATGAACTCATTATTTATTTATATTGGTGTTAAACCTACTTTATTCCAACTTCTCTATGGTTTATAAACTATTTTACTAGCCATAGATTCATCAAAATAAGCAAACAACACACGAAAAACAGAATGTGCCAAAAACAGAACAGTCTGTAGTAATCTGTAGCTAGCACAAGATCTGGAACCCCAAAAATTCTAAAATAAATTTCTAGATGTGAGGAATTTATCTATTAATCATCTTCAAAAAGATAACTAAATATCACTTTCCAAATAAAAATGACAGCAGTTCTCGTGAGCGCTAAAGTTTCTGTTTTTTACAGCAAGATTAACAAGACTTTCCCCAAGTCTTCCCAATGGTTCTACTTGGCACAAACACTAATTAAACACAAAAACACAACCAAAACAAAGGCTAGATAAATTATTTATTACTAAACAGGATCAAAAATCAAGGAATAAAAATAAAATTGGGTTGCCTCCCAACAAGCGCTATCGTTTAACGCCCCTAGCTAGGCATAACAAGCAAGGATAGATCTAGGCATTGCCATCTTTGGTAGGTAATTCTTCAATGAGTCATCTACCGTCCTTAGGAATTTCTTTCCTTTTATTGATTATCAATATTTTAGGCACAAGATCGAAAAAATCATTGGCAGCAAATGGTTCCTTAATGATAGCAAAAAGATTAGGATGAACACTTATAGATTTGAGATCCGCAGTTTCTTTGCTAGAGGATTCACCTTTATTTTTAGGAACATACATAAGCTTGGAAATTTTAGTCGGAGGACTTGGAGTATTCTTTACGGAAGAAAAAGCGGTTCCCCAGTTGGTAATGATACCCTCAAGTTTATCGATTCTAGTGGAATCATGATTTGTTCTTTCATTAGCTATAGGTTCCTTTTCTTTAATATTTTTAAAGTTACTCCTACTTTAGATCCATATTGGGTAATTTGGTTGTGGATCTTCTTATCGAAATTTTCAATTAACTCAATGGTAGCAACTTTATTTTCAATAATTTCAAGTTTTTGCATTACATGCTCCAAAGTTAACATAGTTCCATTAACCAAAAGAGGTGGTGAGCCAAACAAATCTATCATAGCATTGTAAGAATCAAAAGTATGGCTACCCAAAAAGTTCCCTCCGGTAATGGTATCAAGGATATATCGGTGCTAAGGAGTAACGCATACATAAAAATTGCAAAGAAGAATGGAAGTAGATTGCTTCCTGGTAGATCTATTTTGAGCGTTGCAAATTCTATACCAAGCGTCTTTTAGATTTTCTCCCTCCCTTTGCTTAAAATTTAGAACTTCATTCTCGGGAGACAACGGAGAAGATAGAGGACTCGTCATAACGACAAGCAAACGGGGAACGGGCAAAAAGAGGCAAACGGGAAAGAGAGGGAGGATAGAGAGAGAGAGGGCAAATAAAATGGCAAGGGTGAAGTGGGGGAGAGAAAAACGAGAGGCAAATGGCAAATAATGTAATGCAGGAGATAAGGGTTTGTGATGGGTACTTGGTATGTTGACTTTTGCGTAGTCCTCCCCGGCAACGGCGCCAGAAATCCTTCTTGCTACCTCTTGAGCACTTGCGTTGGTTTTCCCTTGAAGAGGAAAGGGTGGTGCAGCAAAGTAGCATAAGTATTTCTAGGTATCAATCCAGTAGGGGGCTACGCGTGAGTCCCTCGCACCTACACAAAACAAATAAATCCTTGCAACCAACGCGATAAGGGGTTGTCAATCCCTACACGGTCACTTATGAGAGTGAGATCTGATAGATATGATAAGATAATATTTTTGGTATTTTTATGATAAAGATGCAAAGTAAAATAAAAGCAAAGTAAATAACTAAGTATTGGAAGATTAATATGATGAAGATAGACCCGGGGGCCATAGGTTTCACTAGTGGCTTCTCTCAAGAGCATATGTATTTTACAGTGGGTGAACAAATTATTGTTGAGCAATTGACAGAATTGAGCATAGTTATGAGAATATCTAGGTATGATCATGGATATAGGCATCACGTCCAAGACAAGTAGACCGACTCCTGCCTGCATCTACTACTATTACTCCACACATCGACCGCTATCCAGCATGCATCTAGAGTATTAAGTTCATAAGAACAGAGTAACGCCTTAAGCAAGATGACATGATGTATAGGGATAAACTCAAGCAATATGATGAAAACCCCATCTTGTTATCCTCGATGGCAACAATACAATACGTGCCTTGCTTCCCCTACTGTCACTGGGAAAGGACACCGCAAGATTGAACCCAAAGCTAAGCACTTCTCCCATTGCAAGAAAGATCAATCTAGTAGGCCAAACCAAACTGATAATTCGAAGAGACTTGCAAATATAACCAATCATACATAAAAGAATTCAGAGAAGATTCAAATATTTTTCATAGATAAACTTGATCATAAACCCACAATTCATCGGTCTCAACAAACACACCGCAAAACAAGATTACATCGAATAGATCTCCACAAGAGAGGGGGAGAACTTTGTATTGAGATCCAAAAAGAGAGAAGAAGCCATCTAGCTAATAACTATGGACCCGAAGGTCTGAGGTAAACTACTCACACTTCATCGAAGAGGCTATGGTGTTGATGTAGAAGCCCTCCGTGATCGATGCCTCCTCCGGCGGAGCTCTGGAATAGGCCCCAAGATGGGATCTCGTGGATACAGAAAGTTACGGCGGTGGAATTGGGGTTTTGGCTCTGTATCTGATCGTTTGGGGGTACATAGGTATATATAGGAGGAAGAAGTACGTCGGTGGAGCAACAGGGGGCCCACGAGGGTGGAGGGCGCGCCTGGGGGGAAGGGGGGTAGGCGCCCCCCTACCCCGTGGCCTCCCTGTTGGTTGCTTGACGTAGGGTCCAAGTCTCCTGGATCATGTTCGATGAGAAAATCACGTTCCCAAAGGTTTCATTCCGTTTGGACTCCGTTTGATATTCCTTTTCTTCGAAACCCTGAAATAGGCAAAAAACAACAATTCTGGGCTGGGCCTCCGGTTAATAGGTTAGTCCCAAAAATAATATAAAAGTGGATAATAAAGCCCAATAATGTCCAAAACAGTAGATAATATAGCATGGAGCAATCAAAAATTATAGATACGTTGGAGACGTATCACTCGTCCGTCCAAGTGGAAGCTTCTACCTCACGACAAGGTGAAAGGATCGATATGGTTGACTAGAGGGGGGGGGGGTGAATAGGCAACTACCAATTTTTAACTTTTCTTTACCAAATTAAACTTTGCATCAAAGTAGGTTGTCTAGATGTGCAACTAGGTGAGCAACCTATATGATGGAATAACAACAAATGAACAAGCAAGCAAGAGAAGTAACACTAAAGAGCTCGCACAAGTAAAAGTAAGAAATAACCAAGAGTGGATCCGGTGAAGACGAGGATGTGTTACCTAAGTTCCTTCCTTTTGAGGGGAAGTACGTCTCCGTTGGAGCGGTGTGGAGGCACAATGCTCCCCAAGAACCCACTAAGGCCACCGTATTCTCCTCACGCCCTCACACAATGCGAGATGCCGTGATTCCACTATTGGTGCCCTTGAAGGCGGCGACCGAACCTTTACAAACAAGGTTGGGGCTCTCTCCACAACTTAATTGGAGGCTCCCAACGAAACCACGAAGCTTCACCACAATGGAATATGGCTCCGAGGTGACCTCAACCATCTAGGGTGCTCAAACACCCAAGAGTAACAAATTCCACACAAGAAAGTATGGGGGAAGCAAATATCCTTTGGTGGAAGTGTAGATCTAGGTCTCCTCCTTCAATCCCTAGCTAATCAACAAGTTTGAGTGGCTAGAGAGAGAGATCGGGCAAGAGAGCTTGAAGTGCATTAATGGTGGAGTGAGAGAGGTCAAAGGTAAGAGTGGTAGGTGGGAGAAGCTCCCTTCTATAGCAACCCTAAATTCCAGCCATTACTGTGTTTTTTGCACTACAGCGGTACAACCGGTCCTCATCCCGGTACAACCGGGACTCACAGTGTATCTGCAGAACCCTACCAAGCGGTACAACCGGACCTGCAGGCGGTAGTACCAGCTAAGAAAAATAACCGGACTAACCGCCTAGCCACCGCACAACCACCGCATCAAAACAGGAGCTTGACCGGTACTTGGGCGGTGCCTAGCCGGAACAACCACATGGCCTTGAGCTCTTGGGCGGCTAAGTTCTGATCGGAAGAACCGCTCAGACCACCGGTGGTACCGGTCATCGAGGAACGACCGGATCAACCGGGCCACTACCGCCCAAGAACCGCATCAAAACAGAAGCGCGAGCGGTTCTTGAGCGGTGCATGGCCAGAACCACCGCCCTAGCTTTTGTAGAGCATGGTGGCGGTACCACCGCCCGGAGGCGGCGGTACAACCGCTCGAGCAAAGCTAATGAGCGACAAGACCCAGCGGTAGAACCGCTCCAGAGAGCGGTACAACCACTGGGCAGAAACAGTGAGCAGGAATAGATAAGGGAGGAGACAAGGAATACTCTCTCTCTCTCACACCCGAGAAAGACAAAGGAGGGGTGATGAAGGTGTACGTGAAAAGATTCCCCCAGTTCTTTCTAATGAGGATTCCCTCTTGATAGTACGGGTTCCCTATGACCAAAGAGATAAAAAACATAGGGGACTCCGTCTTCGATCTTTTCCTACAAGAGAGAATAGCTTTCCGATGTGGGCCTTAGCGTCAAGAACCTGAAACATTTAGCACAGGATTAGACCAACAAAGGGTTGTCATCATCATCCAAAACATAAAGTAGGGAAATGCCCTTTCAGTCTCCCCCTTTTTGGTGGATGATGACAACAACATGATTTGCAAGAGAGAAGTCTATGAAATCTAGTCAGAACTCCCCCTAGATGTGTGCCCCAATAAGAACACGCTGTTAGAAAGCATGGGCACACTTTCAGGGCTAGACTCCCCCTAGATTTTATAGACTCACCACTCTAAGCACATAATATGAGAGACAACATAACAGATAGATAGCAATAATAATAATAATAATAATAATAATAATAATAATAACCGACGAACTGATAGCAATAAAAGGAGTATCAAGAGTCTCACACACAACAAGAAACCACGAACAAAGTTCAACACTAAAAGAGAAACACGAGGAAATGAGAAACCCAACCCATGCAAATCCCGAGACCTATAGAACCCTCTCCCCCTTTGGCATAAAGACACCAAAAAGGAAAAAAGCGAAGCTAGCGTCCCAAAGCTCAATAGTCCTCCTCTGACTCCTCGGTCGCATCTGGATCCTCATCAGCAGAGTCGTCATCGTCATCAGGATCGGATTCCTCCATGGCATTGTCAGCAGCAGTAAAAGAGGTGGATGGCTGGGGAGGGGCCTCATCATCAGACCAGGTGCTGTGGGTTGAAATCCAATGCTCCTCAGGGGTGATGCTCTTCTCAGAGCCACTCTGAACCGTCATATTAAGGTGCTTCATCATTACAATTTGGCGACGCCGTGCAAGCTTCTCATTGACATGTTCCTCATACATCTTCTTCTGGATGTCCGTCTGGAGACAAAAGGTCTTCTTCACCTTGGCAGTGAGCTTGGCCACCCAAGAGGGCTTGGCCCCTGGCTCCATCTCAAAGTCCTCATCGTCAGAAGTGGCATAGACATCCTCAGGAGCATAGGCAGGGAAGCGGGGCTCGGCGTGCTTCTTCTTCTTAAGAAGCTTGACCTCATGAACCGTGAGATTGTTTGGAGAAGTTAGGAGCTCTCCAGGACGACGAACAACCCACACAGAGTTCAGAAAGCACATGACAAACGGAGCGTAGATTGGGACCTTACGGTTGATGACCATGTTGTACATTTCATGCCACAACCAATTTGACACATCAAACGTTGCACCAGTCCCCACCATGGTCTTCATAGCAACCATCAAGTCAACTAGATAGCCATGAATCTCATCTTGGTTGCCCACCTTGGGCAAGAGCACATTAAGGAACACTCGGTGCATGATGTCATAGACCTTCTCCAAATCCTTGGATTCTCCAATAATCCCACGACCCCGAAAGTATAGAGGGGCAAGCTTCTCCTTAGGCATGGACTCATGATGGTCATGAGGAAGAATGCCACCCCTTCCTTGCAGACCGATATCATCATACCCAATAGCATTGCAGAAAGCCCTCCAGGAAACTTGAAAGAGCTCATCATGACACATGAAAGTGAGAGTGCGTGCGTCATCTTCTCCAAAGTGAACCGTGGCATAGAACTGATGGATGAGTTGAACATCAAATTCACAGTTGACTGACATGAGCTTGACAAGATCAAATTCCTCGCAGAGAGCCAATGCCTCACCAAAATACTCCAAGTTGCTCCTCCAATGGTCAATATCAATGGTCCACTGCTTGGCATACCTGTTCTTGTTGTGCTAAAAGAGTTCATGTACAATTCGTACTTGCATCTCATTCCGGAACTGAACGGTGGTCCAACGAGGAGCAACGGGAACCTCATAAGGATTCTTCGAGCGGTAGGCTTCCCAATCCTTGGCTTTCCAGCGATGCAACGGCAGTACCACACATTGCTTTGCAGCGGCAGACTTTTCACGGCGAGTGGGCTTGGTGGGAATCACAACCTCTTCTTCGTCATCAGACACAACCGGACGCAAGGTCCGTCGTGCCCTCTTCTTGGTCTTGCGAGGAACAGAGCGAGAACTAGAGCCACCTGAACACACGCACAAGGAGAACACAAGAGACCCAACAAAGATGAGAGGATTGCACACACAAAGAAGATAAGATATATTGCACAAACTTTAGAAAATGAAACAGGGCTACATGGTGCAGATAACCCGGTTGAACCGGTTCTCCTACCGGTAGTACCGCTCCAGCGGTTGTACCGCCCGCAGAGGCGGTAGAACCACTGGACAGTGGTACTACGGGTAGAGACTAGATTGAACCGCGAAATATGAATCATACTAGCCATATTCTACTTTCAAAGACGTGCAATCTAAGCAGGAGGCAAAAAGTGATCTCTTCCACCCAATAGTTTAATCAATAAACGCGGAATGTTAAGTAATGCCCTAGAACAAAGGGAACAAACCCTAGAACGAAGAACAAAGGACAAGGGGCATTATCGGCATCCATGGGAAGAGATCGGGAAGGAGGAGGCCTCCTTGGAGAGGATCCACGGAGACCCCATGGATCCGAAGCGCGAGAAGCACTCCGGGGCAGAGGCAATGGCAGCCGGCGGCTAGGGCACAAGATGGGAAGGGCTGGGGAAGGAAGAAAAGAAATCCCCACCAGCCCCGAGGGGTATATATAGACCCAAAGCCGCGCGACGGTTGTACCGCTCAAGGGAGCGGTTGTACCACTGCCTGGTACGAGCCAGTGGTTATGGGCGGTACTTCCGTCGCCAAGAGGCAGCGGTAGTACCGCTGTAATCAACCGGTAGAACCGGTCAGACGGGCACCCCAGTGGTTGAGCGGTGGAACCGCTCAGCTACCGCTGGGAGACCGCCTGGAGAGCACCAGCGGTTGAACCGCCTGTGACCCCGGTTGTACCACCCGGACACCATCACCAAAGCCAAGGTCAAGAGTGTGCAATGAGACTAGAAGGCTTGAGGAAGGGAAGGCTTGGGATAGAGAAGGCACGGGGAAAAAGGTGGGTCTCCAAGAAAAAGAAAAAGAAAAAGAAAGAGAAACACCCTTGGAGACCCCAACACTTAGCGCCTTAAGAAAACAAACTGAGGCACGAACAAGAAGAACTAACACAAGGCACAACACGAACAAGGGGGTCGGAGGCCGTAGCCCCCTATGTATGAGTCAATTGGTATGGCACCGCGAAGAATTATCCTTGGGCCCATGACCAAAACTCGTCTTTGAAGCACAAGTACCATCACAAATGGCTAATGTGAAAGAGTTGTTCAATTTATGCACAATGGGCGGAGGGAGAGTTCATCGAGAGAACAACACTCCCCCTATGTCCATGCCTGCATCTAAACGAGATAACAAGTTGAGTATTGTGGGGTGTGCAAGGGTTCAAGTAGCATTGCTCGAATCAATGATATTTAGCTCATGCCTTAACTCACGAAATCTTGCTTCATCCAACGGCTTCGTGAAAATATCTACAAGGTTATCATGAGTGTTGACATAGTTGAGCTCGATCTCCCCTCGCCTAATGTGATCCCGGATGAAGTGATACCGAATCTCGATATGCTTCGTCTTGAAGTGTTGCACCGGGTTGAGAGAAATCTTGATGGCACTTTCATTGTCACACCAAAGAGGCACTTTGTCATAAATGACACCGTAATCCTTTAAAGTTTGCCTCATCCATAGGAGTTGTGCACAACAACTACCGGCCGCTACATACTCCGCTTCGGTGGACGAGAGAGACACACAACTTTCCTTTTTGGAAGACCAACTTACCAAAGAGCAACCAAGGAATTGGCACCCTCCGGAAGTGGACTTCCTATCCACTTTGTCTCCCGCCCAATCGGAATCTGAATACCCTACAAGCTTGAAGTTTGATCCTCTTGGGTACCATAAGCCAAAGTTTGGGGTATGAGACAAATATCGAAAGATTCATTTGACTGCCACATAGTGACTTTCCTTAGGTGCGGCTTGAAACCGTGCACAAATTCCCACACTCAACATGATATCCGGTCTAGATGCACAAAGGTAAAGCAAGGATCCAATCATGTAGCGATATACCTTTTGATCCACCGCTTTACCATTGGGATCTATGTCAAGTTGGCACTTGGTGGGCATTGGAGTGGAAGCCGGCTTGACGTCACTTAGCTTGAATCTCTTGAGCATGTCGAGTGTATTTGGCTTGGTTGATGAAGGTTCCTTCTCTTCTTTGCTTCACTTTGAACCCTAGAAAGAACGTCAACCCTCCCATGGAAGACATCTCGAACTTTGAGGTCATGAGAGCGGCAAATTACTCATTGAAAGCTTTGTTAGGGGAACCAAAGATAATATCATCAACATATAATTGGCACACAAACAACTCCCCTTTGACCTTCTTAGTAAAAAGAGTGGGGTCGATTAGCCCAACTTCAAAACCACGGTCTTGTAACAACTCGGTAAGGTGGTCATACCACGCACGTGGGGCTTGTTTAAGGCCATAGAGTGCCTTATCGAGTTGATACACATGATCAGGAAAGTAGGGATCCTCGAACCCGGGGGGTTGCTTGACATAAACCAATTCATTAATTGGACCATTAAGAAAAACACTCTTCACATCCATTTGTTGTAACTTAAAGTTATGATGAGAAGCATATGCAATCAACATGTGAATGGATTCAAGACAAGCAACGGGAGCAAAGGTTTCACCGTAGTCGATACCCTCGACTTGGGAGTAGACTTGTGATACCGAACGAGCCTTGTTGCAAATGATAATCCCATGGGCATCTTGCTTGTTCTTAAATATCCACTTGGTTCCAATGACATTGTGGTTCCCCGTCGGTCTTGGCACCAATCTCCACACTTTGTTGCACTCGAAGTTGTTGAGTTCTTCATGCATGGCATTGAGCCAATCCGGATCTTCGAGCGCCTCATAGACCTTGTGGGGTTCGACACAAGAGACAAACGCGTGATGCTCACAATAGTTTGCTAATTGTCTATGAGTGCTTACCCCCTTTCTTAAGCTTCCAAGAACATTCGTCATGAGATGATCCTTGGTGGAGAGCTTGGAAGCAACCTTGGCGGCATGACGCTCCAATTCCTCCTCGGGGGTGAGACGAGAAGTAGTCACTTGATCATCTTGAGCGTCGTCTTGAGCTTGTTCTTGTTCTTGAACTTGCTCGGAGGAGAGAACTTGACCTTGGGCATCACTTGGTGTGTCAACACCGTCTTGAGCATGATCTTGCCCTTGGTCTTATTCTTGAGGATGAGGGCCTTCATGTTGTTCTTCGGAAGCGTGTGGGCCTTGGGTTGGTGATGGCTCCACTCGAGTGGAGCATTGTCCTTCTCCCTCGGCCACAAGCACTACTGGAATCAGCTCATTTTCCATCTGCCAGCTCTTTGCCGTCAGCTAGCGGACGACAAAGAAGCTCTTTGCCATCAGCTACCCAAAAGCAGACGGCAAAGAAATGGCAGACGGCAAAGAAGCTCTTTGCCGTTTGCGAGCTCTTTGCCGTCGGCCAGCAGACGGCAAAGAATCTTTGCCGTCCGCTGGCAGACGGCAAAGAGAGAGGTGGCCCCCACCCCCCGCCCGTTTGGAAAAAAACTTAACGGCCCACCTCTTTGCCGTCTGCCAGTAGACGGCAAAGAGGCAAAAGGGCGGACGGCAAAGAGAGGCGGACGGCAAAGAGGACACTACCTAACGGCCCGTACCCCCCCGCCCGTTACTCTCTGTTCTCTCCTCGCCGACGCGCCCCGCCACCACTTCGCACCCCACCGCCGCCGCCGCCGCCCGCCGCCGCCCCCACCACTCGCCGCCGCACGGTCGCCCCACCACCCGCCGCCCCACCGGCCCCCCGCCCCGTCGCCACTGCCGCCCGACGCCGTCGCCCCACCACCCGTCACCCCCGCCGCCCCGTCGCCCCCGTCGCCCCACCGCCCCGGCCCCCCACCGCCCCATCGCCCCCCCACCCCGGCCCCCCGCCGCCCCGCCCCCCCGCCGCCCCGCGCCCCACCGCCCCGGGCCCGGCCCCCCGCCGCCCCAGGCCGCCCCCGTGCCCCGGCCAGCTCCTCCACCAGGGGCCTCCTCCACCGCCCCGCCCCCCTCCTCCACCGGCCCTGCCCCAGGTGAGCCCCCCTCCTTTTTTTTCTTCTGTTTTTTTTTTCTGTTTTTTTCCTTTTTAGTTTTAGTTTAGATTTAGTTTTAGTTTTAGGTTTAGTTTTAGTTTAGTTTTAGGTTTAGATTTAGTTTTTTCCTTTTTTTTTTTCTGTTTTATTAGTTTTAGGTTTATGTTTAGTTTAGATTTAGTTTTAGTTTTAGTTTTAGGTTTAGTTTAGTTTGAGGAAAGAAGAAGAAGAAGAGAAAAAGAGGAGAGGAGGAGAAGAAGAAGAGGAAAAAGGAAAGGAAGAAGAAGAAGAGGAGGAGGAGAAGAAAAAAGAAGAAGAGGAAGAAGAAGAAGAAGAAAAAAGAGGAGAGGAGGAGAAGAAGAAGAGGAAAAAGGAAAGGAGGAGGAAGAAGAAGAAGAAGTAGGAAAAAAGGAAGAAAAGGAAGAAAAGGAAGAAGAAGAAAAGGAAAAAGAGGGAAAAACCCCGACCCGACACGGCACCCTGACCCGACACGGCACCCCGACCCCGACACGACACCCCGACCCCTAGACCCCGACCCCGACACCCCGACCCTGACCCCGACACCCCGACCCCGACCCCGACACCCCGACCCCGAGCCTGACCCGACACCCCGACCCCGACACCGACACGACACCCCGACCCCGACCCGGCACCCCGACCCGACACCCCGACGCCGAGACCCCGACCCCGACACCGACCACGACCCCGACACCCCGACCCCGGGCCTGACCCGACACCCCGACCCCGACCCCGACACCCCGACCCCGACCCCGACACCCCGACCCCGACACCCCGACACCCCGAGCCTGACCCGACACCCCGACCCCGAGCCTGACCCGACACCCTGACCCCGACACCACACCCCGACCCCGAAACAACACCCCGACACCGACACGGCACTACCCCGACATCGACACGACACCCCGACCCCCCGACCCCGAAACAGCACCCCGACCCCGACACGGCACCCCGACACCGACAGGACACCCCGACCGCCGACACCTCCCGAAAAGGTGTTCTTTGGCCTTCCAGAGGCCGACGGGGTCATATATTTGTGAATTATTAGTTAGGTCATATATTTTTCGATTTTGTTATGAAAAACATCATATATAATTGTGTTGATCGTGTAGTTTTAAATGTGTAGTTGTTTCATCGCTGCGAGGTTTGGTGTTCGACGACCTCGCCGTGCGTTTGACGAGCTCTGCCCCTTCGTTCGTGGGTGAGCACAAATGACAAGTCCTCCTCCTCCATTAATTATTTGATCTATTCCGATGAAACTTGATAGCTAGCTATATATGTGTCTTCAATCATCAGTATGCATAACCAATATGTGTCTCCCGTTCGAAAGCGTCATAGTTATAAATATGCATATGCATGCATTTGCATATTTATAACCTTGATTCTTTCGAATTGTCCAACGCTATCCATGGACAGCCCGAGTATGTGTAGATTGGGTTCGTTTTCCCATATGCTTTGCTCCGGATCCGACGCATATATTTCGTCAGTGCCTCCCCTGTTGTTCTCCGGGTACACATCCTCTCTGTTTATTGCAGAGACGTGTATCAGGAGAACAGCGGGGAGGTGCTGCCGAAATTTTGCGTCAGATCCGGAGCATAGCATGGGAAAATGAACCCAATCTACACACACACACGGGTGGGATTAGGACCTATCATTACCTATTAGAGTGTAGGTTGCATGGACGTAACAAAATTGACAAAGTAGATCAACTAATGAATATATACATGGTGAATTACATATATAATTGTTGTGTGTCCAGTAGCTCTGAAAGTCAAGATGAGTGACCGTGCTTGGATGTATACCGGTCACACTGGTCAGAACAAATGGAGCGCTGAATGGTTCACAAAAACTAAGGGGTTTGTGCAAGCCGCATTTGCAAATGGCCAAAAGAAAACCTGGTGCCCCTGTTTCCGGTGCGGCAATTGGGAAAAGAAGACAGAGGCTGAAATGGGCAAACACCTGCAGAAGAGTGGTTTTACGCCCGATTATACGGTGTGGACATTTCATGGTGAGTCTGCCCAACGTGACCGAGCTGAGGTGGATCGTCGTCGCACCGACGAGCATGGTACCGGGATGGAAAACATGGTGCAAGGCTATGATGATGCTCGGGATTCGGACGAGGAGATGGAGGAATCTGCAAAGGCCTTCAATGAAATGTTGGAGTCTTCGAAACGTCCGCTCCACGAGCACACTGAGCTTTGTCAGTTGGATGCCATCTCACAAGTAATGGCTCTGAAGGCTCAGTTCAACTTGGGCAGAGAATGCTATGACGCAATTATGACAGTATTTGGACGCTTTCTACCCAAAGGCCATGTAATGCCTGCAAACCTGTACTAGTCGGACAAAATCCTCCGTGCACTGAAGATGCCCTATGAGAAGATACATGCCTGTGAGAAAGGATGTGCCTTATTTAGGCTTGACTATGCGGACTTGAACTATTGTCCCATTTGCATGTCTTCCAGGTATATTGTGGTAGACAACGGTATGGGTGAGAAGACACAGACCAAAATCCCCGTTAGTGTTCTTCGGTATATGCCAATCGTACCAAGACTTCAACGTCTTTTCATGGTCGAAGAGACGGCCGGACAGATGACATGGCACAAAACAGGCAAAAGAACCAAACTAGATGCAGATGGGAATCTGATGATGGTACACACATCGGATGGTGTTGCGTGGAAAAAGTTTGATGAATTACATGCTGACAAAGCGGCAGATCCGAGGCATCCTCGAGTCGGCATCAGCACGGATGGGTTCAGTGTGTTTGGTATGACGGCAGCCCAATACAGTTGTTGGCCCGTATTTGTCTTTCCACTCAATCTCCCCCCGGACAGATTATGCAAAGAAAGAACATTTTCCTGACGTTGATAATTCCAGGACCCAACTATCCGGGCAAAAATATGAATGTGTACATGCAGCCACTTAAGGACGAATTGCAAGAAGCCTGGGATAATGGGTTCAAGACATACGACGCCTTTAGCAAACAGAACTTCATAATGCGTGTCTGGTACATGTACTCGACGCATGACTTGCCGGCGTATGCGCTATTCGTTGGCTGGTGTGTGCATGGAAGGTTCCCGTGCCCCACATGCAAGGGAGCTCTTGAGTTTCGTTGGCTTCAGGCTGGTCGCAAGTTTTCTTGCTTCGACATGCATAGACAGTTCCTGGATCCTCGCCATAAGTTCAGGAAAGACAAGAAGAACTTCATCAGGGGTAGAGTTGTCAAAAACTCTGCACCACCTACATTGACAGGCCAACAGACCCTGGATCAGTTAAACGCTCTCGAGCCAGATCCACAACGTCCAGGGTACTTCAAGGGGTATAATACTAAGCACGCGTGGACTCACAAAACATGCTTATGGGATCTGCCTTACTTCAAAGACCTCCTTTGCCCACACAACATCGACGTGATGCACACTAAGAAGAATATCGCCGAGGCACTTTTTGGTACATTGTTCGACATAGATGGGAAGTCAAAGGATAATACTAAGGCTAGAGTCGATCTGGAGGCGCTATGTGATAGGCCGTTACAAAACATGAAAGAACCGAAAGGAAAGTAGAACTAGACGAAGCCAAAGGCATGGTTCAATCTTGGAAGGCCAGCTATGAGGGAAATTCTCTTGTGGGTGCAACAGCAGTTGATGTTCCCCGATGGGTATGCAGCGAATCTAAAGAGGGGAGCGAATCTTGATAAACTGAAGATATTTGGTCTCAAGAGTCATGATTGGCACATATGGATTGAGCGGGTAATGCCGGCGATGTTGCGTGGCTTCATCCCTGAGGATGAATGGCTAGTACTGGCAGAACTCAGCTATTTCTTCCGTGTTCTTTGTGCGAAAGAACTATCGCCTGGCGTGCTAGAAGAAATGGAAGAGTTGGCGCCGGAGTTGATCTGCAAGTTAGAGAAGATCTTTCCACCGGGCTTCTTTAATCCAATGCAGCATTTGATTTTGCATCTCCCGACCGAGGCAAGATTGGGGGGGCCCGTGCAAAATCGTTGGTGCTACCCAACTGAGAGGATGCAGAAGACGCTTCGAGAAAAATGTAAAAATAAACATAGAATTGAAGCATCGATGGCTGAGGCATTCATCACAGAGGAGGCGGCAAACTTCGTAACAACGCACTACGAAGCCAAAAATTGTCATTTGCATAATCCGAAGCCTCGGTACAATGCTGACGAGCCTAAAAAGGGTGGATCCAACCTCAGCCTATTCAAAGGGAATCTCGCACCAGCTAGTGTTTCACATCCAGTATCTTTGGATAACGAAGAATGGAGGACCATTTCGTTGTATATCTTCAACAACCTGATAGAAGTGCGGCCGTACATCGAGTAAGTTCTCGATACATTGTTTCGCAACTTCTATTTCCTTTGAGCTACTCTTATTCCTGGATATGTCATACAGTCGATACGTCGCCATATTCTCGTATGGAGTGGAGATCCAAAAGGATTCCGTCGAAGAGTATGAGCTTCTCGCAAAGCAAGGAGGTGGCTATCCTGGTTTCATCTCTTGGTTCAAACAAACGGTAATTTCTATTAGACAATTTCATTTCATCCGCTAATTTGTGCATAATGCAACAATCCTTTGAAATTAAACTTGTAGGCTAATTCAGAGTCTATGGACGCCGAATTGAGACAAGTCGCTAATGGTTTTGACTATAAGGTCCGTTCATTTGACAAGTACGACATCAACGGGTATCGCTTTTGTACCTATGGCAAAGAGCTATCTATGGCCGACCGAAAGTATACAAATTGTTGTGTATCTGCTATCGGCGAAGGAGGTACCGAGTATTGTGGGAGAGTTGAAGCAATTTATGAACTTCTGTTCTATGGTGAAAATCCACCGAATGTCGTAGTCTTCAAATGTTATTGGTTTCAGCCGAAGGAGACTAGAAGGACTCATGAACATATAGGGCTAGTTGAAATCAACCAAAGCACTCATTTAGATGTTCCTGATGTCTATATTATGGCTCAACAGGCGACCCAAGTATTCTATCTACCGTGGGCCTGCCAAACTAATCCAACTCTGAAAGGTTGGGATGTCGTTTATGAAGTGCCGCCACGTGCTAGACTTTCTCCCCCAAAGGAAGAGGATTATGAACCTCACATTAACCCAGACACATATGAAGGAGAATTCTTCCAAGAGACACGTCTTTCCAAAAAGCGTTTCAAGAACCGCTATACTTCACCCCAAAACATTGAAGTAGACAGCGACAATGAATCCGACATCACCCCAGAGGAGGAACAAGAAGAGCCGGAACAAGAAGAGGTTACTGCTGCGGATGACCTGTCAATGCTTGACCGATTACGTCAAGGTGGCCTTGCACATGTTGATGCCAATGAACCCTATGAGCCCATCATTGATTATAGTGATGATGATGATTATGCATTTATTGATGATACTGATCGAGATTATTAGTAGTGTCAGGTATTCAATTCTTTTATGTTGTACTTGATGATGATACACTTAAGTGATATACATATTATTATTCATGTCGGTACTTTTTTTATGTTGTACTAATTTCGTTTATTCTTTGTCATGGCAGGTGTTGAAAGATGGTGGGCGCTGGTCGGGAGCGCGCCGAGGCCCCTTCTTCGTCGGCGCGTGGTGCGAGGTCTTCCATTCCACACGCACCTCTCCGCCGAGTGTTGCTGGACAGTATGGCGACACCGCCGGGCCCTTCTTCATCGACCGCGGTGCCCAGCAGGGGACGAGGTAAGAAGAAGAGAGGAGTTGGAGCACGTGGTCGCGGGAGAGGAGGTAGGGTGACTCGTACGGCGCCTTCCTCGCCATCGCCCCCAGCTGTTTCACCCGAGCACGTGACTGCTAGGGTGGACTCGTCTGAGGAGGAGGCTGCACGGACTCCGGTCCACGAGCCTCCGGTCCACGAGTCTTCGGCCCACGAGCCTCGGGTCGACGGGCCTTCGGCCCATGAGACTTGGGCCCACGAGACCCCGGAAGAGCACACGTCTGGATGGGGTACCTGGCCTGGCGGGGAGCCGAGTGGCCATGCTGATGATGGCGGGGAGCCGACTGATGAGGAGGGGGAGGAGGGGGGCAACGTCTACCAGCGTGGTGCTACACGGCTCCCGTCCGTGCCGGTGACCCGCGAGCAGAGGTGGTTGATTTTCCTTGATGGGGAGAGGTACGTAAGTGCATTTAATATTTTTGTACCTTCTGCATTCACGTTTCTTCAAATAACTAATGCGTTGGCCTTGTCATGCTGCAGGGGTTGGGACCACCATCATAGTGTCCGCCGGCCCAACTCCGTCCTTGGAGTTCTTTGCCGGCAAAACTTCCCGAGGTTTGTCACCACTGGTAGAAAAAGGGCCTTTAGTCCCGCTTCGTAAGGGCCTTTAGTCCCGGTTCTGGAACCGGGACTAAAGTGTCGGTACTAATGCCCTGACCCTTTAGTCCCGGTTCAATCCAGAACCGGGACTAAAGGCCCTCCACGTGGCCGGTCCACCTTTAGTCCCGGTTGGTAACACCAACCGGTACTAAAGGAAATTTTCTGATTTTTTTTTGAATTTTTTTTTGAAATTTTTTTATTTTCAAATTTCTGATTTATTTTAACCTCTAATCTCTAATCACCCCTCATCACTGCTCAATTTAATCTCTAATCACCCCTCATCATTCCAAATCATCTCACTTCCCGAACGGTCACCCATCCTCTCACTACTCCAGCCCGAGCACGCTTAACTTCCGAGTTCTATTCTCCCCCGTTTCCAAGTCTGCACTTGTTGTTTTCCTGACAATAGTAAGATGTCAATCCTATTAACCCTCAGGAATTTAGCTTGAGCATGAAGTCACATATTTCACTGTTTGAGTTTAAAACTATTGTTCTAAAAGACAATAATTTTTTAGTAACACTAATATTTCTTGAATAAGTAGTTTGACCATAGTTTGACCACAGTTTAACCATAGTTTGACCAGATTTGACCAAAATTCAAAAAAGGTGAAATAATTATTTAATAACACTAATATTCTTGAATAATTATTTAGTAACACTAATACTTCTTGAATAAGTAGTTTGACCATAGTTTGACCAGATTTACTGAAAATTTAAAAAAACTGAAATTTGAGCATAACTTTTTTTCCTTTTGGAATCCGAGGATTCTAGAAATTTGCAAATAGGCCGTAGGCAGTCTCCATCGGATGTAACTTTTTGAGTAGATGATTTTTCATATAAAAAACTTTTTAATCCGAGTTCGTATGCAAAAGTTATGCCCATTTTACAAATTCCAGAGAGATTTTGCAAATAAAGTCAAAATTCACATTTGCAAATTTTCCCAACAACTAGACCACATATCACATGGAAACTTATTTTCTTTTATTTTTTTGACATTTCCATCATTTTCTTTTATTTTTTTAAAACTGAAAAGGCGATCCACAGGGGGGGGAGGGGGGTTATAGTTTGAAAATGGGACCTTTAGTACCGGTTCGTGGCACGAACCGGGACTAAAGGTCTCATCCCCATTAGTCCCGGTTCGTGCCTCAAACCGGGACTAAAGGTCTAATCTTTAGTCCCGGTTGGTGGCACGAACCGGGACCAATGGTTGTGGGCCAGGAGCGAGGCCCATTGGTCCCGGTTCATCCCACCAACCGGGACCAAAAGGTCTAAATGAACCGGGACTAATGCCTTAGCCGCACGAACCGGGACCAATGCTCACATTAGTCCCGGTTCTAGACTGAACCGGGACTAATGGGCTGAGCCGGCCTGGACCATAGCCCTGTTTTCTACTAGTGCACGTTGCCTGGTGAGGGTCGGCTTCCAGAGCTTGGATTGAGCTGGGAGCACTACGTGGCTGCCCCGGCCCCGCCGGATGAGATTATCGACGATGTCGTGTGCGACACGAGGGCAGACATGGTGATCAGAAAGTTCTGGGTAGTTTCTCCTTTACACATTTAAAAATCTTCAACTAGCTAGTTATTAATTGTAATAATCAATATTGTCTCATTTGATTGCAGACATTCTACAGGTGTGAGGAGGGATACGAGGAGGACGCGGCACATGTTATCGAGAACGTCTGCAAGCGCCTACTCCAGAACTTACGGCACGAGGCTCGGGTGCAGGCTGTTCGAGACTACTACGCCTTGCGTGGTATCAAGAAGACCAAGCCGGCGTGCCGCGATAAGTTCCTGAGTAAGGAGCAGTACATGAAGGTAATTCTTAAGGCCTTCTCTACTTAAGTTCCTTCATTTAGTAATTCTTAGCCGTAGCGCTCAAGTTTCTATTTGCTAACTTAGGCGCCTCCAAGATGGTGTGCAGATCGGATGGATTGTTGGGAGGTGTTGGTCGATGAGTGGTGCTCAAAACAATGGCTAGCCCTCCACAACGAGGCCAAGGACAAACGTGCCCAAATGGAAGGTGTGCCACACCATCAAGGCAGCTCCAACTTATATCAGTTCGGGCGCAACTGGGTATGTGGTTTGCTTCATGATTCATGCAATTCATTCATCATGCTAGCTTGAGACCTTTAATTACTAATTTTCATTGTTTCTCTCTTTCAGGCACACTACAATAAGGTGGATAAGGTGCCAGAGGTGTACGACCTGTATGCCATGGCCCACACTGCCTCTTTCAAGAATGTCAAGGCTTTCTCTCAGTCTGACCTCGATGATGCAAACAACTTCACCAACATCTCCTCCCACAACAAGCTCATGAGATATAGAGATGAGGGGAAGGCGAGGAAAGGGGAGGACTTTAACCCAAGCCAGGGTCCCATTGATCCAGAGCCGGTGATGATATCTGGTGGCGGGAGGTCCCATGGCTCCATAGCCATTGGAGATGGACTTATCCGTTGTCCTCGCACTCTCCCAGAGATCAAGGCGCGCCAGTCGAGCTCCGCTCCTGAGATAAGGCCTCGTGAACGGCCAGTGCAACTCGCCATCAAGGTTAGTGATACGTACTCAGTTATCTTTCTCCATTACATTGTGTGCGCTTCCATCAATGATTACAAATGGTCATGTGAGTGGTGTTGCAGGCTGCTATACAGAGTGAGAGAGATAGAATGGAGAAACTTCTGGCGGAGGCGGCGGAGAGGCAGCGGGAGTTGGAGGAGAGGACGACAAAGATGATGGAGGAGGAGAGGGCATGGAATGACATGCAGGCAAGGGCCATGTACGAGCTCCTTGTGGTAAGTTTCTTCTGCAGATTAGCCAAAACATTCATGTAGTGTTTGTCTCATTACTAACTAGTATGACTGAGTCGTCAAAACCAAATGTGCAGTCTGTGTGCAAGAAGACAGGTCAGACCGCTCCGCCGATGCCAGTGATTGCTCCTGGGACCACGGTGAGTTTTATTTGAATGGACATTACTTGCTAGTCTTAACATTTGAGTGTCATCATGCTAACAAGACATTGGAAATGATCTTTGGTGTAGCATAACTCCAGACAAGCATCGCACGATCCTTCTCCATCTACCGACACGAGCCACCCCGCTCCTACACCTCCTGGATCTTGGTAAGTTTATCTAGTGTTTTGCTTAACACATGCATAAAGACCTAGACTTAGCTTTATTTCCTCCAATGCTTACCATAATGACCTAGACTTAGCTTCTTCTCCTCCAAAATGACTTAATAAGCTTACTGACCTCCAAAACCATCCATTTTAGCTAAGTTAGCTCTAAAACGATCTGTACTTAGCTTACTTATGTCAAAAATTGCATAATTAGCTTAGTTAGCTCATAGACGATCCATTTTACCTAAGTTAGCTCTAAAATGACCCATTTTACCTAGGTTAGCTTATAAATGATCCAGTTCATCCAAGTTAGCTCAAAAATGACCCATTTTACCTAGATTAGATCCTAAATGATCCATTTTACCTATGTTAGCTTTAAAATGACCCATTTCACCTAGGTTAACTCCAAAATGACCCATCTTACCTAGGTTATCTCATAAACGATCCATTTCAACTAATTTAGCTCATAAACGATCCATTTCACCAAGTTAGCTAAAAAACGATCCATTTCACCTAAATTAGCTCTTAAATGATCCATTTCACCTAAGTTAGTTCAAAAAGATCCATTTCAACTAAATTAGCTCATAAATGATCCATTTCACCTAAGTTAGCTCAAAAACGATCCATTTCAACTAAGTTAGCTCATAAATGATCCATTTCACCTAAGTTAGCTAAAAAACGATCCATTTCACCTTAGTTACCTCAAAAACAATCCATTTGACCTTAGTTAGCTCATAAACGACCCATTTCAACTAAGTTAGCTCATAAATGATCCATTTCACCTTAGCTAGCTCATAAACGACCCATTTCAACTTAGTTAGCTCATATATGATCCATTTCACGTAAGTTAGCTCATAAATGACATACTCTTCTTGTTCTAGTCTTCTTCTTGTTCTACTCTTCTTGTTCTAGTCTTCTTCTTCTTGTTCTACTCTTCTTATTGTTCTACTCTTCTTGTTCTAACTTTCTTATTTTTCATTTTGCAGATTTCATTCACTTGACGAAAGCTTGCATAGATGGAGTGCTCCTTATCCCTTTCTCTGTTTCTTTTGTATCGTTGAACTATGCATGTATCGTTGGATGAAACTATTGTAATATATATGGTTGGATGCCTCTATGTTGAACTTGTTATGTATGATGGAACTATGCATGTAATATATATGGTTGGATGATGAAGTTATGTGTTGGATATCTTATATGTTTGCTCTGTAATGGCCTTTTGAAATATATCTATATATGTCATATATATTTGTGATGAAAATTGTTGGATTTAATAAAAAACAGATAAAAGAGGCAATATGCAGGCTCTTTGCCGTCTGCCACCGACGGCAACGGGCTCTTTGCCGTCTGCCGCGGACGGCAAAGAAGACACGTGGCATCCAGCTGTGCTTCCTGGGAGCTGACCCATTTGGTCAGTTTGCCTACAGTGGCAGACGGCAAAGACTTTGCCATCAGTAGCAGACGGCAAAGAACCTGCACTTTGCCATCAGTGGCAGACGGCAAAGAACCTGCCATGTAGTGACGTGTAGATGACATCATACGGCGGACGGCAAAGACACTAGAAATTTTGCCGTCAGCGGCGGACGGCAAAGGCCTGCCGTTAGCCACTTAACGGACTGACAGCGCAATTATTGCCATCCGCTCTCTTTTCCATCCGCCGTAGACGGCAAAGGGCCTTTGCCGTCAGCCGCCAGGAAGCAGACGGCAAAGTAGCTGTTTACCGTAGCCTACTTTGCCGGAGCCTTTTGCCGTCCGCGGCTGACGGCAAAGGCCTTTGCCGTCCGCCGTTCATGCCTTTGCCGTCCGCCGTGGCAGACGGCAAAATAGCTGATTCCTGTAGTGAAGGGGTTCCTCAATGGGTAGGATAAAGCCAACACCCATTCTTCTTATGGCTTGAGGAGGAATTTCATCACCTACATCACAAGTGCCACTTTGCTCCACTTGGGAGCCGTTATTTTCATCAAACTCCATGTTACACGACTCCTCAATAAGTTCCGTGGATTTATTGAGGACACGGTAAGCATGAGAGTTTGTAGCATAACCAACAAATATGCCCTCATAAGCTCTAGCTTCAAATTTAGACAACCGAACACCTTTCTTGAGCATGAAACACTTACACCCGAACACCCGAAAGTACTTGAGGTTGGGCTTGTTACCGGTGAGTATCTCATATGGAGTCTTGTTCAAGCCCTTGCGGAGGTAGAGCCGATTGGATGCATGACACGCGGTGTTGATGGCTTCGGCCCAAAAGTTGTATGGAGACTTGAACTCCGCCATCATGGTCCTTGCCGCATCCATCAACGTCCGATTCTTCCTCTCCGCAACGCCGTTTCGTTGAGGGGTGTAAGGTGCGGAATATTGATTCTTGATCCCCTCATCACTAAGAAACTCATCCAAGGTGTAGATCTTGAATTCGGTGCCGTTGTCACTTCTTATTGTCAAGATCTTTGCATTGTGTTGACGTTGTGCTTCATTTGCAAAGTCAATGACGGTTTGTTGGGTCTCGCTCTTTCTCTTGAAGAAATACACCCAAGTGTATCTTGAGTAGTCATCCACAATCACCAAGCAATACTTCCTACCCCCAAGACTATCGAAGGATGGAGGCCCAAAGAGGTCCAAGTGAAGGAGCTCCAAAGGCCTCTTTGAGTAAATGATAGTCGTGGGAGGGTGAGCCTTCTCATGTAGCTTTCCTTCGATACATGCACTGCAAGCACGATCTTTAGCAAAACTAACATTCGTTAGTCCACGGACATGGTCCCCCTTGAGAAGACTTTGCAAATATCTCATATTGACATGGGCTAAACGGTGATGCCAAAGCCATCCCACATCAACTTTAGCCATTAGGCATGTCGCGGTCTTAGTGGGTCGCTCCGAAAAGTTAATCACATATAGACCATTCTCGACATGCCCAACAAAGGCTACTTTAAGAGTCTTGCTCCACAAGAGGGCCACGGTATCAATATTAAAGAAAGTGGCAAAGCCCATGATTGCAAGTTGACGAACAGAAAGTAAATTGTATGCAAGGGACTCAACAAGCATGACCTTCTTGATCGTGAGATCACGAGAAATGACTACCTTGCCAAGTCCCAATACCTTAGAAGATGAGGCGTCACCCCACTCGACATTGGTGGGCATAGATGGAATCTTGTGCACGTCCACCACCAAGTCCTTGCTTCCGGTCATATGATTTTTAGCTCCGCTATCGAGCAACCATGATCCCCCACCGAAAGCAAACACCTACAAGAGATCAATGCTTGGTTTTAGGTACCCATTTTGTAATGGGTCCTTTGATGTTAGTAACAAGGGTCTTTGGAACCCAAATATACCATTCAATGTACTCATGAGGGGAACCAACAAATTTGGCATAGACATGCCCATCACTAGCTCGACATAACATATAAGAAGGATTAAAGTCGCCGGCTTTGATGGGAGGAGTGGCATTGCCCTTTTGACACCACCACCCTTCGCATTGTTCTTCTTCTCCATGGAAGCACTCTCTCCCTCCTTCAAAAAGGTTTGCATGAGAGGAGGAGGTCGTTTGGTCTTGTCATTCTTCTTCTTGTTCTTGGACTCGGGCACGTACCCAATCCCTTCCTTAGCCACAACTCCCTTTTGGTTGGTCATGAGGTCGTTGATGTTCTTATTGCCTTGTATGCAAGACACAAGACCTTTCTCAAGTTGTACCTTTAGCTTAGCGTTCTCCTCAACAAGATGCACATGCTCACAACACGGGTTAGTAGCATTTGCATTATCAATTAACATCAATACGAGGAAAAGTGGCTTTTTCCTTGGTTAGCTTTACTTGAAGTTGATCATGAGACTCTTTGAGGCTAGCATGAGCACCCTTCAAGACCTTGTGAGCCTTGTCAAGTAGATCAAACTCCTCTTTGAGTATAGCAAGATCAACCTCAAGTTCGGCCTTCTCGGATTTTAGCACACGAGAAACAATGAGAACATGATCAAAATCTTTCTTTAACTTAGCATGATCAACGTTGTGTGACTCCTCAAGAGCCAAACGAAGACCACACTCTTCCTCAAGAGCATTGGAAAGATCCGAGATCTCATCGGCATAGTCACGACTATGCCCTTCCATCTTAGAGATGGTATCTTCGTGAGTCTCGATCATGTCATTAGCTTCACCAAGTTGTTCCAAGAGAGCAACAAAGTGCTTCTTGGATTTACCCTTAAGTTTGCCCATAAAGGCATCAAACTCATTCACCTCCACATTAGCTCCCTCATGTTCATCAATGCTATCCATTGAAGAAGGATGATTAATGATGGTAGTTTTGATGTTGGAGGTTACCTTGTTGGTGGCTTTAGCCATGAGGCATTTGGCGGTGATGCTCTCATTGGGTGAGTCGAAGAGAGACACCGTGGAGTCGTTGCAATGGCAACAGAGGCCATGGCAACCGACTCACCATCTTCATCATCGTCATCATCCTCGTTGTACTCTTCTTGTACCACCAATGCCTTGGGGGGAGTCTTCTTGGTGAAGTTGCTCTTGTTGGGGAACGACTTGGCCTTGTCCTTTCGGATGAGCTTGCCACCATTGTCTTCCCTCTTCTCATACGGGCACTCCACAACAAAATGACTCACATTGCCACAATTGTAGCAAGTCCTTACACGTTGCTTGCTCTTCGTGCCACTTGAGTTTTTTTTGTTAAAGTTTGGCCTTGAGTTTTTCTTGCTCCAAAATTGCCTTGAAGCAAGTGCCATGTGTTCATGATATGCATACTTAGTATCTTCGGGGTTGCTATCCTCTTCTTCCTCTTCCTCTTCTTCAACACAGAGCTTGGCCTTCAATGCAAGGTTGGGCTTCTTTGCCATTTGAGAACGAAGCATCGCATTGTCGGCGGTCTTGTCCAAAATGTTCATGGCCACAAACTCATCCAACACTTCGCTTGAGGTCAAAGTGTGGAAGTCCAGCCTTTGACGAATGACGGAGGACATGGCCTTGTGGTAGGGCATCATTGCCTTGAGGAATTTGCGCTTGATCCAATTGTCATCCGTGTCCTTGCTCCCGTGATCTCGGAGTGAGACCGCGAGTTTGGTTACTCTTCGATAAAGCTCACGAGGTTCTTCATCTTCTTTCATTGCAAACTCATCGGCCTCATCTTGCACCACTTCATAGTTGGAGCGTTGAATGCTTGCCCCGGTAGAGTGAGACAACACAAAGCCATGCGTCTTTGGCCAAGGCGAAGGGCCGAAGATGAGGTAGATCTTCAGGTGGAATTGCATCTTGAATGATGAAGAGAGCATTCTCATTGAATTGATTATCCGCGGCTTCTCGAGGAGTGAAGTTGCTTGGATCATGCGGATAGAAACCTTCTTCAATGATTCTCCAAAGATTAGTGTTCACATGATTTAAATGACGTTTAAAGCGGTAAACCCAAGAATCAAAGTCCTCATTTTTCACAATCTTAGGGGGAGGACCGGCATGATTCAAATGAGTGGAAGGAACCGGTCCACCATAAACAAGTGGTGGTTCCACATGAGCAAAGATGCCGGTGCCATTCTTACCACTAGAAGAAGGAGCCTTTTCGCTACTAGCTTCCCCCTTATCGGAGGTAGCATCCGTCACCTTGTCGGTGGGATTACCCAGTTTCAACGGTGCGGTGGATAGTTTAAGCCCTTCAAGGAATTTAGTAAACATGCTTTCAACCTCGGTGGTCATGGAGGTTTTCAATGTCTCCAAGGCCACATTGAACTCCTCACAAGAGATCGAGGTTCCCCCATCGCCCGTAGACGAGATCGGATTCACACCGGAGTGTTCCTCCACACCGTCTACGGTATCAACCATACTCTTCGGACGGTAAAGTCCTTAATAAAGAGATGAGGCTCTGATACCAATTGAAAGGATCGATATGGTTGACTAGAGGGGGGGGTGAATAGGCAACTAACAAATTTTAACTTTTCTTTACCAAACTAAACTTTGCATCAAAGTAGGTTGTCTAGATGTGCAACTAGGTGAGCAACCTATATGATGCAATAACAACAAACAAGCAAGCAAGCAAGAGAAGTAACACTAATGAACTCGCACAAGTAAAAGTAAGAAATAACCAGTAAAAGTAAGAAATAACCAAGAGTGGATCCAGTGAAGACGAGGATGTGTTACCGAAGTTCCTTCCTTTTGAGGGGAAGTACGTCTCCGTTGGAGTGGTGTGGAGGCACAATGCTCCCCAAGAAGCCACTAAGGCCACCGCATTCTCCTCACGCCCTCACACAATGCGAGATGCCGTGATTCTACTATTGGTGCCCTTGAAGGCGGCGACCGAACCTTTACAAACAAGGTTGGGGCTCTATCCACAACTTAATTGGAGGCTCCCAACGAAACCATGAAGCTTCACCACAATGGAATATGGCTCCGAGGTGACCTCAATCGTCTAGGGTGCTCAAACATCCAAGAGTAACAAAATCCACACAAGAAAGTATGGGGGAAGCAAATATCCTTCGGTGGAAGTGTAGATCTAGGTCTCGTCCTTCAATCCCTAGCAAAACAACAAGTTTGGGTGGCTAGAGAGAGAGAGATCGGGCAAGAGAGCTTGAAGTGCATTAATGGTGGAGTGAGAGAGGTCAAAGGTAAGAGTGGTAGGTGGGAGAAGATCCCTTATATAGCAACCCTAAATTCCAGCCGTTACTGCATTTTTTGCACTGCAGCGGTACAACCGGTCCTTGTCCCGGTACAAACGGGACTCACGGTGTATCTGCAGAACCCTACCAAGTGGTACAACTGGACCTGCAGGCGGTAGTACCGGCTAAGAAAAATAACCGGACTAACCGCCTAGCCACCGCACAACCACCGCATCAAAACAGGAGCTTGACTGGTACTTGGGCGGTGCCTGGCCAGAACAACCGCATGGCCTTGAGCTCTTGGGTGGCTAAGTTCTGAGCAGAAGAACCGCTCGGACCACCGGTAGTACCGGTCATCTAGGAACGACTGGATCAACCGGGCCACTACTGCCCAAGAACCGCATCAAAACAGAAGCGCGAGCGGTACTTGAGCGGTGCATGGCCGGAACCACCACCCTAGCTTTTGCAGAGCATGGTGGCGGTACCACCGCCCGGAGGCAGCGGTACAACCGCTCGAGCAAAGCTGATGAGCGACAAGACCCAGCGGTACAACCGCTCCAAAGAGCGGTACAACCGCTGGGCAGAAACAGTGAGCAGGAATAGATAAGGGAAGAGACAAGGAAAACTCTCTCTCTCACCTGAGAAAGACAAAGGAGGGGTGATGAAGGTGTACGTGAAAAGATTCCCCCGGTTCTTTCTAATTAGGATTACCTCTTGATAGTACAGGTTCCCTACGACCAAAGAGATAAAAAGCATAGGGGACTCCGTCTTCGATCTTTTCCTACAAGAGAGAATAGCTTTCCGATGTGGGCCTAAGCGTCAAGAACCTGAAACATTTAGCACATGATTAGACCAACAAAGGGTTGTCATCAGCATCCAAAACATAAAGTAGGGAAATTCCCTTTCACAAGGTGAACCAAGAGTCGACATGGAAGCATCCATGAGTGGGACACACCAAGATGAACCTCATCAACCTCCTTCTCCACCACGACAAGAGAAAGACAACGTCAATGATGAAGAAGGCCAAGAAGAAGGACAGGATGATGAAGAAGATGTTCCACCCCAAGCAAAACAAAAGCTCTCATGAGTTCGAGCAAGAGTCACTATAGACCATCCCGTCGAGCAAATCTACAATGATATCCAAACCGAGAGAATCACTCGCTGTAAATCTCGTTTGGCTAATTTTTATGAACATTATTCATTCATCTCTAGTATTGAACCTATGAAGGTTGAAGAAGCATTGGAAGATCCGTATTGGATAAACACCATGCATGAAGAGCTACACAACTTTGAGAGAAATCAAGTGTGGACATTGGTCGAGAAGCCCGACAACAACCACAACATCATTGGTACCAAATGGGTGTTTCACAACAAGCAAGACGAAGATGGTCAAGTCGTCCGCAACAAAGCTCGTCTCGTCGCCCAAGGCTACACTCAATTCGAAGGTATGGACTACAGTGAGACATATGCCCTCGTTGCTAGATTTGAGTCCATCCGCATCTTGCTTGCCTATGCTAATCACCATGATACCACTTTATACCAAATGGACATTAAAAGTGCTTTTCTAAATGGTGAAATTGAGGAGGAAGTTTATGTTAAACAACCTCCCAGCTTTGTCAATCCTAATAAACCCGATCATGTTTACAAACTTCACAAAGCTCTTTATGGTCTTAAACAAGCTTCTAGAGCGTGGTACAAATGCTTGACCAAGTTCCTTATTGAAAAAGGCTTTGAGATTGGAAAGATAGATTCTACTCTTTTTACTAAAAGGGTTAACTATGAATTATTTGTATGCCAAATTTATGTTGATGATATCATATTTGGTTCGACTAACCCTCATTTTAGTGAGAAGTTTGGAAAGCTAATGTCGGAGAAGTTTGAGATGTCTATGATGAGTGAACTCAAGTTCTTTCTTGGTTTGCAAATCAAGCAAACTAAGGAAGGCACCTTTGTCTTTCAAACAAAGTACACCAAGGACTCATTCAAGAAGTTCAACATGCAAGAAAGCAAATGTATGAAAACTCCCATGCCAACTAGTGGACATCTTGATTTGACCAAGGACGGGAAATCGGTTGACCAAAAGGTTTACCGATCTATGATTGGTTCATTGTTATATCTATGTGCCTCCCGTCCTGATATTATGCTAAGTGTGTGCATGATATCAAGAGGCCCCCAAAGAATGTCATCTTAAGTCTGTGAAAAGGATAGTGAGATACTTGATACATACACCAAATTTTGGCATTTGGTATCCTAAGAGGTCCTCTTTTGATCTTGTCGGCTATTCCGACTCGGACTATGCCGAAGACAAGGTTGATAGAAAGTACACTTCGGGTACTTGTGAATTTCTTGGTAGATCTCTTGTATCTTGGTCCTCCAAGAAACAAAACTCGGTATCCTTATCCATTGCCGAAGCGGAATACATTGCTGCCGGTTCATGTTGTGCTCAATTACTTTGTATGACCCAAACTCTTAAAGATTATGGGATCAATGTGAAACATGTTCCTTTGCTTTGTGACAATGAAAATGCTATTAAGATTGCTCACAATCCTGTGCAACATTCTCGAACTAAGCATATTGAAGTTCGTCATCATTTCATTCGAGATCATGTTGCTAAAGGGGACATTGATCTTAAACATGTTCGTACCGATAAGCAATTGGCGGATATATTCACCAAACCGCTTGATGAGAAAGTCTTCTATCGTTTGAGAGGTGAATTAAACATCATTGATGCTTCAAATTTGGAGTAGGAACTCCATTTGGATACATGCAAGGCATGAATTATGACTAATCCTTGATACTTCTCTTATGATGATGATCATATGTCTTGGATATATTTGCACCCTTGCATGTTATCTAACCCTTGTAGGTACTTGGATGAATCAAAATCTATGAGATTGCCAATCACTCACATCTTGAGCAATCTCTACATTACCAAGTCTCTACAATATGGTGGTTGAAGGAAAGGAAGCATGAAACCTTTCAACATATCCTTTGACCACTTCATATATCAAATTTCATTTGGTATCGAATTCATGATTGTCAAATTGGATACACAAGTGCTCTTCCTTGCAAGACTAACCCATGTAGGTAGATGAACTCAAACTACAAGTGGTGCTCTGAATCTTTGATGAGCTACATGAACCTTGAGCATCCCACACACGTTCAACTACATGATCAAGTTCAACACCACCACCCAAGGTATGTTATTCCATCTTAGAGAAGCTTTACCCCAAGTCATGGGTTAAAGCAACTCAACAAGATGCGAATACATCAAATGCTTAAACAAAAAATGGCAACCCCATTTTGAGCTTAAACGATGGGTATGACCTACAATCAAGTGTTCTCACTTGACTCCTCAGTCAATATACTCTAACATAGGTGACTCTATCGTCGACCAATTCTAGATGAAGTTCTCTAGTGTTTCTATGCATTCTTGCATTTGTCTCTTGCATATCTGTTTCCCTTCATCTAGATTTCTTTTCTTTTCCTTTGTTTTTGTTCTGCATTCCCTGCATCCAATTCATTGCAAATCCTTCAGTTAATTCATTGCAAATCTTTGTGAGATCTTACTTGCATAGTGAGCTGAGGTGACAATTGTTCTCTTTGTGTTGAACTCGGTCATATGATCTGTTGCTTTCGGTCATACCGAACCAATTCGGTGCCACCGAAGACTACACCTCGGTATCACCGATTTCACTTCAGAGAAGACAATTTGCCATATGTTTCTGTAGTTTTATTTCAGCTCCACTCGATGATTCTTGTCCTCTACTAGCATCACAATCTATATGATGCTTTGCTCTGTGACCCAAGGACCAAACCTATTTTGACTCACACTCCAGAAGATCCCTTCTTGGAAATTGATGTCAAAGGGGGAGAGAGATCATGTCAAAGCTTATTCTCTTCAAAGGGAGAAAAAAAGGGGGAGAGTGAGAAAAAGGGAGAGAGAGGTAATCACATCAAAGGCCCCAGATGCTTGGTGTTCAAGAGGAGAGAAGTCACATGTCTTTAAGAGGGGAACGATATGTCTATGTTATGTTTATGATCTGTTTTGCTCTGATTCCCTATGTTCTCCCATTATCCAATACAAGATTCAGGGGGAGAAACACTACTAGGAAAGGAAATCTTTGAATTCATTGCATATATTTACCTTTTGGGGACATGTCTATATCAAATAGAGTACTCAGTACTCACTCTCTACATGTCATCCCGGTGTTGGTACTCTTGTGGTTTATTTTGGTTGCTCTGGCTTGTAAATGTATCTGTCTTATCTAACCTTGCCTACTCAGGTTCATTCCTTCCTAATCCAACTCAAGACCACAAGGTAAGTATATGCATCACACTCATGTGCATGAGGATTTCTTGCTAATGTACATATTTTTTGCAAGGACTCATGAGCATGTAGGTACATATCCTATTTTCACATCTCTTGCTCTGATGCATATAGCCAAGATACATGTAACATATTGCTTGCTCTATCACGATTATGCATTCACATGCTCTTACATTCCATATTGACATGAATGCATACATGTAGGGGGAGCCTATGCATGTTACATGTCTTTCCAAACCTTTACCTGCTATTCTCTGTATCTTTATCTAAAGCTTTGATGTATGTTGCCATCAATTACCAAAAAGGGGGAGATCGAAAGAACAAGTGCTCCCTGGGTGTTTTTGGTAATTAATGTCAACATATCTCTTGTTGGACTAATGCTTTCATCTAGTATGTTTCAGATAAGTTCAACAATGGAGTGGCATGGACTAGAGGATGTGGAACCCCTTCGAGATGATAAGGATAAAGGATTGGCTCAAGCTCAAAGCTCAGGACTCTACATTTTCTATTTTTAGTGATCCAAGATCACATTGAGTCCATAGGAAAGCCAATACTATTAAGAGGGGATGAGGTGTTGCTTAATGGCTTGCTTGCTCAAAGTGCTTAGTGATATGCTCCAAAGCCCTCGACTACTTTCTCAAATCCACATATGTCCCATACCAAAAGTCAAACTTGGCCCTACCGAAATTTCCTATCCGGCACCACCGAGTTCTCTTGAAATAGCCACTGCCAGAAATCCAAATCAATTCGGTCTCACCGATGGGATCTCGGTCTCACCGAGATGGGCTTGCAAACTCTCTGTTGCCTATTGCATTATTTTCGGTCGCACCAAAATATGCAATCGATCTCACTGAGTTTGCTTGGCCAGCTCTCTGTTTGGCTTATTACCAAAAATTGGTCCCATCGAGTTTGTGTAATCAGTCCAACCGAGACAAGGCTTTACCCTAACCCTACCACATCGGTCCCACCAAGTTGATCATGTCAATCCCACCAAAATTCCTAACTTATGAATCAAATCGGTCTGACCGAGTTTTATGTTTCGGTCCCACCGAGTTTGGTGATTTGTTTGTAACGGTTAGATTTTGTGTGGAGGCTATATATACCCCTCCACCCACTCTTCATTTGTGGAGAGAGCCATCAGAACATGCCTACACTTCCAACACACATTTTCTGAGAGAGAACCACCTACACTTGTGTTGAGGTCAAGATATTCCATTCCAACCACATAAATCTTGATCTCTAGCCTTCCTCAAGTTGCTTTCCACTCAAATCATCTTTCTACCAAATCCCATCCTATGAGAGAGAGTTGAGTGTTGAGGAGACTATCATTTGAAGCACAAGAGCAAGGAGTTCATCATCAACACACCATCTATTACCTTTTGGAGAGTGGTGTCTCCTAGATTGGTTAGGTGTCACTTGGGAGCCTCCGTCAAGATTGTGGAGTTGAAGCAAGGAGTTTGTACAGGCAAGGAGATCACCTACTTCGTGAAGATCTACCCTAGTGAGGCAATTCCTTCGTGGGCGATGGCCATCGTGGGATAGACAAGGTTGCTTCTTCGTGGACCCTTCGTGGGTGGAGCCCTCCGTGGACTCGCGCAACCGTTACGCTTCGTGGGTTGAAGTCTCCATCAACGTGGATGTACGATAGCACCACCTATCGGAACCACGCCAAAGATCTTCGTGTCTCCAATTGCATTTGCACACTCCAATCCCATCCCTTTAAATTCTTGCAACTTGCATGCTGCTCATATACTCTTGTCATGCTTGCTTGATATGTTTGTGAATGTTTCAACTTGTGCTAAAACTCCACTTCAACTTAAAGAATTTAAAAACTGCAACTTTTCTTGCTAAGAGTCTATTCACCCCCTCTAGACACCTCTTCTCGATCCTTTCAACCAAGGAGTTTGTAAGGCAAGGAGATCGCCTACTTTGGGAAGATCTACCCAAGTGAGGCTAATCCTTCGTGGACGTAAGCCATGATGGAACATGCAAGGTTGCTTCTTCGTGGACCCTTCGTGGGTGGAGCCCTCCGTGGACTAGCGCAACCATTACCCTCCATGGGTTGAAGTCTCAACATGGACATACGATAACACGACCTATAGAAATCATGCCAAAAATCACCATGTCTTCATTGGGGTTAAATTTCCATCTTCATCCCTTACTTTTTGCACATTACATGCTTTACTATTTCCGCTGCTCTATCTCTAGATGTGCATGTCTAGAAAGCCTTGGTGTTATCTTAACTAGTGCCAAAATCTTCCTAAACTTCAAGAGAACCAAAAAGCTGCACCTTTGGTTGGTTAAGAGTCTATTCACCCCCACTAAACTTATCTTCTCCTATCCTACAATTGGTATCAGAGCTTTGATCTCCATTGCTTCGGTTTTATCACTATTGGAGGAATATGGATGTCTTCTTTGGGGATTCTTAGACGAAGAGTGCCCATTCTTGATGGAGAGTACTATAACTCTTGGAAAATTGAAATACTTGCTATCTTTGATGAATTTAGCTTAAGCACGTTCAAAAGTCCTTATGTGCCTCCTATTGATCCCTTACATCCCACTCATCAAGAGGAAATTGATATGCTTCACAATGTTAGAACCATTGATCTTATCATGAGAGGTTTACCTAGAAAAGTGCTTATTTGTATGCAAAATCTTGAATGCGCATACACCCTATGGAAGGACATTGAGATATGCTTTCTGAATTAGTCACTAAAGAACCTCAATGAAATTCTTCATAAGTTCATTGCCTTTCACAAGATGAAGCCTAGTGATCCTAAGTTTGATGAATGTGTATTTGAGCTTCGTGATCTCATGCGTGCTAAAGGTGACGTTGGAACTATTAGCAACATTATCATGGAAACCATTAGAATTCACAAACTTGCACATTGTCATGATCATAAATCTAATGAATTATTTGCCCTAGGTGATGATCACATGTATGATAATGATGTTGAGCATGGCTACTATGATGAAGACGAAGAATCCGACATGGAATATGAGAAGACTATGAGAAATTTAGTCTCATGGCAAATCTTTGAGATTACATGGCCGGAGGAAAAAGAGCGGATTCTTGATAGTGGATGCACCTATCACATGACCAGAGATAAAGACATGTTTCGTGAGCTTGCTAAAACTGATGGTCCACACAACTATGTTACTTTTGGAGACAACTCCAAGGGTAAGGTACTTGGCCTTGGTAAGGTTGCGATATCCAACGATGGCCTTCATTCAAAATTTTATGCTTGTTGAATCTCTTGGATACAATCTTATTTACGTTTCTAGACTAGCTGACTTTGGTTTCAATGTTCTATTTACTGAAGTAGATTGCCAAGTGTTTCGTTGAGATAATCATAATATGGTCTTTACCGGTGTCCTTGGAGGTGATCTATACATTGTTTATTTCACCAAAAGAGCCCAACCTCATGCATGTATTTTTGCAAAATCATCTAAAGGTTGGTTATGGTATAGAAGGCTAGGACATGTTGGCATGTGAAATCTTGATAAGCTTGTTAAAGGAGATCATATCCTTGCTGTTAAAGATGTTATATTTGACAAGGATAGACTTTGTAGTTCTTGCCAAGAAGGAAACCAAGTTGGGGGAAGACATCCCGTGAAGAATATCATGACCATAAGAACACCACTTGAGCTACTCCATATGGATCTTTTTGGTCCCAGTGCTTAGAAGAGCCTTGGTGGTAACTCTTTTGATTTAGTCATTCTTGATGATTTTTTCAAGATTTACGTGGGTGTTCTTTCTCGAAGATAAGTCGTAGGTACAAAATATCTTCAAGAACTTTGCTAGGAAGGCCCAAAATCAATTTGAAGTGAATGTCAAGAAGGTTTGAAGAGACAACGGAACATAGTTCAAGAACGCTAATGTGGATATCTTTCTTGATGAAGAAGGCATCTCACATGAGTTCTTGGCTATGTACATACCTCAACAAAATGGCGTCGTTGAGAGGAAGAACCGTACCCTCATTGAGATGGCAAGAATGATGCTTGATGAATACAAGACGCCAAAACACTTTTGGGCGGAAGCAGTTGAGACGGTTTGTCATGGTACAAATCAACTTTATCTTCACAAGCTTCTTGGTAAAACGGAATACGAGCTACTAACCGGTAACAAGCCTGTGACGCCCCCGATTCAATCGTACACTAATCATACACGCAAACGTGTACGATCAAGATCAGGGACTCACGGGAAGATATCACAAGACAACTCTAGACACAAAAAGTCATACAAGCTTCATATTACAAGCCAGGGGCCTCGAGGGCTCGAATACAAACGAGTCAGCGGAAGCAACAATATCTGAGTACAGACGTAAGTTAAACAAGTCTGCCTTAAGAAGGCTAGCACAAGAGAAACAACGATCGAAAAGGCAAGGCCTCCTGCCTGGGAGCCTCCTAACTACTCTTGGCCATTGGGGTCTCGACTTAATAGTAGGCACCCTTGGGGTAGTAGTAGCCGTCGGTGGTGGCATCTGGCTCTGAGGATCCGTCATCTGATCGCAGAAACGAGTATTGGGGAAAAGAAGTACCAAAGCAACCGTGAGTACTCATACAAAGTACTCGCAAGACTTACATCAAATCTAAACTAACTATGTATCAATATCAAAGGAATGGGTTGTATCTGTGGACTGAACTGCAGAATGCCAGAAGAGAAAGGACAGCCTAGCCTATCGAAGACTAGCATCTTCAAGCATCTTGCAACATTTAGAAGAGTACATAATAGCATCTTATTAAGCAAGCATGTTGATGCGGAGCATCCCAAGGTCATCCCCATGGACCTACCTACGTCCCCTACGACACCACTTGGACCAATGACAAGAGCCCGAGCAAAGGTTATCGAGGATAAGGTGAACTCGCTCCTCTCTGACCTACCACTTTCTATACATGAGACATGGCTACTACCTCAAGTGGAAACACTATGTGTAATCAGGTATTTGGAGGAAAGCCACGGAGCAGCTACATACAACGGACAAGACGGCGAGGACACCAAGTGCCAAGGACAAGAAGAAGAGCTTCCACTGAAGCTACAGCCACCGGACGACCGGCACCTGAAGCCCCAGCCTGCCTAGGTCCTAGCCAACGCAAGCTATAGTGAACAGACGACCGGCCAGGACCGGACGACCGGCTTTACCACACCCGAGCCAAAACAACGGATGTCCGATGCGACCGGACGACCGGCCATCTCCAGAAATCCGGTGCCACCTCAACTGATCCAAAACAAGCGGAAGTCCGGCAACTACCGAACTTCCGGACGCCCACGAGCCACCGGACGACCGTAACCCATCGGATGTCCGGTACCTATCTGCACACAGTTTCGGGTCCGAGGCCCATGTACCCCTTCACTTAACCCTCATTTGCACTAAGACTATAAATAGACCTCCTCCTCCAGTTAGGGTAGCGTTGTGGTAGCTCATATGTGAGATAGAGCCTCGCTCATCCATCCAGATCTACTCCACCGCGAGGGATCGTCACCTCTTCGGAGAAGATCCACTTGGATTCAAGACCCATAACAGGAAGACCCCAAGACCTCCTCATGGAGAAGAACCGATTACCCTATGCATAGTCCCTTGTTGTATTTGGATCGTGTGATCTCTATGTGTACTCGTATCTAGCATATGTGTGACCATATCTTATTGCTTTGAGTGTTTCCTCTCTTTCCCCTTGGTGTTTTTCCCCTTGTGTTCTTCGTGTTCATCGCGGGATCCGCTCCTTTCGTGAAAGATTGGCCCTCTAGGGTTCCACCCTACATCATCTTGGTATCATGATCCACGTTGATCATGATTTCGGAGCCTCCCCTCTTCATTTTCTAGCTTGATTTTCTTGTGTTCTTCCCCAATTTCAAAAATCCCCACCAAAAATAGCCCCAATTGTTTTGTGATTTGTTGGCGTGATGAAGTTTTGTTGGATTTGATCCATGGATTTGCTTTGCCTCGAGTGGATCTAGCTTTCCCCCATCATCCCCACCATTTCAGTCCACAAAATCACTCAGATTTGACCAATTTTGACACATCCACCTCGAACCCTAGCTGTTCATCCCGTGCCCGAAATCGCCCAAGCACCGGACGTCCAATCACTGGTCGTCTGACATCCACCGGACGTCCGATGTTCCCTGACAAAACTAAAAAAGTTCAGTTCGGCCACCACCACCTCTCCATCTCCACCTCCGCATACGCACTCCATTAACCCTTCCACTTCCGCATACGCACCCCAATACCACAATCCCTTTTCCGCAACAACCATTGCTTACTTGCTTCGCACTCTGACACAATTTTGACACATGTTGCTTTGAGAATTTGAGTTGCGGTTCCCGTTTCCTAACGTGTTTCGGCTACTTAGGGACGGTTCGACATCAACATCACCACTGCTCATCTTCGCCATAGATTCGTCATCGACAACAACCACTCCACCACTTTGACAACATACCGTAAGCAAGAACGATAACATCATCTTGGTATCGTGATACCCCATCATTATACACTCTTGCCATTACATTGATAACCACCATAGCCCAATTTTGCATATCTTACCCATCGAGACTAGCCTTTGAGTATTACCAGCAATGTCACTTGTGCGCATCAGTGGTCATACTTCACATTGCATACTAAAAATTGTATCAAATACCATATCATCTTGGTACATATCTTGATATCATCTTTTGTGTCACAAAGTTGTCATCGCATACACAATTGCTATCTTGGTTCGTGAAGTCTTGCATGATAAAGTGCTCAAAAGAGAAAGAGCCAAACAAGCTTTTAAGCAAAAGGGAAAGATAAGCAAAGAGCTTTTAAGCAAGAACCATAGCATCATATTACATTAAGATTGTCATACTAGATCATCTTGGATCATATCATCGGAATACCATACATAGAGCATACTTGGGATAGAAGTCATTGCATTTTTGCTTAGTAGGTTGTGCACAAGTCTTCGTATCCGCCTATTGCGCAATCGTTCTAGCGTCTCTCTACTGTTGTGCAACAAGAGCATTTTCGTGGATTCCACATTTTGGCTCACTCCTTGGTTGCACGACCCCATTTATCTCTCTGTGTGTGAGTTCCCGTGTACTATATCGTGCTATTGGCCTACTTGTTGCATTTAAAAATTCGTGAATCTTTTCTAACATTATTGAAGCTCACTAAAAATTGCATCAAATTTCATGCCACCATCCTAACCGAGCTCCACTATAAGCTTTTACTTGTGTAGGTGTGAGGAACCGACAAGAATTGGTACCTGCTATTTCCTTGTTCCACATTTGAGTGATCATTGATCCATCTTCAACATCGGTCAAGGTACATTTGGTATAAGTTCTTCTCTTTCTCCCACTCGCATATTTCCTTGGAATGATGGATAGGCCAAGTACTTCTACCAACCCATTCTTCATCGAGCAAGACGACGGCATGTCCTCTGATACGTCTCCAACGTATCTACTTTTTCCATGCTTTCCCTCTTTATTTGGACTCTAATTTGCATGATTTGAATGAAACTAACCCCGGACTGACGCTGGTTTCAGCAGAACTACCATGGTGTTGTTTTTGTGCAGAAATAAAAGTTCTCGGAATGGAACGAAACTTTGCGAGATTTTTTATATCAATAATAAGAATTTCTGGAGCCAAGACACACCAGAGAGGGCCCCCTGGGTGGGCACAACCCACCAGGGCGCGCCCCCTCTCCTAGCGTGCCCAGGTGGGTTGTACCCACCTGGTGGCCTCGCTGACGACCCCCCTAATACTATAAATTCACATATTTCTAGAAAAAAATCAGGGAGAAAGAATTATCGCGATCCACGAGACGGAGCCACCACCAAGCCCTGTTCTTCCTCGGGAGGGCAGATCTGGAGTCCCTTTGGGGCTCAGGAGAGGGGGATCTTCGTTCTTCGTCATCACCAACCCTTCTCCATTGCCAATTCCATGATGCTCCCCATCGGGAGCGAGTAATTCCTTCATAGGCTCGCTGGTCGGTGAGGAGTTGGATGCGATTCATCATATAATCGAGTTAGTTTTGTTAGGGCCTGATCCCTAGTATCCACTATGTTCTTAGATTGATGTTGCTATGACTTTGCTATGCTTAATGCTTGTCACTTTGGGCCCGGGTGCCATGATTTCAGATCTGAACCGTTTATGTTATCATCATTATATCCATGTTCTAGATCCGACCTTGCAAGTTATAGTCACCTACTATGTGTTATGATCCGACAACCCCAGAGTGACAACAACAGGGCCCACTCTCGGTGATGACCGTAGTTTGAGGAGTTATGTATTCACTATGTGTTACTATGTGTTAATGCTTTGTTCCGGTTCTCTATTAAAAGGAGGCCTTAATATCCCTTAGTTTCCAATATGGACCCCGCTGCCACGGGAGGGTAGGACAAAAGATGTCATGCAAGTTCTTTTAATAAAGCATGTATGACTATTTACTGAATACATGCCTACATTATATCGGTGAACTGGAGCTAGTGCCATATTGCCCTAGGTTATAATTGTCTCATGATGAATATCATCCAACAAGTTACCGATCTAATGCATATGAATTTATCTTATTGTTTCTGCTAAGTTATTACTGCTATCATCATTGTCATGCTTGCTACAAAATTATTGCTATCACTGTTACTGTTACTATTACTGCTGTCACTACTATGACAATATCAAACTACTTTGCTACTGATCACTTTGCTGCAGATAATTAATCTCCAGGTGTGGTTGAATTGACAACTCAGCTGCTAATACCTTCAAATTTTCTTTGGCTCCCCTTGTGTCGAATCTATAAATTTGGGTTGAATACTCTACCCTCGAAAACTGTTGCGATCCCCTATACTTATGGGTTATCAAGACCTTTTTCTGGCGCCGTTGCCGGGGAGCATAGCTATATTTGTTGAGTCACTTGGGATTATTATCATGTTATCACTATGAAGAATCTGAAGGATCCAAAGACTAAGATATTTCCCTCAAGTATGAGGGGAGGTAAGGAGGTGCCGTCCAGTTCTGCTTTAGATTCACCTTCTGTTATGAATAAACGTGCAACATCACCACATGCTATTAATTCTGATATGTCGCAAGTTATTGATGATGCTACTTCTACTATGAATGATGGTTATGATGATGCTAGTACCTTGCTTGATAATGATGATGTGCCACTTGGTGAATTTCATGATAAACAAATTGCTAGAGTTATACAACATGATGTTTTTGAATTTGATGATGAGCTTGAAACTAAAACTCCTGAGACACCTGCTAGAACTAGCCTTCCTAGATATGAATTGCCTAAGGTACTGGAAGGTTATGTTATGAGTGAAGAAGCAACTAGGGATATCCTTGCTTGCAATGATAGAGATGATCTAGAGAAATTACTACACAAGTATAAAGAAAATCTCTAAATGCTAGAATGAAATCTGATCCGAAGTTTGCTACTTCACCTATCTTTATTGATGATAATGATTATGAATTCTCTGTCGACCCAGAGTTAATTACTCTGGTTGAATCTGATCCTTTCCATGGTTATGAAACTCAAACTGTTGTGGCACATCTTACTAAGTTTAATGATATAGCCACCCTTTTACTCATGATGAGAAAACCCGCTATTACTTTATTCTAAAATTATTTCCTTTCTTATTAAAGGGTGATGCTAAAGCTTGGTACAATACTCTTGCTCCTGGTTGTGTGCGTAGTCCCCAGGATATGATTTATTACTTCTCTGGAAAAATATTTTCCTGCTCATATGAAACAAGATGCCTTACAGGAAATATTTAACTTCATGCAAACTAAAGAAGAGAGTCTCCCACAAGCTTGGGGAGGCTTTGCCAGTTACTTAATGCTTTGCCTAATCATCCTCTTAAGAAAAATGAAATACTTGATATCTTCTAGAATGGACTAACCGATGCTTCTAGGGAATTCCTAGATAGTTGTGGTGGTTGTGTTTTCAGGGAATGAACTATTGCTAAGCTGAAGAAATATTGAATAACATATTGAAAAACTATGATGATTGGACTATTCCTGAACCACCGCCTAAACCCACTCCGAAGAAGAGGGGTATATTATATCTCAGTCCCGAAGATATGCAAGAGGCAAAGAAATCTATGAAGGAAAAAGGTATTAAAGATGAGGATGTTAAAAATTTACCTCCTATTGAAGAAATACATGGGCTTAATACACCACCAATGCCTACGGTGGTAGAGATAAATTATTTTATTAAGTTTAATGATAATGATAATCCTCACTATGCATCCTAGTCAATGCCTTTATGAGTTTGAAAACTACATTAGGAAACAAGATCACTTCAATGCAAATGTTATGAAACAATTGAAATACAATTCTGATATGATTGCTCGCTTGAGTGGCTTGTTATTTAGAATATCAAACGATGTTAGAGGTGTTGTAAAACATGCTCCTATGGTTCAAACTTAGTTAGAACAAGTTGCTAAATCTCAAAGGCAATTGCTTGATAAAATGAATCATAATATGCATGACTTTGCTTTTAGAGTTGCAACTAGAGGAGGTAAAATGACTCAGGAACCACTTTATCCTGAAGGGCACCCTAAAAGAATTGAACAAGATTCACAAAGAGCTAACACTAGTGCACCTAGTCCTTCTAGGAAGAAAAAGAAAAAGAAAAATGATAGGACTTTGCACACTTCTAGTGAACCTAAAATAGAAAAACCTCCTGATAATGATAATGAAATTTCTATCTCTGATGCCGAAACTCAATCTGGTAATGAACACTCACCTAATGATAATGAAAAATATAATGATGAGGTTCATGAAGACTCTCAACCAACCAATGATAAATAACTAGACAATGATGTTGAGATAGAACCACCTGTTGATCTTGATAACCCACAATCTAAAAATAAAAGATATGACAAAAGAGACTTTGTTGCTAGAAAATATGATAAAGAAAGAGAACCGTGGGTTCAAAAACCTATGCCTTTTCCACCCAAGTCAACTAAAAAGAATGATGATGAAGAATTTGAACGCTTTGCTGAAATGCTGAGGCCAGTCTTTTTATGTACTCGCTTGACTGATATCTTGAAAATGCCTCCTTATGCAAAATATATGAAAGACATCATCACAAATAAGAGAAAAATACTAGAAGCTGAAATATCCACTATGCTTGCTAATTATACTTTTAAAGATGTAGTACCTAAGAAACTTGGAGATCCAGGAATTCCAACTATACCTTGCTCTATCAAAAAGAATTATGTGAAAACTTCTTTGTGTTATTTTGGAGCTGGTGTTAGTGTTATGCCTTTCTCTTTATATAAAAGACTTGACTTGAATAAACTCACACCTACTAAAATATCTTTGCACGTGGCAAATAAATCAACCGCCATACCTATGGGTATATGTGAGGATGTGCCCGTTGTTGTTGCTAATGTTACTATTTTGACTGACTGTTATACTTGAGATGCACGAGGACGACAACATTTCGATTAGCCTTGGTAGATCCTTCTTGAATGCTGCAGGCTCTGTTATTGATTGCAATAAAAGCAAGGCCACTTTTCATTTTAATGGCAATGAACATACGGTGCATTTTCCAAAGAAACAATTCCATGTGAATGTTATTAATGTTATTGAAAAATCTCCGACAAGCACTATTGGAAGTTTTCAAATACCTCTACCTACTGTCAAAAAGAAATATGAAATGCTTATTGTTGGGGAAATGCATATCCCCATTGAGGTAACTTAGTGGTCTACAAAAGTTCTTCGGTTTCATGCTAATCGAAAGTGGTTGTTAATTAGACTTGATCAACCTTACTAATGGATCATTTTTGAACGGTATGAAGTTGATGAATTTAGTAAGCACTACTTTCTGTCCCTACTTTTTATTCTCTGTTTTATTAGTTAAATGAAATAAAATGCCATGGTTTGTTTGTTTTCTGAATTTCCCGTGCAATAAAAAATGACCCAAAAATAAAAGTTCTCAGAGTGCCCTGAAAATTTAATACGATTTTTTCTAAATATTTGAGAATTTTTGGTGCAAATAACATTAGAGGGAGGTGCACCAGGTGGGCACAACCCACCTGGGCACGCCAGCACCCCAGGCGCGCCCTGGTGGGTTGTGGTCCCCATGTGGGTGTAACGCCCACGATGCGGCTATATCTCCCACGTGTCGAAGCATGACTTAGAGGCATAACCGCATTGTAAGCAATGTCGCAAGTGAGGTAATATTCACAACAACCCATGTAATGAATAAGGAAAAGAGGTACATAGTTGGCTTACACTCGCCACGTCGCACAATAGCATAAATATCATTACATTCATTCAGATACAATCAAGGTCCGACTACGGAACCAAAATAAAGACAACCCCAAATGCGACAAAGTCCCCGATCGCCCCAACTGGGCACCACTACTGATCGTCTGGAAAGGAAACATAGAATCGTCCTGAGTCCTCATCAAACTCCCACTTGAGCTCAGTCGAATCTCCTGGAGCGGTATCATCGGTCCCTGCATCTGGTTTTGGAAGTAATCTATGAGTCACGGGGACTCAGCAATTTCACACCCTCGCGATCAAGACTATTTAAGCTTATAGGAAGGGTAAAAGGGTATGAGGTGGAGCTGCAGCAAGCACTAGCATGTATGGTGGCTAACATACGCAAATGAGAGCGAGAAGAGAAGGCAAAGCGCAGTCGAGAATCTATGATCAAAAAGTGATCCTAGAACAACCTACGTTCAAGCATAACACGAGACCATGTTCTCTTCCCGGACTCCACCGAAAAGAGACCATCACGGCCACACACTCTGTTGATTCATTTTAATTAAGTTAAGTTTAGGTTATCTACAACCGGACATTAACAAATTCCCATTTGCCCATAACCGCGGGCATGACTTTCGAAAGTTCAAAACCCTGCAAGGGTGTCCCAACTTAGCCCATCACAAGCTCTCACGGTCAACGAAGGATATTCCTTCTCCCAAGACAATCCGATCAAACTCGGAATCCCGGTTACAAGACATCTCGACAATGGTAAAACTAAACCAACAAAGCCACCGAATGTGCCGACAAATCCTGATAGGAGCTGCACATATCTTGTTCTCAGGGCACACCGGATGAGCAAGACGTCGGGTAGGCCAGCCCAGAGTTGCCCCTGGTGGCACCGGACATCACCCAGTTTGGACCAACACTTAGAGAAGCACTGGCCCGGGGGTTAAAATAAAGATGATCCTTGAGTCCGCGAAACCCAATGGAAAAAGGCTAGGTGGCGAATGGTAAAACCAAGGTTGGGCCATGTTGGAGGAGTTTTTTTCAAGGCGAACTGTCAAGGGGTTCCCATTATAACCGAACCTTGTAAGGAACGCAAAATCAAGGAACATAACACCGGTATGACGGAAACTAGGGCGGCAAGAGTGGAACAAAACACCAGGCATAAGGCCAAGCCTTCCACCCTTTACCAAGTGTATAGATGCATTAAAGTAGACAAGATATAATAATGATATCCCAACAATAAACATGTTCTAACAAGGAACAAACTCCAATCTTCACCTGCAACTAGCAATGCTATAAGAGGGGCTGAGCAAAGCGGTAACATAGCCAAACAACGGTTTGCTAGGATAAGGTAGGTTAGAGGTTTGACATGGCAATATGGGACGCATGATAAGCAAGTGGTAGGTATCGTAGCATAGGCATAGCAAAAGAGCGAGCATCTAGCAAGCAAAGATAGAAGTGATTTCGAGGGTATGGTCATCTTGCCTGCAAAGTTCTCCGAGTTGACGTTAGCTTGATCCTTGTAAGCATACTCAACGGACTCCTCAATCACGTACTCGTCTCCCGGCTCTACCCAAATCAAGAACACAAGCAAAGGGGAACACAATCAACCACGTGCAATGCACAAACAACATGATGCAAAACATGTCATGATATGCGGGATGCGATATGTGATGCATATGCATGTCTTGGAAAGGAAAGATTGAACCTTGCCTCAACTTGGAAAACCAAGAGTGCCACTGGAAAGAGGGGTTGATTTCGGTCGAAATCGATATAAATATCACCGGAATCGGATGCACGGTTTGGAAATGACAAGCAAAACAAATATGGCACCGATCTGCGATTAACAGCACGAGGCCATCTAAATGCATCAAGAAAAACATGCTACGGCACTCTAACATAGCAACAAAATACATGGAAGGGATCCACTCAAGATGCTTGACAAAAGATGAACACTGATCTACGGCTAATTCACTCAATAGCAGGTTCAAACAAGCATGGCAAAAGTGCAAAAGATATAGGTTACAGACTTAGAGAAAATAGCAACATGTCAGGAATTTAACATCAAGAAGCAATGTTCAGAGAACGATAAGAACATGCTACAGGAACATATCATGGCAAAGAAAAGCATGGCATGAAGCTACTCAAAGCATACAACAGAAGTCCCTTACTGACCATGAGCCAAAAGGGATCATAAAATACAATGGCAACCATGTGAACATAGCAATTATCGTTAATAGATTCAGACTTAGTAGAAAACTGGAACATGGCAAAACAGATATCAAGTAGGCATGTTTACGAGCTCGATGCACTCACCACAAGGCAAAACATGACCAACTAAGCATAAACCCAGCAAGTAGACATGGCATAGAAGTTAAAAATGGCAAGAATAACAACATAGCATGCATGGATCAACTACAACAACCTCGGCAAAAATTCTTAACATGTAAACATTCTGCCAGGAACATTTTATAGCAAAAGTAGAGCTCGATTGATTCAAGCTAGGGTGCTCCATAATTTCAAACAAAGACATTGATGGATAGAGGACCATAATATCTACAAAACATCCTTACTGATCATGCTCAAAAGAGGCATGTATCACTCTGTAGCAACATGAATACATGGCATAAAAATATTAACAGAGCAATGACTTAGAATATTTCTAAGTCCCTGAAATCAGCAACATTACGAGGGCTACTTTGCATGCTTGTGCTAGTCACCACAGAGATCACAAAAATACATGGCATACACCCCTGTAAATATGGCATGGCATACTTCAAAACCCATGTAGAGCTCAAGATCATAGGAGGCACACATTAATCATGGAAAAAAATGACAAATGTCCAATTACTGATATGATCTGAAACTAACAGAAACTAGCACTCTTCCAACAACATTTAGGGCATCAAGATGAGCTCAAATGAACATGATGCAATGAGATGAAATGAAGTACTCGTCGAACGAACAATTTGATATCCTACACGCCCAAAACGGAGCCATGGATGCAGAGATATGACATGACGAAGAATGCCAAAAATATTAGGGTTAGGGAAAAAAGTCAACCCGATCCGAATCTGGATCTGGATCTGGCCGGCGCGGAAAACGAGGATCAATGGAGTTATGCTCGCCGGAGATGGAGTCGCCGGACTTGCCGGATCCGAACGGCGAGGAGGGCGACAGCAGGTGGCGGAGCGACGAGGCAGACGGGGCGGCGCCGACGCGGAGCAGGGAGGCGACGCGGTGAGGTTGGTGGTGGCAGGCCAGAGAGGCGCGGGGCGGCGACCACCGGCGACGAGGCGGCGGAGCCGGCGAGCGGGGTCGGGCGGCGGAGACGAAGAAGACGGGCGGCGAGGCGCGTGGGCCGGGAGGGCTTCCCGCGGGCTTCGCGGGCCGCGGCGGTGGGGAGGCCGGCCGGGACACGTGGCAGCCCCTCAGTGGCTGCGGGCGGCGGCGGCGAAACGTCCGGCTAGGTAGGAGGAGATGCAAATTTTTAGGGTTAGGGTGCGAAATGATCTGGAATTTTTGAGGGAGTGGCCTTTTTATAGGTAGGAGAAGCTATGAGGCTCCAAATTGAGCATGGTTTTTGGCCACACGATCGTGATCGAACGACCTAGATGATGGAGGAGGTTTAGGTGGGTTTTGGGCCACTTTGGAGGGGTGTTGGGATGCAACACACACGAGGCCTTTTTGGTCCCTCGGTTAACCGTTGGAGTATGAAACGAAGTCCAAATGGCACGAAACTTGACAGGCGGTCTACCGGTAGTAAACCAAGGCCGCTTGGCAAGTCTCGGTCCAATCCGAAAACGTTTAACAGCCGCACACGAAAAGAGGTAGAAAGGGACACCGGAGGACATAGGAGCGCCGGAATGCAAAACGGACAACGGGGAAAATGCTCGGATGCATGAGACGAACACGTATGCAAATGCGATGCACATGATGACATGATATGAGATGCATGACAAGGACAAAACAACATGAAGACAAAAACCTGACAACGAGCAAATAACATAACTTAGTGCCGAAAACGGCAAGAGTTGGAATACAAATATGGCATGTTACATATGGGGTGTTACAGTGGGCCCCCTCACTTACCTCTTCATACCACATAATCCCTTACCTCCAATAAAAAAATCCTCATGCTCTCTCTCTCCCGTTTTCTTGAGCTCAAACCCGCGGATTTCGATCTCTTTGCTCGAAGCTCCATTTCTAAAACTATTTTGGGGGATTGGTGCTTGGTATGTGACTCCACCATTTGTCCAATTAGTTTTTTTAGTGGCTTATACTTTGAATAATTAGCTACTCTTGGTGCTGCTGTAGATGTGCTTGCATGTTGAATTCTTAGTGTTCTAAGTAGCTTGAATGCTTTCTATGGCCTCTATGTGTCCCTATGAGTAGTTGCTATCAATCTTACAAAGTTTTGTTGACAAATTTTTGTCACTCCAAAATTTTTATTTTCAGAAAATTGTACGCGGACATGAATATCTTCAGGAAGTTTGGCTCTAAGAAGAACTCCAAGGGTGTTATTGGGGAGTCTTCTGACACTGATCTTCACCCTCGGAGGTTGCAGAGGTACGGCCGTGCGAATGGCCGCACACCCCATTCCAGCAAGAGGCTAGAATTCTTGAGGAGTTCATGCAATACATTGCTAATGCCGGCCTCACCGACTTCATCGCAGATGAGTGTGACTAGCACCACATCCTCACAAACATCTTTGTTCAGAGCTTCACTTTCTTGCCTAGAAATAATCCTCCTGAAGTGAGCTTTGATTTATATGCTGAAAACCATCAGATACCACTTACTAAGTTTTGTGACATATGCATGATCCCATCTGATGGGAGCTTGGCTGAGCCTAGGCCGGCTGGGTTTGAGGATTTTTATCGCACTCTGACAGTGGGTGATGAGAGAGGAGTTTCAGCCACTACGGCTGCTAGCATACACTTTCCTGCCGTACATTATTTTGCTTTATTTGGTGCTATGTGCTTGCTTGCTAGAAAGAAAGTAGGTTCGCTCAGTGCACCAGACTTTGTTGTTTTACGCCGAGCACAAGAGGGCGAACCTATAGCTTGGGAGCTATTATGGCTCGTCGCCTCCATCTTAATAAATCACAGGGTGAAATACATGGTGGGATTTATGCTATCGTTTGGCGGCTCACTTCGAGGTTGAGATACACCCTCATGATGTCCCTCTTACCAAAGTTTACCTAGATCGTGCAGCCATGGATCATCACCATTTTACTGATATCTAGTCTCCTCACATCCTATTTCGTATAACCTGGTTTTTAGTGTGAGGACTCATGATGTTATTCCATTACCTTCTCTTGCTTTGTTTGATTCTGTTGCCAGGGGCGGATATAGGATTATGCCTGCAGACATCATCGCCTACCAGAACACTCAGGCTGCTGTCGAGGCAGCACACCAGGCACCTCCGCAGTGGGACCAGTGGATGCCCGCTCCTCAGGATCCCTACTACCCTCCAGGCTACTGATCGATTACCAACTTAGGCCAAAAGCCTAAGCTTGGGGGAGTACGTGTTTCCACCGACTTTACATTCATGTCCACTTATTCCATTTGTCGGTGCTCACACTTTTTCATTGTATCATCCATGCTTAGATTTATTTTCTTGATTTCTTGTTGTGTGTTTGAAAAACTTTAGAAAAATCAAAAAAATCAGTTGTAGTTAATTTACTTTCTATGCATGCTTAGTAGTACTAAAAAGAAAATCCAAAAATATTTCCTTGTTCTTCTTTTGCTTGTTGGGAGCTTTCCCGTGTAAATAATTTTTCTCGTTTTTGCTTTTCCCTCTTATTTGCTTGCTTAAGAAAACCAAAAACTCCAAAAATATTCCAGTGTGTTTATCTGAAATTCTTCTCTTTTATTCGAGTTGTACCGAGGAGAAGACCACGATGAAAATGTTGAGTGGCTTTCATATGAATAACTATTGAACTAATAAAGAGCCCATTTCACCTTGTCTTCTCCTGTTGAATAAAATGTTTGCAGATTCCAGCTTAGTCCATGGCACTCTTGCACTATTATTATTTTCATATCATTCGGTCGTGCAAGTGAAAGGCAATAATGACGAGATTCGATGAACTGGCCGTGGCAAAGAGAAACTGGTATGAACTCGCCTTGTCCTGTCTGTGTAAATATATTTAACCTACTGCCCATGATTTAGCCCGTTATGATTAAACATGTTTGCAATGACAATTAGAGATTATAGTTTCTGATGCCATGCATAAGTAGCTGGGAGTTAATAATGATTTATCTTGGATATCAACATAGCGTTAAAATAATTGTGATGTAGTATGATGATATGGTATCCTCCTCTGAATGCTCAAGTGGCTTGACTTGGTACATGTTCATGCATGTAGTTGAATCAAAACCAACATAGCCTCTATAGTGTTTATGTTCATGGTGTTCATATCCTACTCATGCTAGTGTCCAATGTTACTTACGCATAATGCATGGTTATGATCATTGTTGCTCTCTAGCTGGCCGCTTCTCAATCTAAATTGCTATCCTTCGCCTATACTAAGTGGGAATTCTGCTTGTACATCAAAAACCTTGAACCCAAAGTTATTCCAGATGAGTCCACCATACCTACCTATATACGATATTATCCTGCCGTCCTAAGTAAATTTGCATGTGCCACCTCTAAAAACTTCTAAAAAATTATCCGTTTTGTGTGCCTGGATCGTTCATGGAACGACAGGAGGTGGTCGATATCTTCCGTGCTAAGCGGGTTATTCTCAGGTCGAGTGTTTATTCACTCGCCAACACTCGCCATCGCACGAGAAAATGGGCGGTAATAGGGATGCCCAGTCCCAAACTGCAAACTACAAGAGGAGTTCATCTCTTAAATAATCAAACAAAAACTCCCAATGGAGTCAAAACCTTTACTTTTATCGCTTGGGAACCGCCACTAGCGTGCTTAGCATGGAAGATGGTGATAACTGATGGTCGTGAAGTGAATAAGAAGGGTGCATGTCTCAAAATATCATTTATCTCTGTTTTACAAACTGAGCTCTGGCACCTCTGCAAATCACTGTTTCCCTCTGCGAAGGGACTTTCTGTTTACTTTTATGTTGTGTCATCACCTTCTAAAAAACAAGTGCCAGAAACTGAGTAGAGCACAACTGTCATGATTTATGCATTGTGTGTAGCTAATGTTGGGTGCATCATGACTGGATCTTTTCTACCATGAATTACAATGTTTAGTCGCTGCTTGAACTTTGGAGGTGCTCTGCATTTATGTTTTGTAGTCTCAGAAAGGGCTAGCGAGATACCATTATTATCATATTATATCATGGTTGTTTTGACAACGTGTTGCCATTTGAGATATCTTATTATTGCTCGCTAGCTGATTATGTCATTGATATGGGTCATTATAATATTTAAGAGTTATTGTCGACATGGTTAGTTATAATGTTGGCTGAAAACATGGGTGATGTTTAAGCTTATTTATGCAAACAAGAGCAAAAGAGTTCATTAAAGTTTTTCTTTCTCACTTTCAGTTTATCAACTGAATTGCTTGAGGACAAGCAAAGGTTTAAGCTTGGGGGAGTTGATACGTCTCCAACGTATCTACTTTTTCTCACGTTTTTCCTCTTGTTTTGGACTCTAATTTGCATGATTTGAATGAAACTAACCCCGGACTGACGCTGTTTTCAGCAGAACTACCATGGTGTTGTTTTTGTGTAGAAATAAAAGTTCTCGGAATGGAACGAGACTCTACGAGGATTTTTTATATCAATAATAAGAATTTCTGGAGCCAAGACCCATCAGAGAAGGGCCCCTGGGTGGGCACAACCCACCAGGGCGCGCCCAGGTGGGTTGTACCCACCTGGTGGCCCCGCTGACGACCCCCCTGATACTATAAATTCACATATTTCCAAAAAAAATCAGGGAGAAAGAATTATCGTGATCCACGAGACGGAGCCGCCGCCAGGCCTTGTTCTTCCTCGGGAGGGCAGATCTGGAGTCCGTTTGGGGCTCCGGAGAGGGGGATCTTCATTCTTGTCATCACCAACCCTTCTCCATGGCCAATTCCATGATGCTCCCCATCAGGAGTGAGTAATTCCTTCATAGGCTCGCTGGTCAGTGAGGAGTTGGATGAGATTCATCATGTAATCAAGTTAGTTTTGTTAGGGCCTGATCCCTAGTATCCACTATGTTCTTAGATTGATGTTGCTATGACTTTGCTATGCTTAATGCTTGTCACTTTGGGCCCGGGTGCCATGATTTCAGATCTGAACCATTTATGTTATCATCATTATATCCATGTTCTAGATCCGATCTTGCAAGTTATAGTCACCTACTACGTGTTATGATCCGAAAACCCCGGAGTGACAACAACCGGGCCCACTCTCGATGATGACCGTAGTTTGAGGAGTTCATGTATTCACAATGTGTTAGTGCTTTGTTCCGGTTCTCTATTAAAAGGAGGCCTTAATATCCCTTAATTTCCAATATGGACCCCGCTGCCACGGTAGGGTAGGACAAAAGATGCCATGCAAGTTCTTTTAATAAAGCACGTATGACTATTTACGGAATACATGCCTACATTATATCGATGAACTGGAGCTAGTGCCGTATCGCCCTAGGTTATAACTGTCTCATGATGAATATCATCCAACAAGTCACCGATCCAATGCCTACGAATTTATCTTATTGTCTCTGCTAAGTTACTACTGCTATCATCACTGTCATGCTTGCTACAAAATTATTGCTACCACTGTTATTGTTACTATTACTGCTATCACTACTATCAAAACTATCAAACTACTTTTCTACTGATCACTTTGCTGCAGATAATTAATCTCCAGGTGTGGTTGAATTGACAACTCAACTGCTAATACCTTCAAATATTCTTTGGCTCCCCTTGTGTCGACTCTATAAATTTGGGTTGAATACTCTACCCTCGAAAACTGTTGTGATCCCCTATACTTGTGGGTTATCATCCTCCTACGTCACAAGGAGCCACCTCTTTGGTGCACAATGAGCTTTGCATCAAGAGCAACAAGCAATGAATGAACGCATCGACAACCTCGCCACCGATTTGCGACTCTCCGAGCAACGTACAAGAGACTACTTCAACAACAAGTTCGATGACCACAAATAAGAGAATGACGCAAGAATGGACGAGATTCGTGCTTTGTTGCTCAACTGCTCTTCTTCCACTTCGTCCTACTCAAGACAAAGCTGCTCAAGTCGACACTCCGATGACACCATCTCCGGCTCAAGTACTCTGACATCGAATACTCTTCGACATGCCGTGCACCAAGACCGTCGAGCAAACCGCAATCCTATACACGACAACGATTCTCAAGAGCAACGGCACCGTCAAAACCAAGCTACTTTTGCGCAAGCACGAGAATGGAAACACCAATGCCATCAAGAAGAGGAAGAGCGAGCGCGACAACACCAAGATGCACAAGATGCCGAGGCACAACATCAAGAACAACAACTACGTGAAGCTCACGCACTTGAGGCGCGACGTGCCCTCCGAGATTCAAGTCGAGCCATAGCCACGCGCAACTGACAAGCTTGTGAGCAATAAGAAGTGCTTTGCGGTGAATTTTAAGAGAGGATTTATCAATCAAGAGTGCATCGTCAAGTTCCTCAAGCTCCTCCACAAGCTCGACAAGAACCTCAAGTTCACCAAGAGCAAGAAGACAAAGGAAATCCTCCAAGACAAGGGCAAGTTGAGGGAGACAGTCCTCCTTGTCAAGGACGTCATCATCCCCAACCCCAACACAATGAAGAGCAACGATACAGCAAGCTAAAGTTCACCATGCCCAAGGTCGATGGAAGCAATGATCCCGAAGAGTACCTTTCATGGGCATTGAAGGTTGACAAAATCTTCCGCTTGCACAACTATGAGGAAGAGAAGAAGATCGTGATGGCATCCCTTGTTCCAAGACCATGTCCTCATTTGGTGGGAACAAGTCATGGAGCACCGTGAGTCAAGAGGTGAACCACCCATCACTACTTGGATGCCAATGAAGGATGTCATGAGAGCATGTTCCGTGCCAACATACTACAGCCGCGACCTCTTCAAGAAACTCCAACTCCTCAAGCAAGGAACCAAGAGCATTGAAGAATACTACAAGGAAATGGAGATTGCCATGTTATGAGCCATTGTCACGGAAGATAATGAGCAAACTATGGCACGTTTCTTGAATGGACTCAATCATCCTATCAATAAGATCGCCGACTTCCAACCATACTCAAACCTCATCGAGCTAGTGCATCAAGCTACCAAGCGGAACGTCAAGTGCAAGATGACTTCAAATATGCCAAGTTCTCATCCAAGTCCTATGGTTTCTCCAACCCCCAAGCTTGAATGACTCCAACACCTTCTACTTCAACCAGGCCATCTACAAGCAAGGGCGACAAGTCGAGTTACAAGAAAACTTTGCCAACCTCAATTCATCCTCCTATAACAAGGAACTTCAAGCCGAGAACTTCATCATCATCTACCCCAACCGATGAGACCATCAAGACAAGTTCCTTCAAATGCTTTACATGCGGTGGCCAAGGCCACAAGTCCTTCGAATGTACAAACAAGCCCACCATGATCTTCATGATGATGGTACATATGACTCCATGAGTGAAGGAGAAATGGAAGCCCTTGAGCAAGTGGCCATGCACGGGCAAGTGAACGAAGATGATCAAGTCTTTTGTGATGAAGACACGAGCCCCACTCTCGTTATCTCCAAGGTCTTGACCCTTCAACATCAATAAGAAGAAGACCAAAGATGACATATCTTCCATACCAAGGCCGGTATCGATGGAAGGTCCGTCAAGGTCATCATCGATGGAGGGAGTTGCCATAACTTGGCAAGTGAAGAACTTTTCTCCAAACTCCTATTGGTCAAGATGAAGCACCCTCACCCCTACAAGGTTCAATGGCTAAGAGACTCCAGCACTATCCAAGTCGAGCATAGGGTACAAGTTTCCTTCAAGATCGGAGCTTATGAAGACACTTTGGAGTGTGATGTCGTTCCAATGTCCGTTTTCACCTTCTTCTTGGGCAACCATGGCAATTTGATCGAGGTGTCATCCACAATGGGCGAACGAATCACTATAGCTTCAAGATTAAGGGAAAGGAGTACGTACTTCGACCTATTTCTCCAAGACAAGTGATCCGATAAGCAAGCCACCCATCATGGAGAGAATAGTGAGAGAGCGAACCACCAAAAAGAGAGTGAGTGCCACAAGCCCAAATTGAGTGCCTCCACGACGAGCTACAAGAAGAACTTAGTTCTATTTGCCACCAAAAATGAGATGAGAGAAGTGCGTGAGAACCCATCAAGTGTCATGCACTATGTCCTTTTGTGCAAGGACGAGGCACCGAAAGCTAACACCTCTCACAATCTACCTTTAGTGTTATCTTCTCTATTGCAGGAATTCCAAGATGTTTTCCCCGACGAGCTACCTCCGGGTCTACCTCCACTATGAGTCATCGAACACCGAATCACCTCGTCCCCGGAGCACCCCTTCCTAACAAGGCTCCCTACCGTGTCAACCCCGAGCAAACTAAGGAGATCCAACGACAAGTACAACAACTCATCGACAACGGCCATGTACGAGAAAGTTTGAGCCCTTGTGCCGTCCCGGTAATCCTTGTTCCCAAGAAATATGGTACATAACGCATGTGTTCCGATTGTCGTCCTATCAATGATATCACCATGCATTATCGTTACCCCATTCCACGCCTAGATGATATGCTAGATAAGGTTAGCGGAGCCACCATTTTCTCTAAGGTTGACCTTAAAAGTGGCTACTATCAAATACGCATCCAAGAAGGTGATGAATGGAAAACCGCATTTAAGACAAAATTTGGCGTATATGAATGGCTTGTTATGCCAATGGGTTTATCCGAAGCACCCAGTACTTTCATTCGAGTCATGCATTTTGTTCTTCTACCGTATATTTGTGTATTTGTTGTGGTCTACTTTGACGATATTCTTGTTTTTAGCAAATCCCTCAAAGATCATGTCACCCATCTTCGAACCGTGTTGCAAACACTTAGGAAAGAGCGCCTTTATGCTAATATGGATAAATGCCTTTCGATGTTGATAAGCTTGTTTTCTTGGGTTTCGTTGTGTCTTCTAAGGGTGTTCATGTAGATGAATCTAAGATCAATGCTATTTAAACTTGGCCCCAACCAACCAACTTGCAACAAGTGCATAGTTTTCTTGGTTTAGCTGGTTTCTATCGTAGATTTGTGAATGATTTTAGCACTATTGCTTCACCTTTGCATGCTTTGAGTAAGGAAAATGCGCCTTTTGTTTGGGGACCATCCCAAGATACCGCATTCAATGAGCTTAAGAATTTGCTTACTCATGCTCCCGTTCTTGCATTACCCAACTTTGACAAACCAATTGAAATTCATTGCGATGCTAGTGGTAATGGCATAGGAGGTGTGTTAACGCAAGAGAAGCGCCCCATAACTTACTTTAGTGAGAAACTTTTTGGAGCGCAACTCAATTACCCCATCTATGACAAAGAACTATATGCTTTAGTGCGATTTTTGCATGAATGGGAACATTATCTTCGCCCTCATGAATTTGTCATCCATACCGACCATGAAACACTTATAAATACCTTAAGGGTCAAACTAAGTTGAAAAAGCGTCATGCTAAATGGAGTGAATTCATTGAGTCATTTCCTTATGTCATCAAGTACATTAAAGGTAAGGGAAATGTTGTGGCGGACGCTCTTTCCCGCATATGCATGCTTGTCACCAAAATTGAATTGAATGTCATAGGCTTTGAGCACATAAAAGACTTGTATGCGCATGATCCTACTTTTGCTATTCCTCATGCCAAATGTTTGACGCATACATCTTGGGAACACTATTACATCAAAGATTATTACCTTATGAGAGCTAACAAACTTTGCATCATCGAGTCTTCTCTTTGCTTGTTACTTTTGCAAGAATCTCATAGAGGAGGACTAATGGGACACTTTGGACGCGACAAGACATTTGCTATGCTCTCCAAGAACTATTTTTTGGCCAGGATATTCCATGACGTCTCACGCTTCACCAACCAATGTTCTACATGTCGCAAAGCTAAGTCTAAAGCTCAATCTCATGGCCTTTATATTCCCCTTAGAATTCCATATCACCCATGGGAAGATATTAGTATGGACTTTGTGCTTGGTTTTCCTAGAACTAGAAATGGCAAAGATTACGTGTTTGTTGTTGTGGACTAATTCTCTAAAATGGCACATTTCGTACCATGTAACAAGATAGACGATGCTTCACATGTTGCAAATCTTTTTTGTAGGGAAATCTTGCACCTACGTGGTGTACCAAAGACGATTGTCTCGGACCGCGACGTCAAGTTCTTGAGTTACTTTTGGAAGACCTTATGTGCCAAGCTCGAAATCAAGCTACTATTCTCCACGGCATACCATCCACAAACCAACGGCCAAACGGAGGTCACGAACCGGACGCTTTCCACTCTTCTACGCGTGTTGATTAAGAAGAACATCAAGGAGTGGGAGGAGTGCCTGCCCAGCGCCGAGTACGCCTACAACCGCGCAAGACATTCGACTACCAGCAAGTCCCCCTTCGACGTCATCTACGGTTTCAACCCGTTGTCCCCATTGGACATTCTTCCCCTACCACTACAAGAGTGCACCAACATGGACACGAGTGCCCGAGTCAACTACCTCAAGAAGATGCATGAAGATACAAGGCACACCATCAAGCGCCAAGTACAATGACTCGCAACCAAGCTCAACCTCAACAAGCACCCCATGGTATTCAACATTGGAGATCTTGTGTGGCTACACCTTCGAGAGGATCGCTTCCCCAACGAACGCAAGTCCAAACTTCTACCACGAGCCGATGGACCCTTCAAGGTGCTTGAACGCTACAACAACAACGCATACAAGATCGACCTCCCGCGTGACAAGTACAACGTGAGTGATGTCTTCAACCTCACGGATCTCTCGCCCTACCATGGTGATGAAGATTTTGATCCAAGGTCGGATCTTTCCTAGGAGGGGGGGGGGAGATGATGCGAAGCATCCTAAGGTCATCCCCACGGACCTACCTACGTCCCCTACGACACCACTTGGACCAATGACAAGAGCCCGAGCAAAGGCTATCGAGGATAAGGTGAACTCGCTCCTCTCTGAACTACCACTTTCTATACATGCGACATGGCTACTGTAACGCCCCGAGACCGATGTGCCAGGTGTCCTCCAGTTATTCGCTGTTGTTGCCTTGTCATTTCTTGCGTGTAATGCATTGGATATCATGTCATCATGTGCATTTCATTTGCATACATGTTCGTCTCATGCATCCGAGCATCTTCCCCGTTGTCCGTTTTGCAATCCGGCGCTTCTCTGTCATCCGGTGTCCCTTTCTACCACTTTTCGTGTGTGGGGATTAAACATTTCCGGATTGGACCGAGACTTGCCAAGCGGCCTTGGTTTACTACCGGTAGACCCCCTGTCAAGTTTCGTACCATTTGGACTTTGTTTGATGCTCCAACGGTTAACCGAGGGACCGAGAAGGCCTCGTGTGTGTTGCAGCCCAACACCCCTCCAATTTGGCCCAAAACCCACCAAAACCCTCTCCATCATCTAGAGTGTTCGATCACGATCGCGTGGCCGAAAACCGCACCTAATTTGGACACTCCTAGCTCCCTCTACCTCTATATATAGACCCCCTCCTCCAAATTCCGGATCCCCTCCTTCAAACCCTAAAAATTTAGCTCCCCGCGCCGCCGGACATTTTTTTCCGCCGACGGACACGTCCGGGTTGCTCCACCGCCGCCACGTGGCGCACCCCCACTGGCCCGGCCGCATCTCACCGCCACCGGCCCGGGAGAGCCCGTGCGCGGCCCCCCCGAGCCCATCGCCGCCGCGCCTCCTCTCGCCGACCCCGCCGCCTTTCTTCCCGCGGTCCGGCGACCGGCGCCCGCCGCGCCGCCTCATCTCCGCCTCGACGCCGGCGCCTGCCGCTCCGCCGCTGCCTCGACCCGGTTCGGCCGCCCCGCGCCGCATCGACCTCGCCACCGTTCTCCTCCGCAGGCGCCGCGCCGCCCGGCCCCTCTCCTTCCACCTCCCCGGATCAGCAAGTTCGGCACCCCTCCGGCGAACCTCGTGATCTGTGCAGCTACAGTACCCGCGTTAGATCCAGATCTGGATCGGGAGGTTGACTTTTTCGTCCCCAAATCCTAATTATTTTGCAATGTTCATTGCATCGTAACTCCGCATCCGTAACTCCGTTTTGGGCATATAGCATATCAAAATGTTCGTCTCAGAGAGCACATCATTTAATCTCATTGCATCATTTTCATTTGAGTTCATCTTGATGCCCTAAATGCTGTTGGAAGAATGCTATTTGAGATATTTGTCAGATCTGCTGCTCCAATTAGATATTTGTCATTTTTGCCATGATTATTGTGTGCATGATATGCCCAGGAGCTCTACATATGTTTTGTTATATGCTTTGTCATCTTTCCAGTGGTGCCATCCATGTATTTTTGTGATGTGTGTGGTGACTAGCACAAGCCTGCTAAGTGGTGCATTCGTTAATGCTGATTTCAGGGACTTAGCATTTCCACCAAGTCCTTGATCTGTTTATCTCAATATGGCATATGTTCATGTTGTTTCCTAGTGATCTGTGCCTCTTTTGAGGATGATCAGTAAGGATGATTTGTTAATATTGTGGTGATCTATCCATCCATGTCTTTGTTTGCAATTATGCAGCACCCTAGCTTGAGTCAATCGAGCTCTACTTTTGCTATTTTGTGAATCTGGGCAGATTGCCTACTTGTTAGCGATTTTGCCGATGATGTTGTAGTTGATCCGTGCATGCTATTTTATTATTCTTGCCATGTCTAGCTTGCATAATGTGTATTACTGATGGGTGTATGCTTAGATTGTCATGACATGCTCTGTAGTGAGTGCATCGAGCTCGTAAACATGCCTACTTGATATCTGTTTTTGCATGCTCTAGTTTTCACTAAGTCTGTGATCTGTTTATGTTTTTGCCATGTTCACATGCTTGCAAATGTATTTTCTGATCCCTTTTGGCTCAAGGTCACTAAGGACTTTTGTTAAGCTCTTTGAGTAGCTCCATTCTATGCTTTACTTTGCCATGTTCAGGCACTGTAGCATATAGTTTTCATGCTCCGAAATGTACTACCTGATCTGAAATTCTAGACAAGTGTTAATTTCACCAAGTCTGAGATCTGTTTACCAATTGCACTTTTGCCATTCTTGTTTGAACCTGTTAATGGATGAATTGGTCGTAGCTCAGTGTTCCTGTTTTGTTAAGCATCATGAATGGATCCCTGCCATGTATTTTGTTGCCATGTTTGAGTGTTGTAACATATTTATCTTGATGCATTTAGTTGGCTACTTGTTGCATATCGCAGACCGGTGCCTTATTTGAATTGCTTGCCATTTCCAAACCGTGTCTCCGATTCCGGTGTTCTTTATATCGATTTCAACCAAAATCACCTCACCTTTCCAGTGGCACACTTGGATTTCCAAGTTGAGGCCAGGTTCATTCATCTCTTGTCAAATCATGCATATGCATCGCATACCACATCCCGCATATCATACCATGTTCATGTGTGGTTTGTTTACTATGTTGTGTGCTTCTTTCCGGTGTTTGCTTCTTCGGGTTGGTTCCGGTAACATCGCGTTTGTGAGGACCCATTCGACTACGTCCGTTTGTCTTCTTCATGGACTCGTTCTTCTTCCTTGCGGGATTTCAGGCAAGATGATCATACCCTCGAAATCACTTCTATCTTTGCTTGCTAGTTGCTCGCTCTTTCGCTATGCCTATGCCGCGATACCTACCACTTGCTTATCATGCCTCCTAAATTGTTGAACCAAACCTCTAACCCACCTTGTCCTAGCAAACCGTTGTTTGGCTATGTTACCGCTTTGCTCAGCCCCTCTTATAGCGTTGTTAGTTGCAGGTGAAGATTGAAGCTTGTTCCATGTTTGGAACATGGATATTCTTGTTGGGATATCCCAATATATCTTATTTAATTAATGCATATATATACTTGGTAAAGGGTGGAAGGCTCGGCCTTATGCCTGGTGTTTTGTTCCACTCTTGCCGCCCTAGTTTCCGTCATATCGGTGTTATGTTCCCGGATTTTGCGTTCCTTACGCGGTTGGGTAATAATGGGAACCCCTTGACAGTTCGCCTTGAATAAAACTCTTCCAGCAATGCCCAACATTGGTTTTACCATTCTCCACCTAGCATTTTCTTTCCCTTGGGTTCTGCAGACTCAAGGGTCATCTTTACTTTAACCCCCCCGGGCCAGTGCTCCTCTGAGTGTTGGTCCGAAACGGGCAGCCTGCGGGGCCACCTCGGGGAAACTCGAGGGCTGGTTTTACTCGTAGCTTGACCTATCTGAGTGTGCCCTGAGAACGAGATATGTGCAGCTCCTATCGGGATTTGTCGGCACATTCGGGCGGTGTTGCTGGATTTGTTTTGACTTGTCGAAGTTGTCTTGTAGAACCAGGATACCGAGTCTGATCGGAATGTCTCGGGAGAAGGTATATCCTTCGTTGACCGTGAGAGCTTGTCATGGGCTAAGTTGGGACACCCCTGCAGGGATTTGAACTTTCGAAAGCCGTGCCCGCGGTTATGGGCAGATGGGAATTTGTTAATGTACGGTTGTAGAAAACCTGAAGTTGACCTTAATTTAAATACATCAACCGCGTGTGTAACCGTGATGGTCTCTTTCCGGCGGAGTCCGGGAAGTGAACACAGTATTGGAGTTATGCTTGACGTAGGTTGTTCTAGGATCACTTCTTGATCATAGTTTCTTGATCGTGCTTTGCCTTCTCTTCTCGCTCTCATTTGCGTATGTTAGCCACCATATATGTTAGTCGCTTGCTGCAGCTCCACCTCATACCTTTACCTTACCCGTAAGCTTAAATAGTCTTGATCGCGTGGGTGCGAGATTGCTGAGTCCCCGTGGCTCACAAATTACTTCCAAAACCAGCTTGCAGGTGCCGATGAGTCCATGCAGATGGCGCAACCAAGCTCAAGAGGAGCTTGATGAAGATCTTGTCCTTTATGTTGTTTCGTTCTAGTTGATCAGTAGTGGTGCCCAGTTGGGGCGATCGGGGACCTTGTCGCATTTGGGGTTCTTCTTTTATTTTGGTTCCATAGTCGGACCTTGGTTATATTTGGTTGATGTAATGCTTTATCCATGTAATTGCGTGAAGTGGCGATTGTAAGCCAACTATGTATCTTTTCCCTTATTGTATTACATGGGTTGTTTGCGAAGATTACCTCACTTGCGACATTGCTTTCAATGCGGTTATGCCTATAAGTCATGCTTCGACACGTGGGAGATATAGCCGCATCGAGGGTGTTACAGCTACTAACTCAAGCAAAAACACTATGTGTAATCAGGTATTTGGAGGAAAGCCATGGAGCAGCTACATCCAACGAACAAGACGATAAGGACACCTAGTGCCAAGGACAAGAAGAAGAGCTGCCACTGAATTAGCTATAGCCATCGGACAACCGGCACCTGAAGCCCCAGCCTGCCCAGGTCCCAGCCAATGCAAGCTACATCGAGCGGGTGTCCGGCCAGGACCGGTTGACCGGCGTCACCACACCCGAGCCAAAACAGCAGATGTCCTACGCGACCGGACGACCGGCTGCCAGACGACCGACCATCTCCGGAAATCCGGTGCCACCTCAACCGAGCCAAAACAAGCGGAAGTCCGGTGACTACCGGACGTCCGGATGCCCACAAGCCACCGAACGACCGTAACCCACCGGACGTCTGATACCTTCCTGCGCATAGTTTTGGGCCCGCGGCCCATGTACCCCTTCACTTTGCCCCCATTTGCATTAAGACCATAAATAGACCTCGTCCTCCTCCTAGTTAGGGTAGCGTTGTGCTAGATCATATGTGAGATAGAGCCTCGCTCATCCATCCGGATCTACTCCACCGCGAGGGACCGTCACCTCTTCGGAGAGGATCCACTTGGATTCAAGACCCCTAACGGGAAGACCCCAAGACCTCCTCACGGAGAAGAACCAGTTACCCTATGTATCGTCCCTTGTTGGATTTGGACCGTGTGATCTCTAGATGTAGTCGGATCTAGCATATGTGTGACCATATCTTGTTGGTTTGAGTGTTTCCTCTCTTTCCCCTTCATGTTTTCCCCTTGTGTTCTTTGTGTTCATCGCGGGATCAGCTCCTTTCGTGAAATATCGGCCCTCTAGGGTTCCACCCTACATCACATGTTGTAGTATTAACGCCCAGAGATCCTTTCTCGACTCCCCATGAGAAAGCAATCCCGGAGCCATCATATCCAAGTATCATCTCCAGTGTCCAGTTCTAGCTGTATAGATCGGGATACAACTCCAAGTCTTCCTGTTATCATGGACATGAGTATTCGAATAGATTAACTTCCCTGCAGGGGTGCACCACATTACCGAACACACTCGATCACTCTGGCCGAACACACTTTCCTGGGTCAATGCCCAACCTCGGAAGATCAACACGTCGTAGCCCTACCTAGGCTCAACAGAGAGGCCATCACGCCGGTCTACATCCTAAGTGCATAGGGGTCTCGGGCCTAACGCCCTTTGCACTCCTGCGCATTGCAAACACGACCGGTGAGCAGACCTAGCCCCCTTATACAAGCGCATGCGTAACCAGTCCAACCCAGCGCGCGCCACGTAGTCGCTGACGTCCGAAGAGCTTCGGCTAATACATATGATGCCGAGTTCCCATATCTGTTCCGTGGTGGTTAGTTCGTATAGGAAAGTGGCCAACTTAGATCAAATACCCAGCCTTGTTAGTGTCTTGGGAATGCGCGGTGACGAGAAGAGACTCACGATCATGTGACCCCGTCGCCCCATCTCGTAGACTTACGGCAAGAGCCCAAAATGCCCGGCCGTGCCACGTAGAAATCTTGCGAGTACCCTCCAGGTCAACCCGACTACACATCAACTCGTGGGTACCCCTCAGGGCCAACCTGACTTCAACATGGTTTTATTGTAAAGTCAAAGTAACCTGTGTCCAAAACACCAAGGGGGAATATGAGGAATCACCCTCGATGGATTCCACTTGATGTAGTCGTCAAGGTGAACTTGGAGGAATCACCCTTGAGGGTTCACTCTTGATGTGTTGCATGACAGAGTCGTTATCGAGAGTGGTGAATGACGAATCACCCTCCGTAGACCACGACCGATTAACTACACTACAGAGATCTCATCATAAGTTTTATATGAGGTATCACCCTCGGCACTCGATAGTAACCCTGCAGTGTTGTACAACTAAGGGGAGTGTGATGTGATGTGTCTGGCTCTAGATGTTGATCACGTTGATTGAGTCATCGTTAAACAAGCGGGGCAACTGGTGGATCACCAACCAACCTATACTAAGCATATAGGATAAGCGGGTAAGGTACAAAAGCATGTTGCAAAAGTAGGTTATGTATCGGAATAGGAGCAATCAAATACAGTAGCAAAATCTAATGCAAGCATGAGAGAGAATGGAATGTACGATATAGGAGTGATCAAGGGGGTTTTGCTTGCTTGGAAGCTCTGCTGCAGTGACTGGACGTCAAGGGCGTAGTCGTACTCGATAGCATCGTCAGTCTCAGCATCTACCGGTGAGAAGAGGGGAAGAAACAATAAATACAAAGCAGGCAAGTGCATCACTATGCATGACATGACAATATGCACTTCTAGGGGTATTCTAACGTAGTACTACATGTTGCAGACGAAGAGGGAAAACATTTGGGACTGTTTTCCTAACGTTTGGCATTTTTCAGACCGATGAAAGAGAGGGGAAGGATCCATGTTCATCATGCTAGAGGCATGTGACAGATGAATGGATAGCATATTCGGATTCATTGTATTTTCTAAGAAACTTTCATATATAAATTATTTTCATCGGAGTTATAGTTTATTTTATACGAATTTCCAAAGTTTCAACTATTTTATGAAATTCTATGAAATTCTGCCAAGTCTGAGAATTCCTCAGCTTGAAACATCACTTAGCTGTTTTCAAAAGGCTACAACTATTGTTCTGTACATCCTATGATTTTGTGCCTTATATCAATTTTGAGCATTTTTTCTGTGGTCTACATGTTAGCATCATTTACATCCATGATAGAGTTCAGTTGCTTGGTCAAAACTTCATTTGAAAAAAATTCCACTTGAAACTGTTAAAATATACAAAGTTTGCTGGATGAAAGCCATTGATCCATAGTTCTAATAGTGATACTTCCTATATGTGTTTTGTACTACAACAGGAGTACTATCTTGTCATACCCTCAGATGGCATGACAGATCCCTGTAGCTTGTTCAACAACAGCTCTAAAGTAGCTATGACAATAAAGCTATTTTTTGTTTTTTCTATTAACAAAACATAGCACTTTGTGATTTTCATAGGATTTAGTCCATGCATCAAATGGATTTGGTCCAGTGAAAAACATTGAACCTTGTCAAGTGTACTACCTTCCCATAATCTTTTTACTCTTGTTAACAGTCGTTTAGTCACTGTTTAGGGGTTGTCCAGAGGGTTAGTCAGTGTAGAAGTAGTAAAGCTAGCTACAACTACAGTAACTAGCAGCAACAGTACATGCAGAGCAGCAGTGGACGCGCGTGCGGGCGCAAGCGGCTGAGGGCAGACGCGGGAGGTAGCGGTAGTAGTAGTTCGCAACGGCAACAGCAGTACGCGGCGGCAGCGGCTAGCAGTAGAGCAGCGTAAGGAGGAGCGATAGCGGCAGTTGTAGCAAGCAGCAGGTAGGGGTAGCAGGCAGCGGGCAGAAGCGCGAGCATGGGAAGGCGTAGGGGAACGACTAGGAGTAGGTGGGCGAGGCCACACGTAGGCCGATGCACGAGGAGGCGCGGCCGGGCATAGCCGGACACGGCCGTGAATGCGAGACGCATGGGCAAGGGCTCGGCGACACGAGCAGGGGCGCGGCCAAGGATGCAGGCGAAGCTGCACATTGGGCAAAGGTGACTGGGGCGTGGGGATGTAGAGGGTCAATGGCAGTGGCAAACGCTCGCGGCGGTCGCGGCTCAGACATGGCGAGCCTGAGAAAATGGCCACAGATCAACCAAACGGAGATAGTAGGCGGCATCTACGCAGCTCCTAGAGCTCGCTGACGTCAATAGAGGGTGGTAGGGGGCACGACAGCGACGTGCATGGTTGGCGATGGTGGACAGCAGAGCCGAAGCTCATGGCTAGCTTTCTAGGGAAGGAGCTGAAGTCGCTTGAACTATGTCGGTATTTCCCCAAAGAGGAAGGGATGATGCAGCACAACTACGGTAGGTATTTCCCTCAGTTATGAAACCAAGGTATCAATCCAGTAGGAGAACCAAGCAACACTATGTAAACGGTACCTGCACACAAAGAACAAATGCATTGACGGGATAAAATTTGTGATAGAATGGATAAATAGATCTCGATAAAACGTGAAATAAAAGGTGGGATAAAAAGTGCAGCAAAGTATTTTTGGGTTTTTGGAATAATAGATCTGAAAATAAATGCAAATAAAAATAGATCTCAAAGGCAAATAATAGATCTGAAAGCAAATAAGATAAAGAATAGACCCGGGGGTCGTATATTTCACTAGTGGCTTCTCTCGAGAAATAGTACACGGTGGGTACACAAATTACTGTTGGGCAATTGATAGAAAATCGAATAGTTATGAAGATATCCACGCAATGATCAATATATAGGCATCGCGTCCAAGATTAGTAGTGAAAGTGCTAGTGATCGACTAGAGGGGGGGTGAATAGGCGATTTTTATGAAAGTCTTCAAAACATGGAAGTTTCAAAGACAAACGATAGAAATAAACCTATTACCATACAGCGGAAGGTAGACTACACTAGGCAAACCATAGTCAAGTATTCAATGAAGTGAAAGCATAATGACTAATAGCAGCTAGGCAGTAAAGATCAGTTAGGAAGATATTGTGAAGCCAATCAGAACAAGTAGTCACTCAGTGAAGACAAAAGATAATGCAATCATACAATGACTTCACAAGAACCAACAGTAAGCAAAGGGAAGGGAAGGATGAAACTAGTGACTCGTTGAAGACAATGATTTGTTGGACCAGTTCCAGTTGCTGTGACAACTGTACGTCTGGTTAGGGAGGCTGAGATTCAACTCAGAAGACCTTGTCTTCACCTTATTCCCCTTGAGCTAAGGACACCCAGTCCTCGCCCAATCACTCTGGTAAGTCTTCAAGGTAGACTTCCAAACCTTCACAGACTTCATTCACCGGTGATCCACAATGACTCTTGGATGCTCAGAACGCGACGCCTAACCGGCTGGAGGATTCATAGTCCTCAAGTGTAATAAGTCTTTAGATCACACAGACAGGAAGACTTAAGTGATGCCTAACACTCTTTGGCTCTGGGTGTTTAGGGCTTTATCCTCGCAAGGAATTCTCTCTCAAAGGCTTCGAGGTGGGTTGCTCTCAAACGACAAAAGCCATACTCTAACTCTGAGCAGCCAACCGTTTATGGTTGTAGGGGGTGGGCTATTTATAGCCACTAGGCAACCCGACCTGATTTGTCTGAAATGACCCTGGGTCACTAAGGAACTGACACGTGTTCCAACGGTCAGATTTCAAACACACACGACAACTTTACTTGGGCTACAAGCAAAGCTGACTTATCCAACTCTGGACAAGATTTGCTCTCATAGTCTTCACTTGAAGACATAGGATTTTGGTTAAGCATCACTTCAGTCATTCCGACTAGTTCTCTTGGACCCCACTTAATAGTACGGTGGTTCCTATGACTCAACAAAGAAGAAAAAGAACGACGAAAGAACTAAGTCTTCGCGCTCCATAGTCTTCATGCGATGTCTTCTCTTGTCATAGTCTTCAATGTGAATGTCTTCACATACCACCTTTGTCTTCAATGTCTTCTTACATTTTTAGGGGTCATCTCTGGTAGGAAAACCGAATCAATAAGGGACTTCTACCAGTGTTATCCTGCAATTCTCACAAACACATTAGTCCCTCAACTAGGTTTGTCGTCAATACTCCAAAACCAACTAGGGGTGGCACTAGATGCACTTACAATCTCCCCCTTTTTGGTGATTGATGACAAACTAGTTGAAGTTTTCAACGGGGAATATAATATGTGAAATTGTAAAGGATAGGGGATTGTCTTCATAAGTTGCAAGGGCTCCCCCTGAAGATGTGCATATAAGTAATTTTCTTTTGGAATGCAAATGCACATGGCAAGTTGTACTTGTGGAGATCCTCTTCAACTTATGATGACAATTCATCATGCATGAAAAGTATGTGAAGATAATGACATGCATAATGAAAAATGGACGTCTGCAAAATGATCTAAGTGCGGAATTTATCGTCGCACATGCGGAATTTATCATCGCATCACAGAATAGCAAATAGGTAGCAAACGACCATCGAGTTTAAGTGTTACAACTCAAAGAACCAAATGTATCAAAACGAGAGTTGTAAACACTAGGCAAAATATAAAGCAACCGCCCATATGGACCCGCTTGAAGACTATCAAACTCATATGCTTCTCCCCCTTTTGTCAGTAAGGACCAAAAAGGTTTGAAGACATAGAGCATCTACTCGTTCCCATGAGGAGTAGATGAAGCAGCAAGGTCGTCGGTGTTGTTAGGTGGTGCAGACGAACTCGGGGCAGTGTCGATGCGTGCAGAAGTAGGGGACGGTGAAGTAGCATCGTCTTCGTCATCGATCACTCGGGCATTCACACTTGCCACTGAGGACGAGTATGCAGAGTCTTCAAGTGAGGGAGTCCGACGCAAGTGAGCATTTTTGGGAGGAGTTGAGTAAAACTTGAAGCATTCGGTGAAGCCATCGTCGGGCAGATCAGCTTCAGCACTTAGTAGGGTCAAACTCTTCCATGACCTCTGAAAGGTTTCATGAGTGACAAAGGCATTCTTGGTGGCAAGATTGCGAATGCGGTTGACATCCACCAAGAGGCTTTGCATGTGACGCTTAAGCCAGTCGTGATGTTTGTCCTGTTTCTGATGCAGCGCGACGAGAAGCTCTCGGTCATTGAGGACACGAGATCGTCTTTGAGGCCTTTGCGCAATGGTGCTACCAGTGACATCAGTTTGAGCACGAGGGGCACGTGTGTTTCCAGCAAGGGGATAAACACGCGACACTGCTGGAATTCCTTCAATGGGCTAGGTGAAGCTTTGGTGATTAGCATTGTGAAGATAAATGGGATCCTTAGCAGGCTCTGGGTAAATGGCTTCAACTGATAGATCAACCTCGGGCAAGAATATAAGATGATTGCGCGCAGACGGCTGATAGTTGAAGGCTGAGTGACGCTTGATCAGACGCATGACCCATGGAGCATAGAATTTCAACCCAAAGATGTCAGAGCCAAACGCAGCCAACTGCCTAATGAAAAAGTCTTGAGCATTGAAGCTGATGCCATTGAAGATATAGAAAACCAAAGTCTTCATTGCTCCTTCAAGCTTCGCAGCAGATGAGTGTCCTTTGACAGGCCATAGAGTCTTCCTAATGATGTGGTAGATGGTGTGAGGCAGGTACTCTAGGTCTTCAACAAAGAACTCAGATGGGTATTTAGCGTCGTGAGGCAGAGGCTTCATCATGCTCAGCATTTGACTCATGTTGGGTTCTGGCTTCTGAAAGATGCTTTCCAAGGCATTTTGATGTTGTTGACAACCTGGTTCATAGTATTCACCAGGAGTGTGCAGGCCTGTGAGCTCAAAGATATCAAGAGCTTTAGCTTCATGATGGACATTGCCTGTCATCCACTCAAGGACCCAAGTCTTCGGATCCCTGTTGTAGCCTCGAATATGAAGAGTGGCATAGAATTGAAGCAACAATTCTTCATTCCAGTGCTCCTTGTCAGTGATGAACTGCAACAGACCAGCATCTCTGAAACAATCCAATGCTTCTTCGAAGCAGGGCAGACCAGCTATAGCTTCAGAGTCGAGGCGCATATGTGGAAATATGCGCCCTTGATTGTATAGGACACAGGAATAGTAGCTGCGCTGCTGATAGCTCCAGAACAGATCTGAGGAAATGCGCGGTCTGGTATAAGGGTTCTTGGAGCTGTTGAAGAAGGTATTATGTGCCACGAAGCCATTCGCATTGAAGACCCCAGGTGAAGTGGCAGTGCCTGGGAAACATGGATGTCTTGGCTTGGGCTTTTGGACTTGAGGCCTGTGCTCGACGTGGTACTCAAATTGTGGACCAGCAGCAGGAGGAGGAGTCAGAATGGGCCATTGAACCATAACTGGTTGACCACGATCAAATGCCAGCTCCATTGTGTGAGGTCTTGGAGGGGGAACAGGGGCATCGGCATTGTCTTCATGGGCTTCAGGGGCCACATTGATTTCAGGTGCAGGCTCCACATTTGCTTCAGCCATGACTACGTCATTGGCTTCATTTGTGTTGGTGGTGGCAGCCTCAAGATTCTCAACCTCCACTTGATGAGCTGGAGGGTCGGGCACAGACACGTGCACTTCAGGAACAGCTTCTCCGGAGATTGGGGTGTGGGGACACGATCTTCTTCTTGTTTGTCATCGGCTGATGCAGCCGGATTGTCTTCAGCACCTTTGGCTTCAGACACGGAGACATTCACAGTCGGAGTGGCTTCTGGGAACACTTGACGTGCAACAGATTGGGGCACTTCTCCTTCTGGAACGCTCGAAAGGGGGACTTGAGGCCTTGGTCCTTTGCGAAGCCTGCGTAATGCTGGCGACGCCTTTGGAGATGGAGTTGGCTGGGCCTCAAAGTCATCTTCTTCTTCTTGCATGGGTGGTGTGACTTGTTGTTGGGGAGTACTCGGGGTGTCTTGTTGTTGTGGGTGATCAGCCCATGATGCATCCTGAGCAATTGGCGTCAGAGGACGACCAATGCTGATGAGTTCACTGTTCGTGAGAACAGGCGATGATATCAAGTTGTGCTCGATCTGAGGAAGAACTACATCATCTTCAACATTGTCATGGTGACCAATGTCTTCAGCGGCGGTGGGATCAACTGCTGGAATTTCTTCAGCTTCATGAGCCTCTGTGGAAGCAGGCTCATGAACAATCAGTTGTCGCTCTTGGTGTTCAGATGCAGGGCAAACCATTGAGATAGGTTCAACAACTAAGGGCTCTGTGGGAGCAGCCCGATCCTTCTTGGTTTTGCGCTTCTTCTTGGAGGGAGCAACATCAGAGGCTTCAGGATTTTTCCTCTTTCTGGCTTCAGCCTCAGCAGTCCTCGTCTTCTTCAGTTCTGAAGCAGTTGACCTGACCTTTGGCATCGAGCCAGTCATGCTGCTTGGGAAGACTATGCGAGGTTCTTCCTGCCTTGAAGGTGCAGATTGGTCAGTTGAGGGCTTCTTCTTCTTTGCAGCCATTCTGGGGTCGATGCCAGGACGACCAAGAGCCTTGCGCTTCTCAGCCTCATTGTAGGCTTGCATACACTGGTCAGCCAGGCTCTTCATGCGCTCACGAGAACCTTGAGCTTCTTCACGCTTCTTGAGAAATGCTTCCTTGAGCTCGTGCAGCATAATCTTGAAGTTTTTCACATCTTGCACGCTGAGCTTGGCCATGTGCTTCTTGAACTGAGCTTTCTCATAGTCGATCTTTTGCTTCAGTTCAACGATACGCTGAGCTAGAGATAGCTCAGAAGCAATGGCGCCATGGAAGGCGACGCTGAGGTCAATTGGAAGTTGCAGATCCTCAAAGCTGAGATTGGGGGTTTCAAACCACTCATCAATGAAGTTGTGGATGATTGCCACGTCAAAGAGAGGCAAATCATTGAAGATTTCTGCTTCTTCCTTGCTCTTAATCAGTTGCTCAAGAGCGTCATCTGCAAGATCTTCATTGTTGGACAGATCAATTGCGTCATTGCGCAGAATAGCAGCATCAGTCAGTTCTTGGCTGGTGGGTTGCAAGGGCATCTTTACTCTCGAGGGCTTGGAGATGCGTGACAAATCTTCAGACTGCACACTGTCTTCAGGAGGTGCAATAGCCAGTGGCTTCGCCCGTAAGATTTTTGGTGCTGAGGCAGGCTTTGAAGCTTTAGGCTTCTTCAGTTTCTTTGGCTTCGGCGGTGCAGGCGCTTCATCAGATTCAGCGTCATCTGCAGGCTCATCCACGGCTGTCCCTTGAACCATGATATGAGTGATGAGACCATCCAGGTTGTAGAAGGGCCCAACAAGATTGGGTTGAGCTTCGCGGGTGCCATCGGCACGGGGAGCAGAAGGACCAGGGTTGAAGTCTAGTCCCAATGACTTCTTGTTTTACTTAGCCGAATTCTTGGCAAACTGGAAGTTGCACTTGAACAGATTGTTGTCACGACACCATAGCAATGACGACGGGTCTGCATCCGCAGGCTGTGGTCCGCGGACCATGCAGGGATAGAAGCCTTGTTCAATGGCTTCATCTCTGGACCTGGGTTGAAGATTTCTGTATAGGATGTCTCCCCAAGGTCACTTGATGGCATTCTTCTCAGCATACTCCTGGGTCACAAACTTGTACTTGAACCATTGCTCTGCCTAGTATCTGCGAATCCATTGGGTTCGTGTCTTGCGCTGATTGTAATCCTCTTCTGGATCTGTCCTGTACAGCTCTGAGAGATCATCAGGCAGATCTTTTGATGTTCCCCCTCGATGCTGTCTGCCACCCTTCCTTGCTGATTTATCTGCAGCCATGAACTTCAAACTGAATGGCTTCAATACGTTCAAAGATTTCAAAGGCTTCCGCTTGCTGGTCAAACAAGAACTGGCTTCGAGAGAATTTATATGGTGCTATAAGAATTCTGCAAATGAATGCAGACTATGAGAACCAAGGGATTCTCCCACGGACATGTACCTATGACAGCATTAAGGTGAGAGGGAAGGGGAAGAGGTCATATGCATTCTCAGAAGATTTTGAAGATAAATCAGTTTAGAAGACATTGACCTCATAGTGCGAAGACATTCACTCATAGATAAAGAGTTGGTTCCAGATTTGTACGAATCCACGAATAAGTACAAGTGAGGAATCTAACTACTTTGTGAAGCACACGTGAACATACTAGGCATATTATGAGATGCAGTATGAAATAGATTCAACTAGTGTGAACAGAAACTGCTTGTGGTAGAAAGGGATGAATCTATAGGATCAAAGGGGCCGTAAAAAGGAAGTTTTATTTACCACACGAAAAACTGCTAGATGGAGTGGGAGAGGAGGCCGAGCAGTTCGATCGTCCGTGCCCTAAGTTGGCGACGAAGGACACCTACGGTGACGGCGGAGAAGACGATATCCGCGGGCGGCGTGGAGACGTCGTCAGTGAGGTCGCGGCAACTAAGCGCTTCGTCGCCGGCATCGTCGAGGGCGAGCGGTGGTGCTAGGGTTTGTGCGAGAGTGGAAGAATGGATAATGACTATGGTGAGGCATGTATTTATAGAGACAGGGACGGCAAAGTGTTATTACACAAGTGCCCCTGGCGATTCACATCTGAAGGACACGTGGCCATCGTGCAACATATCGGAGGTTGTTCCATGTTCCCACGCACGCCTGGATTGTCGGGTGGTCGTTCCCACTTCTCCGGGTTTCAGGTGAAGGAATTAGCATTGAAAACAGACTTAATGTTTGTCTCTGTATCTTCTGCTGACAAGGACGCAGAGAAGATATTCGACAGTTTCAATAGAATGCGTATGATTTGGAGAGATAGAGTTTGAGATAGAAAGCATAGAGAGGTTAGGGTCCGATCACATTCACTTAGTTCAAAAGATTCAACAAGAAGACATAGCTATAAGTGAATGATGTAGAGGACAGAACACTAGTATATATATATATAGATGAGAAAGACAATCAAATCAACATAGTGAACATAATCATGAAGACAAGTTGAGATTGAAGCCAAACCAAATGTGAAGACATACCAAACGTAAGCCATGAGTGAAACACTTCAAATAGAAAAATTTGGTGGTGGTGTTACCCACCGTATAGGAAGTATTAGACTCAGACATGGCGCACAATTATCGTGGCACTCCGAAGTCAAATTCCACATTAATGTATTCACACTTAGAATGTAAGTCTTCATAGATTGAAGATTTACTTTACTTCGTGTGTTGCACATCTAAGTCATCAATAAGCATAAGTGTTAGGATGTGTGCCTGATCACAGGACATTTGAGGATTCCAAGATATTTAGCTCACACCGTAACTTGCAAAACCTCTTCTCATCCAAGGGCTTGGTGAAGATATCTGCCAATTGCTCTTCAGTGTTGACGTGTATGATATCAATATCTTCCTTCACAACATGATCTCTGAGAAAGTGATGACGAATTTCAATGTGCTTTGTCTTCGAGTGCTGAACTGGGTTGTTGGCAATCTTGATGGCGCTTTCGTTGTCGCAGTAGAGTGGCACTTGCTTCAGATGAATGCCATAATCTTTGAGTGTTTGCTTCATCCATAGAAGCTGAGCGCAGCAAGATCCAGCAGCAATGTATTCAGATTCAGCAGTGGATAGAGATATACAGTTCTGCTTCTTTGAAGACCAACATACAAGTGATCATCCCAGAAAATGACATGTGCCTGATGTAGACTTGTGATCCACCTTGTCACCAGCATAATCAGCATCTGAGAATCCAACCAGATCAAACTCTGAGCCCTTTGGATACCATAATCCTAATGTTGGGGTGTGAGCCAAATATCAAAGAATTCGCTTCACAGCTAAGTGATGCGATTCCTTTGGTGCCGCTTGGAATCGAGCACACATGGAAACACTAAGCATAATATCTGGCCTAAATGCACATAGATAAAGTAAAGAACCAATCATGGATCGGTATACCTTTTGATCGAACTCTTTACCATTGTCGTCGGGACCCAGATGATGTTTGGCTGGCATTGGAGTCGTGAAGCCTTTGCAGTCTTGCATCCCAAATTTCTTCAGGCAATCTTTGAGGTACTTCTCTGAGATATGAAGATGTCGTAGCGTTGCTGACGTATTTGAAGACCAAGGAAGAACTTCAGCTCACCCATCATGGACATTTGATATTGCTCTTGCATCATATATCCAAACTCGTCCGTGTATTTCTGATTGGTGCAGCTGAAGATAATGTCATCCACATATATTTGGCACACAAACAGTTCACCATCATATGTCTTCGTGAAGAGAGTGGGGTCGAGGGAACCAGGTTTGAAGCCTTTGCTCTTCAGGAAGTATTTGAGAGTGTCATACCAAGCCCGAGGGGCTTGTATGAGGCCATACAGCGCCTTGTTGAGCTTGTACACCGTGTCAGGATGTTTTGGATCTTCAAAGCCAGGCGGTTGTGCAACATACACTTCTTTGTCAATCTTGCCATTGAGAAGAACGCTCTTCACATCCATTTGATGCAGAAGAATGTTATGATGATTTGCATAGGCCAACAGTATGCGTATGGCTTCAAGTCTAGCCACAGGAGCAAATGTTTCATCGAAGTCAATCCCTTCAACTTGAGTGTACCCTTGAGCAACAAGACGAGCTTTGTTTCTGACAACTTGACCATGCTCATCTTGCTTGTTGCGATATATCCATTTGGTGCCTATTATATTGTGCTTGCGAGGATCAGGATGCTTAACCAGTTCCCATACATTATTCAGCTCAAGCTGTTGAAGCTCTTTTTGCATAGCTTGAATCCATTCAGGTTCCATGAAGGCTTCTTCAACTTTCTTGGGTTCAGATATTGAGACAAATGCGAAGTGCCCACAGAAATTTGCTAGCTTTGTTGCCCTTGAACGAGTGAGTGGACCTGGTGCATTGATGTTATCAATTATTCTCTCAATCTGTACTTCATTTGCGACACGAGGATGTACAGGACGAAGATTTTGCTCTTGCTGATCATTGTCATCGTTAGAAGGATTGTCTTCAGGCTGAGCATTGTCTTCAGTTTGATCATTGTCTTCAGGTTGATCAGGTACGGAGATGATAAGTTCCTCTTCAGGCTGAGCTTCAGAAGGTATGATTTCTCCAGTTCCCATAAGTTTGATTGATTCACTGGATGGCACTTCATCTATCACATTTGGCAGGTGCTCTCTTTGTGAGCCGTTAGTCTCATCGAACCGCACATCCACTGTTTCAACCACTTTATAATGGAAGAGATTGAAGACTCTGTAGGAGTGCGAATCCTTTCCATATCCAAGCATAAAACCTTCATGTGCTTTTGGTGCAAATTTTGAAGTGTGATGTGGATCCTTGATCCAGCACCTGGCACCAAATACTCTGAAGTAACTGACATTTGGCTTCTTGCCAATAAGGAGCTCATAGGATGTCTTGTTGAGAAGCTTGTGAAGATAAACACCGGTTGATGATATGGCATGCAGTATCAATGGCTTCAGGCCAGAACTTTCTTGGAGTCTTGTATTCATCAAGCATCGTCCGGGCCATCTCAATAAGTGTTCTGTTCTTGCGTTCCACGACGCCATTCTGCTGTGGTGTGTACGGAGCTGAGAATTCATGTGTAATGCCCAAAGTATCAAGATAAGTGTCTAGACCAGTGTTCTTGAATTCAGTGCCGTTATCACTTCTGATGTGCTTGATCTTAACGCCATAGTTGTTCATGGCTCGATTGGCGAAGCGTCTGAATACATCCTGTACTTCAGTCTTGTAGAGGATTATATGCACCCAAGTATATCTTGAATAATCATCAACAATGACAAAGCCATAGAGACAAGCAGTAGTAGTAAGAGTTATGTAATGAGTGGGACCGAAAAGATCCATGTGGAGCAGTTCGAAGGGTTGAGTCGTTGTCATGATTGTCTTCGAGGGATGCTTGGCCCTCGTCATCTTTCCTGCTTCACAGGCACCGCATAAGTGATCCTTCTTGAACTTGACGCTGTCGGTGTTCAGGGAACGGGGGTCCCCAGACTTGCCTGCCTGCGGCCTGCAGCGTGGCTCAAAGGGGGGCCCAGCACGACCCATCTTCACCAACACAGACCCAAGACCCTCGCGAGGGGCCAAGCCTCATGGGGCGGACGATGTGGAGCTTCCTCAGGCACGGCCTCATCAGGCTGGCTCGCGAGGAGGCGGAGAAATCAAGGCGGGGTACCTCACGAGGTGCCCGTGACGCAAGCCATGACGACCAAGGGCGCCAGGCAGGTGTCAGCCCGCGCAGTGTCCTCCTTCCCTCTTTGGTGCAAAGGGAGCAAGCGCAGCCGTGGAGTACCGAGGCATCAGGCAAAGGTTGCCATTTCGATGCAACAAGACCAAGACCAGGAGGACTGTAAGACGGAGGTCATTGTGGAGCCCAAGACGGCGTCACCCAGAGCTTTGTGCAGGCGAAGACTACTTTTGTCAGGATAGCTAGTACTAGTTGTCCCCCTTCAAATTAGCCCGCCATTGTTGGCTCCCTTCCCGCTCGATATTTGGGAAGAGGACCAGGGCCTCTATAAATAGGACCAACCACCCACAGAACAAGGGGGATGGGGGACAAAGGACGAGAAAAAGAGAAGAGAGAGAGAGAGAGAGAGAGAGAAGGGTGACTGAACTCCTCCCAGCAGTTCATCGCCCCAGCCAAGAGCAGGCCCTCGCGAGGCTGTTCTTCCTTGTATTGTTCATCATCGCCAACCCAAGAGGCAATCCACCACACCACACACTGGAGTAGGGTATTACACCACAACGGTGGCCCGAACCAGTATAAACCCTGTGTCATTCATGTTGCTCTTTCCATTGCTTAGATCTTAGCGAGGTGGAGGGGTGCAGGTAGGTAGAAGGTGAAATCTCCGCGTGCACCCCAGTGTTCGAACCTCAAGGGTCTGCCAGAACCCGAAATCCGACATTTGGCGCGCCAGGTAGGGGTGCGCCGGAATTTGTCTTCCACCGCCCCGTTCTCCTCCGACCATCGCGCCCATGTCTGACGCTCGTCGGGCCCGCGCCAAACGCCGGGCCGCTCTCACTTCCCGCGTCACCTAGACGGCTCCTGTCGGCGGGCGTCCTCCCGTTCCCCGTCACCTGCCGTCAACGCCGCCACCGGCCCGGTGGGGGACGAGCAGCAAGCATCGTCTCAGCATCCGTCCGTGCGGCAAGACGGCCGCACCGCTACTCCCTCGCTCACCCCAGCTGGTTCTTCGTCCCGCGCGCTCCGCGCACCCATGGAGGCTCGAGCTGCGCTCATCGTGGCAAACGAGCTCCTGCGCTACCGTCCCGTCGACAACGTCTACGAAGAATGGCTTGACCGCATCGCCGAGCTCGTCCGCGCCGCAGGGGGCTCTCCTGTGCCGTCCGCTCCGCTGCACCGCACCCCGCCCCGCGCGGGCGACAAAGCTCCGGCGGCGCCCCGGCCGCCTCCTCCACAAGAAGGCGCCATGGCTCCAAGGCGCGCGGCCCCTGGGCGGAACCCGCTCCGTCAGGTGCCAGCGCAGCAAGAGCAGAGCTGCCAAGAAGTCCCTCGCCCGCAAGAAGCTGCCCGGGCGCTCCCTACTCCAGCACGTCGCGACCATGCTCCTGCTCCCGCACGTCAAGACCCAGCTGCAGCACATGGGGACATGCAAGACCAAGCTCTCCGTCACCCAAGACCTCCCGTGGCCACAGCAGGCTGCCATGCCTTCACCGCCGAGCTACGCAGCGTCGCGTGGCCCGGGAAGTTCAAGACGGACCTGCCTCCTCGTTACGACGGCACGGCTGACCCTGCGGAGTTCCTCCAGCTCTACGAGCTGGGCATCGAAGCTGCCAACGGAGACGAGAAGGTCATGGCGAACTGGTTTCCCATGGCGCTCAAGGATGGGGCCTCCACCTGGCTCCTGAACCTGGCTCCAGTCATGATCTCCTCCTGGGACGAGATGCGAACCCGCTTCATCGCAAACTTCCAAGGTACTCGCGACCGGCCACCCGCCGTGAGCGACATGCGCCGCATCAAGCAACAACCCGGGGAGACCCTGCAGAAGTACATCTAGCGCTTCAACAACGCACGCCTCAAGATTCCCAAGGTGACTGAGGAGGCCATCATCTCAGCCTTCTCCGACGGCGTGCACGACGTCAAGATGAAGGAGGAGCTGGTGATGCATGAAGACCTATGCACTTCCTTGGAGCTGTTCAACTTGGCGACCAAGTGCGCCAGGGCTGAGGAAGGGAGTCTCTCCCTCCTCGTGCTGCCTGCCGCAGACCCAGAAGAGAAGAAGCCCAGGGCCAAGGACGTGAAGCACAAGGGGGCTGCCGTGCTCGTGGCAGACCGGACACTAAGAGGGGAAGAGATCAGCCCGAACCTTCCAAGGGCAGCCGGTACTGTGTGTACCACGACCTCCACACCCACAACACCAACGAATGTCAAGAGCTCTGAGCCGTGCGAGAAGGAAGGATCGACCGTTGCCCCGACCGCGGTGACCGGGGCTACGGTCGAGGAGGAGGAAGGAACGCAGGACGCTGGGAAGACCATGGCCCGCGCCAAGGGTGGCGCGATCAACCTCGCGAGGATCGCTAGAAAGACCCGCCTCGCGAGGGAGACTGGAGGGATCAGCCTCGCGAGGATCGCTCGCATGGCAATGCAGGCCTCCCTCCGCTGCCGCCGCAGCCAAGGAGAAACGAGGACCGCCCCCAAGAAGAAGAAGACATTGTCCGGCCCGGCACCTCAGGAGGCAGGCCCCTTCTGGCCCGTGCCTGCCCAGGGGGAACCTCCTTCCGTCGCATAGGAAAGCGCGCCCTGCGCCCTCCTCAGGCAGGCCACCAACCTGGCTAGGGTCACGAGGGAGGCGCTTGGGCACCACATGGAGGCGTGCTTCGAAGCATGTTTCCCTCAAGAAGGAGTAAGGCAAGGAGAGCCAGACCCTCAGGAGTTCGTCAGCAAGGCCATTCAGGAGCTACAGGAGTCAAGGGTCATGAAAGGCGGCCGCCGTCTACCAGCAGTGGCCCCCCATCTAGGCGAGGATGGTGCGCTGCGCGTCTGCATCAACATACCAGGGCTCAACCGAGTCGCCTCTCTGGAGCACCTCTGGCCCTCGCGAGTGGGGCGCTACGGAGGTCCACCCCACAGCTGCGTTCGCATGCCTTACGGCTTGCCGAACGCGGCTGTCACGCATTAGCGCCTCATGAGGGGCATCATGGAGGCACAAGAGGCCAGGCGTTCCGCAGCCCTGGCGGAGATGGAGATGCCCCACAGGGAGCCACCAGCGCCCCCGGAGCCTCCTGAGGCCCCTGGGCCTGGGGGCTCGTGAGGATCGGCTTCTGCAGCCCATCGAGTCTGCTACACCAACACCCGTTCATCCTCAATGTCATCAGGTGACATCTTTCAAGTTTTACTTCCAGCTGGGAGCGCCCCAGGGCTGCATTATTCCCAGGCCGCCTGGGTCCGTCCCTGCGGCATGTATCCCTTTTATTTCATGTTGTTAGCTTACCTTGTTGGGGGCGCCCCTCGGGCTGCACGATCCCCAAGTCGCTTGGGCCAGACCCAGCGGCGTGTATCTCATTTGCAGTTATTTCCGGTTATGCGTCATACCCACCATGCTTGATTATTTGATGCCGACCCACAGCACCTATTCTTCTCCATGCCGACCGCTTGCACGTTAAAGGGGGAGGGTACCTGAGCATCGCGACTCAGGGCTTTTACTTGCTCTCCAGCCCTCACCCTCTGGCCTTGTCCACGGCATCGCGACCTGGCATACCAGCGACGGCTGAGACCAACTCGAGGGCCGGGACCCGAGGACGTAGAGTGCCGGCATCTAACCAAATTTTCAGGGACACATCACAAGATAAGGCCCAGTGCCAGGCGCAACCCGCCTAGAGGTAGGGCCCCGTGAGTCCCGCGCTGGCCCACGGGTGTGCAGATACACCTCGCCAGGCCCTACCGTGCCAGCCACGTGTCAGGGCGGGGCTGTACACGCCTCGGGGGCTCCTCCCGAAGGGGAGCCCCCTCCCACGTACCAGTGGAAGCACCATGCTCCGCGCTGGCTGACGACAGTGCCGAGGAGCGGCTATGCCCGTACACATACGGAAGCGCTATGCTCCGCGCTGGTGATAAACAATTGAGGGTGGCCCCCGGGCTGCATCAACCTCAGGGAGCCCAGAGCTCAGTGTCTAGCCTCATTGTAACGCCTTCCCTCGGGAGTGTCGCGCGAGGGGGCTGGGCACGGGGGCTGCGCCTGGGTCACGCCTAGACACACGCCGCCCAGCCAGGCCCCCCCGGGCCTGGTTCGTCGCGCGTCTCTCCCCAAGCGGAGCCATGGTACGAAGGCCATTTGAGCGTCAAGGGGGACTCCTGAGCATCGCGACTTGGGAGCCTAACTGGTCATGTAGCCCCTCACTCCTTAGTTCCGAAAGGCTAACGCTGGGTGAGGTATGCGCGCGGCCGGGCTCTGCAGACGTAGAACGGTAGATCCACCCACATCACACCTCCCAACTTGCTGTTCATGCGCCAAGGGGGACTCCTGAGCATCGCGACTCAGGAGCCTAACTTGTCACGTAGCCCCTCACTCCTTGGCCCCGTCCTGGTTTCCGGTCGGGACTAATGCTGGGTGAGGTATGCGCGGGGCCGGGCTCTGCCGGGGTAGAACATAAGCAAGTAGGAAGGAAAAGCGCAAATTTCAAGGAATTCAAAAGCAAATATTATAGTCCACACTGTTATCTCAATGCCAAACGCAAGTTTAAACGCCTCCCCGAGGCATGATACATGTGCAGGAATTAAAGGCAGGACAGGAGCCACAATGGAGTCACTTGTCGGCGGTGGAGCATCACGGAGTGGGTGCGCCTCATGGAGCAGCGGGGTCGGCAGCGCCTTGCTTCGGCTTGGTGCTAAAGGCCCGGAACTTCCCCAGCAGAGCCTCCGCGCGACCCTTCACGGCCTCGGCAGCGGCAGCGGCATGCTCGCCGCTTACTGGCTCCAGCAGGCCGTCGAGGTCGACGTCGGGATCGCGAAGGTAGATGTGGGTGAGCACCCGCGTTAGTGCTGCAGAAGACAGGACACGCGCCTCGGCCTCCGCCATGGGGCCAAGGCCAAGGGCGACATCTTCAAGAGCGCGAACCAGGAAAGGAAGCAGCTTGGCGGGGCCGTCCTCGGCACTAGCCAGCGGGCTCTCCAGGCCGCTGTCGTAAAGCGTCCTCAGCGAGGAGCGAGCCTTCGCCTCCATCTCCGTGAAGGCCACGCGGTCCTCGGCAAGAACCAGGGCCATGTCGTCCAACTCGGCCTTCCTCGCCCCCAACTCCTGCTCCAGCGCGCCTAGGCGGTCGCGGCGCTTCTTGAGCTTGACCTCCCTCTCCTTGACGGCCGCCTCGCGAGCTTTCACACCTTCTTCCTGCTCTTGGCGAAGGCGGACCTCTTTCGCGAGCTGGTCCCGCAAGCCCTGCAGCTCGTCCTCCAGCACCTTGCAGCGACCACGGACGTCGACCACCTCCCCCAGGGCTGCGTCACGAGCAGCCTTCGCCTCAAGGACGGCCTGCTTCTCCTCATCGCAAGTCGTCGAGGCCTGAACCAGCGCCGCCCGAATCGAAGCGTCGGAGCGAACCCATCCGAAAGCCAGCTCCAAGCGCCCGGCCACCAAGCGAGGGTCGGTGCCAAGAAGATCCTGCCGCAGTCGGTCCAGCTCAGCGACAGCACGATCCAGAACGGCGGAAGGAGTCGGAGAGACAACAGCCGGTGGAGTAGAGAAGGCAGCCGCGCGGCCACAGCATCCTGAGGCAGAGTCTGCTGCACCCCAATGGCTGTAGTGGCGGTGGCAGGCAAGGACACCTTGGGAGTCACTTGGGCCGTGGGGGCCGAGCTCGCCCCAGCCGGCTCAGCCAGGCCTCGCGAGAACGACCGGGCAGGGGAAGCCCGTGCGTCGCGGTCACCCTCCTTCGCGGGCAGAGGCGCTGCCATGGATGGAACCTCAGGAGCCCCCTTCGACTTCTTTGCTGCGGGCGCCAGCCTGTCCAAGAGATGCGGACGTCAAGCCTCAGAAGCAGAATAAGAAATAAAGACAAGAATCAAACTCTTACGGGTCGTCGCCAGTGAGCTCGAGCGGCCTCCGGCCAAATTTGAAGCCTGAAAGTCGGCTGGAAGGGTCAACCTCGGGAAGCTTGGAAGCGGAAGGTGCGGTCCGCCTCGGGGCCGGGGCAGACCCGCGGGAGATCAGCCCGGTCCTGTCCTTCTTCGGGATCGGGGGCAAGCTCCCGCCGTCCTGCTCATCGTCATCCTCGTCATCATCCTCGTCGTCATCACTCGGAGAGAGGCGGAGAACGCGGGACCTGCACCATGGGAGGGGAGCCCTCGACTCTCCGTCAGTCGCCTCGGAGTCAGGCCCTCTTTCCCGCTCCCCTCCTTCCTCCTCTTCGCTGGAGTCATCGGAGGGCATGTCCACCGGTTCCTCAGGAGTTTCCATGGGCACGAGCCCATCCCCGTTGAAGACGGGCATGGACTCCACTACCTGCTCCCAGTCGTCGCGGAGGAACAAGGGCGTAGGAGCACCCTCCAACCTCGCCACATCACCCCCGACCAGAGATTGGAGGACCGCAGCCAGATCTCCGTCGGCCAAGGCCGCGGGGCTCGAATGGGGCCTCCACATCGGGGGTGAGTACAGCCGAAGCGGAGCCAGTCGGTGCTCCAGGAATTCCCTCAGCAGCGACGCGCCGGTCAGCTTCGCCACCGCCATGTTGGCCGGCCTCAGATCCGCATCCATCTTCTCCAACACCAGCTTCGCGCGGGGGTCCGCGAGCTCCGCTCGACCCCAATCGCTGGAGCTCGTGGGCTGCTCCGTGGGCAAGGTCAGCCGAGGGTGAATGCGCCCAGCATCCGCCAAGACCCACTTGCTCCTGAAGCCCTCAATCCTTTTCCCGGGGTTCGAGATGGCAATGGCGCCGCCGTACGCGATGAAGCTCGCGCACGCGGAAGCAGGACCGCGAGAGGTAGAAGTAGTGGCGCAGCAAGGCCACGGAGGGCTGCACCCCTACGTGAGCCTCGCAGTAATAGGCAAAGATTGCCAAGAGAAGGACGGAGTTGGGGTGGAGATGCAGAGCCTGTAGCTTGTAATGGCGGAGGACAGAGAAGAAGAACTCGGAGAAGGGAGGCACCAGGCCAGCAGCAATGGCACTTACGAAGAACGGATATAAGGTGCTCCCTTGACTCTCAGGGGTGGCGGAGCCGGCCTTGAACACCTTCGCCCCGTCGATGCCCCGCGCCGCCGCCATCCGGCGCAACCGGGCAAGGCTCGCCTCCGACACGTTCGGCGAGTCCAGGGCAGACGAGTACCAAGCTGCGGCCGGGGGCTGACGAGGCGCCATGGCTTCCTGGGTCACGCGGTCAGAGTAGATCTGGAAACTTTGGAGGAAGGAGAGGCGTAAGAAAGGGGATCTGAGCAGCAACCGGAGAAAGCAAAAAGCAAAGCGTAGGCAGATGCCGCTCCTTTATCAACTCGCACGGTTGCTAAGGTGCCCACGTCCAATCAACCGCCACGCGGCGCCCAAGGCCGCAGGCTGTTAGGGCCCGCGGCGCTTCGCTCTTGCCCTTCCGCCTCCCTGCACGGCCAAGTCCGGGCGTGCCTTGGGCCCGGGGGCTACTGTCGGCGTTCTGGGAACGGGGGTCCCCAGACTTGCCTGCCTGCGGCGTGGCTCAAAGGGGGGCCCAGCACGACCCATCTTCACCAACACAGACCCAAGACCCTCACGAGGGGCCAAGCCTCGCGGGGCGGACGACGCGGAGCTTCCTCAGGCACGGCCTCATCAGGCTGGCTCGCGAGGAGGTGGAGAAATCAAGGCGGGGTACCTCACGAGGTGCCCGTGACGCAAGCCATGACGACCAAGGGCGCCAGGCGGGTGCCAGCCCGCGCAGCGTCCTCCTTCCCTCTTTGGTGCAAAGGGAGCAAGCGCAGCCGCGGAGTACCGAGGCATCAAGCAAAGGTTGCCATTTCGGTGCAACAAGACCAAGACCAGGAGGACTGCAAGACGGAGGTCATTGTGGAGCCCAAGACGGCATCACCACCAGAGCTTTGTGCAGGCAAAGACTACTTTTGTCAGGATAGCTAGTACTAGTTGTCCCCCTTCAAATTAGCCAGCCATTGTTGGCTCCCTTCCCGCTCGATATTTGGGAAGAGGACCAGGGCCTCTATAAATAGGACCAACCACCCACAGAACAAGGGGGACGGGGAACGAAGGACGAGAAAAAGAGAAGAGAGAGAGAGAGAGAGAGAGAGAGAGAAGGGTGACTGAACTCCTCCCAGCAGTTCATCGCCCCAGCCAAGAGCAGACCCTCGTGAGGCTGTTCTTCCTTGTATTGTTCATCATCGCCAGCCCAAGAGGCAATCCACCACACCACACACTGGAGTAGGGTATTACACCACAACGGTGGCCCGAACCAGTATAAACCCTGTGTCATTCGTGTTGCTCTTTCCATTGCTTAGATCTTAGCGAGGCGGTGGGGTGCAGGTAGGTAGAAGGCGAAATCTCCATGCGCACCCCACTGTTCGAACCTCAAGGGTCTGCCGGAACCCGAAATCCGACAGACGCCCTTGATGCCTATGACATGCTTCTTCCTTGCAAGGGTGTGGAGGTTCCTCATGCCAGCATGCCCTAGCCTCCGATGCCAGAGCCAACATTCAGAAGCTTTTGCTAGAAGACATATGGCAAGTTGTGGTCCTGCTGAGAAATCTACCATGTACAAATCATCTTTCCGATACCCTTCAAACACTACAGACTTGTCAGATTCCATTAGTACAAGGCAACGATATTTTCCAAACATCACAATCATGTTTAAATCGCAAAGCATTGAAACAGACATTAAGTTGAAACCAAGGGATTCAACAAGCATGACTTTATCCATGTGTTGATCCTTTGATATTGCAACTCTACCTAGACCCAATACCTTGCTTTTACCAGTGTCAGCAAATGTTATGTGACTTTTGTCAGATGGACGTAGTGTTGAGTCCATAAGAAGGCTTCGCTTGCCAGTCATGTGATTGGTACACCCACTATCAATAATCCATTCTGAAGCAGCTGGTGTCGTACCCTACAATGCAGTTAGGGGGATAGGCTTCACGAAGAGAATTGTGAAGAAAAAACATTTGACGAACCAGTGGATTATGAAAGCTTAGATCGAGATTTGGACTGATAGGGCGAGTAGCAAGCGATTCAGGAACAAAGTACATAATAAGACCATTTGGGCATTTGATCTTGCACCCAACAAGATGTTTAAGGTCCCCAGCAATAGCGTCTGACGATTTTGGTTTTCGGCTGGAGACCTTTCCCTGCAAAAGAGAGTTAAGCTTTCTTAGCCACCCACATCTTCAAGGGTGGCTTCGAAGCAATGAGTCTAAGTGCAGCATCTGAGAACTTTGGCTTTGGAGCCCTAGCAAAAAGTCTTGCAGGTGGACAATAGTACTCATAAGAATAAGTAGAATAGTTCTTGGTCTTATGAACATGGCGGTTTGATGAAACACGCTCATATTCACATGCCTGAGTACGGTTTCCCTGTGGTTTGTCTTCTTCACTTGTGGTGTCATGATGACATTCACAGGAAGATTCTCCAAACACCTTTTCGGCACCCAGACCTTCTTCATAGGCGGTCCATTCCTGCAGTTAGTACCAATATACCTGGCAAACACTTCACCATTTTGATTCTTAAACATTTTATAGTTTGCATCAAAGGATTCATCAATAACAATGGGATTAGCACAAGTGAAGCCAGATAGATTGGATGGATCCGCTGAAGGTTCCTTTGCAGCAACCCATGTGGTTTGGGGTACTGCTCAGGTTTCCAGTAAGAGCCATCAGCATTCATGTTCCTTTTGAACCCAACACCCTCTTTCCTAGGGTTTCGGTTCAGGATCTGCCTTTTGAGGACATCACATAGTGTCTGATGCCCTTTGAGACTTTTGTACATCCCTGTTTCAAGCAATGTCTTCAACCTAGCATTCTCATCAGCAATAGCAGTGGTATCCTCTGCAGAGGGGTTAGTTACCACATCAACAGTTGAAGATATTGCAATAGTAGCAGCAGTAGAACACTCAGCAACAGAAGTAGCATTGTCACGCTCGATGCATTTAAGACATGGTGGTTCAAATCCTTCCTGAGCGGAACTGATCTGTTCGGCGCGAAGTGACTCGTTTTCCTTTTGAAGATCTTCATGAGCCGCTCTCAATTTATCAAGATCTTGCTTCCTTTGAAGATAATCATAGGAAAGCTTTTCATGAGTTGTTGAGAGCGTTTCATGATGACTTTCAAGTTCCTCATACTTAACGTGAAGATTTTTTATGTCTTCAATTAAGGACTGAGATCGAGTCATTTCAGCGTCTAACAGATCATCGCTTTTGTCTAATAGTTTTTGAATATGTTCCATAGCTTTCTGTTGTTCAGTTGCAATTTTAGCAAGTGTTTTGTAGCTGGGTTTTGAACCACAATCAGAGTCATCTTCACTAGATGTTTGATAGTGAGTAGTGCGTGCATTTACCTTGGCACCGCGTGCCATGAAGCAGTAGGTAGGAGCGGAGTAGTCCTTGTCATTTTCATCGGAGTTGGTGATGAAGTCATTGTCTTTAGTGTTGAAGATGGACTTGGCAACATATGCTGTAGCCAGACTTGCAACGCGAGAATCGGACTCCTCCTCAGACTCCACCTCCGCCTCCTCAGAAGCGGACTCCTCCTCTGAATCCATTTCCTTGCCAACAAACGCACGTGCCTTGCCAGATGAGCTCTTCTTGTGTGATGAAGACTTTGAGGAAGACTTGGAAGAAGACTTTGAGTATTTCTTCTTCTTCTTGTCGTCAGAGTCATATTCCTTGCTCTTCTTCTTCTTGTTGTTCTCATTGTCCCACTGCGGACACTCAGAGATGTAGTGGCCAGGTTTCTTGCACTTGTGGCATGTTCTCTTCTTGTAGTCATGAGCAGAAGCTTCATCATTCCTTGAGCTTGAGCGTGAAGACTTTCTGAAGCCTTTCTTCTTGGTGAATTTTTGGAACTTCTTCACAAGCATAGCAAGCTCCTTTCCAATGTCTTCAGGATCATCCGAACTGCTGTCAGATTCTTCTTCAGATGAGGAGAAAACTTTTGCCTTCAAGGCACGAGTTCGCCCATAGTTGGGACAGTAGATGTCTCTTTTCTCAGAAAGCTGAAACTCATGTGTGTTGAGCCTCTCAAGTATGTCAGACGGATCGAGTGTCTTGAAATCAGGACGTTCTTGAATCATCAGGGCTAGGGTGTCAAACGAGCTGTCAAGTGATCTCAGGAGTGTCTTGACGACTTCATGCTTGGTGATCTCAGTGGCGCCGAGAGCTTGAAGCTCATTTGTGATGTCAGTGAGTCGATCAAACGTGAGCTGGACGTTCTCATTGTCATTTCTCTTGAAGCGGTTGAAGAGGTTGCGAAGGACACTGATTCTCTGATCTCTCTGGGTTGAGATGCCTTCATTGACCTTGGAGAGCCAGTCCCAGACTAGCTTAGATGTTTCCAGGGCACTCACGTGGCCATACTGTCCTTTAGTCAGATGACCACAGATGATGTTCTTGGCAGTGGAGTCTAGTTGAACGAACTTCTTGACAGCAGCAGCGGTGACACCTTCACCAGCCTTGGGAACGCCATTCTTGACAACATACCATAGGTCGACATCAATGGCTTCAAGATGCATGCACATATTATTCTTCCAGTAGGGATATTCAGTTCCATCGAAGACGGGGCAAGCAGTGGAGACCTTAATTACCCCTGCAGTCGACATAGCTAAAACTCCAGGTGGTTAAACCGAATCACACAGAACAAGGGAGTACCTTGCTCTGATACCAATTGAAAGTGCTAGTGATCGACTAGAGGGGGGTGAATAGGAGATTTTTATGAAAGTCTTCAAAACATGGAAGTTTTGAAGACAAATGATAGAAATAAACCTATTACCATACAGCGGAAGGTAGACTACACTAGGAAAACCATAGTCAAGTATTCAATGAAGTGAAAGAATAATGACTAATAGCAGCTAGGCAGTAAAGATCAGGTAGGAAGATATTGTGAAGCCAATCAGAACAAGTAGTCACTCAGTGAAGACAAAAGATAATGCAATCATACAATGACTTCACAAGAACCAACAGTAAGCAAAGGGAAGGGAAGGATGAAACCAGTGACTCATTGAAGACAATGATTTGTTGGACCAGTTCCAGTTGCTGTGACAACTGTACGTCTGGTTAGGGAGGCTGAGATTCAACTCAGAAGACCTCGTCTTCACCTTATTCCCCTTGAGCTAAGGACACCCAGTCCTCGCCCAATCACTCTGGTAAGTCTTCAAGGTAGACTTCCAAACCTTCACAGACTTCGTTCACCGGCGATCCACAATGACTCTTGGATGCTTAGAACGCGACGCCTAACCGGCTGGAGGATTCACAGTCCTCAAATGTAATAAGTCTTCAGATCACACAGACAGGAAGACTTAAGTGATGCCTAACACTCTTTGGCTCTGGGTGTTTAGGGCTTTATCCTCGCAAGGAATTCTCTCTCAAAGGCTTCGAGGTGGGTTGCTCTCAAACGACAAAAGCCGTACTCTAACTCTGAGCAGCCAACCGTTTATGGTTGTAGGGGGTGGGCTATTTATAGCCACTAGGCAACCCAACCTGATTTGTCCAAAATGACCCTGGGTCACTAAGGAACTGACACGTGTTCCAACGGTCAGATTTCAAACACACACGGCAACTTTACTTGGGCTACAAGCAAAGCTAACTTATCCAACTCTGGACAAAATTTGCTCTCATAGTCTTCACTCAAAGACATAGGATTTTGGTTAAGCATCACTTCAGTCATTCCGACTGGTTCTCTTAGACCCCACTTAACAGTACGGTGGTTCCTATGACTCAACAAAGAAGAAAAAGAACGACGAAAGAACTAAGTCTTCGCGCTCCATAGTCTTCATGTGATGTCTTCTCTTGTCATAGTCTTCAATGTGAATGTCTTCACATACCACCTTTGTCTTCAATGCCTTCTTACATTTTTAGGGGTCATCTCTGGTAGGAAAACCGAATCAATGAGGGACTTCTACCTGTGTTATCCTGCAATTCTCACAAACACATTAGTCCCTCAACTAGGTTTGTCGTCAATACTCCAAAACCAACTAGGGGTGGCACTAGATGCACTTACAGGTAGACCGACTCCTGCCTGCATATACTACTATTACTCCAAACATCGACCGCTATCCAGCATGCATCTAGTGTATTAAGTTCATGGAGAAATGGAATAATGCAATAAGAACGATGACATGATGTAGACGAGACCTATTCAGGTAGGAATAGCCCCCATCTTGTTATCTTTAATAGCAACGATGCATGCGTGTCTTGCTGCCCCTTCTGTTACTGGGAAAGAACACCGCACGATCGAACCCATCACAAAGCACCTCTTCCCATGAAAAAAAAATTGATCTAGTCGGCCCAACTAAACCAAAGATTCGAAGAAGAAATACGAGGCTATAAATAATCGTGCATATAAGAGATCAAAAGAGGACTCAAATAATATTCATGGTTATAGATCTGATCATAAACTCAAAGATCATCGGATCCCAACAAACACACCGCACAAAGAGTTACATCAAGTAGATCTCCAAGAGACCATTGTATTAAGAATCAAAAGAGAGAGAGGAAGCCATCTAGCTACTGCCTACGGACCCGTAGGTCTATGGTGAACTACTCACACATCATCGGAGAGGCACCAATGAGGATGATGAACCCCTCCGTGATGGTGTTTAGATTGGACCTCGTGGTTTTGGAACTTGCGGCAGCTGGAATTATGTTTCGTCGACTCCCCTAGGGTTTCTGGAATATTTGGGTATTTAAAGGGCGAAGAGGCAGTGCGGGAGGCCACTGAGGGGGAGAGAACCCCAGGGTGCGCCCAGGCCTCCTGGCGTGCCCTGGTGGGTTGTGCCCACCTCGGGCCTCCCCTCTGGTACTTCTTTGGCCCATTGGTGGCCTTTTGGTCCAAAAAAATTCTCCAAAAAGTTTCACTGCATTTGGACTCTGTTTGGTATTGATTTTTTGCGATGCAAAAAACAAGCAAAAAACAGCAACTGGTACTGGGCACTATGTCAATAGGTTAGTCCCAAAAAATGATATAAAGTTGCTATAATGATTGTAAAACATCCAAGAATGATAATACAATAGCATGGAACAATAAAAATTATAGATACGTTGGAGACATATTAGCATTCCCAAACTTAATTCCCGCTCGTCCTCGAGTAGGTAAATGATAAAAACAGAATTTTTGATGTGGAATGCTGCCTAACATGTTCATCACATATATTTTTTCTTTTGTGGCATGGACATTTGGACTTTTATATGGTTCAAAGCAATAGTCTAGTTTTGACATGAAGATTTCAATACTCAAGCATATCAACAAGCAGCCACATCTTTCAAAATATCAACACTAAAGAAAGTTATCCCTAGCCCATCATGCTCAATCATTGATCCACTCATGAAACACACTCGCATATTAGCTACATCCAATGCTCAAGTATGATCATAGTGCTCCCTAGTTGGTGCTTTATAAGATAAGATGGAGACTCAAATAAAAATAAAAATTGCATAAAGTAAATAGAAAGTCCCTTCGCAGAGGGAAGTAGGGATTTGTAGAGGTGCCAGAGCTCAAAGCTTAAATTGAAAGATAAATTTTTTGAGAGGCATACTTTTCCCGTAAACGAAAACGATCAAGTAATTCCCAACACTTTCCATGCTAGATATATCATAGGCGGTTCCCAAATAGAAAATAAAGTTTATTCCTTTTTCCACCATTCTTTCACAATCCATGGCTAGACGTATCCATGGGTGCCTTCCACACCAACACTTTCCAAGGAATTTATTATTTGACAACATAAAGTAAATTTCATTTTGATTCCGGGACTGGGCATCCCTATTACTGTCGTATTCTCATGCAATGACAAGTGAATAAACACTCAACTTGAGAATAACACATCTAGCATGGAAAATATTAGCCACCACTTGCTGCTTCATGAGCGGTACGAGCATACAAAAGGAAATTCATTTTGAAAATTAGAGATGGCACATAGAAATTTGCTTAGAACGGCATGGAAATACCGCATATAGGTAGGTATTGTGGACCCATATGGAAAAACTGGGTTTAAAGATTTTGCATGCACAAGTATTATTTCTACTTAGTACAAGTGGAGGCTAGCAAATAGATTGAGAAGCAGCCAACCAAGAAATGAAAAATTAGATAACAGAGCATTAAGCATAACTAACACCGAATAATGCACCATAAGTAGGATGTAATTTCATTGCATAACTATTAACTTTCGTGCTTGCATAGGGAATCACAAACTTTAACTCCAATATTCTTACTAAAGCATAATTAGTCACCAACATGCTCACATATCACTATCATCATATCTCAAAATTATTACAAAGAATTAAGTTTAATTTGTCGAATGATCTTCATGAAAGTTTTTATTATATCCCTCTTGAATATCTATCACTTTGGGACTAGTTTCCTATGTTGCTTTTGATAAGCTCAAACAAATTTAAGTGAAGAACATGGGCATACAATTTTTCTTCTCTCAAAATAATATAAGCGAAGCATGAGAGAATTTCTTCAAAAATTTACTAACTCTTAAATAAATCTAAGTGAAGCATGAGATAATTTCTTCAAAAATATTAAAGCACACCGTGCTCAAAAAGATATAAGTGAAGCACTAGAGCAATTCCATAGCTCAAATTTTTTTTAAGTGAAGCACATAGAGCAATTCTATCAAATGATAGCATAATTTTGGCTCTCTCAAATAGGTGTGACCAGCAAGGATAGATGACACAAACTAAAAAGCAAAACAAGCAAAGACTCATATAATACAAGACGCTTCAAGGAAAACTCATGATATGTGACGAATAAAAATATAGCTCCAGGTACGATGGTCGTTAGAAGAAAGAGGGGATGCCTTCCGGGGCATCCCCAAGCTTAGTTGCTTGGTTCTCCTTCAATATTAACTTGGGGTTCCATGGGCATCCCCAAGCTTAGGCTCTTTTCACTCCTTATTCCTTCATCCATCGCGATCTCACCCATAACTTGAAAACTTCAAACACACAAAACTTAACGAAACCTTCGTGAGATCCGTTAGTATAACAAAGCAAATCACTACTCTAAGTACTGTTGCAGAACCATTCATATTTTATTTTTGCATTATATCTACTATATTCTAACTTTACCATGGCTTATACCCCTCAATACAACCCATAGATTCATCAAAATAAGCACGCAACGCAAAGAAAACATAATCTGTCAAAAATAGAATAGTCTGTAGTAATCTGGAAAGTTTGTACACATCTATAACTCCAATTTTTTTGAAAATTTAGGACAACATGGGAAATTTGTATATCAATCTTGTGTAAGAAACTCGGGATTTTATCACACTTCTGTATATTTAAGCAATTATGTTACTGAGTGCAAAAGTTTCTATTTTTCAACAAGACCAAATCAACTATCACCCAACATGATCCCAAATGCTTTACTTGGCACAAACACTAATTAGAACATAAAAAATCAATCATAATAGTAGAATAATTGTGCAAACACTCAAGAACAAAAAGAAAAAGGCAAAAATAAAATTTATTCATTTGGTTGCCTCCCAACAAGCGCTATTGTTTTATGCCCCTAGCTAGGCATAATGCATAGATTCAAGTATTGTCATCTTTGGTTCTAGATCCATAGGATTCCCTCATGATTGGTTCATATGGTGGCCTAACTATTCTTCTAGGGAAGTGTTCCATACCCTTTCTTAGTGGAAATTGAAACTTAATATTCCATTCTTTCATATCAATCATGACACCTATATTGCGTAAAAATGGTCTACCAAGTATGATAGGAAAAGACAGATTGCAATCAATATCAAGAACAATAAAATCTATGGGCACATAATTCCTATTTGCAAGAATAAGAACATCATTAGTTCTTCCCATAGGCTTTTTAATAGTATAATCCTCCTAGTGCAAATTAAGAGAACATTCTTCAATATCGATGAGACCAAGCACATCACATAAAGATTTCGGATTTGTGAAACACTAGCACCCAAATCACCTAAAGCAAAACACTCATAATTTGTAATCTTGACTTTGATAGTAGGTTCCCATTCATCATGTAATTTTATAAGAATTGAAATCTCTAATTCCAACTGTTCTTCTAAAGCTTTCATCATGGCATCTAGGATATGTTTAGTAAAAGCTTTATTTTGTTCATAAGCATGGGGTGAATTTATCATGGATTGCAACAAAGAAATATGATCAATCAAAGATCAATTATCATAATTAAAGTCTTTGTAATCCAAAAGAGTGGGCATATCACTAGTTAAAGTTTTGACCTCTCCAAACCCACTTTATCAATTTTCTCATCAAGATTTTCACCCTCCGAATTATCGGGACACCTTATAACTAATGTTGACTCTTCTCTAGTCCCTTTATCATCAATTTTAATCTTACTAAACAAGGAATCAAAAGAAGAAACACCAATCATTTTAACATCTTCATCAATTTATGAAAGTAACACTACTGCAGGATGCTGCTAACGCGACACTACAATCAGAGACCCTTCAAGAAACTCTGTGCAATGCCATAATCGCAAACGGTGTTGTATGAAAACCATCAGAAATGTATAAAATGTTTGCGATGACAGATGCATCAAACACGGTTCAGGTTTTAGTTGCGTGTGCGGTGAAGGGCATACGGTTCAGTTCAATTAACTATTTTCGATGAGGAGGAACAAAAGAAACGGGCAGCCATATGAAGGCGTGTGCGATACACAGCATACTGTTCACTCGGATGAACTGTTTGTGATTAGGAAACACAAAAGAAATGGGCAGCCAGATGAAGGTGTGTGATATATACAACATACGGTTCACTCGGATGAACTATTTGTGATTAGGCAACACAAAAGAAACGGCCAGCCAGATCAATGTCTGTGTGATATACGACATGCGGTTCAATCGGATGAACTGTTTGTGTTGACACAAGAGTACAAAAACGGTTCAACTTAACAAGACGTGTGTGTTGTGCGATGGGATTGCATGCGGTTCACTCGGCCCTTGTCGTCAGTGTGTGACCTCTGTGGCAACCGTTCGCTCCCCAGGCGCCTCTTTGTGTACCGTGGCAACCGTCCACCGACTCTTTGCCTTTCCCTCTTGATTTGGAACTGTTGTCACATGCTAGCTCTTCCTCCCTCCTCCATTTGCCTTCACCCTTCCTTCTGCCATTGTTTGATCATCTTCTCCATGGAGGGAACAAGAAGGAAACGACCCAGTTATTCTCGCCCCGATCTGAATGATAACGCGGTGGAGGAACTCATTGATCGGTGCGACGTCATCGCCTCGTCTAGCATGGAAGGTTCGTTAAAGACCATTCTCGACTCAACTAATAACATCATTATAAGGAACCCAAGGGTTTAGGAGCGCTTTGATCTCCCCTATATTCTTCGCCGTGACCCTGCTGACTGGTGCGGGGACGAGGGAAGCCTCGCCTTGTGTAAGTTGATGCCGCTTGATAATGATCTGTATGATGTTAGGATGCCGTTGCTTGAGGGCAAGGCTTGGGCAGGCGCAAATGGAGATTGGGTTGTTTATATTGGGTACAACTGCGAGTGGGAACTTGTGAATGTGTACACTCGTCACCCGGTTCCACTTCAAAAAGTCTCAGACGACTACCCAGAGGTTAAGTACACCGGTATTCTACGTGAGTTCAAATACGATCATGCTGACTGTCGTCTATGGAAGATAGTAATTTGTCGAGTTCCCAACCGCTCTTGGGGTTATATGAATGCTTATGTTGTCGCTATCTTCGACAAGCTTGTTGCCGTCCTTCATGGTTCGACTCGATGGATATTGCTCAAAAATCAGTTTCTATACATGGATGAGTATTGTGATGCAATTCAATACGAGGGTCTTGTGTTTGCTGCCACCACTCGTGGCACTGTTTTTGCATCGAATCCTCATGATTTCGGTACGTTTTTCTTCCATCGTAATTATAATTGTTTCATCCACATGCATGCAGGTTAGCTAGTTTCCCTTTACTAATTAACCTTCTTGTGTTTCCAAGGTCCTGTGAACATTCCACCACCTATACTTGAAAATTTTATTCATGGGCATGAGGATGAGTAGGACCCATATACTCACTGGCGCCTGGCAACTTATTCCGATGGATCACCTCTTCTTGTCTGCATACGGGGCACTGCTGATGTTACTAAGGAAGCAGGTGTTTTCTCGTATGGTTGCACTCTCCGGACCTATTTCAACATCCATTGCATGGTATTCAGGATGGATACTGGTGCACTAGTGCTAACACCTTCTCCCTGGTTCAGTATTGAAAGTCTTGGAGGAAACTCGCTCTTCCTTGGACAAAACTATCCAATGAAGGTGGAAGGTGATCCAGATGCTGTTGACACAAAGTTACTACCATTTATGAGAAGCAACTGTATCTATACCTCGGACATTACTATGAGTGTTTTATATTTAAAAACCATTGATGTTTTTTTTCAAAAGAAAATCGTTTGATAAGTCTGTACATTAAGAGAGAAAAACGCAAGTTCGTTCAAACCATATCTTTCATTCAATCACACTGTGAATTTATATTCATATGATCGAGAATTCGAGATACCATATTAAACCCCAAAAAAACTATTTCCGGCGACGGCGGAGGTGGCGTGCTGCGTCGTCGTTGTCGTTGTCGTCCTTCGGGACGCCGTTGTTGAAATCTTCAAGGCAGCACAAAATGTTCTTCACTTGTAAATCAAACATCATGTCGTCGCGCGATTGATGGCGGGGCGTGGGAGGACGGCAACTGGCGCCGCTGAGAGGTAGCGGTCGACGGCAGCGTCCCATGCCGCTGAGGGGGGCCCACACGGGCACGGGCACAGGCACGGCGGGTGCAGCCAAACGCACGGGGACCGGCACCGCGGTGGGTGGAGGGGCGAGCACGGGCGCGACAGATGCAGCCAAATGCACGGGGGATGGCGGCATGGTTGGTGGAGGGGTGCGCACGGGCACGGGCATGGGCACTGGCATGTACACGAGCTCGCACGGGTCCGCGGAGACCTCGCTGACGCCCGCAGCTTCCAGCTCTGCAATAGTGCTCGGCAACCAGCCCGTCAATGCTACGGGGATGGTCGCTGGCGCGAGCGCATGGATGGGAGCTAGGACAGGAGCGGGGGCAGCAATCGCCGCGGCCGACTCGTTCTGGGCCATGTCCATAAGGCCCCATTCCTCCTTATTTTCTATCTCCTCTATCTCGGAGTCGACTTCACCAAACTTGAAGACTATTGGCAGATGATCATTCTGCGCCATGGTGGTGGAGGTCTCGGGGGGGAGGGGAATGGGAGGCGAACAGTAAGGTCGCCCGTATTAAATAGAAGCTCGGGTGCCATTAATGGAGAGGATGGCGGGCGGCCATGGAAGTCAAAGGGCTCGCTTCCCAGTGAGCCTGCGTAGCGTAAAGCTCACATGCTTCCCGATGAGCCTGTGCATTGGAGGACAGCTTGCATGCCTCTCAGTCAGCCTGCGCACAAGACTGCGCTCGCATGCTACCCGTTCAGTCAAGGTCAAGCAGCTGTCCGCACGACACCTCCTACAGCCATAAAACCAAGACACGTGGTGTCACGTGAATGGTTAACAGAACACACACGTTTTGAATTATACGAACGTTTGAGACATTAAGTGGCAACTATTTTTTCAAAATGCCTTTGTTGGCTGTCATTATTCGAGTGCGCCTTCTCTCAAAATGGACACAAAAATACCACATCATATCGGGCGCCATTCCATGATAGCATGCCATGTTTCATGAATTTCAGACGAGTTTTGGATTTACTAGAATTTAAAAACCAGGCATCTCAATGTTTTATTGGCAATCAACGGTGCCCTCGTGTTTGAAATTCATTCCCATTTATTGCATGGGACCTAAGCATGCACCCAAGGACACAGATTTGATTTTTCAACCAATTTATATGCACTGGAGCATGTGCATGTAGTTCAAATTTGAATTATGCACATAAATGCATTGAAAACTCAGTTAATGCATAAAAATGTCCAAAAGAACCCCGAAAAATCACAAAAAATCACACAACACTCCTGTTGTTCTATGTTGACACGATAAATTTTTTGGAAGCAATAAGAGGCAATGCATATCATTTCGTCCCCAAAGGTGGGATGTTCCCTACCAAAACCATCATGCTTGTTTTGAGAAGCTCTCGTTTGTGAGAAGCATATACCCGAACCTGCCCCAAATGGGACAAATTTTTTAACACGGCATGTTGATGCCGCACCATGATAGCATGCCAAGTTTCATGAATTTCAGACGAGTTTGGGATTTACTAGAATTTAAAAACCAGGCATCTCAATGTTGTGTCGGAAATCAACAGTGCCCTGGTGTTTGAATTTCATTCCCATCTCTTGCATGGGACCTAGAAATTCACCCAAGGACACATATTAGATTTTTCAACCAACTTAGTGCATTGGAGCATGTGCTTGTACTTCAGATTGGAATTATGCACATATAATGCCTAGAAAACCTAGTTAATGCATAAAGATGTCCAAACGAACCCCGAAAAATCACAAAAATTGACACAACACTCCTGTTGTTCTATGTTGACACTAGAAAATATTTGAAAGAAATAGGAGGCAATGGATATCGTTTGTTCCCTATCGAAACCATCATGCTTGTTGTGAGAAGCTCTGTTTTGTGAGAAGCTTATACCCGAACCTGCCCCAAACTGGACAATTTTTTTACCATGGCATGTTGATGCCGCTCCATGATAGCATGCCAAGTTTCATGAATTTCAGACAAGTTTTGGATTAACTAGAATTTAAAAACCAGGCATCTCAATGTTTTGCCGACAATCAACAATGCCCTGGTGTTTGAATTTCATTCCCATCTCTTGCATGGGACCAAGAAATTCACCCAAGGACACACATGTGATTTTTCAACCAACTTTAGTGCATTGGAGCATGTGTGTAGTTCAAATTTGAATTATGCACATAGATGCCTAGAAAACCCAGTTAACGTATAAAAAGGCCAAACGAACCCTGAAAAATCCCAAGATTGAACACAACACTCCTGTTGTTCTATGTTGACACTAGAAATTTTTTGAAAGCAATAAGAGGAAATGGATATCGTCCCATCACCAAAGGTGGTACGTTCCCTATCGAAACCATCATCCTTGTTGTGAGAAGCTCTAGGTTTGTGAGAAGCTCTGGTTTGTGAGAATCTTATACCCGAACCTGCCCCAAATGGGACAAAATTTTCACCACGGCATGTTGATGCCGCTCCATGATAGCATGCCAAGTTTCATGAATTTAGATGAGTTTTGGATTTACTAGAATTTAAAAACCAGGCATCTCAACGTTTTGCCGGCAATCAACCGTGCCATGGTGTTTGAATTTCATTCCCATCTCTTGCATGGGACCTAGAAATTCACCCAAGGACACACATGTGATTTTTCAACCAACTTTGGTGCATTGGAGCATGTGCTTGTAGTTCAAATTTGAGTTATGCACATAAAATGCCTAGAAAACCCAGTTAATGTATAGAAAAGGCCAAATGAACCCCGAAAATTTATAAATTGAACACAACACTCCTGTTGTTCTATGTTGACACTAGAAAATTTCTGAAAGCAATAAGAGGCAACGGATATCGTCTCGTCCCCATAGGTGGTACGTTCCCTATCAAAAACATCATGCTTGCTATGTGAAGCTCTGATTTGTGAGAAGCTTATACCCAAACCTTCCCCAAATGGGACAAAATTTTCACCACGTCATGTTGATTCCGCTCCATGATAGCATGCCAAGTTTCATGAATTTCAGACGAGTTTTGGATTTACTAGAATTTAAAAACCAGGCATCTCAATGTTTTGCCGGCAATCAACAGTGCCCTGGTGTTTGAAATTCGTTCCCATCTCTTGCATGGGACCTAGAAATTCACCCAAGGACACACATGTGATTTTTCAACCAACTTTGGTGCATTGGAGCATGTGCTTGTAGTTCAAATTTGAATTATGCACATAAAATGCCTAGAAACCCCAGTTAATGTATAAAAAGGCCAAACGAACCCCGAAAAATTCCAAGATTGAACACAACACTCCTGTTGTTCCATGTTGACACTAGAAATTTTTTGAAAGCAATAAGAGGCAACGAAGATCGTATCATCCCCAAAGGTGGTACGTTCCCTATCGAAACCAGCATGCTTGTTGCCAGAAGCTCTGGTTTGTGAGAAGCTCATACCCAAACCTGCCCCAAATGGGAAAAAAATTTCACCACAGCATGTTGATGCTGCTCCATGATAGCATGCCAAATTTCATGAATTTCAGACGAGTTTTGGATTTACTAGAATTTAAAAACCAGGTATCTCAACGTTTTGCCAACAATCAACAGTGCCCTGGTGTTTGAAATTCATTCCCATCTCTTGCATGGGACCTAGAAATTCACCCAAGGACACACATGTGATTTTTCAACCAACTTTAGTGCATTGGAGCATGTGCTTGTAGTTCAAATTTGAATTATGCACATAAATGCCTAGAAAACCCAGTTAATGTATAAAAAAGGCCAAATGAACCCCGAAAAATTCATTCCCATTTCTTCCATGGGACCTGAGCATGCACTGAAGGACATAGATTTGATTTTTCAACCAATTTATATGCACCGGAGCATGTGCGTGTAGTTTAATTTTCAATTGTGCACCTGAAATGGCTAGAAAACCAGTTTAATGTATGAAATGTCCAAACAGACCCTGAATAATTCCAATTCTTTTACAACACACAGAGAGTTGCATGTCCACTACAGATAAAAGGTCTAGCAATTCAAACACCGTCCATCGCCGCTGTGATCCCATTTTGTAATTCAAATCAAGTAGACCCCACACAGTTTACTCTCACCAATCGTGTGAGATGTAGTACAAAATATCTTGGAGCACCGTCGGTGTATAGTACGCCTATGGCTTATGCGAGAACGTGCGTCGGCTATAGTCCACAGCTGGCGTGTCAAGCACACTAGCTCGCTCCCCCAAAACTCCCGCCTCTGCATCCCTCTCTGCTTCAGTCCCTTGTGTCGGCATTCTGGGAACGGGGGTCCCCAGACTTTCCTGCATGCGGCCCACGGCGTGGCTCTGCGAGCGGGCCCGTATGGCCCATCTTAACCAGCAAGCACCCAAGACCCTCGCGAGGGGCCAAGCCTCGCGAGGCGGATGACACAAGACCTCTTGAGGAGCGGCCTCGCTAGGTGGGCTCACGAGGGGCGGAGAGATCAAGGCACGGCAAACCTCGCGAGGTTCTTATGACGTGAGCCATGACGATCGAGACAAGGCGGGCGCCAGCGCGCGCATCATCCTTGTTTCCTCTTTGGTGCTAAGGGCGCAAGCGAAGGCGCAGAGTACCGAGGCATCAAGCAAATGTTTCCATATCGGTGCAACTAGACCAAGACCAGCAGGATGGCAAGATGGAGATCACCATGGAGCCCAAGGCGGCGTCACCACCAGAGCCTTTTGCAGGCGAAGACCACTTTTGTCAGGATAAGCTGTACTAACTGTCCCCTTTCAAATTGGCCGTTGTTGGCTCCCTTCCCGCTCAATATTTGGGGAGAGGACCATGGCCTCTATAAATAGGACTAGCCACCACCTCATCTGAGATGGGGAAACCTGATCTAAGACTGCCGACCTCATCTGAGACGGGGAAACCTGATCTGAAACTAGTGACCTCATCGTAGACTAGAACTAGTTCATCCCCACAATCACATCCACCAAGCACAAGAACACCTCAACCTCAGGAGGCTGTTCTTCCTTTTGTACTGTTCATCATCATCCCAAGAGGCAATCCACCACCACACTGGAGTAGCGTATTACTCCACAACGGTGGCCCGAACTAGTATAAATCTTGTGTCCTTTTTGTTGCGAGCTCGTCGAGTTAGTTCGTAAGATCTTAGCTGAGTTAGGACGTGGATCGGTAGGGGGGAATCTCCATGTGCACCCTAGAGTTCAAACCTTAAGGGTTTTGCCGGAACCCATGATCCGACATTTGGCGCTCTAGGTAGGGGTGCGCCGGAGTATTTCTTCCGTCGATTCTCGCTCCACCATCTCCACGCCCGCTCCCCCATGGTGGGCGCCCCTCCAGTTGGATCTATCGGTGCCCACAGCGGCGCTCGGGGGCTCCGAGCCCTTGCCCCCGCCTTGCGGCAGGTGCAGTGGCCACCCAAGTTCAAGCCAGAGATGCCACCGCGCTACGACGGCGTGGCGGACCCGTCGGCTTTCCTGCTGGCGTACGAGGAGGCCGTTCTGGAAGCCCTGGGCGACGGCAAGATCATGGCCAACTGGTTCCCAATGGCCCTTGTAGGCGCGCCATGCGCCTGGATCCTCCATTTGCCGAAGTCTTCTGTCGCCACCTGGGAGGAGCTGCGCAACCTCTTCATCACTCGCTTTGGGGCACCGGCGTCCCCCATCGTCACAGCTCTTCTCGGTGGTTCGCAAGCACCACCCTCAGATCGTCATGTCAAGCCGTACTTTTGCCAGATAAGCACCGATTCCAAGCGCCCGGGGGCTCCGCCAGGCTGGGCCGCACCTGAGGCCGACCTCACCTTCGGCTCAGAGGATCATCCCGCCTCCACCGTCGGCTCGGGTGCGCTCCCGATGATGTGCGGGCCCATCATCTGCCACGTATCCATCACCAAGACGCTCGTCGATGGCGGCGCCGGCCTCAATGTACTCTCCGTCGAATCCTTCAGCCTCCTTCACGTACTCTTCGAGCGGCTCCGGCCCAGCAAGCCCATCTCGGGGGTTGGCGGAGGCTATGCCCGCTCCCTGGGGCAGATCCGCCTCCCCGTGACCTTCGGCACGTGCGACAACTACCGCACCGAGTTCATCGACTTCGACATCGCCCGCATTGGCCTCCCGTACAACACCATCCTCGGGTACCCAGCTCTGGCCCAGTTCATGGCAGCAACCCATCCTACTTACAACCTCATGAAGATGCCGGGGAGCGAAGGTGTCCTCACCATCAAGGGGGACGCCAAGGAGGCCCTGGTGGCGCTCAAGCTTGCCCTCAAGGCCGCCACGATAGCACGACCCGCTGACGTGGATACCTCCAAGGCCAAGGGAGCCGCACCAACCAAGAAGAAGCAGTTCTTCACTCAGGACAAGGCAGAAACCAAGCAAGTGCCGGTCGAAGAGGACGGGTCCTCAGGAGCAACCTTTACTATAGGCGCCAACCTTGAGCCTGGTCAGGAGGAGGCGCTAGTGAAGTTCTTGCGTGCAAATAAGGGAGTGTTCGCCTGGGAGCCCGATCAGCTGGTAGGGTCCCAAGAGAGGTAATAAAGCACCACCTGAAGGTGTGCCCCAAAGTACGCCCCATGAAACAGAAGGCGAGGCGGCAGTCCACAGAGAAGCAAGCTTTCATCGTCCAAGAAACCCACAAGTTGGAGGTTGCGGGTGTCATTCGCGAGGTTCGGTACCCTGAGTGGCTGGCAAACCACGTCGTCATCCCCAAGAAAGGCGAGAAGGAGCGGATGTGCGTCGACTTCACCAACCTCAACAAGGCCTGCCCCCAAGATCCCTTCCTGCTTCCACGCATCGACCAGATCGTTGACTCCACCGCCGAGTGCGACTTGCTATGCTTCCTGGATGCATTCTCAGGATATCACCAGATCAAGATGGCAGTAGAAGACGTGGAGAAGACGACCTTCCTGACCCCGTGTGGGGTGTACTGCTACACTTGCATGCCGTTTGGGCTGCGCAACACGGGTGCAACCTTCCAGCGGCTCATGCACATCGCCTTAGGGCCACAGCTTGGGAGAAACGCTGAAGCCTACGTCGACGACATCGTGGTGAAGTCTCGGGAGGCGGGGACTGATGTCTACTACACAACCTTCATCTTGTAGACATTGTTGGGCCTCCAAGTGCAGAGGTTTGTAGGACAGTAGCAAATTTCTCTCAACTGGATGACCTAAGGTTTATCAATCCGTAGGAGGCATAGGATGAAGATGGTCTCTCTCAAGCAACCCTGCAACCAAATAACAAAGAGTCTCTTGTGTCCCCAACACACCCAATACAATGGTAAATTGTATAGGTGCACTAGTTCGGTGAAGAGATGGTGATACAAGTGGTATATGGATGGCAGATAAAGGTTTTTGTAATCTGAAAATATAAACAACAAGGTAACTAATGATAAAAGTGAGCACAAACGGTATTGCAATGCGTTGAAACAAGGCCTAGGGTTCATACTTTCACTAGTGCAAGTTCTTCAACAATAATAACATAGTTGGATCACATAACTAACCCTCAACATGCAACAAAGAGTCACTCCAAAGTCACTAATAGCAGAGAACAAATGAAGAGATTATGGTAGGGTACGAAACCACCTCAAAGTTATCCTTTCTTATATATCTATTCAAGAGTCCGTAGTAAAATAACACGAAGCTATTCTTTCCGTTCAATCTATCATAGAGTTCGTACTAGAATAACACCTTAAGACACAAATCAACCAAAACCCTAATGTCACCTAGATACTCCAATGTCACCTCAAGTATCCGTGGGTATGATTATACGAGATGCATCACACAATCTCAGATTCATCTATGCAAACCAACACAAAGTATTTCAATGAGTGCCTCAAAGATTCTACCGGAGAGTCAAGACGAAAATGTGTGCCAACCCCTATGCATTGGTTCATGGGCGGAACCCGCAAGTTGATCACCAAAACATACATCAAGTGGATCAATAGAATACCCCATTGTCACCACGGGTATCCCACGTAAGACATACATCAAGTGTTCTCAAATCCTTAGACTCAATCCAATAAGATAACTTCAAAGGGAAAACTCAATCCATTACAAGAGAGTAGAGGGGGAGAAACATCATAAGATCCAACTATAATAGCAAAGCTCGCGATACATCAAGATTGTATCACATCAAGAACACGAGAGAGAGAGAGAGATCAAACACATGGCCACTGGTACATACCCTCAGCCCCGAGGGAGAACTACTCCCTCCTCGTCATGGAGAGCGTCGGGATGATGAAGATGGCCACCGGTGAGGGGTTCTCACTCCGGCAGGGTGCCGGAACGGGTCTAGATTGGTTTTCGGTGGCTACGGAGGCTTATGGCGGTGGAACTCCTGATCTATTCTGTTTCCCGACGGTTTTAGGGTATATCGGTATATATAGGAGGAAGAAATACGCCAAGGGGAGCCACGAGGGGCCCACGAGGGTGGAGGGCGCGCCCAGGGGGGTGGGCGCGCCCCCTGCCTCGTGCCTTCCTTGTTGCTTCCCTTACGTACACCCCAAGTCTCTGGATTGCTTCCGTTCCAAAAATAAGTTCCGTGAAGTTTCAGGTCAATTGGGCTCCGTTTGATTTTCCTTTTCTGTGATACTCTAAAACAAGGAAAAAACAAAAACTGGCACTGGGCTCTGGGTTAATAGGTTAGTCCCAAAAATAATATAGAAGTGTATAATAAAGACCATAAACATCCAAAACAGATAATATAATAGCATGGAATAATAAAAAATTATAGATACGTTGGAGACGTATCAGCATCCCCAAGCTTAATTGTTGCTCGTCATCGAGTAGGTAAATGATAAAAACAGAATTTTTGATGTGGAATGCTACCTAACATATTTATAAATGATATCTTCTTTATTGTGGCAAGAATATTCAGATCCATAAGATTCAAAACAAAAGTTTAATATTGACATGAAAACAATAATACTTCAAGCATACTAACAAAGCAATCATGTCCTCTCAAAATAACATGGCCAAAGAAAGCTGTCCCTACAAAATCATATAGTCTAGCTATGCTCTATCTTCACCACACAAAATATTTAAATCATGCACAACGCCGATGACAATCCAAGCAATTGTTTCACACTTTTGATGTTCTCAAAGTTTTTCAACCTTCACGCAATACATGAGCGTGAGCCATGGACATAGCACTATAGGTGGAATAGAATGGTGGTTGTGGAGAAGACAAAAAGGGAGAAGATAGTCTCACACCAACTAGGCGTATCAACAGGCTATGGAGATGCCCATCAATAGATATCAATGTGAGTGAGTAGGGATTGCCATGCAACAGATGCACTGGAGCTATAAGTGTATGAAAGCTCAACAAAAGAACTAAGTGGGTGTGCATCCAACTTGCTTGCTCATGAAGACCTAGGGAAATTTTGAGGAAGCCCATCATTGGAATATACAAGCCAAGTTCTATAATGTAAAATTCCTACTAGTATATGAAGGTGACAACATAGGAGACTCTCTATCATGAAGATCATGGTGCTACTTTGAAGCACAAGTGTGTTAAAAGGATAGTAGCATTGCCCCTTCTCTCTTTTTCTCTCATTTTTTTATTTGGGCCTTTTCTCTTTTTTTATGGCCTCTTTTTTCTCTTTTTTCGTCCGGAGTCTCATCCCGACTTGTGGGGGAATCATAGTCTCCATCATCCTTTCCTCACATGGGACAATGCTCTAATAATGATGACCATCACACTTTTATTTACTTACAACTCAAGAATTACAACACGATACTTAGAACAAGAGATGACTTTATATGAATGCCTCCGGCGGTGTACCGGGATGTGCAATGACTCATGAGTGACATGTATGAAAGAATTATGAACGGTGGCTTTGCCACAAATATGATGTCAACTACATGATCATGCATAGCAATATGACAATGATGGAGTGTGTCATAATAAACGGAACGGTGGAAAGTTTCATGGCAATATATCTCGGAATGGCTATGGAAATGCCATAATAGATAGATATGGTGGCTGTTTTGAGGAAGGTAATGGTGGGTGATATGGTACCGGCGAAAATTGCATGGCACAAGAGAGGCTAGCAATGGTGGAAGGGTGAGAATGCATATAATCCATGGACTCAACATTAGTCATAAAGAACTCACACACTTATTGCAAAAATCTATTAGTTATCGAAACAAAGTATTACACGCATGCTCCTAGGGGGATAGATTGGTAGGAAAATACCATCGCTCGTCCCCGACCGCCACTCATAAGGAAGACAATCAATAAATAAATCATGCTCCGACTTCATCACATAACGGTTCACCATACGTGCATGCTACGGGAATCACAAACTTTAACACAAGTATCTCTCAAATTCACAACTACTCAATAGCATGACTCTAATATTACCATCTCCATATCTCAAAACAATCATCAAGTAACAAACTTCTCATAGTATTCAATGCACTTTATATGAAAGTTTTTATTATATCCCTCTTGGATGCCCATCATATTAGGACTAGTTTCATAACCAAAGCAAACTACCATGCTGTTCTAAAGACTCTCAAAATGATATAAGTGAAGCATGAGAGTTCATTAATTTCTATAAAATAAAACCACCACCGTGCTCTAAAAAGATATAAGTGAAGCAATAGAGCAACAACAAACTACTCCAAAAGATATAAGTGATGATCAATGAGTAGTCGGATAATTATGCAACTATATGAAGACTCTAACATTTAATAAATTTAGACCTTGGTATTTTATTCAATCAGCAAGCAAAACTAAATAAAATAAAATGACGCTCCAAGAAAAACACATATCATGTGGTAAATAAAAATATAGCTCCAAGTAAAGTTACCGATGAGCGAAGACGAAAGAGGGGATGCCATCCGGGGCATCCCCAAGCTTAGGATCTTGGTTGTCCTTGAATATCACCTTGGGGTGCCTTGGGCATCCCCAAGCTTAGGCTCTTGCCACACCTTATTCCATAGTCCATCGAATCTTTACCCAAAACTTGAAAACTTCACAACACAAAACTTAACAGAAAACTCGTAAGCTCCGTTAGTATAAGAAAATAAACCACCACTTAGGTACTGTCGTGAAATCATTATAAATTCATATTGGTGTAATTTCTACTGTATTCCAACTCATATATGGTTCATACCCTCCAATACTACTCATAGATTCATCAAAATAAGCAAACAACACATAGAAAACAGAATCTGTCAAAAACAGAACAGTCTGTAGTAATCTGTATCAAACGTATACTTACGGGACTCAAAAAATTCTAAAATAAATTTCTGGACGTGAGGAATTTATATATTAATCATCTTCAAAAATAATTAACTAAATATCACTATCCAAATAAAAATGGCAGCAATTCTCGTGAGTGCTAAAGTTTCTGTTTTTACAGCATGATCGCAAAGACTTTCCCCAAGTCTTCCCAAAGGTTCTACTTGGCACAAACACTAATTAAAATCATAAAACCACATCTAAACAGAGTCTAGATGAATTATTTATTACTAAGCAGGAACAAAAAGCAAGGATCTAAAATAAAATTGGGTTGCCTCCCAACAAGCGCTATCGTTTAATGCCCCTAGCTAGGCATGATGATTTCAATGATGCTCACATAAAAGATAAGAATTGAAACATAAAGAGAGCATCATGAAGAATATTACTAGCACATTTAAGTCTAACCCACTTCCTATGCATAGGTATTTTGTGAGCAAACAACTTATGGGAGCAATAATCAACTAGCATAGGAAGGCAAAACAAGCATAACTTCAAAACTTTAAGCGCATAGAGAGGAAACTTGATATTATTGCAATTCCTAGAAGCATATGTTCCTCCCTAATAATAATTTTTAGTAGCATCATGAATGAATTCAACAATATAACCATCACCTAAAGTATTCTTTTCGTAATCTACAGGCATAGAAAATTTACTACTCTCTACATAAGAAAAATTCTTCTCAATCGGAATAGTGGGAGTATCATAAGAGACTCGAATACTACAAATTGTTTCCACATTAAAATAGTAATGTTCAGAAAAAGGGTAATCATAATCATGACAAGTTTTATAAATATAATCATCACTACTTTTTATAGCATAAGTATCATCACAATAATCATCATAGGTAGCAACTTTGTTCTCATCATAATCAATTGAAACCTCTTCCAAGATAGGGGAATCATTACTAAATAAAGTCACGACCTCTCCAAATCCACTTTCATAATTATCACAATAAGATTCAACATCCTCCAAAATAGTGGTATCATTACTTCCTAAAGTTGACACTCTTCCAAACACACTTTCATCAACATAATCATCATAAGTAGGAGGCATGCTATCATCATAACAAATTTGCATATCAAAACTTGGGAGACTAGAAATATCATCTTCATTAAACATAGCATCCCCAAGCTTGGGACAAACATTAATTGCGTCAAATATATTCTCAAACATGCCATTCTCATCAAACATAGCATCCCCAAGCTTGGTCATTTTCATATCATAAGCATAATCACTCTCATCATTAATAGTATGGATAGCACCGATAGTATAGCAATTATCATCATCACAATGAGTAATAGGAGCAACATCATTTGGGAGGGATACCTTTTTACCTTTGCTTCTCCGTCTTTTCTTTTTCTTCTTCACATCATGTGTGGGTTCAACCCTCTTTTTGGAGCTCCTTATTAATGAGATCGGTTGAATAGAAGGCTCCTCCTCGTTACCTGATTCATCATAAGAAATAATAGGAGGATATTGGGAAGTCTCTTCCCTTTCATTAGTATTCTCTTCATCTTCTATTTGTTTTCTTTTCTTTATGTAATTGGCAATATAAGGATTTTCAATACAATTCACCTCACAATACATATAAATTTCCTCTAGATCAAAATCAAGAAGTTTATCACGGGCAAATACTGGAAGATAGTTAGTTATACGTTTCATTTCTTCATAACCCATAAGCAAACTAAGTTCATTATGATGTGCAAGGGAAATCAACTCATCACAATTTTTGGAAACAATTAGATCATGAAACAATTTGCATCGGATGGTTAAATGACCACGCTCATTGCAAAGTTCACAAGTACGGCTAAGAAAATTTAAATTTTCAGCACAGACATCTAGACTTTCTTGCAACCATTTAGTTTCTAAGTACTTATGCCTCTTGAAAAATCTATCTTCCCTAATTCGTGTGTACTTGCAAACTCTATGCACTCCACAAAAATCAACATGCTTATAAGAGACATTCTCATCATAACTAGTGCAATCATCATTAGTACTATGGATATTCAAAGAGTTCATACTAATAACATTGCAATCATGCTCATCATTCAAAGATTTAGTGCCAAACATTTTAATGCATTCTTCTTCTAACACTTTGGCACAATTTTCCTTTCCATCATACTCACGAAAGATATTAAAAAGATGAAGCGTATGAGGCAAAATCAATTCCATATTTTTTGTACATTTCTAAACTAGTGCTAAAACAAGAAACAAAAAGATTCGATTGCAAGATCTAAAGATATACCTTCAAGCGCTAACCTCCCCGGCAACGGCGCCAGAAAATAGCTTGATGTCTACTACACAACCTTCTTCTTGTAGACATTGTTGGGCCTCCAAGTGCAGAGGTTTGTAGGACAGTAGCAAATTTCCCTCAAGTGGATGACCTAAGGTTTATCAATCCGTAGGAGGCGTAGGATGAATATGGTCTCTCTCAAGCAACCCTGAAACCAAATAACAAAGAGTCTCTTGTGTCCCCAACACACCCAATACAATGGTAAATTGTATAGGTGCACTAGTTCGGCAAAGAGATGGTGATACAAGTGGTATATGGATGGTAGATAAAGGTTTTTGTAATCTGAAAATATAAATAGAAAGGTAACTAATGATAAAAGTGAGCACAAACGGTATTGCAATGCGTTTAAACAAGGCCTAGGGTTCATACTTTCACTAGTGCAAGTTCTCTCAACAATAATAACATAGTTGGATCATATAACTATACCTCAACATGCAACAAAGAGTCACTCCAAAGTCACTAATAGCGGAGAACAAACGAAGAGATTATGGTAGGGTACTAAACCACCTCAAAGTTATCCTTTCTGATCTATCTATTCAAGAGTCCGTAGTAAAATAACACGAAGCTATTCTTTCCGTTCAATCTATCATAGAGTTCGTACTAGAATAACACCTTAAGACACAAATCAACCAAAACCCTAATGTCACCTAGATACTCCAATGTCACCTCAAGTATCCATGGGTATGATTATACGAGATGCATCACACAATCTCAGATTCATCTATGCAAACCAACACAAAGTATTTCAATGAGTGCCTCAAAGATTCTACCGGAGAGTCAAGACGAAAATGTGTGCCAACCCCTATGCATAGGTTCATGGGTGGAACCCGCAAGTTGATCACCAAAATATACATCAAGTGGATCAATAGAATACCCCATTGTCACCACGGGTATCCCACGCAAGACATACATCAAGTGTTCTCAAATCCTTAAAGACTCAATCAGATAAGATAACTTGAAAGGGAAAACTAAATCCATTACAAGAGAGTAGAGGGGGAGAAACATCATAAGATCCAACTATAATAGCAAAGCTCAGGATACATCAAGATCGTATCACCTCAAGAACATGAGAGAGAGAGATCAAACACATAGCTACTGGTACATACCCTCAGCCCCGAGTGAGAACTACTCCCTCCTCGTCATGGAGAGCGCTGGGATGATGAAGATGGCCACCGGTGAGGGGTCCCCCCTCCGGCAGGGTGCCTGAACGGGTCTAGATTGGTTTTCGATGGCTACGGAGGCTTCTGGCGGCGAAACTCCCGATCTATTCTGTTCCCCGATGGTTTTAGGGTATATTGGTATATATAGGAGGAAGAAATTCGTCAGGGGAGCCACGAGGGGCCCACGAGGGCGGAGGGCGCACCCGGGGGGGTGGGCGCGCCCCCTGCCTCGTGCCTTCCTCGTTGCTTCCCTTATGTACACCCCAAGTCTTCTGGATTACTTCCGTTCCAAAAATAAGTTCCATGAAGTTTCAGGCCAATTGGACTCCGTTTGATTTTCCTTTTCTGTGATACTCTAAAACAAGGAAAAAAACAGAAATTGGCACAGGGCTCTGGGTTAATAGGTTAGTCCCAAAAATAATATAAAAGTGTATAATAAAGCCCATAAACATCCAAAACAGATAATATAATAGCATGGAACAATAAAAAATTATAGATACGTTGGACACGTATCAGGGACCTTGATCCAAGACCTAGAGGAGACCTTTGAAAGCCTTTGCCAGGTGGACTTACGGCTCAACCCGGAGAAATGCGTGTTTGGCGTCCCTTCCGGCAAGCTGCTGGGTTTCCTGGTGTCCCACAGGGGGATCGAGGCCAACCCAGAGAAGGTCAAGGCCATTGAAGACATGAGTCCACCGCAGACCCTCAAGGAAATGCAGAAGTTGGCTGGTCGGGTGACTGTGTTGGGGCGCTTCATCTCCAAGCTGGGAGAGCACGCCCTACCCTTCTTCAAGCTGATGAAAAAGAAGGGCCCGTTCAAGTGAACCCAGAGGCCGACCAAGCTTTTCAAGACCTCAAGAGATACCTGACCAACCCTCCAGTGATGGTGGCGCCGCGACCTCGCGAGCCCCCAGTGCTCTATCTTGCCGCCACCCCGTACTCAGCCAACGCGGCTCTGGTGGCAGTTCGGGAAGAACACCAAGCCAAGGGCGCATCGCGTCGTGCCACGCCTCCAGCAGAGACGACGCAAGATCAGAAGGGCACCACAAGGGCCGCAGGAGCAGCGGCAGAGGATCAGGCTCAGTAGGACGGCGCCCCAAACCCACAAAGTCCCTGACTAGCGATCAAGAATTAGGGGTTACCTCGACTCAGGAGGCACCCCAACTCCAGGAGGGCGCAAGCCTCATCTGCGCGCCTACCCTCGTCTAGCGCCCGGTATACTTCATTAGCACGAAGTTGCGGGATGCAAGAGCACGGTACCCCATGCCTCAAAAGCTCCTACTCGCGCTCCTGGTGGCCTCGCGAAAGATGCGGCACTACTTTCAAGGCCACCCCATCAAGGTCATCTCAGCCTACCCATTGGAAAGAGTGCTCAGGAGCCCCAACTCTGCTAGAAGGGTCGCTGAGTGGAACATCAAGTTGCAAGCATTCTAGTTGGAGTTCAGTACTACCAGGGTCATCAAGGGAGCCGCGCTCGCTGATTTCATGGCAGAATGGACAGACGCCCCGGCGTTTGAAGTAGGCTAAGACTGGCCCCTCTCGTCGGGAAGCGAGGCGCCCAATGGCTGGGTCATGTATTTTGATGGCGCCTTCGCGCGCCAGGCTGCGGGGGCTGGAGCAGTGCTCATCTCGCCCACTTAGTACAAGATCTACTACGTCGTGCAGCTCTGCTTCCAGCAGGGAGAGAAGGTCTCCAACAACATTGCAGAATACGAAGGCCTCATAGCCGGCTTGAAGGCTGCAGTGGCATTGGAGGTAAAGCGCCTCACCGTCAGGGGCGACTCACAGCTCCTCGTCAACTTCTCCAAAAAGATATACGAGCCAAGGGACGAACACATGGAAGCATACCTCGCGGAGGTGCGCAAGATGGAGAGACAATTCCAGGGCCTGGAGTTGCAGCACGTGCCCCGTGGCACCAACAAGGAAGCTGACGACATCGCCAGATGAGCATCCAAGCGACAGCCCCAGGAGCCTGGCGTCTTTGAGGAGCGGCTCTTCAAGCCATCAACAACGCCACCGCTTTCAAGGACAGCTCAGCCTCGGGAGGAACTCCCACAGCCGTCTGCCACAGGAGCCCCGGCCTGTGGCCCGACCTCGGGAGCGCGCCTACTCCTGGCGCTCGAGCCCCAGGAGGGATGCTGGACCAAGGAATTCAAGGAATACCTGATGCAAGGGACGTTGCCGGAGAAGGAGGAGGAGGCGGAGCGCGTGGCCCGTCAGGCCACATCATACTGCATCTGGGACGGTGATTTATATAGGAAGCGACCAAATGACGTTTCACTATGTTGTATCTCTAGGGAACAGGGGAAAGAGCTGATAGCCGACATACACGGCGGGGACTACGGGCACCACTCGTCATCGCGAACCCTCGTTGGCAAGGCATTCTGAAGTGGATTCTACTGGCCTACGACACTCAACAACGCAGCTGAGCTGGTGAAGTCCTGCGAGGCCTGCCAATTCCATGCCAAGCAGATCCATCAGCCAGCTCAGGGCCTCCAGACCATTCCACTCTCATGGCCGTTCGCAGTCTGGGGGCTGGATATTCTGGGCCCGTTTCCTCGGGCGCCTGGGGGCTATCGATACCTCTATGTCGCCATCGACAAGTTCACTAAGTGGCCGGAGGTTGAAGCCGTCCATGCCACCCCAACTGGCTCTGTGCTCAAGTTCATCAAGGGCCTCGTGAACCGTTTTGGGGTCCCCAACCGCATCATCACCGATAACGGCTCGCAGTTCACTAGTAATCTTTTCAAGTCATATTGTGCTAACATTGGAACGCAGATCTGCTACACCTCGGTAGCACACCCCAGGAGCAATGGCCAGGCCAAACGTGCCAACGCGAAGGTCCTGAGGGGCCTCAAGACCAGGACCTTCAAGAAGAGGCTCGAAGCCTGCGACAGGGGCTGGCACGACGAGCTCCGGTCCGTGCTGTGGTCGATCCGCACCACCGCCACCAAGCCAATGGGAGAAACCCTGTTCTTCCTCGTCTACAGAGCAGAAGTAGTCCTCCCTCATGAGGTCAAGCATCGCTCCACACGGGTCCTGGCGTTTGATGAGACGCAGCAGGATGCACGCGGGGGATGGACCTCATGCTGGGAGAGGAACGTCACCGTGAAGCTACACTACGGGCGGCAAGATACCAGCAGGCGCTGCGGCGGTACCACTGTCGCAGCGTCCACTCCAGGACTCTTGAGGTGGGTGACCTCGTCCTGAGGCGGGTGCTCTCCAGGGAGGGGCTGCATAAGCTCTCACCCATGTGGGAGGGCCCATTCAAGGTCGTCGACGTCTCCAGGCCTGGCGCCACGTGCCTGGAGTCGCAGGACGGGGTACCCGTCCAAAACGCTTGGAACATCCAACACCTCCGGAAGTTCTACCCATGAAGAAAGGCCCAGCGCCTGTGAAGAAGGCCCGGTGCCTGTGAAGAAAGGCCTAGTGCCTGTGAAGCAAGGCCCCGTGCCTATGAAGAATCGCCGCCCGTGACACTCTCACGTAATAATGAGTGGGGCTGTACACGCCCCAGAGTCTTAGGAGTGCCGCCCTCGGGCCACGGGGGCTCCCTCCCACACCGAGTGGCAGCACTTAGCTGCACGCTGGTGAGAAGACGTCTAAGACTAGACTAGGTGCCGGACACGGCTTTTCATTTGCTTTCTGAAGTTGGCTCGCCCCTCTTTTAATTGAAATTTGCTTTCTGGTGTCTCTTGCTGGTCCCGTTTTATCGCTTTCCGCCTTTGTTTCTGCCTTCGCCTCTTTGGTCGACCTGTACTCTCCCTCGCGTCCCTTGCGAGGGGGCTGAACAGGTACCTTCATGAGCTTCCTCCTTCTGTCTTTTCGCGAGGCACCCTCGTTCGAGCCCACAAGCTGGCGCACCTCTCCTAATCCGTGCCCCACGGGTATCGCGGTGCAAAGCGCCGGCTCAAGGCCAGCGGCGCCTATGACCAAGTCCCGGGTGAATGATAAACCTCTTGACAAATTTTTTGCAGTTCCTAAGCGTATATCAGGTCAAGAAGGCCTCGACAGGTACTAGGAAGCAAGCGCCTCGTGAGGAGGAGGCCACTCAAAACAAGCTGAGCTAAGTTATCCCTACATAAAACAACGATGTTGCGACACAGCACAGGAACGACAAACATACCATAACAATTGAGATCATAGTTCGATGCACGCCCCTCCGGGGCCCATTCTGGTTTCTTTCTGATGCAGGAAGGAAAAGAAGAACAAAATAGAAGCGATGCCTACAGCGGTCCACGGGGACAGGCCGCAGTGCCTTCCTGAGCTCAGCCGGACCCCTCCTCGCGCTTCACGGAGGCACGACGACGTGACGACCTGCCTCCGTCTTCGAAGCGGGCACGACGATGTGGCGGTTGGTCGTAGCTGCCACTGCTGGAGCTATTGCTGGGGGAAGAGTTGCCATAGCCGGATGAGACGTGGTCGGCACCAAGGGCGGGTTCGACCTCATCCTCGTCGTAGTCGTCGCAAGGCCGAGCACCTCCTCGTCGTCGTTCACCTCCGGGCAGCACCCGGCGTGGCGACCATCTTCCCCAAACACCCTCACATAGAGGGTCACGTCGCCGTCGTACTTGAAGTGGAGGGTGCACCGCCTGCCCAGGCCGCGCGCGGGCGGAATGTTTGCCAACCGCGGGCCAGAGCTATATTGCCCGCAGCAAAGACCTCGACCCAGGAAGCCCTGTTGTAGCAGCCGTCTGCCTGTAGCCAAAGCCCGCCTGGACCTGAGGCCGGCAGCTCATCGGCGAAGAAGCGCGGGAGATGAAGCCAATTGCCGGCCGGGTTCTCCGACCAGACGACGAACTCTGGCAGCATCTCCGTCGAGTGGAAGCGCGACCGGGGAGGCCACGCGACCATGGTACGTCTCCCTTCATCAACGGGACTGCCATGACCAGAGCGACCCCTGCCCCGCGTAGCAGCACCACCACGGTTGCGCGGGGCCGCGACGGGGGTTGTGGTGTGCTTGCGTGGACGGCGGTGTCCACGCTTGGGCACCGGAGAGCCGGGCCCCTCGCGAAGGGCCTTCCCCTTTTCTGCGGCAGTGAACCTCCTCAATGGCGCCATTGGTAGCAGGAGAGGTGCAAGGAAGGAGAAGAAGCGGAAAAGGAAGAGGAAAGAGGGGCGACGGGAGCTCCGCCCCCTGCCATTTATACCAGGAGAACGCCAACTAGCACCCCCCACGATCATAGGTAATGATGGTTTTCCTTGCATGTCGCAGGGACTTGTCAAGTCGGGCAGTTGCCGAGGCAGCGTGGGGAAGCGGAGACGCCCACGTCCAATCAACCGCCACACGTCGCCCCAGGCCGCAGGCTATTGGGGCCCACGGCACTTCGCCCTTGACCCTCGGCTTCGCCTTGAAGCCAAGCCCGAGCGCGCTTTGGGCCCAGGGGCTACTGTCGGCATTTTGGGAACAGGGGTCCCTAGACTTGCCTGCCTGTGGCCCACGGCGTGGCTCTGCGAGCGGGCCAGTACGACCCATCTTCACCAGCAAGCACCCAAGACCCTCGCGAGGCGGACGACACAAAACCTCCTTAGGAGCGGCCCCGCCAGGTGGGCTCGCGAGGGGCGGAGAGATCAAGGCACGGCAAACCTCGCGAGGTTCTCGTGACGTGAGCCATGACGATCGAGACCAGGCGGGCACCAGGCGGGCGCCAGCACGCACAGCGTCCTTGTTTCCTCTTTGGTGCTAAGGGGGCAAGCGCAGGCGCGGAGTACCGAGGCATCAAGCAAAGGTTTCCATATCGGTGCAACGATACCAAGACCAGCAGGCGGCAAGACGGAGGTCACCCATGGAGCCCAAGGCGGCGTCACCACCACAGCCTTTTGTAGGCGAAGACCACTTTTGTCAGGATAAGCTGTACTAGCTGTCCCCTTTCAAATTGGCCGTTGTTGGCTCCCTTCCCTCTCAATATTTGGGGAGAGGACCAGGGCCTCTATAAATAGGACTAGCCACCACCGTAGCTAGGGCGACCTCATCTGAGACGGGGAAACCTGATCTGAGACTGGCGACCTCATCTGAGACGGGGAAACCTGATCTGAGACTGGCGACCTCATCGTAGACTAGAACTAGTTCATCCCCACAATCACATCCACCAAGCATAAGAACACCTCAACCCTAGGAGGCTATTCTTCCTTTTGTATTGTTCATCATCAGCCCAAGAGGCAATCCACCACCACCACACTAGAGTAGGGTATTACACCACAACGGTGGCCCGAACCAGTATAAATCTTGTGTCCTTTGTGTTGCGAGCTCGACGAGTTAGTTCGTAAGATCTTAGCTGAGTTAGGATGTGGATCGGTAGGGGGAAATCTTCGTGCGCACCCTCGAGTTCGAACCTGAAGGGTTTTTCCAGAACCCGTGATCCGACACCTTGATTCAAATTTTCAGTATTTTACTCCCGCCTCTACATCCCTCGCAATCCCGAAATTATCTGCTCGCCCTTGATCCAAATTTTCAGTAGCCCTGCCTTGTTACTCCCGCCTAGTAAAATTTCCAGTTGCCGCAGTATTTCCTCAAACACAACCTCCGCTCACACAGACACACACAACCCTCGAAACCATTGGTAGGTCACCGCCATCGCCGGCGCCTCCATCCTGAACCTCTGCCTGTGTGCCGGGGAGCTTGAGTAGCCAATGGCCAAAAAGAGCTTTATCGCGGCCTTTTCGCCCGACGCCAGCGAGGTGGTCGCCAAGGTGTCTCCGTCGTCCTCCGCTGGCCTGATCCGCCAACGCCAGTCCCCCGATCCGCCCGCCGCTGCGCCCCTACGACGGTTCGAGGACTTCCCCGTTCTCCCCCAAACCCGACAGACGATGAAGTCCTACCTCGGGGCCCGGCAGCAGCGGTGGGGGACGTGGATCGCCGAGATTATAGATCGAGAGACCCACACCCACTGGTGGCTCAGTAGCTTCCACACGTCGGAGCACGCGGCCATGGAGTACGAATGCTGGCAGGTCCGCTACCACGATGCGACGTCTAGGCTCAATTTCCCCTCTGGCACACGTCCGGTCCACCTCGTTTCACCGGAGCCAGGGGTGGTGAGCTCAGCTATGGCGCGAGAGGACCGCGAGGCGTGGGATCGTCTCGAGGCCGAGGCCGCCGCCGAGGCCTACATGCAAGAGCTCCATTGACAACAGCCGGAGTTCATGGAGGCGAAGCGGGCGATCTTTGCCGGCGCGAAGGGTGGCGAGGTTATCACGCTCTCCTCCAATGACGAGGTCGAAGGCGGCGAGGACGGGGCGCGGAGGGCGGCGAGGTTATCGCGCTCTCTTTTGATGACGAGGTCAAAGGCGGCGGCGACGGCGGCGCGGAGGGCGTTTAGGTGGGCCCCCAGGATGAGGGGATCAACATCGACGAGTGGAGGAGTGCCTTCCCCAACGGCTCCGACGATGGTACTGGCCCGTACCCGGCTCGCGGCACACCGTACATGACGAGGAAGGATTGGATCGACCTCTACTTCGACCGAAAGTAGTTTAGCTTAGTTTAAATTTATGTTTTATGTTCGGTTATGCAAAACTATCTATGTTTATGTTTGAATGCATGCTACTTTCGGTTGAACCTGCTTTTAACTTGAGCAAATTGAAGTTTACAACCTTAAGTTTTAGGGGATGGAGTAGAAAAGGACAAAAATTGCTGGAGTATATATATATATATATCCACTAAGGGTTTTAGTCCTTTAGCTTTTTAAGGATTGCCTAGAGATGTCCTTATGACTTGTTTATTTTAGTTCTTCATAATGTGATGCTCTATATGTGCAACTATTTGCTGTGGAGTTCAATTTCATCAATAACAGTTTCAACAATACCACTATGAATTACGATATTTGGTTGCTATTAAGGATATTGCAGTTAACATGCCTTTTTGTTTTTCAGTTGTTGTTTAGCAACATGCATTGTACTGAATGACTAAATAGGCAATCCCATGCTACATAGCAACAAGGAAGAGTGTTACCTTAATGTTCTGATGATGTCTAGATATACATGTAATAAAATCTTATATAATGGATGGATGGAATATTGTACTACATCATTTTTCAATTGTTATTTATCTTCTAATATTAACTTAGTGCTTTTAGGTACATATATCATTGCCAAAGATCCACACTTCGACCCTTTCTACGCATGGGGCAATGAGATATTCATGAACCATCATCAAGTGAGGAAACTGATAAAGATTGTTACTAAAATGGGTCAAAAGATGTCAATCGAACTATTTGTTTACACTTTATGCAAGACAACAGTGAACTGCAGGATGGTAAGTAAGAGCCCTGTAGCCTTCTTTTTATTGCCCGTAATGAGTTGTGTTAGATGACAATATCTGAATCTTTTTCTTTTGCAGTGGATCCTGAAGCAGTTTACTCAACATTACCTCTCAAACTACATGATTGGCGGCCAACCATCACAAGTGGTTGGACTAGAGTCCTGCATGCCTTCTGCATCCAGGAGAGCACAATAGGGCCATTTCGCTTCGCCTTGTTCAGCAACTGGAATGTCTGTCGCCTCTTTCTTTACCATCTGTAATAGTACAAGTATAGAACCCTGGTACATCATTCTTTATTTGGTGCTTCTGTAATTCTTAAACATATGTACCTATGAATCGAATAATGCATTGGTTGTTTGAACCTGATGGATATGAATAAAGCTATAGCCTACTTTCAAGTTTAAATTAGGGACAATTTTAAATAGCAACAATTAAATTAGGGCGAAATTACATTGTGCAGGTCATTATGGCACACACGGTTGGTAAAACACAAACGTTTGCGATATACACCATAATCCGAGATGGTTCACATAGAGGAAACATGTGCAAGCATGCACACAGTTGCCGTTCGCAAAGCGTGTGTGATGTCAGACACTATCACATACAGTGCGGGAAAACTAAATGTGTGTGATTGTCTACCTATCGTACATGGTTTATAATCATTAACTGTTTGTGATGTGCCAGGCATCATAAATCTCCCGTGCCTGGAATCTGCCTAGAATGTGCCTGGAAAGCTTCCGTGCCTAGAATCTGCCTGGTTTTAGGCAGAACCACAAAACTCCGACTGCGATGGCAATGCGAGCACAAATGAGTAGCAAGGATGAAGCGTTTGGGATATTCGAGATATCGGAAACGATTATATAGGGACAATTCTATGCGTCAAGGCTCCCTATCCCCGATGGTTTCTGGGTCGTGTGGGAAGGACCCTCCTATCGCCCACACTTACTTGGCGACGGTTCCAAATGCCATCGCGGAAAGGGGTAAAAAACCGTTTGTTTAGGACCGACGCGCACCAGTGCAATCATTAGAAAATGCTCTTTCTAAGAATTCTCTTTTACCTCTAAGCATAGCGGTTCTTTTCTTACTTTCATCCATAGAAACATATAAAGCTTTAATTGATTCATCAACCTTCGGTGCAAAAAATTTCAACTTGAGATTTTCTACATCGTGAGAAATTCTATCAATGCTTCTAGACATATCATCAATCTTACTCAATTTTTCTTCTATCTTAGTATTAAAAGACTTTTGAGCATTTATAAATTCTTTAATATTATTCTCAAGATTAGCGGTGTTACTATTATTATTGTAAGAAGAATTACCATAACTATTAGCGGAATTTCCAGGAAAAGGTCTAGGATTAAAATTACCTCCATAAGCATTGTTATTAAAATTGTTTTGCAAGAAAAAATCCACATCTACGGGATCACTATTTTGCTCAAACAAAGTAGACAAAGGCACATCATTAAGGTCAATAGGAGTACTTTTACTAGTAGCACATTTCATCAGAGCATCAACTTTTTCACTCAACATACTAATTTCTTCAATCGAATTAACCTTTTGACTAGTAGGCGCTCTTTCGGTATGCCATTGTGAATAATTTGTCACAATATTATCAAGCAATTTAGTAGCTTCACCCAAAGTAATTTCCATAAAAATACCACCCGCGGCGGAATCTAAAAAATTTCTAGAAACAAAATTCAATCCCGCATATTTTTTTTGTATAATCATCCAAAGATTTAAGCCATGAGTAGGACAATTTCTTAGCATAAATTTCATTCATTCCCAAGATTGCGCAACATGCTCATGCTCAAGTTACTTAAAATTCATGATTTGAGTCCTAAGGGAAATAATTTTTCCAAGCAGAAAATACTTAGTAATAAAAGCGTCTTTGCACTTATCCCAAGAATCGATACTATTGTGAGGCAAAGAAGAAAACCAAATTTTTGCACGATCGTACAAAGAGAAAGGAAATATTCAACTTCACAATATCATTGTCCACATCTTTTTTCTTTTGCATATCACACAATTCTATGAATGTGTCTAGATGGGGCGCGACATCCTCATTAGGAGTACCCGAAAAATTGCTCTTTCATAACAAGATTCAAGAAATCAGCATTAATATCACGAGATTCCGCACTAGTGGCGGGAGGAGCAATTGGAGTGCTAATAAAATCATTATTATTGGTATTTGCAAAATCACATAACTTGGTATTTTCTTGAGACATTGTGACTATGCAAACAAGATTGCAAACAAAAACAGATCTGACGAGAAAACGACGAACGAAAAAGAGGACGAATAAAACGGGAATTTTTTTTGAAGTGGGGGAGATGAAAATGAGAGGCAAATGGAAATTAATGTAAATTACAAGGAGATGAGGTTTTTGATTAGGAACCAGATAGATGTCGCCAGAAATTCCTTTTGATGTCGCTTGAACTACGTCGATATTTCCACAAAGAGGAAGGGATGATGCAGCACAGCTACGGTAGATATTTGCCTCAGTTATGAAACCAAGGTATCAATCCATATCAATCCATTAGGAGATCCAAGCAACACTATGTAAACACTACCTGCACACAAAGAACAAATACTTGCAACTCGACGCGTATGAGGGGTTGTCAATCTCTCTTTCGGGTAACTGATGTCTACTTGAACTACGTTGGTATTTCCCCCAAGAGGAAGGTGTCGGGGGAAACGACACCTACGGGATCATGAATAATCCCTTTTGCTACGGTTGGTGGGCGCAGGGCTGTGGAAAGAGTGGGTTTGAGGGATCAACACGGGGGGATTATCCAGGTTCGGGCCGCAAGTGATGCGTAATACCTTACTCCTGCTGGTTCATGTTTATCTGGTGTTCTTGGACTAGCTACAAAGCGTGTAGGGTCCAAAAAGTCCGAATCCTCTCTCAGTACACCACGGGCCTCCTTTTATAGTCAAAAGGGCCTGCCACAATGGCACACAGGAGGTGGAAGGTTGTACAGTAGTTGAGTCTATCTCCTGGCACCGTAGGACAAACGCCTTTAATGCGATGCAGACGTGCCCTTCTTGCTTTATCGGGGACGGCAAGGAAGCTTGTCCCAGTTGTCGCCGCCTCGCCTGGCTTCGACGCGTGTCCGAACTGACAAGGCGTGTAGTGCCATACTGGCTGGCTGCTGAGTTGGTGCGGTGGCAGAGTTTTCACGAAGATCTACATGCCACCATGCAGGTGCTTGCTGAGTTGGCCTGGAGGCCGCATGTCGCCATGCAGGTGCTCGCCTAGTTGGTGAGCTGGCAGCTGTGTGGGAATGGCGGTGGGGTCTTGGTAGGTGTGGGCCTAGCTGCAGCCCCGCAGATGTCTTCGGCAAGGGTCTTGCCGGGGGGGTCTCGTGGGTATCCTCGGCAAGGATCTTGCCGAGGATCTTCGTCTTCTGATTCTCATCTAGTCTTGTATGTTCTTGGTCTCCATACAGATCCGCATGCCACCACGGAGGCGCTTCCCAAGCTTTGGTTCCAAAGTGGTTGAGGGCGTCAGAACTCTTAGGCTGAAGGGTGGCAGCTCTGTTGGCGTTGGGCAAGTTGCCCCGGCAAGGTTCTTGCCGGGGCTGTGGAGGCCACCCCGGTAAGGGCCTTTCCAGGGGAGTTCACCTCACCCTTTTGCTCTTCGTGTTTCTGGCTTGGCGTTGCTCTGGTAGTATTGGGCCTTTGCTTCCTCTTCTCCGCCAAGCATGGTCGCGGGCGTGGGGCTGCGACTGCCCATGCAAAAGTAAATGGGTACAAAAAGGGACCCCTACTTTTGTACACCAACAGGAGCCCCCAGGCCTGGGCCACATATAAGCGCTGGGCGTTATTAGGCCAGGCCCAGAACGGTGCACGGGCGTGCGCACGGTGGAGTTTTTACTGGAGTAACTCCCTCGCTCGTTGCGCTTCCCCACGACCCGCATTGAATGTGTGACATGGGGGTCGTGCGTGGGGTAGTTGCTGCACACATGCTTCACATCGTGGTAAAGAGGCGGCTCGCGCCTTCCCCATAAAAAGTGGAAAATGCAGGGGTGCGGCTCATTTACTAAGTGGACTCGAGTCGCGGCCTTCAAGGTGCCCGTGCCCCATGATCACGGGATGGAAAACAGTCGCTTCACTTGTCTTCTCGATCTTGGCTTGCTCGCCACGTGTCCCCCATGCGTCGAAAATGGTAGGCGGTGGACACTAGGGGCACGGGCCTTAAATGGCGAGGCGGGAAATCGGGTCGTCGCTGATTGGAGCAGCGGGTCGGTCTTGATTCCCTGCGCCCCTGGCGACCGGGTTGGTTAAGTGGGGCGGCCTAGCCTCGTCCCCGCCCCTTTATAAGAAGGGGAGGGGGATGGCATCCCTCAATCCTTCATCATTCATATCCTTCCACCTTGGCTCCTTCCTTCCTTTTGCTATGGCGAGAGGGCGCGTCGTCACTTCGATGGCGGCGACGAGGGTCTCTGCTCGACAGCGTGCCCCTCCTTCGCAAGAGCTCGTGGCGGTGGAGCCGTCCGTGATAGGGAGAGGGAGGGGGCGAGGCCGAGGTCGCCATGGTGCTCGGGGAAGAGGAGGGCGGGGCAGCGTACCGGTCTCGCCTCCGCCAGCGTCCCCTCCCCCAATGGAGGGCCACGTCGGAGACCAGCCCCGCGAATTCGTCATCAGGCTGCACATGCCAGTGCGCCGTCGTCTTCGTCTCCCTACTCCTTTGCTTGGGAGATGGAGATCGACCCACCATAGGCTTTGAGGCTACACATGAGGGGCTGTAGGAATGGCAGCATGCGGGTCGACGTCGACTTCCCCGCCCCTCACGTTATGTATCTTTGTCGTGGATGGAAGACCTTCGCTCGTGCCCACAGCCTATCGGAGGGGCTCGTTCTCCCCTTCAAATTAATGGAGAACGACCTGCTCTCCGTCAAGGTCTTTGGGGACTTGGGAACTCTCCTAAGGTGTTATGTGCAGAGCTCCTCCAATGATGAAGACTCCTCCTCAAGCAGGAGTGACGAGGAGGACAGCGACATCGACGACGAGGGCGTCAAGTAGGAGGACGCCGACTGACCGCGCCGCCCTCCTCCCTCGGCCGTGCGCCCTGCCGAGGGTCTTTCTCGTCAAGCTCTCCATCGGCGCGTTCCCCATCGCCTCCTTTTTCCTTCACCTGCCATACCTGGGAGGAAAGGGGTAAGAACGGGGATCGCAGAGCACTTATCTTTTTTAGTTTTTAAGCCTGCGGGCACTCGTTAGATTTAAACCTTGTAATCCGCTTGCTCATGTTTACATTCCGTACGAACTGTTCTTGTCTGGAACGTATTAATGAAAAAGGGTGCTTGCTGGGTTCTTTGTGCGTGAGCGAGGCCCATGCCAAGGAATGAATGCTTGTATTCCTAAGATAAACATTATCGCCCGACAACAGGCCTTGACGTCCCCTCACTGCATAGCACAACCATACTCACGCTCTCGGCGGAGGCAGGGGCGAAGTAAGATTAGGCCCTTCGTTTGCTCCCTTGTCACCGCGACTACAACCAAGTTCTGGCCCAGAGAATAGTTCTTGGGCATAGGAAAGGGGCAGCACGGTGGCCCAGGAATAAACGAGGCATCATACGTCCCAGTTCCATATGGAAATGCATAACAGGGGATAAAAGACTTATCTGAATCCACAGCCCCCGGCAACCTTGACCGTGGTTGAATACTTAAATCTGCATCCCCCGGCAATGGCTTGCCAGGGTCGAGGATGTCGATCCGTCTCCCTGCCCTTAAATGGTTTGGTAGAAAAGCCGGTGCAGCTTGCGAACGAAAGAAAGGACTGGAAAAGATAGAAAGACACACACCCGACTTCTATGATATGGGTTAGTTGTCGCTGAGCACTATCAACCCTACCAAAGAGGGAGACATAACCTAGCATGCATGCTAAAACTTAGGGCACCAGCGCTTCATTTATTTATGCTCAGGGTCTGCGCCTGGCTCTGTGCAAAGGGTTACATGCCTTGTCGGCAAGGCTTGTACAAAAGGTGGTTTGCCGGGAGGCCCGGCAACCGCGCCTTATGGGTAAAACTTACGATGATATTCGATGTTCCAGGAGTTGCTCACTGGGATACCATCTTCGGTCTCCAGGCGGACTGCGCCAGGCCTGGTGACTCGTATTACCCGATAAGGGCCTTCCCACTTTGGCGTCAACTTGTTGGAATTTGTGGCCGACTGAATGCACCAAAGAAAAAGGTCACCTTCCTTAAGACTTCAGGCATGAACCTTGTGGCTATGGTAGCAGCGCAAGGCTTGCTGGTAGCTTGCAGCTCGCACAGCCGCCCAAAGACGATCTTCCTCAAGGAGCGTCGCGTCATCTTGCCGCAACTACTCTTGCTCAATCTCGTCATAAGCGAGCACTCGAGGTGACCCGTATGTGAGTTCCGTGGGGAGAACCGCTTCTGCCTTGTATACCAGGGCAAAGGGTGTCTTGCCGGTGGCTCGATTTGGCGTCGTTCTGATCGACCAAAGAACCACCAGCAACTCATCAATCCAGTGCCTTCCACACTTGTGCAGTCTGTCAAAAGTCTTTGTCCTCAGGCCTCGCGGTACTTCAGCATTCGCCCTGTCCGCCTAGCCATTGCTCCATGGATGTGCCACTGAAGCGAAACAGACCTTGCTACCGAGGTCCTGGATGTATTGCGTGAAGGTGCGGCTTGTGAACTGCGTGCCGTTGTCGGTGATGATCTTGTTCGGCACACCAAAACGGAAAACTAGCCCCTTGAAGACCTTGATGGATGGTTGTGTTGTCACCTTCCTCACTGCTTCCACTTCGGGCCACTTTGTGAACTTGTCGATTGCGACGTACAAGTACTCAAAGCCCCCGACAACACGAGGGAAAGGGCCCAGTATGTCGAGCCCCCATACTGAAAATGGCCAGGAGAGAGGGATTGTTTGAAGGGCTTGACATGGTTGATGAAGCTTCTTCGAATGGAACTGACACGCTTCACACTTGGTTACTAGCGCAGCTGCATCCTGGAGGGCTATGGGCCAAAAGAAACCTTGCCGGAATGCCTTGCCGGCAAGGGCCCTTGACCCTATGTGGGAGGCACATACACCTCCATGTATCTCCGCCAGCAGCTCTAGTCCATCCTCTTGAGGAATGCACTTCAGCCTCACGCCGTTTGGCCTCCTTCTGTACAGGGTGTCATGGAATTGTCACGGAAGATGTCCTACTGTGAGGACTTAGTCGTGAGGCCAACGCATCTATGTAGTAGCTTGAAGGGGTTGGTCGGAATCGAGAGACACAAGGTTTTACCCAGGTTCGGCCCCTCACGGTGGAGGTAAAAGCCTACATCCTGCTTCATTGATATTGATGTGATGATCACAATTACATGGGTGCTCTAACTCGAGAGCTCTAGACTTGTTTGTCTAACCCTAACTTATCAAACGTGTGGAACTTGTCCCCCTTGGGGTGCCCTACCCCACCTTATATATGTTGAAGGGGCGGCTTACATGACTAGTCCTATTAGGATTAGGATTACTCTATTACAAGTGGAGTCCTAGTCTTGCTTCCTTTATAAGAGAATATTCCTTATGCTTTCCTCTTAAGCCGGCCTACCATAACGTAAGCCGGCCTTCCTTGAACCACCTACTGGGCCTCCGGGTTTTGTCACTCCTCTAACCCACTGGCCGGGTCATCAATGAGACACCTGGCTCGGCCGGGTCATCAGTGAGTGGAGAGATCCGGGCGGGTCACTTAGTGAGTCGCCAAGTCGGGGCGGGTCACCAGTGAGTCACCAAGTCCGGCCGGGTCATATCGCGGGGTATATCCCCAACATTATCCCCCAGTTTAATTTGGATTTATCCATGTTAAACTGATCCTGCAAAATAAACACAAGAACAAATTTTACAGGTTGTGCTCCAGGTTAAAAAAATTCTTGTAAGCCGGCACCTGATCATCGTTAAGTCCTTGTCATTTCCTTGTTGATATCTACATGTCCATGATCTCATAGAAAATCTCCCTTAGCAGATATGTTTCGACTTTGTCAATGTAAAAAATGCAGATACTTCTTTTGAGAAATCCGGGCCAATAGGCCAGCTTTAGAGTCAATTTGCTGACATTGGTCTCTTGTAGATAAATATTGTAAGAAATAATCTACTTGAATCGGCTTCCAAAGCGCCGACTTAAAAAATATTGGTCTTCAAATACTCATCTGACTTTCAGCCGGCTTGTAGAATTTTGTCGGTTTATCATTGCCAAAATATCCAGTTTGTAAATATTGATAGCACCAGGTCATAATTGTTGCCGACGCCGGGTCATAGTTATTGGTGACGCCGGGTCAATCTGGTTTACTCAAAACTGAGAATTTGAAGATTTTTCTCCCTTATATCCATATTACATGTAGCCCCCAAGTCTTGAGCAGAAACAAAGTGATGACTTAAGACTTGCTTCAATATAAATACTGACACTTTGAAGAAATCCATGTTGTTCATCTTAATCAGTAGTAAAGACTAAATACTCCATATATGTAGCCCCCAAGTGCCGGGTTTTCATGCTTGCAGCAACCTGGGACTTGTAATTGCCTTATATTCACAAAAACTTCAACCAGTGTAGCCTCCAAGGGCCGGGTCATTATGCTATAATGAGTAGGGACTTTATAAATATGATCATATAGATTTGAACAACAACGTGTAGCCCCCAAGGGTCGGCTCAGTAAGATAATATTGAGCTGGGACTTTATATATACTTCTTTGAAAAGAACATCATATGATGTAACCCCCATCATGGGGCTTGAACCCACATCCACAAGATTAAGAACTTTGTGCTTTACCAACTAAGTAGTGGACCCTTCAATATAATAGAATAAAACTTGTGTACCTTGAATTGTTGACAGGAGCAACTAGTAGCCCCCAAGGGCCGGCTCATTATGATGTGATGAGTTGGGTCTTCAATAAGGCCAGTAAAAATGACTTTGCATTAGCCCCCAAGTGCCATGGTGCATGCTGGCAGTGACATGGGACTTGCATATTTGATGTAATCTCAATTTGAATAATGTAGCCCCCAAGTGTCGGGTCATAAGCCTACAGCGACTCGGGACTATTCCTTCCATTGTAGAAAAAATTATATCCATTGATAAAATAATATTCATTGCGCTGAAGCGACTTTGAAAACCTCAATCATAATATTGGTTATTGATAACCATAATAAAAATCTAGCCATGTTGGCTATTAAAGATTTGAATAATACAATCCGGTTTGGAAAACCGGTTCTTATGATATTGAATCGTACTGCCGGTTTAGGATACCTGTGCAGTAAGGGTGATAACCCAATCTTTAGAAGCCAAAACTTCCAAATGTTTATGATTGTCATATATGGCGAATTATCGTCAAAAGTCGATCCGGGTTAACAGAAACCGCACATATATACTTCAGATATGAGCAAAAAGGTCTCAAGGCAAAACCAAAGATTGTTTGCAAAAACTTAAACCAAATAAAAATCAAGGTTTCTGATTCGAATACGATCAGTAAACCGTTCCAAAGGGGTTAAGCTAGGATTCGAATACGATCATGTAGCCCCCAGTGGCTTTGGCATTGCGCCGATCAAGAGGGTACCGACAGCTATGTTCTCTTTGGTTCGAATACGACCTATGTTTGAACAGGAAGCCCCCAAATGACCTTGAGAGGTTTTTAATGACCCTGATTCGAATACGATCCAAGTCGGACCCAAAAGGGGTTAAGCTATGATTCGAATATGATCAAGAAGCCCCCTAGTGAGTTTGGCAGTGTGACGACAAGAGGGTACAGACAGCTATGTTCTCTTTGGTTCGAATATGACCTATGTTTGAACTGGAATCCCCCAAGTGACCATATAAATTTTGGCATCACGCCGATCAAAAGGGTACCGACAGCTATGCTTGATGAGCAGGAAGCCCCCAAGTGACCATAATAAGGTAAGCCGTAAGGCAGGATACCCATGTTTGAACCGCGCATCATGGCAGCAAGTTCTCTTTGGTAACCTTTAATTTTTCTAAGAACTCGAATCTTGCGAGAGGTTAATTCTTCTTGAACCGGAACTTTAAACCGGATTTGAAAGATTCAAAACTTTGTGGGAGACAGATTGTCCTTGAGTCGGATGTTTGAACCGGATTTGAGAAAAAGCTTTGTAAGAAACAAATTTACCTTGAACCGGATGTTTGAACCGGATTTGAGAGTTTCAAAGCTTTGCGGGAGAGAGATGTCTCTTGAACCGGATTTTAAACCGGGATCTTTATTTTGAGCCGGAATTTTTCTGACGGCCTTTTAAGTTTTCACCAATATGGCGGTAGCCTCCGGGACCGGGTTATCTTCCCTCCAATGACCCGGAGTTCCCGAGTCATGTCATTGTAGCCCCCGACTCTCAAGGCGACTCGAGGAGTTGGCTTGAGATTCTCCATATTTGACCGTGATATAAACCGGTATGAGTCATTCAACATCTCAGTGATATAACTTGTCCTGCACTGGAGAACTTGCAAGCCAGAGTAATTGCTCTTTTAAAGAAAGCAATATATAATATAAAATATACTGGATGGATTTCACCAGATGTGTCAGGTCAGTAATTATCACCGTGGAGTTGATGATCACCATGGTGAAGCTGAAATCAATCACGACCGAGCCGGCCACGGGAGCAGACAGATGAGTCGGCCGCGGCATTGTAAGCCGGTGCAGACGAGCAAGTTGTCCTCCTCATTGTAAGCCGGCGCAGACGCGTGAACAGGCCGCGAGAGCGGACGGGCGAGTCGTCCGTGGCGTTGTAAGGCGGCGCGGACAGGCAAGTCGGCCGACGTGTTGATGCAAAACGGACCGCAACACACATGTCCGTTCGGCTGTGCGCACAGCCGAACATGCATCCGCGGTATGATGGCATAAACAATTGTCCTGTGTACGAATGTTACAGGGCAAAGTAATTGTTCTTTGACAAAAAACAACAAGTGTTCAATAAGATAAGTTCAGATAGATATCACCTGATGTTTGTGAATGACAGATGATCTGTATGCCGCGTCAGAGGCGGCTCAATATAATCTCGGTGGTTCAGGCAGACCGGTGACTCCCGGTGGCTCAACACAGCAGAGGTGGCTCAACGCGGCCTCAATGGCTTAATAAACACTAGTCTAAAAGTGATGTTGGCATGCGCGTTATGCGGCACTTTTATAATGAATAATTTCCTGGTATTCTTATCAGACGAATGCGGACTCTGAGCTAGAGCAGCGGACGCACTTGTTCTTCTGCCAGTCTTGTTTTGGACACACAAGTAGTAATAACAAAGTATCACCAATAATGGAGTAATTGATTAATCACTTTGACTAATCTTTCACGTGATGGTTGATGGTCCTTCTGGGAGATTATGCCATTCTGCCTTTCAATTAACACTAGTAGTAAGTCTTTGGAGAGAAAGGGCAGAATCACACCGATTCATTGTTGCATCTTCTTATGACAGCCAGCACAGACTGCACCAGGTCGGCTGCGGTCATGACAAAAATCTTTGTGTGGTTGTGGTCGATGAGGGCGGAATTGGTGTCCGCGGAATGATATTGTTTGGGCAGTAAATTAACTGATCAGGATGATCTGAAGATATTAAAACTTTTTGAACATAGCTAAAGGTTCATCTGAACAATTCCTTATGCTCTCTTGGTCGTCGTTATTGGAGCAGCCGTCTATTGAGGCTTGTTGTTGTTTCTGTGATTGTTCTTGCTTTCGTCCGACTTTGACTGCCATCGATGTGCTTGTGCTGGTGGCCGGATTTGTAATAACAGTAGTAGTACGCATTAGTACTAGTATTAATATACTTGCTCGCTGGAACTTGTAACAACAGCCATCATAGCAGGCTCCCCGCAATTGACCAGTACAGAGCAAGAACCAAGCTGGACACACTGCACCAGAGTAGGCAGCAACTTCCATAGACGGGTTCGGGCGGCCGCTCAGAGCGAGGCCAGGGCGACGGAGTCAGCAGGGTCGGCCCGGGGCGGCTTGGAAGCCGGTGCGGCCGAGGGGCGCCAGCGAGGTGAGCAGCTGTAGCGGTGAGCCGGCGATGTGAAGACCAGATGAAGAGAGCTCGGTGACTCGCCGGAGAGACCGCACCGGCGGGGATGGCTCAAGGCGGCTCAACCTGGCGGCAGCGGAGCTGTACCAGCCATGTGAGGCGGAGGCGAGGTCAGGCCGGGACCACTTTCTTGGAGGCGAAGCTGTACCCACGATCAAATCCGGGTCGTGGTGTCTTCTTTTTTCTTTCTTCTCTTTTTTTTGATGAACCGGTGCATGTGACACAATAACTGGCACTGTAGTACTAGTTGCAACCACATAGCGGACCGTCTCGGATTCCAATAATGATCTATCAAATCCCCTGGTGAATCGCTATGTTGCTGTTGATTCTAGTGAAAGTTTTCATGGCAGCATAACTGGACAGGTCTCGAACTTCCGTGCCGTAGAAAAAACAATAAGATTCGGCGACCCGGACGGATTGCTTGGTCCCGTGCAGAAACACAACAGAGAGTTAAACTCGACGGATCGTCTAGCGACGCGTGCGCCAGTGCACGCAACCCTAATCTCTCCATCTTCAAACTTGCATTTGTCAACCTCAAAATTAATCATAATTCTGAACATAAAAACGATGAACGTGTCGGCTCTGTTCAAGGCATGTCTCATGCCGGGTTATCCTGCGTACTTTTTGTGCTGGCGCTTTTTCCTTCGACACATCGCGGGCTTCTCAATCCCTAAAGAAATCCCTCCAAAAACTCAACACCACCGTGCGCAGACTCCACGGTGGACGCCAACTATCGTGGAATGATATCGGTAAATGTCCTAATGTGAGGACTTAGTCGTGAGGCCAACACATCTATATAGTAGCTTGAAGGGGTTGGTCGGAATCGAGAGACGCAAGGTTTTACCCAGGTTCGGCCCCTCACGGTGGAGGTAAAAGCCTACATCCTGCTTCATTGATATTGATGATGATGATCACAATTACACGGGTGCTCTAACTCGAGAGCTCTAGACTTGTTTGTCTAACCCTAACTTATCAAACTTGTGGAACTTGTCCCCCTTGGGGTGCCCTGCCCCACCTTATATATGTTGAAGGGGCGCCTTACATGACTAGTCCTATTAGGATTAGATTACTCTATTACAAGTGGAGTCCTAGTCTTGCTTCCTTTATAAGAGAATATTCCTTATGCTTTCCTCTTAAGCCGGCCTACCATAACGTAAGCCAGCCTTCCTTGAACCGCCTACTGGGCCTTCGGGCTTTTTCGCTCCTCTAACCCACTGGCCGGGTCATCAATGAGACACCTGGCTCGGCCGGGTCATCAGTGAGTGGAGAGATCCGGGCGGGTCACTTAGTGAGTCGCCAAGTCGGGGCGGGTCACCAGTGAGTCGCCAAGTCCGACCGGGTCATACCGCGGGGCATATCGCCGACACAGGGTATCATCCACAAACTGGTACATGTTGGACTAGCGGGCTACTTTCTCTGCTTCTTCCTGCTCCTCGGGGAGCTCTCCTGTTTGGAGGAAACGGACGGTGGGTTGCGCCCATGCCGGAGCCTGGGGCTCGACGTCAAGGACCAAAGGCACATCTTCGGCCGCAGGGGCAGCTACCTCTACGGTCAGGGCCGGGGGCCCTGTCGGAGGTAGTTGCCCCTCGGCAAGCTTGGGGTACCCAGCAACCTCCTTGCCGGCGGCTCCTGGGAGCTCGGCGGGAAGGTACTTTCCAGGGCTTGTCTTCCTTCGCTTGTTCTGCCCTGCTGATGGTTCTACGGATGGTTGAGTTAACTGAAGTACAAAGGTACCTGGTTCCACATGCAACTTGAGGGCAGCGCGTTTCGACAGGTCATCGGCAACGCCGTTCTCCGCTTGGGGAACATCCTCTGCTTGTAGGCCGTCGAAACGTTCTTCCAACTTCCTCACCTCATTCACGCAGGCCTCCATCAGCAGGCTCTGGTAATCCTTGTTAACTTGCTTGACGACGAGCTGCGAATCACCCCTGATGACGAGCTTCTTGATTCCGAGGTTTGCCGCGATCCTGGGACCGGCAAGCAACCCCTCGTACTCCGCCGTATTGTTCGTTGATTTTTCCCGGGGAAAGTGCATCTGGATTACGTACTTGAGGTGCTCTCTTGTGGGTGCGATGAGTAGCACGCCAGCACCAGCACCTTGGAGTGAGAAAGCTCCATCAAATTACATAATACACTCACTGCTCGTCTCCTTGTCGGGAAGGGTGGTCTCTTGAATCTCCTCGTCGGGCGTTGCGGTCCACTCTGCTATGAAATCTGCCAAAGCTCGGCTCTTGATCGTTGAAGTACTTTCAAACCAGAGGCCAAAGCTCGACAGCTCCAATGCCCACTCCACAATCCTCCCTGTCGCATCTGGGTTGTGCAAAATCCGTTGCAAAGGGAGGTGAGTGACGACGGTGATCTCGTGCGCTTGTAAATAGTGGCGCAGCTTTCTCGAGGCCACGAGGAGGATGAAAAGCAGCTTCTGCATTCCATAATATCTCGACCTAGCCCCCTGCAAGAGGGAACTGACAAAATATACTGGGTGCTGCACCATCTTCTTCTTTTGTCCCACTTTGCCCATCTGCTCAGACTCTGCCTCGCTGGGACCGGGCCTCGCCGAGGGTTCTGGTTTGCTGACGTCAGGCTCTGTCGGGGAGGTCCTCGGCCCGCCATCCGACGGCTCTGCTGCAAGTGCTGCTTCTCCCTCGAGTTCTCTCTGCGCCACAAGCGCGGCACTAACCACTTGATTCATTGCTGCTAAGTACATCAGCAACAACTCTCGTGGTTTAGGCATGACTAGTATTGGCGTCGAGGAGAGGTACCTCTTCAAATCTTGTAGTGCTGCCTCTGCCTCCGGAGTCCATATTACTGGACCCGCCTTTTTCAAAACTTTGAAAAAGGGGAGGGCACGCTCAGCAGATTTGGAGATGAACCTACTCAGGGCAGCAACGCAGCCAGCGAGCCTATGGACGTCTTTGACCTGTTTCGGTGCCTCAATCTGCTCGATCACCTTGATCTTGTCGGGATTTGCTTCGATTCCGCGTTGAGACAGGAAGAACCCAAGAATTTTGCCGGAGGGGACGCCGAACACGCACTTCTTTGGGTTGAGCTTGAGGTTGGTCTTGCGGAGATTTGCGAATGTTTCTTCTAAATCTTGCACGAGCGTGGCCCTGTCCTTGGTTTTGACCACTGTGTCATCCATATAAGCTTCCATATTTCTATGCAGCTGGGGCTCAAAACCAATCTGGACCACTCGGGAAAATGTTGAACCAGTGCTCTTCAACCCGAAAGGCATTTGTACAAAACAGTACGTACCACATGGGGTGATGAATGCGGTCTTCTCTTCGTCTTCCTTCATCATGAAGATCTGGTGGTATCCTAAATAGGCATGAGGAATGACAACAGGTCACACCCGACAGTGGAGTCTACAATCCGGTCGATGCATGGCAGAGGGAAAGGATCCTTTGGACATGCTTTATTGATGTCTGTGTAATCAATACACAGCCTCCACTTCCCATTCGCCTTACGCACCACCACCGGATTGGCCAACCACGTGGGGTGGAGTACTCCTCTTACCAGGTTTGTCGCCTCCAACTTCCCGATCTCTTCAATGATGAACTCTTTTCGCTCCAAAGCTTGCTTCCTGACCTTCTGCTTGATGGGACGCGCGTGAGGACAGACATCAAGATGGTGCTCAATCACCTCCCTGGGAACGCCGGGGATGTCAGATGCTTGCCATGCAAATACATCGACATTCGCCCACAGGAAGGCGATGAGCACGCTTTCCTATTTGTTGTCGAGGGTGGAGCTTATAGTGAAAGCCCCGCCCGCGCCATCCTCCTTGACGGACACCTTCTTGGTTTCTGGTGGTGCAGCCTTGGACTTCTTGCTCTTGCCGGTGGAGCTCTCTGGCACGTCCTCAACGGGAGCATAACACTCCGAAGAGGTGCGCTTGCCGGAGTGGGTGCAAGAGGTCTTGCCGGCCTTCTTCCTTCCCGGGGCTTCAGCGGTAGGAGCGAGTGCCCTGGTGGAAGTTGCTGCAACTGCCTCTCGGTAGAGTTGGTCGGCGCAGATGAGCGCGTCTTTCTTGTCAGAGGGGATGTTGATGATGGTCAGCGGCCCCGGCATCTTCAATGTGTTGTAGGCGTAGTGTGACGCTGCCATGAACTTGGCCAGCGTCGGGCGGCCAAGGATCCTGTTGTATGGCAGGGGGATCTCGGGAACATCAAAAACGATCTTCTCCGTCCTGTGGTTCAGCTCGCCCCCGAACGTAACGGGCAGCGTGATTTTACCTTTCGGTTGACTCCTTCCCGGGTTGAACCCTTGGAATGTGCCCATCTCCTCGAGATCTCCATTAGGAATCTGCAGCTTCTTGATCACAGCGGGCAAGATCAAATTCAGACCAGCCCCACCGTCAACTAGCACTTTGGTCACCTTGAGGTTGCGTATTGTTGGTGAAACCAACAACGGCAAACACCCGACCGCAGTTGTGCAATCAGGGTGATCCTCGGTGTCAAAAACGATGGGCGTGCGGAACCAGTTCAGTGGCTTTTGGGCATCGAATGACGGCTCCGCTGCAGTGACCTCACGCACCCGCTGCTTCAGCTGGCGATGTGAGGTGTGCAATGAGGTGCCACCGTCGATGCACATGGACTCTGTAGCCTTCTAGAACTCGTGCTCACCGGACTCATCGTCCTCGTCGTGATCATCATCTTCCTCTTTGTTGTTGAGGCCCCGAGCGGGCCTCTCTTGTTGGTTATCTTTACCGCAGCGACCCCCTTGGCCGCCACGCTTCTTGTCAGGCCCCTCGGCACCATCCTGACCCTTCTCCTTGTATCGCCTTTCATATTCAGCCTTCTGCTTTTCTACCAGCAGCTCAACCTGTCGGCAGTTCTGGACGTCATGGTCCTTGGTGCGGTGGATCTTGCAGTACTATTTGTCGGAGCCTCCTGGCTTGCCGGCGGCCGCCAGGGCCAAACAGGCGGCACACTTGGCAACCTCCTTGCCGGGGTCATCAGCTTTGGCCTTTTTGGTGGCGTCGGACTCGTTGGATCCCTCAACGACAAGCACAGTCTTGACCTTACGTTTCCTGTTGCGGCACTGGCCCTTCTTTGTCGGGGCGGCGGTGTCTTCGTGTGTGGAGTCGGTTTCCCCATCGGCGTCTTCACCGGGGTACTTCCTATCCTCTTCAGCTCGAGCACATCTATCAGCCAGAACATAAAGTTCAGCCACACCCTTGACCTTGTTCATCGCCAACTCTTCACGCATCTTGCGGTTGCGCACATTCTGATGGAATGCGTTGATGACAGCGGCAGGATGAACATCTGGGATGTTGTACTGCACCTGTCTGAACCTCTGTATGTACTTGCGCAGGTTTTCACCTTCTTTTTGGGGGATTATATGCAAATCGCTCCCCGGCCATGAGCTTGGTGGCCTCCAGTGAAGGCGCCAACAAACTCATGGCACAAACCCAACCAAGAAGAAATGGAATCCACTGGCAAGTGCATCAACCACAACATGACGTTGGGTTTGAGTGCCAACGGGAAGTAATTGGCAAGCACCTTGTCGTCGTGAGCTCCAACAGCTTGCATCGTGATGGTGTAGATGCCGAGGAACTCCGACGGGTGGGTTTTGCCGTTGTACTTCTCGCCAACATCGGGCTTGAACGTGCGGTGGGAGGGCCACTGGAACTGTCGCAGCTCTCAGGTAAAGGCTGGACAACCCACCTCATAAGGCAGGTCGCCAAGGCCCCCGGCGCCGGGTGGTCCATAGTAGGCCCCGCACGCCGTCCTGACTAATGGCGCGTCTCCCGTCGTCGTTCGATGGTAGTTCGAGCGTCTTCCTGGGCCCGTTCTTGAAGGACTTAACATTGGTCAAGGCGGGTTCATGGGTCGGACGACGCTGTGGAAACGTTGTCACAGATGTCCGCTCGATGGACCGGTGGATGTTGTCGCGGCCGCGGGGGGGGGGGGGGGGAGGGGAGAGTGCATCGTGGTCGCAGCGTCTCTGCCCCCCGACCGCCGGTATGCATCGGCTCATCTGGACGCCGGTGTGAGGGTCCCGTTGGGAGCGGCTCATCTTTGTTGGAGAAGCCAACAAGGCTTCGGATGGTGGCCCTCCACGCATCAAGCTTCTCCGCAGCAGGGGGGAAGTCGAGGAGCAGCTGCACACGCGCTAGCACTTCTGCTGGCATAGGCGGCGGCAAAATCTGCGTAGACCGTGATCCGCTCTGACTTCTAACCGGGTTAGAAGGGGCTCTGTCGAGGTCTCGCGGTCGCACGCCGCCTGCACCGGCGTCTGAGCGCACATGCCGGCCTGGTTCGTCCTATGAGTGGCGCACATGGCTCTTTCCGTGGCAGTGCCTGCTACCTCTTGAGCACTGCGTTGGTTTTCCCCAAAGAGGAAGGGATGATGCAGCAAAGTAGCGCAAGTATTTCACCCAGTTTTTGAGAACCAAGGTATAAATCCAGTAGGAGGCTACGCGCGAGTCCCTCGTACCTGCACAAAACAAATAAATCTTCGCAACCAAAGCGAATAGGGGTTGTCAATCCCTACACGGCCACTTACGAGAGTGAGATCTGATAGATATGATAAGATAATATTTTTGGTATTTTTGTGATAAAGATGCAAAGTAAAATAAAGGCAAAGTAAAAAGCAAAGGAAATAACTAAGTAGTAGGAGATTAATATGATGAAGATAGACCCGAGGGCCATAGGCTTCACTGGTAGCTTCTCTCGAGAGCATAAGTATTCTACGGTGGGTGAACAAATTACTATTGAGCAATTGACAGAATTGAGCATAGTTATGAGAATATCTAGGCATGATCATGTATATAGGCATCACGTCCGAGACAAGTAGACCGACTCCTGCCTGAATCTACTACTATTACTCCACTCATCGACCGCTATCCAGCATGCATCTAGAGTATTAAGTTAAAAACAGAGTAACGCCTTAAGCAAGATGACATGGTGTAGAGGGATAAACTCATGCAATATGATGAAAACCCCATCTTGTTATCCTCGATGGCAACAATACAATACGTGCCTTGCTGCCCCTACTATCACTGGGAAAGGACACCGCAAGATTAAACCCAAAGCTAAGCACTTCTCCCATTGCAAGAAAGATCAATCTAGTAGGACAAACCAAACTGATAATTCGAAGAGACTTGCAAAGATAACCAATCATACATAGAAGAATTCAGAGAAGATTCAAATATTGTTCATAGATAGACTTGATCATAAACCCACAATTCATCGGTCTCAACAAACACACCACAAAAAGAAGATTACATCGAATAGTTCTCCACAAGAGAGGGGGAGAACATTGTATTGAGATCCAAAAAGAGAGAAGAAGCCATCTAGCTAATAACTATGGACCCGTAGGTCTGAGGTAAACTACTCACACTTCATCGGAGGGGCTATGGTGTTGATGTAGAAGCCCTCCGTGATCGATGCCCCCTCCGGCGGAGCTCCGGAACAGGCCCCAAGATGGGATCTCATGGATACAAAAAGTTGCGGCGGTGGAATTAGGTTTTTGGCTCCGTATCTGATCGTTTGGGGTACATAGGTATAGATAGGAGGAGGGAGTACATCGGTGGAGCAACAGGGGGCCCACGAGGGTGGAGGGCGCGCTTGGTGGGGGTGGGGGCGCCCCCTACCTCGTGGCCTCCTCTTTTGTGTCTTGACGTAGGGTCCAAGTCTCCCGGGTCTTGTTCGTTGAGAAAATCACGTTCCCAAAGGTTTCATTCCGTTTGGACTCTGTTTGATATTCCTTTTCTTCGAAACCCTAAAACAGGCAAAAAAACAACAATTCTTGGTTAATAGGTTAGTCCCAAAAATGTCGGATTTCGGGTTCCGGCAGACCCTTGAGGTTCGAACACTGGGGTGCGCGCGGAGATTCCGCCTCCTACCTACCTGCACCCCTCCGCCATGCTAGGGTCTAAACTACGGAAAGAACAACGCAAGAGACATAAGGTTTATACTGGTTCGGGCCACCGTTGTGGTGTAATACCCTACTCCAGTGTATGGTGTGGTGGATTGCCTCTTGGGCTGATGATGATGAACAATACAAGGGAGAACAGCCTCGCGAGGGTCTGTTCTTGGCTGGGGCGATGAACTGCTCGGAGGAGTTCAGCTACTTTCTCTCTCTTTCTCCCTCTCTCTCTGCTTTCCACTCACCGACCTTTTGCTATGTGGGTGGCTGGTCCTATTTATAGAGGCCCTGGTCCTCTTCCCAAATATCGAGCGAGAAGGGAGCCAACAATGGCGGGCTAATTTGAAGGGGGACATCAAGTATCAGCTATCCTGACAAAAGTAGTCTTCGCCTGCGCAAAGCTCTGGTGATGACGCCGTCTTGGGCTCCATGGTGACCTCCGTCTCGTAGTCCTCCTGGTCTTGGTCTCGTTGCACTGAAATGGCAACCTTTGCCTGACGCCTCGGTACTCCGCGGCTGTGCTTGCCCCCTTTGCACCAAAGAGGGAAGGAGGATGTTGCGCGGGCTGGCACCCGCCTGGCGCCCTGAGTCGTCATGGCTTGCGTCACGGGCACCTCGTGAGGTACCCCGCCTTGATCTCTTCGCCTCCTCGCGAGCCAGCCTGACGAGGCCGTGCCTGAGGAAACTCCGCGTCGTCCGCCCCGCGAGGCTTGGCCCCTCGCGAGGGTCTTGGGTTTGTGTTGGTGAAGATGGGCCGTGCTGGGCCCCCCTTTGAGCCACGCCGCAGGCCGCAGGCAGGCAAGTCTGGGGACCCCCGTTCCCAGAACGCCGACAAAAAATAATATAAAAGTGGAAAATAAAGCCCAATAATGTCCAAAACAATAGATAATATAGCATGGAGCAATCAAAAATTATAGATACGTTGGAGACGTATCAAGCATCCCCAAGCTTAATTCCTGCACGTCCTCAAGTAGGTAAATGATAAAAACAGAATTTTTGATGTGGAGTGCTACTTGGCATAATTTTAATGTAATTCTTCTTAATTGTGGTATGAATATTCAGATCCGAAAGATTCAAGACAAAAGTTTAATATTGACATAAAAATAATAATACTTCAAGCATACTAACAAAGCAATTATGTCTTCTCAAAATAACATGGCCAAAGAAAGTTATCCCTACAAAATCATATTGTCTGGCTATGCTCCATCTTCACCACACAAAATATTTAAAGCATGCACAACCCCGATGACAAGCCAAGCAATTGTTTAATACTTTTGGTGTTCTCTAACTTTTTCAATTTTCACGCAATACATGAGCGTGAGCCATGGACATAGCACTTATAGGTGGAATAAAATGATGGTTGTGGAGAAGACAAAAAGGGAGAAGATAGTCTCACATCAACTAGGCGTATCAACGGGCTATGGAGATGCCCATCAATAGATATCAATGTGAGTGAGTAGGGATTTCCATGCAACGGATGCACTAGATCTATAAGTACATGAAAGCTCAAAAAGAAACTAAGTGGGTGTGCATCCAACTTGCTTGCTCATGAAGACCTAGGGAAATTTGAGGAAGCCCATCATTGGAATATACAAGCCAAGTTCTATAATGAAAAATTCCCACTAGTATATGAAAGTGACGAAACGAGAGACTCTCTATTATGAATATCATGGTGCTACTTTGAAGCACAAGTGTGGTAAAAGGGTAGTAGCATTGTCCCTTCTCTCTTTTTCTCTCATTTTTTGGGCCTTTTCTCCTTTTTTTGTGGCCTCATTTATGTTTTTATTTTTAGTCCAGAGTCTCATCTCGACTTGTGGGGGAATCATAGTCTCCATCATCCTTTCCTCAATGGGACAATGCTCTAATAATGATGATCATCACACTTTTATTTTTCTTACAACTCAACAATTACAACTCGATACTTAGAACAAAATATGACTCTATATGAATGCCTCCGGCGGTGTACCGAGATATGCAATGACTCATGAGTGACATGTATGAAAGAATTATGAACGGTGGCTTTGCCACAAATACGATGTCGACTACATGATCATGCTAAGCAATATGACAATGATGGAGTGTGTCATAATAAACGGAACGGTGGAAAGTTGCATGGCAATATATCTCGGAATGGCTATGGAAATGCCATAATAGGTTGGTATGGTGGCTGTTTTGAGGAAGGTATATGGTGGATATATGATACCGGCGAAAGGTGCGCGGTATTAGAGAGGCTAGCAAAGGTGGAAGGGTGAGAAAAGTACGTATAATCCATGGACTCAACATTAGTCATAAAGAACTCATATACTTATTGCAAAAATATACAAGTTATCAAAGAAAAGTATTACACGCATGCTCCTAGGGGGATAGATTGGTAGGAAAAGACCATCGCTCGTCCCCGACTGCCACTCATAAGGAAGACAATCAATAAATAAATCATGCTCCGACTTCATCACATAACGGTTCACCAGACGTGCATGCTACGGGAATCACAAACTTTAACACAAGTATTCTTCAAATTCACAACTACTCAACTAGCACAACTTTAATATCACCATCTTCATATCTCAAAACAATTATCAAGCATCGAACTTCTCATAGTATTCAACACACTCATAAGAAAGTTTTATTATTAATCTTGTATACCAAGCATATTAGGATTTTAAGAAAATTACCATGCTATTAAAGACTCTCAAAATAATCTAAGTGAAGCATGAGGGATCAATAGTTTCTATAAAACAAATCCACCACCGTTTTCTAAAAGATATAAGTGAAGTACTAGAGCAATATTACATAACTCAAAAGATATAAGCGAAGCACATAGAGTATTCTAACAAATTCCAAATCATGTATGGCTATATAAAAAGGTGTGTACAGCAAGTATGATTGTGGTAAACTAAAAAGTAAAGACTCAAATCATACAAGACGCTCGAAGCAAAACACATATCATGTGGCGAATAAAAGTATAGCTCCAAGTAAAGTTACCGATAGAAGTAGACGAAAGAGGGGATGCCTTCCGGGGCATCCCCAAGCTTTGGCTTTTAGGTGTACTTAGATTATCTAGGGGGTGTCATGGGCATCCCCAAGATTAGGCTCTTTTCACTCCTTGTTCCATAATCCATCAAATCTTTACCCAAAACTTGAAAACTTCACAACACAAAACTTAAAGTAGAAAATCTCGTGAGCTCCGTTAGCGAAAGAAAACAAAAGACCACTTCAAGGTACTGTAATGAACTCATTATTTATTTATATTGGTGTTATACCTACTGTATTCCAACTCCTCTATGGTTTATAAACTATTTTACTAGCCATAGCTTCATCAAAATAAGCAAACAACACACGAAAAACAGAATCTGTCAAAAACAGAAAAGTCTGTAGTAATCTGTAGCTAGCGCAAGATCTGGAACCCAAAAAATTCTAAAATAAATTTCTGGACGTGAGGAATTTGTCTATTAATCATCGGCAAAAATAATTAACTAAATAGCACTTTCCAAATAAAAATGGCATCAGTTCTCGTGAGCGCTAAAGTTTCTGTTTTTTTTTACAGCAAGTGTAACAAGACTTTCCCCAAGTCTTCCCAACGGTTCTACTTGGCACAAACACTAATTAAACACAAAAAACACAACCAAAAAAGAGGCTAGATAAATTATTTATTAATAAACAGAAGCAAAAACCAAGGAATAAAAATAAAATTGGGTTGCCTCCCAACAAGCGCTATCGTTTAACGCCCCTAGCTAGGCATAACAAGCAAGGATAGATCTAGGTATTGCCATAATAGTAAGATAGATTATTAAAACTCATTTCATATTCTCTACGTTCGGCAGCAAGTTTTTTCTTTGAGGCAAGCAAAAGTAATCGAAAGGGCTAAATTTAATGGGACAAAAGTCCCCAAGATCAACCTTGGGAGGTATAGGTTCCTCCTTTGGTCCTTCATATTGCACAACCAATTCATCATTATAAGCATTCTTTTGAGAGAACTTTGTGCGCCTATATTCAAGAGAATATCCGAGTTCATTATTTCTAATAGCCAAATCATCATTAAGTTCAAAAATTCTATCAACTAAAACATTGGTAGGAACCCTTTTTCTAAGATTTTCATTGAAAGCAACATAATCTAGAGATTGAAAACGCATTATTTCTTCTTGATCAAAGAGGATAGCCTCTATGGGAGGACGGAAAGCGTCCACCCTATAATATGCAAAGATTTCTTTGGCCTCTTTTATTATGAATCTAAACTCATGAGCCAAAAAGATAGTAGCGGCACGCTTAACAGAAGAATGCTCAATATTAGAAAATTCCAGGAAAATCCTTTGTATGCAAGGATGCATGTGCATGAATTGTCTTTCAAGTTCAACTACAAGCATGGCAATGGTGTCCGCAAGACTACTAGTTCTATGAAGGATAGAACTACCCATAGAAGGTAGAGCACCGACACAAGTAAAGAAATCTTGAATAAATCCTTTTCCAATAATATTACCACTACCAACACAGAATTTTTTTGTATGTAAGATGGGTGGTTCTTTAGCAGGAGCATCATGATTTTTCATGATATTATTATTGTCCATATCGACAATAATTTCCCCAATTTCAGAAATAGAGGAAGAAGGTAAAGGACTAGCCATAACGACAAGAAAACGAACTAACACACAAGCAAACAAAAAGCAAGTGGGCAAACAGAGGCAAAGAGAGAAAGAGATGGAGGATAGGGAGAGAGAGGGCGAATAAAACGGCAAGGGTGAAGTGGGGGAGAGGAAAACGAGAGGCAAATGGCAAATAATTTAATGCGGGAGATAAGGGTATGTGATGGGTACTTGGTATGCTGACTTTTGCGTAGACCTCCCCGGCAACGGCGCCAGAAATCCTTCTTGCTACCTCTTGAGCACTGCGTTGGTTTTCCCCGAAGAGGAAGGGATGATGCAGCAAAGTAGCGTAAGTATTTCCCTCAGTTTTTGAGAACCAAGGTATCAATCCAGTAGGAGGCTACGCGTGAGTCCCTTGTACCTACAGAAAACAAATAAATCCTCGCAACCAACGCGAATAGGGGTTGTCAATCCCTACACGGCCACTTACGAGAGTGAGATCTGATAGATATGATAAGATAATATTTTTGGTATTTTTGTGATAAAGATGCAAAGTAAAATAAAGGCAAAGTAAAAAGCAAAGGAAATAACTAAGTAGTAGGAGATTAATATGATGAAGATAGACCCGGGGGCCATAGGTTTCACTAGTGGCTTCTCCCGAGAGCATAAGTATTCTACGGTGGGTGAACAAATTACTGTTGAGCAATTGACAGAATTGAGCATAGTTATGAGAATATCTAGGCATGATCATGTATATAGGCATCATGTCCAAGACAAGTAGACCGACTCCTGCCTGCATCTACTACTATTACTCCACTCATCGACCGCTATCCAGCATGCATCTAGAGTATTAAGTTAAAAATAGAGTAACGCCTTAAGCAAGATGCCATGATGTAGAGGGATAAACTCATGCAATATGATGAAAACCCCATCTTCTTATCCTCGATGGAAACAATACAATACGTGCCTTGCTGCCCCTACTGTCACTGGGAAAGGACACCGCAAGATTGAACCCAAAGCTAAGCACTTCTCCCATTGCAAGAAAGATCAATCTAGTAGGCCAGACCAAACTGATAATTCGAAGAGACTTGCAAAGATAACCAATCATACGTAAAAGAATTCAGAGAAGATTCAAATATTGTTCATAGATAGACTTGATCATAAACCCACAATTCATCGGTCTCAACAAACACACCGCAAAAAGAAGATTACATCGAATAGTTCTCCACAAGAGAGGGGGAGAACATTGTATTGAGATCCAAAAAGAGAGAAGAAGCCATCTAGCTAGTAACTATGGACCCGTAGGTCTGAGGTAAACTACTCACACTTCATCGGAGGGGCTATGGTGTTGATGTAGAAGCCCTCCGTGATCGATGCCCCCTCCGGCGGAGCTCCGGAACAGGCCCCAAGATGGGATCTCGTGGATACAGAAAGTTGCAGCGGTGGAATTAGGTTTTTGTCTCCGTATCTGATCGTTTGGGGTACGTAGGTATATATAAGAGGAGGGAGTACGTCGATGAAGCAACAGGGGGCCCACGAGGGTGGAGGGCGCGCCTGGTGGGCGTGGGCGCACCCCCTACCTCGTGGCCTCCTCTTTTGTGTCTTGACGTAGGGTCCAAGTCTCCCTAGTCTTGTTCGTTGAGAAAATCACGTTCCCGAAGGTTTCATTCTGTTTGGACTCCATTTGATATTCCTTTTCTTCAAAACCCTAAAACAGGCAAAAAAAGCAATTCTGGGCTGGGCCTCCGGTTAATAGGTTAGTCCCAAAAATAATATAAAAGTGGAAAATAAAGCCAAATAATGTCCAAAACAGTAGATAATATAGCATGTAGCAATCAAAAATTATAGATACGTTGGAGACGTATCAGTGCCCAGGGGCTCCGGCACCGCGGTGTTGCTCATCGCACGCGGCCTGGGAAGGGCGTGACACAGATGCCAGCTGGGGTGCCGTAGAGGCTACCGCGCCGCCCGTGGGCAGCACGGCCCCGCCCCCAGACCCAGCGGCGTGTGGCTCGTCGTCTCGGATTCGGACGACGCTGCTCACCTGGCTCCGATCACCAGAATGTGGTGGATGCTCGCGGGCCATGTCTCCAGCCCCATCTGTGGCCACCCGGCCGCCTGCTCATGCTGGCGCGGACGGGCCTGCCCCGGACGAGCCGATCGCTATGATCCCCTTTCTCTTGGGGGACATGGTGATGATGAAGTCGGTGTGCTGACCTTCAAGCCGGATTTTCACGGCTTGCGCCCCCTGCCTGGCACGCCAAAGATGTCTGGGGAAACGACACCTATGGGATCATGAAGATTCCCTTTTGGTACGGTTGGCGGGTGCGGCGCTGTGGAAAGAGCGGGGTTGAGGGATCAACACGGGGGGATTATCCAGGTTCGGGCTGCAAGTGATGTGTAATACCCCACTTCTGCTGGTTCATGTTTATCTGGTGTTCTTGGACTAGCTACAAAGCGTGTAGGGTCCAAAAAGTCCGAATCCTCTCTCAGTACGCTGCAGGCCTCCTTTTATAGTCAAAAGGGGCTGCCATAGTGGCACACAAGAGGCGGAAAGTTGTACAGTAGTTGAGTCTATATGCTGGCACCGTAGGACAAATGCCTTTAATGCGCTGCCGACGTGCCCTTCTTGCTTTATCGGGGACAACAAGGAAGCTCGTCCCAGCTGTCGCCGCCTCGCCTAGCTTCGACGCGTGTCCGAACTGACGAGACGTGTAGTGCCACGCTAGCTGGCTGGCTGCTGAGTTGGTGCGGTGGCAGAGTCTTCACGAAGATCTGCATGCCACCACGTAGGTGCTTGCTGAGTTGGCCTGGAGGCCGCATGTCGCCATGCAGGTGCTCGCCTAGTTGGTGAGCTGGCAACTGTGTGGGAACGACGGTGGAGTCTTGGCACATGTGGGCCCGGCTGCGGCCCCGCGGATGTCTTCGGCAAGGGTCTTGCCGGGGCCCCGGCAAGGGTCTTGCCGCGGCGTCGCAGCCTCCCCGGCAAGGGTCTTGCCGGGGGGTCTCGTGGGTATCCTTGGCAAGGATCTTGTCAAGGATCTTCGTCATCTGAATCTCATCTAGTCTTGTATGTTCTTGGTCTTCACACAAATCTGCATGCCACCACGGAGGCGCTTCCCGAGCTTTGGTTCCAATGTGGTTGAGGGCGTCACAACTCTTAGGCTCAAGGGTGGCAACTCTGCTGGCGTTGGACAAGTTGCCCCGGCAAGGTTCTTGCCGGGGCTGTGGAGGCCTCCCCAGCAAGGGCCTTGCCAGGGGAGTTCACCTCACCCTTCTACTCTTCGTGTTTCTGGCTTGGCGTTGCTTTGGTAGTCTTGGGCCTTTGCTTCCTATTATCCGCCAAGCGTGGTCGTGGGCGTTGGGCTGCGATTGCCCGCGCACAAGTAAAGGGGTACAAAAAGGGACCCCTACTTTTGTACACCGATAGAAGGGATGATGCAGCACAGCAACGGTAGGTATTTCCCTTAGTGATGAGACCAAGGTTATCGAATCAGTAGGAGAACCACGCAACAGTACATGAACGGAACCTACAGACAAATAGGAAATACTCGCAACCCGACATATTAAAGGGGTTGTCAATCCCTTTAGGGCAATGGCGGCAGAAATTGGCAAATGGACGTGGTAAAAATATGATAGATGGGATTAAAAGATCTCGAATAAAATAAAGTGCAACAAGGTATTTTTGTATTTTTGGTTTAATAGATCTAAAAATAAACCGTGAAGGCAAATATAATAAAGAATAGACTCGGGGGCCGTAGGTTTCACTAGTGGCTTCTCTCAAGAAAAATAGCAAACAGTGGGTAAAGGAATTACTGTTGGGAAATTGATAGAACTTCAAATAATCATGACAATATCCAGGCAATGATCATTATATAGGCATCACGTCCAAGATTAGTAGACCGACTCCTGCCTGCATCTAGTGTATTAAGTTCATGGGGAAACAGAGTAATGCAATAAGAATGATGTCATGATGTAGACAAGATCTATTTATGTAGAAATAGACCCCATCTTGTTATCCTTAATGGAAATGATACATACGTGTCGTTTCACCTTCTGTTACTGGGATCAAGCACCGTAAGATCGAACCCATCACAAAGCACCTCTTCCCATTGCAAGATAAATGGATCAAGTTGGCCAAACAAAACCCAAATATCGGAGAATAAATACGAGGCTATAAGAAATCATGCATATAAGAGATCAAAGAAGACTCAAATAACTTTCATGGATAAAAAGAGATAGATCTGATCATGAACTCAAAGTTCATCGGATCGCAACAAACACACCGCAAAAAGAGTTACATCATATGGATCTCCAAGAGACCATTGTATTGAGAATCAAACGAGAGGGAGGAAGCCATCTAGCTACTAACTACGGACCCGTAGGTATACAAAGGACAACTCACGCATCATCAGAGAGGCACCAATGGGCATGATGAACCCCTCCGTGATGGTGTCTAGATTGGATCTAGTGGTTCTGGAACTTGCGGTGGTTGGAATTGATTTTCGTCGCCTCCCCTAGGGTTTCTGGAATATTGGGGTATTTATAGAGCAAAGATGTGGTTCCTGAGGCCACCAAGGTGGGCACAACCCACCTGGGCGACTCCTGCATGAATCTACTACTATTACTTCACACAACGATCGCTATCCAACATGCATCTAGTGTATTAAGTTCATGGAGAAATGGAGTAATGCAATAAGAATGATGACATGATGTAGACGAGATATATTCATGTAGGAATAGCCCCCATCTTGTTATACTTAATAGAAACGATACATGCGTGTCTTTCTACACCTTCTGTCACTCGGAAAGAACATCGCATGATCGAACCCAGCAGAAAGCACCTCTTCCCATGGCAAGAAAAATCAATCAAGTCGACCTAACTAAACCAAAGATTCAAAGAAGAAATATGAAGGTATAAATAATCATGCATATAAGAGATCAAAAGAGTACTCAAATAATATTCACGGATATAGATATGATCGTAAACTCAAAGTTCATCGGATCCCAACAAACACACCACAAAAAGAATTACATGAAATAGATCTCCAAGAGACCATTGTATTGAGAATTAAAAGAGAGAGAGGAAGCCATCTAGCTACTGCCTACAGATCCGTAGGTCTATGGTGAACTACTCACACATCATCAGAGAGGCACCAATGAGGATGATGAACCCCTCTGTGACAGTGTTTAGATTGGATCTCGTGGTTCTGGAACTTGCAGCGGCTGGAATTGTGTTTCCTCAACTCCCCTAGGGTTTCTGGAATATTTGGGTATTCATAGGATGAAGAGGCGGTGCGGGAGGCCAACTGTCGGTGTCAGAACCGGCGGATCTCGGGTAGGGAGTCGCGAACTGTGCGTCTAGGATCGATGGTAACAGGAGATGGGGGACACGATGTTTACCCAGGTTCGGGCCCTCTCTATGGAGGTAATACCCTACTTCCTACTTGATTGATCTTGACGAATATGAGTATTACAAGAGTTGATCTACCACGAGATCGTGATGGCTAAACCCTAGAAGCCTAGCCGGTATGACTATGGTAATGAGTATATCCTTTCGGACTAACCCCTCCATTTTATATAGACATCGGGGGGATCTAGGGTTTACATAGAGTCGGTTACATAAGAAGGAATCTTTATCTTCGGTCGGCAAGCTTGCCTTCCACGCCAAGGAGAGTCCAATCCGGACACAGGTACAATCTTCGGCCTTCATGTCTTCACAGCCCATCAGTCCGGCCCATGGATAACAGGCCGGACGCCCGAGGACCCCTTAGTCCAGGATTCTCTCGGTAGCCCCTAACCTGGCTTCAATGACGAGGAGTCCGGCGTGCAGATTGTCTTCGGCATTGCAATGTGGGTTCCCTTCTATCAAAACTTCAAGATAGTCTTCAGATGCAATGATAGTATCCGGACCTGTCACACACACACACACCATACATAACCGCAGAGAGAATATATTTTTACATGAGTCTAATCTGCTGTCAACTTTCTACAACATGACATCACGTCTGCCTGGTCACAATTCCAAACCGCATTCATGTTTCGACGCCCCACGTCCTGAGATGTGGTTGCCATTGGCACGTCTTGTCAAAGCAGTGATCGTGTCCCCTTATCGCGGGATTCTCATCAATGCGGGCATGGGTAACACAACCATGTCGTTTATACAACCCTTGGGAATAGGCGAATCTTAAGGTGAGTGAGGAGGCGTTTAATGTTCGTTGCCTTTATAAGGTCATAAGGATTCCCTCTTCCTCTCTCACGCCTTCTCTCTGTCTCCGCCTTTCCAATCTCGAGCTCCAGCGCCCAAGTTCTCATCTCCTTTTCCACTCAAGCAACCATGTCCGGATCCGGAGGTCAAGGCAAGTGGATGGTCTCCTTTGTCAAGGAGGAGGACATTACTGAGCTTCGGGCGGCCGGATACTTGGCGAAGGAGATCACTCACCGCCTGCCGACCGAGGGACAAGTCGTCCCCAAGCCGAAGCCCACCGAGAGGGTAGTGTTCATCCCCCATTTCATCCGCGGGCTGATGTATTATTACGGGATAGATTTCCATGATTTGTCTCCGAATTCCTTCCTCAACATCTTGGCGTTTACCGTTGTGTGTGAGGCCTTCCTCCGCATCCAACCCCACTTCGGTCTGTGGCTCAAAGTCTTTAACGTGAAGCCGAAGGTGGTGGATGGCTAGCACGCGGAGTCCGGAGGAGCCATGGTGAGCAAGCTATCCAACGTCTCCTGGCCCAAAGGTACTTTTGTGGACACGGTAAAGGAGTGGCTGAAGCAGTGGTTCTACATCACAGAACCTCATAGAACCACCTGGGCCACAGCTGCCGAATTCCGTTCCGGTGCTCCCATGCGACTCACCTCCTGGGTCGAGAAGAGTCCGGACTGGTGTTCACCTGACGAGCTGATAGCGCTGCAGACACACGTTTAGAGCATGGTAACCAAGAACGTCAAGCTCGTTGATGTGATCCAGGTGATGCTAGTTTGCCGGATGCTTTCGTGCCAGCGCCGAAGCCGCCCTCTGTGGGAGTTCAATCCGAAGAAGCACCAAACCCTGGTGAGTCTCTTCGAGACTACTCACGAAGGTGCATGGAAGTTGCTCTTTAAGGGCAACGAGAAACCGCCGACCGCAGATTCAGATCGCAGGCATGACACTAAACACCTCGCTAGCGAGGTATGTCTTTTTTTGATGCATTCTCCACTTGTTTGTTTCAAGGATGGTGCCTGAGCTTTTATTGTTGCTTTTTCAGGACTGGATGGAGAGGGCGAAGCAGATCCAGTGTCCGGCTCCGCTGCCTGAAGAACTGGTCATCCCGCGTCTAGCGAAGATGCTGGTGCCGGCGCCTTATAAGGCGCCGGAGAAGAAGGCCAAGGGGGCCAAGAGTGGCCCCCGTCTCAAAGGCACTTTGGACATGACGTCCAAAGACGACGAAGCTCATTCCTCTGTCCCTGAGGACAATGGCGAGGAAGAGGAGGAGGAGGAGGAAAACAACCCTCCCCCTGAGGGGAGGAAGAAGAAGAGGGCGGCTTCGGCACATCCGGAGGCGGAAACGCCCAAGAAGGGGAAGGGCGTCCCAGCGGTCAACACCGCGTGGGACATTGACAAACAGTCCGGAACGACGCCCCCGCGCTAAGCCCCAGGCCGCATCGTAAGTGACATGGCTCGCTCATGCGTGCATCCGGCCCTTTCTCTTCATTATCTTGACATAGTTAATTGTACTATTGCAGTCCGGCCCGCGACCTTATCCAGTGATCCTCATCTGGAGGTTCGTTGGATCCTTCAGAGATGGCGAGCATGTCGCCACCGCCTGCTTATTCCCCCGGGGCCAGGGACGACACCGAAGTGTTATCCCAGAGGACCGCTCCAAACTGGGGAGGAGCCCAGGACACTGTCTGGGAGGCGCCACAAGGCGAAACCTCCACTGCCGGACACATGGGGGAGCCGATCCACATGGAGACTGGCGAAGAGGGCCGCATCCAGTTCGGCCCTCAACCGAATACGATTCCGGAGACCCATATGGCTCCGGAGTTGGGCGAGCAGCCCCCTTTGAAGGAGGGGGGGTGCACTGCTTCCACCGGTGGGCCTTGTCCATCCAGGGGCGCCGGATAACCTAATGGAGGCGCTTCGAGGCTCCTCCGTCATGGACGAGCACCGTGTCCTTATGGGTGTGGTGATCGAGAAGATTCAGTCTGCCAAGAGTGGATTGAATGAAGCTTGCAGCAGCCTGTTGACAGGTTTTGAGGTAAGAAAGAGAAAAAAACCCGTGTAGACAGTAGCCCCTGAGACACTGTCTGGTGTTCGGCAAGAAGAACCGGACAGAGGATCAATCTTTAGTTATAGGAGACTAACATAATATGTACGAATAAGCAGGCGTCGCTGTTGGCCACTACCTCGCATGCTGCCGAAGTCTCTGAACTGAGGCAGAGGCTGGAGCGGACCGAGAACGAGCTCAGCGAGGTTAAGGTTTGATTCGAGGAGAAGCAAGGTGAGTGACGACTTGCTGTGTGTTCAGAAAGGATAGGCGCTGCATATTGACCGCAGGTCGTAATATGCGCAGGAGTCGCGACCGAGGTCGAGGCCCTAAGGAAGGCCCTAGGCGAGGCCGAGGAGAAGGCTGTCTAGCAGCAAGCCGCCCGTAAGAAGCTCAAGGCCCGGGTCAAATAAGTCCAGCAAGAGCTCCAGGATGCGGTCAAGAAATGCGAAGCCTTGGAGCGTGATGCGTCGGTTCAAGGGACCGAACTCACCAAGGCTCGTCAGAGCGCGGAGACGCACGGAATGAGGCCCAGGCCGCCCTCTAGGAGATCCAGGAGGCCAAGAAGATCACGGCGGGTAAGGCATTTAAGATGTAAAGCAAGTATGCGGAGAAGCAGTACCTTTTACTAACCCGGGTTCGGAGTTCCCCAGGGGCTTTTGCGGATTTATCACGCAGTGTATTAGACGCCGCGGAGTTCTGTCGAGCCGAAGGAGGGGGTTCTACGGAGAAGCTATTCTGGTTGCAGTATGCGGCGCCATAGCATCACGTGTCCTTCAACAATCAGCTGAAACAGCTGGTGGAGCTGCATAGGGTGGCCAAACTAGCCATTAAGGATTTGATAATCCGGCTATGGCCAACCGAAGCTATGCCAGGCAGCTACTTCGGACTCGTGAGGCGGATGGTGAACGTCTGTCCTCGGCTGGACGTCGTCAAGCGCTCGGCCTGCATTGAAGGTGCGCGCATGGCCTTCGCCCGTTGCAAGATGTGGTGGGCGAAGATTGTTGGATTTCGGGTTCTGGTAGACCCTTGAGGTTCGAACACTGGGGTGCGCGCGGAGATTTCTCCTTCTACCTACCTGCACCCCACCGCCATGCTAAGATCTAAGCTATGGAAAGAACAGCACAAGAGACACAGGGTTTATACTAGTTCGAGCCACCATTGTGGTGTAATACCCTACTCTAGTTTGTGGTGTGGTGGATTGCCTCTTGGGCTGATGATGATGAGCAATACAAGGAAGAACAACCTCGCGAGGGTCTGTTCTTGGATGGGGCGATGAACTGCTAGGAGGAGTTCAGTCACCCTTCTCTCTCTCTGTGTGTGATGCTTACTCAATCCGATCCCAGCTTGCTTCTCTCTGGGCTTCCAGATTCTCTATCACTTCGATCTCTCTCTAATCTGATCTAATCTGATCTCCCTTACCCTGGGGGTGGCTAGTCCTATTTATAGGCAAAGGCCCTGGGCCTCTTCCCAAATATTGAGCGGGAAGGGCGCCAACAATTGGCCATTTTGAAGGGGAACATCTGGTACACTTATCCTGACTAAAGTTGGTCCTCGCCTACCAAAGGCTCTGGTGGTGACGCTGGCTTGGGCTCCACAATGACTTCCTCCCTGCCGTTGGGCTGGTCTTGGTCTCCTTGCACTGAAACGGGTGCCTTTGCTTGATGCTCTCGCCTGCGCTTGCTCCCTTTGCACGAAAGAGGAAAGGAGGACACTGCGGGGGCTGGCGCCCGCCTGGCACCCTTGGTCGTCATGGCTTACGTCACGGGCACCTCATGAGGTACCCTGCCTTGATCTCTTCGCCTCCTCACGAGCCAGCCTGATGAGGTCGTGCCTGAGGAAGCTCTGTGTCGTCCGCCCTGCGAGGCTTGGCCCCTCGCGAGGGTCTTGGGTCTGTGTCGATGAAGATGGGCCGTGCTGGGCCCCCTTTGAGCCACGCCGCAGGCCACAGGCAGGAAAGTCTGGGGACCCCTGTTCCCAGAACACCGACAGTAGCCCCCGGGCCCAAGGCGCGCCCGGACTTGGCCATGCAGGGAGGCGAAAAGGGCAAGGGTGAAGCGCCGCGGGCCCTAACAACCTGTGGCCTTGGGCGCCACGTGGCGGTTGATTGGACGTGAGCGCCTCAACAACCGCGCGTGTTGATAAATGAGCGGCATCTGCCTAGGCTTTGCTTTTTTTGCTTTCTCCGGTTGCTGCTCAGATCCCCTTTCTTGCGCCTCTCCTTCCTTCCTCCAAAATTTCCAGATCTACTTCGACTGCATGACCTAGGAAGCCATGGCGCCTCGTCAGTCCCCGGCCGGAGCTTGGTACTCGTCTGCCCTGGATTCGCCGAATGTGTCGGAGGCGAGCCTTGCCCGGTTGCGCCGGATGGCGGCGGCGCAGGGCATCGACGAGGCGAAGGTGTTCAAGGCCGGCTCCGCCACCCCTGAGGGCCAAGGGAGCACCTTCTATCCGCTCTTTGTAAGCGCCATTGCTGCTGGCCTGGTGCCTCCCTTCTCCGAGTTCTTCTTCTCTGTCCTCCGTCATTATAAGCTACAGGCTCTGCATCTCCACCCCAACTTCGTCCTTCTCCTGGCAATCTTCGCCTATCACTGCGAGGCTCACGTAGGGGTGCAACCCTCAGTGGCCTTGCTGCGCCACTACTTCTACCTCCAGACCTCTCGCGGTCCTGCTTCCGTGTGTGTGAGCTTCGTCGCGTACGGTGGCGCCATTGCCATTTCGAACCCCGGGAAAACGATTGAGGGCTTCAGGAGCAAGTGGGTCTTGGCAGATGCTAGGCGCATCCACCCTCGGCTGATCTTGCCCATGGAGCAACCCACGAGCTCCAGCGATTGGGGTCGAGCGGAGCTCGCGGACCCCCGTGCGAAGCTGGTGTTGGAGAAGATGGACGCGGATCTGAGGCCAGCCAACATGGCGGAGGCGAAGCTGACCGGCGTGTCGCTGCTGAGGGAATTCCTGGAGCACCAGCTGGCTCCGCTTCAGTAGTACTCACTTCCGATGTGGAGGCCCCATCCGAGCCCCGCGGCCTTGGCCGACGAAGATCTAGCTGCGGTCCTCCAATCTCTGGTCGGGGGCGATGTGGCGAGGTTGGAGGGCGCTCCGACGCCCTTGTTCCTCCGCGACGACTAGGAGCAGGTAGTGGAGTCCATGCCCGTCTTCAACGAGGACGGGCCCGTGCCCACGGAGGCTCCCGAGGAACCGGTGGATGTGTCCTCCGACGACTCCAGCGAAGAGGAGGAAGGAGGGGAGCAGGAAAAAGGGCCTGACTCCGAGGCGACCGACGGAGAGTCGAGGGCTCCCCTCCCCCGGCGTAGGTCCCGCGTTCTCCGCCTCTCTCTGAGCGATGACGACGAGGATGATGATGAGCAGGGCGGCGGGAGCTTGCCCCCGATCCCGAAGAAGGACAGGACCGGGATGATCTCCCGCGGGTCTGCCCCGGCCCCGAGGCGGACCGCAGACGTGCCTTCCCCTCCCGAGCTTCCCGAGGTTGACCCTTCCAGCCGGCTTTCAGGCTTCAAATTTGGCCGGAGGCTGCTTGAGCTCACTGGCGACGACCCGTAAGCGCTTGATTCTTGTCTTTATTTCTTGTTTTGCTGCTGAGGCTTGACGTCCGCATCTCTTGGATAGGCTGGCGCCCGCAGCAAAGAAGCCGAAGGGAGCTCCTGAGGTTCCATCCGGGGCAGCGCCTCTGCCCATGAAGGAAGGTGACCGCGACGCACGGGCCTCTCCTGCCCGGTCGTCCTCGCGAGGCCTGGCTGAGCCAGCTGGGGCAAGCTCAGCCCCCATGGCCCAAGCGACTCCCGAGGTGCCTTTGCCTGCTGCCGCTACCATAGCCGTTGGGGCGCAGCAGGCTCCGCCTCAGGATGTTGTGGTCTTGCTGCTGCCTTCTCCTCCTACTCCACCGACTGCTGTCTCTCCGACTCCTCCTGCCGTTCTGGATCATGCTGCTGCTGAGCTGGACCGGCTGTGGCAGGATCTTCTTGGTGCCGACCCTTGCTTGGTGGCCGGGCGCTTGGAGCTGGCTTCAGGATGGATTCGCTCCGACGCTTCGATTCGGGCGGCGCTGGTCCAGTCCTCGACGGTTTGCGATGAGGAGAGGCAGGCCGTCCTTGAGGCGAAGGCTGCTCGTGATGCAGCCCTGGGGGAGGTCGTCGACGTCTGTGGTCGCTGCAAGGTGCTGGGGGACGAGCTGCAAGGCCTACGGGACCAGCTCGCGAAAGAGGCCCGCCTTCGCCAAGAGCAGGAAGAAGGCGTGAAGGCTCGCGAGGCGGCCGTCAAGGACCGGGAGGCCAAGCTCAGGAAGCACCATGACCGCCTAGGCGCGCTGGAGCAGGAGTTGGGGGCGAGGAAGGTCGAGCTGGACGACAAGGCCCAGGTTCTTGCCGAGGACCGCGTAGCCTTCGCCGAGATGGAGGCGAAGGCTCGCTCCTCGCTGAGGACGCTTTACGACAGCGGCCTGGAGAGCCAGCTGGCTGGCGCCGAGGACGGCCCCGCCAACCTGCTTCCCTTCCTGGTTCGCGCTCTTGAAGATGTCGCCCTTGGCCTTGGCCCCATGGCCGAGGTCGAGGCGTGTGTCCTGTCTTCTGCAGCGCTAACGCGGGTCCTCACCCACATCTACCTTCGCGATCCCAGCGTCGACCTCGACAGCCTGTTGGAGCCAGCAAGCGGCGAGCGTGCCGCTGCCGCTGCCGAGGCCGTGAAGGGTCGCGCGGAGGCTCTGCTGGGGAAGTTCTGGGCCTTCAGCACCAAGCCGAAGCGAGGCGCTGCCGACCCTGTTGCTCCATGAGGCGAACCCACTCCGCGCTGCTCCGCCGCCGACAAGTGACTCCGTTGTGGCTCCTGTCCTGCCTTCAATTCCTGCACATGTATCATGCCTCGGGGAGGCATTTAAACTTGCGTTTGGCATTGAGATAACAGTGTGGACTGTAATATTTGCTTTTGAATTCCTTGAAATTTGCGCTTTTCCTTCCTACTTGCTTATGTTCTACGCCGGCAGAGCCCGGCCCCGCGCATACCTCAGCCGCCGTTAGCCCCGACCGGAAACCAGGACGGGACCAAGGAGTGAGGGGCTACGTGACAAGTTAGGCTCCTGAGTCGCGATGCTCAGGAGTCCCCTTGGCGCACGAACAGCAAGTAGGGAGGTGAGATGTGGGTGGATCTACCGTTCTACGTCTGCAGAGCCCGGCCACGCGCATACCTCAACCGCCGTTAGCCTTTCGGAACTAAGGAGTGAGGGGCTACGTGACCAGTTAGGCTCCTGAGTCGCGATGCTCAGGAGTCCCCCTTGACGCTCAAACGGCCTTCGTACCTTGGCTCCGCTCGGGGAGAGACGCGCGACGAACCAGGCCCGGGGGGCCTGGCTGGGTGGCGTGCGTCTGGGCATGACCCAGGCGCAACCCCTGTGCCCAGCCCCCTCGTGCGGCATTCCCGAGGGGAGGCGTTGCGATGAGGCTAGACACTGAGCTCTGGGCTCCCTGAGGTTGATGCGGCCCGGGGGCCACCCTCAGTTGTTTATCACCAGCGCGGAGCATAGCGCTTCCGTATGTGTACGGGCATAGCCGCTCCTCGGTAGTGTCGTCAGCCAGCGCGGAGCATGGTGCTTCCACTGGTACGTGGGAGGGGGATCCCCTCCGGGAGGAGCCCCCGGGGCGTGTACAGCCCCGCCCTGACACGTGGCTGGCACGGTAGGGCCTGGCGAGGTGTATCTGGGCACCCGTGAGCCAGCGCGGGACTCACGGGGCCCTACCTCTAGGCGGGTTGCGCCTGGCACTGGGCCTTATCTTGTGATGTGTTCCTGCAAATTTGGTTAGATGCCAGCACTCTACGTCCTCGGGCCCCGGCCCTCGAGCTGGTCTCAGCTGTCGCTGGTATGCCAGGTCGCGATGCCGTGGACAAGGCCAGAGGGTGAGGGCTGGAGCCAGTAAGAGCCCTGAGTCGTGATGCTCATGTACCCCCCCTTTAATGTGCAAGTGGTCGGCATGGAGAAGAAGAGGTGCCGTGGACCGACATCAAATAATCAAGCATGGTGGGTCAAACGCATAGCCGGAAATAAATGCAAAAGGGATACGTGCCACTGGGTCTGGCCCGAGCGACTTGGGGATGATGTAGCCCGAGGGGCGCCCCCAACAAAGTAAGCTAACAACATGAAATAAAAGGGATACATGCCGCAGGGACGGACCCACGCGGCCTGGGAATAATGCAGCCCTGGGGGGCGCTCCCAGCTGGAAATGAAACTTGAAAGATGTCACCTAATGATGTTGAGGACGAAGGAGTGTTGGTGTAGCAGACTCGGTGGGCTGCGGAAGCCGATCCTCACGAGCCCCCAGGCCCAGGGGCCTCGGGAGGCTCCGGAGGCGCTGGTGGCTCCTCGCGGACCATCTCCATCTCCGCCAGGGCTGCGGAATGCCTGGCCTCTTAAGCCTCCATGATGCCCCTCATGAGGCGCTGGTACATGGCAGCCGCACTCGGCAAGCCGTAAGGCATGCGAACGTAGCTGTGGGGTGGACCTTCGCAGCACCCCACTCGCAAGAGCCAGAGGCGCTCCAGAGAGGCGACTCGATTGAGCCCTGGTATGTCGATGCAGACGCGCAGCCCACCATCCTTGCCTGGATGGGGAGCCACAGCTGGTAGGCAGCGGCCGCCTCTCATGACTCTTGACTCCTGTAGCTCGTGAATGGCCTTGCTGACGAACTCCTGAGGGTCTGGCCCTCCTTGCCTTACTCCTTCTTGAGGGAAACGTGCTTCGAAACACGCCTCCATGTGGTGCCCAAGCGCCTCCCTCGTGACCTTATCCAGGTCGGTGGCCCTCCAGGGGAGAGCCCCCAAGCCCTGCCTGAGGAGGGCGCTGGGCACGCTTTCCTATGCGATGGAAGGAGGTTCCCCCTGGGCAGGCGCGGGCCCTGAGGGGCCTGCCTCCTAAGGGGCCGGGCCGGACGATGTCTTCTTCTTCTTGGGGGTGGCCTCGGGAAGCCTCCTGCTTCCGCGATCCGTGTCTTCCAGTGATGCGGCCTGAAAGGCTCGTTCCAGGGAACACACCGCGTCCTTCTCTTCACAGGGCACCGTGATGACTCCGCCGCTTCCTGGCATCTTGAGGACGTTGTAGCCGTGGTGAGTTACGGCCATGAACTTGGCCAGCGCTGGGTACCCGAGGATGGCGTTGTACGGTAGGCGAATGTGAGCGACGTCGAAGTCGATGAGCTCGGTGCGGTAGTTGTTGCGTGCCCCGAAGGTGACAGGGAGGTGGACCTGCCCAATCGGGACCGTGGAGCCGTCAGTGACTCCGGAGAAAGGCTTGGTTGGCTGAAGCTGGTTGTAGGGCACTTGGAGATTGTTGAATGTTTCCACGGACATGATGTTGAGCCCTGCCCCGCCATCGATGAGGGTCCTGGTGACCAGCACGTTGCTGATGATTGGGGAACAAAGCATCGGGAGGACTCCGGTTGTGGCCGCACACTTGAGCTGATCCGCTGAGCTGAACGTGATGGCGCACGCCGACCACCTGAGAGGGCGCGTGGCTTCGAGCTTGGGGAGGACTGCATTCACTTCGCGGGCGAACTGCTTGAAGATGCGTTGAGAGGCTGGGGCTTGAGCCCCGCCCAGGATGCAGGAGATCGCGCGCGGCTCCTGGAAGCCCCCAGCCCCCTCGTCCTAATGGCGGTCCTCGTTTCTCCTTTGCTGCGGCGGCAGCGGAGGGAGGACTGCGTTGCCTTGCGGGCAATCCTCGCGAGGCTGATCCTCCAGTCTCCCTCGCGAGGCGGGTCTTGCCAGCGATCCTCGCGAGGTCGATCGCGCCACCCTTGGCGCGTGCAGCGGTCTTCCCAGCGTCCTGCATTCCTTCCTCCTCCTCGACCGTAGCCTCGGTCACCGCGGTCGGGACGACGGCCGATCCTTCCTTCTCGCACGGCTCGGAGCTCTTGACATTCGTTGGTGTTGTGGGTACACACAGTACCGACTGCCCTAGGAAGATTCGGGCTGATCTCTGCCCCGCTTGGTGTCTGGTTCTGCCGCGAGCACGACAGCCCCCTTGCGCTTCACATCCTTGGACTTGGGCTTCTTCTCTTCTGGGTCTGCAGCAGGCAGCTCGAGGAGGGAGAGACCCCCTTCCACAGCCCTGGCGCACTTGGTCGCCAAGTTGAACAGCTCCAAGGAAGTGCACAAGTCTTCATGCATCGCTAGCTCCTCCTTCATCTTGACGTCGCGCACGCCGTCGGAGAAGGCTGAGATGATGGCCTCCTTGGTCACCTTGGGAATCTTGAGGCGTGCGTTGTTGAAGCGCTGGATGTACTTCTGCAGGGTCTCTCCGGGTTGTTGGTTGATGCGGCGCATGTCGCTCACGGCGGGTGGCCGGTCGCGAGTACCTTGGAAGTTGGCGATGAAGCGGGTGCGCATCTCGTCCCAGGAGGAGATCGTGCCTGGAGCTAGGTTCAGGAGCCAGGTGCGGGCCCCGTCCTTGAGCGCCATGGGAAACCAGTTCGCCATGACCTTCTCGTCTGCGTTGGCAGCTTCGATGCCTAGCTCATAGAGCTGGAGGAACTCCGCAGGGTCGGCCGTGCCGTCGTAATGAGGAGGTAGGTCTGGCTTGAACTTGCCAGGCCACGCGACGCTGCGTAGCTCGGTGGTGAAGGCACGGCAGCCTGCTGTGGCCACAGGAGGCCTTGGGTGACGGAGAGCTTGGTCTTGCAGGTCCCCATGCGCTGCAGCTGGGAGCAGTGCGGGGTCTTGACGTGCGGGAGCAGGAGCATGGTCGCGACGTGCTGGAGCAGGGAGCGCCCGGGCAGCTTCTTGCGGGCGAGGGACTTCTTGGCAGCTCTGCTCTTGCCGCGCTGGCTCCTGACGGAGCGGGTTCCGCCCAGGGGCCACGCGCCTTGGAGCCTGGGCGCCTTCTTGAGGAGGAGGCGGCTATGGCGCCCCCGGAGCTTCGTCGCCCGCGCAGGGCGGGGTGCGGTGCAGCGGAACGGACGGCGCAGGAGAGCCCCCTGCGGCGCGGACGAGCTCGGCGACACGGTCGAGCCATTCTTCGTAGACGTCATCGACGGGACGGTAGCGCAGGAGCTCGTTTGCCGCGATGAGCGCAGCTCGAGGCTCCATGGGTGCGCGGAGCGCGCGGGACGAAGAACCAGCTGGGGTGAGCGAGGGAGTAGCGGTGCGGCCGTCTTGCCGCACGGACGGATGCTGAGACAACGCTTGCTACTCGTTTCCCGCCGGGCCAGTGGCGGAATTGACGGCAGGTGACGGGGAACGGCGAGGACGCCCGCCGACAGGAGCCGTCTGGGCGATGCGGGAAACGAGAGCGGCTCGGCGCTCGGCGCGGGCCCGACGAGCGTCAGACATGGACGCGATGGTCGGAGGAGAACAGGGCGGTGGAAGACGAATTCCGGCGCACCCCTACCTGGCGCGCCAAATGTCGGATTTCGGGTTCCGACAGACCCTTGAGGTTCGAACACTGGGGTGCACGCGGAGATTTCGCCTTCTACCTACCTGCACCCCACCGCCACGCTAAGATCTAAGCTATGGAAAGACCAGCACAAGAGACACAGGGTTTATACTAGTTCGGGCCACCATTGTGGTGTAATACCCTACTCTAGTTTGTGGTGTGGTGGATTGCCTCTTGGGCTGATGATGATGAGCAATACAAGGAAGAACAGCCTCGTGAGGGTTTGTTCTTGGCTGGGGCGATGAACTGCTGGGAGGAGTTCAGTCACCCTTCTCTCTCTGTGTGTGTGTGATGCTTACTCAATCCGATCCCAGCTTGCTTCTCTCTGGGCTTCCAGATTCTCTACCCCTTCGATCTCTCTCTCTGATCTGATCTGATCTGATCTCCCTTACCCTGGGGGTGGCTAGTCCTATTTATAGGAAAAGGCCCTGGGCCTCTTCCCAAATATTGAGCGGGAAGGGCGCCAACAATTGGCCATTTTGAAGGGGAACATCTGGTACACTTATCCTGACTAAAGTTGGTCCTCGCCTGCCAAAGGCTCTGGTGGTGACGCTGGCTTGGGCTCCACAATGACTTCCTCCCTGCCGTTGGGCTGGTCTTGGTCTCGTTGCACCGAAACGGGTGCCTTTGCTTGATGCTCTCGCCTGTGCTTGCTCCCTTTGCACCAAAGAGGAAAGGAGGACACTACGCGGGCTGGCGCCCGCCTGGCACCCTTGGTCGTCATGGCTTGCGTCACGGGCACCTCGTGAGGTACCCCGCCTTGATCTCTCCGCCTCCTCATGAGCCAGCCTGATGAGGCCATGCCTGAGGAAGCTCCGTGTCATCCGCCCCGCGAGGCTTGGCCCCTCGTGAGGGTCTTTGGTCTGTGTCGATGAAGATGGGCCGTGTTGGGCCCCCTTTGAGCCACGCCGCAGGCCGCAGGCAGGCAAGTCTGGGGACCCCCATTCCCAGAACGCCGACAAAGATGGACGCCATCGAGGTGGCCAGAGGGCCAGCGGAGGGCAAGGAGCACCGCACACCTGAACGGTATTTTGCGGATGTCCTCGAGGGGTCTCGCCTTGCGGCAGCACAATGTTCGCAGGACATTGTATTTGAATAAATGTATTCATGTTGCCTTTGCCTTGTATTATGAAAGCAAAGCCTATTTTGTAATGTAATTTTGTTATGCTTGTAATTGTTTCCTCCTGTGCGGCCGTGTTGTATGTAATCTGAGGGTTGGCCAGTCGTCGGCTTCTGCCCTCACGTAGGTAGTACGGAGGTGTTCGGGATGGAATCTAAACAATCTTGATCCAATTATATGGTCTTGAAGGAGTTGTTTAGCGCAAGGAACAAGGCAATCAGACTGTACGGCTTAAACGCCCTCACTTAGCCATAGGAGTTTTATAATAAAGCATGGGCGCAGCCCCTGGTTCGAACCAGAGTGCTATCAGCATCTGACCGGGAAGTGCTGATCTTTCGCCTAATGCAGAAAAAAAATCTCCAATGATTTGTGACCCTCGAACAGCTGACCGGCTCTCGCCGTATCATGACAGTCAGTTTTCAGCTTTCTCTACTGAGGCGCTCATCTGGTCAAGCCCAGGGCACAATCGCAGCAGTTCTCCCTTTACTACCCTAGCCGATTTAGCAGAACGTAGGGTAGCAAGCATAGGAGCCGGGCAACCCAACTATTGACCAAAGACATGATTCAGAGCCAATGCATACAGTGCTAAATTCGGGGTGCCGAACTTATCTTTAAGGATTGTTCGGACTTTGTTGCCGTATCGTGGGGCGATGGGGAGGCCCTGGCAAATATGAAACGTACCAGAGTGTATGGTCGCTAGGAAATAAGTACAGAAGGAGAATAGAGATAGGATGTGGGGCCCTTGAACTTGGATCATCGACTGTTTCCATTATAGTTGGGTTAATGCGTCCAAGCACATTGGTACAAAATAATGCAATAAGCAACCAGCTATTTGACATGCCACAACCGAAGGCGAGCTGCGTGTGGGTCCTGAAAACGGTTAGCCTCTAGGGCTTCCCATGTACGCCTGTGCTCCATGTCAATCTGGTGTGTTTATCTTTTGACAGGATCATTAATCAGGTCGTTGCTGGAGGCCCGCATAGGAGATACCTAAAACAAGGGAAAAGGAGATAGTAAAGTTATATGTGTGTCCGGGATCGGTCTAGTCGAACCGTAGATCCCGGGATAGCTTGTGCCTCCGTCGCTGCCCATGGAATTTTAAGTGTGTAATTATGTATGCGTGGTATGAATGCCACTACCTCATCGGGACTAGGACGGAGGCCGAATTGCTAATCGAGCTCTTGATGAGCCGCGCTGTCCTGTTGCAGTGTAGTCCGGAACCTCTTAATGATGTCCAGGGGCTTGGCAGCCGTACTATGGTGCTGCTTGAGAAGGCCGCTATGTACCTCTGCTGCTAGGGCGGTGGTGTGCTCCTCTGTTCAGAGGGAGCGTTCAGTATTTCCATTGACTGTTATGACGCCGCGTGGACCGGGCATCTTGAGCTTGAGATAAGCATAGTGTGGTACTGCGTTGAATCTAGCAAACACGGTTCGTCCGAGCAGTGCGTGGTAGCTGCCGCGGAAGGGGACGATATCGAAGATTAACTCTTCGCTTCGGAATTTGTCCGGAGAACCGAAGACCACCTCCAGCGTGATTGAGCCCGTACAACGGGCCTCTACGCCTGGTATGACTCCTTTAAAGGTAGTCTTTGTTGGTTTGTTTCGTGAGGGGTTAATGCCCATCTTCCGCACTGTGTCCAGATAAAGCAGGTTGAGGCTGCTACCACCGTCCATCAGGACACGTGTTAGGTGAAACTCGTCGATCAGGACCGTCCATCAGGACTAGTGCGGCTGTACCGCCATGGCAGATACTAGTTGGGTGATCTCGACGATCGAAGGTGATCGGGAACGACGACCACCGATTGAATTTTGGGGCGACTGGCTCTACCGCGTAGACGTCCCTAAGTGCTCGACTGCGCTCCCTTTTGGGGATGTGTGTAGCATATATCATGTTCACCGTTTTGACTTGAGGGGGAAATTTCTTCTGCCCCCCAGTGTTTGGCTGCCGAAGCTCTTCATCCTCGTCCTCACTTTGTGATCCCTTTTCTTTGTTTTCGGCATTTAACTTGCCAGCCTATTTGAAAACCCAACAGTCTCTGTTGGTGTGATTGGCTTCTTTATCTAGGGTACCATGTATCTGGCACGGACGATCGAGTATGCGATCCAGGCTGGATGGTCCCTCACTGTTCCTTTTGTAGGGCTTCTTTCGTTTGCCGGATTTGGAGCCGCTGAATCCGGCATTAATGGTGGTGTCATCGGTGTTGTCGCCATTGCTGCGGCGTTTGTGTCTATTGCGCCGGAGCTTGCCGGAGCTGTTCTTGGCCTCGGAGGGGCCTGTCTCACTGGCTGTGTTTTTGCTACGAGCCAGCCAGCTGTCCTTACCCGCGCAAAAGTGGGTCATGAGTGCCGTAAGGGCTTCCATGGACTTCGGCTTTTCTTGGCCAAGGTGGCGTGCTAGCCATTCGTCACGGATGCTGTGTTTAAAGGCCGCTAGGGCTTCGGCATCCGGACAGTCAACGATCTAGTTCTTTTTGGTTAGGAACCTAGTCCAGAAGTTTCTGGCTGATTCTCCCGGTTGTTGAACTTTGTGGCTTAAGTCATCGACATCGGGTGGCCGGACATATGTACCTTGGAAGTTGTCAAGGAAGGCCTCTTCCAAGTCCTCCCAGCTGCCGATGGAATTCTTGGGCAGGCTTTTTAGCCAGTGTCAAGCTGGCCCTTTGAGTTTTAGTGGGAGATATTTGATGGTGTGGAGATCGTCTCCACGGGCCATGTGGATGTGGAGAATAAAGTCCTCAATCCATACTGCAGGATTGGTTGTTCCATCGTATGATTCGATATTGACGGGCTTGAACCCCTCGGGGAATTCGTGATCCAACACCTCATCTGTGAAGCAGAGAGGGTGTGCGGCGCCTCTATATCAGGCCGCGTCCCGGCGCACCTCCGATGAAGTCCGTCTGTGGTTATCGGCCCGGGTGTGACTAGGTTTGTCACGTCCGAATAGGTAGCCGTCATCTCAAGCCGGGAAGCGTCCTCGCGATCTGTAGATTGATCTGGTGTGTCCTGCTCTACTGTCCAGATCCTGTCGAAGGTCGTATGTATGGTCCCGAGCTGTTCTGTCCCTATTTTTGCGACACGGTGGGCGGGCTATTGTTCAGCCTGAGTTGCCGTTTTATCCCGACCGCGGGGTGGTCGGTCCGACACACTATCCCGGCCACGTGGTGGTTGGTCCGCATTGCGTGAGGGAGGTATGGGATCTGGTGCTTCCTCATCAAACTGAGGTAGCAGTCTGCGCTTTGGGTAATTCTTGGCTGGGCGCTCGAGGCCGTATTCTTCGGCTGCCAGGACATCAGTCCACCTGTCAATGAGCAGGTCTTGATCAGCTTGGAGCTGCTGCTGCTTCTTCTTCAGACTTCTTGCAGTGGCTATTAGCTGGCACTTGAAGCGCTCCTGCTCGAGGGGTGCCTCAGGCACGATGAAGTCCTCATTGCTGAGGCTCTCATCATCCTCGGAGACTGGACGATAACTATCATCATCTGGGTCATTGGGCATGGCCTGTTTATCAGGGTTATCTTGCCCGTTGTCTTGTTCCTCCTATTCGGATGCAGCCCCGGGTCTTCATTGTTTTCGGTGTCGCCCGGAGTTACAAGTATACATGTTGCTGTTTGAAAACAGAAAGTTTACCGCTGTTGCAATAATTCCCTAGAAAAGTCAGAATGTGATAAAATGTTGAAACCTTTTGCATATTAAGCTCTGATAAATTTACTACAGTGCGAATTTTCTTTCATAATTTTTGGAGCTAGGGAAGTATGCATGTTGCAGCATTCTTTACAGACTATCCTGTTTAGGCAGATTGCTGTTATGTTTGCATATGTTTGCTTCTTTAATGATTCTATTTGAGGATAGGACTATTAAATATGCAGAGGCATTTAGTATGCAATGTTGAATAATAATTTTAGTGATTTGCTACAGTAGAGTATGATAAGGTTTTGGCAATGGTTTATACTAACCTATCTCATGAGTCCTTGTTGAGTTTTGTGTGGATGAAGCTTTTTGAGATTTAGGGAGACCATGATATGAGAGGAATTAAGGAGACACAAAAGCTCAAGCTTGGGGATGCCCAAGGCATCCCAAGATAATATTTCAAGAAGTCTCAAGCATCTAAGCTTGGGGATGCCCCGGTTGGCATCCCACCTTTCTTCTTCAACAATTATCGGTTAGTATCAGTTGATCCTAAGTTTTTGGTTCTTCACATGATGTTTGCTATTCTTAGAATGTCATTTTATTTTGCTTTGCTTGCTGTTTGAATAGAATACCAAAATCTGAAATTATTAAATGTTAGAGAGTCTTCACATAGTTGCATAATTATTCGACTACTCATTGATCTTCACTTATATCTTTCAGAGTAGTTTGTCATTTGCTCTAGTGCTTCACTTATATCATTTTAGAGCATGGTGGTAGTTTTATTTTGAAGAAATAGATGAACTGTCATTCTTCACTTAGATTATTTTGAGAGTCTTAAATAGCATGGTAATGTGCTTAAAAATCCTAATATGCTAGGTATTCAAGAATAATAAAATTCTCTTATGAGTGTGTTGAATACTATGAGAAGTTTGATACTTGATAATTGTTTTGAGATATGGAGATGGTGATATTAGAGTCATGCTAGTTGAGTAGTTGTGAATTTGAGAAATACTTGTGTTGAAGTTTGTGATTCCCGTAGCATGCACGTATGGTGAAACGTTATGTGATGAAGTTGGAGCATGATTTATTTATTGATTGTCTTCCTTATGAGTGGCGGTCGGGGACGAGCGATGGTCTTTTCCTACCAATCTATCCCCCTAGGAGCATGAGCGTAGTACTTTGTTTCAATAACTAATAGATTTTTGCAATAAGTATATGAGTTCTTTATGACTAATGTTGAGTCCATGGATTATACACACTCTCACCCTTCCACCCTTGCTAGCCTCTCTAGTACCGCGCACCTTTTGCCAGTACCATAAACCCACCATATACCTTCCTCAAAACAGCCACCATACCTACCTATTATGGCATTTCCATAGCCATTCCGAGATACATTGCCATGCAACTTTCCACCATTCCATTCATCATGACACATTCATCATTGTCATATTGCTTAGCATGATCATGTAGTTGACATAGTATTTGTGGCAAAGCCATTGTTCATAATTCTTTCATACTTGTCACTCTTGATTCATTGCATATCCCGGTACACCTCCGGAGGCATTCATATAGAGTCATACTTTGTTCTAGTATCGAGTTGTATCATTGAGTTTTAAATAAATAGAAGTGTGATGATCATCATTCAATAGAGCATTGTCCCAAAAAAAGAGAAAGGCCATAAAAAAAGAAAGGCCAAGTAAAAAAAAGGCCAAAAAAGAAAGGCCAAATAAAAAAATAAAAAGGGGGGACAATGCTACTATCCTTTTTCCACACTTGTGGATCAAAGTAGCACCATGATCTTCATGATAAAGAGTCTCCTATGTTGTCACTTTCATATACTAGTGGGAATTTTTCATTATAGAACTTGGCTTGTATATTCCAATGATGGGCTTCCTCAAAATGCCCTAGGTCTTCGTGAGCAAGCGAGTTGGATGCACACCCACTAGTTTCTTTTGTTGAGCTTTCATATACTTATAGCTCTAGTGCATCGATTGCATGGCAATGCCTACTCACTCACATTGATATCTATTGATGGGCATCTCCATAGCCCGTTGATACGCCTAGTTGATGTGAGACTATCTTCCCCCTTTTTGTCTTCTCCACAACCACCACTCTATTCCACCTATAGTGCTATATCCATGGCTCACGGTTATGTATTGCGTGAAGATTGAAAAAGTTTGAGAACATCAAAAGTATGAAACAATTGCTTGGCTTTCCATCGGGGTTGTGCATGATTTAAATATTTTGTGTGGTGAAGATGGAGCGTAGCCAGACTATATGATTTTGTAGGGATAACTTTCTTTGGCCATGTTATTTTGAAGAGACATGATTGCTTAGTTAGTATGCTTGAAGTATTATTATTTCTATGTCAATATGAACTTTTGTCTTGAATCTTTCGGATCTGAATATACATATCACAAGTAAGAAGAATTACATTGAAATTATGCCAACTAGAATTCCACATCAAAAATTATCTTTTTATCATTTACCTACTCGAGGACGAGAAGGAATTAAGCTTTGGGATGCTTGATACGTCTCCAACGTATCTATAATTTTTGATTGCTCCATGCTATATTATCTACTGTTTTGGGCAATATTGGGCTTTATTATCCACTTTTATATTATTTTTGGGACTAACCTATTAATCAGAGGCCCAGCCCAGATTTGTTGTTTTATGTCTGTTTTAGTGTTTCGAAGAAAAGGAATATCAGACGGAGTCGAAACGGAATGAAATCAACTAGAGAAGTTATTTTTGGAACGAAAGCCACCCGATGGACTTGGACCCCACGTCAAGGAAGGAAGGAGGAGCTCACGAGGGTAGGGGGCGTGCCCCCCTGCCTCATGGGGCCCCCATGGCTCCCTTGACGTGCTTCTTCTGCCTATATAACTCCATATACCCTAAAACTTCCAGAACACACAATAGATCGGGAGTTCCGCCGCCAGAAGCCTCCGTAGCCACCAAAAGTCAATCGGGACCCTGTTCCGGCACCCTGCCGGAGGGGGGAACCCTCACCGGTGGCCATCTTCATCATCCCGGTGCTCTCCATGACGAGGAGGGAGTAGTTCTCCCTCGGGGCTGAGGGTATGTACCAGTAGCTATGTGTTTGATCTCTCTCTCTCTCTCTCGTGTTCTTGATTTGGCACGATCTTGATGTATCGCGAGCTCTGCTATTATAGTTGGATCTTATGTTTCTCCTCCCCCTCTTCTCTCTTGTAATGAGTTGAGTTTCCCCTTTGAAGTTATCTTATCGGATTGAGTCTTTAAAGATTTGAGAACACTTGATGTATGTCTTGCCGTGGATATCTGTGGTGACAATGGGATACCACGTGCCACTTGATGTATGTTAAGGTGATCAACTTGCGGGTTTCGTGACATTGGGAACCTATGCATAGGGGATGGCACACGTTTTCGTCGTGATTCTCCGGTAGAAACTTTGGGGCACTCTTTGAGGTCCTTTGTGTTGGTTGAATAGATGAATCTGAGATTGTGTGATGCATATCGTATAATCATACCCACGGATACTTGAGGTGACATTGGAGTATCTAGGTGACATTAGGGTTTTGGTTGATTTGTGTCTTAAGGTGTTATTCTAGTAGGAACTCTAGGGCTGTTTGTGACACTTATAGGAATAACCCAACGGATTGATTGGAAAGAATAACTTTGAGGTGGTTTCGTACCCGACCATAATCTCTTCGTTCGTTCTCCGCTATTAGTGACTTTGGAGTGACTATTTGTTGCATGTTGAGGGATAGTTATGTGATCCAATTATGTTAGTATTGTTGAGGGAACTTACACTAGTGAAAGTATGAACCCTAGGCCTTGTTTCCACACATTGCAATACTGTTTACGCTCACTTTTATCACTTGTTACCTTGCTGTTTTTATAATTTCAGATTACAAATACTATTATCTACTATACATATTGCACTTGTATCACCATCTCTTCGCCGAACTAGTGCACCTATACAATTTACCATTGTATTGGGTGTGTTGGGGACACAAGAGACTCTTTGTTATTTGGTTGCAGGGTTGCTTGAGAGAGACCATCTTCATCCTACGCCTCATACAGATTGATAAACCTTAGGTCATCCACTTGAGGGAAATTTGCTACTGTCCTACAAACCTCTGCACTTAGAGGCCCAACAACGTCTAGAAGAAGAAGGTTGTGTAGTAGACATTATCGTCCATACCATCGATGTCTTCGGAGCCGTAATCAAGCACGTCGGTTAAGTCATCGACAGTGGCTATGAAGTGTGTGGCGGGTGGGAAGCAAAATTTCCCATCATCATCCTCTGGCTCGAACCGAACATAGTTCGGCTGTGAGTCCTTCTCCAAGGACAAGTTATTTAAAGAGTTTATCACATCACCCAAAGGTGAGTGCTAGAAGATGTCTGCGGCGCTAAATTCAAAAATCGATAACCGATCTGGCTCGGTGTCTGCAGGCGTACCCGGTCCGGGACTTATAGCCGGAGACGAGTTCGGAGTTCCATTGACGCAAATATTGCAAGGTGCCGAGTCCGTGTGCGGCTCCAACACCGTGGACCCTGTGGCCTCAAATGGCACGATTTGCTCCGGTTCTAAGGCCGTTGCAGCAACAGGGACCATCTCCTGGATGTGATCCGATGACAGATTTAAGTCATGTTCATCGGGGCGAGGGGGAGCGATCGCTGCGGTCTCAAATCCATTGAAGATCAAGTCTCCACGGATATCCACGACGTAGTTCAAGCTTCCAAATCTGACATGGTAGCCAGGGGTGTAGCGCTCGATCCGCTGCAGGTGGCCAAGCGAGTTGGCCCGCAGTACGAAGCCGCCGAACACGAAAATCGGTCCGGGGAGGAAGGTTTCTCCTTGGACAGCGTCACTATGGACGATTGAAGGGGCCATCGAACCTTTCGTTGACGGCACAGTGGAACTCTCAATGAAAGCACCAATGTCGGTGTCAAAACCGGCGGATCTCTAGTAGGAGGTCCCGAACTGTGCGTCTAGGATCGATGGTAACAGGAGACGGGGGACACGATGTTTACCCAGGTTCGGGCCCTCTCTATGGAGGTAATACCCTACTTCCTGCTTGATTGATCTTGACGAATCTGAGTATTACAAGCATTGATCTACCACGAGATCGTGATGGATAAACCCTAGAAGCCTAACCGGTATGACTATGGTAATGAGTATATCCTTTCCGGACTAACCCCTCCAGATTATATAGACACCGGGGGGATCTAGGGTTTACATAGAGTCAGTTACATAAGAAGGAATCTTTACCTTAGGTCACCAAGCTTGCCTTCCACACTAAGGAGAGTCCAATCCAGACACAGGTACAGTCTTCGGCCTTCATGTCTTCACAGCCCATCAGTCCGGCCCATGGATAACAGGCCGGACGCTCGAGGACCCCTTAGACCAGGACTCCCTCACCAACGATGGGGGCACCACCCCCGGGGCGCGCCTGGGCCTCCTGGCGCGCCTTGGTGGGTTGTGCCCACCTCGGGCCTCCCCTCTAGTACTCCTTCGGCCCAGTGGTGGTCTTCTAGTCCAAAAAATTCTCCAAGAAGTTCCACTATGTTTGGACTCCGTTTGGTATTGATTTTCTATGATGTAAGAAACAAGCAAAAAACAGCAACTGGCACTGGGCATCATGTCAATAGGTTAGTCCCAAAAAATGCTATAAGTTGCTATAAAATGATTGTAAAACATCCAAGAATGATAATATAATAGCATGGAACAGTAAAAATTATAGACACGTTGGAGACATATCAGGAGACAGGACTCAGAAAGGTAGGCAAAGGCAACGATACTCACCGGGGAGGCAAACGAAGGCCCGTTGGGTGATCGGGGGCGCAGCCCTCGATGGATCGAAGAGTTAGTTCGCAGCGGCCGAAGGTGACGGATTCATTAGATCCAGATGATGTAACATGATGCAGCTTGAGTAGGTCCTCATAGTGGTCATAGACAATGTAGATGGAGCTTTCAGACAAGGTTTCATGAGCCCGGGAGCTCGGTGGACGCGGGGGTGACGGCGGCCACGGCGACGGTGACTCGACTCCTTGTAGGAAGGAGGAAAGCGGCGCAGGGAAGAAGGGAATGAGGGCTAGGGTTTGTTCGTGGGGCTCGGGTGGGATCTTATCCATGCCGGGGCGTGGCAGATGGCTGACGCGTAGCCTTTGGCGTCATGGATGCCAAAGGCGCGTCCAGCACATCTGTGAACAAGAGGTTGAAGAGGAGGGAGTGTTGGGTTTGTCGGCGTTCTGGGAATGGGGGTCCCCAGACTTGCCTGCCTGCGGCGTGGCTCAAAGGGGGGCCCAGCATGGCCCATCTTCACCAACACAGACCCAAGACCCTCGCGAGGGGCCAAGCCTCGCGAGGCGGACGACGCGGAGCTTCCTTAGGCACGGCCTCATCAGGCTGGCTCGCGAGGAGGCGGAGAGATCAAGGCAGGGTACCTCACGAGGTGCCCGTGACGCAAGCCATGACGACCAAAGGCGCCAGGCGGGTGCCAGCCCGCGCAGCGTCCTCCTTTCCTCTTCGGTGCAAAGGGGGCAAGCGCAGCCATGGAGTACTGAGGCATCAGGCAAAGGTTTCCATTTCGGTGCAACAAGACCAAGACCAGCAGGACTACGAGACGGAGGTCATTGTGGAGCCCAAGACGGCGTCACCACCAGAGCTTTGTGCAGGCGAAGACTACTTTTGTCAGGATAGCTGGCACTAGCTCTCCCCTTCAAATTAGCCCGCCATTGTTGGCTCCCTTCCCGCTCGATATTTGGGAAGAGGACCAGGGCCTCTATAAATAGGACCAGCCGCCCACAGAACAAAGGGGGGACGAGAAAGGGAAAGAGAGAGAGAGAAGGGTGACTGAACTCCTCCCGGCAGTTCATCTCCCCAGCCAAGAACAGACCCTCGTGAGGCTGTTCTTCCTTGTATTGTTCATCATCATCAGCCCAAGAGGCAATACACCACACCACACACTGGAGTAGGGTATTACAACACAACGGTGGCCCGAACCAGTATAAACCCTGTGTCATTCGTGTTGTTCTTTCCATTGCTTAGATCTTAGCGAGGTGGAGGGGTGCAGGTAGGTAGGAAGCGAAATCTCCGCGCGCACCCCAGTGTTCGAACCTCAAGGGTCTGCTGGAACCCGAAATCCGACATTTGGCGCGCCAGGTAGGGGTGCGCCGGAATTCGTCTTCCACCGCCCCGTTCTCCACCGACCATCGTGCCCATGTCTGACGCTCGCCGGGCCCGCGCCGAGCGCCGGGCCGCTCTCGCTTCCCGCGTCGCCCAGATGGCTCCCGTCGGCGGGTGTCCTCGCCGTTCCCCGTCACCTGCCGTCAACGCCGCCACCGGCCCGGCGGGGGACGAGCAGCAAGCATCGTCTCAGCATCCGTCCGTGCGGCAAGACGGCCGCACCGCTACTCCCTCGCTCACCCCAGCTGGTTCTTCGTCCCGCGCGCTCCGCCACCCATGGAGGCTCGAGCTACCCTCATCGCGGCAAACGAGCTCCTGCGCTACCGTCCCGTCGACGACGTCTACGAAGAATGGCTCGACCGCGTCGCTGAGCTCATCCGCGCCGCAGGGGGCTCTCCTGCGCCGTCCGCTCCGCTGCACCGCACCCCGCCCCGCGTGGGCGACAAAGCTCCGGCGGCGCCCTGGCCGCCTCCTCCACAAGAAGGCGCCATGGCTCCAAGGCGCGGGGCCCCTGGGCGGAACCCGCTCCGCCAGGTGCCAGCGCGGCAAGAGCAGAGCAGCCAAGAAGTCCCTCGCCCGCAAGAAGCTGCCCGGGCGCTTCCTGCCCCAGCACGTCCCGACGATGCTCCTGCTCCAGTGCGTCAAGACCCAGCAGCAACGCGTGGGGACATGCAAGACCAAGCTCTCTGTCACCCAAGGCCTCCCGTGGCCACAACAGGCTGCCGTGCCTTCACCACCGAGCTACGCAGCGTCGCGTGGCCCGGTAAGTTCAAGCCGGACCTGCCTCCTCGTTACGACGGCATGGCTGACCCTACGGAGTTCCTCCAGCTCTACGAGCTGGGCATCGAAGCTGCCAACGGAGACGAGAAGGTCATGGCGAACTGGTTTCCCATGGCGCTCAAGGACAGGGCCTGCACCTGGCTCCTGAACCTGGCTCCAGGCACGATCTCCTCCTGGGACGAGATGCGCACCCGCTTCATCGCCAACTTCCAAGGTACTCGCGACCGGCTACCCGCCGTGAGCGACATGCGCCGCATCAAGCAACAACCCAGGGAGACCCTGCAGAAGTACATCCAGCGCTTCAACAACGCACGCCTCAAGATTCCCAAGGTGACTGAGGAGGCCATCATCTCAGCCTTCTCCGACGGTGTGCGCAACGTCAAGATGAAGGAGGAGCTGGCGATGCATGAAGACCTGTGCACTTCCTTGGAGCTGTTCAACTTGGCGACCAAGTGCGCCAGGGCTGAGGAAGGTTGTCTCTCCCTTCTCGAGCCGCCTGCCGCAGACCCAGAAGAGAAGAAGCCCAAGGCCAAGGACGTGAAGCGCAAGGGGGCTGCCGTGCTCATGGCAGAACTAGACACCAAGCGGGGAAGAGATCAGCCCGAACCTTCCAAGGGCAGTCTGTACTGTGTGTACCACGACCTCCACACCCACAACACCAACGAATGTCAAGAGCTCCGAGCCGTGCGGGAAGGAAGGATCGGCCGTCACCCCGACCGCGGTGACCGGGGCTACGGTCGAGGAGGAGGAAGGAACGCAAGACGCTAGGAAGACCGTGGCCCGCGCCGAGGGTGGCGCGATCAACCTCGCGAGGACCGCTGGCAAGACCCGCCTCGCGAGGGAGACTGGAGGGATCAGCCTCGCGAGGATCGCCCGCATGGCAATGCAGGCCTCCCTCCGCTGCCGCCACTGCCAAGGAGAAACGAGGACCGCCACCAAGACGAGGGGGCTGGGGGTTTCCAGGAGCCGCGTGCGATCGCCTGCATCCTGGGCGGGGCTCAGGCCCCAGCCTCTTAACGCATCTTCAAGCAGTTCTCCCGCGAAGTGAATGCAGTCCTTCCCAGGCTTGAAGCCACGCGCCCTCTCAGGTGGTCGGCGTGCGCCATCACGTTCAGCTCAGCAGATCAGCTTAAGTGTGCGGCTACAGCCGAGGTTCTCCCGATGCTTTGTTCCCCAATCATCAGCAACGTGGTGGTCACCAAGACCCTCATCGACGGCGGGGCAGGGCTCAACGTCCTGTCTGTGGAAACATTCAACAATCTCCAAGTGTCCTACAGCCAGCTTCAGCCAACCAAGCCCTTCTCCAGAATCACCGACGGCTCCACGGTCCTGATTGGGCAGGTCCGCCTCCGTGTCACCTTCGGGGCACGCGACAACTACCACACCGAGCACATCGACTTCGACGTCGCCCACATACGCCTGCCGTACAACGCCATCCTTGGGTACCCGGCGGTGGCCAAGTTCATGGCCGTAACTCCCATGGCTACAACGTCCTCAAGATGCCAGGGAGTGGCGTAGTCATCACGGTGCCCTGTGAAGAGAAGGACGCGGTGTGTTCCCTGGAACGAGCCTTTTAGGCCGCGTCCCTGGAAGACCCGGATTGCGGAAGCAGGAGGCTTCCCGAGACCTCCCCCAAGAAGAAGAAGAAGACTTTGTCCGGCCCGGTCCCTCAGGAGGCAGGCCCCTCTGGGCCCGTGCCTGCCCAGGGGGAACCTCCTTCCGTCACATAGGAAATTGCGCCCAGCGCCCTCCTCAGGCAGGGCTCGGGGGCTCTCCCCTGGAGGGCCACCGACCTGGCTAAGGTCACGAGGGAGGCGCTTGGGCACCACATGGAGGCGTGCTTCGAAGCACGTTTCCCTCAAGAAGGAGTAAGGCAAGGGGGGACAGACCCTCAGGAGTTCGTCAGCAAGGCCATTCAGGAGCTACAGGAGTCAAGAGTCACGAGAGGCGGCCGCCGCCTACCAGCTGTGGCCCCCCATCCAGGCGAGGATGGTGGGCTGCGCGTCTGCATCGACATACCAGGGCTCAATCGAGTCGTCTCTCTGGAGCGCCTCTGGCCCTCGCGAGTGGGGCGCTGTGAAGGTCCACCCCACAGCTACGTTCGCATGCCTTACGGCTTGCCGAACGCGGCTGTCGCGTACCGGCGCCTCATGAGGGGCATCATGGAGGCTCAAGAGGCCAGGCGCTCTGCAGCCCTGGCGGAGATGGAGATGGTCCGCGAGGAGCCACCAGCGCCTCTGGAGCCTCTCGAGGCCCCTGGGCCTGGGGGCTCGTGAGGATCGGCTTCCGCAGCCCACTGAGTCCGCTACACCAACACTCCTTCATCCTCAACATCATCAGGTGACATCTTTCAAGTTTTACTTCCAGCTGGGAGCGCCCCCAGGGCTGCATTATTCCCAGGCCGCGTGGGTCCATCCCTGTGGCATGTATCTCGTTTATTTCATGTTGTTAGCTTACCTTGTTGGGGGCGCCCCTCGGGCTGCATGATCCCCAAGTCGCTCGGGCCAGACCCAGTGACGTCCGCCTTCCCAGCATCTATTTGAATGAATCCACTCCTTCGCGGCTAATGTGTTTGACCTAGCTGCCAGTCAACTGACACCAACTGACGGAACTGCTCTCAAACGGCACGACGCTTGCGCATGGGTCCGTCCCTGCAGCGCCGACAAAACTGAATGGCTGAGCTATGGCCACGGCAGCCCCACATGGCGCCACCTCGCCAAGCCTTTAGTGCCTCATCACCCCTCGGAAGCAACCAATGGCTGACTGTCAATTGTCATGGCAACCCCTTGTTCTTTCTGTGATGAGTCTACAGGATCTTCTAAAGGAGCTGCGCCAGGCAAGGCCCTTGTGGCGTCTCCTTCACTCTCATCCGCACGAACCGCTTGCACGTTAAAGGGGGGGTGCCTGAGCATCGCGACTCGGGGCTCCTACTGGCTCTCCAGCCCTCACCCTCTGGCCTTGACCACAGCATCGCGACCTGGCATACCAGCGATGGCTGAGACTCGCTCGAGGGCCGAGACCCGAGGATGTAGAGCAGAAAGGGGAGCAAAGGTGAGAGGGAAGGGGCACGCGAGGACCTCGCCAAGCGATCTCACACCTGCCGATGCACGGACCCGGCGACACACTAGGGAGCGGTCCTTGATTCTCGAGATAAGTCACCATCCGGAAGCACCAGCTACCGTGGCACCATCCCCGCACCTAATGCAATCCCGTGTTAGCGACGCCGCTCTCCTTTCTCACCGAACGACGGCTGCTTGAGCGCCAAAGGGGACCTCCTGAGCATCGCGACTCAGGGGCTCTTACCGGACCCCGGGTCGCTCACCTCCTGGCCTTGACCACGGCATCACGACCTGGCATACCAGTGACGGCTGATGCCGCCTTGGGACTGGGACCTGTCGGCGCAGAGCACCAAGTCCTCGCGAGGTTCGAAAGGGAGAACTGAGCTAAGACAGAGTGAGAAACTTGCACAGTTTTACGACAAGGGTTATATTAACAAACAGGATCACAGGCACCTTACAAGCCCCCACGGGGCATGTTTTGATTCCTCGCAGGGAACAGACCCTAAAAGGGACAATAACTACACGCGCCACTGCAAAAGATGCCATCATCAATAGTGGGCCGTCAAGCACCGGCGCCAACCCCATCCAGATCAGAGTCGGCGACGGCCTGACGTGCCCACCCTGCTCCAGGAGCGGCGCCGGCTCGGGGGCTCGTAGCTGTCGTCGCTCGTCTTCGGAGTCGCGAAGAGTTCGCCGGAGTCGCTGGAGCCTCCGACGCCACCACCGCCTGTGGAGCCGCCAAGGGAGCGGTCGGCGGGCCTAGTCCTCGCCGCAGCAGGGCCCCGGCCACCTCTCCCGGGGCAGCACTCTAGCCAGCGCCCGTCCGCATCGAAGACCTTGAAGAACATCACCAAAGCACTGTCGTACTCCAAGTGGATCGCGAAGGCGCCTCTTGTCCTGTAGACCCGGGCGACTTCGCTCTAGCCTCGAGTCATGAAGACCTCGCCCGGGGCAACGACCGCGACCTCTGCCTCGGTCGCGAGGGTGCTACAGCCGGCGTACTGCAGCCAAAGCTCCAGGGGTTCCCCCTGCGGGACGATGGAGGCAAAGAAGGGAAGAAGGAGAATCCAAGACCCAGGAGGCATGGCAACATGGAGCACGAGCTCCCGGGAGGAGCCCTCAGTGTGGACCCCAGGGGGGACGACCCACACCTTCGTGAACCGTCAGCGCCGACGGCGGCGCCGCCCGTGGCAATCAGCATCAGCTCCTTTAGGTCCCTCGATGTGGGCATACATGGGAAGCGGGAACCCCGGCGGTGCCCGCTCGCACCGAGGCCTCGGCACCACCTGAAGGGCCCCCTCGTCCAGGCCACGGGGGACGAGCCGTTTCTTCGGCGGGAGCAGGTCAGGTTCCTCTCGAGGAGCCTTTCCCTTCTCTGCCATCGAGAACCGGCGGATCGGAGCCATCGCAGCAAGGCGGAGCAAGGACCGGGAAGAAAGAGAAGCAAGGGGGGATGAACTGGAAGGGCGCGCGCCGTTCCGTACTTATGGCCGGCGGAGGCCAACCGCCGACCTCCATGATCGCAGGTAATCATGACCTGCTTTGCATGCAGGGACTAGTCCAATTTGTGCGGTTGCCGAGGCGCTATGGGGAAGTGGAGACGCCCACGTCCAATCAACCGCCACGCGGCGCCCAAGGCCGCAGGCTGTTAGGGCCCGCGGCGCTTCGCTCTTGCCCTTCTGCCTCCCTGCACGGCCAAGTCCGGGCGCGTCTTAGGCCCAGGGGCTACTGTCGGCGTTCTGGGAATGGGGGTCCCCAGACTTGCCTGCCTGCGGCCTGCGGCGTGGCTCAAAGGGGGGCCCAGCATGGCCCATCTTCACCAACACAGACCCAAGACCCTCGCGAGGGGCCAAGCCTCGCGGGGCGGACGACGCGGAGCTTCCTAAGGCACGGCCTCATCAGGCTGGCTCGCGAGGAGGCGGAGAGATCAAGGCGGGGTACCTCACGAGGTGCCCGTGACACAAGCCATGACGACCAAAGGCGCCAGGCGGGTGCCAGCCCGCGCAGCGTCCTCCTTTCCTCTTTGGTGCAAAGGGGGCAAGCGCAGCCACGGAGTATCGAGGCATCAGGCAAAGGTTGCCATTTCGGTGCAACAAAACCAAGACCAGGAGGACTACGAGACGGGGGTCATTGTGGAGCCCAAGACGGCGTCACCACCAGAGCTTTGTGCAGGCGAAGACTACTTTTGTCAGGATAGCTGGCACTAGCTGCCCCCCTTCAAATTAGCCTGCCATTGTTGGCTCCCTTCTCGCTTGATATTTGGGAAGAGGACCAGGGCCTCTATAAATAGGACCAGCCACCCATAGAACAAACGGGGGATGAGAAAGGGAAAGAGAGAGAAGGGTGACTGAACTCCTCCCAGCAGTTCATCTCCCCAGCCAAGAGCAGACCCTCGCGAGGCTGTTCTTCCTTGTATTGTTCATCATCATCAGCCCAAGAGGCAATCCACCACACCACACACTGGAGTAGGGTATTACACCACAACGGTGGCCAGAACCAGTATAAACCCTGTGTCATTCGTGTTGTTCTTTCCATTGCTTAGATCTTAGCGAGGCAGACGGGTGCAGGTAGGTAGGAAGCGAAATCTCCACGCGCACCCCAGTGTTCGAACCTCAAGGGTCTGCCGGAACCCGAAATCCGACAGGGTTGGGCTGCCACTGTAGCATTAGGCCTAAGTACATAGTGTCTAGATTGGATCTAGTGGTCTTGCGGTGGCTGGAATTGATTTTCGTCGCCTCCCCTAGGATTTCTGGAATATTGGGGTATTTATATAGCAAAGAGGTGGCTCGGGAGGCTACCGAGGCGCGCCCTGGTGGGTTGTGCCCCCCTTGGGGCACCCCCAGGTGCTTCTCCGTCCCATTGGGTGTCTTCTGGTCCATAAAAATTCCACAAAAAGTTTCGCTGCGTCTAGTCTCTGTTTGGTATTGATTTCGTGCGATGTAAAATACATGCAAAAAACAGCAACTGGCACTGGGCACAATGTCAATAGGTTAGTAGCAAAAAATGATATAAAATGACTATAATATGATTGTAAAACATCACAAAATGATAATATAATAGCATGGAACAGTAAAAAATAATAGATACGTTGGAGACATATCAGCATCCCCAAGCTTAATTCCTGCTCGTCCTTGAGTTGGTAAATGATAAAAACATAATTTTTCATGTGGAATGCTGCCTAACATGTTCATCACATATTATTTTTTTGTAGCACGGAAATTTGGACTTTATATGGTTCAAAGCAATAGTCTAGTTTTGACATGAGACTTAAATACTCAAGCATATCAACAAGCAACCATGTCTTTCAAAATATCAACGCTAAAATAAGTTATCCCTAGCCCATTATGCTCAATCATTGATCCATTCATAAAACACACACGCATATTAGATACACCCAATGCTCAAGTACGATCATAGTGCCCCTTAGTTGGTGCTTTGTAAGAGAAGAGTGAGACTCAAATTAAAAATAAAATTGCATAAAGTAAAAGAAGGGCCCTTCACAGAGGGAATTAGGGATATGTAGAGGTGCCAGAGCTCAAAGCGAAAAAGATAGAGATAAAAATATTTTGGGAGTCATGATTTTCCTGTCAACGAGAACGATCGAGTAGTTCCCAAACAGAAATTAAAGTTTATTCCTTTTTCAACCATACTTTCACTTTCCATGGCTAGCCGTATCCACGGGTGCCTTCCATACGAAAACTTTCCAAGGAACTTATTATTTGATAACATAAAGTAAATCCATTTTTCATTTCAGGACTGTGCATCCCTAATACCTTTGCCTTACTCTTGTGCAATGACAAGTGAATAAACACTCATCGTGAGAATAACATATCTAGCATGGAAATATATTAGCCACCCCCTACCGTTTCATGAGTGATACAAGCACACAAAAGAGAAATTTATTTTGAAAATTAGAGATGGCACATACAAATTTTCTTAGAACGGCACGGAAATAGCGCATCTAGGTAGGTATAGTGGACTCATGTGGCAAAACTGGTTTAAAGGATTTTGGATGCACAAGTAGTGATCATACTTAGTGCAAAATGAAGGCTAGCAAAAGATTGAGAAGTGACCAACCAAGAAACGAAAAATCTCATAAGCGAGCATTAAGCATAATTAACACCGAATAATGCACCACAAGTAGGATGTAATTTCATAGCATACCTATTGACTTTCATGCTTTCATAGGGAATCACAAACCTTAACACCAATATTCTTACTAGAGCATAATTACTCATCAACATGACTCACGTATCATATCATCATATCTCAAAACTATTACAAGGAATCAAGTTTATTTTGTCCAATGATCTTCATGAAAGATTTTATTATATCCTTCTTGGATATCTATCACTTTGGAACTAATTTTCATGTGTTGCTTTTGATAAGCTCAAACAAATATAAGTGAAGATCATGAGCATAATACTTCTTTTGTCTCAAATTAATTTAAGTGAAGCAAAAGAGAAATTCTTAAAAAAGTTACTAACCCTTATATAAATCTAAGTGAATCTAGAGAGAATTTCTTCAAAAATAACAAAGCACATTGTGCTCAAAAAGATATAAGTGAAGCACTAGAGCAATTCCATAGCTCATAAAAATTTAAATGAAGTATAGAGAGCAATTCTAACAAGTCATGGCATAATTTTGTCTCTCTTAAATAGGTGTGTCCAGCAAGGATTCAAGACTTAAAACACAAAGAAAAACAAGCAAGGACTCATATCATACAAGACGCTCCAAACAAAACTCATAGTATATGATGAATAAAAATATAGTTTCGAGTAAAATACCGATGGTCGTTAGAAGAAAGAGGGGATGCCACTCGGGCATCCCCAAGCTTAGTTGCTTGCTTCTCTTCGGATAATATCTTGGGATGCCATGGATATCCCCAAGATTAGGCTGTTCTTACTCCTTATTCATTCATCCATCGTAACATCACCCAAAACTAGAAAACTTCAATCACACAAAACTCAACAAAACCTTTTCTATGGACAAAATAAAACAAATCACTACTATAAGTGCTGTTGCAACCCATTCGTAGTTTATTCTTGCATTATATATATTGTATTCCACCTTTTCTATGGTAAAAACTCTTCAAACAAAACCATAGAATCATCAAAACAAGCACACAACACAAAGAAAACAGAATCTGTCAAAAACAAAACAGTCTGTAGAAATCTGGATATTTCGAATACTTATGTAGCTCCAAAAATTCTGAAAAATTAGGACCACATGAGAAATTTTTACATTAGTATTCTTCAAAAAAATTGATATTTTATCACGCTCCTGTTAAAAATGAGAATTATTTTCGTGAGCGCAAAAGTTTCTGTTTTTCAGCAACATCAAATGAACTATCACCCAACAAGATCCTAAAGGCTTTACTTGGCACAAACACTAATTAAACACAAAAAACACAATTATAACAGTAGCATAATTGTGAAAACACTCAAGAACAGAAAGAAAAATACAAAAATAAATTTTATTCATTGGGTTGCCTCCCAACAAGCACTGTCGTGTTATGCCCCTAGCTAGGCATAATGCAAGGATCTAAGTATGGTCATCTTCGTTTCTAGATCCATAAGATTCCTCATGATTGATTCATATGGTGGCATAATTCTTGTTCTAGGGACGTTTTCCATACCCTTCCTTAGTGAAAATTGAAATTTAATATTGCCTTCTTTCATATCAATCACGTCACCAATAGTACGTAAAAACGGTCTACAAGAATAATTGGACAAGACGGATTGCACTCAATATCAAGAACAATAAAACCTATGGGCACATAATTCCTATTTGCAATAATAAGAACATCATTAATTCTTCCCAGAGGCTTTTTAATAGTAGATACGCCAAGTGAAAATTTAAAAAACACTCTTCAATATCGGTAAGACCAAGCACATCACATAAAGATTTCAGAATTGTAGAAACACTAGCACCCAAGTCGCATAAAGCAAAACACTCATAATTTTTAATCTTGATTTTGATAGTAGGTTCCCACTCATCATGCAATTTTCTAGGAATTGAAACTTCTAATTCCAACTTTTCTTCCAAAGCTTTCATCATAGCATCAACAATATTTTTAGTAAAAGCTTTATTTTGTTCATAAGCATGAGGTGAATTTATCATGGATTGCAACAAAGAAATACAATCAATCAAAGAGTTACCATCATAATTAAAGTCTTTGTAATCCAAAAGAGTGGGTACATCACTAGTTAAAGTTTTGACCTCTTCAAACCCACTTTTATCAATTTTCTCAACAAGATTTTCACCCTCCCAATTATCGGGACGCCTTCTAGCTAAAGTTGACTCTTCTCCAGTCCCTTTATCAAATTTTTTAATTTTATTAAATAAGGAATCAACAGAAGAAACACCAATCATTTTAAGATCTTCATCACTTTTATGAAAGCAATCACTAGAAAGCGCTTTTTCTAAAAATTCTCTTCTAGCTCTAAGCATAGCAGTTCTTTTCTTACTTTCATCCATAGAAACATAAAGAGCTTTAATTGATTCCTCAAGTTTAGGAACAAAAAAATTTCATCTTGAGGTTTGATACATCATGAGAAATTCTATCAACACTTCTAGACAAATCATCAATCTTATTCAACTTTTCTTCCATTGTAGCAACCAATTTCATAAGTGCATCAACTTTTTCACTCAAAGAAGAAATTTCTTCAACTGAATTAAACTTTTTTACTAGTAGGATCTCTTTCGGTATGCCGTTGTGAATAATTTTCCATAATATTATCAAGCAATTTGGTGGCTTCACCCAAAGTAATTTCCATAAAAGTACTACCCGCGGTGGAATCCAAAAGATTACGAGAAACAAAATTCAACCCCGCATAAAAATTTTGTGTTATCATCCAAAGATTTAACCCATGAGTTGGGCAATTCCTTAGCATCATTTTCATCCTTTCCCAAGATTGTTCAACATGCTCATGTTCAAGTTGCTTGAAATTCATGATCTGGGTTCTAAGGGAAATAATTTTTGCGGGCGGAAAATACTTAGTAATAAAAGCATCCTTGCACTTATCCCAAGAATCGATACTATTGTGAGGCAAAGAAGAAAACCAAATTTTTGCACGATCTCACAAAGAAAACGGAAATAATTTCATCTTCACAACATCATTATCCACATCTTTTTTCTTTTTCATATCGCGTAATTCCATGAATGTGTTAAGATGGGACGCGGCATCCTCATTAGGAGTACCGGAAAATTGATCTTTCATAACAAGATTCAGCAAAGCGGTATTAATAGCACAAGACTCCGCACTAGTGGCGAGAGGAGCAATCCGAGTGCCAATAAAATCATTGTTGTTGGTATTGGAGAAATCACACAAGTTGGTGTTCTCTTGAGTCATTATGACTACGCAACAAGATTGCACTAAAAAACAGATCCGGCAAGAAAACGACAAACGAAAAAGAGGCCGAATAAAACGGCAAATTTTTGTCAAGTGGGGGAGAGGAAAACAAGAGGCAAATGGAAAATAATGTAAATTGCAAGGAGATGATAATTGTGATTAGGAACCTGGTAGATGTTGATGATGTCTCCCCGGCAACGGCGCCAGAAATTCCTTTTGATGACTGCTTCAACTATGTCGGTATTTCCCCAAAGAGGAAGGGATGATGCAGCACATCAACGTTAGGTATTTCCCTCAGTGATGAGACCAAAGTTATTGAACCAATAGGAGAACCATGAAACACTACGTGAACGACACGTGCACACAAATAACAAATACTAGCAACCCGACGTATTAAAGGGGTTGTCAATCACTTTTGGGGAACGACACGAAAAATTGGTGAATGGACATGGTAAAAATATGATAGATGGGATAAATAGATCTTGAATAAAATAAAGTACAGTAAGGTATTTTTGTATTTTTGGTTCAATAGATCTGAAAATAAAAGCAAATAAAAATAGATTGCGAAGGCAAATATAATAAATAGTAGACCTCGGGCCAAAGGTTTTACTAGTGGCTTCTCTAAAAAAATAGCAAACGGTCGGTAAACGAATTACTGTTGGGTAATTAATAGACTTCAAATAATCATGATGATATCCAGGCAATGATCATTATATAGGCATCACGTCCAAGATTACTAGACCGACTCCTGGCTGCATCTACTACTATTACTCCACACATGGACCGCTATCCAGCATGCATCTAGTGTATTAAGTTCATGGGGAAACAGAGTAATGCAATAAGAACGATGACATGATGTAGACAAGATCTATTTATGTAGAAACAGACCCCATCTTGTTATCCTTAATGGCAACAATTCATACGTGTCGGTTCCCCTTCTGTCACTGGGATCAAGCACCGTAAGATCGAACCCATCACAAAGAACCTCTTCCCATTGCAAGATAAATATATCAAGTTGGCCAAACAAAACCCAAATATCGGAGAAGAAATATGAGGCTATAAACAATCATGCATATAATAGATCAAAGAAGACTCAAATAACTTTCATGGATAAAAAGAGATAGATCTTATCATGAACTCAAAGTTCATCGGATCCCAAAAAACACATCACAAAAAGAGTTACATCATATGGATCTCCAAGAGACCATTGTATTGATAATCAAACGAGAGAGAGGAAGCCATCTAGCTACTAACTATGGACCCATAGGTCTATGAAGAACGACTCACGCATCATCAGAGAGGCACCAATGGGCACGATGAACCGCTCCGTGATGGTGTCTAGATTGGATCTGGTGGTTCTAGTACTTGCTGCGGCTGGAATTGATTTTCGTCGCCTCCCCTAGGGTTTCTGCAATATTGGGGTACTTATAGAGCAAAGAGGCAGTTCGGGAGGCCACCGAGGTGGGCACAAACCACCTGGGCACGCCTGGGGGCCCAAGCGCGCCCTGGTGGGTTGTGCCCCCCTTGGGGCACCCCCCCATGCGCTCCTCCGACCCATTGGGTGTCTTCTGTTCCATCAAATTTCCACAAAAAAATTTCTGCGTCTAGACTCTGTTTGGTATTGATTTCATGCGTTGTAAGAAACATGCAAAAAACAACAACTGGCACTGGGCACTATGTCAATAGGTTAGTGCCAAAAAATGATATAAAATGACTATAAAATGATTGTAGAACATCCAAGAATGATAATATAACAGCATGGAACAATCAAAAATTCTAGATACGTTGGAGACTTATCAGTAACGGCGCCAGAAATTGTCAAGTTGACACAATAAAATTTGTGATAGATTTGATAAATAGATCTCGATATAACGCGAAATAAAAGATGCGGATAAAAAGTGCAACAAAGTATTTTTGTTTTTTGGAATAATAGATATGAAAATAAAAATAGATCTCAGACGGAAATAATAGATCGTAAAGAAAATATGATAAAGAATAGACCCGGGGCCCGTAGATTTCACTAGTGGCTTCTTTCGAGAAATAGCAGAAGGTGGGTAAACAAATTACTTTTGGGCAATTGATATAAAATTGAATAGTTATGACGATATCCAGGCAATGATCAATATATAGGCATCATGTCCTAGATTAGTAGACCGACTCCTGCCTGCATCTACTACTTTTATTCCACACATCGACCGCTATGCAACATGCATCTAGTGTATTAAGTTCATGGAGAAACAGAGTAATACAATAAGAACGATGACATGATGTAGACGAGATATATTCAGGTTGGAATAGCCCCCATCTTGTTATCCTTAATAGCAACGATACATGTGTGTCTTGCTGCCCCTTCTGTCACTTGGAAGGAACACCGCACGATCGAACCCATCACAAAGCACCTCTTCCCATGGCAAGAAAAATCGATCTAGTCGACCTAACTAAAGAAAAAGATTCGAAGAAGAAATACGAGGCTATAAATAATCATGCATATAAGAGATCAAAAGAGGACTCAAGTAATATTCATGGATATAGATATGATCGTAAACTCGAAGTTCATCGGATCCCAACAAACACACCACAAAAAGATTTACATCAAATAGATCTCCAAGAGACCATTGTATTGAGAATCAAAAGAGAGATGAAATGCATCTAGCTACTGCCTACGGACCCATAGGTCTATGGTGAACTACTCACACATCATCAAAGAGGCACCAATGACGATGATGAACCCCTCCATGATGGTGTTTAGATTGAATCACGTGGTTCTGGAACTTGCGGTGGCTGGAATTGTGTTTCGTCGACTCACCTAGGGTTTTTGGAATATTTGGGTATTTATAGGGTGAAGAGGCGGTGCGGGAGGCCAAAGAGGGGGGCACAACCCCCCAGGGCGAGCCCTGGCCTCCTGGTGCGCCTTGGTGGGTTCTGCCCACCTTGGGCCTCCCCTCTAGTATTCCTTTGGCCCAGTGGTGGTCTTCTGGTCCAAAAAATTCTCCAAAAAGTTTCTCCGTGTTTGGACTCCGTTTGGTATTGATTTTCTACAATGTAAGAATCAAGCAAAAAACAACAACTGGCAATGGGCACCATGTCAATAGGTTAGTCCCAAAAAATGATATAAAGTTTCTATAAAATGATTGTAAAACATCCAAGAATGATAATATAGATACATTGGAGACACATCAGGAACTAGGACTCAGAAAGAGAGGCAAAGGCGACGGTGCTCACCGGGGAGGCACACGAAGGCTCGTTGGGGTGATCGGGAGTGCAGCCCTCGACGGATCGAAGCGTTAGTTCACGGCGGCTGAAGGTGACGGATTCTTTCGATCCAGACGATGTAACATGATGCATCTTGAGTGGGTCCTCATAGTGGTCGTAGACGATGTAGACGGAGCTTTCAGACAAGGTTTGAGGAGCCGGGGAGCTCGATGGACGCGGGGGTGACGGCGGCCACGACGACGGTGAGTCGACTCCTTGCAGGAAGGAAGAAAGCAGCGCAAGGAAGAAGGGAATGAAGGCTAGGGTTTGTTCGCGGGGCTCGGGTGGGATCTTATCCATGCCCAGGCGAGGCAGATGGCTGACGCATGGCCTTTGGCGTCATGGATGCCGCAGGCGCGTCTAGCGTGTCTAAGTGAACATGAGGTTGAAGAGGAGGGACTGTTGGGTTGGGTTGCCACTGTAGCATTAAGCCTATGTACATAGTGCTATTTCTACATTTCTTTTCCTCTTTTTGTTTTAGCTACTATTTTCCATTTAGTTCGTATAGCAATGAAATTTGTTTTAGTTCAAACTCTACACACAATTACTAAGTAATATTACAAATCCATACACAAGTTTTCACACCATTTGTAAAAGTACATATTTTTCTGGTTTGAATTCAACTGGGCTTAGTTATCGCTACGGGTCCACAAAATAGTTGCTAGGGTTAAATTGGGGATCCAAATTGGTTTGGTTTCACCATGAAAATTTCTTAGGGAAAATTTGCAACTTACGAACATTTTAGTTTTACAGTTTGAAGAAATAAAATGTTGACTTTGTTTTAAATTGAAAATGGCTTTGATTTTTATCAAGTGGCAATTTGGCTTAGTTAAACTTGATCATGGAAACATTAGTGTGAGGTCACTGTAGTATGGCATTGGGGGTGTTACAAATCTCCTCCACTACAAGAAATCTCGTCCCGAGATTTAAGAGGTGGAGTAAGGGGGAAAGTTCTGGTTATGAAATTCTAATGGATCTTCTCGGCCTTGGTTGCTCTTCTCGAAGAGGTCGATCCATTACATTGATGTCTTCATTTCTGTGCTTCATGCCATCATGATGAAGTCATCATCCTTTCTTCAGGAATTCCATCGTACATACGAAAAGGATAAGGGGTAGTTTCGGAAGAACGGACCTTTACAAGGTTGCTCATCTGATATATAACATCAGGGAAGGTGACGGAAAGTAACTCTCGAATTGAAACTTAAGAAATACTGAGAGAAAAGTAAGGAGGTACCACGAGAAGTTCGGAATGGGCGGGCAATCGTTTGATGCCTAATCAGAAGGTGGAAGGTGTTCAGAGCAACAAAAACAAATATTGCTTTTGATACTAGAGTAGATCATCTCTAGGAAGGTGGCTCGTGATCTACATATGAAGCCAAGCATGAGGAATAACTTTGGAAACAAGGGTGCATAGGAGGGTCAGGTTTTGATCCTGTGGAACTGTGGGCTATGGGCCCACCTTGTGGGTTAAAGGTAGGAAGGGCGCTAACATCTTGCACAGTCATGGTAGCTAGGCACGTAAGAGGATAGATTGTCAGTTATGTCGGCAACAACATCGGTACCCAGGGCTGGGAACAAAGAGAATTGTTTTCCTCCTCGTTAAGACAAGGCGGACCAGTAGGCAAAGTTCTCGTCCACCGGGGTTACTGGAATGTCAACAACAATAGGAACATGGTTTTATTGACAGAGTTGTACACCGAGGTGTTTACATAAGTTGGGAATTATCACTGCTTAGATCATATAAATTATAAGAGAGGTTAAACAAAACAATGGAAAGGAAAATGTGTTAAAACACAAGTATTACGAGTATATCCTTCACAAGAACAAGTAGAGTCCCAGAGTTAGCAAAATCATTTGACCCGAATAGAAGAGAGATCAGAGTCCCAGAGTATAGAAAAGGAATAAAAGATCCTAATACCACCCATTTGTGATGTGGGCTAGTAAGCCACACAACAATGTTAGTAAAAGTTTTTCAAAGACTAGACTCAACTTCGGCCAAGGATTTGGAAAGGGGGCTACCTACATGCAGTCATCTCTGATACCAACTTGTGACGCCCTCGATTCAATCGTACACTAATCATACACGCAAATATGTACGATCAAGATCAGGGACTCACGGGAAGATATCACAACACAACTCAATACACAAAAAAGTCGTACAAGCTTCAAATTACAAGCCAGAGGGCTCAAATACATAAGCTCGAATACAAACGTGTCAACACAAGAAACAATATCTAAGTACACACATAAGTTAAACAAGTCTGCCTTAAGAAGGCTAGCACAAAAGCAAAAATGACCGAAAAGGTAAGGCCTCCTGCCTAGGAGCCTCCTAACTACTCCTGGCCATCAGTGGTCTCGACGTATTAGTAGGCACACTCAGGGTAGTAGTAGTCGTCGGTGGTGGCATCTGGCTCTTGGCATCTATCATTTGATCACAACAAATGAGTATAGGGGAAAAGAAGTAGCAAAGTGACCGTGAGTACTCATGAAAGGATTGATATGGTTGACTAGGGGGGTGACTAGGCAACTAACAATTTTTAGCTTTTCTTCACAAATTAGGTATGGCGACAAATAGGTTGTCTAGATATGCAACTAGGTGAGCAACCTACATGATGCTAGCAATGACAACAAGTGCAAGCAAAGGATACAACACAACAATAGCTTGCACAAAGTAAATGAAAGAGATAACCACAAGTGGAGCTGAAGGAGACAAGGATGTGTTACCGAAGTTCCCTCCCTTTGAAGGGAAGTACGTCTCCGTTTGAGCGATGTGGAGGAAAAATGCTCCCCAATAAGCCACTAGGGCCACCGTATTCTCCTCACGCCCTCACACAATGCCAGATGTAGTGATTCCACTAGTGGTGCCATTGAAGGTGGTGACCGAACCTTTACAAGCAAGGTTGGGAAAATCTCAACAACTTGATTGGAGGCTCCCAACAACACCATGGAGCTTCACCACAATGGAATGTGGCTCTGAGGTGAACTCAACAATCTAGGGTGCTCAATCACCCAAGAGTAACAAGATCCGCAAGGGATTAGTGGGGGGGGTCAAATTTCTCTTGGTGCAAGTGTAGATCTGGGCCTTCTCAACCAATCCCTAGAATATCAACAAGTTTGATTGGCTAGGGAGAGAGATCAGGTGAAAAATGAGCTTTGGAGCAACAATGGAGTTTGGGGGTAGGAAGAGGTGAGTCTTCTTGGGGAAGAAGACCTCGTTTTATAGTGGGGGACAAATCCAACCGTTATGCACCTTTTAGCCCGCAGACGAGTGGTACTACCGCTCAAGGAGCGGTACTACCGCTCTACAAGCGGTATTACCGCTCTTTACAGGATGCACAGGAGAAATGAAGAACAGGGGAGAAGATAGAGGAACGGGCAGTCCATGGTAGTAGGAGTGGTACTAGCGCTGCTACAACCGCCAGTTTTCTAGGGGCAAATGGATAGCATGGTAGAGGCCCTGAGGTACCACCGTAAAATCCGATACGAAAAAGGCGAGGCCCCAACTATGAGCGGTAGTACGAGCAGTGGTAACAGCGGTACTACCGCCTATAGGTAGTACTACCGCTTGTAGCTCTTCTCCCCTACTTCGATGTAAATGGAGGACAACTCCAATGAAATGGAAGGCGTTGATGGGTGCAAGATGAGTGTGTTCGTGTTGATTCCACCCAAACCATTCTAACACAGACCCCCTCTTGATAGCACAGTTTTCCCTACAACTCAAGTCCACCAGAAAAGAAATGCGGGAAAGAAAACCATCTTCTCTTGAAACTCTGAGGGGCGCGAATCGTCTTGTGCCATATGCTTGATAATCTGAAAAGCTCATTGCACACAATTAGTCCGCAAACATGTTGTCATCAATCACCAAAACCACTTAGGGAGAAATATGCCCTAACAATCTCCCCCTTTTTTGTGGATTGATGACAACGAGGGATTTTCACAAAGGATGTAGCAAAAAGAGGTGTGCAACCCCACAATCTACAAAATATAGACAGGCTCCCCCTAGATGTGTGCACTATTTTAGATATGATTTTGGAATGCAAAATACACACATATAAGATCCACACCCCCCTATATTTTATAGACCAAACCATTCTTGCGTAGATAGTAATATGAAGGCAGGCAAGTGATACTATGTGAGCATAGGAAAAAGAGCATAAACATAAGATATATCTCACAAACGATAATTAACATGAAGTACTTGACATAGATAGATAGAGATAGGATAGCTCATATGTATCACATCATATGGTCTCGAACACATGGGACAAAAACAAACTAAGGCAAATGAAAGAGTTCGAGCGAGGAAAGCAATGGCGAAGGGAGAAACAAACTCCACACTTGACTCCCAACACACAGCAATATTGCAAATCCCTACACTCTCTTCCCCTTTGGCATCGAGACACCAAAAGAGTAGACGGTGGTAGCAACACTCCAGGACATCACCAACCATGCTCCTCCTTGCCAGACTCCTCTGAATAAGTTGTAGGGCCTCTAGTGCCATCATTAGAATCAGTCCATGGGCAGTGCACATGGACCCAAGCCTCCTCATCAGTGATCCTCTCCTCAGAGCCATCAGACACGGTGAGGCCACCTACCTCATAATGGCCTTGTCACGACAATGGTCCTTCTTTGCATCAACATGAGCCTTGTATTGTCCCTTGGCTTTGAGACAAAATAGCTTCTTCATCTTCTGCTTGAGCTTCTTAGCCCAAGATGGCTCCTCTAGCGGCTCATAGTCAGGCTCATCATCATCATCACCATCATCATCCTCAGACTGCACTTGTGGGGCAGGAGCTGCCGTTCCCCACTTCTCCTTCTGCCTCAACTGAACAACATCATGAGACACTAGGTCTCCAGCAAGAAGCTCCTCATCAGGAAACGTAGACGCCCAATTCTCCTCAATGAGTAGCATCAGGTAAGGGCCATAAATCATGCACTTGCGCTCCAAGATCGCACAACAAAGTTCCGACCACACGACATGATAAATATCCAACACCTCCTGAGAGCCCTGCTCCTTCTGGCAAAAGAGAAGAAGGTCCACCAAATAGGAATGCACCATATCCTCATTGCCAACATGAGGGAACAAAGTGTTCTTGAAGATCCTATACATGATATCCAGAAAGGGCCAAAGCTCGTAAGAGACATGACCAGTATCACACACTTTCCTGGTAGAGAACTGCCACAGAGCCTCCTTGTGTGTAGCATTGGCCTCCCAGTGAGGGCAAAACCCAATTGGGGTTTGGGCGCCCTTATCCTCATATGACAGCAGCTCCATAAAGTTCTTCCAAGAAGCAGACAAACGCCAACCATTGGTCGTCCAGGAGAGGGTCCTATCCTCATCCTGCCCAAAGTGAACTGTGGCATAGAATTGGGCCACAAGTTCTGCATTAAAGTCCTTGTTGAAAGAGATAATCCTCTTGATATCGAGCTCCTCGCACCTCTGAAGTGCATCTCCAAAGTAGGGCAAGTCCTTCTCCATGTGAGAGAGATCCACTAACTTAACTTTCACATACAGATTCTTCTTTGTCTTCAACACATCATAGAAGATAGACTGCTGAAACTTGTTCTAGAACATGCGATATACAAGTGAAGGATCCTGAGGCTCCCCGTACGGATTGTGCTTACGAGCTTTACCAAACTCCAGAGCAGACATCTGATGAGAGCCCTTGGGCCCCTTTGTCGGTGTCAAAACCGGCGGATCTCGAGTAGGGGGTCCCGAACTGTGCGTCTAAGGTTGATGGTAACAGGAGACATGGGACACGATGTTTACCAAGGTTCGGGCCCTCTCTACGGAGGTAATACCCTACTTCCTGCTTGATTGATCTTGATGAATATGAGTATTACAAGAGTTGATCTACCACGAGATCGTAATGGCTAAACCCTAGAAGTCTAGCCTGTATGACTACGGTATTGAGTATATCCTTTCTAGACTACACCCTCCGGTTTATATAGACACCCGGGGGGGGGGGGAGGTCTAGGGTTACATAGAGTCGGTTACATAAGATGGAATCTTCATAGTTGTTCGCCAAGCTTTCCTTCCACGCCAAGGAGAGTCTTACCCAGACACGGGTACAATCTTCGGTCTTCATATCTTCACAGCCCATTAGTCCGGCCCAGAGATAACAGGCCGGACGCCCGAGGACCCCTTAGTCCAGGACTACCTCAATAGCCCCTGAACCTAGCTTCAATGACAAGGTATCCGACGCGTTATGCTGTCTTCGGCATTGCAAGGCGGGTTCCTCCTACCGAACTATCGAATAATATCCAAACGAATCGATCATGTCCGGACCTGTAACACACACCGCACACAACCGTAGAGAGAATATAATAACACACGAGTCCAATCTGCTGACAACTTTAGTAATGTGACGTCACGCCTGTCCGGTCTTAATTTCGAACCGTTTTCGCCCCACATTTCGAGACACGGTTGTCGTTGGCACGTCTTGTCAAAGCAAAGATCGTGTCCCCTTATTACGGGATTCTCATCAACACGGGCGTGGGTAACCCAACCGTGCCGTTTACACAGCCCTTGGGAGTAGGCGAATTTTAAGGCGAATGGGGGGGCGTTCGATATTTACCGCCCTTATAAGGAGATAAGATTCCCCTTTCTTCTCCCATGCTTTCTTCATGCCTCTCCGTTCTTGAGCTCAACGCCCAAGTTCCCATTTCCCTGTCTCGAGAAAGCACTCAACCATGTCCGGATTCGGAGGACAAGGCAAATGGATGGCTGATACGTCTCTGTCGTATCTAGTTTTCCAAAAACTTTTGCCCTTGTTTTGGACTCTAACTTGCATGATTTGAATGGAACTAACCCGGACTGACGCTGTTTTCAGCAGAATTACCATGGTGTTATTTATGTGCAGAAACAAAAGTTCTCGGAATGACCTGAAACTTCACGGAACATCTTTTTGGAAATAATAAAAAATCCTTGCAAAAGATGAAGACCAGGGGGCCACACCCTAGCCACGAGGGTGGGGGGCGCGCCCCCTACCTCGTGGGCCCCATGGAGCTCCTCCGACCTCAACTCCAACTCTATATATGTGATAGCCTGGCTTAAGAGGGATGATAGACTACTCATATCAATAAGGAATTCCTTCTTTTCCGGGAGCCCATTCGGACAGAACTTCAAAGTTAAGCGTGCTTAGCTTGGAGTAGTGTCAGGATGGGTGACCGACCAGGAAGTTGCTCCCGGGTGCGCACGAGTGAGGACAAAGTGTGTATAAAAGACTAGTATTGATCTGTGAGGCCAGTCTAGATCCCGCCAGGAGAAACGATCACCGGCGGGTGTGTCCGGGGCGTTACAATATATTTTCTTTCGGGGAGAAAAAAATCAGAGAGAAGGATTCATCGCATTTTACGATGCGGAGCCACCGCCAAGCCCTAAAACCTCTCGGGAGGGCTGATCTGGAGTCCGTTCGGGGCTCCGGAGAGGGGAATCTGTCGCCATCGTCATCATCAACCATCCTCCATCACCAATGTCATGATGCTCACCGCCATGCGTGAGTAATTCCGTCGTAGGCTTACTGGATGGTGATGGGTTGGATGAGATTTATCATGTAATCAAGTTAGTTTTTTTAGGGTTTGATCCCTAGTATCCACTATGTTCTGAGATTGATGTTGCTATGACTTTGCTATGCTTAATGCTTGTCACTAGGGCCCGAGTGCCATGATTTCGGATCTGAACCTATTATGTTTTCATGAATATATGTGAGTTCTTGATCCTATCTTGCAAGTCTATAGTCACCTACTATGTGTTATGATCCGGCAACCCCGAAGTGACAATAATTGGGACCACTCCCGGTGATGACCGTAGTTTGAGGAGTTCATGTATTCACTATGTGTTAATGCTTTGGTCCGGTACTCTATTAAAAGGAGGCCTTTATATCCCTTAGTTTCCGCTAGGACCCCGCTACCACGGGAGGGTAGGACAAAAGATGTCATGCAAGTTCTTTTCCATAAGCACGTATGACTATATTCGGAATACATGCCTACATTACATTGATGCATTGGAGCTAGTTCTGTGTCACCCTAGGTTATGACTATTACATGATGAACCGCATCTGGCATAATTCTCTATCACCGATCCATTGCCTACAAGATTTCCATATATTGTTCTTCGCTTATTTACTTTTCCGTTGCTATTGCTATCATCACTACAAAATACCAAAAATATTACTTTTGATATCATTACCTTTTTGCTACCGCTACCACTAGTATCATATTACTTTGCTACTAAACACTTTGCTGCAGATATTAAGTTTCCAGGTGTGGTTGAATTGACAACTCAGCTGCTAATACTTGAGAATATTCTTTGGCTCCCCTTGTGTCGAATCAATAGGGTTGAATACTCTACCCTCGAAAACTATTGTGATCCCCTATACTTGTGGGTTATCAAGACTATTTTCTGGTGCCGTTGCCGGGGAGCATAGATCTATTCTTTGAGTCACTTGGGATTTATATCTGCTTATCATTATGAAGAACTTGAGAGATCCAAAAACCAAGATTTATCCCTCAACTACGAGGGGAGGTAAGTAACTGCCATCTAGCTCTGCACTTGATTCACCTTCTGTTTTGAGTAAGCTTGCGACACCTAAACCTGCTTCTGCTATTCGTTCTGATATGTCGCATGTTATTGATGATGCCACTTCTGCTATGCATGATACTTATGATGAAACTACTTCTATGCTTGATACTACTGTGCCACTTGGTGAATTTCTTGATGAACAACTTGCTAGGGTTAGAGAGAATGAAAATATTGAAACTGATAATATTGATGAAAGTGATGATGAAGACTCTCCCCCACAAAGTAAAGGAAAGAGATAACCACAAGTGGAGCCGGAGGAGATGAGGATGTGTTACAAAAGTTGCTTCCCGTTGAAGGGAAGTATGTCTCCATTGGAGCCGTGTCGAGGCACAATGCTCCCCAAGAATCCACTAGGGCCACCGTATTCTCCTCACGCCCTCACACAATGCGAGATGTCGTGATTCCACTAGTGGTGCCTTCTACTTCTTGAGCTTGCGTTGGTTTCTCCCTTGAAGAGGAAAGGGTGATGCAACACAATAGAGATAAGTATTTCCTCAATTAAGAACCAAGGTATCAATCCAGTAGGAGAAGAACACGCAAATCACCAATACCCACACAAACAATCAAACACTTGCACCCAACGTGATAAAGGGGTTGTCAATCCCTTCACGGTCACTTGCAAAGGTGAGATCTAATAAAGATAAATAAAGCTAAAAAAAAGATAAAATATATTTCTGGGTTTTTTGGTTTATAGATTTGAAAATAAAAGATTGCAAAATAGTAGATCGGAAACTAATATGATGGAGAATAGACTCGGGGGCCATAGGTTTCACTATAGGCTTCTCTCTTGAAGGCAAATAATACGGTGGGTGAACAAATTACTGTCGAGCAATTGATAGAAAAGCGCAAAGTTCTGACGATATCCAAGGCAATGATTATGTAATATAGGCATCACATCCGTGTCAAGTAGACCGACTCCTTCCTGCATCTACTACTGTTACTCCACACATCGACCGACTCCTGCCTGATCTAGAGTATTAAGTTCATGAAGAACAGAGTAACAATTTAGGTAAGATGACATGATGTAGAGGAATAAACTCAAGCAATATGATGTAAACCCATCTTTTTATCCTCGATGGCAACAATGGAATACATGCCTCGCTACCCCTACTTTGTCACTGGGTGAGGACACCACAAGATTGAACCCAAAGCTACGCACTTCTCCCATTGCAAGAAAATCTAATCTAGTTGGCTAAACCAAACCAATAGTTCGAAGAGAATTACAAAGATATCAAATCATGCATATAAGAATTCAGAGAAGATTCAAATAATATTCACAGATAATTTGATTATAAATCCACAATTCATCGGATCTTGACAAACACACCGCAAAAGAAGATTACATCAGATAGATCTCGAAGAACATCAAGGAGAACATGGTATTTACAATCAAAGAGAGAGAATAAGACATCTAGCTACTAGCTATGGACCCGTAGGTCCGAGGTAAACTACTCACGCCTCATCAAAAGGGCAATAGAGTTGATGTAGATGCCCTCCGTGATCGAGTCCCCCTTCGGCAAGGTGCGGGAAAAGGCCCCAAGATGGGATCTCACGGGAACAAAAGGTTGCGGCGGTGGAGAAGTGTTTTCGTGGATGCTTCTGGTGTTTTCTGGAATATATGTGAATATATAGGGCCAAGGGCTAGGTCAGAGGAGTCCCGAGGGGGTAGCAAGGTAGGGGGGCACCCCCTCCTAGGGCGCGCCTCCACCTCTTGCTGCCGCCTCGCGGCTCTTCTGACTTCCACTCCAAGTCTCCTGGGTGTCTTTTGGTCCAAGAAAAATCATCGCGAAAGTTTTATTCTGTTTTGACTCCATTTGATATTCCTTTTCTGCGAAGCTCAAAACCAAGGAAAAAACATAAACTGGCACTAGGCTCTAGGTTAATAAGCTAGTCCCAAAAATAATGTAAAATAGCATACTAATGCATATAAAACATCCAAAATAGATAATATAATAGCATGGAACAATAAAAAATTATAGATACGTTGGAGACGTGTCTAGCATCCCCAAGCTTAATTCCTGCTCGTCCTCGAGTAGGTAAATGATAAAAATAGAATTTTTTATGTGGAATGCTACCTAACATATTTATCCATGTAATTTTTCTTTATTGTGGCATGAATATTCAGATCCATAAGATTCAAAACAAAAGTTCAATATTGACAAAAAAACAATAATACTTCAAGCATACTAACAAGGCAATTATGTCTTCTCAAAATAACATGGACAAAGAAAGTTATCCCTACAAAATCATATAGTCTGGCTATGCTCCATCTTCATCACACAAAATACTCAAATCATGCACAACCCAAATGACAAGCCGAGCAATTCTTTCATACTTTTGGTGTTCACAAACCTTTTCAACTTTCACACAATACATGAGCGTGAGCCTTGGACATAACAATGTAGGTGGAATAGAATATGGTGGTTGTGGAGAAGACAAAAAAGAAGGAGATAGTCTCACATCAACTAGGCATATCAATGGGCTATGGAGATGCCCATCAATAGATATCAATGTGAGTGAGTAGGGATTGCCATGCAACGGATGCACTAGAGCTATAAGTGTATGAAAAACTCAAAAAAAAACTAAGTGGGTGCGCATCCAACTTGCTTGCTCACGAAGACCTAGGGCAATTTGAGAAAGCCCATCGTTGGAATATACAAGCCAAGTTCTATAATGAAAAATTTCCACTAGTATATGAAAGTGACAACATAGGAGGCTCTCTATCATGAGGATCATGGCGCTACTTTGAAGCACAAGTGTGGAAAAAGGATAGTAACATTGCCCCTTCTCTCTTTTCTCTCATCATTTTTTTCGTTTGGCTTCGATGGCCTCTCTTTTTTGTTGTCTTCTTTGGCCTCTTTTATTTTTTCCTCACATAGGATGATGTCTACTAAACAACCTTCTTCTTGTAGACGTTTTTGGGCCTCCAGGTGAAGAGGTTTGTAGGATAGTAGCAAATTTCCCTCAAGCGGACGACCTAAGGTTTATCAATCCATGGGAGGCGTAGGATGAAGATGGTGTTGGGGAACGTAGTAATTTCAAAAATTTCCTACGCACACGCAAGATCATGGTGATGCATAGCAACAAGAGGGGAGAGTGTTGTCCACGTACCCTCGTAGACCGAAAGCGGAAGCGTTAGCACAACACGGTTGATGTAGTCGTACGTCTTCACGATCCGACCGATCCAAGTACCGAACACATGGCATCTCCGAGTTCAAGACACGTTCAGCTCAATGACGTCCCACAAACTCCGATCCAGGAGAGCTTCACAGGAGAGTTCCATCAGCACGACGGCGTGATGATGGTGATGATGTTGCTACCGACGCAGGTCTTCGCCTAAGCACCGCTACGATATGACCGAGGTGGAATATGGTGGAGGGGGGCACCGCACACGGCTGGGAGAGATCAACAGATCAACTTGTGTGTCTATGGGGTGCCCCTACCCTTGTATATAAAGGAGCAAGGGGGGAGGAGGTCGTCCCTAGGAGGGGCGCGCCAAGGGAGTAGGATTCCTACTTCTAGTTGGAGTAGGTTTCCTCCTTTCCTAGTCCAACTAGGAGAAGGGGGGAAAGGGGGGAAGAGGAGAAGGAAGGGAGAGGGGGGCCGCGCCCCAAACCCCTTGTCCAATTCGGACTGGGCTTGGGAGGGGTGCGCGCCACCTCCTGGCTGCTGCCTCTCCTTCCCACTAAGGCCCATTAAGGCCCAATACTTCTTTCCCGTATTCCCGTAACTCTTCGGTACTCCGAAAAATACCCGAATCACTCGGAACCTTTCCGATGTCGGAATATAGTCGTCCAATATATTGATCTTTACGTCTTGACCATTTCGAGACTCCTCGTCATGTCCCCGATCTCATACGGGACTTCGAACTACCTTCGGTACATCAAAACATATAAACTCATAATATAACTTTCATCAAAACTTTAAACGTGCGGACCCTACGGGTTCGAGAACTATGTAGACATGACCAAGAAACGTCTCCGACCAATAACCAATAGCAGAACCTGGATGCTCATATTGGCTCCCACATATTCTACGAAGATCTTTATCGGTCAAACAGCATAACGACATACGTTGTTCCCTTTGTCATCGTTATGTTACTTGCCCGAGATTCGATCGTCGGTATCTCAATACCTAGTTCAATCTCATTACCAGCAAGTCTCTTTACTCGTTCCGTAATACGTTATCCCGCAACTAACTCATTAGTTGCAATGCTTGCAAGGCTTATAGTGATGTGCATTACCGAGTGGGCCCAGAGATACCTCTCTGACAATCGGAGTGACAAATCCTAATCTCGAAATATGCCAACCCAACAAGTACCTTTGGAGACACCTGTAGAGCACCTTTATAATCACCCAGTTACGTTGTGACGTTTTGTAGCACATAAAGTGTTCCTCCGGTAAACGGGAGTTGCATAATCTCATAGTCATAAGAACATGTATAAGTCATGAAGAAAGCAACAACAACATACTAAACGATCGAGTGCTAAGCTAACGGAATGGGTCAAGTCAATCACATTATTCTCCTAATGATGTGAACCTGTTAATCAAATGAAAACTCATGTCTATGGCTAGGAAACATAACCATCTTTGATCAACGAGCTAGTCAAGTAGAGGCATATTAGTGACACTCTGTTTGTCTATGTTCTCACACATGTATTATGTTTCCGGTTAATACAATTCTAGCATGAATAATAAACATTTATCATGAAATAAGGAAATAAATAATAAATTTATTATTGCCTCTAGGGCATATTTCCTTCAGTCTCCCACTTGCACTAGAGTTAATAATCTTGTTCACATCGCCATGTGATTTAACATCAATAGTTCACATCTTTATGTGGCTAACACCCATAGTTCACATCGACATGTGACCAACACTCAAAGGGTTTACTAGAGTCAGTAATCTAGTTCACATCGCTATGTGATTAACACCCAAAGAGTACTAAGGTGTGATCATGTTTTGCTTGTGAGATAATTTTAGTCAACGGGTCTGTCACATTCAGATCTGTAAGTATTTTGTAAATTTCTATATGTATCCAGATTGCTCCCACTTTCAATATGTATCCAGATTGAGACTTAGAGTCATCTGGATTAGTGTCAAAACTTGCATCGACGTAACCCTTTACAACGAAACTTTTTGTCACCTCCATAATCAAGAAACATATCCTTATTCCACTAAGGATAATTTTGACCACTGTTCAGTGATCTACTCCTAGATCACTATTGTACTCCCTTGCCAAAAATCACTATAGGGTATACAATAGATCTGGTACACAGCATGGCATACTTTATACAACCTATGGCTGAGGCATAGGGAATGATTTTCATTCTCTTTCTATCTTCTGCTGTGGTCGGGCTTTGAGTCTTACTCAATTCCACACCTTGTAACATAGGCAAGAACTCTTTCTTTGACTATTCCATTTTGAACTACTTCAAAATATTGTCAAGGTATGTACTCATTGAAAAACTTATCAAGCATCTTGATCTATCTCTATAGATATTGATGCTCAATATGTAAGCAGCTTCACCGAGGTCTTTCTTTGAAAAACTCCTTTCAAACATTCCTTTATGCTTTGCAGAATAATTCTACATTATCTCTGATCAACAATATGTCATTCACATATACTTATCAGAAATGATGTAGTGCTCCCACTCACTTTCTTGTAAATACAGGCTTCACCGCAAGTCTGTATAAAACTATATGCTTTGATCAACTTATCAAAGCGCATATTCCAACTCCGAGATGCTTGCACCAGTCCATAGATGGATCGCTGGAGCTTGCATAGTTTGTTAGTACCTTTAGGATTGACAAAACCTTCTCGTTGCATCATATACAACTCTTCTTTAATAAATCCATTAAGGAATGCAGTTTTGTTTATCCATTTGCCAGGTTTCATAAAATGCGGCAATTGCTAACATGATTCGGACAGACTTAAGCATAGATACGAGGGAGAAACTCTCATCGTAGTCAACACCTTGAACTTGTCGAAAACCTTTTTTCGACAATTCTAGCTTTGTAGATAGTAACACTACTATCAGCGTCCGTCTTCCTCTTGAAGATCCATTTAATCTCAATGGCTCGCCGATCAATGGGCAAGTCAATTAAAGTCCATACTTTGTTCTCATACATGGATCTCATCTCAGATTTCATGGCCTCAAGCCATTTCACAGAATCTGGGCTCATCATCGCTTCCTCATAGTTCGTAAGCTCGTCATGGTCAAGTAACATGACCTCCAGAACAGGATTACCGTACCACTCTGGTGCGGATCTCACTATGGTTTACCTACGAGGTTCAGTGGCAACTTGATCTGAAGTTCCTCACTAATTGGTGTAGTAGTCACAGGAACATATTTCTGTGATGAAATACTTTCCAATAAGGGAGCAGGTACAGTTACCTCATCAAGTTCTACTATCCTCCCACTCACTTCTTTCGAGAGAAACTCCTTCTCTAGAAAGGATCCATTCTTAGCAACGAATATCTTGCCTTCGGATTTGTGATAGAAGGTGTACCCAACATTTTCTTTTGGGTATCCTATGAAGACGCACTTCTCCGATTTGGGTTTGAGCTTATCAGGTTGAAACTTTTTCACATAAGCATTGCAACCTCAAACTTTAAGAAACAACAGCTTAGGTTTCTTGCCAAACCATAGTTCATACAGTGTCGTCTCAATAGATTTAGATGGTGCCCTATTTAACGTGAATGTAGTTGTCTCTAATGCATAACCCCAAAATGATAGTGGTAAGTCGGTAAGAGACATCATAGATCGCACCATATCTAATAAAGTACGGTTACGACGTTCGGACACACCATTACATTGTGGTGTTCCAGTTGGCATGAGTTTGTGAAACTATTCCACATTGTTTTAATTGAAGACCAAACTCGTAACTCAAATATTCGCCTCTGCGATCAGATCGTAGAAACTTTATTTTCTTGTTATGATGATTTTCCACTTCACTCTGAAATTCTTTGAACTTTTCAAATGTTTCAGACTCATGTTTCTTCAAGTAGATATACCCATATCTGCTCAAATCATCTGTGAAGGTCAGAAAATAACGATACCTGCCGCGAGCCTCAACACTTATCGGACCTCATACATCAGTATGTATTATATCCAATAAGTCAGTTGCTCGCTCCATTGTTCTGGAGAATGGAGTCTTAGTCATCTTTGCCCATGAGGCATGGTTCGCAAGCATCAACTGATTCATAATCAAGTGATTCCAAAAGTCCATCAGCATGGAGTTTCTTCATGCGCTTTACACCAATATGACCTAAACGGTAGTGCCACAAATAAGTTGCACTATCATTATTAACTTTGCATCTTTTGGCTTCCATATTATGAAAATGTGTATCACCACGATCGAGATCCAACAAACCATTTTCATTGGGTGTATGACCATAGAAGGTTTTATTCATGTAAACAGAACAACAATTATTCTCTAACTTACATGAATAATCGTATTTTAATAAACATGATCCAATCATATTCATGCTCAACGCAAACACTAAATAACATTTATTTTAGGTTCAACACTAATCCCGAAAGTATAGGGAGTGTGCGATGATGATCATATCAATCTTGGGATCACTTCCAATACACATTGTCACTTCACCCTTAACTAGTCTTTGTTCATTCTGCAACCCCCGTTTCGAGTTACTACTCTTAGCAACTGAACCAGTATCAAATACTGAGGGGTTGCTATAAACACTAGTAAAGCACACATCAATAACATGTATATCAAATATAGCTTTGTTCAGTTTGCCATCCTTCTTATCTACCAAATACTTGAGGCAGTTCCGCTTCCAGTGACCAGTCCCTTTGCAGTTGAAGCACTTAGTTTCAGGCTTAGGTCCAGACTTAGGCTTTTTCACTTGAGCAGCAACTTGCTTGCCGTTCTTTTTGAAGTTCCCCTTCTTCCCTTTGCCCTTTTCTTGAAACTAGTGGTCTTGTTAACCATCAACACTTGATGCTCTTTCTTAATTTATACCTTCGTCGATTTCAGCATCGCGAAGAGGAGCTCGGGAATTATTTTTCTTCATCCCTTGCATATTATAGTTCATCACAAAGTTCTAGTAACTTGGTGATAGTGACTAGAGAATTCTATCAATTACTATCTTATCTGGAAGATTAACTCCCACTTGATTCAAGCAATTGTGGTACCCAGACAATCTGAGCACATGCTCACTGGTTGAGCTTATTCTCCTCCATCTTGTAGGCAAAGTACTTTCAGAGGTCTCATACCTCTCGACACGAGCATGAGTATGAAATACCAATTTCAAATCTTGGAACATCTTATATGCTCCATGGCGTTCAAAACATTTTTGAAGTCCTGGTTTTAAGCCGTAAAGCATGGTGCACTTAACTATCAAGTAGTCATCATACCGAGCTTTTGTCAAAAACGTTCATAACGTCTACATCTACTCCTGCAATAGGTTTGTCACCTAGCAGTGCATCAAGGACATAATTCTTCTGTGCAGCAATGAGGATAAACCGCAGATCACGGATCCAATCCGCATCATTGCTACTAACATCTTTCAACTTAGTTTTCTCTAGGAACATATAAAAAAAATGAACAGGGAGCACTTGGGTGATTATATGGCTAATGTCAAAGGTGAATTAAACTTATTAGTAAACATGCTTCTATGGTTACCACTCAAGTAGAACAAGTACTTAAAGCTCAAAATGATTTGCTCAATGAATTGAATAGTAAGAATAATGATTATGCTATTAGAGTGGCTACTATAACTGGTAGAATGACTCAGGAACCTCTGTATCCTGAAGGCCACCCTAAGAGAATTGAGCAAGATTCTCAGAGAAATAATATAGATGCACCTAGTCCTTCTAAAAGGAAGAAAAGGAAAAATGATATGACTTTGCATGCTTCTAGTGAACCTATTACTGAAACACCTGAGAATCCAAATGATATTTCTATTTCTGATGCTGAAACACAATCTGGTAATGAACTTGAAACTAGTGATAATGTTAATGATGATGCTCAACCTAGTAATGATAATGATATAGAAATTGAACCTGTTGTTGATCTTGATAACCCACAATCAAGGAATCAACGTTATGATAAGAAAGACTTTGTTGCTAGGAAACATGGAAAGGAAAGAGAGCCTTGGGTTCAGCAACCCATGCCTTTTCCTCCCAAATCATCCAAGAAAAAGGATGATGAGGATTTTGAGCGCTTTGCTGAAATGATTAGACCTATCTTTTTGTGTATGCGATTAATTGATATGCTTAAAATGAATCCTTATGCTAAGTACATGAAAGATATTGTTACAAATAAAAGAAGGATACCGGAAGCTGAAATTTCCACCATGCTTGCTAATTATACTTTTAAAAGTGGAATACCAAAGAAACTTGGAGATCCAGGAGTACCTACTATCCCATGCTCCATCAAAAGAAACTATGTTAAAACTGCTTTATGTGATCTTGGAGCCGGTGTTAGTGTTATGCCTCTCTCTTTATATCGTAGACTTGATTTGAATAAGTTGACACCTACTAAAATATCTTTGCAAATGGCTGATAAATCAACTGCTATACCTGTCGGTATTTGTGAGGATGTGCCTGTTGTGGTTGCAAATGTTACTATTTTAACGGACTTTGTTATTCTTGATATTCCCGAGGACGATAGTATGTCTATTATTCTTGGAAGACCCTTTTTGAATACTGCAGGAGCTGTTATTGATTGCACCAAAGGCAATGTCACTTTTCATGTTAATGTAATGAGCATACGGTACACTTTCCGAGGAAACAACCTCAAGTTCATAGTATCAACTCTATTGGAAAAATTCCATCGATTATATTTGGAGGTTTTGAATTTCCTCTTCCTACTGTCAAGAAGAAATATGGTATTCTTATTATTGGGGATGTGCATATCCCCATTGAGATAACATAGTGTTATTTGAAATTTCTCCGGTTCCATGTTATTCGGAATGAGTTCGTTAACAAGACTTGATCAACCTTGTTAGTGGATTCCTTTTGATGAGCATGAGATGGATGAAACTAGAAGGCACAACCTTCTGTACCCTCCTTTTACTTCCTATTATTTATATTAAATAAAATAAAAATAATATTTTCTGTCTGATATCTGAATTATCCATGCAATATAAATATACCCCGAAAATAAAAGTTCTCCAAATGCCCTGAAATTTAAATATGATTTTTTCTAAAATATTTGAGAATATTTGGAACTGAGAACATAGCAGGGGGGCATCCACCTGGCCACGAGGGTGGAGGGCGCCCCCCTACCTCGTGGGCCCACGGTGGCCCCCTCCACTTATTCCCGCACCCACACACTTCGTCTTCCTTCCACAAACACCAATATCCAGCTCAAGCACGAGTTCTAGCTCATTTTGCTATGATTTTCGATCTCCTTGCTCAAAGCACCTTTCAGAAAACTGCTTGGGGAGATTGTTCCTTGGTATGTGACTCCTCCATTGGTCTAATTAGTTTTTGTTCTAGTGCTCTATTCATTGCAAATTTGTGTTGCCTAGGTGACCATGTTCTTGAGCTTGCATGTCACATTTATGTGGTTCCAAGTAGTCTTGATACATGATATAGGCTCTAGGCACTTCTAGGAGTTGTTGCTATCAATTTTGTTGAGTTTGGTTCACTTTTATTTTTGAAGTTACTAAAAAATTCAGAAATTTTTCATAGGGAGAAGTATGCTTAGGAAAATGTACCAAGGTGGTTCTTCAAGGAAACAAGGACCCAGGCTTGCAATGCGTGATGCTGATGATGAGTCACCAAGGGGTGCTCCAGTGCGGCCTTGTGAATGGCCTTCAGAGGACCTCATGGATCGAGCGGGGATTAAGGAATAATTTAACGCATATTTGCGTAACGCTGATCTTGTGAGTTTTGAGGAAGAAAAATGCCGTCAGTACCACTACCTCACTAGTTCCTTTGTGAGGAGGTTTGAATTTTCATCTTCACATAATTATCCAACTGTCATGTTTGATCGTTATGAAAAATCTTATACTATGGACTTAGAGGATTTTACCACTGCATGCAAACTACCGCAATGGGGTAGTGCTAGTGAACCCCGCAAATCTGAATTTAGAAATTTTCTTGCTAGCATAACTGTGGGGGAATCTAGAGATATAGCACAAGCTACCATAGGGAGCATTCATTTTCCTACTATACATTATTTTGCTCTCTTCATAGGTAGGTGCATAAATGGTAAAGATGAAGCATGTCATATATGTGTTCCTGACCTCAGTATTCTTAGGAGTGCTGTGTTAGGAGATAAATCTTATAATTTGGGAGCCATTGTTGCACGTAGGTTGCATCTTAATAGATTTAATGGATATTTCTTTGGTGCAATTTATGCAACCCGCTTAGCTGATTTTCTTGGTCTAACCATACGTAATGATGATATTGAATTGCCTCCTGCTTACCGAGACTTTAATGCTATGGTTCACCACCACTTTGTTGAGAGGAATGAATCACCTCTCCAGTATCACTTAATCTTCGACAGACGTCATGCTGTCTGTATTACTCTCCCTACTCCTGCCTTCTTCGATTATTAGGAAAAAGGAAGATATGTTATTACTAGAGAGGAGGCAGATGAGTACGAGAGGAGGGCGGAGGCCGCTTGCCGCCACGCTGCAGATCAGGAGGCAATAGCCGCTGCATCGCAGTACGACCCCAGCTACAACTATGGATATCCGCCAGGCCATCCGTGGCAATAAACCAACTTAGGCCAAAAGCCTAAGCATGGGGGAGTACGTATTTCCCACTGACATTACATTCATGTTCGCACACACTCATTGCTAGATGTCAGTACTCATACTTTTTCATTGTATCATCCATGCTAGTTCATTTCCTTTTTATGCTTTCTTCTTGTGTGCTTAATAAACCTTAAGAAAAACAAAAAAAATAGTTGTAGCTTTTAATTAGTTTACTTCCCATGCTTGTAGTAGTAATTAAAAATAAAACCCAAAAATATTTCCTGTTCTCCTTTTGCTTGTTGGGAGCTTTCCCGTGTAAATAGTTTTATTTCTTTTCTTTTCTTTGGGGATCGATAGGAGAAGACCATGATTAAATTGTTGAAGTGGCTCTTATATGCATTATTGTTGATCTGACAAAAGAGCCCATATTGCCTTGTCTTCTCCTGTTTATTGAATGCTTGCAGATTCCAGCTTAGTCCAATGCACGTGCACTATTATTATTATCCACATCATTCGGTCATGCAAGTGAAAGGCAATTATGACGATATATGATGGACTGACTGAGATGAGAAAAGCTAGTATGAACTCGACCTCTCTTGCTTTTGTAAATATGATTAGTTCATCGTTCCTGATTCAGCCTATTATGAATAAACATGTTTGCAATGACAACTAGAGATCATAGTTTCTTATGCCATGCTTAATTAGCTAGGAGTTTATAATGGTTTACCTTGTGTGCCAACATGCTATTAAAATGGTTGTGATGTGGTATGATAGGGTGGTATCCTCTTTTGAACGATTCGAGTGGCTTGACTTGGCACATGTTCACGCATGTAGTTGAAACGAAATCAACATAGCCTTCACGATATTTATGTTCATGGTGCATTATATCCTACTCATGCTTGCATTCGGTGTTGATTAATTTTAATGCATGTTCATGACTGTTCTCGCTCTCTAGATGGTCGCTTCCTAGACTTTTTCTAGCCTTCACCTATATTAAGCGGGAATACTGCTTGTGCATCCAATCCCATAAACCCCAAAGTTATTCCATATGAGTCCACCATACCTACCTATATACGGTATCTACCTACCGTTCCAAGTAAATTTGTATGTGCCAAACTCTAAACCTTCAAATAAATATCTTTGTATGCTAGAATAGCTCATGTATCAACTAGGGATGTCTGTATCTTCAATGTTAGGAGGGTTATTCTCAAGAGGAGTGGACTCCGCTCCTCACTCATGAGAAAGTGGCTGGTCACCGGGATGCCCAGTCCCATGCTTTATGCAAACTAAATCAAAATAATTGCAAACAAAACTCCCCTGGGACTCTTGTTAGTTGGAGGCACTCGTTGTTTCGAGCAAGCCATGGATTGATGCTTGTTGGTGGAGGGGGACTATAAACTTTACCATTCTGTTTGGGAACCGCCTATAATGTGTGTAGCATGGAAGATATTGCCATCTCTTGGTTGTTATGTTGACAATGAAAGTATACCGCTCAAAATATTATTGACCTCTATTTCAAAACCGAGCTCTGGCACCTCTACAAATCCATGCTTCCCTCTGCGAAGGGCCTATCTATTTACTTTTATGTTGAGTCATCATCCTCTCATTAAACAACACCAGTTGGAGAGCACCGCTGTCATTTGCATTCATTACTATTAGTTTACATTGAGTATGACTTGACTGGATCTCTTTTACCATGAATTACAATTTCTAGTCAGTCCTTGAGCTTTAAAGGTGCTCTCCATTTATGTTTGCGGTCTTAGAAAGTGCTAGCGAGATACCATCTTGTTATATCATATTATGATTGTTTTGAGAAAGTGTTGTCATCCGAGATTTATTATTATTGCTCACTAGTTGATTATGCCATTGATATGAGTAAACATGAGACCTATGTGTTATTGTGAATATGGTTAGTTCATAATCTTTGCTGAAAACTTGAATGCTGGCTTTACATATTTACAACAACAAGAGCAAACATAGTTTGTAAAAGTTTTTCTTTATCACTTTCAGTTTATCAACTGAATTGCTTGAGGAGAAGCAAAGGCTTAAGCTTGGGGGAGTTGATACGTCTCCGCCGTATCTACTTTTCCAAACACTTTTGCCCTTGTTTTGGACTCTAACTTGCATGATTTGAATGGAACTAACCCGGATTGACGCTGTTTTCAGCAGAATTACCATGGTGTTATTTATGTGCAGAAACAGAAGTTCTCGGAATGACCTGAAACTTCACGGAACGACTTTTTGGAAATAATAAAAAATCCTTGCAAAAGATGAAGACCAAGGCCCCACACCCTAGCCACGAGGGTGGGGGCGCTCCTGCCCCCCAGGGCGCGTCCCCTACCTCGTGGGCCCCCTGGAGCTCCTCCGACCTCAACCCCAACTCTATATATTTGCTTTCGGGGAGAAAAAATCAGAGAGAAGGATTCATCACGTTTTACGATACGGAGCCGCCGCCAAGCCCTAAAACCTCTCGGGAGGGCTGATCTGGAGTCCGTTCGGGGCTCCGGAGAGGGGAATCCATTGCCATCGTCATCATAAACCATCCTCCATCACCAATTTCATGATGCTCACCATTGTGCGTGAGTAATTCCATCGTAGGCTTGCTGGACGGTGATGGGTTGGATGAGATTTATCATGTAATCGAGTTAGTTTTGTTAGGGTTTGATCCCTAGTATCCACTATGTTCTGAGATTGATGTTGCTATGACTTTGCTATGCTTAATGCTTGTCACTAGGGCCCGAGTGCCATGATTTCAGATCTGAACCTATTATGTTTTCATGAATATATGTGAGTTCTTGATCCTATCTTGCAAGTCTATATTCACCTACTATGTGTTATGATCCGGCAACCCCGAAGTGACAATAATCAGGACCACTCCCGTCACACCCTGATTTTCATGCCACAACACTTAAGCTAATAAATCATGATAAAGTGTGGCTTGACAAAAACTTTTGCATCAATTGGCTTTTATTTGGAGTTGGTTTTCTCTCTGTGTTTTTCAAGTGATCTTTAAAGTCAACACAACTCCACCTTCTGTACTTCATCTCCTTGCCCCAAACTTCTGCCCAATGATCATGCCATGTGTATAGTGCAATATAGTATTTTATTACAAAAATAATTTGGCCAAATAGTATTTTCAAAAATTAGTTTTCCAAAAACCCCTGAATTGAGGTTTGCACTACAAGTACTTGATTTGGGGTATGAAAAATATTTCAAAGAGAATATTTGAAACCTATTACACATAGGATTCCCATAAACCACAAAAAAATAATTTTAAAAGTTATTTTCCTATTTTATTTAAAAGCTTTTTCTTAACGCCAGAAATGGTCTTTAATAGGGAAAAATTATTTTATTGTTTCAAAAATATTTGAGAAAAATCAGGGAAACTCAGTGGACATATATTTTCCATATATATGAGTTTCAATACATGGTCAGGATCAAAATATTGGACAAAACCTCCCAAAACCATTTCTGCCCATTTCAAGGATTTGAAATATTTCTACAAGAAATATTTTCCAATAAATCCAGGAAAACTCTAGCAAGTCACAGATGCATAATATGATGATATTGCACAGTTTCAGCCCAAACCAAACTATTTTGGTTCACCAAAATGCCCCAAAACCCTCTCTGACCAAAATCAAATTTGAACAAGTTTGGACTACCAACTTTCTCTCCCTGACCCCAACTTTTGTGAGCATGTTCACATGACCAAATGAGGCCACTACACCAAGTGGTTCATCAAGGGGAAGTGATTTGCTCAACTAGATCTACACAAGTTCATTTCTGCTAATTTCTAGGGTTTACAAAAGTTGCATTGGCAACTTTGCCCAAGTAAGCTCCAAATTGGTGGAAGGCCTTAATTATATGTTTCATTTCATCCTGTGGAATCTCATGGCATTTGGAAATCATCTACTTGCCCAAACCATTATCAAACACCTTCTGCCACTTTTCAAAAATCACCATTTTGACCACTAACACTATTCTCCTTGAGATCAAGTTTTTACCACAACTCCTCCTAGTCCTCTCCTACCTCCAGTAACTCTTCCCTGGCCTCAGCTCAATGATTGAAGAGTGAAACATCCCCATTTACCCTTCTGGGCAGCAGCATTCTTCTCCTTTCTCACCTCCCTCCTCACCCTAGTGGCCACCCAGGGCATCCAATGCCCCTCCCCCATTCTTTACTCCCCCTAGAGCCACCAGACACCTTTGGCCGTGCCCACATTGCATAGAAAATGGCCATGCCGGCCATTTGGGTGCTCTGGAGCGCGCTACAGTGCACTCCCGCACTGTAGCCGCCCCCAGCCAAGCACCTCCGGCCACCTCGGGCCTCCCTAGCGCGCCCGACGAGACGCCTCGACGTCCGCAACACGGCAGCTAGTCGGCCCCCTCCTCCTTCTCCCTCCTCTCGCCCCAGCTCGCACGCGCGACGACCGCCCGAGCACACCAGTGAGCGTGCTCACACGCGCGGCGCCTCTGGCCTCCTGCTCCCTCTCTCTTCTTTCCCTCACTCTGGACCGAACCCACGAGCACCCCAGACACGCCCACACGCGCCCCCGTGACCCACAGCAATGGCAACAACCTCGCCGACGCACGGGTCTACGGTGAGCCATGGCTCGCCTACTTAAAGGCCTCCCCGAGCCTCTCCCTCACCACCAGTCGCTCCTACCTACTCCAAATTGGCCCCCTGTGCCCTCCACTCTCCTCCAGGAGCACCCGAGCTCGAGCTCGAGCTCCGCCGCCTCGGGTCGCCATCGATCTCGGGGTACAGGCTCTCTCCACCTCTTCTACCTCTTGATCTGGAACCTCTATACATCCCTGACCATTTCCCCTTTGTTCCCCCTCTCTATTACAACCAGAATCGACTGGGGCAAGCACCTCCCGAAGCTCTGCCACTGGCTTCCTCTTCGCCGGCGAACCCCTGCACCCCGGCGACCAACTCCATCTCCACCCGAACGGCGACTCCGTCCTGAGCACGTCAGTGCCCTCAGATCGCCTCGCCGTCGACCACAACGGCACCAGTGAGCTCGCCGCCCTCTCTGACCCGAGGTTGACGACAATGGCCGTGGGGCCCGTCCGTTAGCCTCACGTCCTGACGTGTGGGTCCCACACGTCAGGTTTAAAACACACGCGCGTGCAACGGTTCGCTCCGTCGGCTGGAGGCGTATTTCTCAAATACGCCTTCGACGTGGCAGCCTTGCGCGGGCTGGATCCCACCTGGGCCTGCTGCACTGTGGCCGAATAGGCCCAGTTGCACAGCGTCCTTTTTCCTTTTCTTTTTCTGTAACTTTTCCAAAAAATCCACATGATTAAATAATAATCCAAATGCAATAATTCCAACTCCTAAATTCTTGTAATAATCCACCTATTTATTGGTGCAGTTTTCACTCTTATCAAACCAACTTTTCTTCACTGTTCAAATTTAAATTTGAATTTGAGCATTTATGCCTGTCATTTAAAATTCCTAGCACTGTTTCCATGACTCCAAATCCAAAAATAGGAATTTTCCCCTTCTTAGTTTTCACCCTAGTATTTAACAAAAATGAGTTGACATTTTTCTGAGCACTTTGTTTTTTCTGTTTTATTATTGCCTTATTTTTTTATCGCTATTATTTTGCGACGATAGACTGCGTAGCCGACGAAGGAGTTGGACCAGAAAACCTTGAAGACCCAAGAAGACTTTGCTAAACTAGGCAAGCATCCCTTTGACCATGTCTATGAAACCCTTTTTATGCATGTCATATAGCACTTTTATTGCTTGCATCGGAGACATGATACTGTGGTAACCACATGGGGTGGTTTGCCACCATTACTTCCTTCTTGATACTTGCATTGTGCATGACCCTACCTTCTTATGAGGGTTATGCCGGTGGGAGTAGATAGGATGCTAAAGTAGTTGCTGCGCAAAAAGGGACGGGAATATGCATGGTGATGGAGACAAAGTATTTTCAAAAGACTTTTCGAAAACCCCGTCTGGTGCCACTTATGCCCGAGGGAGATAATGAGATGGGTAACCACTTGATGACGAAGTAGTGTACCGAGGCAAGTGTGTGTGTAGTTTTCGAAAACGGATTAGATTTAAGATTTGTCGACTGTCCCAACCTTACATGCGCAACAACTCTACCCTTGTATGGGAAAGGGCATTATTGATTACCTAGGCCGATACTAGCTTGGAGCCCGCATTACTAGTGACGGGGGAGAGTTGGTGCTCTCTCTCGGGATGGGGTCGTGACAGGTAGGGCGGCCATGACTGTTTTCATAGGGCACCGGATACACCGTTGTGTCCCCTCTCGGATGTTACGATCTCGAGTGAGTCTCGTATGATGTACATCGTGAGGATATGGAAAAACGAGTGGACTCCTTGTTAGTGTCGTCTAGGAAAATATAGTGATCGGGTGCTTACCCCGGGTACTTGAGGTACCGCGGGTCGTGGATGACACGGAAGTTCCCCGGATCTTGTGGGTAAAGTGTGCAACCTCTGCAGAGTGTAAAACTATTCGAATAGTCGTGTCCACGGTCAAGGACAGTGGGGCGGTGCTGCTTAAACTACGTCCATAATTTTACAAACCGCGCGTGTGTGTGGGTGTGTGTGTTGATGGAGCTAAATGGGTTAAGTCAGATGACTTGACACGATGATCAAGTTGGATTGGTGTCCAACTCTGTTTATGTTGATATCTATAACTTGTTCATACGGATGTCTATACTCTCATGATGCATACTTTACATGTTGATAGATCATGTCATTGCACTCAAAACTAGCTTTCTGCAAAATACCTACTTAGTGCTATATCATTGTATCATTGTGCCCTGTTCCAATCGTGGGTTGCTTGCGAGTACATTCAAAGTACTCATTGGCTTGCCATTGGTTATTTAATTGGCCTAACATGGAAGAACAGGAGTTCGAAGAAGAGTTCTTTGGAGACGAACATGCGAACTAGGACGTTTCCCAGTCAGAATGCCTGTAGGGTTAAGGCACACGGCATGGGTTCTACTTACCGACGAAGAATTTCCGCTGCTTAAGTTTATTTGGTGTTCAGCCCTTGTGGCTTTATCTATGTAATACTTGACCATAATGGTTATAATATGTGTAAGACAGTATGTATGGATGTAAGACTCTTATTATTCAGCTTCTGTGTGTTCAGTGACCATTGATCTCTAGGATCACTGTACACGTGCATTTGGTGATCTCGACTTATGAGTCGGGGTCCCCACAGAGCTGGTATCAGAGCCATCCTGACTGTAGGAAGCCTTAGTTAGCATGGGCGTTAGATAGGACAAAACCCGTTTTGCAAAACCCTCTATACTCCTCTTTTTTTTGAGATTTCCCAAACCTAAGGGATATTTTTCCATAATGACCTCTCCTATTCAACTTTTGTAGACGGCCGTCGCCCCCTTGAGACTCTTTATGACAGGGTTCCCATCACTCCTAAAAGACTGCCTCCAACAATGCCACTATCCCTTGCTGCCCATATACAACCTGCATGAACTGGAAAATGATGTGCTCAAAAAGGAGTTCTACGCCAAGGTTTTTGTGCCTGCCAAGACCTCACCCCAGGGGTGGTTCTTCATTGGACCACCCATGCCAACAAGAGACCTGGCCATTCAGCAGGTGGCATATGAAGAGCTCCTCCGTCTTCGAGACTTCCTTCCAGAAATGAAAGAAGAAAACGCCACCCGCTACCTACCTGGCAAGAGTGGCTTTGGGGCTCCGACACAAGTAAGGATTTCGCAGAAGATGAGGATCCAACCCTCAAGTACCAGATCCGCTTCATCAACACAGGAGACTACCTTCTACGTCACCTTACCGAAGCATTCCTTAAGGCTCGCCAAGACTTCCCTTCACTTCTGCACCTCCACTGCCTCGAGAAGAAGAAGGTGGCCGAGCGAGGACAACAAATCACTGCCTTACAAGCCCACCTTGCCAATCAGGAGCAACAAATCGAGGAACTTCGAAAAACACGCAACCAAACCCCACGCAGGAGGCATAGGAATGAATTTCCATATCCACCTCGTAGAAGATCGTCATCAGGCCATCGACGACATAACCCAAGACTGGATAACAACCTTTTTGCTTCCGTCACTTGTCACGGGTGTGGTGAACTTGGGCATATTAAAAGGATGTGTCCCAACAAGCAGCCGACTGTCGCATACCCTTGGGCACCACAAGGGGAACCTAGAAACTGAAGACTGAGAGCCCTTCTCTCCGAGCAAGCACGACTATCGAGTCCAAGGACCCCTAGGGTAGGATGAGTCGTGTACCCCCATATGCGTAGTCGAGACCGTGAGATGGTTCGAATGGAACCACGTTTTGTGTTGCTTGTTTTTACTTGTTTGTGTTTTGATATAAGTCGCACATTTGCCCTAGGCAGCTTGTACGCGACTATATCACCTATCGTGTCTTAATGGAATTGTGTGTGGCCTTTACGGCACTTGTTTGTTTACACTTACACCATAAAACCCCCTTTTAGGCATCCCCCTCCTCTATGCTACTTTTCCCTCTCATCTCCGAAGACCAGTAAGACAAGATACACCAAGGGTTCTACTTTGGAACCAACTAGCACTCAGGACTTTTGCTACAACCTCCTTGACAAAGTATAGCCCCGTAGAGTTATGGTTGCCCCTCAAGATTAGAAACCCATTCCTAGACCCTTCGAGACTTCACAAGATACCCCAGCTCGAATCTTTAACCATGAGCTTAACCTATGGAATCACAAGAGAACAAGTTAAGCTACAGTAACCCTTGCTTATCACTGGGTTCATTATGGAACTAGTGGGCATAGTGAGCGAGCACACTATCATCAAAGGGTAGCACCAAAACTGACAATGCCATAGGAAAGACCAATTTGGGGATATATGAACAGAGGACAAATGACTTGGTGAGTTTATATCAGTGACCTTGAGGAATTATCTGAGACTCTTTGGTGGATTATAAGGCTTTCATGTTGATATATGAACTTGGTGGGCTCATGATTATAGAGTAGCATAGCTTTCATTACCCCTGAGTAAATTGGATTTATAGGACAATTATAATCGCAAGCTGAAACTCCTGGAAGTGCATGGATTTGACTTGATCAGATGATATTGATAGGAGACAGTTGATATTACGTAAATAACTTGAGGGAAACATGTAGGATTCCTCGTTGGACAAGAGGTTTGGATTTAAATAGGTGATCCTAGTTGAGTATAGATGTTGAGTAAGCCTGCAAGATTCGGAGTAAATTGGATTTAGACTGATGATCTTGATCGTGATACCATGTTTCTCGATGGACAATAAACTAGGAGATTGGAATTGATTTAAGGATCTATATAAGCTGGAGGTTGGAAGTTACTTGACCCCGATAATGGGAATTGGTGGACTGACTATAGTAAACATAACCCTTTTCAAGTATTTGAGATTATAGGACATTAGAAGATCATGTGGAACACCATAAACATTGGATTTGTAGAATTAAATGGATTATGTAGTGATTGATGGAAGTTAATGGGCTGTTGGAGTTGATTCATAGGAAGAAAACAAGATCTTGGAGCGGCTTACGACGTGTTTCCTTAGGATAGATGTGCTTTATCTTAGACCTTGGAAGAATAGGCTGAACACTTGGATTGTCACGTTCAAGCTTAGCAGCTTATATGTTCTACCCATGGATTTTTAGGGGTAGACATACATATGAGTTTGGGGATTGTAGACATATATGATTTTGTTAGACCTCCTCTCGAGAGTCATGAGGATATGGATCACATGAGTGATGATTGGAGTTGACCTATACGAAATGATGCTATCAGTGATATGATGTGATTTGTTTAAAGGACTAGATAGCACAATTGGCATCTCAGAAACCGTGCTTAAAGATAAGATGATAAATGTTCACTCGCACACTAGAATCCTTGAAACCCTTGAGCCCTACCAAGCTACAACATGGTCGGATCAGGACCTTAGGGCCTTGACACTATATTTAGAACACCTTGGCCCACACTCAACAAAGACCACCACTAATTCCCCAGCCTACTTTATGTACCCCGTGAACAAAGTCTTCATGGAGTGCTTGGACAAGATAGTTGTCATCATCATTTGGTGACCTACTTGTCCACCCGAAGACGGAAGAAGAGCCGTTCAGCTAGTCAAGGAACATTTGAGGACCGCCATGCCAAGGAGGAAGAACTACACCCACCACCATCGTCCAGAAGTGAACTTTCTCATCGAAGACCAGGTGTATCTGCGAGCCACTTCTCTCAAAGAGAACCAAGCATTTTCATGTCAAGAGAAACTCACACCAAGATTTATCGACCTTCTCCAAGATCAATGCAAGACGAAGAAAAGACAGCTACCAGCTAGAATTACCACCTGAGCCACCCACTGTGCACAACATTTTCCATGAGTCACAGCTTCGGAAGTGCTTCCAACATCCTAACCAACACGATCCCTACAAGGACGTCAATCACCGAGCCATCGACCCACAGCCCAATATGACTTATATGAAAGACCCCAATGGAAATATGGATCAAGCAGGATGTCATACATGAAGCCACGCCATCGATTACTTCAAGGTTCAATGGAGCACCACTTGGAAGCACAAGCGGTATGAGGACAAGAAGACTACCCCGGATCCAGTTTTCGTATTCCTTTCCATGCCTGGCTTGGGAATCTCGGGGATGAGATTCTTGTAAGGGGGTAGGTCTGTCACACCCTGATTTTCATGCCACAACACTTAAGCTAATAAATCATGATAAAGTGTGGTTTGACAAAAACTTTTGCATCAATTGGCTTTTATTTGGAGTTGGTTTTCTCTCTGTGTTTTTCAAGTGCTCTTTAAAGTCAACACAACTCCACCTTCTGTACTTCATCTCCTTGCCCCAAACTTCTGCCCAATGATCATGCCATGTGTATAGTGCAATATAGTATTTTATTACAAAAATAATTTGGCCAAATAGTATTTTCAAAAATTAGTTTTCCAAAAACCCCTGAATTGAGGTTTGCACTACAAGTACTTGATTTGGGGTATGAAAAATATTTCAAAGAGAATATTTGAAACCTATTAGATATAGGATTCCCATAAACCACAAAAAAATAATTTTAAAAGTTACTTTCCTATTTTATTTAAAAGCATTTTCTTAAGGCCAGAAATGGTCTTTCATAGGGAAAAATTATTTTATTGTTTCAAAAATATTTGAGAAAAATCAGGGAAACTCAGTGGACATATATTTTCCATATATATGAGTTTCAACACATGGTTAGGATCAAAATATTGGACAAAACCTCCCAAAACCATTTCTACCCATTTCAAGGATTTGAAATATTTCTACAAGAAATATTTTACAATAAATCCAGGAAAATTCTAGCAAGTCACATATGCATAATATGATGATATTGCACAGTTTCAGCCGAAACCAAACTATTTTGGTTCACCAAAATGCCCCAAAACCCTCTCTGACCAGAATCAAATTTGAACAAGTTTGTACTACCAACTTTCTCTCCTTGACCCCAACTTTTGTGAGCATGTTCACATGACCAAATGAGGCCACTACACCAAGTGGTTCATCAAGGGGAAGTGATTTGCTCAACTAGATCTACCCAAGTTCATTTCTGCTAATTTCTAGGGTTTACAAAAGTTGCATTGGCAACTTTGCCCAAATAAGCTCCAAATTGGTGGAAGGCCTTAATTGTATGTGTCATTTCACCCTATGGAGTCTCATGGCATTTGGAAATCATCTACTTGCCCAAACCATTATCAAACACCTTCTGCCACTTTTCAAAAATCACCATTTTGACCACTAACACTATTCTCCTTGAGCTCAACTTTTTACCACAGTTCCTCCTAGTCCTCTCCTACCTCCAGTAACACTTCCCTGGCCTCAGCTCAATGATTGAAGAGTGAAACATCCCCATTTACCCTTCTGGACAGCAGCATTCTTTTCCTTTCTCACCTCCCTCCTCACCCCAGTGGCCACCCAGGGCATCCAATGCCCCTCCCCCATTCTTTACTCCCCCCTAGAGCCACCAGACACCTTTGGCCGTGCCCACATTGCATAGAAAATGGCCATGCCGGCCATTTGGGTGCTCTGGAGCGCGCTACAGTGCACGCCCGCACTGTAGCCGCCCCCTGCCAAGCACCTCCGGCCACCTCGGGCCTCCCTAGCGCGCCCGACGAGACGCCTCGACGTCCGCAACACGACAGCTGGTCGGCCCCCTCCCCCTTCTCCCTCCTCTCGCCCCAGCTCGCACGCGCGACGACCGCCCGAGCGCACCAATGAGCGTGCTCACACGCGCGGTGCCTCTGGCCTCCTGCTCCCTCTCTCTTCTTTCCCTTGATCTGGATCGAACCCACGAGCACCCCAGACACACCCACACGTGCCCCCGTGACCCACAGCAACGGCAACAACCTCGCCGGTGCACGGGTCTATGGTGAGCCGTGGCTCGCCTACTTAAAGGCCTCCCCGAGCCTCTCCCTCACCACCACTCGCTCCTACCTACTCCAAATCGGCCCCTTGTGCCCTCCACTCGAGCTCGAGATCCGCCGCCTCGGGTCGCCGTCGATCTCGGGGTACAGGCTCTCTCCGCCTCTTCTACCTCTTGATCTGGAACCTCCACACCTCCGTGACAATTTCCCCTCTGTTCCCCCTCTCTATTACAGCAGGAATCGACCGGGGCAAGCACCTCCCGAAGCTCTGCCGCCGGCTTCCTCGTCGCCGGTGAACCCCTGCACCTCGGTGACCAACTCCACCTCCACCCGAATGGCGACTCCGTCCTGAGCACGTCGGTGCCCTCAGATCGCCTCGCCGTCGACCACAGCTGCGCCGGTGAGCTCGCCGCCCTCTCTGACCCGAGGTTGATGACGACGACCGTGGGGCCCGTCCGTCAGCCTCACGTACTGACGTGTGGGTCCCACACGTCATGTTTAAAACACACGTGCGTGCATCGGTTCGCTGCGTCGGCTGGAGGCATATTTCTCAAATACGCCTTCAACGTGGTAGCCTTGCGCAGGCTGGATTCCCCCTGGGCCTGCTGCACTGTGGCCGAATAGGCCCAGTTGCACATTGTCCTTTTTCCTTTTCTTTTTCTATAACTTTTCCAAAAAAATCCACAGGATTAAATAATAATCCAAATGCAATAATTCCAACCCCTAAATTCTTGTAATAATCCCACCTATTTATTGGTGCAGTTTTCACTCTTATCAAACCAACTTTTCTTCACTGTTCAAATTTAAATTTGAATTTGAGCATTTATGCCTGTTATTTAAAATTCCTAGCACTGTTTCCATGACTCCAAATCCAAAAGTAGGAATTTCCGCTTCTTAGTTTTCACCATAGTATTTAACAAAAATGAGTTGACATTTTTCTAAGCACTTTGGTTTTTCTATTTTATTATTGCCTTATTTTTTTCTTGCTATTATTTTGCGATGATAGATTGCATAGCCGATAAAGGAGTTGGACCAGAAAACCTTGAAGACCCAAGAAGACTTTGCTAAGCCAGGCAAGCAGCCCATTGACCATGTCTATGAAACCCTTTTTATGCATGTCATATAGCACTTTTATTGCTTGCATCGGAGACATGATACTGTGGTAACCACATGGGTTGGTTTGCCACCATTACTTCCTCGTTGATACTTGCATTGTGCATGACCCTACCTTCTTATGAGGGTTATGCCAGTGGGAGTAGATAGGATGCTAAAGTAGTTGCTACGCAAAAAGGGACGGGAATATGCATGGTGATGGAGACAAAGTATTTTCAAAAGACTTTTCAAAAACCCCGTCGGGTGCCACTTATGCCCGAGGGAGATAATGAGATGGGTAACCACTTGATGACAAAGTGGTGTACCGAGGCAAGTGTGTGTGTTGTTTTCGAAAACGGATTAGATTTAAGATTTGTCGACTGTCCCAACCTTACATGCGCAACCACTCTACCCTTATATGAGAAAGGGCATTATTGATTACCTAGGCCGATACTAGCTTGGAGCCCGCATTACTAGTGACGGGGGAGAGTTGGTGCTCTCTCTCGGGATGGGGTCGTGCCAGGTAGGGTGGCCATGACTGTTTTCACAGGGCATCGGATACACCGTTGTGTCCCCTCTCGGATGTTACGATCTCGAGTGAGTCTCGTATGATGTACATCGTGAGGATATGGAACAACGAGTGGACTCCTTGTTAGTGTCGTCTAGGGAAAGATAGTGATCGGGTGCTTACCCCGGGTACTTGAGGTATCGCGGGTCGTGGATGACACAGAAGTTCCCCGGATCTTGTGGGTAAAGTGTGCAACCTCTGCAGAGTGTAAAACTATTCGAATAGCCTTGTCCACGGTCAAGGACAGTTGGGCGGTGCTGCTTAAACTACGTCCAGAATTTTACAAACCGCATGTGTGTGTGGGTATGTGTGTTGATGGAGCTAAATGGGTCAAGTCAGATGACTTGACACGATGATCAAGTTGGATTGGTGTCCAACTCTGTTTATGTTGATATCTGTAACTTGTTCATACGGATGAATGTACTCTCATGATGCATACTTTACATGTTGATAGATCATGTCATTGCACTCAAAACTAGCTTTCTGCAAAATACCTACTTAGTGCTATATCATTGCATCATTGTGCCCTGCTCCAATCGTGGGTTGCTTGCGAGTACATTCAAAGTACTCATTGGCTTGCCACTGGTTATTTAATTGTCCAGGCATGGAAGAACAGGAGTTCAAAGAAGAGTTCTTTGGAGACAAACATGTGAACTAGGGCGTTTCCCAGTCAGAATGCCTGTAGGGTTAAGGCAGACGGCATGGATTCTACTTACCGACGAAGAATTTCCCCTGCTTAAGTTTATTTGGTGTTCAGCCCTTGTGGCTTTATCTATGTAAGACTTGACCATAATGGTCATAATTTGTGTAAGACGGTATGCATGGATGTAAGACTCTTGTTATTCAGCTTCTGTGTGTTCAGTGAGCATTGATCTCTGGGATCACTATACACATGCATTCAGTGATCTCGACTTATGAGTCGGGGTCCCCACAACTCCCGGTGATGACCAAAGTTTGAGGAGTTCATGTATTCACTATGTGTTAATGCTTTGGTCCGGTACTCTATTAAAAGGAGGCCTGAACATCCCTTAGTTTCCGCTAGGACCCCGCTGCAACGGGAGGGTAGGACAAAAGATGTCATGCAAGTTCTTTTCCATAAGCACGTATGACTATATTCGGAATACATGCCTACATTACATTGATGAATTGGAGCTAGTTCTGTGTCACCCTAGGTTATGACTGTTACATGATGAACCACATCCGGCATAATTCTCTATCACCGATCCATTGCCTACGAGCTTTCCATATATTGTTCTTCGCTTATTTACTTTTCCGTTGCTATTGCTATCATCACTACAAAATACCAAAAACATTACTTTTGCTATCATTACCTTTTTGCGACCTCTACCACTACTATCATATTACTTTGCTACTAAACACGTTGCTGTAGATATTAAGTTTCCAGGTGTGGTTGAATTGACAACTCAGCTGCTAATACTTGAGAATACTCTTTGGCTCCCCTTGCGTCGAATCAATAAATTTGGGTTGAATACACTACCCTCGAAAACTGTTGTGATCCCCTATACTTGTGGGTTATCAATGGCCTCCTCTGTTAAGGAGGATGACATCGCCGAGCTTCGGGCGGCCGGGTACCTGGCGAAGGAAATCGCCCACCGTCTTCTAGCCCGGGGACAAATCATCCCCACACCGAAGCCCAACGAGAGGGTAGTGTTCATCCCTCATTTCCTCCATGGTCTAGGGTTTCCACTCCACCCCTTCATCCGCGGGATAATGTTCTATTACGGGATAGACTTCCACGAACTAACCCCAAACTCCTTCCTCAATATCTCGGTGTTCATCGTCGTGTGTGAGGCCTTCCTCTGCATCCACCCCCACTTCGGGCTGTGGCTCAAAACCTTCAACGTGAAGCCCAAGTTGGTGGACGGACAGAACGCAAAGTGCGGGGGTGCCATGGTGAGCAAGCTCACCAATGTCTCTTGTCCAAAAGGCACATTCATGGAATCTATCAAGGAATGGCAGAAGCTAAGGTTCTACATCATCGAACCCCGTGATGCCACCTGGGCCGCGGCTGCCGAATTCAACTCCGGCACCCCTGTGCGGCTCACCTCCTGGGTCGAGAAGAGCCCAAACTGGTGTTCGTCGGACGAGCTGATTGCGCTACAAACGCGTATCCAAAGTATGATCGATAGGGACATCAAGCTTGTCGACATAATCCAAGTGATGTTGGTGTGCCGAATCCTTCCCTGCTAAAGCTGAAGCCTTCCACTATGGGATTTCAACCCAAAGAAACACCATACCCTGGTGAGGCTTTTCGAAATGACTCATGAAGATGCCTGGAAGTTGCTTTTCAAGAGCAACGAGATACCGCCGGTCACTGACTCAGACCGGGGTCACGACATAAATCACCTCCCCAACGAGGTATGTTGTTTTCAACACATCCCTTACTTGCTTGTTTCAAGGATGATATCTAAGCTTTCATTACCATTGCTTTTCAGTAGTGGTTGAAGAAGGCGAAGCAGATCCGGTGTCCGGCTCCCTTGCCCGAGGAGCCAGTCACCCCGCGCTTAGCAAAGATGCTGGAGCCGGTGCCTTATAAGGCACCAGAGAAGAAGGCCACAGGAAAGGCCAAGGGGGTCCGGAGCGGCCCCCGCCACAAGGGTACCTCGGACGCGACGTATGAAGACAAGGCCCATTCCCCCGCCGCCGAAGACGACGCGGATGAGGAGGAGGAGGAGAGCGACTCTCCCCCTGATGGGGGTAGGAAGAAGAGGCGGCCTCCGCAACTCTGGAGGTGGAGGTTCCCAAAAGGGGGAAGGGATCCCTCGCGGATAAATCCGCATGGGACGTCGATGACAGTCCGGAGAGACGCCCCCGCACAAAGCCTCAGGCTGCATCGTAAGTACTAATACCTTATCCGCCCATGAAGTTTCCCCTCCTCGTTGTATTGAGACGATTGGTTATGTTATTGTAGTCCGGCCCACAACAACCCTCCGCGATCCTCGTCAGGAGGCTCGCTAGATTCCAAGGTGATGGCCAACGACTCCCCGCCAGCCGCACACTCCCCCGAGACCAGGGATGATGCGGAGGTGCTGTCCCGAAGGACTGTTCCCGACGGGAGAGAGGCTCAGGAGGCGCCCGAAGGCGAAAGCCCCGTCGCCGGACACCAAGGGGAATCAATCCCGGGGAGACTGGCGGGGAGGGCCATATACAATTCGGCCCTCAACCGGACTCAATTCCAGAGACCGAGGAGGCTCCGGAATCCAGCACGCACCCTCCTTCGAAAGAAGGGGGGATTCATGTTCCGTCCGTGGCCCCTGTCCAACCAGGGGCACCGTATAATCTGCTGGAAGCGCTACGAGGCGCTTCCATTATGGATGAGCACTGTGTCCTTATGGGCATGGTGATTAAACGGGTTCAATCTGCCAAGAGTGGACTAACCGAGGCCTGCGGCAACCTGCTGACAGGTTTTGAGGTAAGTGACGCCAAAAGGAGAGAATCCCACTGTAGACAGTAGCCCCTGAGACACTGTTCGGTGTTGGGAAAGAAGAAACCAGACAGAGGATCAATCTCCTATGACAGGAAACTAACTAATTTTTTCTTAAATACAGGCGTCGTTGCTGGCCGTGACTGCTACCTCTTGAGCACTTGCGTTGGTTTTCCCTTGACGAGGAAAGGGTGATGCAACAGAGTAGCGTAAGTATTTCCCTCAGTTTTTGAGAACCAAGGTACCAATCCAGTAGGAGGCCATGCATGAGTCCCTGGCACCTACACAAACAAACAAATCCTAGCAACCAACGTGATAAGGGGTTGTCAATCCCTACACGGTCACTTACGAGAGTGAGATCTAATACATATGATAAGATAATATTTTTGGTATTTTTATGATAAAGAGAAATAAAAGTTGCAAAGTAAAATAAAAGGCAAAGGAAATAACTAAGTATTGGAATATTAATATGATGGAAGATAGACCCGGGGGCCATAGGTTTCACTAGTGGCTTCTCTCGAGAGCATAAGTATTCATGGTGGGTAAACAAATTACTGTTGAGAAATTGACAGAATTGAGCATAGTTATGAGAATAATTAGGTATGATCATGTATATAGGCATCACGTCCGAGACAAGTAGACTGACTCCTGCCTGCATCTACTACTATTACTCCACACATCGACCGCTATCCAACATGCATCTAGAGTATTAAGTTCAAGAGAACAGAGTAACGCTTTAAGCAAGATGACATGATGTAGAGGGATAAACTCATGCATTATGATGTAAACCCCATCTTGTTATCCTCGATGGCAACAATACAATACGTGCCTTGCTGCCCCTAGTATCACTGGGAAAGGACGCCGCAAGATTGAACCCAAAGCTAAGCACTTCTCCCATTGCAAGAAAGATCAATCTAGTAGGCCAAACCAAACTAATAATTCGAAGAGACTTGCAAAGATAACCAATCATACATAAAAGAATTCAGAGAAGATTCAAATATTATTCATAGATAAACTTAATCATATACCCACAATTCATCGGTCTCAACAAACACACCGCAAAAGAAGATTACATCGAATAGATCTCCACAAGAGAGGGGGAGAACTTTGTATTGAGATCCAAAAAGAGAGAATAACCCATCTAGCTAATAACTATGGACCCGTAGGTCTGAGGTAAACTACTCACACTTCATCGAAAGGGCTATGGTGTTGATGTAGAATCCCTCCATGATCGATGCCCCCTCCGGAGGAGCTCCGGAACAGGCCCCAAGATGGCATCTCGTGGATATAGAAAGTTACGACGGTGGAATTAGGGTTTTGGCTCCGTATCTGGTAGTTTGGGGGTACGTAGGTATATATAGGAGGAAGTAGTATGTCGGTGGAGCAACAGGGGGCCCACAAGGGTGGAGGGCGCGCTTGGGGGGGGGGGTAAGGTGCGCCCCCTACCTCATGGCCTCCGGGTTGATGTCTTGACGTAGGGTCCAAGTCCTCTAGATCATGTTCGTTCTGAAAATCACGTTCCCGAAGGTTTCATTCCGTTTGGACTCTGTTTGATATTCTTTTTCTGCGAAACCCTAAAATAGGCAAAAAACTGCAATTCTGGGATGGGCCTCCGGTTAATAGGTTAGTCCCAAAAATAATATAAAAGTGTATAATAAAGCCCAATAATGTCCAAAATAGAATATAATATAGCATGGAACAATAAAAAATTATAGATATGTTGGAGGCGTATCAAGCATCCCCAAGCTTAATTCCTGCTCGTCCTCGAGTTGGTAAATGATAAAAACAGAATTTTTGATGTGGAATGCTACTTGACATAATTTCAATGTAACTCTCTTAATTGTGGTATGAATATTCAGATCCGAAAGATTCAAGACAAAAGTTTAATATTGACATAGAAATAATAATACTTCAAGCATACTAACTAAGCAATTATGTTTTTTCAAAATAACATGGCCAAAGAAAGTTATCCCTACAAAATCATATAGTCTGGCTATGCTCCATCTTCACCACACAAAGTATTCAAATCATGCACAACCCTGATGACAAGCCAAACAATTGTTTCATACTTTTAATGTTATCAAACTTTTTCAATCTTCACGCAATAAATGAGCATGAGCCATGGACATAACACTATAGGTGGAATAGAATGGTGTTTGTGGAGAAGACAAAAAGGGAGAAGATAGTCTCACATCAACTAGGCGTATCAACGGCTATGGAGATGCCCATCAATAGATATCAATGTGAGTGAGTAGGGATTGCCATGCAACGGACGCACTAGAGCTATAAGTATATGAAAGCTCAACAAAAAGAAACTAAGTGGGTGTGCATCCAACTTGCTTGCTCACGAAGACCTAGGGCATTTTGAGGAAGCCCATCGTTGGAATATACAAGCCAAGTTCTATAATGAAAAATTCCCACTAGTATATGAAAGTGATAACATAGGAGAATCTCTATTATGAAGATCATGGTGCTACTTTGAAGCACAAGTGTGGTAAGAGGATAGTAGCATTGTCCCTTCTCTCTTTTTCTCTCATTTTTTTATTTGGGCCTTTTTAATGGCCTCTTTTTTATTTGGGCTTCTTTGGCCTCTTTTTTTTGGTCCGGAGTCTCATCCCGACTTGTGGGGGAATCATAGTCTCCATCATCCTTTCCTTACTTCGGACAATGCTCTAAAAATGATGATCATCACACTTTTATTTACTTACAACTCAACAATTACATCTCAATACTTAGAACAAAATATGACTCTATATGAATGCCTCCGGCGGTGTACCGAGATATGCAATGAATCAAGAGTGACATGTATGAAAGAATTATGAACGGTGGCTTTGCCACAAGTACAATTTCAACTACATGATCATGCAAAGCAATATGACAATGATGGAGCGTGTCATAGTAAACGGAATGGTGGAAAGTTGCATGGCAATATATCTCGGAATGGCTATGGAAATGCCATGATAGCAAGGTATGGTGGCTGTTTGGAGGATGTTATATGGTGGGTATATGATACCGGCGAAAGGTGCGCGGTATTAGAGAGGCTAGCAATGGTGGAAGGGTGAGAGTGCGTATAATCCATGGACTCAACATTAGTCATAAAGAACTCACATACTTATTTCAAAAATCTATTAGTTATCGAAGAAAAGTACTACGCGCATGCTCCTAGGGGGATAGATTGGTAGCAAAAGACCATCGCTCGTCCCCGACCGCCACTCATAAGGAGGACAATCAATAAATACATCATGCTCCGACTTCTTAACATAACGGTTCACCATACGTGCATGCTATGGGAATAACAAACTTCAACACAAGCATTTCTCAAATTCACAACTACTCAACTAGCACGACTCTAATATCACCATCTCCATATCTCAAAACAATAATCAAGTTTCAAACTTCGCATAGTATTCAACACACTCATAAGAAAATTTTATTGTTAATCTTGAATGCCTAAAATAATTAAAGCAAATTACCATGCTGTTTTGTAGGACTCCCAAAATAATCTAAGTGAAGCATGAGAGAACAATGGTTTCTATAAAACAAATCTACCACCATGCTCTAAAAGATATAAGTGAAGTACTAGAGCAAAACTATATAACTCAAAAGATATAAGTGAAGCACATAGAGTATTATAATAATTTCTGAATCATGTGTGTCTCTCTCAAAAAGGTGTGTGCAGAAAGGATGATTGTGGTAAACTAACAAATAAAGACTCAAATAATACAAGACGCTCCAAGCAAAACACATATCATGTGGTAAATAAAAATATAGCTCCAAGTAAAGTTACCGATAGAAGTAGACGAAAGAGGGGATGCCTTCCGGGGCATCCCCAAGCTTTGGCTTTTAGGTGTCCTTAGACTATTTTGGGGGTTCCATGGGCATCCCCAAGCTTAGGCTCTTGCCACTCCTTGTTCCATAATCCATCAAATCTTTACCCAAAACTTGAAAACTTCACAACACAAAACTTAAAGTAGAAAATCTTGTGAGCTTCGTTACCGAAAGAAAACAAAACACCAATTCAAGGTGCTGTAATGAACTCATTATTTATTTATATTGGTGTTAAACCTGCTGTATTCCAACTTCTCTATGGTTTATAAACTATTTTACTAGCCATAGATTCATCAAAATAAGCAAACAACACATGAAAAACAGAACAGTCTGTAGTAATCTGTAGCTAACGCAAGATATGGAACCCCAAAAATTATAAAATTAATTGCTGGACATTAGGAATTTATCTATTAATCATCTGCAAAAATAATTAACTAAATATCACTTTCCAAATAAAAATGGCAGCATTTCTCGTGAGCTCTAAAGTTTCTATTTTTTACAGAAAGATTAAAAAGACTTTCCCCAAGTCTTCCCAACGGTTCTACTTGGCACAAACACTAATTAAACACAAAAAACAAAACCAAGATAGACGCTAGATAAATTATTTATTACTAAATAGGATCAAAAATCAAGGATTAAAAATAAAATTGGGTTGCCTCCCAACAAGCGCTATCGTTAACGCCCCTAGCTAGGCATAAAAGCAAGGATAGATCTAGGTATTGCCATCTTTGGTAGGCAATCCATAAGTTGCTCTCATGATAGATTCATAAGGTAATTTAATTTTATTTCTAGGGAAGTGTTCCATGCCTTTCCTTAACAGAAATTGGAATCTAATATTCCCTTCCTTCATATAAATAATTGCACCAATCATTCGAAGGAAAGGTCTACCAAGAATAATAGGACATGAAGGATTGCAATCGATATCAAGAACAATAAAATATACGGGCACGTAGTTCCTATTTGCAACAATAAGAACATCATTAATTCTTCCCATAGGTTTCTTAATGGTGGAATCCCCAAGGTGCAAGTTTAAAGAGCGATCATCAAAATCACGGAAACCTAACAAATCACACAAAGTCTTTGGAATCATGGAAACACTAGCACCCAAATCACACAAAGCATAGCATTCATGTTCTTTAATTTTAATTTTAATAGTAGGTTCCCACTCATCATAAAGTTTTTTAGGGATAAAAACTTCCAACTCAAGTTTTTCTTCATAAGATTGCATCAAAGCATCAACGATATATTTAGTAAAAGCTTTATTTTTTACTATAAGCATGAGGAGAATTTAGCACGGATTGCAATAAGGAAATACAATCTATTAAAGAGTAATTATCATAATTAAATTCCTTTAAATCCAAAATAGTGGGTTCATTAATATTTAAAGTTTTGACTTCTTCAATCTCACTTTTAACAATTTTAGCATCAAGATCTAAAGACTCCGAATTTTTGGAACGTCGTCTAGGTAAAGGTGGATCATATTCAGTCCCATCATTGTCAAGATTCATATTGAAAAACAAATATTTAATAGGGGACACATCAATAACTTTTAGATCTTCATCTTTATCTTCCAGAAAATTTTCCGTCTTAGCAGCCATCTTATTAACTAAGGTGGCTTGCTTATTTGAAACATCAGCTATTAACTTCTCAAGATAAGCAATCTGAGATTTCAATCCATCAAATTCTTTAGACATATCATCGAGCTCTTTATTCATATAACCCATAAAACTTTTTTGTTCTTTAAGCACATTTCTAAAGAAGCTATTATGCTCAAATTGTAAAACCATAAAACTCATGACGTTACTTTCGATCTCTTCTAACCTTTTAAGGTGAAGATCACCAAATCTAGGTAAAGCCATCGTGACAAGCAAGCAGTCCGACACACAAGCAAGCAAGAAACGGGCAAAAAGAGGCGAATAGAGAAAGAGAGGGAGGATGGAGAGAGGGAGGGCGAATAAAATGGCAAGGGTGAAGTGGGGGAGAGGAAAACGAGAGGCATATGTCAAATAATGTAATGCGAGAGATAAGGTTTTGTGATGGGTACTTGGTATGTTGAATTTTGCATAGAACTCCCCGGCAACGGCGCCAGAAATCCTTCTTGCTACCTCTTGAGCACTTGCGTTGGTTTTCCCTTGAAGAGGAAATGGTGATGCAGCAGAGTAGCGTAAGTATTTTCCCTCAGTTTTTGAAAACCAAGGTATCAATCCAGTAGGAGGCCACGCATGAGTCCCTCGCACCTACACAAACAAATAAATCCTCACAACCAACGCGATAAGGGGTTGTCAATCCCTTCACAGTCACTTTACGAGAGTGAGATCTGATAGATATGATAAGATAATTTTTTTGGTATTTTTACGTTAAAGAGAAATAAAAGATGCAAAGTAAAAGAAAAGGCAAATGAAATAACTAGGTATTGGAAGATTAATATGATGGAAGATAGACCTGGGGGCCATTGGTTTCACTAGTGGCTTCTCTTCAGAGCATAAGTATTCACGATGGGTAAACAAATTACTCTTGAGCAATTGACAGAATTGAGCATAGTTATGAGAATATCTAGGTATGATCATGTATATAGGCATCACGTCCGAGACAAGTAGACCGACTCCTGCCTCCATCTACTACTATTACTCCACACATCGACTGCTATCCAGCATGCATCTAGAGTATTAAGTTCAAGAGAACAGAGTAACGCTTTAGGCAAGATGACATGATGTAGAGGTATAAACTCATGCAATATGATGTAAACCCCATCTTGTTATCCTCGATGGCAACAATACAATACGTGCCTTGCTGCCCCTACTGTCACTTGGAAAGGACACTGCAAGATTGAACCCAAAGCTAAGCACTTCTCCCATTGCAAGAAAGATCAATCTAGTAGGCCAAAGGAAACTGATAATTTGAAGAGACTTGCAAAGATAACCAATCATACATAAAAGAATTCAGAGAAGATTGAAATATTGTTCATAGATAAACTTGATCATAAACCCACAATTCATCGGTCTCAACAAACACACCGCAAAAGAAGATCACATCGATTAGATCTCCACAAGAGAGGGTGAGAACTTTGTATTGAGATCCAAAAAGAGAGAATAAGCCATCTAGCTAATAACTATGGACCCATAGGTCTGAGGTAAACTACTCACACTTCATCGGAAGGGCTATGGTGTTGATGTAGAAGCCCTCTGTGATCGATGCCCCCTTCGGCAGAGCTCCGGAACAGGCCCCAAGATGGGCTCTCGTGGATACAGAAAGTTACGTTGGTGGAATTAGGGTTTTGGCTCCTTATTTGGTAGTTTGGGGGTACATAGGTATATATAGGAGGAAGGAGTACGTCGGTGGAGCAATAGGGGGCCCATGAGGGTGGATGGCGTGCCTGGGGGGGGGGGGGGTAGGCGCGCCCCTACCTCGTGGCCTCTTGGTTGATGTCTTGAAGTAGGGTCCAAGTCCTCTGGATCATGTTTGTCCCGAAAATCACATTATCGAAGGTTTCATTCCGTTTGGACTCCGTTTGATATTCTTTTTCTGCGAAACCCTAAAATAGGCAAAAAACTGCAATTCTGGGCTGGGCCTCCGGTTAATAGGTTAGTCCAAAAAATAATATAAAACTGTATAATAAAGCCCAATAATGTCCAAAACAGAATATAATATAGCATGGAAGAATAAAAAATTATAGATACGTTGGAGATGTATCAGCGACCTCGCATACTGCCAAAGTCTCCGGACTGAAGCAGAAACTGGTGAAGGCCGAGGAGAGCTGAGCCAAGTGAAGAGGTAGCTCCAGGAGAAACAAGGTAAGCAATAACCTGTTATATATTCGAAAAGAAGAAAATGATATGCGATGACCAAAATGCCATGATTTGTTCAAAAGCGATGACCGAGGTCGAGGCCCTGAGAAAGGCCCTGGCCGAAGCCGAGGGGAAGGCTGTCCAACAGCAAGCCGCCCGTAAGAAGCTCAAGGCCCGGGTCGGCGAGGTCCAGCATGAGCTCCAGGATGTGGTGAAGAAGTGTGTAGCTTTGGAGCGCGAGGCGTCGGCTCGAGAAGCCGAACTTATCAAGGCTCGTCAGAGCGCAGAGGCCGCATGGAATGATGCCCGGGATGCTCTCCAGGAGATCCAGGAGGCGAAGAAGATCGCAACGGGTAAGGAGTTTAACATGCAAAGAAAGTATGCGGAGAGGAAGTAGCTTTTACTAACCCAAATTCGGAGTTGCCTAGGGGCTTTTGTGGATCTGCCGCGCAGTGTATCCGATGCTGCGGAGTTCTTCCGAGCCAGGGAAGGGGATTCTCCGGAGAAGTTGTTCTGGTTGAAGTATGCTATGCCAGAACATCCGGTGGCGTTTGCCGAACAACTGAAATAGTTGGTCGAGCTGCACAGGATGGCCGAACTGGCCATGAAGGATTTAATAATCCGACTATGGCCAGCCAAAGCTATACCTAGCAGTTATTTTGGCCTCGTGAAGCGGGTGGTGGAGGCTTGTCCACGGCTAGACATCGTCAAGCAATCAGTCTGCATCGAGGGTGCCCGCATGGCCTTCGCTCATTGCAGGATGTGGTGGGCGAAGATGGATGTCGTCGAGGTGGCCCGGGGGCCGCCGGAGAGCAAGGAGCACGGCACACCCGAGCGATATTTTGCGGATGTCCTGGAGGGATCTCTACTTGTAGCAACGCAGTGTGGGAAGGACGTTATTCTCGAATGAATACATTCATATTTTTCCTTGTGTGATGAAAACAAATCCGCTTTGTAATATAATTTTATTATGTTTTAATTGTATCCTCCTGTGCGGCCGTGTTGTATGAAATCTAAGGGTAGGCCAGTCGTCGGCTTCTGCCCTCATGTAGGTAGTACAGAGGTGTTCGGGATGGTATCTAAACAATCTTGATCCAATTATATGGTCCTTGAAGGAGTTGTTTAGCGCAACGAACCAGGCAACCATACTATACGGCTTGAACGCCCTCACTTAGCCATAGGAGTTTTATAATAAAACATAGGCACAACCCCTGGTATACGAACCAGAGTGCTGTCAGCGTCTCATCGGGAAGTACCGATCCTTCGCGTAATGCGGAAAAATCTCCAATGATTTGAGACCTCCGAACAGATGACCGACTCGCATCATGACAGTCAGTTTTCGGCTTTCTCTACTAAGGTGCTCATTCGGTTTAGACCAGGGCACAATCGCAGTAGTTCTCCCTTTACTACCCTAGCCGATGTAGCGGAACGTAGGGTAGCAAGCACAGGAGCCGGGTAACCCAACTATTGACCAAAGACATGATTCGGAGCCAATGCATATAATGCTAAATTCGGGGTGCCGAACTATACTTATAAGAAGTGTTCGGACTTTTGTTGCCGTAATGTGGGGTGCTATAAAGCCCCTGGCAAACATCAAAATGTACCAAAGTGTGCGGGTGCTACCTGATGGGGTTATCCACAGGGAAACTGAAAAAAAAGAAAAGAGAAAAAGAAAACAAGAAAGATGTAAAGGTAAAAAGCTGGGGTCCTAGAGCTCCATCTACAAACTGTTTTCATTGTAATGTAATTAGTACGTCAAGGCGCATTGATACCAGTAGTGCAATAAGCAACAGGCTATTTAACATGCCGAAACCAGGGGAGAGCTGCATGTGGGTCCTGGAAGACAGGTAGACTTATCGTTAATGGAATCACCTAAAAAGTCCCCGTATATCTGCGCTCCTCGCCATCTTGGTGTTTTATCCTTCAAGAGGACCGATAACCAGACCACTCGATGGGGCCTGTAGGATTAAAACCTACAAGAAAGCAAGCCGAAGTGAAAGTATGTGTGTATCCGATGTCGGCTGAGCCGTGCCGTGGATCACAAGCTAGCTATGCCTCCATCGATGCCCATAGAATTTTGAGTGCGTAGTTATGTACGCGCGACGCGCATGCCACCGCTTGATCGGCACTGAGACGGTGGCCGGATTGCTAGTTGAGCTCCTGACGAGCCGAGCTCTCCTGCTGCAGAGTAGTTCGGACCCTCTTAAGGGTGTTTGAGGGCTCAACAGCCGAATGAAGGTTCTGCTTGAGAAGGCCGCTTTGTACTTCTGCTGCTAGGGCAGCTGTGTGCTCTTCTGTACAGAGAGAGCGTTCCGTATTGCTATTGACTGTTATGATGCCGCGTGGGCCGGCCAACTTAAGCTTGAGATAATCATAGTGTGGCGCTGCGTTCAATCGAGCAAACGCAGTTCGTCTGAGTAGTGCATGATAGCCGCTGCGGAATGGGTGTCGTGGTATTCTCACGGGGGTCTTGCGAGTTGACAGATGCCACAAGGGCTTAGTGTGAGGGTAAGACTACTACTGATAGGACCAGGAGCGGGTATGCGAGTAGCACGCACTGGTTTACCCAGGTTCGGGGCTCTCCGGAGAGATAATACCCCTACTCCTGCATGTCTGAGTATATCTTGTATATCTAGTACAGAGTGCTCTTGGAGCTGTATCTGAGCTCAGTGCCATAGGCATCTGGCTTTGTATATGCCTATATGAGGCATGCTAGTGGCCGGCCATGCTCATGGCCGTGAGCATGCGTGCTCATGTGGATGGATGGATGGTTAGCTAGCTAGCTTGCTAGCTAGTTGCTTGTGTGTGTGCGTGAGAGTCCCCCTCCAGATGGATGGATGTGTGCCCCTTTATATAGGAGAGGGTAGCTTAGGATGTAAGCTTGGCAGTGGGCATGGGTAAGGCATGGTACATGTGATCCTTGTCCCCTGGGTCACTTCATAAATAGTGCCAGGGGACAAGTGACACTATACGTGATGGCTGAGATGACACGTGAATAGTGCTCGGGTACGATTGTCTCGTCGGTGTCTTGTCGATGTCGCTTCGGGCTGCAGTCAGCAGCCGGCTGGTCGTTGCAGTCAGCAGCCGGTTGGGGAGCCGGCAGGAGCAGCCGGGCAGTCGGACTGAGGGGCTTTGCTAGCCCCGATGTCTTGAAATATTGTCTTGCCGTCTTCGGGGTACCCGTGGTCAATTACTCCGTCAGTAGCCCCCAAGCCTCCGGGCAACTTGGTAAAGTTGGGCGGAGGTTTTTTGGCGAGTGTTCATGGAAATGATCATGAAAAAGAGAAATTTAGTCCACGCAGATATATCAAATGTTTGCTTTTAGCATTGCAAGTTTTATGCGGAGGGTGCCAACTCGGTTTTGTCTGAGCCCCCTTCAATCTTTTTCATGTTGCCTCCGCTTTTTGTCTTGTGCTCTCGCTTGCCGGACAGCCGCTCTGCGGTTTGTGGCTGAGAGTGGGCCGTGAAGCGGAGTGTACAGTACTCAGAGTCTGGGAGCAGATTCAACCAAGTACATACTCATAAAGGAAACGGCCGGATCACCCGGTCCGTTTTTCTTCCGGACGTTTTTCGCGTGGGTGGCCTCCAGCGTTCACTCTTGCTAGTCGGACAGCCGCTCTGCGGTCTGTGACTAAGAGTGGGCCTTTGGTACCGCGCATGCTACTAAGCCGTCTGTGGGAACAAATGTCTCAGGCCAAGCGGCCAGCCCCCGGGCCAACTCTGGCTAGCACCGGGGCGAACAGTGATGCAACTGTAATGAAATGCGGAGATAGTTCCCCGAGCATCGCTCGGGGTTATCCGTGCTTGCGTAGTGCAAAAATATGTGGGTGAAGAGCTCACATTGATTTTCGTGTAGCCGAGGCGGAGTTTGCCGAAGACAGCCGACGCGGCTCAACGTTTGATGAGCGCGCCGGCGCACCCGCTGGGTGTAGTCTTCGAGCCTCCGAGTGCTCGAAGGGGGGGTCCCGGCCGGTCAGGCTTGACCGGCCAGGCGGCCAGGCGTCTTGCAACACCCTTTTTTCTTCTTTTTCTCTTCTGCCGGCTGCTGGCAGCCGGACAAATCTATTCTCTTATCTGCAATCTTCGCGGGGGCGCGTCAGCGCACCCGCTGGGTGTAGCCCCCGAGATTCGGGCCGACTGCTGAGCAGTCGGGCCGGATCTCCCAGCAACTACTTTGTCTTCTTCTTCACGGGGCACGTCAGCGCACCCGCTGGGTGTAGCCCCCGAGATTCGGGCCAACTGCTGAGCAGTCGGGCCGGATCTCCCGGCGACTACTTTGTCTTCTTCTTTGCGGGGGCGTGTCAGCACACCCACTGTGTGTAGCGCGCTCCGTCAGTGCAGTTGGCAGCCAGCTAGGCCGTGCATGGGCGCACGTACAACCAGAGCAGTCGGCAGCCGGCCAGGCATGCATGTACGCAGTGCACCCATCGGTGCACTTCCTTTTTCTTTTTTGCAGCAGTCTACTCCGACTTCTCATCAGCCAGCCACCTTTTTTTTAAGTCGGCCCTTGACTTTTATTTTCTTCCGGCCCCTTTTCTTTTTCTCTTCTCCAGCCGGCCACGGGCAGCCGAACAGCGGGAGCTAGCAGCCGGCCGGGCCGGACAACGGGCGAGCAGGGAGCCGACAGCCGGCCAGGTGGCGGGCGAAGCCGGCACGCCGGGAGGCGGGGAAGCCGATGGGCCGGCAGGACGACCCAGATGCGGAGCAGGCGGCCGACGGGGCAACTCGGCGGTGGAGCAGCCGGCCACGGACGGGGCCGGCCCAGCAGGCGCAGAACGGGAGGCCGGGCGCAGCCGGCCACTGCGAGCCGGCGCAGGCCGCGTGGGGAAGGGCGTGGGAGCCAGCGATGAGGTGTGGCCCAGCGGCACGCGGGAGGCGGTGATGCGGTCCGGAGCCGCAATGAGGCCGGGTTGCAGGTGTCGGAGGCCGGCAGGTCGGATGGCGGAAGTCGGCGCGGGCGAAACCCGCCGGCCGGGTTGCGGAAGCCAGCGCACAGGACGGGCACGAGGGCGGAGGCGGAGCCCGACAGTGGGGAAGCAGCTGGCGCCGAGAGCCGGTGCAGCGGCTGGAGGGCCGGACCCGGCGCTGGTGACTCGCGAGTGGCCGGACTCGGCGCTGGGAGGGAGTCGGGCACCGTGGTGCGGACGCGTGGGGGGGGAGCAGAGCGATGCGGGAGAGGGTGTTGTGGAGGCGGCGCAGGGCCGGACCCGGCCTATGCGGATGAAGCCGGCGCGGTGTGGTGTAGGCGGAGCCAGCAGGCATGACCCGACCACGGGCGGAGGCAGAGACGGACGGGGTCGCGACGACGGCGCAGGGAGTTGCGCGGAGGCGGCGGCTTGACGCGGGGGCGCTGACGCGCGGAGTCCGGGCTGCGGGACGGCACGCAGCAAAGGACCCGGCCTGCGGTCATCCGGGGCGGAGGACCCGGCCCGGGAGACCCAGTGCGTGCTGGAGCCGGTGCGGAGGACCCGGCCAGCAGCGAGCCGGCGGGCGCATACGATGGGGTGTTGCGGGCGCAGGGCCAGTTGGAGCGGCCGGGCAGGTGGCGAGGAGGCACTTGAAAAGGAAGGTGCGAGCGCTCGGGGCCATGGCCAAAGATTTGAGCTGCAGGAGGCTTGGCCGAAGCGGCGGCACGCAGCAGGCAGCGGCAGGGAACCATGGAGGGTCGGGCGCCGGCGCGCCTTGCCGCGGTTGGAGCGGATGCGGGGAAAGCCATCGCGGCCAGGCACAGGAACGGCCGGAGACGGACTAAGCATAGTACAAAGAATGCCATTGTCTGAGCAAGGTCCGAGTGGTGTCTGACTATTATATGACCATTGTACACGCAATATATGGGTAGTGTATGGGGATTATCTGACCATTATCTGGCTAGTGTATTGGCACAATACGGGAAGTGTATGAGCGGAGGAACGACATGTAGTGCAGAGGGGAGCAGACGCGCGGCCGTGGATGGAAATGGCCGACCGAAACGAGGCGGCGCGGCGCGCGCGTGGGCGAATGGCCGGCGTCGCAGCGGTGGTAACGAAGAGGCCGAGGCCAACGATGAGGACACGACGCTCCGTGCGGCCGCTCCGTGGGCGGGTTGATGTCGAGCCCTCGAGCGTGGCCGGAAAGACGACGGCGATGCCGCGGTGATGATGACGAAAAATGGTCCCGCCCGGACTACGAAACCAGCAGCAGCGTGGTAGCATAGTAGTAGTACCACACCACGGTGGGCGCCAACTGTCGTGGTATTCTCACGGGGGGCTTGCGAGTCAACAGATGCCACAAGGGCTTAGTGTGAGGGTAAGACTGCTGCTGATAGGACCGGGAGCGGGTACGCGAGTAGCACGCGCTGGTTTACCCAGGTTCGGGGCTCTCCGGAGAGATAATACCCCTATTCCTGCATGTCTGAGTATATCTGGTATATCTAGTACAGAGTGCTCCTAGAGCTGTATCTGAGCTCAGTGCCATAGGCATCTGGCTTTGTATATGCCTATATGAGGCATGCTAGTGGCCGGCCATGCTCATGGCTGTGAGCATGCGTGCTCATGTGGATGGATGGATGGTTAGCTAGCTAGCTAGTTGCTTGTGTGTGTGCGTGGGAGTCCCCCGTCCGGATGGATGGATGTGTGCCCCTTTATATAGGAGAGGGTAGCTTAGGATGTAAGCTTGGTAGTGGGCATGGGTAAGGCATGGTGCATGTCATCCTTGTCCCTTGGGTCACTTCATAAATAGTGCCAGGGGAGAAGTGACACTATACATGATGGCTGAGATGACACGTGAATAGTGCTCGGGTACGATTGTCTCGTCGGTGTCTTGTCGATGTCGCTTCGGGCTGCAGTCGGCAGCCGGCTGGTCGTTGCAGTCAGCAGCCGGCTGGGGAGCCAGCAGGAGCAGCCGGGCAGTCGGACTGAGGGGCTTTGCTAGCCCCGATGTCTTGAAATATTGTCTTCCCGTCTTCGGGGTACCCGTGGTCAATTACTCCGTCAATGGGACGATATCAAAGACTAACTCCTCTCTTTGGAAGTTATTCGGAGATCTGAAGACAACCTCTAATGTGATTGAGCCTGTACAACGGGCCTCTACGCCTGGAATGACTCCTTCAAAGGTGGTCTTTGTAGGCTTGATCCTTGATGGGTTAATGCCCATTTTTCGCACTGTATCCCGATAGAGCAGATTGAGGCTACTACCGCCGTCCATAAGGACACGAGTCAGGTGGAGCCCATCAATTATTGGGTCTAAGACCAGTGCGGCTGAACCTCCGTGACGGATACTGGTTGGGTGATCCCGGCAATCAAAAGTGATCGGGCATGACGACCATGGATTGAATTTTGGGGCGACTGGCTCTATCGCGTAGACGTCCCTGAGCGCACGCTTGTGCTCCCTCTTGGGTATGTGGATAGCATATATCATGTTCACCATTTTGACTTGTAGGGGAAACTTCTTCTGTCCCGCTGTGTTCGGTTGCCGTGGCTCTTCGCCATTGTCCAAGCTTTGCGATCCCTTTTCCCTGTTCTCGGCGTTTAATTTGCTGGCCTGTTTGAAAACCCAACACTCTCTATTTGTATGATTAGGAGGCTTGTCGGAGGTGCCATGAATCTAGCATGGACGATCAAGTATGCGGTCCAAGCTGGATGGGCCCAAATTGTTCTTTTGGAACAGCTTCTTCCGCTAACCAGACATAGAGCCACTGAATCCGGCATTGACCGTCGTATCCTCGGTGTTGTCACTGTTGTTTCAGTGCTTGTATCTATTGCGTCGGGACTTGTCTTTGTTGCTTTTAATTTCAGCGGTGCCAGCGTCGCTTGCATTGTTTTTGCTACAGGCCAACCAACTGTTGTCGCCCGCACAAAAGCGGGTCATGAGTGCCGTGAGGGCCGCCATGGATTTTGGCTTTTCTTGGCCGAGGTGGCGAGCGAGCCATTCGTCGCGGATGCTATGCTTGAAAGCTACTAAAGCTTCAGCGTCCGGACAGTCAACAATTTGGTTCTTTTTAGTTAAGAACCTTGTCCAGAATTTCCTGGCGGGCTCTCCGGGTTGTTGAACTATATGGCTTAAGTCATCAGCATCCGGAGGTCGAACATATGTACCTTGGAAGTTGTCGAGGAAAGCCTCTTCCAAGTCCTCCCAGCTGCCAATGGAATTTTCAGGCAGACTATTTAGCCAATGCCGAGCTGGCCCTTTGAGTTTTAGAGGGAGGTATTTTATGGCGTGGAGGTCATCTCCGCGTGCCATATGGATGTGGAGAATGAAGTCCTCGATCCACACCGCGGGGTCCATGGTTCCATCATATGATTCTATGTTCACGGGCTTGAATGCTTCTGGGAATTCGTGATCCAGGACCTCATCAGTGAAGCAATGAGGGTGTGCGGGGCCTCTATATCGGGCCATATCGTGACGCAATTCTGATGGAGTCCGTCTGCTGTGTTCAGCCCGCGCATGACTGGGTTTGTCACGTCCGAATAGGTGGCCATTGTCGCGTGTTGAGGCGCGTCCTCGCGATCCGTAAATTGATCTGGTATGTCCTGCTTTATTGTTCAGGTTCTGCCGGAGGTCATATGTATGGTCGTGGGCTAATTTACCTCTACCTAAGTGATGAGGCGGGGCGGGCTGATGTTCAGCATGAGTTGCCATTTTGTCCCGACCACGTGGTGGTCGGTCGGTCGTATTGTGCGGTGGTAGTATGTACTCTGGCGCCTCCTCGTCGAACTGAGGTAGCAATTTGCGCTTTGGGTAGCTTTTGGTTGGGCGCTTGAGGCCGTATTCTTCGGATGCTAGGACATCAATCCATTTATCATTGAGCAGATCTTGGTCAGCTTGAAGCTGCTGCTGCTTCTTTTTCAGGCTCCTTGCCATGGCTATTAGCTGGCGCTTGAAGCGCTCCTGCTCAAGAGGTTTCTCGGGCACGATGAAGTCTTCGGTGCCGAGGCTCACCTCATCTTCAGAGAGCGGAAGGTAATTATCGTCCTCCGAATCTTCATGTGTGGCCTATTTAATAGGGCTAACTTGCTCATCTTCCCGTTCATCTTGTTTGTTTGCTTTATCGACGGGGTCTTCATTGTCTTCGGCACCTTCCGGAGTGTCATCTTCTCCTGTGCCGGTGTTGCTTTCTTTACTGCGGCGTGACTTAGAGCGGCGCCGCTGACGCCGGCGCTTGGACTGTGTTTTGGACGGTTTATCCTCAAATGGGTCTTCCTTATTGTCGCCGCTATGCTCCTTTGGTGCATCCACCATGTATACGTCATACAAGGAAGTGGCCGTCCAGCGTCCGGCGAACGGCGGGTTCTGGGCCTCTTCTTCTCTGGCATCGTCGTCCATACCATCGATGTCCTCGGAGTCATAATCAAGTTCGTCGGTCAAATCCTCGATCGTGGCTATAAAGTGGGTGGCGGGTGGGAAGTAAAATTCTCCATCGCCAGCCCCTAGTTCGAGCCGGATATAGTTCGGCTGAGTCTCCTCCGCCAAGGACAGGTTTTTTAATGAGTTTAGAACACCGCCCAAAGGCGAGTGCTGGAAGATGTATGCGGTGCTGAATTTGAAGATCGATAAACGATGAAGCTCGGCGTCCGCGGGCTCGCGCGATTCAGAACCTACGGCCGGAGATGAGTCCGGCGTTCCGGTGGCATAGGCATCGTGTGAGACCAGGTCCATGTGCGGTTCCAACGCCGTGGAATCTGCGGCCTCCGAGGTGGGGTTAATCCTCCCGTCTTTGGATGGCATGGCCTGCTCCGGCTCTAGGGCCAGAGCGGTTACAGGAGCGATCTCCTGGATGTGGCTCGATGACAGATTTAGGTTATGATCACTGGGGTGACCGGGAGTGGCCGCCGCGGTATCGAATCCAGCGAAGATCAAGTCTCCACAGATGTCCGCGACGTAGTTCAAGCTCCCGAATCTGACCTAATGTCCAGGGGCGTAGTTTTTGATCTGCTCCGGATGGCCAAACGAGTTGGCCCGCAGTGCGAAGCCGCCGAACACGAAGATCTGTCCGGGGAGGAAAGTTTCTCCGCAGACAGTGTCATTATTGATGATTGAAGGGTCCATCGAACCTTTCAGCGACAGCACAGAGGAACTCTCAATGAAAGCACCAATGTCGGTGTCAAAACCGGCGGATCTCGGGTAGGGGGTCCCGAACTGTGCATCTAAGGTTGATGATAACAGGAGACATGGGACACGATGTTTACCCAGGTTCGGGCCCTCTCTACGGAGGTAATACCATACTTCCTGCTTGATTGATCTTGATGAATATGAGTATTACAAGAGTTGATCTACCACAAGATCGTAATGGCTAAACCCTAGAAGTCTAGCCTGTATGACTACAGTATTGAGTATATCCTTTCCGGACTACACCCTCCGGTTTATATAGACACCGGGGGATCTAGGGTTACATAGAGTCGGTTACATAAGATGGAATCTTCATAGTTGTTCGCCAAGCTTGCCTTCCACGCCAAGGGGAGTTTTTCCGTACACGGGTACAGTCTTCGGTCTTCATATCTTCACAGCCCATCAGTCTGGCCAATAGATAACAGGTCAGACGCCCGAGGACCCCTTAGTCCAGGACTCCCTCGCCCTTGTTCTTGGATGCAATTACTTTGACTCGCAGTCTTGGCTGCTCAGCGGAGCCACTCACAGGAAAGGAGCTGCCCACTGACGCATCAGTAGAACGGTAGCGCTTGGAGCCACCGGTACGGGCGGGATTCTTGCGGCGAGCCTGATGCCCGGAGCTACTACTACCCGAAACACACACACAAACAAGAACACGAAAGAGATAAATCGCATAACCCAAGAGAAAAAGATAACACAAGAGTGAAGATGGAACGGAGAAAATCTGAAGTTGGAAGCTCTAAGCGGTAGTACCGCAACTCTCAGTGGTAGTACCGCCTACAAGCGGTAGTACCGCTCGAGGCGGATGTCAAGGGGCTGACGGCTTCCGCGGGGAGATCCTGTAGTACCAAAGATGCTAAATTCAAATATTTGCGGTTAAATCTTCAATCTAACTACTCTAGCAGTCTTCTACGTCCTACTCAAGCCCCGATTTGGCCAAAAATCAAAGAATGCAACAGATATTGCCCTAAAGCCTAGATCCAAAAACTAGAACCAACGAGGAGAAGAATGGGGGAAATACCGGCATCCATCGAAAGAGGAAGGGGTGGGGAACGATCCCACCGGACGGAAATGCGGAAAACGGTGGCCCGGCGGCAGCCCTCCACTACCCGTTCGTCGCCTGAGAGAGAGAGAGAGAGAGAGAGGAGAGGGGGCGAGGGAATGGGTATGGGGAGAGAAACCCCCCCTGCCCCGATTCATAACCCCCGCTCAACTCACCATGTGGTAGTACTGCTCATAAGCGGTACTACCGCACTGGCTCAGCGGTAGTACCACTCAGTAGAAAACAGGCAGGAGTACAAAGAAACAGGCTTATGCAAACGGGGAAAAAACCACGGAAAAACACGAGAGGGACAAAACGAGGAACAACAACAGCAGGAAGAGACACCTCAATCACAAAAGCAAGGAAAAAACCACACAATAAGTGTCTCAAACCCACACAAAGACCTCAAGACCAAACAACAATTGTTGATCACAAGGAGAGGGCGGTGGCCGAAGCACCTATGTTTGAGTTAAAAGTTATGGCGCCGCAAACATGTTAACCTTGGGGCCATGACCAAAATTCATATTTGAAGCACAAGTACCATAAAAAATGGCTAATGTGAAAGACTTGATCGATTTATTTATGTATAATGGGGGGAGGGAGGGTTCATTGAGAAAACAACACTCCCGTTATGTCCATGCGTACACCTAGATCAAGATAGAATGATGAGTGTGGTGGGGTGTGCCTAGACTCAAGCCACATTGCTCGAATCTATGATATTTAGCTCATGCCTTAACTCGCGAAATCTTGCTTCATCTAGAGGCTTGGTGAAAATATCCGCTAGTTGCTCTTGAGTGTTGATGTAGATGATCTCAATATCTCCATGCTTGATGTGGTCTCGAATGAAGTGATGGCGAATCTCAATGTGCTTCATCTTGCTATGTTGCACCAGATTGTGAGAAATCTTGATAGCACTTTCATTGTCACATAGAAGAGGTACTTTGTCACAAGTGACACCGTAATCCTTTAAAGTTTGCCTCATCCATAACAATTGTGCACAAAAACTTGCGGCAGCTACATACTCGGCCTCGGTGGAGGAGAGACACACACAATTTTGCTTATTTGAGGACCAACTCACCAAAGAGCGACCAAGGAATTGGCACCCACAGGAAGTTGACTTCCTCCCCACACAATCTCCCGCCCAATCCGAGTCCAAATAACCCATGAGATGAAAGCTTGCTCCTTTGGGGTACCATAAGCCAAAGTTTGGGGTATGAGCCAAATATTGAAAGATTCACTTGACCGCCACATAGTGGATTTCCTTAGGTGCGGCTTGAAACCATGCACAAATTCCCACACTCAACATGATATCCAGTCTAGATGCACAAACGTAAAGCAAGGATCCAGTCATGGAGCGATATACCTTTTGATCCACCGCTTTACCATTGGGATCACTGGCAAGTTTGAATTTGGTGGGCATGGGTAACTTGACCGGCTTGACATCATCTAGCTTGAATCTCTTGAGCATGTCTTGGAATACTTGGCTTGGTTGATGAATGTTCCTTCTCTTCTTTGCTTGACTTCTAACCCAAGAAAGAACTTCAACTCTCCCATCATAGACATCTCAAACTTCTCGGTCATTAGTGCGGCAAATTCATCATTGAAAGATTTGTTAGGAGAACCAAAAATAATATCATAAACATATAGTTGGCATATGAATAAATCCCCTTTGACCCTCTTAGTAAAAAGAGTGGGATCAAATTTCCAAATTTCAAACCCATTATCTTGCAACAACTCGGTAAGGTGCTCATACCATGCACGTGGAGCTTGTTTAAGGCCATAGAGTGCCTTCTTGAGTTTGTATACATGATTGGGGAGCTTGGGATCCTCGAATCCTAGAGGTTGTTTGACATACACGAATTCATGAAAAGGACCATTTGGAAATGCACTTATCACATCCATTTGTTGCAACTTAAAATCATGATGAGATGCATATGCAAGCAACATGCGAATAGATTCAAGACATGCAACGGGGGCAAAGGTTTCACCGTAGTCGATACCCTCGACTTGGGAGTAGCCTTGTGCCACAAATCTTGCCTTGTTTCGATCAACCACACCGTTTGCATCTTGCTTGTTCTTGAAGATCCATTTTGTACCGATGACATAGTGTTCCTCCGTTGGCCTTGGTACTAATTCTCAAACATGATTGCGCTCGAAGTTGTTGAGTTCATCATGCATGGCTTCAAGCCAATCCTCATTATCGAGTGCCTCATGTACCTTTTGGGGTTCAACACACGAAACAAACGTGTGATGCTCACAAAAGTTTGACAATTTTCTACGAGTAGTTACCCCTTTTCTAAAGATTCCAAGCACATTTCTCCATGGCATGTTGTTGACGCTCGAGCTTGGAAGCCACCTTGGCGGCACGGCACTCAAAAAGTTCCTCAATGGGCATTTGAGGATCATCTTGCTCATCTTGAGCACTGTATTGAGTTTGCTCTTGATCTTGAGCACCGTCTTGAGCTTATTCTTGATCTTGAGCGAGCTCGGAGGCATGAACTTGATCTTGGGCATCATTTTGTGCATCACCATCTCCACGGGGTTGATCTTGCCCTTGATCTTGCTCATAGGGTTGAGGGCCTTCACTTTGTTCTTCGGAAGCGTGTGGGTCTAGTGTATGTGATGGCTCCACTTGATTAGAGCATTGTCCTTCTCCTTCGGCCATAAGGGGTTCCTCAATGGGGAGTATTTGACCAACCATTCTTCTTATGGATTGGGGAGGAATTTCATTGCCTACATCACAAAGACCACTTTGCTCCACTTGGGAGCCGTTATTTTGATCAAACTCCACGTTAAACATCTCAATGAATCCGGTGGACTTGTTGAGGACACGGTAAATATGAGAGTTTGTAGCATAACCAACAAATATGCCCTCTTGAGCTCTAGGTTTGAATTTATACAAACGAACACCATTTTTGAGAATGAAGCACTTACAACTGAACACCCGGAAGTACTTGAGATTGGGCTTGTTGTCGATAAGTATCTCATATGGAGTCTTGTTCAATCCTTTGCGGAGGTAGAGCCTATTGGTTGCATGACATGCGGTGTTGATGGCTTCGGCCCAAAAGTTGTACGGAGATTTGAACTCTGCCATCATGGTCTTGCTGCATCCATCAATGTCTGGTTCTTTCTCTCTGCCACACCGTTTTGTTGAGGGGTATAGGGTGCGGCATATTGGTGCTTGATCCCGTTCTCACTAAGAAACTCATCCAAGTGTAGTTCTTGAACTCGGTGCCATTGTGACTTCTAATCATCAAAATCGTTGCTTCATGTTGACGTTGAGCTTCATTTGCAAAGTTGATGACGGTTTGTTGAGTCTCACTCTTCCTCTTGAAGAAGTATACCCATGTATATCTTGAATAGTCATCCACAATCACCAAGCAATACTTTCTTCCACCAAGACTATCAAAGGATGGAGGACCAAAGAGATCCATGTGAAGGAGCTCCAAGGGCCTCTTCGAGTAGATGATGGTCAAGGGTCGATGAGCCGTTTCATGAAGCTTTCCTTCGATACAAGAACTACAAGCACGATCTTTGGCAAAACTCACATTTGTTAGTCCACGGACATGGTCCCCTTTGAGAAGACTTTGCAAAGATCTCATATTGACATGGGCTAGTCGGTGATGCCAAAGCCAACCCACATCAACTTTAGCCATTAGGCAAGTCGCGGTCTTAGTGGGTCGCTCCAAGAAGTTCACCACATAGAGACCGTTCTTGACATGCCCAACAAAAGCTACTTTGAGAGTCTTGCTTCACAAAAGGGCTACAGTATCAAGATCAAAGAATGTTGCAAAACCCATAAGTGCAAGTTGATGAACGGAAAGCAAATTGTATGCAAGGGACTCAACAAGCATGACCTTCTCAATAGATAAATCTTGAGAGATGACCACCTTGCCAAGTCCCAATACCTTAGAAGTTGAAGAATCACCGAATTGGACATGGGTGGGCATAGATGGAATTGGGTGCACTTCCACCACCGAGTCCTTGCTCCCGGTCATATGATTTGTTGCTCCACTATCAAGCAACCATGACACCCCACCGGAAGCAAACTCCTACAGGAGATCAATGCTTGGATTTAGGTACCCATTTTCGAATGGGTCCTTTGATGTTAGTAACAAGGGTCTTAGGAACACAAATAGACCATTCAATGTACTCATTATAAGAACCAACAAATTTGCAAAAACATGCCCATCACTAGCACAGCACAAAACATAAGAGGTGTTAAAGTCACCGACTTTGTTGGTAGGGGCGGTTTTGCCCTTCTTCGCATTACCACCCAATTCCTTCTTCTTCTTATTCTCATGAGCACCCTCACCCACCTTGAAAAAGGTTTCCTTGCGCGAGAGAGGTTTCTTCTTCTTCTTCTTTGACTTGGGTACAAACCCAAGTCCTTCCTTTCCTACAACTTCCTTTTGATTGCTCAAAAGGTCATTGAGGTTCTTCTCGCCTTGTATACAAGTCACAAGGCCCTTCTCAAGTTGCTCTTTCAACTTGGCATTTTCCTCCACAATATGCACATGCTCGCTACAAGGGTTAGTAGCATGGGAATTATCAAATTAGAATGAAAGGAGGACACGTGGAAATCTCCTTGGTTATCTTCACTTGGAGTTGATCATGAGACTCTTTGAGAGAAGCATGAAAACCCTTCATGACCTTGTGAGCCTTGTCAAGTGTATCAAACTCTTCCTTCAGTCTATCATGGCCAACCCCAAGTGCAACTTTATCGGATTTAAGCACACGAGTAAGAACAATAGCATGATCAAGATCTTTTTGCAATTTAGCATGATCAACGTTGTATGACTCCTCAAGAGTCAAAAAAAGATCTCACTCTTCCTCTAGAGCAATGGAAAGATCCGCAATCTCATCGGCATAGTCACGACTAAGTGCCTCCAACTTGGAGATAGTATCCTCATGTGACTCAATGATATCATTGGCCTCACCAAGTTGTTCCAAGAGAGCAACAAAGTGCTTTTTGGATTCTCCCTTGAGCTTACTCATGAACTTGGTAAACTCATTCTCATCAACTATCACCACCTCACTATCATGAACACAATCTAACAATGAAGGAGTAGTAATGATGGTGGTTTTGATTTTTGGGGTTACCTTGTTGATACCTTTGGCCATGAGGCACTTGGAAATGGTGTTCTCGTTGGGGGCACCGAAGAGAGACACCTTGGAGGGAGAAGATGTGGCAATGGCAATGGTCTCCATTGCCATCCCTCCTCCACTTGTATCTTCCTCATCATCATCGGAGGGGTACTCTTCATGTGCCACCAAGCCATTTGGAGGATTCTTTTTTGGTGAAGTTGTTCTTGCTAGGGAAAGAATTGGCTTTGTCTTTACGAATGAGTTTTCCACCATTGTTGTCCCTCTTCTCATAAGACACCCCGCTACAAAATTACTCACGTTGCTGCAATTCTAGAAAGTACTCACTCGTGGCTTATTATTTGAGCAGCTTGAGTTGTTCTTTGAAAAGTTGGGCCTTGAGTTCATCTTGTTGCTCCAAAATTACCTTGACCCAAGGGCCATGTTCTCATGGTAAGCATATTTGGTGTCCTTGGGGCAACTCTCCTCCTCTTCTTCTTCTTCTTCTTCTTCTTCTTCCGGAATGGCCTTGTCCCTCAAAGCAAGAGTCGATGAGATTTTCTTTGACCAGACACGAGCAAGGGCATTGTCGGCGGTCTTATTCATGATGTTCATGGCAATAAACTCATCCAACAATTCACTTGGGGTTAAAGTGTGAAAATCTGGCCTTTCACGAATCACGGAAGACATGGCCTTGTTGAAAGGCATAATGTCCTTGAGAAACTTGCGCTTGATCCAATTGTCATTCGTATCCTTGCTCCCATGGTCTTGGGGAGCAACCGCAAGAGTTGTCACCCTCCGTTAGAGATCACGCGGATCCTCATCTTCTAGCGTCACGAATTCATCGGCCTCATCAAGTACCACTTCAAAATTGGACCGTTGGATGCTTGAGCTTCCCTTGTACAAAGATACGATGTGATCCCAACAATCCTTTTCTAAAGTGAAGGGACGTAAGTGAGATAGATCTTCGGGAGGAACCGCATCTTGAAGGATGAACAAACCAGAGTGTTTGTATTGATTGTGCACTTCTTCGGGAGGAACCGCATCATGCGGGTATAAGCCTTGCTCAATGACTCTCCGAAGATTTGTTGAGACGTGATTCAAATGATACTTGATGCGGAAAACCCAATTAGCAAAATCACCCTTAACAAGCTTATGAGGAGGGCCAAAATTATTGATGCGCGGTGTAGGGACCGGTTCTCCATAGAGGAACCAAGGCAAAGGGTGATTTTGCTAATTGGGTTCCCGTCAAAACCCAATTAGAAAAATCAACCTTTGCCTTGGTTCCCCCTCAAACCGCATCATTCCGACAAGGAAGCAGCTAAAGGTACTCAATGACTCTCCAAGGCAAAGGTTCTCATCCCATTCTTATCATGAGGGGTAGAAGTTTGAGTACCTTTAGCCGCTTCCTTGTCGGAATTGCCCTCCGACTCCGATGCAGTGGGATTAACCACAAGCAAAGGATCGGGAGTGGATTTCATCCCCTCAAGCAATTCTTTAAGCATAGACTTTACTTTGGTCATCATAGACGTCTTAAGTGTAGCCATAGCTTCATTGAAGTTATCTGTGTGATCGAAGTCAACTCTACGGCCTCGGGCACTTCCTCCTCGGTGTCAACCATAATGTTTGGGTCATGAAACCCTTAATAAACAGACGAGGCTCTGATACCAATTGAAAGGATCAATATGGTTGACTAGAGGGGGGTTGAATAGGCAACTAACAATTTTTAGCTTTTCTTCGAAAATTAGGTATAACAACAAATAGGTTGTCTAGATATGCAACTAGGTGAGCAACCTATATGATGCTAGCAATGAAAATAACAAGTGCAAGCAAAGGATATAACACAACAATAGCTTTCACAAAGTAAAGGAAAGAGATAACCACAAGTGGAGCCGGAGGAGATGAGGATGTGTTACAAAAGTTGCTTCCCGTTGAAGGGAAGTATGTCTCCATTGGAGCCGTGTCGAGGCACAATGCTCCCCAAGAATCCACTAGGGCCACCGTATTCTCCTCACGCCCTCACACAATGCGAGATGTCGTGATTCCACTAGTGGTGCCTTCTACTTCTTGAGCTTGCGTTGGTTTCTCCCTTGAAGAGGAAAGGGTGATGCAACACAATAGAGATAAGTATTTCCTCAATTAAGAACCAAGGTATCAATCCAGTAGGAGAAGAACACGCAAATCACCAATACCCACACAAACAATCAAACACTTGCACCCAACGTGATAAAGGGGTTGTCAATCCCTTCACGGTCACTTGCAAAGGTGAGATCTAATAAAGATAAATAAAGCTAAACAAAAGATAAAATATATTTCTGGGTTTTTTGGTTTATAGATCTGAAAATAAAAGATTGTAAAATAGTAGATCGGAAACTAATATGATGGAGAATAGACTCGGGGGCCATAGGTTTCACTATAGGCTTCTCTCTTGAAGGCAAATAATACGGTGGGTGAACAAATTACTGTCGAGCAATTGATAGAAAAGCGCAAAGTTCTGACGATATCCAAGGCAATGATTATGTAATATAGGCATCACATCCGTGTCAAGTAGACCGACTCCTTCCTGCATCTACTACTGTTACTCCACACATCGACCGACTCCTGCCTGATCTAGAGTATTAAGTTCATGAAGAACAGAGTAACAATTTAGGTAAGATGACATGATGTAGAGGAATAAACTCAAGCAATATGATGTAAACCCATCTTTTTATCCTCGATGGCAACAATGGAATACATGCCTCGCTACCCCTACTTTGTCACTGGGTGAGGACACCACAAGATTGAACCCAAAGCTACGCACTTCTCCCATTGCAAGAAAATCTAATCTAGTTGGCTAAACCAAACCAATAGTTCGAAGAGAATTACAAAGATATCAAATCATGCATATAAGAATTCAGAGAAGATTCAAATAATATTCACAGATAATTTGATTATAAATCCACAATTCATCGGATCTTGACAAACACACCGCAAAAGAAGATTACATCAGATAGATCTCGAAGAACATCAAGGAGAACATGGTATTTACATCTAGCTACTAGCTATGGACCCGTAGGTCCGAGGTAAACTACTCACGCCTCATCAAAAGGGCAATAGAGTTGATGTAGATGCCCTCCGTGATCGAGTCCCCCTTCGGCAAGGTGCGGGAAAAGGCCCCAAGATGGGATCTCACGGGAACAGAAGGTTGCGGCGGTGGAGAAGTGTTTTCGTGGATGCTTCTGGTGTTTTCTGGAATATATGTGAATATATAGGGCCAAGGGCTAGGTCAGAGGAGTCCCGAGGGGGTAGCAAGGTAGGGGGGCACCCCCTCCTAGGGCGCGCCTCCACCTCTTGCCGCCGCCTCGCGGCTCTTCTGACTTCCACTCCAAGTCTCCTGGGTGTCTTTTGGTCCAAGAAAAATCATCGCGAAAGTTTTATTCTGTTTTGACTCCATTTGATATTCCTTTTCTGCGAAGCTCAAAACCAAGGAAAAAACATAAACTGGCACTAGGCTCTAGGTTAATAAGCTAGTCCCAAAAATAATGTAAAATAGCATACTAATGCATATAAAACATCCAAAATAGATAATATAATAGCATGGAACAATAAAAAATTATAGATACGTTGGAGACGTGTCTAGCATCCCCAAGCTTAATTCCTGCTCGTCCTCGAGTAGGTAAATGATAAAAATAGAATTTTTTATGTGGAATGCTACCTAACATATTTATCCATGTAATTTTTCTTTATTGTGGCATGAATATTCAGATCCATAAGATTCAAAACAAAAGTTCAATATTGACAAAAAAACAATAATACCTCAAGCATACTAACAAGGCAATTATGTCTTCTCAAAATAACATGGACAAAGAAAGTTATCCCTACAAAATCATATAGTCTGGCTATGCTCCATCTTCATCACACAAAATACTCAAATCATGCACAACCCAAATGACAAGCCGAGCAATTCTTTCATACTTTTGGTGTTCACAAACCTTTTCAACTTTCACGCAATACATGAGCGTGAGTCTTGGACATAACAATGTAGGTGGAATAGAATATGGTGGTTGTGGAGAAGACAAAAAAGAAGGAGATAGTCTCACATCAACTAGGCATATCAATGGGCTATGGAGATGCCCATCAATAGATATCAATGTGAGTGAGTAGGGATTGCCATGCAACGGATGCACTAGAGCTATAAGTGTATGAAAAACTCAAAAAAAAACTAAGTGGGTGCGCATCCAACTTGCTTGCTCACGAAGACCTAGGGCAATTTGAGAAAGCCCATCATTGGAATATACAAGCCAAGTTCTATAATGAAAATTTTCCACTAGTATATGAAAGTTACAACATAGGAGGCTCTCTATCATGAGGATCATGGCGCTACTTTGAAGCACAAGTGTGGAAAAAGGATAGTAACATTGCCCCTTCTCTCTTTTCTCTCATCATTTTTTTCGTTTGGCTTCGATGGCCTCTCTTTTTTGTTGTCTTCTTTGGCCTCTTTTATTTTTTCCTCACATAGGATGATGTCTACTAAACAACCTTCTTCTTGTAGACGTTTTTGGGCCTCCAGGTGAAGAGGTTTGTAGGATAGTAGCAAATTTCCCTCAAGCGGACGACCTAAGGTTTATCAATCCATGGGAGGCGTAGGATGAAGATGGTGTTGGGGAACGTAGTAATTTCAAAAATTTCCTACGCACACGCAAGATCATGGTGATGCATAGCAACAAGAGGGGAGAGTGTTGTCCACGTACCCTCGTAGACCGAAAGCGGAAGCGTTAGCACAACACGGTTGATGTAGTCGTACGTCTTCACGATCCGACCGATCCAAGTACCGAACACATGGCATCTCCGAGTTCAAGACACGTTCAGCTCAATGATGTCCCACAAACTCCGATCCAGGAGAGCTTCACGGGAGAGTTCCATCAGCACGACGGCGTGATGATGGTGATGATGTTGCTACCGACGCAGGTCTTCGCCTAAGCACCGCTACGATATGACCGAGGTGGAATATGGTGGAGGGGGGCACCGCACACGGCTGGGAGAGATCAACAGATCAACTTGTGTGTCTATGGGGTGCCCCTACCCCTGTATATAAAGGAGCAAGGGGGGAGGAGGCCGTCCCTAGGAGGGGCGCGCCAAGGGAGTAGGATTCCTACTTCTAGTTGGAGTAGGTTTCCTCCTTTCCTAGTCCAACTAGGAGAAGGGGAGAAAGGGGGGAAGAGGAGAAGGAAGGGAGAGGGGGGCCGCGCCCCAAACCCCTTGTCCAATTCGGACTGGGCTTGGGAGGGGTGCGCGCCACCTCCTGGCTGCTGCCTCTCCTTCCCACTAAGGCCCATTAAGGCCCAATACTTCTTTCCCGTATTCCCGTAACTCTTCGGTACTCCGAAAAATACCCGAATCACTCGGAACCTTTCCGATGTCGGAATATAGTCGTCCAATATATTGATCTTTACGTCTTGACCATTTCGAGACTCCTCGTCATGTCCCCGATCTCATACGGGACTTCGAACTACCTTCGGTACATCAAAACATATAAACTCATAATATAACTTTCATCAAAACTTTAAACGTGCGGACCCTACGGGTTCGAGAACTATGTAGACATGACCAAGAAACGTCTCCGACCAATAACCAATAGCAGAACCTGGATGCTCATATTGGCTCCCACATATTCTACGAAGATCTTTATCGGTCAAACAGCATAACGACATACGTTGTTCCCTTTGTCATCGTTATGTTACTTGCCCGAGATTCGATCGTCGGTATCTCAATACCTAGTTCAATCTCGTTGCCAGCAAGTCTCTTTACTCGTTCCGTAATACGTCATCCCGCAACTAACTCATTAGTTGCAATGCTTGCAAGGCTTATAGTGATGTGCATTACCGAGTGGGCCCAGAGATACCTCTCTGACAACCGGAGTGACAAATCCTAATCTCGAAATATGCCAACCCAACAAGTACCTTTGGAGACACCTGTAGAGCACCTTTATAATCACCCAGTTACGTTGTGACGTTTTGTAGCACATAAAGTGTTCCTCCGGTAAACGGGAGTTGCATAATCTCATAGTCATAAGAACATGTATAAGTCATGAAGAAAGCAACAGCAACATACTAAACGATCGAGTGCTAAGCTAACGGAATGGGTCAAGTCAATCACATTACTCTCCTAATGATGTGAACCTGTTAATCAAATGAAAACTCATGTCTATGGCTAGGAAACATAACCATCTTTGATCAACGAGCTAGTCAAGTAGAGGCATATTAGTGACACTCTGTTTGTCTATGTTCTCACACATGTATTATGTTTCCGGTTAATACAATTCTAGCATGAATAATAAACATTTATCATGAAATAAGGAAATAAATAATAAATTTATTATTGCCTCTAGGGCATATTTCCTTCAGTCTCCCACTTGCACTAGAGTTAATAATCTTGTTCACATCGCCATGTGATTTAACATCAATAGTTCACATCTTTATGTGGCTAACACCCATAGTTCACATCGACATGTGACCAACACTCAAAGGGTTTACTAGAGTCAGTAATCTAGTTCACATCGCTATGTGATTAACACCCAAAGAGTACTAAGGTGTGATCATGTTTTGCTTGTGAGATAATTTTAGTCAACAGGTCTGTCACATTCAGATCTGTAAGTATTTTGTAAATTTCTATATGTATCCAGATTGCTCCCACTTTCAATATGTATCCAGATTGAGACTTAGAGTCATCTGGATTAGTGTCAAAACTTGCATCGACGTAACCCTTTACAACGAAACTTTTTGTCACCTCCATAATCAAGAAACATATCCTTATTCCACTAAGGATAATTTTGACCACTGTTCAGTGATCTACTCCTAGATCACTATTGTACTCCCTTGCCAAAAATCACTATAGGGTATACAATAGATCTGGTACACAGCATGGCATACTTTATACAACCTATGGCTGAGGCATAGGGAATGACTTTCATTCTCTTTCTATCTTCTGCTGTGGTCGGGCTTTGAGTCTTACTCAATTCCACACCTTGTAACATAGGCAAGAACTCTTTCTTTGACTATTCCATTTTGAACTACTTCAAAATATTGTCAAGGTATGTACTCATTGAAAAACTTATCAAGCATCTTGATCTATCTCTATAGATATTGATGCTCAATATGTAAGCAGCTTCACCGAGGTCTTTCTTTGAAAAACTCCTTTCAAACATTCCTTTATGCTTTGCAGAATAATTCTACATTATCTCTGATCAACAATATGTCATTCACATATACTTATCAGAAATGATGTAGTGCTCCCACTCACTTTCTTGTAAATACAGGCTTCACCGCAAGTCTGTATAAAACTATATGCTTTGATCAACTTATCAAAGCGCATATTCCAACTCCGAGATGCTTGCACCAGTCCATAGATGGATCGCTGGAGCTTGCATATTTTGTTAGTACCTTTAGGATTGACAAAACCTTCTCGTTGCATCATATACAACTCTTCTTTAATAAATCCATTAAGGAATGCAGTTTTGTTTATCCATTTGCCAGGTTTCATAAAATGCGGCAATTGCTAACATGATTCGGACAGACTTAAGCATAGATACGAGGGAGAAACTCTCATCGTAGTCAACACCTTGAACTTGTCGAAAACCTTTTTTCGACAATTCTAGCTTTGTAGATAGTAACACTACTATCAGCGTCCGTCTTCCTCTTGAAGATCCATTTAATCTCAATGGCTCGCCGATCAATGGGCAAGTCAATTAAAGTCCATACTTTGTTCTCATACATGGATCTCATCTCAGATTTCATGGCCTCAAGCCATTTCACAGAATCTGGGCTCATCATCGCTTCCTCATAGTTCGTAAGCTCGTCATGGTCAAGTAACATGACCTCCAGAACAGGATTACCGTACCACTCTGGTGCGGATCTCACTATGGTTTACCTACGAGTTTCAGTGGCAACTTGATCTGAAGTTCCTCACTAATTGGTGTAGTAGTCACAGGAACATATTTCTGTGATGAAATACTTTCCAATAAGGGAGCAGGTACAGTTACCTCATCAAGTTCTACTATCCTCCCACTCACTTCTTTCGAGAGAAACTCCTTCTCTAGAAAGGATCCATTCTTAGCAACGAATATCTTGCCTTCGGATTTGTGATAGAAGGTGTACCCAACATTTTCTTTTGGGTATCCTATGAAGACGCACTTCTCCGATTTGGGTTTGAGCTTATCAGGTTGAAACTTTTTCACATAAGCATTGCAACCTCAAACTTTAAGAAACAACAGCTTAGGTTTCTTGCCAAACCATAGTTCATACAGTGTCGTCTCAATAGATTTAGATGGTGCCCTATTTAACGTGAATGTAGTTGTCTCTAATGCATAACCCCAAAATGATAGTGGTAAATCGGTAAGAGACATCATAGATCGCACCATATCTAATAAAGTACGGTTACGACGTTCGGACACACCATTACATTGTGGTGTTCCAGTTGGCATGAGTTTGTGAAACTATTCCACATTGTTTTAATTGAAGACCAAACTCGTAACTCAAATATTCGCCTCTGCGATCAGATCGTAGAAACTTTATTTTCTTGTTATGATGATTTTCCACTTCACTCTGAAATTCTTTGAACTTTTCAAATGTTTCAGACTCATGTTTCTTCAAGTAGATATACCCATATCTGCTCAAATCATCTGTGAAGGTCAGAAAATAACGATACCTGCCGCGAGCCTCAACACTTATCGGACCTCATACATCAGTATGTATTATATCCAATAAGTCAGTTGCTCGCTCCATTGTTCTGGAGAATGGAGTCTTAGTCATCTTTGCCCATGAGGCATGGTTCGCAAGCATCAACTGATTCATAATCAAGTGATTCCAAAAGTCCATCAGCATGGAGTTTCTTCATGCGCTTTACACCAATATGACCTAAACGGTAGTGCCACAAATAAGTTGCACTATCATTATTAACTTTGCATCTTTTGGCTTCCATATTATGAAAATGTGTATCACCACGATCGAGATCCAACAAACCATTTTCATTGGGTGTATGACCATAGAAGGTTTTATTCATGTAAACAGAACAACAATTATTCTCTAACTTACATGAATAATCGTATTTTAATAAACATGATCCAATCATATTCATGCTCAACGCAAACACTAAATAACATTTATTTTAGGTTCAACACTAATCCCGAAAGTATAGGGAGTGTGCGATGATGATCATATCAATCTTGGGATCACTTCCAATACACATTGTCACTTCACCCTTAACTAGTCTTTGTTCATTCTGCAACCCCCGTTTCGAGTTACTACTCTTAGCAACTAAACCAGTATCAAATACTGAGGGGTTGCTATAAACACTAGTAAAGCACACATCAATAACATGTACATCAAATATAGCTTTGTTCAGTTTGCCATCCTTCTTATCTACCAAATACTTGAGGCAGTTCCGCTTCCAATGACCAGTCCCTTTGCAGTTGAAGCACTTAGTTTCAGGCTTAGGTCCAGACTTAGGCTTTTTCACTTGAGCAGCAACTTGCTTGCCGTTCTTTTTGAAGTTCCCCTTCTTCCCTTTGCCCTTTTCTTGAAACTAGTGGTCTTGTTAACCATCAACACTTGATGCTCTTTCTTAATTTATACCTTCGTCGATTTCAGCATCGCGAAGAGGAGCTCGGGAATTATTTTTCTTCATCCCTTGCATATTATAGTTCATCACAAAGTTCTAGTAACTTGGTGATAGTGACTAGAGAATTCTATCAATTACTATCTTATCTGGAAGATTAACTCCCACTTGATTCAAGCAATTGTGGTACCCAGACAATCTGAGCACATGCTCACTGGTTGAGCTTATTCTCCTCCATCTTATAGGCAAAGTACTTTCAGAGGTCTCATACCTCTCGACACGAGCATGAGTATGAAATACCAATTTCAAATCTTGGAACATCTTATATGCTCCATGGCGTTCAAAACATTTTTGAAGTCCTGGTTTTAAGCCATAAAGCATGGTGCACTTAACTATCAAGTAGTCATCATACCGAGCTTTTGTCAAAAACGTTCATAACGTCTACATCTACTCCTGCAATAGGTTTGTCACCTAGCAGTGCATCAAGGACATAATTCTTCTGTGCAGCAATGAGGATAAACCGCAGATCACGGATCCAATCCGCATCATTGCTACTAACATCTTTCAACTTAGTTTTCTCTAGGAACATATAAAAAAAATGAACAGGGAGCACTTGGGTGATTATATGGCTAATGTCAAAGGTGAATTAAACTTATTAGTAAACATGCTTCTATGGTTACCACTCAAGTAGAACAAGTACTTAAAGCTCAAAATGATTTGCTCAATGAATTGAATAGTAAGAATAATGATTATGCTATTAGAGTGGCTACTATAACTGGTAGAATGACTCAGGAACCTCTGTATCCTGAAGGCCACCCTAAGAGAATTGAGCAAGATTCTCAGAGAAATAATATAGATGCACCTAGTCCTTCTAAAAGGAAGAAAAGGAAAAATGATATGACTTTGCATGCTTCTAGTGAACCTATTACTGAAACACCTGAGAATCCAAATGATATTTCTATTTCTGATGCTGAAACACAATCTGGTAATGAACTTGAAACTAGTGATAATGTTAATGATGATGCTCAACCTAGTAATGATAATGATATAGAAATTGAACCTGTTGTTGATCTTGATAACCCACAATCAAGGAATCAACGTTATGATAAGAAAGACTTTGTTGCTAGGAAACATGGAAAGGAAAGAGAGCCTTGGGTTCAGCAACCCATGCCTTTTCCTCCCAAACCATCCAAGAAAAAGGATGATGAGGATTTTGAGCGCTTTGCTGAAATGATTAGACCTATCTTTTTGTGTATGCGATTAATTGATATGCTTAAAATGAATCCTTATGCTAAGTACATGAAAGATATTGTTACAAATAAAAGAAGGATACCGGAAGCTGAAATTTCCACCATGCTTGCTAATTATACTTTTAAAAGTGGAATACCAAAGAAACTTGGAGATCCAGGAGTACCTACTATCCCATGCTCCATCAAAAGAAACTATGTTAAAACTGCTTTATGTGATCTTGGAGCCGGTGTTAGTGTTATGCCTCTCTCTTTATATCGTAGACTTGATTTGAATAAGTTGACACCTACTAAAATATCTTTGCAAATGGCTGATAAATCAACTGCTATACCTGTCGGTATTTGTGAGGATGTGCCTGTTGTGGTTGCAAATGTTACTATTTTAACGGACTTTGTTATTCTTGATATTCCCGAGGACGATAGTATGTCTATTATTCTTGGAAGACCCTTTTTGAATACTGCAGGAGCTGTTATTGATTGCACCAAAGGCAATGTCACTTTTCATGTTAATGTAATGAGCATACGGTACACTTTCCGAGGAAACAACCTCAAGTTCATAGTATCAACTCTATTGGAAAAATTCCATCGATTATATTTGGAGGTTTTGAATTTCCTCTTCCTACTGTCAAGAAGAAATATGGTATTCTTATTATTGGGGATGTGCATATCCCCATTGAGATAACATAGTGTTATTTGAAATTTCTCCGGTTCCATGTTATTCGGAATGAGTTCGTTAACAAGACTTGATCAACCTTGTTAGTGGATTCCTTTTGATGAGCATGAGATGGATGAAACTAGAAGGCACAACCTTCTGTACCCTCCTTTTACTTCCTATTATTTATATTAAATAAAATAAAAATAATATTTTCTGTCTGATATCTGAATTATCCATGCAATATAAATATACCCCGAAAATAAAAGTTCTCCAAATGCCCTGAAATTTAAATATGATTTTTTCTAAAATATTTGAGAATATTTGGAACTGAGAACATAGCAGGGGGGCATCCACCTGGCCACGAGGGTGGAGGGCGCCCCCCTACCTCGTGGGCCCACGGTGGCCCCCTCCACTTATTCCCGCACCCACACACTTCGTCTTCCTTCCACAAACACCAATATCCAGCTCAAGCACGAGTTCTAGCTCATTTTGCTATGATTTTCGATCTCCTTGCTCAAAGCACCTTTCAGAAAACTGCTTGGGGAGATTGTTCCTTGGTATGTGACTCCTCCATTGGTCTAATTAGTTTTTGTTCTAGTGCTCTATTCATTGCAAATTTGTGTTGCCTAGGTGACCATGTTCTTGAGCTTGCATGTCACATTTATGTGGTTCCAAGTAGTCTTGATACATGATATAGGCTCTAGGCACTTCTAGGAGTTGTTGCTATCAATTTTGTTGAGTTTGGTTCACTTTTATTTTTGAAGTTACTAAAAAATTCAGAAATTTTTCATAGGGAGAAGTATGCTTAGGAAAATGTACCAAGGTGGTTCTTCAAGGAAACAAGGACCCAGGCTTGCAATGCGTGATGCTGATGATGAGTCACCAAGGGGTGCTCCAGTGCGGCCTTGTGAATGGCCTTCAGAGGACCTCATGGATCGAGCGGGGATTAAGGAATAATTTAACGCATATTTGCGTAACGCTGATCTTGTGAGTTTTGAGGAAGAAAAATGCCGTCAGTACCACTACCTCACTAGTTCCTTTGTGAGGAGGTTTGAATTTTCATCTTCACATAATTATCCAACTGTCATGTTTGATCGTTATGAAAAATCTTATACTATGGACTTAGAGGATTTTACCACTGCATGCAAACTACCGCAATGGGGTAGTGCTAGTGAACCCCGCAAATCTGAATTTAGAAATTTTCTTGCTAGCATAACTGTGGGGGAATCTAGAGATATAGCACAAGCTACCATAGGGAGCATTCATTTTCCTACTATACATTATTTTGCTCTCTTCATAGGTAGGTGCATAAATGGTAAAGATGAAGCATGTCATATATGTGTTCCTGACCTCAGTATTCTTAGGAGTGCTGTGTTAGGAGATAAATCTTATAATTTGGGAGCCATTGTTGCACGTAGGTTGCATCTTAATAGATTTAATGGATATTTCTTTGGTGCAATTTATGCAACCCGCTTAGCTGATTTTCTTGGTCTAACCATACGTAATGATGATATTGAATTGCCTCCTGCTTACCGAGACTTTAATGCTATGGTTCACCACCACTTTGTTGAGAGGAATGAATCACCTCTCCAGTATCACTTAATCTTCGACAGACGTCATGCTGTCTGTATTACTCTCCCTACTCCTGCCTTCTTCGATTATTAGGAAAAAGGAAGATATGTTATTACTAGAGAGGAGGCAGATGAGTACGAGAGGAGGGCGGAGGCCTCTTGCCGCCACGCTGCAGCTCAGGAGGCAATAGCCGCTGCATCGCAGTACGACCCCAGCTACAACTATGGATATCCGCCAGGCCATCCGTGGCAATAAACCAACTTAGGACAAAAGCCTAAGCATGGGGGAGTACGTATTTCCCACTGACATTACATTCATGTTCGCACACACTCATTGCTAGATGTCAGTACTCATACTTTTTCATTGTATCATCCATGCTAGTTCATTTCCTTTTTATGCTTTCTTCTTGTGTGCTTTATAAACCTTAAGAAAAACAAAAAAAATAGTTGTAGCTTTTAATTAGTTTACTTCCCATGCTTGTAGTAGTAATTAAAAATAAAACCCAAAAATATTTCCTGTTCTCCTTTTGCTTGTTGGGAGCTTTCCCGTGTAAATAGTTTTATTTCTTTTCTTTTCTTTGGGGATCGATAGGAGAAGACCATGATTAAATTGTTGAAGTGGCTCTTATATGCATTATTGTTGATCTGACAAAAGAGCCCATATTGCCTTGTCTTCTCCTGTTTATTGAATGCTTGCAGATTCCAGCTTAGTCCAATGCACGTGCACTATTATTATTATCCACATCATTCGGTCATGCAAGTGAAAGGCAATTATGACGATATATGATGGACTGACTGAGATGAGAAAAGCTAGTATGAACTCGACCTCTCTTGCTTTTGTAAATATGATTAGTTCATCGTTCCTGATTCAGCCTATTATGAATAAACATGTTTGCAATGACAACTAGAGATCATAGTTTCTTATGCCATGCTTAATTAGCTAGGAGTTTATAATGGTTTACCTTGTGTGCCAACATGCTATTAAAATGGTTGTGATGTGGTATGATAGGGTGGTATCCTCTTTTGAACGATTCGAGTGGCTTGACTTGGCACATGTTCACGCATGTAGTTGAAACGAAATCAACATAGCCTTCACGATATTTATGTTCATGGTGCATTATATCCTACTCATGCTTGCATTCGGTGTTGATTAATTTTAATGCATGTTCATGACTGTTCTCGCTCTCTAGCTGGTCGCTTCCTAGACTTTTTCTAGCCTTCACCTATATTAAGCGGGAATACTGCTTGTGCATCCAATCCCATAAACCCCAAAGTTATTCCATATGAGTCCACCATACCTACCTATATACGGTATCTACCTACCGTTCCAAGTAAATTTGTATGTGCCAAACTCTAAACCTTCAAATAAATATCTTTGTATGCTAGAATAGCTCATGTATCAACTAGGGATGTCTGTATCTTCAATGTTAGGCGGGTTATTCTCAAGAGGAGTGGACTCCGCTCCTCACTCATGAGAAAGTGGCTGGTCACCGGGATGCCCAGTCCCATGCTTTATGCAAACTAAATCAAAATAATTGCAAACAAAACTCCCCTGGGACTCTTGTTAGTTGGAGGCACTCGTTGTTTCGAGCAAGCCATGGATTGATGCTTGTTGGTGGAGGGGGACTATAAACTTTACCATTCTGTTTGGGAACCGCCTATAATGTGTGTAGCATGGAAGATATTGCCATCTCTTGGTTGTTATGTTGACAATGAAAGTATACCGCTCAAAATATTATTGACCTCTATTTCAAAACCGAGCTCTGGCACCTCTACAAATCCATGCTTCCCTCTGCGAAGGGCCTATCTATTTACTTTTATGTTGAGTCATCATCCTCTCATTAAACAGCACCAGTTGGAGAGCACCGCTGTCATTTGCATTCATTACTATTAGTTTACATTGAGTATGACTTGACTGGATCTCTTTTACCATGAATTACAATGTCTAGTCAGTCCTTGAGCTTTAAAGGTGCTCTCCATTTATGTTTGCGGTCTTAGAAAGTGCTAGCGAGATACCATCTTGTTATATCATATTATGATTGTTTTGAGAAAGTGTTGTCATCCGAGATTTATTATTATTGCTCACTAGTTGATTATGCCATTGATATGAGTAAACATGAGACCTATGTGTTATTGTGAATATGGTTAGTTCATAATCTTTGCTGAAAACTTGAATGCTGGCTTTACATATTTACAACAACAAGAGCAAACATAGTTTGTAAAAGTTTTTCTTTATCACTTTCAGTTTATCAACTGAATTGCTTGAGGAGAAGCAAAGGCTTAAGCTTGGGGGAGTTGATACGTCTCCGCCGTATCTACTTTTCCAAACACTTTTGCCCTTGTTTTGGACTCTAACTTGCATGATTTGAATGGAACTAACCCGGATTGACGCTGTTTTCAGCAGAATTACCATGGTGTTATTTATGTGCAGAAACAGAAGTTCTCGGAATGACCTGAAACTTCACGGAACGACTTTTTGGAAATAATAAAAAATCCTTGCAAAAGATGAAGACCAAGGCCCCACACCCTAGCCACGAGGGAGGGGGCGCTCCTGCCCCCCAGGGCGCGTCCCCTACCTCGTGGGCCCCCTGGAGCTCCTCCGACCTCAACCCCAACTCTATATATTTGCTTTCGGGGAGAAAAAATCAGAGAGAAGGATTCATCGCGTTTTACGATACGGAGCCGCCGCCAAGCCCTAAAACCTCTCGGGAGGGCTGATCTGGAGTCCGTTCGGGGCTCCGGAGAGGGGAATCCATTGCCATCATCATCATAAACCATCCTCCATCACCAATTTCATGATGCTCACCGTTGTGCGTGAGTAATTCCATCGTAGGCTTGCTGGACGGTGATGGGTTGGATGAGATTTATCATGTAATCGAGTTAGTTTTGTTAGGGTTTGATCCCTAGTATCCACTATGTTCTGAGATTGATGTTGCTATGACTTTGCTATGCTTAATGCTTGTCACTAGGGACCGAGTGCCATGATTTCAGATCTGAACCTATTATGTTTTCATGAATATATGTGAGTTCTTGATCCTATCTTGCAAGTCTATATTCACCTACTATGTGTTATGATCAGGCAACCCCGAAGTGACAATAATCAGGACCACTCCCGTCACACCCTGATTTTCATGCCACAACACTTAAGCTAATAAATCATGATAAAGTGTGGCTTGACAAAAACTTTTGCATCAATTGGCTTTTATTTGGAGTTGGTTTTCTCTCTGTGTTTTTCAAGTGATCTTTAAAGTCAACACAACTCCACCTTCTGTACTTCATCTCCTTGCCCCAAACTTCTGCCCAATGATCATGCCATGTGTATAGTGCAATATAGTATTTTATTACAAAAATAATTTGGCCAAATAGTATTTTCAAAAATTAGTTTTCCAAAAACCCCTGAATTGAGGTTTGCACTACAAGTACTTGATTTGGGGTATGAAAAATATTTCAAAGAGAATATTTGAAACCTATTACACATAGGATTCCCATAAACCACAAAAAAATAATTTTAAAAGTTACTTTCCTATTTTATTTAAAAGCTTTTTCTTAACGCCAGAAATGGTCTTTCATAGGGAAAAATTATTTTATTGTTTCAAAAATATTTGAGAAAAATCAGGGAAACTCAGTGGACATATATTTTCCATATATATGAGTTTCAACACATGGTTAGAATCAAAATATTGGACAAAACCTCCCAAAACCATTTCTACCCATTTCAAGGATTTGAAATATTTCTACAAGAAATATTTTACAATAAATCCAGGAAAATTCTAGCAAGTCACATATGCATAATATGATGATATTGCACAGTTTCAGCCGAAACCAAACTATTTTGGTTCACCAAAATGCCCCAAAACCCTCTCTGACCAGAATCAAATTTGAACAAGTTTGTACTACCAACCTTTTCTCCTTGACCCCAACTTTTGTGAGCATGTTCACATGACCAAATGAGGCCACTACACCAAGTGGTTCATCAAGGGGAAGTGATTTGCTCAACTAGATCTACCCAAGTTCATTTCTGCTAATTTCTAGGGTTTACAAAAGTTGCATTGGCAACTTTGCCCAAATAAGCTCCAAATTGGTGGAAGGCCTTAATTGTATGTGTCATTTCACCCTATGGAGTCTCATGGCATTTGGAAATCATCTACTTGCCCAAACCATTATCAAACACCTTCTGCCACTTTTCAAAAATCACCATTTTGACCACTAACACTATTCTCCTTGAGATCAAGTTTTTACCACAACTCCTCCTAGTCCTCTCCTACCTCCAGTAACTCTTGCCTGGCCTCAGCTCAATGATTGAAGAGTGAAACATCCCCATTTACCCTTCTGGACAGCAGCATTCTTCTCCTTTCTCACCTCCCTCCTCACCCTAGTGGCCACCCAGGGCATCCAATGCCCCTCCCCCATTCTTTACTCCCCCTAGAGCCACCAGACACCTTTGGCCGTGCCCACATTGCATAGAAAATGGCCATGCCGGCCATTTGGGTGCTCTGGAGCGCGCTACAGTGCACTCCCGCACTGTAGCCGCCCCCAGCCAAGCACCTCCGGCCACCTCGGGCCTCCCTAGCGCGCCCGACGAGACGCCTCGACGTCCGCAACACGGCAGCTAGTCGGCCCCCTCCTCCTTCTCCCTCCTCTCGCCCCAGCTCGCACGCGCGACGACCGCCCGAGCACACCAGTGAGCGTGCTCACACGCGCGGCGCCTCTGGCCTCCTGCTCCCTCTCTCTTCTTTCCCTCACTGGACCGAACCCACGAGCACCCCAGACACGCCCACACGTGCCCCCGTGACCCACAGCAATGGCAACAACCTCGCCGACGCACGGGTCTACGGTGAGCCATGGCTCGCCTACTTAAAGGCCTCCCCGAGCCTCTCCCTCACCACCAGTCGCTCCTACCTACTCCAAATTGGCCCCCTGTGCCCTCCACTCTCCTCCAGGAGCACCCGAGCTCGAGCTCGAGCTCCGCCGCCTCGGGTCGCCATCGATCTCGGGGTACAGGCTCTCTCCACCTCTTCTACCTCTTGATCTGGAACCTCTATACCTCCCTGACCATTTCCCCTTTGTTCCCCCTCTCTATTACAACCAGAATCGACTGGGGCAAGCACCTCCCGAAGCTCTGCCACTGGCTTCCTCTTCGCCGGCGAACCCCTGCACCCCGGCGACCAACTCCATCTCCACCCGAACGGCGACTCCGTCCTGAGCACGTCAGTGCCCTCAGATCGCCTCGCCGTCGACCACAACGGCGCCAGTGAGCTCGCCGCCCTCTCTGACCCGAGGTTGACGACAATGGCCGTGGGGCCCGTCCGTTAGCCTCACGTCCTGACGTGTGGGTCCCACACGTCAGGTTTAAAACACACGCGCGTGCAACGGTTCGCTCCGTCGGCTGGAGGCGTATTTCTCAAATACGCCTTCGACGTGGCAGCCTTGCGCGGGCTGGATCCCACCTGGGCCTGCTGCACTGTGGCCGAATAGGCCCAGTTGCACAGCGTCCTTTTTCCTTTTCTTTTTCTGTAACTTTTCCAAAAAATCCACATGATTAAATAATAATCCAAATGCAATAATTCCAACTCCTAAATTCTTGTAATAATCCACCTATTTATTGGTGCAGTTTTCACTCTTATCAAACCAACTTTTCTTCACTGTTCAAATTTAAATTTGAATTTGAGCATTTATGCCTGTCATTTAAAATTCCTAGCACTGTTTCCATGACTCCAAATCCAAAAATAGGAATTTTCCCCTTCTTAGTTTTCACCCTAGTATTTAACAAAAATGAGTTGACATTTTTCTGAGCACTTTGTTTTTTCTGTTTTATTATTGCATTATTTTTTTATCGCTATTATTTTGCGACGATAGACTGCGTAGCCGACGAAGGAGTTGGACCAGAAAACCTTGAAGACCCAAGAAGACTTTGCTAAACTAGGCAAGCATCCCTTTGACCATGTCTATGAAACCCTTTTTATGCATGTCATATAGCACTTTTATTGCTTGCATCGGAGACATGATACTGTGGTAACCACATGGGGTGGTTTGCCACCATTACTTCCTTCTTGATACTTGCATTGTGCATGACCCTACCTTCTTATGAGGGTTATGCCGGTGGGAGTAGATAGGATGCTAAAGTAGTTGCTGCGCAAAAAGGGACGGGAATATGCATGGTGATGGAGACAAAGTATTTTCAAAAGACTTTTCGAAAACCCCGTCTGGTGCCACTTATGCCCGAGGGAGATAATGAGATGGGTAACCACTTGATGACGAAGTAGTGTACCGAGGCAAGTGTGTGTGTAGTTTTCGAAAACGGATTAGATTTAAGATTTGTCGACTGTCCCAACCTTACATGCGCAACAACTCTACCCTTGTATGGGAAAGGGCATTATTGATTAGCTAGGCCGATACTAGCTTGGAGCCCGCATTACTAGTGACGGGGGAGAGTTGGTGCTCTCTCTCGGGATGGGGTCGTGACAGGTAGGGCGGCCATGACTGTTTTCATAGGGCACCGGATACACCGTTGTGTCCCCTCTCGGATGTTACGATCTCGAGTGAGTCTCGTATGACGTACATCGTGAGGATATGGAAAAATGAGTGGACTCCTTGTTAGTGTCGTCTAGGGAAATATAGTGATCGGGTGCTTACCCCGGGTACTTGAGGTACCGCGGGTCGTGGATGACACGGAAGTTCCCCGGATCTTGTGGGTAAAGTGTGCAACCTCTGCAGAGTGTAAAACTATTCGAATAGTCGTGTCCACGGTCAAGGACAGTTGGGCGGTGCTGCTTAAACTACGTCCATAATTTTACAAACCGCGCGTGTGTGTGGGTGTGTGTGTTGATGGAGCTAAATGGGTTAAGTCAGATGACTTGACACGATGATCAAGTTGGATTGGTGTCCAACTCTGTTTATGTTGATATCTATAACTTGTTCATACGGATGTCTATACTCTCATGATGCATACTTTACATGTTGATAGATCATGTCATTGCACTCAAAACTAGCTTTCTGCAAAATACCTACTTAGTACTATATCATTGCATCATTGTGCCTTGTTCCAATCGTGGGTTGCTCGCGAGTACATTCAAAGTACTCATTGGCTTGCCACTGGTTATTTAATTGGCCTGACATGGAAGAACAGGAGTTCGAAGAAGAGTTCTTTGGAGACGAACATGCGAACTAGGACGTTTCCCAGTCAGAATGCCTGTAGGGTTAAGGCACACGGCATGGGTTCTACTTACCGACGAAGAATTTCCGCTGCTTAAGTTTATTTGGTGTTCAGCCCTTGTGGCTTTATCTATGTAAGACTTGACCATAATGGTCATAATATGTGTAAGACAGTATGTATGGATGTAAGACTCTTGTTATTCAGCTTCTGTGTGTTCAGTGACCATTGATCTCTAGGATCACTGTACACGTGCATTTGGTGATCTCGACTTATGAGTCGGGGTCCCCACAGAGCTGGTATCAGAGCCATCCTGACTGTAGGAAGCCTTAGTTAGCATGGGCGTTAGATAGGACAAAACCCGTTTTGCAAAACCCTCTATACTCCTCTTTTTTTTGAGATTTCCCAAACCTAAGGGATATTTTTCCATAATGACCTCTCCTATTCAACTTTTGTAGACGGCCGTCGCCCCCTTGAGACTCTTTATGACAGGGTTCCCATCACTCCTAAAAGACTGCCTCCAACAATGCCACTATCCCTTGCTGCCCATATACAACCTGCATGAACTGGAAAATGATGTGCTCGAAAAGGAGTTCTACGCCAAGGTTTTTGTGCCTGCCAAGACCTCACCCCAGGGGTGGTTCTTCATTGGACCACCCATGCCAACAAGAGACCTGGCCATTCAGCAGGTGGCATATGAAGAGCTCCTCCGTCTTCGAGACTTCCTTCCAGAAATGAAAGAAGAAAACGCCACCCGCTACCTACCTGGCAAGAGTGGCTTTGGGGCTCCGACACAAGTAAGGATTTCGCAGAAGATGAGGATCCAACCCTCAAGTACCAGATCCGCTTCATCAACACAGGAGACTACCTTCTACGTCACCTTACCGAAGCATTCCTTAAGGCTCGCCAAGACTTCCCTTCACTTCTGCACCTCCACTGCCTCGAGAAGAAGAAGGTGGCCGAGCGAGGACAACAAATCACTGCCTTACAAGCCCACCTTGCCAATCAGGAGCAACAAATCGAGGAACTTCGAAAAACACGCAACCAAACCCCACGCAGGAGGCATAGGAATGAATTTCCATATCCACCTCGTAGAAGATCGTCATCAGGCCATCGACGACATAACCCAAGACTGGATAACAACCTTTTTGCTTCCGTCACTTGTCACGGGTGTGGTGAACTTGGGCATATTAAAAGGATGTGTCCCAACAAGCAGCCGACTGTCGCATACCCTTGGGCACCACAAGGGGAACCCAGAAACTGAAGACTGAGAGCCCTTCTCTCCGAGCAAGCACGACTATCGAGTCCAAGGACCCCTAGGGTAGGATGAGTCGTGTACCCCCATATGCGTAGTCGAGACCATGAGATGGTTCGAATGGAACCACGTTTTGTGTTGCTTGTTTTTACTTGTTTGTGTTTTGATATAAGTTGCACATTTGCCCTAGGCAGCTTGTACGCGACTATATCACCTATCGTGTCTTAATGGAATTGTGTGTGGCCTTTACGGCACTTGTTTGTTTACACTTACACCATAAAACCCCCTTTTAGGCATCCCCCTCCTCTATGCTACTTTTCCCTCTCATCTCCGAAGACCAGTAAGACAAGATACACCAAGGGTTCTACTTTGGAACCAACTAGCACTCAGGACTTTTGCTACAACCTCCTTGACAAAGTATAGCCCCGTAGAGTTATGGTTGCCCCTCAAGATTAGAAACCCATTCCTAGACCCTTCGAGACTTCACAAGATACCCCAGCTCGAATCCTTAACCATGAGCTTAACCTATGGAATCACAAGAGAACAAGTTAAGCTACAGTAACCCTTGCTTATCACTGGGTTCATTATGGAACTAGTGGGCATAGTGAGCGAGCACACTATCATCAAAGGGTAGCACCAAAACTGACAATGCCATAGGAAAGACCAATTTGGGGATATATGAACAGAGGACAAATGACTTGGTGAGTTTATATCAGTGACCTTGAGGAATTATCTGAGACTCTTTGGTGGATTATAAGGCTTTCATGTTGATATATGAACTTGGTGGGCTCATGATTATAGAGTAGCATAGCTTTCATTACCCCTGAGTAAATTGGATTTATAGGACAATTATAATCGCAAGCTGAAACTCCTGGAAGTGCATGGATTTGACTTGATCAGATGATATTGATAGGAGACAGTTGATATTACGTAAATAACTTGAGGGAAACATGTAGGATTCCTCGTTGGACAAGAGGTTTGGATTTAAATAGGTGATCCTAGTTGAGTATAGATGCTGAGTAAGCCTGCAAGATTCGGAGTAAATTGGATTTAGACTGATGATCTTGATCGTGATACCATGTTTCTCGATGGACAATAAACTAGGAGATTGGAATTGATTTAAGGATCTATATAAGCTGGAGGTTGGAAGTTACTTGACCCCGATAATGGGAATTGGTGGACTGACTATAGTAAACATAACCCTTTTCAAGTATTTGAGATTATAGGACATTAGAAGATCATGTGGAACACCATAAACATTGGATTTGTAGAATTAAATGGATTATGTAGTGATTGATGGAAGTTAATGGGCTGTTGGAGTTGATTCATAGGAAGAAAACAAGATCTTGGAGCGGCTTACGACGTGTTTCCTTAGGATAGATGTGCTTTATCTTAGACCTTGGAAGAATAGGCTGAACACTTGGATTGTCACGTTCAAGCTTAGCAGCTTATATGTTCTACCCATGGATTTTTAGGGGTAGACATACATATGAGTTTGGGGATTGTAGACATATATGATTTTGTTAGACCTCCTCTCGAGAGTCATGAGGATATGGATCACATGAGTGATGATTGGAGTTGACCTATACGAAATGATGCTATCAGTGATATGATGTGATTTGTTTAAAGGACTAGATAGCACAATTGGCATCTCAGAAACCGTGCTTAAAGATAAGATGATAAATGTTCACTCGCACACTAGAATCCTTGAAACCCTTGAGCCCTACCAAGCTACAACATGGTCGGATCAGGACCTTAGGGCCTTGACACTATATTTAGAACACCTTGGCCCACACTCAACAAAGACCACCACTAATTCCCCAGCCTACTTTATGTACCCCGTGAACAAAGTCTTCATGGAGTGCTTGGACAAGATAGTTGTCATCATCATTTGGTGACCAACTTGTCCACCCGAAGACGGAAGAAGAGCCGTTCAGCTAGTCAAGGAACATTTGAGGACCGCCATGCCAAGGAGGAAGAACTACACCCACCACCATCGTCCAGAAGTGAACTTTCTCATCGAAGACCAGGTGTATCTGCGAGCCACTTCTCTCAAAGAGAACCAAGCATTTTCATGTCAAGAGAAACTCACACCAAGATTTATCGACCTTCTCCAAGATCACTGCAAGACGAAGAAAAGACAGCTACCAGCTAGAATTACCACCTGAGCCACCCACTGTGCACAACATTTTCCATGAGTCACAGCTTCGGAAGTGCTTCCAACATCCTAACCAACACGATCCCTACAAGGACGTCGATCACCGAGCCATCGACCCACAGCCCAATATGACTTATATGAAAGACCCCAATGGAAATATGGATCAAGCAGGATGTCATACACGAAGCCACGCCATCGATTACTTCAAGGTTCAATGGAGCACCACTTGGAAGCACAAGCGGTATGAGGACAAGAAGACTACCCCGGATCCAGTTTTCGTATTCCTTTCCATGCCTGGCTTGGGAATCTCGGGGATGAGATTCTTGTAAGGGGGTAGGTCTGTCACACCCTGATTTTCATGCCACAACACTTAAGCTAATAAATCATGATAAAGTGTGGTTTGACAAAAACTTTTGCATCAATTGGCTTTTATTTGGAGTTGGTTTTCTCTCTGTGTTTTTCAAGTGCTCTTTAAAGTCAACACAACTCCACCTTCTGTACTTCATCTCCTTGCCCCAAACTTCTGCCCAATGATCATGCCATGTGTATAGTGCAATATAGTATTTTATTACAAAAATAATTTGGCCAAATAGTATTTTCAAAAATTAGTTTTCCAAAAACCCCTGAATTGAGGTTTGCACTACAAGTACTTGATTTGGGGTATGAAAAATATTTCAAAGAGAATATTTGAAACCTATTAGATATAGGATTCCCATAAACCACAAAAAAATAATTTTAAAAGTTACTTTCCTATTTTATTTAAAAGCATTTTCTTAAGGCCAGAAATGGTCTTTCATAGGGAAAAATTATTTTTTTGTTTCAAAAATATTTGAGAAAAATCAGGGAAACTCAGTGGACATATATTTTCCATATATATGAGTTTCAACACATGGTCAGGATCAAAATATTGGACAAAACCTCCCAAAACCATTTCTACCCATTTCAAGGATTTGAAATATTTCTACAAGAAATATTTTACAATAAATCCAGGAAAATTCTAGCAAGTCACATATGCATAATATGATGATATTGCACAGTTTCAGCCGAAACCAAACTATTTTGGTTCACCAAAATGCCCCAAAACCCTCTCTGACCAGAATCAAATTTGAACAAGTTTGTACTACCAACTTTCTCTCCTTGACCCCAACTTTTGTGAGCATGTTCACATGACCAAATGAGGCCACTACACCAAGTGGTTCATCAAGGGGAAGTGATTTGCTCAACTAGATCTACCCAAGTTCATTTCTGCTAATTTCTAGGGTTTACAAAAGTTGCATTGGCAACTTTGCCCAAATAAGCTCCAAATTGGTGGAAGGCCTTAATTGTATGTGTCATTTCACCCTATGGAGTCTCATGGCATTTGGAAATCATCTACTTGCCCAAACCATTATCAAACACCTTCTGCCACTTTTCAAAAATCACCATTTTGACCACTAACACTATTCTCCTTGAGCTCAACTTTTTACCACAGTTCCTCCTAGTCCTCTCCTACCTCCAGTAACACTTCCCTGGCCTCATCTCAATGATTGAAGAGTGAAACATCCCCATTTACCCTTCTGGACAGCAGCATTCTTTTCCTTTCTCACCTCCCTCCTCACCCCAGTGGCCACCCAGGGCATCCAATGCCCCTCCCCCATTCTTTACTCCCCCCTAGAGCCACCAGACACCTTTGGCCGTGCCCACATTGCATAGAAAATGGCCATGCCGGCCATTTGGGTGCTCTGGAGCGCGCTACAGTGCACGCCCGCACTGTAGCCGCCCCCTGCCAAGCACCTCCGGCCACCTCGGGCCTCCCTAGCGCGCCCGACGAGACGCCTCGACGTCCGCAACACGACAGCTGGTCGGCCCCCTCCCCCTTCTCCCTCCTCTCGCCCCAGCTCGCACGCGCGACGACCGCCCTAGCGCACCAATGAGCGTGCTCACACGCGCGGTGCCTCTGGCCTCCTGCTCCCTCTCTCTTCTTTCCCTTGATCTGGATCGAACCCACGAGCACCCCAGACACACCCACACGTGCCCCCGTGACCCACAGCAACGACAACAACCTCGCCGGCGCACGGGTCTATGGTGAGCCGTGGCTCGCCTACTTAAAGGCCTCCCCGAGCCTCTCCCTCACCACCAGTCGCTCCTACCTACTCCAAATCGGCCCCTTGTGCCCTCCACTCGAGCTCGAGATCCGCCGCCTCGGGTCGCCGTCGATCTCGGGGTACAGGCTCTCTCCGCCTCTTCTACCTCTTGATCTGGAACCTCCACACCTCCGTGACAATTTCCCCTCTGTTCCCCCTCTCTATTACAGCAGGAATCGACCGGGGCAAGCACCTCCCGAAGCTCTGCCGCCGGCTTCCTCGTCGCCGGTGAACCCCTGCACCCCGGTGACCAACTCCACCTCCACCCGAATGGCGACTCCGTCCTGAGCACGTCGGTGCCCTCAGATCGCCTCGCCGTCGACCACAGCTGCGCCGGTGAGCTCGCCGCCCTCTCTGACCCGAGGTTGATGACGACGACCGTGGGGCCCGTCCGTCAGCCTCACGTACTGACGTGTGGGTCCCACACGTCATGTTTAAAACACACGTGCGTGCATCGGTTCGCTGCGTCGGCTGGAGGCATATTTCTCAAATACGCCTTCAACGTGGTAGCCTTGCGCAGGCTGGATTCCCCCTGGGCCTGCTGCACTGTGGCCGAATAGGCCCAGTTGCACATTGTCCTTTTTCCTTTTCTTTTTCTATAACTTTTCCAAAAAAATCCACAGGATTAAATAATAATCCAAATGCAATAATTCCAACCCCTAAATTCTTGTAATAATCCCACCTATTTATTGGTGCAGTTTTCACTCTTATCAAACCAACTTTTCTTCACTGTTCAAATTTAAATTTGAATTTGAGCATTTATGCCTGTTATTTAAAATTCCTAGCACTGTTTCCATGACTCCAAATCCAAAAGTAGGAATTTCCGCTTCTTAGTTTTCACCATAGTATTTAACAAAAATGAGTTGACATTTTTCTAAGAACTTTGGTTTTTCTATTTTATTATTGCCTTATTTTTTTCTTGCTATTATTTTGCGATGATAGATTGCATAGCCGATAAAGGAGTTGGACCAGAAAACCTTGAAGACCCAAGAAGACTTTGCTAAGCCAGGCAAGCAGCCCATTGACCATGTCTATGAAACGCTTTTTATGCATGTCATATAGCACTTTTATTGCTTGCATCGGAGACATGATACTGTGGTAACCACATGGGTTGGTTTGCCACCATTACTTCCTCGTTGATACTTGCATTGTGCATGACCCTACCTTCTTATGAGGGTTATGCCGGTGGGAGTAGATAGGATGCTAAAGTAGTTGCTACGCAAAAAGGGACGGGAATATGCATGGTGATGGAGACAAAGTATTTTCAAAAGACTTTTCAAAAACCCCGTCGGGTGCCACTTATGCCCGAGGGAGATAATGAGATGGGTAACCACTTGATGACAAAGTGGTGTACCGAGGCAAGTGTGTGTGTTGTTTTCGAAAACGGATTAGATTTAAGATTTGTCGACTGTCCCAACCTTACATGCGCAAGCACTCTACCCTTATATGAGAAAGGGCATTATTGATTACCTAGGCCGATACTAGCTTGGAGCCCGCATTACTAGTGACGGGGGAGAGTTGGTGCTCTCTCTCGGGATGGGGTCGTGCCAGGTAGGGCGGCCATGACTGTTTTCACAGGGCATCTGATACACCGTTGTGTCCCCTCTCGGATGTTACGATCTCGAGTGAGTCTCGTATGATGTACATCGTGAGGATATGGAACAACGAGTGGACTCCTTGTTAGTGTCGTCTAGGGAAAGATAGTGATCGGGTGCTTACCCCGGGTACTTGAGGTATCGCGGGTCATGGATGACACAGAAGTTCCCCGGATCTTGTGGGTAAAGTGTGCAACCTCTGCAGAGTGTAAAACTATTCGAATAGCCTTGTCCACGGTCAAGGACAGTTGGGCGGTGCTGCTTAAACTACGTCCAGAATTTTACAAACCGCATGTGTGTGTGGGTATGTGTGTTGATGGAGCTAAATGGGTCAAGTCAGATGACTTGACACGATGATCAAGTTGGATTGGTGTCCAACTCTGTTTATGTTGATATCTGTAACTTGTTCATACGGATGAATGTACTCTCATGATGCATACTTTACATGTTGATAGATCATGTCATTGCACTCAAAACTAGATTTCTGCAAAATACCTACTTAGTGCTATATCATTGCATCATTGTGCCCTGCTCCAATCGTGGGTTGCTTGCGAGTACATTCAAAGTACTCATTGGCTTGCCACTGGTTATTTAATTGTCCAGGCATGGAAGAACAGGAGTTCAAAGAAGAGTTCTTTGGAGACAAACATGCGAACTAGGGCCTTTCCCAGTCAGAATGCCTGTAGGGTTAAGGCAGATGGCATGGATTCTACTTACCGACGAAGAATTTCCCCTGCTTAAGTTTATTTGGTGTTCAGCCCTTGTGGCTTTATCTATGTAAGACTTGACCATAATGGTCATAATTTGTGTAAGACGGTATGTATGGATGTAAGACTCTTGTTATTCAGCTTCTGTGTGTTCAGTGAGCATTGATCTCTGGGATCACTGTACACATGCATTCAGTGATCTCGACTTATGAGTCGGGGTCCCCACAACTCCCGGTGATGACCGAAGTTTGAGGAGTTCATGTATTCACTATGTGTTAATGCTTTGGTCCGGTACTCTATTAAAAGGAGGCCTGAACATCCCTTAGTTTCCGCTAGGACCCCGCTGCAACGGGAGGGTAGGACAAAAGATGTCATGCAAGTTCTTTTCCATAAGCACGTATGACTATATTCGGAATACATGCCTACATTACATTGATGAATTGGAGCTAGTTCTGTGTCACCCTAGGTTATGACTGTTACATGATGAACCACATCCGGCATAATTCTCTATCACCGATCCATTGCCTACGAGCTTTCCATATATTGTTCTTCGCTTATTTACTTTTCCGTTGCTATTGCTATCATCACTACAAAATACCAAAAACATTACTTTTGCTATCATTACCTTTTTGCGACCTCTACCACTACTATCATATTACTTTGCTACTAAACAAGTTGCTGTAGATATTAAGTTTCCAGGTGTGGTTGAATTGACAACTCAGCTGCTAATACTTGAGAATACTCTTTGGCTCCCCTTGCGTCGAATCAATAAATTTGGGTCGAATCAATGGCCTCCTCTGTTAAGGAGGATGACATCGCCGAGCTTCGGGCGGCTGGGTACCTGGCGAAGGAAATCGCCCACCGTCTTCTAGCCCGGGGACAAATCATCCCCACACCGAAGCCCAACGAGAGGGTAGTGTTCATCCCTCATTTCCTGCATGGTCTAGGGTTTCCACTCCACCCCTTCATCCGCGGGATAATGTTCTATTACGGGATAGACTTCCACGAACTAACCCCAAAGTCCTTCCTCAATATCTCGGTGTTCATCGTCGTGTGTGAGGCCTTCCTCTGCATCCACCCCCACTTCGGGCTGTGGCTCAAAACCTTCAACGTGAAGCCCAAGTTGGTGGACGGACAGAACGCAAAGTGCGGGGGTGCCATGGTGAGCAAGCTCACCAATGTCTCTTGTCCAAAAGGCACATTCGTGGAATCTATCAAGGAATGGCAGAAGCTAAGGTTCTACATCATCGAACCCCGCGATGCCACCTGGGCCGCGGCTGCCGAATTCAACTCCGGCACCCCTGTGCGGCTCACCTCCTGGGTCGAGAAGAGCCCAAACTGGTGTTCGTCGGACGAGCTGATTGTGCTACAAACGCGTATCCAAAGTATGATCGATAGGGACATCAAGCTTGTCGACATAATCCAAGTGATGTTGGTGTGCCGAATCCTTCCCTGCTAAAGCTGAAGCCTTCCACTATGGGATTTCAACCCAAAGAAACACCATACCCTGGTGAGGCTTTTCGAAATGACTCATGAAGATGCCTGGAAGTTGCTTTTCAAGAGCAACGAGATACCGCCGGTCACTGACTCAGACCGGGGTCACGACATAAATCACCTCCCCAACGAGGTATGTTATTTTCAACACATCCCTTACTTGCTTGTTTCAAGGATGATATCTAAGCTTTCATTACCATTGCTTTTCAGTAGTGGTTGAAGAAGGCGAAGCAGATCCGGTGTCCGGCTCCCTTGCCCGAGGAGCCAGTCACCCCGCGCTTAGCAAAGATGCTGGAGCCGGTGCCTTATAAGGCACCAGAGAAGAAGGCCACAGGAAAGGCCAAGGGGGTCCGGAGCGGCCCCCGCCACAAGGGTACCTCGGACGCGACGTATGAAGACAAGGCCCATTCCCCCGCCGCCGAAGACGACGCGGATGAGGAGGAGGAGGAGAGCGACTCTCCCCCTGATGGGGGCAGGAAGAAGAGGCGGCCTCCGCAACTCTGGAGGTGGAGGTTCCCAAAAGGGGGAAGGGATCCCTCGCGGATAAATCCGCATGGGACGTCGATGACAGTCCGGAGAGACGCCCCCGCACAAAGCCTCAGGCTGCATCGTAAGTACTAATACCTTATCCGCCCATGAAGTTTCCCCTCCTCGTTGTATTGAGACGATTGGTTATGTTATTGTAGTCCGGCCCACAACAACCCTCCGCGATCCTCGTCAGGAGGCTCGCTAGATTCCAAGGTGATGGCCAACGACTCCCCGCCAGCCGCACACTCCCCCGAGACCAGGGATGATGCGGAGGTGCTGTCCCGAAGGACTGTTCCCGACGGGAGAGAGGCTCAGGAGGCGCCCGAAGGCGAAACCCCCGTCGCCGGACACCAAGGGGAATCAATCCCGGGGAGACTGGCGGGGAGGGCCATATACAATTCGGCCCTCAACCGGACTCAATTCCAGAGACCGAGGAGGCTCCGGAATCCAGCACGCACCCTCCTTCGAAAGAAGGGGGGATTCATGTTCCGTCCGTGGCCCCTGTCCAACCAGGGGCACCGTATAATCTGCTGGAAGCGCTACGAGGCGCTTCCATTATGGATGAGCACTGTGTCCTTATGGGCATGGTGATTAAACGGGTTCAATCTGCCAAGAGTGGACTAACCGAGGCCTGCGGCAACCTGCTGACAGGTTTTGAGGTAAGTGACGCCAAAAGGAGAGAATCCCACTGTAGACAGTAGCCCCTGAGACACTGTTCGGTGTTGGGAAAGAAGAAACCAGACAGAGGATCAATCTCCTATGACAGGAAACTAACTAATTTTTTCTTAAATACAGGCGTCGTTGCTGGCCGTGACTGCTACCTCTTGAGCACTTGCGTTGGTTTTCCCTTGACGAGGAAAGGGTGATGCAACAGAGTAGCGTAAGTATTTCCCTCAGTTTTTGAGAACCAAGGTACCAATCCAGTAGGAGGCCATGCATGAGTCCCTGGCACCTACACAAACAAACAAATCCTAGCAACCAACGTGATAAGGGGTTGTCAATCCCTACACGGTCACTTACGAGAGTGAGATCTAATACATATGATAAGATAATATTTTTGGTATTTTTATGATAAAGAGAAATAAAAGTTGCAAAGTAAAATAAAAGGCAAAGGAAATAACTAAGTATTGGAATATTAATATGATGGAAGATAGACCCGGGGGCCATAGGTTTCACTAGTGGCTTCTCTCGAGAGCATAAGTATTCATGGTGGGTAAACAAATTACTGTTGAGAAATTGACAGAATTGAGCATAGTTATGAGAATAATTAGATATGATCATGTATATAGGCATCACGTCCGAGACAAGTAGACTGACTCTTGCCTGCATCTACTACTATTACTCCACACATCGACCGCTATCCAACATGCATCTAGAGTATTAAGTTCAAGAGAACAGAGTAACGCTTTAAGCAAGATGACATGATGTAGAGGGATAAACTCATGCATTATGATGTAAACCCCATCTTGTTATCCTCGATGGCAACAATACAATACGTGCCTTGCTGCCCCTAGTATCACTGGGAAAGGACACCGCAAGATTGAACCCAAAGCTAAGCACTTCTCCCATTGCAAGAAAGATCAATCTAGTAGGCCAAACCAAACTAATAATTCGAAGAGACTTGCAAAGATAACCAATCATACATAAAAGAATTCAGAGAAGATTCAAATATTATTCATAGATAAACTTAATCATATACCCACAATTCATCGGTCTCAACAAACACACCACAAAAGAAGATTACATCGAATAGATCTCCACAAGAGAGGGGGAGAACTTTGTATTGAGATCCAAAAAGAGAGAATAACCCATCTAGCTAATAACTATGGACCCGTAGGTCTGAGGTAAACTACTCACACTTCATCGAAAGGGCTATGGTGTTGATGTAGAATCCCTCCATGATCGATGCCCCCTCCGGAGGAGCTCCGGAACAGGCCCCAAGATGGCATCTCGTGGATATAGAAAGTTACGACGGTGGAATTAGGGTTTTGGCTCCGTATCTGTTAGTTTGGGGGTACGTAGGTATATATAGGAGGAAGTAGTATGTCGGTGGAGCAACAGGGGGCCCACAAGGGTGGAGGGCGCGCTTGGGGGGGGGGGGGGTAAGGTGCGCCCCCTACCTCATGGCCTCCGGGTTGATGTCTTGACGTAGGGTCCAAGTCCTCTAGATCATGTTCGTTCTGAAAATCACGTTCCCGAAGGTTTCATTCCGTTTGGACTCTGTTTGATATTCTTTTTCTGCGAAACCCTAAAATAGGCAAAAAAAACTGCAATTCTGGGATGGGCCTCCGGTTAATAGGTTAGTCCCAAAAATAATATAAAAGTGTATAATAAAGCCCAATAATGTCCAAAACAGAATATAATATAGCATGGAACAATAAAAAATTATAGATATGTTGGAGGCGTATCAAGCATCCCCAAGCTTAATTCCTGCTCGTCCTCGAGTTGGTAAATGATAAAAACAGAATTTTTGATGTGGAATGCTACTTGACATAATTTCAATGTAACTCTCTTAATTGTGGTATGAATATTCAGATCCGAAAGATTCAATACAAAAGTTTAATATTGACATAGAAATAATAATACTTCAAGCATACTAACTAAGCAATTATGTTTTTTCAAAATAACATGGCCAAAGAAAGTTATCCCTACAAAATCATATAGTCTGGCTATGCTCCATCTTCAACACACAAAGTATTCAAATCATGCACAACCCTGATGACAAGCCAAACAATTGTTTCATACTTTTAATGTTCTCAAACTTTTTCAATCTTCACGCAATAAATGAGCGTGAGCCATGGACATAACACTATAGGTGGAATAGAATGGTGTTTGTGGAGAAGACAAAAAGGGAGAAGATAGTCTCACATCAACTAGGCGTATCAACGGCTATGGAGATGCCCATCAATAGATATCAATGTGAGTGAGTAGGGATTTCCATGCAACGGACGCACTAGAGCTATAAGTATATGAAAGCTCAACAAAAAGAAACTAAGTGGGTGTGCATCCAACTTGCTTGCTCATGAAGACCTAGGGCATTTTGAGGAAGCCCATCGTTGGAATATACAAGCCAAGTTCTATAATGAAAAATTCCCACTAGTATATGAAAGTGATAACATAGGAGAATCTCTATTATGAAGATCATGGTGCTACTTTGAAGCACAAGTGTGGTAAGAGGATAGTAGCATTGTCCCTTCTCTCTTTTTCTCTCATTTTTTTATTTGGGCCTTTTTAATGGCCTCTTTTTTATTTGGGCTTCTTTGGCCTCTTTTTTTTGGTCCGGAGTCTCATCCCGACTTGTGGGGGAATCATAGTCTCCATCATCCTTTCCTTACTTCGGACAATGCTCTAAAAATGATGATCATCACACTTTTATTTACTTACAACTCAACAATTACATCTCAATACTTAGAACAAAATATGACTCTATATGAATGCCTCCGGCGGTGTACCGAGATATGCAATGAATCAAGAGTGACATGTATGAAAGAATTATGAACGGTGGCTTTGCCACAAGTACAATTTCAACTACATGATCATGCAAAGCAATATGACAATGATGGAGCGTGTCATAGTAAACGGAATGGTGGAAAGTTGCATGGCAATATATCTCGGAATGGCTATGGAAATGCCATGATAGCAAGGTATGGTGGCTGTTTGGAGGATGTTATATGGTGGGTATATGATACCGGCGAAAGGTGCGCGGTATTAGAGAGGCTAGCAATGGTGGAAGGGTGAGAGTGCGTATAATCCATGGACTCAACATTAGTCATAAAGAACTCACATACTTATTTCAAAAATCTATTAGTTATCGAAGAAAAGTACTACGCGCATGCTCCTAGGGGGATAGATTGGTAGGAAAAGACCATCGCTCGTCCCCGACCGCCACTCATAAGGAGGACAATCAATAAATACATCATGCTCCGACTTCTTAACATAACGGTTCACCATACGTGCATGCTATGGGAATAACAAACTTCAACACAAGCATTTCTCAAATTCACAACTACTCAACTAGCACGACTCTAATATCACCATCTCCATATCTCAAAACAATAATCAAGTTTCAAACTTCGCATAGTATTCAACACACTCATAAGAAAATTTTATTGTTAATCTTGAATGCCTAAAATAATTAAAGCAAATTACCATGCTGTTTTGTAGGACTCCCAAAATAATCTAAGTGAAGCATGAGAGAACAATGGTTTCTATAAAACAAATCTACCACCATGCTCTAAAAGATATAAGTGAAGTACTAGAGCAAAACTATATAACTCAAAAGATATAAGTGAAGCACATAGAGTATTATAATAATTTCTGAATCATGTGTGTCTCTCTCAAAAAGGTGTGTGCAGAAAGGATGATTGTGGTAAACTAACAAATAAAGACTCAAATAATACAAGACGCTCCAAGCAAAACACATATCATGTGGTAAATAAAAATATAGCTCCAAGTAAAGTTACCGATAGAAGTAGACGAAAGAGGGGATGCCTTCCGGGGCATCCCCAAGCTTTGGCTTTTAGGTGTCCTTAGACTATTTTGGGGGTTCCATGGGCATCCCCAAGCTTAGGCTCTTGCCACTCCTTGTTCCATAATCCATCAAATCTTTACCCAAAACTTGAAAACTTCACAACACAAAACTTAAAGTAGAAAATCTTGTGAGCTTCGTTACCGAAAGAAAACAAAACACCAATTCAAGGTGCTATAATGAACTCATTATTTATTTATATTGGTGTTAAACCTGCTGTATTCCAACTTCTCTATGGTTTATAAACTATTTTACTAGCCATAGATTCATCAAAATAAGCAAACAACACATGAAAAACAGAACAGTCTGTAGTAATCTGTAGCTAACGCAAGATATGGAACCCCAAAAATTATAAAATTAATTGCTGGACATTAGGAATTTATCTATTAATCATCTGCAAAAATAATTAACTAAATATCACTTTCCAAATAAAAATGGCAGCATTTCTCGTGAGCTCTAAAGTTTCTATTTTTTACAGAAAGATTAAAAAGACTTTCCCCAAGTCTTCCCAACGGTTCTACTTGGCACAAACACTAATTAAACACAAAAAACAAAACCAAGATAGACGCTAGATAAATTATTTATTACTAAATAGGATCAAAAATCAAGGATTAAAAATAAAATTGGGTTGCCTCCCAACAAGCGCTATCGTTAACGCCCCTAGCTAGGCATAAAAGCAAGGATAGATCTAGGTATTGCCATCTTTGGTAGGCAATCCATAAGTTGCTCTCATGATAGATTCATAAGGTAATTTAATTTTATTTCTAGGGAAGTGTTCCATGCCTTTCCTTAACAGAAATTGGAATCTAATATTCCCTTCCTTCATATAAATAATTGCACCAATCATTCGAAGGAAAGGTCTACCAAGAATAATAGGACATGAAGGATTGCAATCGATATCAAGAACAATAAAATATACGGGCACGTAGTTCCTATTTGCAACAATAAGAACATCATTAATTCTTCCCATAGGTTTCTTAATGGTGGAATCCCCAAGGTGCAAGTTTAAAGAGCGATCATCAAAATCACGGAAACCTAACAAATCACACAAAGTCTTTGGAATCATGGAAACACTAGCACCCAAATCACACAAAGCATAGCATTCATGTTCTTTAATTTTAATTTTAATAGTAGGTTCCCACTCATCATAAAGTTTTTTAGGGATAAAAACTTCCAACTCAAGTTTTTCTTCATAAGATTGCATCAAAGCATCAACGATATATTTAGTAAAAGCTTTATTTTTTACTATAAGCATGAGGAGAATTTAGCACGGATTGCAATAAGGAAATACAATCTATTAAAGAGTAATTATCATAATTAAATTCCTTTAAATCCAAAATAGTGGGTTCATTAATATTTAAAGTTTTGACTTCTTCAATCTCACTTTTAACAATTTTAGCATCAAGATCTAAAGACTCCGAATTTTTGGAACGTCGTCTAGGTAAAGGTGGATCATATTCAGTCCCATCATTGTCAAGATTCATATTGAAAAACAAATATTTAATAGGGGACACATCAATAACTTTTAGATCTTCATCTTTATCTTCCAGAAAATTTTCCGTCTTAGCAGCCATCTTATTAACTAAGGTGGCTTGCTTATTTGAAACATCAGCTATTAACTTCTCAAGATAAGCAATCTGAGATTTCAATCCATCAAATTCTTTAGACATATCATCGAGCTCTTTATTCATATAACCCATAAAACTTTTTTGTTCTTTAAGCACATTTCTAAAGAAGCTATTATGCTCAAATTGTAAAACCATAAAACTCATGACGTTACTTTCGATCTCTTCTAACCTTTTAAGGTGAAGATCACCAAATCTAGGTAAAGCCATCGTGACAAGCAAGCAGTCCGACACACAAGCAAGCAAGAAACGGGCAAAAAGAGGCGAATAGAGAAAGAGAGGGAGGATGGAGAGAGGGAGGGCGAATAAAATGGCAAGGGTGAAGTGGGGGAGAGGAAAACGAGAGGCATATGTCAAATAATGTAATGCGAGAGATAAGGTTTTGTGATGGGTACTTGGTATGTTGAATTTTGCATAGAACTCCCCGGCAACGGCGCCAGAAATCCTTCTTGCTACCTCTTGAGCACTTGCGTTGGTTTTCCCTTGAAGAGGAAATGGTGATGCAGCAGAGTAGCGTAAGTATTTTCCCTCAGTTTTTGAAAACCAAGGTATCAATCCAGTAGGAGGCCACGGATGAGTCCCTCGCACCTACACAAACAAATAAATCCTCACAACCAACGCGATAAGGGGTTGTCAATCCCTTCACGGTCACTTTACGAGAGTGAGATCTGATAGATATGATAAGATAATTTTTTTGGTATTTTTACGTTAAAGAGAAATAAAAGATGCAAAGTAAAATAAAAGGCAAATGAAATAACTAGGTATTGGAAGATTAATATGATGGAAGATAGACCTGGGGGCCATTGGTTTCACTAGTGGCTTCTCTTCAGAGCATAAGTATTCACGATGGGTAAACAAATTACTGTTGAGCAATTGACAGAATTGAGCATAGTTATGAGAATATCTAGGTATGATCATGTATATAGGCATCACGTCCGAGACAAGTAGACCAACTCCTGCCTCCATCTACTACTATTACTCCACACATCGACTGCTATCCAGCATGCATCTAGAGTATTAAGTTCAAGAGAACAGAGTAACGCTTTAGGCAAGATGACATGATGTAGAGGTATAAACTCATGCAATATGATGTAAACCCCATCTTGTTATCCTCGATGGCAACAATACAATACGTGCCTTGCTGCCCCTACTGTCACTTGGAAAGGACACTGCAAGATTGAACCCAAAGCTAAGCACTTCTCCCATTGCAAGAAAGATCAATCTAGTAGGCCAAAGGAAACTGATAATTTGAAGAGACTTGCAAAGATAACCAATCATACATAAAAGAATTCAGAGAAGATTGAAATATTGTTCATAGATAAACTTGATCATAAACCCACAATTCATCGGTCTCAACAAACACACCGCAAAAGAAGATCACATCGATTAGATCTCCACAAGAGAGGGTGAGAACTTTGTATTGAGATCCAAAAAGAGAGAATAAGCCATCTAGCTAATAACTATGGACCCATAGGTCTGAGGTAAACTACTCACACTTCATCGGAAGGGCTATGGTGTTGATGTAGAAGCCCTCTGTGATCGATGCCCCCTTCGGCAGAGCTCCGGAACAGGCCCCAAGATGGGCTCTCGTGGATACAGAAAGTTACGTTGGTGGAATTAGGGTTTTGGCTCCTTATTTGGTAGTTTGGGGGTACATAGGTATATATAGGAGGAAGGAGTACGTCGGTGGAGCAATAGGGGGCCCATGAGGGTGGATGGCGTGCCTGGGGGGGGGGGGGTAGGCACGCCCCTACCTCGTGGCCTTTTGGTTGATGTCTTGAAGTAGGGTCCAAGTCCTCTGGATCATGTTTGTCCCGAAAATCACATTATCGAAGGTTTCATTCCGTTTGGACTCCGTTTGATATTCTTTTTCTGCGAAACCCTAAAATAGGCAAAAAACTGCAATTCTGGGCTGGGCCTCCGGTTAATAGGTTAGTCCAAAAAATAATATAAAACTGTATAATAAAGCCCAATAATGTCCAAAACAGAATATAATATAGCATGGAAGAATAAAAAATTATAGATACGTTGGAGATGTATCAGCGACCTCGCATACTGCCAAAGTCTCCGGACTGAAGCAGAAACTGGTGAAGGCCGAGGAGAGCTGAGCCAAGTGAAGAGGTAGCTCCAGGAGAAACAAGGTAAGCAATAACCTGTTATATATTCGAAAAGAAGAAAATGATATGCGATGACCAAAATGCCATGATTTGTTCAAAAGCGATGACCGAGGTCGAGGCCCTGAGAAAGGCCCTGGCCGAAGCCGAGGGGAAGGCTGTCCAACAGCAAGCCGCCCGTAAGAAGCTCAAGGCCCGGGTCGGCGAGGTCCAGCATGAGCTCCAGGATGTGGTGAAGAAGTGTGTAGCTTTGGAGCGCGAGGCGTTGGCTCGAGAAGCCGAACTTATCAAGGCTCGTCAGAGCGCAGAGGCCGCATGGAATGATGCCCGGGATGCTCTCCAGGAGATCCAGGAGGCGAAGAAGATCGCAACGGGTAAGGAGTTTAACATGCAAAGAAAGTATGCGGAGAGGAAGTAGCTTTTACTAACCCAAATTCGGAGTTGCCTAGGGGCTTTTGTGGATCTGCCGCGCAGTGTATCCGATGCTGCGGAGTTCTTCCGAGCCAGGGAAGGGGATTCTCCGGAGAAGTTGTTCTGGTTGAAGTATGCTATGCCAGAACATCCGGTGGCGTTTGCCGAACAACTGAAATAGTTGGTCGAGCTGCACAGGATGGCCGAACTGGCCATGAAGGATTTAATAATCCGACTATGGCCAGCCAAAGCTATACCTAGCAGTTATTTTGGCCTCGTGAAGCGGGTGGTGGAGGCTTGTCCACGGCTAGACATCGTCAAGCAATCAGTCTGCATCGAGGGTGCCCGCATGGCCTTCGCTCATTGCAGGATGTGGTGGGCGAAGATGGATGTCGTCGAGGTGGCCCGGGGGCCGCCGGAGAGCAAGGAGCACGGCACACCCGAGCGATATTTTGCGGATGTCCTGGAGGGATCTCTACTTGTAGCAACGCAGTGTGGGAAGGACGTTATTCTCGAATGAATACATTCATATTTTTCCTTGTGTGATGAAAACAAATCCGCTTTGTAATATAATTTTATTATGTTTTAATTGTATCCTCCTGTGCGGCCGTGTTGTATGAAATCTAAGGGTAGGCCAGTCGTCGGCTTCTGCCCTCATGTAGGTAGTACAGAGGTGTTCGGGATGGTATCTAAACAATCTTGATCCAATTATATGGTCCTTGAAGGAGTTGTTTAGCGCAACGAACCAGGCAACCATACTATACGGCTTGAACGCCCTCACTTAGCCATAGGAGTTTTATAATAAAACATAGGCACAACCCCTGGTATACGAACCAGAGTGCTATCAGCGTCTCATCGGGAAGTACCGATCCTTCGCGTAATGCGGAAAAATCTCCAATGATTTGAGACCTCCGAACAGATGACCGGCTCTCGCCGCATCATGACAGTCAGTTTTCGGCTTTCTCTACTAAGGTGCTCATTCGGTTTAGACCAGGGCACAATCGCAGTAGTTCTCCCTTTACTACCCTAGCCGATGTAGCGGAACGTAGGGTAGCAAGCACAGGAGCCGGGTAACCCAACTATTGACCAAAGACATGATTCGGAGCCAATGCATATAATGCTAAATTCGGGGTGCCGAACTATACTTATAAGAAGTGTTCGGACTTTTGTTGCCGTAATGTGGGGTGCTATAAAGCCCCTGGCAAACATCAAAATGTACCAAAGTGTGCGGGTGCTACCTGATGGGGTTATCCACAGGGAAACTGAAAAAAAAGAAAAGAGAAAAAGAAAACAAGAAAGATGTAAAGGTAAAAAGCTGGGGTCCTAGAGCTCCATCTACAAACTGTTTTCATTGTAATGTAATTAGTACGTCAAGGCGCATTGATACCAGTAGTGCAATAAGCAACAGGCTATTTAACATGCCGAAACCAGGGGAGAGCTGCATGTGGGTCCTGGAAGACAGGTAGACTTATCGTTAATGGAATCACCTAAAAAGTCCCCGTATGTCTGCGCTCCTCGCCATCTTGGTGTTTTTATCCTTCAAGAGGACCGATAACCAGACCACTCGATGGGGCCTGTAGGATTAAAACCTACAAGAAAGCAAGCCGAAGTGAAAGTATGTGTGTATCCGATGTCGGCTGAGCCGTGCCGTGGATCACAAGCTAGCTATGCCTCCATCGATGCCCATAGAATTTTGAGTGCGTAGTTATGTACGCGCGACGCGCATGCCACCGCTTGATCGGCACTGAGACGGTGGCCGGATTGCTAGTCGAGCTCCTGATGAGCCGAGCTCTCCTGCTGCAGAGTAGTTCGGACCCTCTTAAGGGTGTTTGAGGGCTCAACAGCTGAATGAAGGTTCTGCTTGAGAAGGCCGCTTTGTACTTCTGCTGCTAGGGCAGCTGTGTGCTCTTCTGTACAGAGAGAGCGTTCCGTATTGCTATTGACTGTTATGATGCCGCGTGGGCCGGCCAACTTAAGCTTGAGATAATCATAGTGTGGCGCTGCGTTCAATCGAGCAAACGCAGTTCGTCCGAGTAGTGCATGATAGCCGCTGCGGAATGGGTGTCGTGGTATTCTCACGGGGGTCTTGCGAGTTGACAGATGCCACAAGGGCTTAGTGTGAGGGTAAGACTGCTACTGATAGGACCAGGAGCGGGTATGCGAGTAGCACGCACTGGTTTACCCAGGTTCGGGGCTCTCCGGAGAGATAATACCCCTACTCCTGCATGTTTGAGTATATCTTGTATATCTAGTACAGAGTGCTCTTGGAGCTGTATCTGAGCTCAGTGCCATAGGCATCTGGCTTTGTATATGCCTATATGAGGCATGCTAGTGGCCGGCCATGCTCATGGCCGTGAGCATGCGTGCTCATGTGGATGGATGGATGGTTAGCTAGCTAGCTTGCTAGCTAGTTGCTTGTGTGTGTGCGTGAGAGTCCCCCTCCAGATGGATGGATGTGTGCCCCTTTATATAGGAGAGGGTAGCTTAGGATGTAAGCTTGGCAGTGGGCATGGGTAAGGCATGGTACATGTGATCCTTGTCCCCTGGGTCACTTCATAAATGGTGCCAGGGGACAAGTGACACTATACGTGATGGCTGAGATGACACGTGAATAGTGCTCGGGTACGATTGTCTCGTCGGTGTCTTGTCGATGTCGCTTCGGGCTGCAGTCAGCAGCCGGCTGGTCGTTGCAGTCAGCAGCCGGTTGGGGAGCCGGCAGGAGCAGCCGGGCAGTCGGACTGAGGGGCTTTGCTAGCCCCGATGTCTTGAAATATTGTCTTGCCGTCTTCGGGGTACCCGTGGTCAATTACTCCGTCAGTAGCCCCCAAGCCTCCGGGCAACTTGGTAAAGTTGGGCGGAGGTTTTTTGGCGAGTGTTCATGGAAATGATCATGAAAAAGAGAAATTTAGTCCACGCAGATATATCAAATGTTTGCTTTTAGCATTGCAAGTTTTATGCGGAGGGTGCCAACTCGGTTTTGTCTGAGCCCCCTTCAATCTTTTTCATGTTGCCTCCGCTTTTTGTCTTGTGCTCTCGCTTGCCGGACAGCTGCTCTGCGGTTTGTGGCTGAGAGTGGGCCGTGAAGCGGAGTGTACAGTACTCAGAGTCTGGGAGCAGATTCAACCAAGTACATACTCATAAAGGAAACGGCCGGATCACCCGGTCCGTTTTTCTTCCCGGACGTTTTTCGCGTGGGTGGCCTCCAGCGTTCACTCTTGCTAGTCGGACAGCCGCTCTGCGGTCTGTGACTAAGAGTGGGCCTTTGGTACCGCGCATGCTACTAAGCCGTCTGTGGGAACAAATGTCTCAGGCCAAGCGGCCAGCCCCCGGGCCAACTCTGGCTGGCACCGGGGCGAACAGTGATGCAACTGTAATGAAATGCGGAGATAGTTCCCCGAGCATCGCTCGGGGTTATCCGTGCTTGCGTAGTGCAAAAATATGTGGGTGAAGAGCTCACATTGATTTTCGTGTAGCCGAGGCGGAGTTTGCCGAAGACAGCCGACGCGGCTCAACGTTTGATGAGCGCGCCGGCGCACCCGCTGGGTGTAGTCTTCGAGCCTCCGAGTGCTCGAAGGGGGGGTCCCGGCCGGTCAGGCTTGACTGGCCAGGCGGCCAGGCGTCTTGCAACACCCTTTTTTCTTCTTTTTCTCTTCTGCCGGCTGCTGGCAGCCGGACAAATCTATTCTCTTATCTGCAATCTTCGCGGGGGCGCGTCAGCGCACCCGCTGGGTGTAGCCCCCGAGATTCGGGCCGACTGCTGAGCAGTCGGGCCGGATCTCCCAGCAACTACTTTGTCTTCTTCTTCACGGGGCACGTCAGCGCACCCGCTGGGTGTAGCCCCCGAGATTCGGGCCAACTGCTGAGCAGTCGGGCCGGATCTCCCGGCGACTACTTTGTCTTCTTCTTCGCGGGGGCGTGTCAGCACACCCGCTGTGTGTAGCGCGCTCCGTCAGTGCAGTTGGCAGCCAGCTAGGCCGTGCATGGGCGCACGTACAACCAGAGCAGTCGGCAGCCGGCCAGGCATGCATGTACGCAGTGCACCCATCGGTGCACTTCCTTTTTCTTTTTTGCAGCAGTCTACTCCGACTTCTCATCAGCCAGCCACCTTTTTTTTAAGTCGGCCCTTGACTTTTATTTTCTTCCGGCCCCTTTTCTTTTTCTCTTCTCCAGCCGGCCACGGGCAGCCGAACAGCGGGAGCTAGCAGCCGGCCGGGCCGGACAACGGGCGAGCAGGGAGCCGACAGCCGGCCAGGTGGCGGGCGAAGCCGGCACGCCGGGAGGCGGGGAAGCCGATGGGCCGGCAGGACGACCCAGATGCGGAGCAGGCGGCCGACGGGGCAACTCGGCGGTGGAGCAGCCGGCCACGGACGGGGCCGGCCCAGCAGGCGCAGAACGGGAGGCCGGGCGCAGCCGGCCACTGCGAGCCGGCGCAGGCCGCGTGGGGAAGGGCGTGGGAGCCAGCGATGAGGTGCGGCCCAGCGGCACGCGGGAGGCGGTGATGCGGGCCGGAGCCGCAACGAGGCCGGGTTGCAGGCGTCGGAGGCTGGCAGGTCGGATGGCGGAAGTCAGCGCGGGCGAAACCCGCCGGCCGGGTTGCGGAAGCCAGCGCACAGGACGGGCACGAGGGTGGAGGCGGAGCCCGGCAGTGGGGAAGCAGCTGGCGCCGAGAGCCGGTGCAGGGGCTGGAGGGCCGGACCCGGCGCTGGTGACTCGCGAGTGGCCGGACTCGGCGCTGGGAGGGAGTCGGGCACCGCGGTGCGGACGCGTGGGGGGGGGGAGCAGAGCGATGCGGGAGAGGGTGTTGTGGAGGCGGCGCAGGGCCGGACCCGGCCTATGCGGATGAAGCCGGCGCGGTGTGGTGTAGGCGGAGCCAGCAGGCATGACCCGACCACGGGCGGAGGCAGAGACGGACGGGGTCGCGACGACGGCGCAGGGAGTTGCGCGGAGGCGGCGGCTTGACGCGGGGGCGCTGACGCGCGGAGTCCGGGCTGCGGGACGGCACGCAGCAAAGGACCCGGCCTGCGGTCATCCGGGGCGGAGGACCCGGCCCGGGAGACCCAGTGCGTGCTGGAGCCGGTGCGGAGGACCCGGCCAGCAGCGAGCCGGCGGGCGCATACGATGGGGTGTTCCGGGCGCAGGGCCAGTTGGAGCGGCCGGGCAGGTGGCGAGGAGGCACTGGAAAAGGAAGGTGCGGGCGCTCGGGGCCATGGCCAAAGATTTGAGCTGCAGGAGGCTTGGCCGGAGCGGCGGCACGCAGCAGGCAGCGGCAGGGAACCATGGAGGGTCGGGCGCCGGCGCGCCTTGCCGCGGTTGGAGCGGATGCGGGGAAAGCCATCGCGGCCAGGCGCAGGAACGGCCGGAGACGGACTAAGCATAGTACAAAGAATGCCATTGTCTGAGCAAGGTCCGAGTGGTGTCTGACTATTATAAGACCATTGTACACGCAATATATGGGTAGTGTATGGGGATTATCTGACCATTATCTGGCTAGTGTATTGGCACAATACGGGAAGTGTATGAGCGGAGGAACGACATGTAGTGCAGAGGGGAGCAGACGCGCGGCCGTGGATGGAAATGGCCGACCGAAACGAGGCGGCGCGGCGCGCGCGTGGGCGAATGGCCGGCGTCGCAGCGGTGGTAACGAAGAGGCCGAGGCCAACGATGAGGACACGACGCTCCGTGCGGCCGCTCCGTGGGCGGGTTGATATCGAGCCCTCGAGCGTGGCCGGAAAGACGACGGCGATGCCGCGGTGATGATGACGAAAAATGGTCCCGCCCGGACTACGAAACCAACAGCAGCGTGGTAGCATAGTAGTAGTACCACACCACGGTGGGCGCCAACTGTCGTGGTATTCTCACGGGGGGCTTGCGAGTCAACAGATGCCACAAGGGCTTAGTGTGAGGGTAAGACTGCTGCTGATAGGACCGGGAGCGGGTACGCGAGTAGCACGCGCTGGTTTACCCAGGTTCGGGGCTCTCCGGAGAGATAATACCCCTATTCCTGCATGTCTGAGTATATCTGGTATATCTAGTACAGAGTGCTCCTAGAGCTGTATCTGAGCTCAGTGCCATAGGCATCTGGCTTTGTATATGCCTATATGAGGCATGCTAGTGGCCGGCCATGCTCATGGCTGTGAGCATGCGTGCTCATGTGGATGGATGGATGGTTAGCTAGCTAGCTAGTTGCTTGTGTGTGTGCGTGAGAGTCCCCCGTCCGGATGGATGGATGTGTGCCCCTTTATATAGGAGAGGGTAGCTTAGGATGTAAGCTTGGTAGTGGGCATGGGTAAGGCATGGTGCATGTCATCCTTGTCCCTTGGGTCACTTCATAAATAGTGCCAGGGGAGAAGTGACACTATACATGATGGCTGAGATGACACGTGAATAGTGCTCGGGTACGATTGTCTCGTCGGTGTCTTGTCGATGTCGCTTCGGGCTGCAGTTGGCAGCCGGCTGGTCGTTGCAGTCAGCAGCCGGCTGGGGAGCCAGCAGGAGCAGCCGGGTAGTCGGACTGAGGGGCTTTGCTAGCCCCGATGTCTTGAAATATTGTCTTCCCGTCTTCGGGGTACCCGTGGTCAATTACTCCGTCAATGGGACGATATCAAAGACTAACTCCTCTCTTTGGAAGTTATCCGGAGATCTGAAGACAACCTCTAATGTGATTGAGCCTGTACAACGGGCCTCTACGCCTGGAATGACTCCTTCAAAGGTGGTCTTTGTAGGCTTGATCCTTGATGGGTTAATGCCCATTTTTCGCACTGTATCCCGATAGAGCAGATTGAGGCTACTACCGCCGTCCATAAGGACACGAGTCAGGTGGAGCCCATCAATTATTGGGTCTAAGACCAGTGCGGCTGAACCTCCGTGACGGATACTGGTTGGGTGATCCCGGCAATCAAAAGTGATCGGGCATGACGACCATGGATTGAATTTTGGGGCGACTGGCTCTATCGCGTAGACGTCCCTGAGCGCACGCTTGTGCTCCCTCTTGGGTATGTGGATAGCATATATCATGTTCACCATTTTGACTTGTAGGGGAAACTTCTTCTGTCCCGCTGTGTTCGGTTGCCGTGGCTCTTCGCCATTGTCCAAGCTTTGCGATCCCTTTTCCCTGTTCTCGGCGTTTAATTTGCTGGCCTGTTTGAAAACCCAACACTCTCTATTTGTATGATTAGGAGGCTTGTCGGAGGTGCCATGAATCTAGCATGGACGATCAAGTATGCGGTCCAAGCTGGATGGGCCCAAATTGTTCTTTTGGAACAGCTTCTTCCGCTAACCAGACATAGAGCCACTGAATCCGGCATTGACCGTCGTATCCTCGGTGTTGTCACTTTCGTTTCAGTGCTTGTATCTATTGCGTCGGGACTTGTCTTTGTTGCTTTTAATTTCAGCGGTGCCAGCGTCGCTTGCATTGTTTTTGCTACAGGCCAACCAACTGTTGTCGCCCGCACAAAAGCGGGTCATGAGTGCCGTGAGGGCCGCCATGGATTTTGGCTTTTCTTGGCCGAGGTGGCGAGCGAGCCATTCGTCGCGGATGCTATGCTTGAAAGCTACTAAAGCTTCAGCGTCCGGACAGTCAACAATTTGGTTCTTTTTAGTTAAGAACCTTGTCCAGAATTTCCTGGCGGGCTCTCCGGGTTGTTGAACTATATGGCTTAAGTCATCAGCATCCGGAGGTCGAACATATGTACCTTGGAAGTTGTCGAGGAAAGCCTCTTCCAAGTCCTCCCAGCTGCCAATGGAATTTTCAGGCAGACTATTTAGCCAATGCCGAGCTGGCCCTTTGAGTTTTAGAGGGAGGTATTTTATGGCGTGGAGGTCATCTCCGCGTGCCATATGGATGTGGAGAATGAAGTCCTCGATCCACACCGCGGGGTCCATGGTTCCATCATATGATTCTATGTTCACGGGCTTGAATGCTTCTGGGAATTCGTGATCCAGGACCTCATCAGTGAAGCAATGAGGGTGTGCGGGGCCTCTATATCGGGCCATATCGTGACGCAATTCTGATGGAGTCCGTCTGCTGTGTTCAGCCCGCGCATGACTGGGTTTGTCACGTCCGAATAGGTGGCCATTGTCGCGTGTCGAGGCGCGTCCTCGCGATCCGTAAATTGATCTGGTATGTCCTGCTTTATTGTTCAGGTTCTGCCGGAGGTCATATGTATGGTCGTGGGCTAATTTACCTCTACCTAAGTGATGAGGCGGGGCGGGCTGATGTTCAGCATGAGTTGCCATTTTGTCCCGACCACGTGGTGGTCGGTCGGTCGTATTGTGCGGTGGTAGTATGTACTCTGGCGCCTCCTCGTCGAACTGAGGTAGCAATTTGCGCTTTGGGTAGCTTTTGGTTGGGCGCTTGAGGCCGTATTCTTCGGATGCTAGGACATCAATCCATTTATCATTGAGCAGATCTTGGTCAGCTTGAAGCTGCTGCTGCTTCTTTTTCAGGCTCCTTGCCATGGCTATTAGCTGGCGCTTGAAGCGCTCCTGCTCAAGAGGTTTCTCGGGCACGATGAAGTCTTCGGTGCCGAGGTTCACCTCATCTTCAGAGAGCGGAAGGTAATTATCGTCCTCCGAATCTTCATGTGTGGCCTATTTAATAGGGCTAACTTGCTCATCTTCCCGTTCATCTTGTTTGTTTGCTTTATCGACGGGGTCTTCATTGTCTTCGGCACCTTCCGGAGTGTCATCTTCTCCTGTGCCGGTGTTGCTTTCTTTACTGCGGCGTGACTTAGAGCGGCGCCGCTGACGCCGGCGCTTGGACTGTGTTTTGGACGGTTTATCCTCAAATGGGTCTTCCTTATTGTCGCCGCTATGCTCCTTTGGTGCATCCACCATGTATACGTCATACAAGGAAGTGGCCGTCCAGCGTCCGGCGAACGGCGGGTTCTGGGCCTCTTCTTCTCTGGCATCGTCGTCCATACCATCGATGTCCTCGGAGTCATAATCAAGTTCGTCGGTCAAATCCTCGATCGTGGCTATAAAGTGGGTGGCGGGTGGGAAGTAAAATTCTCCATCGCCAGCCCCTAGTTCGAGCCGGATATAGTTCGGCTGAGTCTCCTCCGCCAAGGACAGGTTTTTTAATGAGTTTAGAACACCGCCCAAAGGCGAGTGCTGGAAGATGTATGCGGTGCTGAATTTGAAGATCGATAAACGATGAAGCTCGGCGTCCGCGGGCTCGCGCGATTCAGAACCTACGGCCGGAGATGAGTCCGGCGTTCCGGTGGCATAGGCATCGTGTGAGACCAGGTCCATGTGTGGTTCCAACGCCGTGGAATCTGCGGCCTCCGAGGTGGGGTTAATCCTCCCGTCTTTGGATGGCATGGCCTGCTCCGGCTCTAGGGCCAGAGCGGTTACAGGAGCGATCTCCTGGATGCGGCGCGATGACAGATTTAGGTTATGATCACCGGGGTGACCGGGAGTGGCCGCCGCGGTATCGAATCCAGCGAAGATCAAGTCTCCACAGATGTCCGCGACGTAGTTCAAGCTCCCGAATCTGACCTAATGTCCAGGGGCGTAGTTTTTGATCTGCTCCGGATGGCCAAATGAGTTGGCCCGCAGTGCGAAGCCGCCGAACACGAAGATCTGTCCGTGGAGGAAAGTTTCTCCGCAGACAGTGTCATTATTGATGATTGAAGGGTCCATCGAACCTTTTAGCGACAGCACAGAGGAACTCTCAATGAAAGCACCAATGTCGGTGTCAAAACCGGCGGATCTCGGGTAGGGGGTCCCGAACTGTGCATCTAAGGTTGATGATAACAGGAGACATGGGACACGATGTTTACCCAGGTTCGGGCCCTCTCTACGGAGGTAATACCATACTTCCTGCTTGATTGATCTTGATGAATATGAGTATTACAAGAGTTGATCTACCACAAGATCGTAATGGCTAAACCCTAGAAGTCTAGCCTGTATGACTACAGTATTGAGTATATCCTTTCCGGACTACACCCTCTGGTTTATATAGACACCGGGGGATCTAGGGTTACATAGAGTCGGTTACATAAGATGGAATCTTCATAGTTGTTCGCCAAGCTTGCCTTCCACGCCAAGGGGAGTTTTTCCGTACACGGGTACAGTCTTCGGTCTTCATATCTTCACAGCCCATCAGTCTGGCCAATAGATAACAGGTCAGACGCCCGAGGACCCCTTAGTCCAGGACTCCCTCGCCCTTGTTCTTGGATGCAATTACTTTGACTCGCAGTCTTGGCTGCTCAGCGGAGCCACTCACAGGAAAGGAGCTGCCCACTAACGCATCAGTAGAACGGTAGCGCTTGGAGCCACCGGTACGGGCGGGATTCTTGCGGCGAGCCTGATGCCCGGAGCTACTACTACCCGAAACACACACACAAACAAGAACACGAAAGAGACAAATCGCATAACCCAAGAGAAAAAGATAACACAAGAGTGAAGATGGAACGGAGAAAATCTGAAGTTGGAAGCTCTAAGCGGTAGTACCGCAACTCTCAGTGGTAGTACCGCCTACAAGCGGTAGTACCGCTCGAGGCGGATGTCAAGGGGCTGACGGCTTCCGCGGGGAGATCCTGTAGTACCAAAGATGCTAAATTCAAATATTTGCGGTTAAATCTTCAATCTAACTACTCTAGCAGTCTTCTACGTCCTACTCAAGCCCCGATTTGGCCAAAAATCAAAGAATGCAACAGATATTGCCCTAAAGCCTAGATCCAAAAACTAGAACCAACGAGGAGAAGAATGGGGGAAATACCGGCATCCATGGAAAGAGGAAGGGGTGGGGAACGATCCCACCGGACGGAAATGCGGAAAACGGTGGCCCGGCGGCAGCCCTCCACTACCCGTTCGTCGCCTGAGAGAGAGAGAGAGGAGAGGGGGCGAGGGAATGGGTATGGGGAGAGAAACCCCCCCTGCCCCGATTCATAACCCCCGCTCAACTCACCATGTGGTAGTACTGCTCATAAGCGGTACTACTGCACTGGCTCAGCGGTAGTACCACTCAGTAGAAAACAGGCAGGAGTACAAAGAAACAGGCTTATGCAAACGGGGAAAAAACCACGGAAAAACACGAGAGGGACAAAACGAGGAACAACAACAGCAGGAAGAGACACCTCAATCACAAAAGCAAGGAAAAAACCACACAATAAGTGTCTCAAACCCACACAAAGACCTCAAGACCAAACAACAATTGTTGATCACAAGGAGAGGGCGGTGGCCGAAGCACCTATGTTTGAGTTAAAAGTTATGGCGCCGCAAACATGTTAACCTTGGGGCCATGACCAAAATTCATATTTGAAGCACAAGTACCATAAAAAATGGCTAATGTGAAAGACTTGATCGATTTATTTATGTATAATGGGGGGAGGGAGGGTTCATTGAGAAAACAACACTCCCGTTATGTCCATGCGTACACCTAGATCAAGATAGAATGATGAGTGTGGTGGGGTGTGCCTAGACTCAAGCCACATTGCTCGAATCTATGATATTTAGCTCATGCCTTAACTCGCGAAATCTTGCTTCATCTAGAGGCTTGGTGAAAATATCCGCTAGTTGCTCTTGAGTGTTGATGTAGATGATCTCAATATCTCCATGCTTGATGTGGTCTCGAATGAAGTGATGGCGAATCTCAATGTGCTTCATCTTGCTATGTTGCACCAGATTGTGAGAAATCTTGATAGCACTTTCATTGTCACATAGAAGAGGTACTTTGTCACAAGTGACACCGTAATCCTTTAAAGTTTGCCTCATCCATAACAATTGTGCACAAAAACTTGCGGCAGCTACATACTTGGCCTCGGTGGAGGAGAGACACACACAATTTTGCTTATTTGAGGACCAACTCACCAAAGAGCGACCAAGGAATTGGCACCCACAGGAAGTTGACTTCCTCCCCACACAATCTCCCGCCCAATCCGAGTCCAAATAACCCATGAGATGAAAGCTTGCTCCTTTGGGGTACCATAAGCCAAAGTTTGGGGTATGAGCCAAATATTGAAAGATTCACTTGACCGCCACATAGTGGATTTCCTTAGGTGCGGCTTGAAACCATGCACAAATTCCCACACTCAACATGATATCTAGTCTAGATGCACAAACATAAAGCAAGGATCCAGTCATGGAGCGATATACCTTTTGATCCACCGCTTTACCATTGGGATCACTGGCAAGTTTGAATTTGGTGGGCATGGGTAACTTGACCGGCTTGACATCATCTAGCTTGAATCTCTTGAGCATGTCTTGGAATACTTGGCTTGGTTGATGAATGTTCCTTCTCTTCTTTGCTTGACTTCTAACCCAAGAAAGAACTTCAACTCTCCCATCATAGACATCTCAAACTTCTCGGTCATTAGTGCGGCAAATTCATCATTGAAAGATTTGTTAGGAGAACCAAAAATAATATCATAAACATATAGTTGGCATATGAATAAATCCCCTTTGACCCTCTTAGTAAAAAGAGTGGGATCAAATTTCCAAATTTCAAACCCATTATCTTGCAACAACTCGGTAAGGTGCTCATACCATGCACGTGGAGCTTGTTTAAGGCCATAGAGTGCCTTCTTGAGTTTGTATACATGATTGGGGAGCTTGGGATCCTCGAATCCTAGAGGTTGTTTGACATACACGAATTCATGAAAAGGACCATTTGGAAATGCACTTATCACATCCATTTGTTGCAACTTAAAATCATGATGAGATGCATATGCAAGCAACATGCGAATAGATTCAAGACATGCAACGGGGGCAAAGGTTTCACCGTAGTCGATACCCTCGACTTGGGAGTAGCCTTGTGCCACAAATCTTGCCTTGTTTCGATCAACCACACCGTTTGCATCTTGCTTGTTCTTGAAGATCCATTTTGTACCGATGGCATAGTGTTCCTCCGTTGGCCTTGGTACTAATTCTCAAACATGATTGCGCTCGAAGTTGTTGAGTTCATCATGCATGGCTTCAAGCCAATCCTCATTATCGAGTGCCTCATGTACCTTTTGGGGTTCAACACACGAAACAAACGTGTGATGCTCACAAAAGTTTGACAATTTTCTACGAGTAGTTACCCCTTTTCTAACGATTCCAAGCACATTTCTCCATGGCATGTTGTTGACGCTCGAGCTTGGAAGCCACCTTGGCGGCACGGCACTCAAAAAGTTCCTCAATGGGCATTTGAGGATCATCTTGCTCATCTTGAGCACTATCTTGAGTTTGCTCTTGATCTTGAGCACCGTCTTGAGCTTATTCTTGATCTTGAGCGAGCTCGGAGGCATGAACTTGATCTTGGGCATCATTTTGTGCATCACCATCTCCACGGGGTTGATCTTGCCCTTGATCTTGCTCATAGGGTTGAGGGCCTTCACTTTGTTCTTCGGAAGCGTGTGGGTCTAGTGTATGTGATGGCTCCACTTGATTAGAGCATTGTCCTTCTCCTTCGGCCATAAGGGGTTCCTCAATGGGGAGTATTTGACCAACCATTCTTCTTATGGATTGGGGAGGAATTTCATTGCCTACATCACAAAGACCACTTTGCTCCACTTGGGAGCCGTTATTTTGATCAAACTCCACGTTAAACATCTCAATGAATCCGGTGGACTTGTTGAGGACACGGTAAATATGAGAGTTTGTAGCATAACCAACAAATATGCCCTCTTGAGCTCTAGGTTTGAATTTATACAAACGAACACCATTTTTGAGAATGAAGCACTTACAACTGAACACCCGGAAGTACTTGAGATTGGGCTTGTTGTCGATAAGTATCTCATATGGAGTCTTGTTCAATCCTTTGCGGAGGTAGAGCCTATTGGTTGCATGACATGCGGTGTTGATGGCTTCGGCCCAAAAGTTGTACGGAGATTTGAACTCTGCCATCATGGTCTTGCTTCATCCATCAATGTCTGGTTCTTTCTCTCTGCCACACCGTTTTGTTGAGGGGTATAGGGTGCGGCATATTGGTGCTTGATCCCGTTCTCACTAAGAAACTCATCCAAGTGTAGTTCTTGAACTCGGTGCCATTGTGACTTCTAATCATCAAAATCGTTGCTTCATGTTGACGTTGAGCTTCATTTGCAAAGTTGATGACGGTTTGTTGAGTCTCACTCTTCCTCTTGAAGAAGTATACCCATGTATATCTTGAATAGTCATCCACAATCACCAAGCAATACTTTCTTCCACCAAGACTATCAAAGGATGGAGGACCAAAGAGATCCATGTGAAGGAGCTCCAAGGGCCTCTTCGAGTAGATGATGGTCAAGGGTCGATGAGCCGTTTCATGAAGCTTTCCTTCGATACAAGAACTACAAGCACGATCTTTGGCAAAACTCACATTTGTTAGTCCACGGACATGGTCCCCTTTGAGAAGACTTTGCAAAGATCTCATATTGACATGGGCTAGTCGGTGATGCCAAAGCCAACCCACATCAACTTTAGCCATTAGGCAAGTCGCGGTCTTAGTGGGTCGCTCCAAGAAGTTCACCACATAGAGACCGTTCTTGACATGCCCAACAAAAGCTACTTTGAGAGTCTTGCTCCACAAAAGGGCTACGGTATCAAGATCAAAGAATGTTGCAAAACCCATAAGTGCAAGTTGATGAACGGAAAGCAAATTGTATGCAAGGGACTCAACAAGCATGACCTTCTCAATAGATAAATCTTGAGAGATGACCACCTTGCCAAGTCCCAATACCTTAGAAGTTGAAGAATCACCGAATTGGACATGGGTGGGCATAGATGGAATTGGGTGCACTTCCACCACCGAGTCCTTGCTCCCGGTCATATGATTTGTTGCTCCACTATCAAGCAACCATGACACCTCACCGGAAGCAAACTCCTACAGGAGATCAATGCTTGGATTTAGGTACCCATTTTCGAATGGGTCCTTTGATGTTAGTAACAAGGGTCTTAGGAACACAAATAGACCATTCAATGTACTCATTATAAGAACCAACAAATTTGCAAAAACATGCCCATCACTAGCACAGCACAAAACATAAGAGGTGTTAAAGTCACCGACTTTGTTGGTAGGGGCGGTTTTGCCCTTCTTCGCATTACCACCCAATTCCTTCTTCTTCTTATTCTCATGAGCACCCTCACCCACCTTGAAAAAGGTTTCCTTGCGCGAGAGAGGTTTCTTCTTCTTCTTCTTTGACTTGGGTACAAACCCAAGTCCTTCCTTTCCTACAACTTCCTTTTGATTGCTCAAAAGGTCATTGAGGTTCTTCTCGCCTTGTATACAAGTCACAAGGCCCTTCTCAAGTTGCTCTTTCAACTTGGCATTTTCCTCCACAATATGCACATGCTCGCTACAAGGGTTAGTAGCATGGGAATTATCAAATTAGAATGAAAGGAGGACACGTGGAAATCTCCTTGGTTATCTTCACTTGGAGTTGATCATGAGACTCTTTGAGAGAAGCATGAAAACCCTTCATGACCTTGTGAGCCTTGTCAAGTGTATCAAACTCTTCCTTCAGTCTATCATGGCCAACCCCAAGTGCAACTTTATCGGATTTAAGCACACGAGTAAGAACAATAGCATGATCAAGATCTTTTTGCAATTTAGCATGATCAACGTTGTATGACTCCTCAAGAGTCAAAAAAAGACCTCGCTCTTCCTCTAGAGCAATGGAAAGATCCGCAATCTCATCGGCATAGTCACGACTAAGTGCCTCCAACTTGGAGATAGTATCCTCATGTGACTCAATGATATCATTGGCCTCACCAAGTTGTTCCAAGAGAGCAACAAAGTGCTTTTTGGATTCTCCCTTGAGCTTACTCATGAACTTGGTAAACTCATTCTCATCAACTATCACCACCTCACTATCATGAACACAATCTAACAATGAAGGAGTAGTAATGATGGTGGTTTTGATTTTTGGGGTTACCTTGTTGATACCTTTGGCCATGAGGCACTTGGAAATGGTGTTCTCGTTGGGGGCACCGAAGAGAGACACCTTGGAGGGAGAAGATGTGGCAATGGCAATGGTCTCCATTGCCATCCCTCCTCCAGTTGTATCTTCCTCATCATCATCGGAGGGGTACTCTTCATGTGCCACCAAGCCATTTGGAGGATTCTTTTTTGGTGAAGTTGTTCTTGCTAGGGAAAGAATTGGCTTTGTCTTTACGAATGAGTTTTCCACCATTGTTGTCCCTCTTCTCATAAGACACCCCGCTACAAAATGACTCACGTTGCTGCAATTCTAGAAAGTACTCACTCGTGGCTTATTATTTGAGCAGCTTGAGTTGTTCTTTGAAAAGTTGGGCCTTGAGTTCATATTGTTGCTCCAAAATTACCTTGACGCAAGGGCCATGTTCTCATGGTAAGCATATTTGGTGTCCTTGGGGCAACTCTCCTCTTCTTCTTCTTCTTCTTCTTCTTCCGGAATGGCCTTGTCCCTCAAAGCAAGAGTCGATGAGATTTTCTTTGACCGGACACGAGCAAGGGCATTGTCGGCGGTCTTATTCATGATGTTCATGGCAATAAACTCATCCAACAATTCACTTGGGGTTAAAGTGTGAAAATCTGGCCTTTCACGAATCACGGAAGACATGGCCTTGTTGAAAGGCATAATGTCCTTGAGAAACTTGCGCTTGATCCAATTGTCATTCGTATCCTTGCTCCCATGGTCTTGGGGAGCAACCGCAAGAGTTGTCACCCTCCGGTAGAGATCACGCGGATCCTCATCTTCTAGCGTCACGAATTCATCGGCCTCATCAAGTACCACTTCAAAATTGGACCGTTGGATGCTTGAGCTTCCCTTGTACAAAGATACGATGTGATCCCAACAATCCTTTTCTAAAGTGAAGGGACGTAAGTGAGATAGATCTTCGGGAGGAACCGCATCTTGAAGGATGAACAAACCAGAGTGTTTGTATTGATTGTGCACTTCTTCGGGAGGAACCGCATCATGCGGGTATAAGCCTTGCTTAATGACTCTCCGAAGATTTGTTGAGACGTGATTCAAATGATACTTGATGCGGAAAACCCAATTAGCAAAATCACCCTTAACAAGCTTATGAGGAGGGCCAAAATTATTGATGCGCGGTGTAGGGACCGGTTCTCCATAGAGGAACCAAGGCAAAGGGTGATTTTGCTAATTGGGTTCCCGTCAAAACCCAATTAGAAAAATCAACCTTTGCCTTGGTTCCCCCTCAAACCGCATCATTCCGATAAGGAAGCAGCTAAAGGTACTCAATGACTCTCCAAGGCAAAGGTTCTCGTCCCATTCTTATCATGAGGGGTAGAAGTTTGAGTACCTTTAGCCGCTTCCTTGTCGGAATTGCCCTCCGACTCCGATGCAGTGGGATTAACCACAAGCAAAGGATCAGGAGTGGATTTCATCCCCTCAAGCAATTCTTTAAGCATAGACTTTACTTTGGTCATCATAGACGTCTTAAGTGTAGCCATAGCTTCATTGAAGTTATCTGTGTGATCGAAGTCAACTCTACGGCCTCGGGCACTTCCTCCTCGGTGTCAACCATAATGTTTGGGTCATGAAACCCTTAATAAACAGACGAGGCTCTGATACCAATTGAAAGGATCAATATGGTTGACTAGAGGGGGGTTGAATAGGCAACTAACAATTTTTAGCTTTTCTTCGAAAATTAGGTATAACAACAAATAGGTTGTCTAGATATGCAACTAGGTGAGCAACCTATATGATGCTAGCAATGAAAATAACAAGTGCAAGCAAAGGATATAACACAACAATAGCTTTCACAAAGTAAAGGAAAGAGATAACCACAAGTGGAGCCGGAGGAGATGAGGATGTGTTACAAAAGTTGCTTCCCGTTGAAGGGAAGTATGTCTCCATTGGAGCCGTGTCGAGGCACAATGCTCCCCAAGAATCCACTAGGGCCACCGTATTCTCCTCACGCCCTCACACAATGCGAGATGTCGTGATTCCACTAGTGGTGCCTTCTACTTCTTGAGCTTGCGTTGGTTTCTCCCTTGAAGAGGAAAGGGTGATGCAACACAATAGAGATAAGTATTTCCTCAATTAAGAACCAAGGTATCAATCCAGTAGGAGAAGAACACGCAAATCACCAATACCCACACAAACAATCAAACACTTGCACCCAACGTGATAAAGGGGTTGTCAATCCCTTCACGGTCACTTGCAAAGGTGAGATCTAATAAAGATAAATAAAGCTAAACAAAAGATAAAATATATTTCTGGGTTTTTTGGTTTATAGATCTGAAAATAAAAGATTGCAAAATAGTAGATCGGAAACTAATATGATGGAGAATAGACTCGGGGGCCATAGGTTTCACTATAGGCTTCTCTCTTGAAGGCAAATAATACGGTGGGTGAACAAATTACTGTCGAGCAATTGATAGAAAAGCGCAAAGTTCTGACGATATCCAAGGCAATGATTATGTAATATAGGCATCACATCCGTGTCAAGTAGACCGACTCCTTCCTGCATCTACTACTGTTACTCCACACATCGACCGACTCCTGCCTGATCTAGAGTATTAAGTTCATGAAGAACAGAGTAACAATTTAGGTAAGATGACATGATGTAGAGGAATAAACTCAAGCAATATGATGTAAACCCATCTTTTTATCCTCGATGGCAACAATGGAATACATGCCTCGCTACCCCTACTTTGTCACTGGGTGAGGACACCACAAGATTGAACCCAAAGCTACGCACTTCTCCCATTGCAAGAAAATCTAATCTAGTTGGCTAAACCAAACCAATAGTTCGAAGAGAATTACAAAGATATCAAATCATGCATATAAGAATTCAGAGAAGATTCAAATAATATTCACAGATAATTTGATTATAAATCCACAATTCATCGGATCTTGACAAACACACCGCAAAAGAAGATTACATCAGATAGATCTCGAAGAACATCAAGGAGAACATGGTATTTACAATCAAAGAGAGAGAATAAGACATCTAGCTACTAGCTATGGACCTGTAGGTCCGAGGTAAACTACTCACGCCTCATCAAAAGGGCAATAGAGTTGATGTAGATGCCCTCCGTGATCGAGTCCCCCTTCGGCAAGGTGCGGGAAAAGGCCCCAAGATGGGATCTCACGGGAACAGAAGGTTGCGGCGGTGGAGAAGTGTTTTCGTGGATGCTTCTGGTGTTTTCTGGAATATATGTGAATATATAGGGCCAAGGGCTAGGTCAGAGGAGTCCCGAGGGGGTAGCAAGGTAGGGGGGCACCCCCTCCTAGGGCGCGCCTCCACCTCTTGCCGCCGCCTCGTGGCTCTTCTGACTTCCACTCCAAGTCTCCTGGGTGTCTTTTGGTCCAAGAAAAATCATCGCGAAAGTTTTATTCTGTTTTGACTCCATTTGATATTCCTTTTCTGCGAAGCTCAAAACCAAGGAAAAAACATAAACTGGCACTAGGCTCTAGGTTAATAAGCTAGTCCCAAAAATAATGTAAAATAGCATACTAATGCATATAAAACATCCAAAATAGATAATATAATAGCATGGAACAATAAAAAATTATAGATACGTTGGAGACGTGTCTAGCATCCCCAAGCTTAATTCCTGCTCGTCCTCGAGTAGGTAAATGATAAAAATAGAATTTTTTATGTGGAATGCTACCTAACATATTTATCCATGTAATTTTTCTTTATTGTGGCATGAATATTCAGATCCATAAGATTCAAAACAAAAGTTCAATATTGACAAAAAAACAATAATACTTCAAGCATACTAACAAGGCAATTATGTCTTCTCAAAATAACATGGACAAAGAAAGTTATCCCTACAAAATCATATAGTCTGGCTATGCTCCATCTTCATCACACAAAATACTCAAATCATGCACAACCCAAATGACAAGCCGAGCAATTCTTTCATACTTTTGGTGTTCACAAACCTTTTCAACTTTCACGCAATACATGAGCGTGAGCCTTGGACATAACAATGTAGGTGGAATAGAATATGGTGGTTGTGGAGAAGACAAAAAAGAAGGAGATAGTCTCACATCAACTAGGCATATCAATGGGCTATGGAGATGCCCATCAATAGATATCAATGTGAGTGAGTAGGGATTGCCATGCAACGGATGCGCTAGAGCTATAAGTGTATGAAAAACTCAAAAAAAACTAAGTGGGTGCGCATCCAACTTGCTTGCTCACGAAGACCTAGGGCAATTTGAGAAAGCCCATCGTTGGAATATACAAGCCAAGTTCTATAATGAAAAATTTCCACTAGTATATGAAAGTGACAACATAGGAGGCTCTCTATCATGAGGATCATGGCGCTACTTTGAAGCACAAGTGTGGAAAAAGGATAGTAACATTGCCCCTTCTCTCTTTTCTCTCATCATTATTTTCGTTTGGCTTCGATGGCCTCTCTTTTTTGTTGTCTTCTTTGGCCTCTTTTATTTTTTCCTCACATAGGATGATGTCTACTAAACAACCTTCTTCTTGTAGACGTTTTTGGGCCTCCAGGTGAAGAGGTTTGTAGGATAGTAGCAAATTTCCCTCAAGCGGACGACCTAAGGTTTATCAATCCATGGGAGGCGTAGGATGAAGATGGTGTTGGGGAACGTAGTAATTTCAAAAATTTCCTACACACACGCAAGATCATGGTGATGCATAGCAACAAGAGGGGAGAGTGTTGTCCACGTACCCTCGTAGACCGAAAGCGGAAGCGTTAGCACAACACGGTTGATGTAGTCGTACGTCTTCACGATCCGACCGATCCAAGTACCGAACACATGGCATCTCCGAGTTCAAGACACGTTCAGGTCAATGACGTCCCACAAACTCCGATCCAGGAGAGCTTCACGGGAGAGTTCCATCAGCACGACGGCGTGATGATGGTGATGATGTTGCTACCGACGCAGGTCTTCGCCTAAGCACCGCTACGATATGACCGAGGTGGAATATGGTGGAGGGGGGCACCGCACACGGCTGGGAGAGATCAACAGATCAACTTGTGTGTCTATGGGGTGCCCCTACCCCTGTATATAAAGGAGCAAGGGGGGAGGAGGCCGTCCCTAGGAGGGGCGCGCCAAGGGAGTAGGATTCCTACTTCTAGTTGGAGTAGGTTTCCTCCTTTCCTAGTCCAACTAGGAGAAGGGGGGAAAGGGGGGAAGAGGAGAAGGAAGGGAGAGGGGGGCCGCGCCCCAAACCCCTTGTCCAATTCGGACTGGGCTTGGGAGGGGTGCGCGCCACCTCCTGGCTGCTGCCTCTCCTTCCCACTAAGGCCCATTAAGGCCCAATACTTCTTTCCCGTATTCCCGTAACTCTTCGGTACTCCGAAAAATACCCGAATCACTCGGAACCTTTCCGATGTCGGAATATAGTCGTCCAATATATTGATCTTTACGTCTTGACCATTTCGAGACTCCTCGTCATGTCCCCAATCTCATACGGGACTTCGAACTACCTTCGGTACATCAAAACATATAAACTCATAATATAACTTTCATCAAAACTTTAAACGTGCGGACCCTACGGGTTCGAGAACTATGTAGACATGACCAAGAAACGTCTCCGACCAATAACCAATAGCAGAACCTGGATGCTCATATTGGCTCCCACATATTCTACGAAGATCTTTATCGGTCAAACAGCATAACGACATGCGTTGTTCCCTTTGTCATCGTTATGTTACTTGCCCGAGATTCGATCGTCGGTGTCTCAATACCTAGTTCAATCTCGTTACCAGCAAGTCTCTTTACTCGTTCCGTAATACGTCATCCCGCAACTAACTCATTAGTTGCAATGCTTGCAAGGCTTATAGTGATGTGCATTACCGAGTGGGCCCAGAGATACCTCTCTGACAATCGGAGTGACCAATCCTAATCTCGAAATATGCCAACCCAACAAGTACCTTTGGAGACACCTGTAGAGCACCTTTATAATCACCCAGTTACGTTGTGACGTTTTGTAGCACATAAAGTGTTCCTCCAGTAAACGGGAGTTGCATAATCTCATAGTCATAAGAACATGTATAAGTCATGAAGAAAGCAACAGCAACATACAAAACGATCGAGTGCTAAGCTAACGGAATGGGTCAAGTCAATCACATTATTCTCCTAATGATGTGAACCTGTTAACCAAATGAAAACTCATGTCTATGGCTAGGAAACATAACCATCTTTGATCAACGAGCTAGTCAAGTAGAGGCATATTAGTGACACTCTGTTTGTCTATGTTCTCACACATGTATTATGTTTCTGGTTAATACAATTCTAGCATGAATAATAAACATTTATCATGAAATAAGGAAATAAATAATAAATTTATTATTGCCTCTAGGGCATATTTCCTTCAGTCTCCCACTTGCACTAGAGTTAATAATCTTGTTCACATCGCCATGTGATTTAACATCAATAGTTCACATCTTTATGTGGCTAACACCCATAGTTCACATCGACATGTGACCAACACTCAAAGGGTTTACTAGAGTCAGTAATCTAGTTCACATCGCTATGTGATTAACACCCAAAGAGTACTAAGGTGTGATCATGTTTTGCTTGTGAGATAATTTTAGTCAACGGGTCTGTCACATTCAGATCTGTAAGTATTTTGTAAATTTCTATATGTATCCAGATTGCTCCCACTTTCAATATGTATCCAGATTGAGACTTAGAGTCATCTGGATTAGTGTCAAAACTTGCATCGACGTAACCCTTTACAACGAAACTTTTTGTCACCTCCATAATCAAGAAACATATCCTTATTCCACTAAGGATAATTTTGACCACTGTTCAGTGATCTACTCCTAGATCACTATTGTACTCCCTTGCCAAAAATCACTATAGGGTATACAATAGATCTGGTACACAGCATGGCATACTTTATACAACCTATGGCTGAGGCATAGGGAATGACTTTCATTCTCTTTCTATCTTCTGCTATGGTCGGGCTTTGAGTCTTACTCAATTCCACACCTTGTAACATAGGCAAGAACTCTTTCTTTGACTATTCCATTTTGAACTACTTCAAAATATTGTCAAGGTATGTACTCATTGAAAAACTTATCAAGCATCTTGATCTATCTCTATAGATATTGATGCTCAATATGTAAGCAGCTTCACCGAGGTCTTTCTTTGAAAAACTCCTTTCAAACATTCCTTTATGCTTTGCAGAATAATTCTACATTATCTCTGATCAACAATATGTCATTCACATATACTTATCAGAAATGATGTAGTGCTCCCACTCACTTTCTTGTAAATACAGGCTTCACCGCAAGTCTGTATAAAACTATATGCTTTGATCAACTTATCAAAGCGCATATTCCAACTCCGAGATGCTTGCACCAGTCCATAGATGGATCGCTGGAGCTTGCATATTTTGTTAGTACCTTTAGGATTGACAAAACCTTCTCGTTACATCATATACAACTCTTCTCTAATAAATCCATTAAGGAATGCAGTTTTTTTTATCCATTTGCCAGGTTTCATAAAATGCGGCAATTGCTAACATGATTCGGACAGACTTAAGCATAGATACGAGGGAGAAACTCTCATCGTAGTCAACACCTTGAACTTGTCGAAAACCTGTTTTCGACAATTCTAGCTTTGTAGATAGTAACACTACTATCAGCGTCCATCTTCCTCTTGAAGATCCATTTAATCTCAATGGCTCGCCGATCAATGGGCAAGTCAATTAAAGTCCATACTTTGTTCTCATACATGGATCTCATCTCAGATTTCATGGCCTCAAGCCATTTCACAGAATCTGGGCTCATCATCGCTTCCTCATAGTTCGTAAGCTCGTCATGGTCAAGTAACATGACCTCCAGAACAGGATTACCGTACCACTCTGGTGCGGATCTCACTATGGTTTACCTACGAGGTTCAGTGGCAACTTGATCTGAAGTTCCTCACTAATTGGTGTAGTAGTCACAGGAACATATTTCTGTGATGAAATACTTTCCAATAAGGGAGCAGGTACAGTTACCTCATCAAGTTCTACTATCCTCCCACTCACTTCTTTCGAGAGAAACTCCTTCTCTAGAAAGGATCCATTCTTAGCAACGAATATCTTGCCTTCGGATTTGTGATAGAAGGTGTACCCAACATTTTCTTTTGGGTATCCTATGAAGACGCACTTCTCCGATTTGGGTTTGAGCTTATCAGGTTGAAACTTTTTCACATAAGCATTGCAACCTCAAACTTTAAGAAACAACAGCTTAGGTTTCTTGCCAAACCATAGTTCATACAGTGTCGTCTCAATAGATTTAGATGGTGCCCTATTTAACGTGAATGTAGTTGTCTCTAATGCATAACCCCAAAATGATAGTGGTAAATCGGTAAGAGACATCATAGATCGCACCATATCTAATAAAGTACGGTTACGACGTTCGGACACACCATTACATTGTGGTGTTCCAGTTGGCATGAGTTTGTGAAACTATTCCACATTGTTTTAATTGAAGACCAAACTCGTAACTCAAATATTCGCCTCTGCGATCAGATCGTAGAAACTTTATTTTCTTGTTATGATGATTTTCCACTTCACTCTGAAATTCTTTGAACTTTTCAAATGTTTCAGACTCATGTTTCTTCAAGTAGATATACCCATATCTGCTCAAATCATCTGTGAAGGTCAGAAAATAACGATACCTGCCGCGAGCCTCAACACTTATCGGACCTCATACATCAGTATGTATTATATCCAATAAGTCAGTTGCTCGCTCCATTGTTCTGGAGAATGGAGTCTTAGTCATCTTTGCCCATGAGGCATGGTTCGCAAGCATCAACTGATTCATAATCAAGTGATTCCAAAAGTCCATCAGCATGGAGTTTCTTCATGCGCTTTACACCAATATGACCTAAACGGTAGTGCCACAAATAAGTTGCACTATCATTATTAACTTTGCATCTTTTGGCTTCCATATTATGAAAATGTGTATCACCACGATCGAGATCCAACAAACCATTTTCATTGGGTGTATGACCATAGAAGGTTTTATTCATGTAAACAGAACAACAATTATTCTCTAACTTACATGAATAATCGTATTTTAATAAACATGATCCAATCATATTCATGCTCAACGCAAACACTAAATAACATTTATTTTAGGTTCAACACTAATCCCGAAAGTATAGGGAGTGTGCGATGATGATCATATCAATCTTGGGATCACTTCCAATACACATTGTCACTTCACCCTTAACTAGTCTTTGTTCATTCTGCAACCCCCGTTTCGAGTTACTACTCTTAGCAACTGAACCAGTATCAAATACTGAGGGGTTGCTATAAACACTAGTAAAGCACACATCAATAACATGTATATCAAATATAGCTTTGTTCAGTTTGCCATCCTTCTTATCTACCAAATACTTGAGGCAGTTCCGCTTCCAGTGACCAGTCCCTTTGCAGTTGAAGCACTTAGTTTCAGGCTTAGGTCCAGACTTAGGCTTTTTCACTTGAGCAGCAACTTGCTTGCCGTTCTTTTTGAAGTTCCCCTTCTTCCCTTTGCCCTTTTCTTGAAACTAGTGGTCTTGTTAACCATCAACACTTGATGCTCTTTCTTAATTTATACCTTCGTCGATTTCAGCATCGCGAAGAGGAGCTCAGGAATTATTTTTCTTCATCCCTTGCATATTATAGTTCATCACAAAGTTCTAGTAACTTGGTGATAGTGACTAGAGAATTCTATCAATTACTATCTTATCTGGAAGATTAACTCCCACTTGATTCAAGCAATTGTGGTACCCAGACAATCTGAGCACATGCTCACTAGTTGAGCTTATTCTCCTCCATCTTGTAGGCAAAGTACTTTCAGAGGTCTCATACCTCTCGACACGAGCATGAGTATGAAATACCAATTTCAAATCTTGGAACATCTTATATGCTCCATGGCGTTCAAAACATTTTTGAAGTCCTGGTTTTAAGCCGTAAAGCATGGTGCACTTAACTATCAAGTAGTCATCATACCGAGCTTTTGTCAAAAACGTTCATAACGTCTACATCTACTCCTGCAATAGGTTTGTCACCTAGCAGTGCATCAAGGACATAATTCTTCTGTGCAGCAATGAGGATAAACCGCAGATCACGGATCCAATCCGCATCATTGCTACTAACATCTTTCAACTTAGTTTTCTCTAGGAACATATAAAAAAATGAACAGGGAGCAACATCGCGAGCTATTGATCTACAACATAGATATGCTAATACTACCATGGCTAAGTTCATGATAAATTAAAGTTCAATTAATCATATTACTTAAGAACTCCCACTTAGATAGACATCCCTCTAATCCTCTAAGTGATCACGTGATCCATATCAACTAAACCATGTCCGATCATCACGTGAGATGGATCAGTTTCAATGGTGAACATCACTATGTTGATCATATCTACTAGATGATTCACACTCGACCTTTCGGTCTCAGTGTTCTGAGGCCATATCTGCATATGCTAGGCTCGTCAAGTTTAACCTGAGTATTCTGCGTGTGTAAAAACTGGCTTGCACCCGATGTAGATGGACGTAGAGCTTATCACACCCTATCATCATGTGGTGTCTGGGAACGATGAACTTTGGCAACGGTGCATACTCAGGGAGAACACTTTTATCTTGAAATTTAGTGAGAGATCATCTAATAATGCTACCGTCAATCAAAGCAAGATAAGATGCATAAAAGATAAACATCACATGCAATCAATATAAGTGATATGATATGGCCATCATTATCTTGTGCTTGTGATCTCCATCTTCGAAGCACCATCATGATCACCATCGTCACCGGTGCGACAACTTGATCTCCATCGTAGCATCGTTGTCGTCTCGCCATTCTTATGCTTCTATGACTATCGCTACCGCTTAGTGATAAAGTAAAACATTACATGGCGATTGCATTGCATACAATAAAGCGACAACCATATGGCTCCTGCCAGTTGCCGATAACTCGGTTACAAAACATGATTATCTCATACAATAAAATTTAGCATCATGCTTTGACCATATCACATCACAACATGCCCTGCAAAAACAAGTTAGACGTCCTCTACTTTGTTGTTGCAAGTTTTACGTGGCTGCTACGGGCTGAGCAAGAACCGTTCTTACCTACGCATCAAAACTACAACGATAGTTTGTCAAGTTAGTGTTGTTTTAACCTTCTCAAGGACCGGGCGTAGCCACACTCGGTTCAACTAAAGTTGGAGAAACTGACACCTGCCAGCCAGCTGTGTGCAAAGCACGTCGGTAGAACCAGTCTCGCGTAAGCGTACGCGTAATGTCGGTCCGGGCCGCTTCATCCAAAAATACCGCCGAACCAAAGTATGACATGCTGGTAAGCAGTATGACTTATATCGCCCACAACTCACTTGTGTTCTACTCGTGCATATGACATCATCGCATAAAACCTGGCTCGGATGCCACTGTTGGGGAACGTAGTAATTTCAAAAATTTCCTACGCACACGCAAGATCATGGTGATGCATAGCAACGAGAGGGGAGAGTGTTGTCCACGTACCCTCGTAGACTGAAAGCGGAAGCGTTAGCACAACGCGGTTGATGTAGTCGTACGTCTTCACGATTCGACCGATCCAAGTACCGAACGCACGGCACCTCCGAGTTCAGCACACGTTCATCTCGATGACGTCCCGCGAACTCCGATCCAGCGGAGCTTCACGGGAGAGTTCCATCAGCACGATGGCGTGATGATGGTGATGATGTTGCTACCGACGCAGGGCTTCGCCTAAGCACCGCTACGATATGAGCGAGGTGGAATATGGTGGAGGGGGGCACCGCACACGGCTAGGAGAGATCAACAAATCAACTTGTGTGTCTATGGGGTTCCCCTGCCCCCGTATATAAAGGAGCAAGGGAGGAGGAGGCCGTCCCTAGGAGGGGCGCGCCAAGGGAGTAGGATTCCTACTCCTAGTTGGAGTAGGTTTCCTCCTTTCCTAGTCCAACTAGGAGAAGGGGGGAAGAGGAGAAGGAAGGGAGAGGGGGGCCGCGCCCCAAACCCCTTGTCCAATTTGGACTGGGCTTGGGAGGGGCGCGTGCCACCTCCTGGCTGCTGCATCTCCTTCCCACTAAGGCCCATTAAGGCCCAATACTTCTTTCCCGTATTTCCGTAACTCCCCGGTACTCCGAAAAATACCCGAATCACTCGGAACTTTTCCGATGTCCGAATATAGTCGTCCAATATATCGATCTTTATGTCTCGACCATTTCGAGACTCCTCGTCATGTCCCCGATCTCATCCGGGACTTCGAACTACCTTCGGTACATCAAAACATATAAACTCATAATATAACTATCATCGAAACTTTAAGCGTGCGGACCCTACGGGTTCGAGAACTATGTAGACATGACCGAGACACGTCTCCGGCCAATACCAATAGCGGAACCTGGATGCTCATATTGGCTCCCACATATTCTACAAAGAGCTTTATCAGTCAAACCGCATAACAACGTACGTTGTTCCGTTCGTCATCGGTATGTTACTTGCCCGAGATTCGATCGTCGGTATCTCAATACCTAGTTCAATCTCGTTACCGGCAAGTCTATTTACTCGTTCCGTAATACATCATCCCGCAACTAACTCATTAGTTGCAATGCTTGCAAGGCTTATAGTGATGTGCTTTACCGAGTGGGCCCTGAGATACCTCTCCGATAATCGGAGTGACAAATCCTCATCTCGAAATATGCCAACCCAACAAGTACCTTTGGAGACACCTGTAGAGCACCTTTATAATCACCCAGTTACGTTGTGACGTTTTGTAGCACACAAAGTGTTCCTCCGGTAAACGGGAGTTGCATAATATCATAGTCATAGGAACATGTATAAGTCATGAAGAAAGCAATAGCAACATACTAAATGATCGAGTGCTAAGCTAACGGAATGGGTCAAGTCAATCACATCATTCTCCTAATGATGTGACCCCGTTAATCAAATGACAACTCATGTCTATGGCTAGGAAACATAACCATCTTTGATCAACGAGCTAGTCAAGTAGAGGCTTACTAGTGACACTCTGTTTGTCTATGTACTCACACATGTATTATGTTTCCGGTTAATACAATTATAGCATGAATAATAAACATTTATCATGAAATAAGGAAATAAATAATAAATTTATTATTGCCTCTAGGGCATATTTCCTTCAGATGGTCTCTCTCAAACAACCGTGCAACCAAATAGCAAAGAGTCTCTTGTGTCCCCAACACACCCAATACAATGGTAAATTGTATAGGTGCACTAGTTCGGCGAAGAGATGGTGATACAAGTGCAATATGGATGGTAGATATAGGTTTTTGTAATATGAAAATATAAAAATAGCAAGGTAGCAAGTGGTAAAAGTGAGCATAAACGATATTGCCATGCTAGGAAACAAGGCCTAGGGTTCATATTTTCACTAGTGCAAGTTCTCTCAACAATAATAACATAATTGGATCATATAACTATCCCTGAACATGCAACAAAGAGTCACTCCAAAGTCACTAATAGAGGAGAACAAACGAAGAGATTATTGTAGGGTACAAAACCACCTCAACGTTATTCTTTCCGATCAATCCATTGGGCTATTCCTATAAGTGTCACAAACAGCCCTAGAGTTCGTATTAAAATAACACCTTAAGACACAAATCAACCAAAACCCTAATGTCACCTAGATACTCCAATGTCACCTCAAGTATCCGCGGGTATGATTATTCGATATGCATCACACAATCTCAGATTCATCTATTCAACCAACACAAAGAACTTCAAAGAGTGCCCCAAAGTTTCTACCGGAGAGTCAAGAAGAAAACGTGTGCCAACCCCTATGCATAAGTTCACAAGGTCATAGAACTCGCAAGTTGATTACTAAAACATTGATCACGTGAAAGACATGCAAGACATACATCAAGTGTTCTCAAATCCTTAAAGGCTCAATCCGAAAAGATAACTTCAAAGGGAAAACTCAATTCATCACAAGGAGATAGAGGGGGAGAAACATCATAAGATCCAACTATAATAGCAAAGCTCGTGGTACATCAAGATCATGCCATATCAAGAACACGAGAGAGAGAGAGAGAGAGATCAAACACATAGCTACTGGTACATACCCTCGGCCCCGAGGGTGAACTACTCCCCTCCTCGTCATGGAGAACACCAGGATGATGAAGATGGCCACCGGTGATGATTCCCCCCTCTGGCAGGGTGCCGGAACAGGGCCCCGATTGGTTTTTGGTGGCTACAGAGGCTTGGGGCGGTGGAACTCCCGATCTAGGTTAAGTTCTGGAAGTTTGGGGATTTATAGGAGAGGTTGGCATCGAGAACAAGTCAGGGGGCCCCACAGGGAGTCCACGAGGCAAGGGCGCACTCCAGGGGAGTGGGTGCGCCCTCCACCCTCATGGGGCCCATGGGACTCTCCTCCGATAACTCATTGTTCAATGATTTTTTATTTTCCATAAAAAATCTCCGTCGATTTTCAGCGCATTTCGAGAACTTTTATTTCTGCACAAAAACAACACCACGGTAGTTCTACTGAAAACAACGTCAGTCCGGGTTAGTTCTAATCAAATCATACCAAAATCATGTAGAAATATTATAAACATGGCATGAATACATCAAAAATTATAGATACGTTGGAGACGTATCAAGCATCCCCAAGGTTAATTCCTGCTCGTCCTCGAGTAGGTAAATGATAAAAACAGATTTTTTGATGTGGAACATATTTATCAATGTAATCTTTTTTATTGTGCCAGAATATTCAGATCCGAAAGATTCAAGACAAAAGTTTAATATTGACATAAAAACAATAATACTTCAAGCATACTATAAAGGAATCATGTCTTCTCAAAATAGCATGGCCAAAGAAAGCTTATCCCTACAAGATCATATAGTTTTGCTATGCTCCATCTTCGTCACACAAAATATTCAAATTATGCACAACCCCGATGACAAGCCAAGCAATTGTTTTAAGTATTCTCAAACCTTTTCAACTTTCATGCAATACATGAGCGTGAGCCATGGACATAGCACTATAGGTGGAATAGAGGGGTGGTTGTGGAGAAGACAAAAAGGAGGAAGATGGTCTCACATCAACTAGGCGTATTAATGGGCTATGGAGATGCCCATCAATAGATATCAATGTGAGTGAGTAGGGATTGACATGCAACGGATGCACTAGAGCTATAAATGTATGAAATCTCAACAAAAGAAACTAGGTGGGTGTGGATCCAACTTGCTTTCTCACGAATACCTAGGGCATTTTGAGGAAGCCCATTATTGGAATATACAAGCCAAGTTATATAATGAAAATTCCCACTAGTATATGAAAGTGACAAAATAAGAGACTCTCTATCCTGAAGATCATGGTGCTACTTTGAAGCACAAGTGTGGAAAAGGATAGTAGCATTGTCCCTTCTCTCTTTTTCTCTCATTTTTTGGTTTGTCTTATTTGGCCTCACTTTTTTTCATTGGCTTCTTTGGCCTCTTATTTTTCCTCACACGGGAGAATGCTCTAATAATGATGATCATCACACTTCTATTTATTTACAAGTCAAGGATTACAACTCGATACTTAGAACAAAATATGACTCTATATGAGTGCCTCCGGCGGTGTACCGGGATGTGTAATGAATCAAGAGTGACATGTATGAAAAAATTATGAATGGTGGCTTTGCCACAAATACGATGTCAACTACATGATCATGCAAGGCAATATGAGATGGAGCGTGTCATAATAGATGGAATGGTGGAAAGTTGCATGGCAATATATCCCGGAATGGCTATGGAAATGCCATAATAGGTAGGTATGGTGGCTGTTTTGAGGAAGGTAAATGGTGGTTTTATGGTACCGGCGAAAGTTGCGCGGTACTAGAGAGGCTAGCAACGGTGGAAGGGTGAGAGTGCGTAGAATCCATGGACTCAACATTAGTCATAAAGAACTCACATACTTACTGCACAAATATACAAGTAATCAAGACCAAGAACTATGCGCATGCTCCTGGGGGGATAGATTGGTAGGAAAAGACCATCGCTCGTCCCCGACCACCACTCATAAGGAAGACAATCAAAGAAACACCTCATGCTTCAAATTTGTTACACAACGGTTACCACACGTGCATGCTACGGGACTTGGAAACCTCAACACAAGTATTTATCAAATTCACAACTACTCAACTAGCATGACTCTAATATCACCATCTTCATATCTCAAAACAATCATAAGGAATCAAACTTCTCATAGTATTCAATGCACTTTATATGAAAGTTTTTATTATATCCCTCTTGGATGCTTATCATATTAGGATTAAATTTATAGCCAAAGCAAATTACCATTCTGTTATAAAAGACTCTCAAAATAATATAAGTGAAGCATGAGAGATCAATAGTTTCTTCAAAATAAAACTACCCTCATGCTCTAAAACATATAAGTGAAGCACTAGAGCAACTGACAAACTACTCCGAAAGATATAAGTGAAGATCAATGAGTAGTCGAATAATTATGCAACTATGTGAAGACTCTCTAACATTTTAGAATTTCAGATCTTGGTATATTATTCAAACAGCAAGCAAAATAAAACAAAACAAAATGACGCTCCAAGCAAAACACATATCATGTGGTGAATAAAAATATAGCTCCAAGTAAGGTTACCGATGAACGAAGACGAAAGAGGGAATGCCATCCGGGGCGTCCCCAAGCTTAGGCTCTTGATTGTCCTTTAATATTACCTTGGGGTGCCTTGGGAATCCCCAAGATTAGGCTCTTTCCACTCCTTATTCCATAGTCCATCCAATCTTTACCCAAAACATGAAAACTTCACAACACAAAACTCAATAGAAAACTCATAAGCTCCGTTAGTATATGAAAATAAATCACCACTTTTGGTACTGTTGTGAACTCATTCTAAATTCATATTGGTGTAATATCTACTGTATTCCAACTTATCTATGGTTCATACCCTCCAATACTACTCATAGATTCATCAAAATAAGCAAACAAGACAATGAAAACAGAATCTGTCAAAAACAGAACAGTCTGTAGTAATCCGGAGAATTCGAATGCTTTTGTAACTCCAAACATTCTGAAAACTTAGAAAGACCAGGATAAAAAGTATATTGATCTACTGCAGTTGGAATTGGTATTTTATCGCTCCCTGGTAAAAAATGATAATTATTTTCGTGAGCGCATACTTTCTGTTTTTATCATCAAGATCAAACAACAATCACCCAAGAAGATCCCAAAGGCTTTACTTGGCACTTTATTGAAACAAAAGCTATAAAACATGATTACTACAGTATCTTAATAATTAGTACACAAAAAAACAGTAGGGGTAAATGTTGGGTTGTCTCCCAACAAGCGCTTTTCTTTATTGCTTTTCAGCTAGGCATGATGATTTCAATGATGCTCACATAAATGATAAGAATTGAAACATAAAGAGAGCATCATGAAGAATATAACTAGCTCATTTAAGCCTAACCCACTTCCTATGCATAGGGATTTTGTGAGCAAACAATTTATGGAAACAAGAATCAACTAGCATAGGAAGACAAAACAAGCATAACTTCAAGATTTTAAGCACATAGAGAGGAAATTTGATATTATTGCAATTCCTACAAGCATATATTCCTCCCTCATAATAATTTTCAGTAGCATCATGAATGAATTCAACAATATAACCATCAAATAAAGCATTTTTTTCATGATCTACAAGCATATAATTTCTATTACTCTCCACATAAGCAAATTTCTTCTCATGAATAGTAGTGGGAGAAAACTCAACAAAATAACTATCATGTGAGGCATAATCCAATTGAAAATTAAAATCATGCTAAAAAGTTTCATGGTTATCATTATTATTTATAGCATACATGTCATCACAATAATCATCATAGATAGCAACTTTGTTCTCATAATCAATTGGAACCTCTTCCGAAATAGTGGATTCATCACTAAATAAAGTCACGACCTCTCCAAATCCACTTTCATAATTATCACAATACGATTCAACACCCTCCAAAATAGTGGGATCATTAACTTCCTAAAGTTGACACTCTTCCAAACCCACTTTTATCAATATAATCATCATAAATAGGAGGCATGCTATCAGCATAATAAATTTGCTCATCAAAACTCTGGAGACTAAAAGTATCATCTTCGTTAAACATAGCATCCCCAAGCTTGGGACAAACATTAATTGCAGCAAATAAATTCTCAAACATGTCATTCTCATCAAACATAGCATCCCCAAGCTTGGGCATTTTCTTATCATAAGCATAATCACTCTCATCATTAATAGTATGGATAGCACCAATAGTATAGCAATTATCATCATCATAATGAGTAATAGGAGCAACATCATTTGGGAGGGATACCTTTTTTCCTTGGATTCTCCGTCTTTTCTTTTTCTTCTTCACATTATGTGTGGGTTTAATCCTCTTTTTTGAGCTCCTTATTAATGAGATTGTTTGAATAGAAGGCTCCTCCTCGTTACCTGATTCATCATAAGAAATAATAGGAGGATATTGGGAAGTCTCTTCCCTTTCATTAGTATTCTCTTCATCTTCTATTTGTTTTCATCTCTTTATGTAATTGGCAATATAAGGAATTTCAATGCAATTCACCACACAATACATATAAATTTCCTCTAGATCAAAATCAAGAACTGTCTCAAGGGCAAATTCTGGACTATCCTTAGTTATACGTTTCATTTCTTCATAACCCAGAAGCAAACTAAGTTCATTATGATGCGCAAGGGAAATCAAGTCATCACAATTTTTGGACATGATTCAATCATGCTCATCATTAAAAGATTTAGTGCCAAATATTTTAATGCATTCTTCTTCTAGCACTTGGGCACAATTTTCCTTTCCGTCATTTTCATGAAAGATATTAAAATGATGAAGCATATGAGGCAACCTCAATTTCATTTTTTATAGTTTTATTTTATAGACTAAACTAGTGATAAAACAAGAAACAAAAAGATTCGATTGCAAGATCTAAAGATATACCTTCAAGCGCTCACCTCCCCGGCAATGGCGCCAGAAAAGAGCTTGATGTCTACTACACAACCTTCTTCTTATAGACGTTGTTGGGCCTCCAAGTGCAAAGATTTGTAGGACAGTAGCAAATTTCCCTCAAGTGGATGACCTAAGGTTTATCAATCCGTGGGAGGCATAGGATGAAGATGGTATCTCTCAAACAACCGTGCAACCAAATAGCAAAGAGTCTCTTGTGTCCCCAATACACCCAATACAATGGTAAATTGTATAGGTGCACTAGTTAGGCAAAGAGATGGTGATACAAGTGCAATATGGATGGTATATATAGGTTTTTGTAATCTGAAAATATAAAAGCAGCAAGGTAGCAAGTGGTAAAAGTGAGCATAAACGGTATTGCAATGCTAGGAAACAAGGCCTAGGGTTCATACTTTCACTAGTGCAAGTTCTCTCAACAATAATAACATAATTGGATCATATAACTATCCCTCAACATGCAACAAAGAGTCACTCCAAAGTCACTAATAGCGGAGAACAAACAAATAGATTGTTGTAGGGTACGAAACCACCTCAAAGTTATTCTTTCCGATCAATCCATTGGGCTATTCCTATAAGTGCCACAAACAGCCCTGGAGTTCGTAGTAAAGTAACACCTTAAGACACAAATAAAACAAAACCCTAATGTCACCTAGATACTCCAATGTCACCTCAAGTATCCACGTGTATGATTATATGATATGCATCACACAATCTCAGATCCATCTATTCAACCAACACAAAGAACTTCAAAGAGTGCCCCAAAGTTTCTACCGGAGAGTCAAGACGAAAACGTGGGCCAACCCCTATACATAAGTTCACAAGGTCACAGAACTCGCAAGTTGATCACCAAAACATACAACAACTGGATCATGTGAATATCCCATTGTCACCATAGATAAGCACATGCAAGACATACATCAAGTGTTCTGAAATCCTTAAAGACTCAATCCGATAAGATAACTTCAAAGGGAAAACTCAATTCATCACAAGGAGATAGAGGGGGAGAAACATCATAAGATCCAACTATAATAGCAAAGCTCGCGGTACATCAAGATCGTGCCATATCAAGAACACGAGAGAGAGAGAGATCAAACACATAGCTACTGGTACATACCCTCAGCCCCGAGGGTGAACTGCTCCCTCCTCGTCATTGACAACGCCAGGATGATGAAGATGGCCATCGGTGATGATTCCCCCCTCCGACAGGGTGCCTGAACAGGGCCCCGATTGGTTTTTGGTGGCTACAAAGGGTTGCGGCGGCGGAACTCCCGTTCTAGGTTTTGTTCTGGAAGTTTGGGGATTTATAGGAGAGGTTGGCGTCGAGAAAAATTCAGGGGCCCCCATAGGGAGTCCACAAGGCAGGGGGCACGCCCCAAGGGGGTGGGCGCGCCCTCCACCCTCGTGGGGCCCATGGGACTCCACTCTGGTAACTCTTCGTTCTAGTAATTTTTATATTTTCTAGAAAAAATCTCCATCGATTTTCGGCTCATTCTGAGAACTTTTATTTCTGCACAAAAACAACACCACGGTAGTTCTGCTGAAAACATCGTCAGCCCGGGTTAGTTCTAATCAAATCATACCAAAATCATGTAGAAATATTATAAACATGACATGAATAGATAAAAAATTATAGATATGTTGGAGACGCATCATGGGACAATGCTCTAATAATGAAGATGATCACACTTTTATTTACTTACAACTCAAGAATTACAACTCGATACTTAGAACAAAAATATGACTATATATGAATGCCTCTGGTGGTGTACCGGGATGTGAAATGACTCAAGAGCAACATGTATAAAAAGTATGAAAGGTGGCCTTGCCACAAATATGATGTCAACTACATGATCATGGAAAGCAATATGACAATGATGAAGTGTGTCATAATAAATAGAACGGTGGAAGTTGCATGGCAATATATCTTGGAATGGCTATGGAAGCCATAATAGGTAGGTATGGTGGTTGTTTTGAGGAAGGTATATGGTGGGTCTAAGGTACCGGTGAAAGTTGTGCGGTACTAGAGAGGCTAGCAATGGTGGAAGGATGAGAGTGCGTATAATCCATGGACTCAACATTAGTCATAAAGAACTCACATACTTATTGCAAAAATCTATTAGTCATCAAAACAAAGTACTAAACGCATGCGCCTAGCAGGATTGATTGGTAGGAAAAGACCATCTCTTGTCCCCAACCGAAACTCATAAGGAAGACAATCATTAAATACCTCATGCTCCAACTTCGTTACATAACGGTTCACCATACGTGCATGCTACGGGAATCACAAACTTTAACACAAGTATTTCTCCAATCCACAATTACTCACTAGCATGACTCTAATATCACCATCTTTATATCTCCAAACAATCACAAGGAATCAAACTTCTCCTAGTATTCAATGCACTTTATATGAAAGTTTTTATTATATCCCCGTTGGATGCCTATCATATTAGGACTAAATTCATAACCAAAGAAAATTAGCTTGCTATCTAAAGAGACTCACAAAATAATATAAGTGAAGCATGAGAGTTCAACAATTTCTATAAAATAAAACCACCACCGTGCTCTAAAAAGATATAAGTGAAGTACTAGAGCAAAATTGCCTAGCTCAAAAGATATAAGTGATGCACATAGGTATTCTAATAAATCACGATTTATGCGTGTCCCTCTCAAAAGGTGTGTACAGCAAGGATGATTGTGGAAAACTAAAAAGCAAAGACTCATATCATACAAGATGCTCCAAGAAAAACACATATCATGTGGTGAATAAAAATATAGCCTCAAGTAAAGTTATCGATAGACGAAGAAGAAAGAGGGGATGCCTTCCGGAGCATTGATACGTCTCCATCGTATCAATAATTTTTTATTGTTCCATGCCAATATTCTACAACTTTTACATACTTTTGGCAAAAATTTATATGATTTTTCTTGGACTAACATAGTGATCCAGTGCCCAGTGCTAGTTCCTGTTTGTTGCATGTTTTTTGTTTTGCAGAAAATCCATATCAAACAAAGTCCAAACGCGATAAAAACTTATGGAGATTTTTTTGGAATATATGTGACTTTTGGGAAAAAGAATCAACGTGAGACGATCCCCGAGGGGGCCACAAGGCAGGGGGGCGTGCCCTGGGCCCTTGTGGACACCCCGTAAGGCGGTTGGTGCCCTTCTTCGGCCGCAAGAAAGCTAATATCCAGGTAAAAATCGTGTTAAAATATCAGCCCAATCGGAGCGACGGATCTCCGGGATTTAAGAAACAGTGAAAGGCCAGAAATAGAGAGCGCAGAAACAGAAGGAAACAGAGAGAGAGCGATGCAATCTCGGAGGGGCTCCCGCCCCTCTGCCGCCATGGAAGCCATGGACCAGAGGGGAAAACCTTCTCCCATATAGGGGGAAGGTTAAGGAAGAAGAAGAAGGAGGGGGGCTCTCTCCCCCTCTCTCCCGGTGACGCCGGAACGCCGTCAAGGCCATCATTGTGACGGCGATCTACACCAATAAATTCGCCGCCGTCATCACCAACTCTCTCCCCCTGTATGCAGCTGTGTAACACCTCTTCTCCCCTCTGTAATCTCTACTTAAACATGGTGCGCAGTGCGATATATTATTTCCCAATGATGTATGGCTATCCTATGATGTTTGAGTAGATTCATTTTGTCATATGGGTTAATTGATGATCGTGATTGGTTTGAGTTGTATGTTTTATTATTGGTTCTGTCCTATGGTGATCTCCGTTTCGTGCAAGCGTGAGGGATCCCCGATGTAGGGTTTGCAATATGTTCATGATTTGCTTATGGTGGGTTGCTAGAGTGACAGAAGCTTCAAACCAAGTAAGTAGGTTGCTTGCGTATGGGAGTAAAGAGAACTTGATACTTTAATGCTATGGTTGGGTTTTACCTTAATGATCTTTAGTAGTTACGAATGTTTGCTGGACTTCCAATCATAAGTGCATATGATCCAAGAAGAGAAAGTATGTTAGCTTATGCCTCTCCCTCATATAAAATTGCAATAATGATTACTGGTCTAGTTATCGATTGCCTAGGGACAAATAACTTTCTTGTAACAAAAAGCTCTATACTAAAACTAACTTAGTTGTTTCTTTATCTAAACAGCCCCTAGTTTTTATTTATGTGTTCTTTATTATCTTGCAAACCTGTCCCTTTACGCCTACAAAGTACTTCTAGTTTCATACTTGTTCTAGGTAAAGCGAACGTAAAGTGTGCGTAGAGTTGTATCAGTGGTCGATAGAACTTGAGGGAACATTTGGTCTACCTTTAGCTCCTCGTTGGGTTCAACACTCTTACTTATCGAAAGAGGCTACAACTGATCCCCTATACTTGTGGGCTATCAAGACCTTTTTCTGGCACTGTTGTTGGGGAGCAATAGCGTGGGGTGAATATTATCGTGTGTGCATGTTTGCTTTATTACTAAGTAGATTTTATTTGTTGTTCTAAGTTGTTCTCTATCTTTGGTTATGGATATGGAACACGAAACACCAAAAAAATTAGGTTTACTTGCTACTCATGGAGATGGGGAATCTCCTAAAACCCTCGATGCTCATTATGTGAAAGATATTATGCACTACTTTAATAATCCTGAGAAAACCCCATTCAATTATATAATGGGAGACACATTGGATCAACGTGAATACTTTAGGGATTATCGCTTGAATCAAAAAGGGAAACTGTTATGGGATGAAATTCATATGTTGCATTGGTATCCTTGGAATTTATGCTTGAGATATGATTATACTTGTTGCTCTAGGATGAAGGCTCCACACCTTCCCTTTTCATGTCAATTTAGTGTTAATCAAACCTTGGTTTCTTATGCTAATGGTATTTATGATTATTATGATGTGGAACGAATAGAAGAATTCGTTGCTTTTAAGGGTGCTTATGAAACTGAATCTTTGTTTGAAAAGTATGAAGCTTTTGATGATGATTTTTATAGGCCTAATTTTTTGCTATACTTAAATATTGGTATGAGAATTATGAATATAATGCCGATATTGATGCATTTATTGAGAAAGTCTTTGTTGTCCAAGAAGAGACTAATATTTTGCAGGAAACTATGTAAGAAGAAAATGATGACACTATGAGCTCATTAGATGAAAAAGATGAAGAGGAGAGCGAAGAACAAAAGGAGGAAGAGAGGATAAGCTACGCGTGCCCACCTTCTAATGATAGTAACTCTTCAACTCATACATTGTTTAATTCCCTTTGTGCTTATCTAGGGATGAATGATATGATGATTACTATGATCCCTTGGATTGGTTTGAAATATCCCATTTGATGAACTTGATGCTTGCTATGCTTGTGGCCATGATGCCAATATGAATGATGCTTATGGAGATGAACTTGCTATAGTTCCTTATGTTAAGAATGAAATTGTTGCTATTGCAGCCACACATGATATTCGTATTGTCTTTTTGAATTCTCCCAACTACACTATACCGGAGAAGTTTTCGCTTATTAAGGATTATATTGATGGGTTGCGTTTTACCGTTACACGTGATGATTTTGATAAAAAACATATGCATGTGCTTGCTGCTCCTACTTGCAATTATTATGAGAGAGGAACTACATCTCCGCCTCTCTATGTTTTCAATCCAATAAAATTGCAAGAAACTGTTTATGCTATGTATTGGCCTTTACTTAATGTGCATGAATTGTTCTTTTATGACATGCCCATGCATAGGAAGAGAGTTAGACTTCATTGTCGTGTTATATATGTTATTTTGTGCTCACTACAAAATTATAAATCATTGTTAATTAAAATTGGCTTCGATATACCTTGGGGTCCGGGTGGATCCATTACTTGAGCACTATATGCCTAGCTTAATGGCTTTAAAGAAAGCGCTGCCAGGAAGACAACTCGGAAGCTTTAGAGATTCATTTTATTCTGTTGGGTGCTTTTAAAAAGTTTAAAAACAAAAAAATAAAGCGGAGAGCCTAAAACTTTTTTAAAAAGAAAAGTGAAAGTAAGAAAGACGAGCATCGTTGAAATGGGAGCTAGCCTTGAACTTTGTTCATGCCCATGGAAACTTTGTGAACCTTGATTAGAGAAAATTTTCAATAAAAATAATTATCCCCTTGTACAAATCCGTTGTATTGTAAAAATAATGTGCCAAGATTTTCCTTTAGGATGATTAGATTGATTGTTTGGTGTGTGCAGTGCAAAAACAAAAACTTTGGCTGTGGTGTGTGAATTTTCATTTTTTTACTGAACATTGAATGTTTCTGAATTGTTTTGCAAAATACTTATATACAAATTGTTTATTTTTTCCTAATTTTTCAGAATTTTTGGAGTTAAAAAAGTATGGTAGATGTTCAAATTACTACAGACTATCTTGTTTAAGACAGATTTTGTTTTTGATGCATTGTGTTGCTAGTTTTGATGAAACTATCGATTTTATTGGTGGTATAGGGCATGGAGAAGTTATAATACAATAGCTACAATACAAAAATAAAATATGAATGAGTTTGCAATAGTACTTGAAGTGGTGATTTATTTTATTATACTAACAGATCTCACGTGGGTTTTGTTAAGTTTTGTGTGATTAAAGTTTTCAAGTTTTGGGTGAGATCACGATGGATGAAGGAATAAGGAGTGGCAAGAGCCTAAGCTTGGGGATGCCCGAGGCCTCCCAATGTAATTTTCAAGGACTCCTAAGCAACTAAGCTTGGGGATGCCCCGGAAGGCATCCCCTCTTTCTTCTAACGTCCATCGGTAATTTTACTTGGAGCTATATTTTTATTCGTCACATGATATGCGTAAATCTTGGAGCGTCATGTGCTTTTTATTTTTATTTTAATAATGCAACATGCTGGTATGAGATAGTCCTTGGTTGATTTATAGAATGCTTCATGCACTTCACTTATATCTTTTGAGTATGGCTTTATAGAATGCTTCATGTGCTTCACTTATATCATTTGAAGTTTGGATTGCGTGTTTCTCTTCACATAGAAAACCACCATTTGTAGAATGCTATTTTTCTTCACTTATATTTGTTAGAGAGTGGGCATATATTTTGTAGAAAGAATTAAACTCTCTTTCTTCACTTATATCTATTTAGAGAGTCATCAGGAATTGGTCATTCACATGGTTAGTCATAAAATCCTACATAACTTGTAGATCACTGAATATGATATGTTTGATTCCTTGCAATAGTTTTGTGATATAAAGATGGTGATATTACAGTCATGCTAGTGATTAATTGTGGATTGATAGAAATACTTGTGTTGAGGTTTGTGATTCCCGAAGCATGCACGTATGGTGAACCATTATGTGATGAAGTTGGAGCATGATTTATTTTATGATTTTCTTCCTTATGAGTGATGGTCAGGGATGAGCGATAGTCTTTTCCTACCAATCTATCCCCCTAGGAGTATGCGTGTAGTACTTTGTTTCGATAGCTAATAGATTTTTGCAATAAGTATGTGAGTTCTTTATGAATAATGTTGAGTCCATGGATTATACACACTCCCCCCTTCCACCATTGCTAGCCTCTTCGGTACCGTGCATTGCCCTTTCTCACCTCAAGAGTCGGTGCAAACTTCGCCAGTGCATCCAAACCCCGTGATATGATACACTCTGTCACACAAAAGCCTCCTTATATCTTCCTCAAAATATCCACCATACCTACATATCATGGCATTTCCATAGCCATTCCGAGATATATTGCCATGCAACTTCCATCATCATCATATACTTGACTTGAGCATTCATTGTCATAAGATAGCTAGCATGATATTTTCATGGCTTGTCCATTTTTTTGATATCTTTGCTATGCTAGATCATTGCACATCCTGGTACACCGCTAGAGGCATTCACATAGAGTCATGTTTTGTTCTAGTATTGAGTTGTAAGTACATAAAAGTGTGATGATCAACATTATTAGAGCATTGCCCAAGTGAGTAAAGGATGATGGAGACTATGATTTCCCCACAAGTCGGCATGAGACTCCAGACGAAAAAAAATAAAAATAAAATAAAAAAGAGGCCAAAAAGGAGAGCCCAAAAAAAAGAAAAAAAGAAAAAAAATGAGAGAAAAAGAGAGAAGGGGCAATGCTACTATCCTTTTACCACACTTGTGCTTCAGAGTATCACCATATTCTTCATATAGAGAGTCTCTTGAGTTATCACTTTCATATACTGGTGGGAATTTTCATTATAGAACTTGGCAAGTATTTCCGATGATGGGCTTCCTCAAATGCCCGAGGTCTTCATGAGCAAGCAAGTAGGATGCACACCCACTTACTTTTTAGTTTGAGCTTTCATACACTTATAGATCTTAGTGCATCCGTTGCATGGCAATCCCTACTCCTCACATTGACACCAATTGATGGGTATCTCCATAGCCCGTTGATTAGCCGTGTTGATGTGAGACTTTCTTCCTTTTTGTCTTCTCCACACAACCCCCACCATCATATTCTATTCCACCTATAGTGTTATATCCATGGCTCACGCTCATGTATTGCGTGAAAGTTGAAAAGGCTTGAGAACATTAAAAGTACGAAACAATTGCTTGGCTTGTCATCGGGGTTGCGCATAATGAAATACTTTGTGTAATGAAGATGGAGCATAGCCAGACTATATGATTTTGTAGGGATAATTTTATTTTGCCATGTTATTGTGAGAAAGACATGATTGCTTTATTAGTATGCTTGAAGTATTATTCTATTAATTTGAAATGATAGACTATTGCTTTGAATCACTCGTGTCTTAATATTCATGCCATGATTAGATTATATGATCAAGATTATGCTAGGTAGCATTCCACATCAAAAAATATCTTTTTTATCATTTACCTACTCGAGGACGAGCGAGAATTAAGCTTGGGGATGCTGATATGTCTCCGTCATATCTATAATTTTTGATTGTTCCATGCCAATATTCTACAACTTTTACATAATTTTGGCAACAATTTATATGATTTTCTTGGACTAACATATTGATCTAGTGCCCAATGCTAGTTTTTTGTTGCATGTTTTTTGTTTCGCAGAAAATCCATATCAAACGGAGTCCAAATGCGATAAAAACTTATGGAGATATTTTTTTGGAATATATGTGATTTTTGGGAAAAAGAATCAATGTGAGACAATGCCCGAGGGGGCCACAAGGCAGGGGACGTGCCCCAGGGGGTAGGGCGAGTCCTAGGACCTTGTGGCCACCCCGTAAGGCGGTTGCTTCCCTTCTTCGGCCGCAAGAAAGCTAATATCTGGATAAAAATTGTGATAAAATTTCAGCCCAATCGGAGTTACGGATCTCCGGGAATTGAAGAAATGGTGAAAGGCCAGAAACAAAGAGAGCAAAAAACAGAAGGAAGTAGAGAGAAATCCAATCTCGGAGGGGATCCCGCCCCTCAGCCGCCATGTAGCGACCCGACCTCAAACGGTCAAGTCTCTGTGCTTTAGTGTCATTCCTAGACGGTAATGCTGACACACACAGTACTCGAGGATTTATAACAGAGTAGCAATCACACACTTATAAACCGAATGTCTCAAAAGAGAACTTATTACAATAAATATGGCTTAAGGCCATCTAACACGATAACAGCGGAAGGCTTGGAAGATAAAGTGAGTCCATCAACTCCAACGGCATAGCTGAGCTGCACGACAACAACCTAACGAACCTTACTCCTCGTCTGAAAAGTCTGCAACATAATACGTTGCAGCCCGAAAACGGGTCAGCACATGGAATATGCTGGCAAAGTACCACAGTAGAGCAAGAACAGAATAATACTATCACTACATGCATATTTGGCTGGTGGAAAGCTCTATGGTTACAATTTTTGCGAAAAGCCAATTTTTCCCTACAACAATGGAATAGATTTTATTTGACTATCATGGTAGTTGAAACATCATTGATAAGGTTCCTCCAACTCAATCCCAATTAAAGTAATTATCAACCCAACAATATTAAGTTTAAAAGTGATGGGATACTTAAGATACTCCAAGTACTAGATACTCAAGATTGTCCATAATCGGGGACACGGCTAACCATGATTAGTTTATACACTCTGCAGAGGTTTGCGCACTTTTCCCCACAAGACTCGATCGCCTCCATTGAATTTCTTACACTACATGGTGTTTGAGAAACGGATGACCGAGACACAGTCTTTTAGAAACATTAACTCTCTACTCCAGGCAGACCATACCAAATCTACAACCCACTACCTGCTGATCTACCTCTTCGAGAGCTTCACGTAACTTACTCAACTATGCTAGAGCCCATAATAGCTTGTGGCTGCACACGGAAGTTTCTAGCATGAATCATCTCAGTTCCCTTTGAGCCTGGGTGGCGGTCCATAGGAAAATCACACGAAACCCCGGGATTTCCAAAAATACAGGCAACACTGGGTTCTCCAGGTGCCTCAATCCACCCAAATGTGTATTCAAGTTTCCACCTTAAGTTGAACCATTAATTAACAATCTCACATCTGTCATGGATTTCACTCACCCAAACCACGTCTACGAGCATAACATAGCAATATAAGCATCGCGTAAAAGTAACTCCCAAGGGTTTGAATGTAGCAGGGCAATAGGTTCTACCTCATCAACTACTTCCCAACCCACATGTTAATGGCATCCTAATCATGCAATGTTTGAGGATTGAACTAATGCAATAAAACTGGGTATGGAAAAAGTATGATCAATGTGTTACTTGCCTTGCTGACGATCCGCGAAACCTAGGGACTCGATGTAGCACGCTTCGCACTCCGGGAATTCTATCGCAAACAAACAATAGCATACATAAGCAATCAAGCAAAGAAACACGGGTAAATCTCAAATAAGAAGAGATTGACCGGAAAGTTCAACTTAAGAACTCCGGTTTGCAAAAAGAATCAAATCAAACGGAGCAACAAAACTCAAACGGCGAAAGAAAACAAGATCCGTTTACTAATCTAGACTAAGGTCAAATTTTACAGTAGAAAATTCTTGTTTAAGTTGATTTAAACAGAAAGAGGGTCTCGAGACGAAGATCTAGGCGCTTGAATTGCCTGATTCCGACAAATGAGCGAAAAGATTATCTGAAACGAAAATCGGATCAGAAATCGTGATTGAAAATAATCGCGGAAAAATCCGATAAAAGAAAACTGATGAACAGGCTAACGAACGAGCGTTCATTGTCTGTAGCTAACGAGCGAAAACCGTTCGTTTAAACAAACGTACGGACGAACATCCGCTAAATAGAAAAACCGGGAAAACCAGCGAACCGATCTAAAAAAATGAACTAGGGTTTTTCTAAAAAAACCGAATCAGTTTTCAAAAAAAAAAACCGGCGGCGGCGAGACGACTACCTCATCGGGTCTGGCGAGACGCGGGGCTCCGGCGGCGGGGCTGCGGCTTGCGGGGCGAGGCGAGGGGCGGCGGCGGCGCTGCGGCGGCGACGAGGCGCGGGGCGAGGCACGGCTAGGCGGCGCGGCTCGCGGGCGGGTTGGGTGGTGGTGGTGGGAGGGGGAGGTATATAAAGGAGGGGGGTGCTTGGAGGAGGGGCCAAGGCGGCGGCGGAGGAGTCCGGCTCGGACTCCTGTCCGAGTCGGCGGCGGCGGCGCGCGTGCGTCCTGGATGAGACGGCAGCGCGGGAGATGGGCCGGCCCGGCTGGGTTTCGGCCCAGTCGGCGCCCGAAGTTTTTTTTAAAACAATTCTGCCGAACAGAAATAAATCCTAGAAAATAAAATAAAAAACTAAAAATGCCAAAACAAATTTTCATCGTCTAAATAAAATATTTAGAGCGAGATGAACATTTTCTTGGCCCTACAATGCAATTTTAAAAACATGCGATTTTTCTAATGCAAACAAAATTGCAATAAAATCCGAATAAAATCAAATATTTGATTTGAATATTTTTCCTCCAATATTTCATTTATTTTGGAGAAGTCATATTATCTCCTCTCTTATATTTTGATATGAAATATTTTTCGAAGAGAAAAATAATTAAAACCAACCTCCTCGTTTCAATATTTGATAAAAATCAAATTTGAAAACCGGGAAATCCCCAACTCTCTCCGAGGGTCCTTGAGTTGCTGAGGATTTTCGAGGATCGCGAGACGAAAATGCAATGAAATATGATATGCAAGAATGATCTATGTATAACATTCCAAATTGAAAATTTGGGATGTTACACGCCATGGTTGCCATGGACCAGAGGGTAAACCCTTCTCCTATCTAGGGGGAAGGTCAAGGAAGAAGAAGAAGGAGGAGGGATCTCTCCCCCCTCTCTCCCGATGGCATCGGAACACCGCCGGGGCCATCAACGTGACGGCGATCTACACCAACAACTTTGCAGCCGTCATCACCAACTCCCCCCCTCCATGAAGCGATGTAACACCTCTTATCCCCGTGGTAATCTCTATTTAAACATGGTGCTCAACACTATATATTATTTCCCAATGTTGTATGGCCATCCTATGATGTTTGAGTAGATCCATTTTGTCCTATGGGTTAATTGATGATCGTGATTGGTTTGAGTTGTATGTTTTATTGTTTTGTCCTATGGTGCTCTCCATGTCATGCAAGCGTGAGGGATCCCCTCGTAGGGTTTGCAATATGTTCATGATTTTCTTACGGTGGGTTGCTAGAGTCACAGAAGCTTAAACCCGAGTAAGTAGGTTGTTTGCGTATGGGAGTAAAGAGGACTTGATATGTATGTTAGCTTATGGCTCTCCCTCATATAAAATTGCAATAATGATTGCCGGTCTAGTTATCGATTGCCTAGGGACAAATAACTTTCTTGTGACAAAAATCTCTCTAGTAAAACTAACTTAGTTGTTTCTTTATGTAAGTAGCCCCTAGTTTTTATTTACATGTTCTTTATTATCTTGCAAACCTATCCCTTTACACCTACAAAGTACTTCTAGTTTCATACCTGTTCTAGGTAAAGCGAACGTAAAGTGTGTGTAGAGTTGTATCGGTGGTCGATAGAACTTGAGGGAACATTTGTTCTACCTTCAGCACCTCGTTGGGTTCGACACTCTTACCTATAGAAAGAGGCTACAACTGATCCCTATACTTGTGGGTTATCAGGCATCCCCAAGCTTTGGCTCTTGGTTGTCCTGGAATGTTACCTTGGGGTGCCTTGGGCATCCCCAAGCTTAGGCTCTTGCCACTCCTTATTCCATAGTCCATCAAATCTTTTGCCCAAACCTTGAACATGTCACAACACAAAACTCAACAGAAAATATCATGAGATCCGTTAGTATAAGAAAATAAACCACCACTTATGGTACTATTGTGAAATTATCCATGGTTCATACCCTCGATACTACCCATAGATTCATCAAAATAAGCAAACAACACAAACAAAACAGAATCTGTCAAAAACAGAACAGTGTGTAGCAATCTGGTACTCTCAAATACTTATGTAACTCCAACAATTATGAAAAATTAGGACAACCTAGGCAATTTGTATATTAATCTTCTGCAAAAATAATAAGTATTTTATCATGCTTCTTCTAAAAATGAGAATTTTTTTCCTGAGCGCAAACGTTTCTGTTTTTTAGCAAGATCAAATCAACTATCACCGTAAGCTATCCCAAAGGTCTTACTTGGCACAAACACTAATTAAAACACAAAAACACATCTAACTAGGGGCTAGATGAATTATTTATTTCAAAATAGGACAAAAAAGGAAAGAACCAAAATAAAATTGGGTCGCCTCCCAACAAGCGCTATTGTTTAACGCCCTTAGCTAGGCATTGATAATATTAATGATGCTCACACGAAATATAGCAATTGAAACACGAAGAGAGAATGATATAGCAAGTGAAAAACACATCTAAGTCTAACATACTTCCTATTCATAGGCATCTTATAGGCAAACAAATTATCAAGGCAAGCAAAAACTAACATATACAAGGGAGAAGAAAGAAACAATAGCAATCTCAACATAACAAGAGGTAATTTAGTAACATGAAAATTTCAACAACCATATTTCTCATAATAATTACATGTAGGATCATAATCAAATTCAACAATATAACTATCACATAAAATATTCTCAACATGATCCACATGCGTGCAAAGTTGATACTCTTCCAAAATAGTGGGATTATCATCAAATAAAGTCATGACCTCTCCAAACCCACGTTTATCAAAAACTTCATAAGATCTAACATTTTCCAAATATGTGGGATCTAAAGTTGACACTCTTCCAAACCCACTTTTAATATTATTGCAAACATTATTATTAATCTCATATTCATCATGGAGCTTAAATAAATTTTCAAGATTATAAGAAGAATCACCCCAATCATAATCATTGCAACAAGTAGTGGACATAGAAAAACTAGCATCCCGAAGCTTAGGGTTTTGCATATCATTAACACAATTGACATTAAAAGAACTTATGATAATATCATTGCAAGAATGGTTTTCATTAAAGGAGTTATCGTGAATCACTTCATAAATTTATTCTTTCAACACTTCATCACAATTTTCAGATTCATGAATTTCAAGCAAAACCTCATAAAGATAATCCAGTGCACTCAACTCATTAGCAATTGGTTCATCATAATTGGATCTCTTAAAAAGATTAGCAAGTGGATGAGGATCCATAAACTCTTTGCTTCTGATTTTCAATAAACACACAATTATACCAAGCAAACGAGCAAACAAACCAAGTAAGACATAAGGGCAAACAAAAAGACGAACGAAAGAAGGGCGGAGAAAAGGGAAAATCTTTTCAAAAATTGTTTTAGAAGTGGGGGAGAGGAAAACGAGAGGCAAATTGAGAATAATGTGATGCAAGAGATGAGAGTTTATGATGGGTACTTGGTAGGCTTGACTTGGCGTAGATCTCCCAGGCAACGGCGCCAGAAATTCTTCCTACTACTTCTTGAGCTTGCATTGTTTTTTCTCTTAAAGAGGAAAGGGTGATGCGGCATGGTAGAAATAAGTATTTCCCTTAGTTAAGAACCAAGGTATCAATCCAGTAGGAGAAGAACGTCCAAATCACCAATACCTGCACAAACAATCAAACACTTGCACCCAACGCGATAAAGGGGTTGTCAATCCCTTCATGGTCACTTGCAAAGGTGAGATCTGATAAAGGTAAATAAAATGAAACAAAGGGCAATTTTTTCCTTCGGTTTTTTGGTTTATAGATCTAAAAATAAAAGGTTGGAAAATAGTAGATCGGAAACTAATATGATGGAAAATAGATCCGGGTCTATAGGTTTCACTAGAGGCTTCTCTCTTGAAGGCAAATAATACGGTGGGTGAACAAATTACTGTCGAGCAATTGATAGAAAAGCGCAAAGTTAAGACGATATCCAAGGCAATGATTATGTAATATAGGCATCATGTCCGTGTTAAGTAAAACGACTCCTGCCTGCATCTACTACTATTACTCCACACATCGACCGACTCCTGCCTGTATCTAGAGTATTAAGTTCATGAAGAACAGAGTAACGCTTTAAGTAAGATGACATGATGTAGAGGAATAAACTTAAGCAATATGATGTAAACCCAATCTTTTTATCCTCGATGGCAACAATACAATGCATGCCTCGCTACCCCTACTTTGTCACTGGGTGAGGACATCACAAGATTGAACCCAAAGCTAAGCACTTCTCCCATTGCAAGGAAAACCAATCTAGTTGGCCAAACCAAACCGATAGTTTAAAGAGAATTACAAATATATCAAATTATGAATATAAGAATTCAGAGAAGATTCAGATAATATTCATAGATAATCTAATTATAAATCCACAATTCATCGGATCTCGACAAACACACTGCAAAAGAAGATTACATCGTATCAATCTTCAAGAACGGTATTGAGAATCAAAGAGAGAGAAGAAGCCATCTAGCTACTAGCTATGGACCCGTAGATTTGAGGTAAACTACTCACACTTCATAGGAAGGGCAATATAGTTGATGTAGATGCCCTCCGTGATCGAATCCCCCTTCGACAAGTTGCCGGAAAAGGCCCAAAGATGGGATCTCATGGGAACAGAAGGTTGTGGCGGTGGAAAAGTGTTTTCGTGGATGCTTCTGGTGCTTCTGGAATATATGTGAATATATAGGGCCAAGGGCTAGGTCAGAGGAGTCATGAGGGGGTGGCAAGGTAGGGCACACCCTCCACCCTTGCCGCCACCTCGCGGCTCTTCTGACTTGGACTCCAAGTCTCCTGGGTGTTTTTTGGACCAAGAAAAATCATCGCAAAAGTTTTATTCCGTTTGATATTCCTTTCATGCGAAGGTCAAAAACAAGGAAAAACAGAAACTGGCACTGGGCTCTAGGTTAATAAGTTAGTCCCAAAAATAATATAACATAGCATATTAATGCACATAAAACATCCATAGTAGATAATATTATAGCATGGAACAAAGAAAATTTATAGAGACGTTGGAGACGTACCAGGTTCCTTGGAGGCGGTGACCCAACCTTTATAAATAAGGTTGGGGCAATCTCCACAACTTGATTGGAGGCTCCCAACAACACCACGGAGCTTCACCACAATGGAATGTGGCTCTGAGGTGAACTCAACCGTCTAGGGTGCTCAAACACCCAAGACTAACAAGATCCGCAAGGGATTAGTGGGGGGAATCAAATTTCTCTTGGTGGAAGTGTAGATCCGGGCCTTCTCAACCAATCCCTAGAAAATCAACAAGTTTGATTGGCTAGGGAGAGAGATCAGGCTAAAATGAGCTTTGGAGCAACAATGGAGTTTTGGGGGAGGAAGAGGTGAGTCTTCTTGGGGAAGAAGACCCCCTTTTATAATGGGGGGACAAATCCAACCGTTATGCACCTCTCAGCCCGCAGACGAGCGGTACTACCGCTCCAGGAGCGGTACTACCGCTTCATACAAGATGCACAGGAGAAATGAAGAAGATGGGAGAAGACAGAGGAACGGGCGGTGGTTGTCGCGGTAGTAGGAGCGGTACTACCGCTGCTACTGCTACTGCTACAACTACCAGTTTTCCAGGGGCAAATGGATAGCACGGTAGATGCCCTGAGGTACCACCGTAAAATCCTACACGATAAAGTCGAGGCCCCAACCACAAGCGGTGGTAACAGTGGTACTACCGCCTATAGGCGGTACTACAGCTTGTAGCTCTTCTCCCTACTTCGATGCAAACGAAGGACAACTCCAATGAAACAGAAGGGGTCGATGGGTGCAAGATGAGTGTGTATGTGCTGATTCCACCCAAACCTTTCTGATGCGTACTCCCTCTTGATAGTATGGTTTCCCCTACGACTCAAGTCCACTAGAAAAGAAACACGGGAAAGAAAACCGTCTTCTCTTGAAACTCTGAGGGCACGAATCGTCTTGTGCCATATGCTTGATAGTCTGAAAAGCTCAATGCACATGATTAGTCCGCAAACATGTTGTCATCAATCACCAAAACCACTTAGGGAGAAATATGCCCTAACAACTCATCAAAGTACTCGCAAGACTTACATCAAATCTAAACTAAGCATGCATCAGTATTAAAGGAATGGGCTGTATCTGTGGACTGAACTGCAGAATGCCAGAAGAGAAAGCAAAGCGTAGCCTATAGAAGACTAGCATCTTGCAGCATTTACAAGAGTACATAATAGTGTGTTATTAAGCAAGCATGTTGTAGTATTAACGCCTAGAGATCCTTTCTCGGCTCCCTATGAGAAAGCAATCCCGGAGCCATCTTATCCAATTATCATCTCCAGTATGCAGTTCTAATTTTATAGATCGGGATACAGCTCCAAGTCGTCCTATTACTGGACATGGCTATTCGAATAGATTAACTTCCCTACAGGGATGCACCACATTACCCAACACGCTCGATCACTCTGGCCAGATACACTTTCCTGGGTCATGCCCGACCATGGAAGATCAACACGTCATAGCCCTACCTAGTCTCAACACAGAGGCCAGCACGCCGATCTACATCCTAAGCGTGCAGGGGTCTTGGGCCCATCGCCCTTTGCACTCCTACACGTTGCGAACGCGGCCGGTGAGCAGACCTAGCCCCCTTATACAAGCGCAGGCATAACCAGTCCAACCCGGCGCACGCCACTCAGCCGCTGATGTCCGAAGAGCTTTGGCTAATACATACGACGCCGAGTGCCCATATCTGTTCCCGTGTGGTGGTTAGTGTGTATAGGCTAGTGGCCAACTCAGATCAACTACCCAATCTCGTTAGTGTCTTGGGAGTGTGCGCTGACAAGCAGAGACTGACGATCATGTGACCCCGTCGCCCCGTCTCGTGGACTTACAGCAAGGGCCTGGAATGCCTGGCCGTGCCACGTAGAAATCTTACGGGTACCCTCCAGGTCGACCCGACTACACATCGACTCGCGGGACCCCTCAGGGCCGACCCAACTTCAACATGGTTCTGTGGTAAAGTCAAAGTAATCGTGTGTCCAAAACTCCAAGGGGAATCCGAGGAATCACCCTCGATGGATTCCACTTGATATAGTCATCAACGTTAACTTCGAGGAATCACCCTCGAGGGTTCACTCTTGATGTGTTGCACGACGGGGTCGTCATCGGGAGTGGTGAAGGAGGAATCACCCTTCGTGGACCACGACTGATTAACTACACTATAGAGATCTCATCAGAAGTGCTATATGAGGTATCACCCTTGGCACTCGATAGTAACCTGAAGTGTCGTACAACTCAGGCAGGAGGGTTGTGATGTGATGTGTCAGGCTCTGGACGTCGATCACGTTGATCATCATCGGTCATCAAGCGGGGGCAACTGGGACAAGGTGGGACAAGGTGAGGGGTGTCGGTGTCAAAACTGGTGGATCTTGGGTAGGGGGTCCCGAACTGTGCATCTAGGTCGATGGTAACAGGAGACAATAGAAATGGTGTTTACCCAGGTTCGGGCCCTCTTGATGGAGGTAATACCCTACGTCCTGCTTGATTGACATTGATGAATATGAGGATTACAAGAGTTGATCTACCACGAGATCATTGTGGCTAAACCCTAGAAGTCTAGCCTGTATGATTATGATCATCCCTACTGACTAAAACCCTCCGGTTTATATAGACACCGGAGGGACCTAGGGTTGTACAAATTCGGTTATAGAGAAAGGAAATAATACATCCGGACTCCTAGCTTGCCTTCCATGCAAAGGAGAGTCCCATCTGGACACGATGAGAAGTCTTCTGTGTTGTATCTTCATAGCCCATTAGTCCGGCCCATGTTACATAGTCCGGACGCCCGAGGACCCCTTAATCCTGGACTCCCACAAGGGGCCACTGGTGGATCACGAACAAACCTATACTTAGCATATAGGATAAGTAGGTAAGGCACAAAAGTAGGCAATGCATCATAATAGGAGCAATCAAATACAGTAGCAAAATCTAATGCAAGCATGAGAGAGAATGGAATTGGCGATATAGGAATGATCAAGGGGGCTTTGCTTGCTTGGAAGCTCTGCTGCAAGTGGTTGTACGTCATGGACATAGTCGTACTCGGTAGCAGCGTCAGTCTCGGCGTCTATTAGAGAGAAGAGGGGGAAGAAACAATAAATACAAAGCAAGAAAGTGCATCACTGTGCATGACATGACAATATGCAGTGCTAGGGGTGTTCTAACGTGGTACTACACATTGCAGACGAAGAGGGAAAGAGAGGGGAAGGATCCATGTTCATCATGCTAGAGGCATGTGACAGATGAATGGATATCATACTCGGATTCATTGTATTTTTCTGAGCAACTTTCATATATAAATTATTTTCATTGGAGTTATGATTTATTTTATATGAATTTCCAAAGTTTCAACTATTTTCTAAAATTCTATGAAATTCTGCCAAGTCTGAGAATTCCTCACTTAGAAACATCACTTAGTTGTTTTCAAAAGGCTACAACTATTGTTCTGTACATCCTACGATTTTGTGCCTTATATCAATTTTGAGCATTTTCCTATGATCTACATGTTAGTATCATTTACATCGATGATAGGGTTCAGTTTCTTGGTAAAACTTCATTTAAAAAAATGCTACTTGATGTTGACTCCAGAAACTGCTAAAATATACAAAGTTTGCTGGATGAAAGCCATTGATCCATAGTTCTAATGGTGATACTTCCTATAAGTGTTTTATACTACAACACGAGTACTACCATGCCATGCCCTCAAATGGCATGACAGATCCCTGTAGCTTGTTCAACAACATCTCTAAAGTAGCTATGAAAATAAAGCTGTTTGTCGGGGAACACAAACCAGGATGTACGTTTTTTCCCTGACTTGTGCATGGATGATAAGCCAAAAGGCACAAGGACAAGATTACAAGCACCAAGATTAGATCGAAGCACAAAGGATCAGTTCTTTGAAGGACCAACATGCAGATCTGGAGGATCAAGATTGGCTAGAGAAGCAAGATATCGCTAAGGGAAAAACCTCCCTTGTCGGGCAGGCGAGCCTGGAAAGGACGGGGTTAACCCGAAAGTGAGCTTTCGAATCATCCCGGCAAGCCTGCCGGGGCTTATGGAGGCAAGTCGCTCCACCGCACGACCTCACCACGACGCACGTCGTTGATCAGTGCGGTGTCAAGCCCCAAGGTGACTAAGTGGCTGCTATTTGCCACATGGCAGCCACTTCCTATAGAAAATACCTCCAAGCGACACCCGTCCTAAGACGTGTCAAGCAAGCCGGCGCGAAGCTCGCAAAATAGCCCAGCAGGGTCTGCCGGACAAGCTATGATGTGACGTCAAGAGGCGCATTTAATGCACCCTATCAGCCTGCAGAGTTAGGTATGATAGCACAGTTTTCTATCTAATCAGTGCATAATGACTGATTTTCCACTATGGTGACCCCTTGATCTATAAAAGGAGGCCCAAGGCAACCGTAGAAAGGGTTGGTAAATCCTTACCCTCACACACTCATACGCGCGTAGCTGCTTTCGCCCCGAGGCAACCCCGTCGGGCAAGCGTGTTGTGCTGTCCACCACTTTTTCCACCATCAATCCACCAAAGCAGGAGTAGGGTTTTACGCCTCATGGTGGCCCGAACCTGGGTAAATCTGCCCACGTGATCTCTGCCATGCTGTTCCAAGCCCCTTCACTCTTTGCGCAATGTGTTATCCCCTCGCCGAACCAGAAAGAGGCTCTCAGTCCCATAGGTGGCCGTGGTTTCCCGCAACATCTTTGGCGCGCCAGGTAGGGGGGTCGCTTGTGCGAAATCGAAGGCGTGAGCAGCACGTCATCTTCATCACCTGCTTCCTCAACAAAGTCATTGTTGAATAGAGTCTAAGGGGATGTTGAGAAGGGTGGGGACGGAGCGGGAGATCAGTACCGCTCCCCCTCCGGTCCCGCCCGATCTCCATCACTTCTTTTCGTCGCGACCACATCAATGACGAAAGCGAACAAATAGGGCGACTAGACCGCCCCGGGCGGGTCGGGCAGCATAGGAGCGCCACGGCCCCCGTTCGTGGAAGAGCATGGTGCAAAATGGTACAGGGTTCTCTCTGCCGCTCTCGCTTTTCAACAATCGAGCTGCTTTGGGGCTTCTAGCATCGTCAATGTCGATGAGCCCACGCGAAACTCGGTTAAGCATTTACCCTGCTTAGAGAAATCCTGAGTAGAGCGTTGGAGCGAATCCATTGATCGATGCCCCAGCAAGTACGCTTCGGCAAGGCCGTCCGCGTTGGCGTGACTTTTGTGCCAACAGCCGTTAGATTTTTCAGAAAATGTGAAAAGAAGGAGAGAGAAAACCGCCATGCCCAGCGTCGCGTCCCATTGCCCACAAGATGTACGTATGATTTTGGCCGACCGTTGCTGGAAGTTAGACATTGGTGTGCATGCGACTCCATCTTTCCCGAAGCTTACAAGCCCAACCAGCGGCTATAACGGAAAGAGGTAGATGGGGGCACAGATAAGAGCTAAGTTCATGCTATCCTTGCGTTATTATGGTTCCTTTGGAATTATATGTTCATTTATCCCTTCAGTACCGGAGTGTTCATGCGATGAAATATTTCATGAAATGGTACGTCTATTAGATTCTTGGCCGAACTCTCGTTCCGTCCATAGCTAGCTCATGGAACGAGAGGCTGCGTCGGATACTACTGAGGCAAAACCTGCCGGGACACATCCATGCCAAAATAACTGTTGAAGGCCAGACCCTCACGACCATTGGGCAATATGATACCGGCAGGCAACCTAAATGTGCATAGAGACTAATCGTACGAACACTGCATGGATAAAACTAAAAAGGATAAACATGCAATTCAGATTAAGCAAAATTATCAAACACCATGTGAAGCATAAATAGAACAACATATAAACACAAGGCATACATCATTGTCTTGTTACAGGACGACACAGCGGCAAGGACAATTCAAGGCTAGGTCTGGCGACCCTTTGAAGCAACACGGACGCGAAGAACCTTGTCGGCAACAGGGGTGGCCTTTTCCTCGGCAGCAGGGATGTCTGCGCCCGGCGGCGGCTTCCTGAAGCCGTCATTAAGATCGAGATCTGGGTGGCGGCAGGCGAGGATGCTTAGGACCATGAAGAGGGCGTTGCGGCCGAGCTTCCGGGACTCGGTTACGAAGTGGCCGACCCTTTCCTCTTCATGCGCCTTCAACTTGTCGATCAACTCATTGATGAAAACCCCAAGCTTAGCACTGGGGACCTCCTGCCTGCTGGCCGAGTAGACGGACCCCTCCAGACCCATCACCATGGTCTGGGCCGTAAGGCGATTGGCGACATCGATCAAGCTCTTGATCCAAAGGTCAACTTGACCAGAATGGTTCTCAAGCTTGTCCTCCGCATCCTTTTGGAGGTGCCTTGCTGTGTCCATATCCTTCGACAACTACTTCTCGCGGGCCTTAATGGATTCAATTGAGCTCTCCAAGGAGCTGATCCTGGCCCTCAGATCATCGTTGGTGCTGTTGATGGTCTCGAGGCCTTGGCTCATGGAGGAAAGCTGCAATTGCGTGTCCTTTAGGAGGGACTCTGCTTTCTGCGCCTCATCCTTGAGGGCCGAGACCTCCTTAGTACTCCCGGCAAGCTTCTCTGTCATCTCACCCACTCACTGGTCAATGTCCATTTTGGCGGCAGAGCCAGCAGCAAGGTCATCGGCAAGCTTCTTTAACTGAGTAGTTGTAGCGACCCGACCTCAGACGGTCAAGTCTCTATGCTTAAGTGTCATCCCTGGATCGGTATGCTGACACACACAGTACTCGAGGATTTATAACAGAGGTAAATCACATGTATAAAATAACGTAAATACTATTACCTCAATCCAAATAGCGGAAGTAACAAGGTTGTGGATTCCCATCAACACCAACGACAAAGTTGAGTGTAGAAATCGTAACCCTAACGTATCACTTACTCGTTGTAAGAACCCTGCAACATGAGACGTTGCAGCCACAAAGGGTCAGTACATTGAATGTACTGGAAAATTCAGACCATAGGATAATGATGAATAATAGCTATCACTACATGCATATTTGGCTGGTGGAAAAGCTCTATGGTTATAATGTTTTTGCGAAAACCCAATTTTTCCCTACTGCAAAGGAATACGTTTTATTTAACTACAAAGTTTGTTGAAAAACATTGAGAAGGTTCACCCAACTCAATCCCAATTAAGAGTAATTAATAACCCTACAAAATTTATATTAAGAGTGATGAGATGCACATGATAATCCAAGAACTAGATACTCAAGATGTCCATAACCAGGGACACGGCTAATCATGATTAATTTGTACACTCTGTAGAGGTTTGTGCACTTTTCCCCCACAAGACTCGATCTCCTCCGTTGGATTTCTCGCACTACATAATGTTTGAGAAACAGATGACCGAGAGACATTCTTTCCGAAGAGGTCCCCTTCACCGATAGATAGGCCGGTACACCTACAATCCCCTACATCTGCTAGCCCATCATGAAAAGGTTTCCCACAACTTACTCCACTATGCCAGAGCCCATAATGGCATGTGGCTGCACACGGAAGTTTCTAGCATGAATAATCTTATGATCCCTTTGAGCCTGGGTGGCAGTCCATATGAGAATCACACGGTACCCCGGGATTTCCAAAAATACAGGCAATCACTGGATTCCCGAGGTGCCTCAATCCACCCAGATGTGTATTTAAGTTGCCACCTTAAGTTGAACCATTAATTAACAATCTCACATCTGTCATGGATACACTCAAACCCAATCCACGTCTACGAGCATAGCATGGCAATATAAGCATAGCGTAATAGTAACTCCCAAGGTTTGAATGCAGGGCAATAGGTTCCTACCTCATGAACTACTTCCCGATACCCACATGTTATCAATTCCTAACCATGCAATGTTTGAGGGTGAAACTAATGCATAAAACTATGTAATGAAAGTATGATGAAAGTGTGAACTTGCCTTGCTGATGATCCGTGAAACCTAGAGACTAGATGTAGCACGCTTCGCACTCCGGGTACTCTATCACAATCAAACAAGCATACAATAAGAAATCAAGCAAGGGCATGGGTAAAACTCAAATAATAAATCTAACCAGAAAGTTCAACTTAAGAACTCCGATTTGCAAAAAGAATCAAATCAAACGAAGCAACCAAACTCAAATGGCGAAAGAAACAAGCTTCGTTTACTAATCTAGAGTAAAGATGAATTTTACTGTTGCAAAAACTTGTTTAAGTTGGTTAAACAGAAAGAGGGTTTCGAGACGAAACTATAGGTGCTTGAATCGCTTGATTCCGATAAATGAGCGAAAAATTGTGCTAAAACGAAAATCGGATCAAAAATCGCGATAAAAAATAATGGCAGAAAATCCGAGAAAAAGAAAAAATTGACGAACAGGCTAACGAAGGAACGTTCGCTGTCTGCGGCTAACAGACGAAATCCGTTCGTTAAAACGAACGTATGAACGGGCGTATGCTATTTAACTGAACCGAAAAAACTGAACCGAATCTAAAAAACAGATCTACGGTTCTCAAAAAAACCGACGGTTTTCTAACAAAAACCGCGGCGGCGGCTCCGGCTACCTCGACGACTCCGGCGAGGGTGGCGGCGGGTCCGGCGGTGGTGGTCAGCGGGGACGGGCGGCGGGGAACCGGCGGGTGGCGGCGCGGGCGGCGGCTCCGGGCGGCGTCGGCGCGTGGCGGCAGTAGTGGCGGCGGCGGCGAGGCGCGATTAGGGTTAGGGTTTGGGCGGCGGTGGGCTTCGGCTGCGGCTGGGCCTCGGCGGCTCGGGTGGCGTGGCTTATAAAGCCCCCCCCGGGCGGAGTCCCGCTCGGGTACGACCCGGAGTCGGTTTGACTTTTTTTAAAAAATAATTCCAACATGCAGAAAAAGAAAGAAAATAAATACTAAACGGACTCCAAAAATCCCGAAATAAATTTTTCCCGTCCTCTAAAAATGAGCCGGACAAGGTGAACATTTATTTGGACCTAAAATGCAATTTTGAAAAACGCATATTTTTTCCTAATTCAAATAAAATAGCGATAAAACTCTGAATAAAAATCTTATTTGATTTTAATATTAAATCATTGATATTTCTTTATTTTTAGGAAGTCATTTTATCCTATCTCTTTTATTTTGATAAACAAAGTATTTGAAGATAAAATAATTAAAATCAAATGATCCTCTTTTCAAAATTTGAGAAAAACTCAAATATGAAAATAACGAAATTCCCAACTCTCTCCGTGGGTCCTTGAGTTGCGTAGAATTCCTAGGATCTAGCCAAAATGCAATAAAATATGATATGCAATGATGACCTAATGTATAACATTCCAAATTTGAAAATTTGGGATGTTACAAACCTACCCCCCTTAAGATGAATCTCACCCTCGAGATTCGGGTTGGCTAGAAAATAGGTGTGGGTGACCCTTCCGTAGGTCTTCCTCTCGTTCCCAGGTGGCTTCATCTTCGGTATGGTGACTCCACTGAGCCTTGCAAAACTTGATAACTTTGCTGCGTGTGACTCGGCTAGGAAACTAGAGTATCTTGGCTAGTTTCTCCTCATATGTCAAATTACTATCCAACTGTATCGCTTCCAATGGTATTGTATCTATCAGAGGAATATCAGCCATCTCTGCGTGGCACTTTTTCAACTGAGCAACGTGGAACACATCGTGAACTCCTGACAATCCTTCGGGCAATTTCAACTTGTAAGAAACTTCTCCCATACATTCCAAAACTTTGTATGGTCCCACAAAACATGGTGCTAACTTTCCCTTAACTCCAAAGCGCTTAACTCCTTGGAGTGGTGATACGCGAAGATACACTCTGTCTCCAACTTCGTAAGTTGTCTCCTTGCGTTTAGAATCTGCATAGCTCTTCTGCCTGGACTGGGCTACCTTGAGTCTACCACGAATCAGCCGAACCTTCTCTTCAAACTCTTCAATCAAATCTGGTCCAAACAACTGTCGGTCTCCAACTTCGTCCCACAACAACGGTGTTCTGCACCTCCTTCTGTACAGTGCTTCGAAAGGGGCCATCTTCAAACTGGCTTGATAACTGTTGTTGTAAGAGAACTCTGCGTAAGGCAAATTATCGTCCCAACTAGATCCATAATCTAGTGCACAGATTCTCAACATGTCCTCCAGAATCTGATTGACTCTCTCAGTCTGTCCATCCGTCTGCGGGTGAAAAGCCGTACTGAACTCTAGCCTGGTTCCCAAAGTTTCATGTAACTGATTCCAAAACTTTGAGGTAAACTGGGTTCCTCAATCTGATACAATTGTCCTCAGAACTCTATGCAAACATACGATCCTGGTCATGTATATCTTTTCCAACTTAGAACTGGTGTAAGTGGTCTTCACTGGGATGAAATGAGCTACTTTCGTCAAATGATCGACTACAAACCATATCGAGTCATAGCCTGAACGAGTCCTGGGTAATCCCGTGATAAAGTCCATGCCTAGCTTATCCTGCTTCCATTCGGGTATTGGTAATGGTTGCAGCAATCCTGCTGGCTTCTGATGCTCTTCCTTCACTCTCTGACATACATCACAAACTGCTACATACTCCGCAATATCTTTCTTCATTCCGGTCCACCAGAATCTATCCTTCAGATCCAGGTACATCTTGGTATTTCCTGGGTGAATCGAATATGGCGAATCATGGGCCTCTTGCAAAATCAGCTTCCTGATCTCCTGATCATTTGGTACATATATGCGGTCCTCAAACCATAGGGTATCGTGCTCATCCTCCCGAAATCGCTTGGCTTTTCCTTTGCTCATCCTTTCCTTTATCTCGTCAATCTCCTTGTCCGTCTTGTGCCGCCCCGCGCCGACGCCGCCGCGCCTTACCGCCGCCCGCGCCGCCACCCGCCGTCACCCCGCCACCCGTCGCCGCCGACCACCACTGCCGGACCCGCCGCCTCCCTTGCTAGAGTCGTCGAGGTAGCCAGAGCCGCCGCCACAGTTTCTGTTAGAAAACCGTCAGTTTTTTTGAGAACCCTAGATCCGTTTTTTTAGATTCGGTTTGGTTTTTTCAATTTAGTTAAATAGCGGACGCCCGTTCGTACTTTCGTTTTAATGAACGGTTTTCGTCCATTAGCCGCAGACAGCGAACATTCGTTCGTTAGCCTGTTAGTCAGTTTTTTCTTTTTCTCGGATTTTCCGCGATTATTTTTTATCGCGATTTCTGATCCGATTTTCGTTTTAGTATAATTTTTTGCTTGTTTATCGGAATCAGGCGATTCAAGCGCCTAGAGTTTCGTATCGAAACCCTCTTTCTGTTTAACCAACTTAGACAAGTTTTTGCTATTTTAAAATTTGACTTTAGTCCAAATTAGTAAACAAAGCTTGTTTCTTCGCCATTTGAGTTTGGTTGCTTCGTTTGATTTGATTCTTTTTGCAAACCGGAGTTCTTAAGTTGAACTTTCTGGTTAGATTTATTATTTGAGTTTTACCCGTGCCCTTGCTTGATTGCTTATTGTATGCTTGTTTGATTGCGATAGAGTACCCGGAGTGCGAAGCGTGCTACATCGAGTCTCTAGGTTTCATGGATCATCAGCAAGGCAAGTTCACTCTTTCATCATACTTTCATTACCTAGTTTTATGCATTAGTATCACCCTCAAACATTGCATGGTTAGGAATTGATAACATGTGGGTATCGGGAAGTAGTTGATGAGGTAGGAACCTATTGCCCTGCGTTCAATCCTTGGGAGTTACTATTATGTTATGCTTATATTGCCATGCTATGCTCGTAGACGTGGATTGGGTTTGAGTGTATCCATGACAGATGTGAGATTTTTAATAATGGTTCAACTTAAGGTGGAAACTTAAATACACATCTGGGTGGATTGAGGCACCTGGGGAATCCAGTGATTGCTTGTATTTTTGGAAATCCCGGGGTATCGTGTGATTCTCCTATGGACTGCCACCCTGGCTCAAAGGGATCATAAGATTATTCATGCTGGTAACTTTCGTGTGCAGCCACATGCCATTATGGGCTCTCGCATAGTGGAGTAAGTTGTGGGAAACCTTTTCATGATGGGCTAGCAGATGTAGGGGATTGTAGGTGTACCGGCCTATCTATCAGTGAAGGGGACCTCTTCGGAAAGACTGTGTCTCGGTCATCCGTTTCTCAAACATTATGTAGTGCAAGAAATCCAACGGAGGAGATCGAGTCTTGTGGGCAAAAGTGCACAAAACTCTGCAGAGTGTACAAACTAATCATGATTAGTCGTGTCCCCGGTTATCGACATCTTGAGTATCTAGTTCTTGGATTATCATGTGGATCTCATCACTTTTAATATAAATTTTGTTGGTGTTGGAGATATGCCCTAGAGGCAATCATGTATGATGATATTTCCTATGTGTTTATGAATAAAGATAGTCCTTGGACATTATCAATGATGTGTATCAGCAAGTACGTGACTTGTTTGTGGGACTATGCATTGTATGATGACTGTCCTAAAAGGTCCCTAGTCGAAAGGGCTATGTGGACGCATAGCCAACTAGACTAGAATATGACACGGTCGATGGCTTGGTCTCATTAGCCATGGAGCATTGGATGCTAACCGGATAATACGGACTTGGAAGGATCTGGTCAGATTTGACGTAGTCGGATCCGAGTCAAGATAAGGTCCGAGTCGGACAAACCCAACTATGAGATGCGGTGATATGTCATCTGTGAGTCTCTAGTACAACATATGTTCTATGTCCTAAGACCTGAGCTGACGCATGTACTCGGGATGGTGACAGACTAGCTTTGGGCCGACCAAACGCTACTCCGTGACTGGGTAGTTACAAAGGTAGGTTTCAGGCTTGTCCAGACCCATGCCGCGAGACATGGTCAAGCAAGATGGGATTTGCCCCTCCGACCAGGAGAGATATACTCTGGGCCCTCGTGTGATCCGACCAGGATAAGCATGGCCATGCGACAAGGATTATGAGATAATCCGGATAGTGGTCGGCATCACTAGAACAAGAAAAAGGTTGGGCTAGCACAAGGATGACAGACTCGCCTTGAGCTCGACAACATATATCGTGTGGCAAAAGGAATGGAAGTGTGATGTACATGTTCGCTAACCAGCTTCATAGTCTGCTTGGTGTTCGGCATGCCTTGCTAGAGGCCACTACCAACCGTGCAGTTCAGAGGTGATTCGAACTGCGGCCAAGCCGAGTTGAACCTAAGGGGTTGCGCGCTTAAGGGAAGGAACCTACGAGGTCGGATCCGAGGACACTGGTCGGATGTCATCCGAACTTTATTCGCATTGTGGCCTAGTAGACTTATGGGCTTTAGGGTCCGTGCGAGGCCCAAGTGTTGAGTCCGCGATGGACGCCTATACATAGTGGAGGTGCTGCACACTCACGCGATTGATTGCTTTGGTGTTGTCACTAGGGTTTGCATGTGTTGCGAATAGACACCTCCACTCGCCGCCGTTTGTGTGATCGGACCTAGCAGTCCGCCGCACGACGTTCCTCCGCGGATACCGTTAGAGGCGGTGCACTTGCGCCGCTCCGGCGAACCTGTACGTGGGAACCGACCACCGGTTGTACAAGGGAGATCAGACAAGGAGGAGACGATCTACATGGACGCACTGCCCCAACTCTTCTTCCGCTGCCCGGCACTAAGCGTCTAGTGGTAACGAACTGTCATCCATTTCCCGTAGCATGTTCTTGGTTGTTCTGCGCATAGGAAATTTTAATTTGCAGTCGACGCACCCTACTGTAGATCCCAACAGTGGTATCAGAGCCTCTTCTATAGGATTTGGATTCAGATCGTATGCATATTAGATATGAGGTGGCAATAGATGAGATCTGTTGTCGTTGATGAGATCGGCTATGTGCAGGTTGATGTGATCAACTGCACATGGGGATCGATGAGGCTATGTTTTCTGATGATTGAGATCGATGAGGTCGAGACACGATCTACCCCTACCGGTCAGTTATCCGGCATCGGGGTTAACAGTGAAACATAAATCCAAATCGGATTCGCGATGATCGATGAGATCGGTCAGATCAGAGAATTCGGCGTGATCGGAGTTCAGATGTGATCTGTAATTTCCGAAAACGTCGGGCGTTGCCCGCACCCGTGAGGGGCGCTGCCCCTTCGAACCCCTCCCTCTAACCGGCTAGCGGGACCACCATGTGTGTAGTGCCTTGTATTTCGTACACGATCACTCGAACCGGTAGAATATGATTCTATGCATAACTTTTTTGCAGGGTTTGATGTGAATAGTATGGCTCATGTGTATGTGATGCATGTGTGTAAATTATACATGGCCTGCGTGTCATGTTTGCCAGCCGGAAGGGGCCAAAGTGCTGTCATTATATTGTATAACGACCTGCGTATCGACTTGTGACTCTATGTAAAATTCATTACTAGATGTAGTAGTTGGATAATAGAGATCAGGTTGGTGGCTTGGCGTCCCGGCGTGACAAACAAGATGGAGTTCCTAGATGGTCATCGGAGTCGGAGCCTACCTGGAAGAACATCCATGAAGGAGCCATACTATTTCACAATATGTCTTTATTTGTGATTGTTATGCTTCCTTGTTTTCTATGCATGTTAGAATGGTAGAAATATCCCTCATGAATATCAAGCGAATTGCCATCCCTGATGTTGCACCTTCGCACGTCAAGTACGTCTAGTAGTGGGCTCATAAAATTGGGGTGCTGCTAGGTGTCCTTGAACTGAAGGGTTGATGTCGGACACGGACATGCACTGCATTAGGTTGACTTGACAAGGCTATCAAAACAGTTTTGGGCCTTGTGGCAAAAGAGGTTGGGAGCTGGGGTATGAGATACTTACCCGACCGACAGGCGTCGTATAGAGATACGATTAGCAAGGAGTTGCTTACCGGATAGACATGTTGTCTAGCAGTGATGCTAAAGCTCACTAGTCGCATGTCCTAGTCGGATCCTGAATCACTGAGAGTTTGCGGAGGGATGCTGACTTCAGTGGGAGTATTTCTGTTTAAGGCTAGAATTACTCTACATAAACACATTGCTTAGTGATTGTATATTTTTCTGTTGTAGATCAATGGCACCACCTGTTCAACCCAACTTTGCATTGAAATCAATTCTGGAAAAGGATAAACTGAATGGAACAAACTTTACTACCTGGTATAGAAATTTGAGAATTGTTCTCAAGCATGATAAAAAGGAACATGTTCTAGAGGATCCGCTTCCAGAGGAACCTGCCGATAATGCTAGTACCACAACCAAGAATGCCTACCAGAAACTCGTTGATGAATCAAACGAGATCATCTGCCTCATGCTGGCTTGTATGGAGCCCGATTTGCAGCAGCATTTCGAAGACGTTGGGGCTTTTGATATGATCGGGAGTCTCAAGAGCATGTTTCATGTGCAGGCTAGGACCGAAAGGTTCAACGTCTGGCGATCCTTGATGGATTGCAAGCTGAAGGAAGGTGATCCACTGAGCCCGCATGTGATCAAGATGATCGGATATGTGCAAGCTTTGGATCGGTTGGGCTTCCCGCTCTTGGATGAGCTGGCTACTGATGCAGTTCTGGGTTCTCTTCCGCCCAGCTATGGGACGTTCATCTCGAACTATCATATGCATGGCATGGATAAGAAGCTCACTGAATTACATGGGATGCTCAAAGTGGCAGAGCAGGATATTAAGAAAGGCACGCATCAAGTGTTGATGGTGCAGAAATCGGCTAAGTTCAAGAAGAGTTGGTCTAAGAAGAAGGCTAAGGCAAAGGGCACGGAGATGGGGTAACCTCCGCCGCTACGCCGAAGTCTGGACCGGACTCAAAGACCATTTGCTATCATTGCAAGGAAACTGGTCACTTGAAGAGGAACTGTAGCAAGTGGCTTGCAGAGCATGGCAAGAAGGCCGGGAATGCTGCTTCAGGCAAAGGTACACTTCTTGCATATGTTATAGACATTTACCTTGCTGACATACCTAGTAGCTCTTGGGTATTTGATACCGGATTGGTTGTTCATATTTGCAACTCGACGCAGGGGCTGGTAAGTACTAGGCATGTGGCACAAGGGGAGATTGACATCAGGGGTCGGCAACAAAGCAAGAGTTTCTGCGTTGGAGGTCGGCACGATGCAGCTCCAGCTTCCTTCTGGATTTATTTTGGAATTGAATAATTGTTATTACATTCCTGCACTTAGTCGGAACATTATTTCTGCCTCATGCTTGATGAGTCAGGGTTATGAATTCAATTTAAAGGACAATGGTTGTTCGATTTATTTGAATGGTATGTTCCACGGCTATGCACCCATTGTTGATGGGTTATTTATATTGAATCTAGAACAGGAACCGGTCTATAACGTGAATGTCAAGAGGCATAAGCCCAATGAGATAAATCCGACATACTTCTGGCATTGCTGGCTTGGACACATTAGTCTGAAACGCATGAAGAAGCTCCATGATGATGGACTCCTAACTTCGACCGACTTTTGGTCATTCAAGACATGTGAATCATGCTTTCTCGGCAAGATGACTAAGTCTCCTTTCGCAAAGTGTTGCGAGAGGTCATCCGAGCTGTTGGAACTGATACACAGTGATGTGTGTGGACCAATGAGCACAACTGCAAGAGGTGGCTATCAGTACTTGGCGACTTTTACCGATGACTTGAGTAGATATGGATATATCTATTTGATGAGGCACAAGTCAGAGACTTTTGAAAAGTTCAGAGAGTTTCACAACGAGGTGGAGAATCAGCTCGGCAAGACTATAAAACTTCTACGATCTGATCGTGGAGGTGAGTACATGAGCCAGGGGTTTGATGATCATCTGAAAAGCAGAGGTATAGTACCTCAGCTCACACCTCCGGGTACGCCACAGAGAAATGGTGTATCAGAATGGAGGAATCGCACCTTGTTGGACATGGTTCGATCTATGATGAGAAAGTTGGATTTACCCTTGTCATTCTGGGGATACGCTCTAGAAACTATAGCTTTCACACTTAACAGGGTACCATCAAAATCCGTAGACAAGACACCACATGAGATGTGGACCGGGAAGAGTCCCAGTTTGTCTTTTCTAAAGATTTGGGGTTGTGAAGCATTTGTCAAGAAACTTATGTCAGACAAGCTTACACCCAAGTCGGATAAATGCATATTCGTGGGATATCCGAGGGAAGCCTTGGGATATAACTTCTACAACCGGGAAGAGAACAAAGTGTTTGTTGCTCGGAACAGGGTTTTCCTTGAGAAAGAGTTTCTCAATCGGGAGGCCAGTGGGAGGACGGTTCGACTCGAAGAAATTCGAGGACCACTCGGGGACGGCTCGGCTGGTGATGAGGTCATACCGGAGTCAGTTAGGGAACCCGTGGTGGAAGCGGCACAGGAACCACGGAGGTCGGAAATATTGCGCGGAGTGTGCGATGTATTGTTGCTAGAAAGCGACGAGCCAGCCACATATGTAGAAGCGATGGTGAGCCCAGATTCCGAGGCATGGCTGGAGGCCATGAGATCCGAGTTAAAGTCCATGGATGAGAATCAAGTTTGGGACTTGGTTGATCTGCCGCCTGGCGTAATGACCATTGGTTGCAAATGGGTCTTTAAGAAGAAAACCGATGTGGATGGAAATGTTCAGATCCACAAAGCTCGGCTTGTCGCTAAGGGTTATGGACAAGTTCAAGGAATTGACTACGATGAGACTTACTCGCTGGTAGCGATGCTGAAGTCGGTGAGGATCGTACTAGCTATAGCAGCATATTTTGGTTACGAGATATGGCAGATGGATGTCAAGGCAGCTTTCCTTCATGGAAATTTAACCGAGGACGCGTATATGATACAACCTGAGGGTTTTGTCGATCCGACTAGCACTAGTAAGGTATGCAAGCTCAAGAGATCCATTTATGGGTTGAGGTAAGCATCTCGGAGCTGGAACATTTGTTTTGATGAGGTCGTCACTGGTTTCGGCTTCATCAAAAGCAAAGAGGACTCTTGTTTATACAAGAAGTTAAGTGGGAGCTCAATAGTGTTTTTGATCTTGTATGTGGATGACATACTACTGATTGGAAATGATATTTCGATGCTGAACTCAGTCAAGGAGTCATTGAATGGCAAGTTTTCGATGAAGGACCTTGGTGAGGCAATGTACATTTTAGGCATTAAGATCTATAGAGATAGATCAAGGAGGCTGCTCGGCTTAAGCCAGAGCACGTACATAGATAAAGTGTTGAAGCGGTTCAACATGAGTGAGGCAAAGAAAGGATTCTTGCCACTCTCACATGGTATAAGGCTAAGCGAGACTCAGAGTCCTTCGACATCTGATGAGCGAAGCAGGATGAGTAGGATTCAATATGCCTCGGCAATCGGATCCATCATGTATGCCATGATATGTACACGGCCCGATGTTGCTTTTGCAATAAGCCTAACAAGTAGATACCAGGCCAACCCAGGTGAGAGTCACTGGGCAGTGGTAAAGACTATTTTGAAGTACCTGAAAAGGACTAAAGAGATGTTCCTAGTTTATGGAGGTGAGGAAGAGCTCGTCGTAAGGGGTTACGCCGATGCTAGTTTCCAAACCGACAGAGATGATTGTCGATCACAGTCAGGTTTCGTGTACGTCATGAACGGAGGAGCAGTGAGCTGGATGAGTTCCAAGCAAGATACGGTGGCCGATTCTACTACAGAAGCCGAATACATTGCGGCTTGTGAAGCTGCAAAGGAAGGTGTTTGATCCGGAACTTTCTGGATGATCTTGGTATTTTCCCAGCCTCGGTAAAACTATTGGACCTTTATTGTGATAATTCTGGTGCCATCGCACAAGCCAAGGAGCCGAGGAATCACCACAAGGTCAGACACATAGATCGGAAATATCACCTGATACGAATGATCGTAAAGAGTGGTGATGTAGAGTTATGCAAAATTCACACGGATGCAAATGTTGCGGATCCGTTGACTAAGTCGCTTCCACAACCCAAGCATGAGGGGCACGTTAGAGCTATGGGCATTCGATGTCTATTTGATTGACTCTAGTGCAAGTGGGAGACTGTTGGAGATATGCCCTAGAGGCCATCATGTATGATGATATTTCCTATGTGTTTATGAATAAAGATAGTCCTTGGACATTATCAATGATGTGTATCAGCAAGTACTGACTTGTTTGTGGGACTATGCATTGTATGATGACTATCCTAAAAGGTCCCTAGTCGAAAGGGTTGTGTGGACGTGTAGCCAACTAGACTAGCATATGACACGGTCGATGGCTTGGTCTCACTAGACATGGAGCATTGGATGCTAACCGGATAATATGGACTTGGAAGGATCTGGTCAGATTCGACGTAGTCGGATCCGAGTCGAGATAAGGTTCGAGTCGGACAGACCCAACTATGAGACGCAGCGATATGTCATCTGCGAGTCTCTAGTACAACATATGTTCTGTGTCCTAAGACCTGAGCTGACGCATGTACTCGGGATGGTGACAGACTAGCTTTGGGCCGACCAAACGCTACTCCATGACTGGGTAGTTACAAAGGTAGGTTTCAGGCTTGTCCAGACCCATGCCGCGAGACATGGTCAAGCAAGATGGGATTTGCCCCTCCGACCAGGAGGGATATACTCTGGGCCCCTCGTGTGATCCGACCAGGATAAGCATGGCCATGCGACAAGGATTATGAGATAATCCAGATAGTGGTCGGCATCACTGGAACGAGAAAAAGGTCGGGCTAGCACAAGGATGACAGACTCGCCTTGAGCTCGACAACATATATCGTGTGGCAAAAGGAATGGAAGTGTGATGTACAGGTTCACTAACCAGCTTCGTAGTCTGCTTGGTGTTCGGCATGCCTTGCTAGAGGCCGCTACGAACCGTGCAGTTCGAAGGTGATCCGAACTGCGACCAAGACGACTTGAACCTAAGGGGTCGCGCGCTTAAGGGAAGGAACCTACGAGGTCGGATCCGAGGACACTGGTCGGATGTGATCCGAACTGTATTCGGATTGTGGCCGAGTAGACTTATTGGCTTTAGGTTCCGTGCGAGGCCCAAGTGTAGAGTCCGCGATGGACACCTATATATAGTGGAGGTGCCGCACACTCACGCGATTGATCTCTTCGGCGCTGTCACTAGGGTTTGCATGTGTTGCGAATAGACACCTCCACTCGCCGCCGTTTGTGTGATTGGACCTAGCAGTCCGCCGCACGACGTTCCTCCTGCACGCGTGGATACCGTTAGAGGCAGTGCACTTGCGCCGCTCCGGCGAACCTGTACATGGGAACCAACCACCAGTTGTATGAGGGAGATCAGACGAGGAGGAGACGATCTACATGGACGCACTGCCCCAACTCTTCTTCTGCTGCACGGCACCGCGCGTCTAGTGGTAACGAACTGTGATCCATCTCCCGTAGCATGTTCTTGGTTGTTCTGCGCATAGGAAATTTTAATTTGCACTCGACGCACCCTACCGTAGATCCCAAAAATTGGGTTATTAATTACTCTTAATTGGGATTGAGTTGGGTGAACCTTCTCAATGTTTTTCAACAAACTTTGTAGTCAAATAAAATTCCTTTGCCGTATGGAAAAATTGGCTTTTCGCAAAAACATTATAACCATAGAGCTTTTCCACCAGCCAAATATACATGTAGTGATAGCTATTATTCATCATTATCCTGTGGTGTGAATTTGCCAGTACATTCAATGTACGGACCCTTTGTGGCTGCAACGTCTCATGTTGCAGGATTCTTACGATGAGTAAGTGATACGTTAGGGTTATGTTTTCTACACTCAACTTTGTCGTTGGTGTTGATGGGAATCCACAAACTTGTTACTTCCGCAATTTGGATTGAGGTAATAGTATTTACATTATTTTATACATGTGATTTACCTCTGTTATAAATCCTCGAGTACTGTGTGTGTCAGCATACTGATCCAGGGATGACACTTAAGCACAGACACTTAACCGTCTGAGGTCGGGTCGCTACAGTAGTGGAGTCAACAGTAAGGGTGTCCAGGGCAACCTTGTGCTTGTCCTCCAACTCTTTGGTGCACTGCTGCACAAGGACCTCCAGGCTGTCATCCTTGGCGCGGAGAGTGGCTTCAAGTTTCTCCTCCCGGAGAGAGATGCTCTGTTCCCTGGTGTCCAAGAGCGCCTTACGCTTCGCCAGGCGCACCTCTCGAGTGATGGCATCGTCCCTCATCATTGAAAGTGTTTCCTGCTGCCTCAGGAGGACTTGGAGCTTCTTGTCGTACCAGTCGCGTAGCTCGACCCCCTTGTCCTTTAGTTTCTGATCCAGCTTATTGGCGGACTAGCGCTGCTCCTTGAGCTCCTGCCACTTCCAGCTATGTCGCTCCCGCATCTCCTTTATGCCTGTCACCACGGACTCCATGAAGGACAAGTCCATGGCGATGGTGATAGAGTCATCCACCTCTTCAACTCCTTGGTACATCGACATCAAGATGCATCGGAGTTCTCCATCAAGCTCTGTGCTCATCGCCATCGACGAGCCAGGGACTCCGAGCCCGGGCTGGGCGAGCACTAGCCTAAGTTACTTGAGGATGGTGGCGAGACCTCCACTAGGGTGCCGAATGATGGGAGGGGGATCATGGTTTGGAGGGGCATCTTTTCCTCAACCACGAACCATGATCCAGACAAGCTGCCGAGGGTTACCTAGGGCTCCTTCAGAGGACCCAGAACGCTCCCGACAGCCTGTTCCTGCCCCTCTGCGGCGGTGTTCTTCGTGGCTTCGTCCGCAGTGTCCCTCCCAATGATGGCCGCCTCCTCCAGCAAATCCGGTTCTTCACTCAAAGGGGCTGCGAGTAGATCCAACAATTAATAACAGGGATAGATGATCAGGAATGGAAAGCCAGCTGATGAGAGAAAGCATGAGAAGAAAAATAGTCAAGTTACCTGGAGAAGCTTGTCGGGCAGAAGCCTCCGTCTCATCTACCGGGCTAGGATTGATGTGTCCTCCCTCAGGAGCTACGACACCACCCTGGAGGGATTCTTCCAGGGGGACCCTTCGTGGTGATCCATCGATTCTATCAGAGGGCAGGGTGGGTCCCTATAGGATCGAAAGTATGTCTAGAGGGGGGTGATTAGACTACTTGACCAAATAAAAATCTAGCATTTTCCCAATTTTAGTTCTTGGCAGATTTTAGCAACTTAGCACAAACAAGTAATCAACACTACAAAAAAATACACTTCCGTGATTATACGTGTTTGTCACAGCAGGTCGCTTTTTTGTCATGCATGTACATCCATGAAAAATTTATGACAGAATCAAGATAGTCATACCTGTGCTATCGTAGAAGTGTTCCATGACATTACCAAAATTATCATCACGGAAGTGTCCACTTCCATGACGATAAATCGCGCGTCACAGAAGTGCTTTCGTCAAGGGTGACCGACACGTGGCATCCACCGTAACGGAACGCCGTTAAGCTATCGGGTCGGGTTTTGGATCCGATAACCCGTTAACAGCCCCGACCAATGGGGATTTTCCACGTGTAAAATCATCATTCGCTAGAGGAAACACGTGTCGGCTCATCGTCGGGGCAGATGTCATCCACTCACTGGACAGAAGGCGCCTATAATACATCGACACGTGGCACATCCCAACATGTTTAAATGGGCCGGCCCAACTAAAGGCCCACAAGATTTTGCGGACCATAATGGGCCGGCCCAGCTAAAGGCCCACGAGATTTTGCGGACCATAATGGGCTGGCCCAGCTAAAGGCCCACAAGATTTCGCGGGCCATAATGGGCCGACCCAGGTAAAGGCCCACAAGATTTTCATGTGCCATAATAGGCCGGCCCAGGTAAAGGCCCACGGTGACTCTAGCCCATAATGAACAATAATTTTCTTTATACCCGTTAACGGCCCGTGCTTTACATGGGCCGTTTCCAGCCCGTGTTAGCTTTCGGCCTATTGACAGCCCATACGTTCCCTGGGCTCCTTTTCGGCCCTCGATTACTTCCGGCCCGTTACTGGCCTGTTCCCCTAATGGGCCAAATTCGGCCCATGGCAAGAGTCGGCCCGTTACTGGCCTGTTCCACTGATGGGCCAAATTCGGCCCATGGCAAGAGTCAGCCCGTTACTGGCCTGTTACCCTAATGGGCCAAATTCAGCCCATGGCAAGAGTCGGCCCGTTTCTGGCCTGTTAACCCGTTGCGCTGTTTCCAGCCCGTCCTATATTCTGGCCCATTAACGACCCGTTATGCCTGTGACAGAATTAAGCCTTTGCTGTCCTACAGCCTGTTAACAACCTGTTACCGTGCTGGGCCTATACCAATTACGCCCGATTATGGCCCATGTAGACCCATTTATTCGATGGCCCGAGGCCCACCGATTACAGGCCCATTTATCGACGGCCCGTAGGAGACCCATGGATCCTACGGCCCGTATATGGCCCATGGTAGTTGCGGCCACTAGCAAACCAGGGAAAAAGAAGACTAGGAAATAAATAAGGCCGAAACTAACGCTAGGCTATTAAGGCGATTGCACAGATTACATCCACTCGTCATCAAAGATCGCCACTAGTGCAAATATAGGGAACACCCTACACTATTCAAAAATGTCTTGCTGTTTTCTTCAGGCGGTGGCTGCACGTTAAGAATAAATTTTGTATCGCACCAAAACAAATTACAACTGTATAACAAAAGGAAGGTGTAATGCCCTCGATGCGGCTATATCTCCTACGTGTCGAAGCACGACTTAGAGGCATAACCGCATTGAAAGCAATGTCGCAAGTAAGGTAATCTGCACAACAACCCATGTAAATAGATAATAAGGGGAAAGGTACATAGTTGGCTTACACTCGCCACGTCACACAAAGTACATAAATAGCATTACATCATCCAATACACTCATGGTCCGACTACGGTACCAAAATAAAAGATCAACCCCAACATGCGACATGGTCCAGATCGCCCCAACTGGGCACCACTACTGATCATCAGGGAAAGACACATAGTAACGGCGTGAGTCTTCGTCGAACTCCCACTTGAGCTCAAGCGCATCATCTGGAACGGAGTCATCGGGCCCTGCATCTGGTTTGGAAGCAATCTGTGAGCCACAGGGACTCAGCAATCTTGCACCCTCGCGATCAAGGCTATTTAAGCTTATAGGAAAGGTAAGGTATATGTGGAGCTGCAGCAAGAGACTAGCATATATGGTGGCTAACCTGTTCGGAAATGAGAGCGAGAAGAGAAGGCAAAGCACGAACGAATAGCTATAGAACAACCTACGACAAACATTACTCCAACACCGTGTTCACTTCCCAGACTCCGCCGAGAAGAGACCATCACGGTTACACACTCAGTTCATTCATTTTATTTAAGTTAAGGTTCAAGTTATCTACAACCAGACATTAACAAATTCCCATCTGCCCATAACCGCAGGCACGGCTTTCGAAAGTTCAAATCCCTGCAGGGGAGTCCCAATTTAGCCCATGACAAGCTCTCACTGTCAATGAAGGATATACCTTCTCCCGAGACATTTCGATCAGACTCGGTATCCCGGTTCTACAAGACAACTTCGACAAGTTAAAACAAATCCAGCAACACCGCCCGAATGTGCCAACAAATCCCGATAGGAGCTGCACATATCTCGTTCTCAGGGCACACTCAGATAGGTCAAGCTACGAGTAAAACCAACCCTCGAGTTTCCCCGAGGTGGCCCCACAGGCTGCCCAGTTTGGACCAACATTCAGAGGAGCACTGGCCCCGGGGGGGGGGGGGGTTCAATAAGATGACCCTTGGGCTCCGGAAACCCAAGGGAAAAAGAGGCTAGGTGGAAAATGGTAAAACCAAGGTTGGTCATTGTTGGAAGAGTTTTTATTCAAGGCGATTTGTCAAGGGGTTCCCATTATTACCCAACCGCGTAAGGAACTCAAAATCCGGGAACATAACACAGATATGACGGAAACTAGGGCGGCAAGAATGGAACAAAACACTAGGCAAAAGGCCGAGCCTTCCACCCTTTACCAAGTATATAGATGCATTAAGATAACAAGATAATATAATGATATCCCAACAAGAAAATAATGTTCCAACAAGGAACAAACTCCAATCTTCACCTGCAACTAGCAACGCTATAAGAGAGGCTGAGCAAAGCGGTAACATAGCCAATCAATGGTTTGCTAGGACATGGTGGGTTAGAGGTTTGACATGGCAATTTGGGAGGCAAGATAAGCAAGTGGTAGGCAACGTAGCATAGGCATAGCAAAAGAGCGAGCATCTAGCAAAGCAAAGATAGAAGTGATTTCGAGGGTATGATCATCTTGCCTGCAACGTTGTCAGAGTTGACTGGATCCTCGAAAGCAAACTCAACGGGATCCTCGTTAGTGAACTCGTCTCCCGGCTCTACCCAAACAAGACAAACAAGCAAGAGGAACACAATCAACCACGTGCAAAGCTCAAACAACATGATGCAAACATGGTATGCTATGCGGGATGCGATATGTGATGCATATGCAAGATTTGACAAGGAATGATTGAACCTGGCCTCAGCCTGGAAATCCAAGTGTGCCACTTTAAAGGTGAGGTGATTTTGGTTGAAATCGATATAAAGAACACCGGAATCGGAGACACGGTTTGGGAATGACAAGCAAAACAAATATGGCACCGGTCTGCGATAAACAACAAGTAGCCATCTAAATGCAACTAGATAATTATGCTACGGCACTCAAACATGGCAAAAAAAATACATGGCAGGGATCCACTCATAAAGCTTGAAAAAGATGAACACTGAACTACGGCTAATTCATCCATTAACAGGTTCACACAAGCATGTCAAAAATGCAAACGGTAAACAGATTTCAAACTTAGTGAAATTAACACAAGCCTGGAATTTCGGATCAGGTAGCACACTTTGGAGCATGAAAACAATATGCTACAGGAACCTAACATGATAAAGTAAAGCATGGCATGGAGCTACTCAAAGAGCTTAACAAAAGTACCATAGTGACCTTGAGCCAAAAGGGATCAGAAAATACAATTGCAAGCATGTGAACATGGCAAAAACATAATCAGGTAACTGACTTAGAGAAAAACTGGAACATGCAAATCTGTTAACAAGTAGGCATGTTTACGAGCTCGATGCACTCACTACAGAGCAAGGCATGACAATCTAAGCATAAACCCATCAAGAATACATATTATATAAGCTAGAAATGGCAAGAACAACAACATAACATGCACAGATCAACAACAACATCCTCGGCAAAATTGCTAACAAGTAGACAATCTGCCCAGATTCACGAAATAGCAAAAGTAGAGCTCGATTGGCTCAAGCTAGGTTGCTCCATAAATGCAAACAAAGACATGGATGGAAAGAGCACCACAATATTAACAAATCATCCTTACTGATCATCCTCAAAAGAGGCACGGATCACTAGGAAACAACAAGAACATATGGCATAATGATAAAAACAGATCAAGGACTTAGTGAGATTTCTAAGTCCCTAAAATCAGCATTAACGAATGCACCACTTTGCAAGCTTGTGCTAGTCACCACACATATCACAAAAATACATGGATAGCACCTCTATAAAGATGGCATGGCATATAACAAAACACATGTAGAGCTCAGGAGCATATCATGAACACGTTAATCATGGCAAAAATGACAAAAAGCTATTTGGTGCAGCAGATCTGACAATTAACTCAAATAGCTCTCTTCCAACAGCATTTCGGGCAACAAGATGAGCTCAAATGAAAATGATGCAATGAGATGAAATGATGTGCTCTCTGAGGCGAACATTTTGATATGCTACACCTGCGAAACGGAGCTATGGATGCAAAGTTACGGCATGATGAAATATGCAAAATGTCTAGGGTTTCAGAGGAAAAAGTCAACCCCTCGATCTAAATCTGGCCAACACCGTAGCACGCGCGGACTTCGAGGTTCAACATCACCGGAGTCGAGGTCGTCGGAGGAAGGAGGCCGGCCGGACTTGCCGAGGAGAGGAGGGGCTCGCCGGGCCGTCGAGCGGCGAGGTAGAACGGCGGCGAGGGCGGCGGAGCTCGGGGAAGCCGGAGCGGGGCGTCGCCAGCCGGTGAGGCGGAGGCGGCCGCGGTCATCGACGCCGGTGAGGGACGCAGCGGCCGGCGCGGCGGCCTGCGGCTGAGGAGAGAGGCGCGGGGCGGCGCGGCTCTCCCAGGCGGCGGGGCGCGGTCGATGGGCCTCGGGGGCCCGGGGCGGGCTCCGCGGGCTGGCGGGATTCGCGACGAAGTGGGGCGCGCGGGTGATGACGTGGCGCGTCAGGAGTGGTCGGCGGTGGGGGCGGACATGTCCGTCCGATGAGGTTTCGTCCGGCGGCGGTGGGGTAGTATTGCTAGGGTTTCGTCCAGATTAGGAAAGGAGGGGTCTTTATATAGGGGTAGAGGGAGCTAGGAGAGTCCAAATGAGGTGCGGTTTGCGGCCACGCGATCGTGATCGAACGGCCTAGGTGATGGAGGAGGTTTAGGTGGGTTTTGGGCCACTTTGGAGGGGTGTTGAGCTGCAACACACACGAGGCCTTCTTGGTCCCTCGGTTAACCGTTGGAGCCTCAAACGAAGTCCAAATGGTACGCCACTTGACAGGCGGTCTATCGGTAGTAAACCAAGGCCGCTTGGCAAGTCTCGGTCCAATCCAGAAATGTTTAACCCCACACACAAAATAAAGGTAGAAAGGACCACCGGAGGAGATAGGAGCGCCGGAATGCAAACGGACAACGGGGAAAATGCTCGGATGCATGAGACGAACACGTATGCAAGTGCAATGCACATGATGACATGATATGAGATGCATGACAACGACAACAACACACGGAGACAAAAACCCAAACCCGAGAAAATAAAATAACTTAGTGCCGGAAACGGCGAGAGTTGGAGTACATATTAGGTAAGTTACATCCGGGGTGTTACAACACTCCACCACTACGAAAGGATCTCATCCCGAGATCTAGGACTGGAAGAACGCTGGGTACTCAGAACAGAGGTGATCCTTGCGTTCCCAGGTGGCTTCACGGTCGGAATGATGTGACCACTTGACTTTGAGGAATTTGATTGACTTATTGCGAGTCTTGCGTTCAGTCTCTTCAAGAATAGCAACGGGGTGCTCACGATAAGAGAGATCTTCTTGGAGACCAATGTCTTCGAAGTTGACGGTACGATCAGGAGTTTTGAAGCACTTGCGGAGCTGAGAGACATGGAACACGTCGTGCACATTTGCAAAGTTTGAAGGAAGCTCGAGTTGATAGGCGAGATCTCCTCTCTTGCTGATGATTTTGAAAGGACCCACATATCTAGGGGCTAGCTTCCCTTTGATACCGAAGCGGCGAGTACCTTTCATTGGAGAGACGCGGAGGTAAATATGATCTCCGATCTCGAAAGCCAAATAGCGGTGCTTACTATCATAGTAGCTCTTCTGGCGCGATTGCGCTGCTTTGAGGTTATCTGGAATGACTTTACACATCTCCTCTACCTCTGTGATTAAGTCATTTTCAAGAAGTTGACGCTCACCGGTTTCAAACCAGTTGAGAGGAGTATGACACTTCCTGCCATACAGAATTTCGAATGGGGCCTTTCCCGAACTTGCTTGAAAACTGTTGTTGTAGGAGAATTCGGCATATGGAAGGCAATCTTCCCACTTCATACTGAAGGAGATCACACAAGCCCTGAGCATATCTTCAAGAATCTGATTGACACGCTCGACTTGACCGCTAGTTTGAGGATGGAAAGCTATGCTGAAGCGGATGTTGGTGCCCATGGCCTTCTGAAAAGACTCCCAAAACTTGGAGGTAAAGATGCTGCCATGGTCTGAAGAGATCACCTGTGGAATACCGTGCAGCGAGACAATCCGAGAGGTATACAGCTCCGCCAATTGAGCTGTAGTGATAGACTCTTTGATAGGCAGAAAATGAGCCACTTTAGTGAGTTTGTCGATGACAACGGATATAGCATCATTGCCACGCTTGGACTTTGGAAACCCAGTCACGAGGTCCATCTCAATGTGGTCAAACTTCCATTCTGGAATTGCAAGAGGTTGGAGGAGACCAGCTGGCCTTTGGTGTTCTGCCTGCACTCTTCTGCAGACATCACACTCATTCACGAACTTAGCAATCTCTCGCTTCATTCGAGTCCACCAATAAGCCTGCTTGAGGTCCTGATACATCTTCGTACTCCCAGGGTGGATGGAGAGGAGTGAATTGTGAGCCTCATTCATGATAACTTTACGAAGGTCACCTTTAGGCAAAACAATACGATCCTCGAAGAAGAGAGTGTCCTTGTCATCAAGGCGGTAGCACTTGTACTTGGGTTGACTCTTGGCCATCCCAATCTTCACCTTCTTCACCATAGCATCAAGAAGTTGGGCCTCGCGAATCTGATCTTCCAAAGTAGGAGAGACTTGAAGGTTGGCGAGGAAACCTTGAGGAACAACTTGCAGATTGAGTTTGCGGAAATCTTCACAAAGCTCGGGTTGGTAAGGCTTGAGAATCAGACTGTTGCAGTAAGCCTTCCTGCTCAATGCGTCAGCAATCACATTGGCCTTGCCTGGAGTATACTCGATACTCGGATTATACTCTTGAATCATTTCGACCCAACGAGTCTGCCTGAGGTTGAGATTAGGCTGAGTGAAGATGTACTTGAGACTCTTGTGGTCAGTGAAAATGTCCACTTTTGTTCCCAATAAGAGATGTCTCCAAGTCAAAAGAGCATGCACAACTGCCGCCAACTCGAGGTCATGAGTGGGGTAGTTCTTCTTGTTGGGCTTCAGCTGACGAGAGGTATAAGCCACAACTTTCTTCTCTTGCATCAACACTGCGCCAAGACCTTGAAGAGAGGCATCGCAGAAGACCTCGAACGGTTTGGATTCATCAGGAGGAGTCAGAACTGGAGTAGTGACCAATTTCTCTTTCAAAGTGTTGAAAGCGATGTCACAATCCGGAGACCAAACGTACTTGACGTGCTTCTGGAGAAGGTTTGAAAGAGGCTTCGCAATCTTTGAAAAGTTCTCAACGAACCTTCGACAGTAGCTTGCGAGACCAAGGAAGCTACGGAGTTGCTTCACGTTCTGAGGTGGTTCCCAATTCACAATTGCAGACACCTTCTCAGGATTCACCGCAATGCCCTTGGCAGAGATGATATGCCCAAGATATAGAACCTCATCGAGCCAAAACTCACACTTAGAGAACTTGTTGTAGAGCTGATGTTCTCTGAGCTTATCGAGCACCAAACGCAAGTGCTTGGCATGATCTTCCTTGTTCTTCGAAAAGACCAGAATGTCGTCGAGATAGACCAAAACGAAGTCATTTGTTTAGGCGTTGAAGATGATGTTCATCATGCGAGAGAAAGTCGGAGGAGCGTTGACGAGGCCAAAAGACATGACAGTGTATTCATATGAACCATAGCTTGTTCTGAAAGCCGTCTTGGGAATATCTTGCTCACGGATTCGAATCTGGTGATAACCCATACGGAGATCAAGCTTGGAGAATACTTGGGCACCTTTGAGTTGTTCGAACAACTCATTGATGTTGGGAAATGGGTACTTGTTCTTGATAGTCTTCTTGTTCAATGGACGGTAGTCAACACAAAGTCGGTCCGTTCCATCCTTCTTCTTCACAAAAAGAACTCCACAACCCCACGGAGAAGAACTAGGTCGGATGAGAACCATTCGCTCTTGAATATCGAGTTGCTTCTTCAGCTCCTTCAACTCTTTAGGTCCGAGCTTGTAAGGACGTTTGCACACCGGTTCCGTGCCAGGCTCAAGATTGATAAAGAATTCAACTGGCCGGTGTGGAGGCAATCCTGTAAGCTCTTCTAGAAAGACGTTTTGATATTCGCAAACGACTAGAATTTGAGAGATGGCATCCAGTTCACCCTTCTCATTGAGGGAAAACAGATGGATGGTATCATCACGAGCGGCAAAGTCAATTACATCCTGAGATGAATGAGTCAATTGAATCTGCCTGGCTGCACAATCAAGCTGAGCCTTGTGCTTAGAAAGCCAATCCATTCCGAGAATAAGATCAATATCCGAGTCACCAAGAACCATTGGAGAAGAAAGAAACTTGTAGTCGCCCAAAGTGATAGTAACATCTGGAACCTCTAGATTTGCACTCAAACGTTTGCCAGGAGAAATGATATCCATTTGTTTGCCCAAATGAGAAGAAATGAATTCATGCTTGGCAAAAAATGGCTTTGACATGAAACAATGTGATGCACCAGTATCAAAAAGTACTTTTGCAGGAACATCGTTAACAGGAAGGTTACCCATGATGACATTCGATGAGTCCTCTGCCTGGGCTGCATTCACCATGTTGACCTTGGCGTACTAGGGGTTATGCTTGACCACAGCTGTACTTGCCGATCTCATAGGAGGAGGAGGAGGGAGACGCCTCTGATTGAAGCACTTGTTGGCATAGTGACCCTTCTGTTGGCACTTGTTGCACATGACCTCTGAAAGCGGACGGTGGTACAGAGCACTCGATCTTGGAGCTTGAGACGAAGTCTTGTTCTGAAAGCCAGGGTTGGGTGGGTGGGAAGATCCACTGCCACCTTTGCTCTTTTGTTGAAAAGGCTGACAGAACGGAGGAGGAGGAAGCCAATACTTCTGCTGCTTAGCCACTTGAGTAGAGGAAGAAGGAGTAGCATCTCTGACTCGCTTCTTGGAAGCATCACACTTCAGTTGAGCAGCCTCTTGCTTCAATGCCATGTTGTAAAACTCATCGTACCTCCTAGGCTCAAAGAGAACGAGAGCTAGCTGGATTTCTTCTCTGAGACCACCCCTGAACTGGTATATCATGCTCTTCTCGTCAGGGACGTCCTGCTTAGCAAAGCGGGCGAGCTTCTGAAACAACTTGTTGCAGTCATAGACAGACATAGAACCTTGCTTCAGGTTGTGGAATTCCTCACGCTTGCTTTCAACCACGCTCTGAGGAATATGATGAGCTTTGAAGTCTTGACGGAATTCATCCCAGGTAATCTCATGGCCTCCTCTTGAATCTTTGTACTGCTGAAACCATTCTGCAGCTTGGTCTTTGAGTTGGAAGGAAGCGAACTTGACAAAGTCCTCAGGCCTGACGTTACTACACTCGAAATGCTTGCACAAGTCCACGAGCCAATCGTCAGCATCAGTTGCCTCAACACAATTGCTAAAAGCCTTTTGCTGGTTAGCAAGGAACTGGTTGAGTGTAGCAAAGCGATTCTGATTGTTGCCCTGGTTGCCTTGGTTCGCTTGATTGCGCTCTTGAAGAATTTGCATGATCAACTGCGTGTTTTCATTGGTAGCGGCCATCACAGCTTGCCATGCCTCCGGAGGAGGGGGTGGTGGTGGCGGATCAGGATTCAGAGTCATGCGCGTTGGAGGAGCCATCCTAAAGAAGTTGACATCCATTAGCACATTGATAGACAACAATTGAAGCTGAATCAAGCGGGTTGAAATTGCAACATATAGTCTTCACATCCGAACGAAATGAACGAATGCATTCCAATTGAAATGGTCACAAATCCATAAATTGAGAAGCCACTTAGAATTTAGGTAGAGGAATAAATCAACAAGGTACGGAGCAAGAACGAATACTCGGTAAGGATCACCCAATCTCAAACCAAATATCCGTGGAAGAAGAACTAGAGCTACAAGAATTCCCACCTATGAAACTCCCGAACCTTTCCGGTTATGCAATCAGGTGTTGGGGATACAGGGGAAGCATAATATCTCACCCAAATCTAGCAAATCCTACATACAGCTGTATCCATCCTTCAACACATAATCGAGAAAACTTCAGAAATCGTCTACCTCAACCTTCGAAAAGCATCCGTTATACAAGTTATGGCAATACTCCCGAACTCCCACCCCAGTACTGGGTGGCGTCGAGGTTATCTCACCAACAACTGGATAAAAGAGATTTTCGATGTCGGCGAACTAAACTCAGGTATTCCCGAACTGCAACGATAAAATTGTGACGACAACACCTCAGAGCTCAACTCCCCGGGACACTGCCACAACCCCTAAATGACAGGAGGCACCAAGAACAATGTTCTTGTCACAAATCCATCAGAACGATTCCAAGATACCCGCGTGATCCTAAATTTTTTTTTGTGAAATTTTGAGAAGAGAAGAGACAAAACTCTACATCAGGATGCCTTACTAGAGCGATGAAGGGACTGGGGAGTAAAAAGAATTCCTAAACTCTCCGATATATGATTCCTAAATGACTCAAAACATTTTTCTAGACTCAACTCGTCCGCTAATTCGATCAAGCAATGGGGCTCCTAAGGTCAGGGAAGGCTCTGATACCAACTTGTAACGCCCTCGATGCGGCTATATCTCCTACGTGTCGAAGCACGACTTAGAGGCATAACCGCATTGAAAGCAATGTCGCAAGTAAGGTAATCTTCACAACAACCCATGTAAATAGATAATAAGGGGAAAGGTACATAGTTGGCTTACACTCGCCACATCACACAAAGTACATAAATAACATTACATCATCCAATACAATCATGGTCCGACTACGGTACCAAAATAATAGATCAACCCCAACATGCGACATGGTCCCGATCGCCCCAACTAGGCACCACTACTGATCATCAGGGAAAGACACATAGTAACGGCGTGAGTCTTCGTCGAACTCCCACTTGAGCTCAAGCGCATCATCTGGAACGGAGTCATCGGGCCCTGCATCTGGTTTGGAAGTAATCTGTGAGCCACGGGGACTCAGCAATCTCGCACCCTCGCGATCAAGACTATTTAAGCTTATAGGAAAGGTAAGGTAATATGTGGAGCTGCAGCAAGCGACTTGCATATATGGTGGCTAACCTGTTCGCAAATGAGAGCGAGAAGAGAAGGCAAAGCACGAACGAATAGCTATAGAACAACCTACGGCAAACATTACTCCAACACCGTGTTCACTTCCCGGTCTCGAACATCACGGTTACACACTCAGTTGATTCATTTTAATTAAGTTAAGGTTCAAGTTACTACAATCGGACATTAACAAATTCCCATCTGCCCATAACCGCGGGCACGGCTTTCGAAAGTTCAAATCCCTGTAGGGGAGTCCCAACTTAGTCCATGACAAGCTCTCACAATCAATGAAGGATATACCTTCTCCCGATACATTCCGATCAGACTCGGTATCCCGGTTCTACAAGACAACTTCGACAAGTTAAAACAAATCCAGCAACACCGCCCGAATGTGCCGACAAATCCCGATAGGAGCTGCACATATCTCGTTCTCAGGGCACACTCAAATAGGTCAAGCTACAAGTAAAACCAACCCTCGAGTTTCCCCGAGGTGGCCCCGCAGGCTGCCTAGTTCGGACCAACACTCAGAGGAGCACTGGCCCGGGGGGTTTAAATAAGATGACCCTTGGGCTCCGGAAACCCAAGGGAAAAAGAGCCTAGGTGGCAAATGTTAAAACCAAGGTTGGGCATTGCTGGAAGAGTTTTTATTCAAGGCGATCCATTATTACCCAACCGCATAAGGAACGCAAAATCCGGGAACATAACACCGATATGACAGAAACTAGGGCGGCAAGAGTGGAACAAAACACTAGGAAAAATGCCGAGCCTTCCACCCTTTACCAAGTATATAGATGCATTAAGATAACAAGGTAATATAATGATATCCCAACAATAAAATAATGTTCCAACAAGGAACGAACTCCAATCTTCACCTGCAATTAGCAACGCTATAAGAGGGGCTGAGCAAAGCGGTAACATAGCAAATCAACGGTTTGCTAGGACATGGTGGGTTAGAGGTTTGACATGGCAATTTGGGAGGCAAGATAAGCAAGTGGTAGGCATCGTAGCATAGGCATAGCAAAAGAGCGAGCATCTAGCAAAGCAAAGATAGAAGTGATTTCGAGGGTATGATCATCTTGCCTGCAACGTTGTCAGAGTTGACTGGATCCTCGAAAGCAAACTCAACGGGCTGCTCGTTAGCGAACTCGTCTCCCGGCTCTACCCAAACAAGACAAACTAGCAAGAGGAACACAATCAACCACGTGCAAAGCTCAAACAACATGATGCAAACATGGTATGCTATGCGGGATGCGATATGTGACGCATATGCAAGATTTGACAAGGAATGATTGAACCTGGCCTCAACTTGGAAAGGTGAGGTGATTTCGGTTGAAATCGATATAAAGAACACCGGAATCGGAGACACGGTTTAGGAATGACAAGCAAAATAAATATGGCACCGGTCTGCGATAAACAGCAAGTAGCCATCTAAATGCAACAAGATAATTATGCTACAGCACTCAAACATGGCAACAAAATACATGACAGGGATCCACTCATAAAGCTTGACAAAAGATGAACACTGAGCTACGGCTAATTCATCCATTAACAGGTTCAAACAAGCATGGCAAAAATGCAAACGGTAAACAGATTTCAGACTTAGTGAAATTAACACAAGCTTGGAATTTCGGATCAGGTAGCACACTTTGGAGCATGAAAACTATATGCTACAGGAACCTAACAAAAGTCCCTTAGTGACCTTGAGCCAAAAGTGATCAGAAAATACAATTGCAAGCATGTGAACATGGAAAAAACATAATCAGGTTACAGACTTAGAGAAAAACTAGAAAATGCAAATCTTTTAACAAGTAGGCATGTTTACGAGCTCGATGCACTCACTACAGAGCAAGGCATGACAATCTAAGCATACACCCATCAAGAATACATTTTATATAAGCTAGAAATGGCAAGAACAACAACATAACATGCACGGATCAACAACAACATCCTCGGCAAAATTGCTAACAAGTAGACAATTTGCCCAGATTCACGAAATAGCAAAAGTACAGCTCGATTGACTCAAGCTAGGGTACTCCATAAATGCAAACAAAGACATGGATGGAAAGAGCACCACAATATTAACAAATCATCCTTACTGATCATCCTCAAAAGAGGCACGGATCACTAGGAAACAACAAGAACATATGGCATAATGATAAAAACAGATCAAGGACTTAGTGAGATTTCTAAGTCCCTGAAATCAGCATTAACGAATGCACCACTTTGCAAGCTTGTGCTAGTCATCACACATATCACAAAAATACATGGATAGCAACGCTGTAAAGATGGCATGGCATATAACAAAACACATGTAGAGCTCAGGAGCATATCATGCACATATTAATCATGACAAAAATGACAAAAAGCTATTTGGTGCAGCAGATCTGACAATTAACTCAAATAGCTCTCTTCCAACAGCATTTCGGGCAACAAGATGAGCTCAAATGAAAATGATGCAATGAGATGAAATGATGTGCTCTCTGAGGCGAACATTTTGATATGCTACACGCGCGAAACGTAGCCATGGATGCAAAGTTACGGCATGATGAAATATGCAAAATGTCTAGGGTTTTAGAGGAAAAAGTCAACCCCTCGATTTAGATCTGGCCGACACTGTAGCACGCGTGGACTTTGAGGTTCAACATTGCCGGAGTCGAGGTCGTTGGAGGAAGGAGGCCGGCCGGACTTGCCGAGGAGAGGAGGGGCTCGCCGGGCCGTCGGGCGGCGAGGTAGAACGGCGGCGAGGGCGGCGGAGCTCGGGGAAGCCGGAGCGGGGCGTTGCCGGCCGGTGAGGAGGAGGCGGCCGTGGTCGTCGACGCCGGTGAGGGACACGGCGGCCGGCGCGGTGGCCTGCGGCGGAGGAGAGAGGCGCGGGGCGGCGTGGCTCTCCTAGGCGGCGGGGCGCGGTCGATGGGCCTCGGGGGCCCGGGGCGGGCTCCACGGGCCGGCGGGATTCGCGGTGAAGTGGGGTGCGTGGGCGATGACGTGGTGCGTCAGGAGTGGTCGGCGGCGGGGGCGGACATGTCCGTCCGATGAGGTTTCGTCCGGCGGCGGCGGGGTAGTATTGCTAGGGTTTCGCCCGGATTTGGAAAGGAGGGGTCTTTATATAGGGGTAGAGGGAGCTAGGAGAGTCCAAATGAGGTGCAGTTTGCGGCCACGCGATCGAGATCGAACGGCCTAGGTGATGGAGGAGGTTTAGGTGGGTTTTGGGCCACTTTGGAGGGGTGTTGGGCTGCAACACACACGAGGCCTTCTCGGTCCCTCGTTTAACCGTTGGAGCCTCAAACGAAGTCCAAATGGTACGCAACTTGACAGGCGGTCTACCGGTAGTAAACCAAGGCCGCTTGGCAAGTCTCGGTCCAATCCGGAAATGTTTAACCCCACACACGAAAGAAAGGTAGAAAGGACCATCGGAGGAGACAGGAGCGCCGGAATGCAAAACGGACAACGGGGAAAATGCTCGGATGCATGAGACGAACACGTATGCAAATGCAATGCACATGATGACATGATATGAGATGCATGACAACGAAAAAAACACGCAGAGACAAAAACCTGAACCCGAGAAAATAAAATAACTTAGTGCCGGAAACGACAAGAGTTGGAGTACATATTAGGTAAGTTACATCCGGGGTGTTACAGAATGCTGGCATAAAACTTAACAGTCTAGCAGATAAATGCACCACCAGAAGTTCAGAAGCTCAGTTCATTTGACCTGACTGTTACATTTTCATGTTGTATAGTCCGATGGAGCACCATAACCCTCGCCTTCATTTCCTCTAGGCTCCTGAACAACATAGCAAATGTCTGATAGTCTGGTTTCAAAACCATGCACATCTTGACGACATTGAGCAATGTTTCTCCTTGTTTCACAAAGGGTCTCTGTTAGGGAATGGACTTGTGTCCGGAGCGCAGATACAACATTGCTTTGATCTTGCATATCTTGATCATGAGGCAGTTTGGACGATATTGCCTTAACAACCAACCCAGTATTACGCAGGAACGTGCTTTTAGCCCTGTTAGTGGACATGTATGGACCCACTGCAGCAAGAGCCGACATTGCGGTTATAGTTGCCTCGCCACCTTCAGAAGGTGGCGGTTCCACCATTTTTTCCATAGCTCACTGAAAAGTTGAGGTTTTACATTAGTAGTACCAGAATAGAAGATATTAAGGAGGCAGCAAAACCAAACAAAATATCTTTGGTCTATATACATAACTTATTCTGGTGAACCCATGTAAAATATTAGTTGTATTTTATTGCAAAGTACATAATAAAACCAGGTTCCAAACATATGACCATGTACCATCGCTAATGTATTGTCCATTTCTTCACATTGTATTGAGGGCTAAGGATAAATAGACGAAGTTTATAATACGGTAAGTGTTGGGGATATTACTACTGGGCGTAAACCGGCCTATCTGGGCCGGATTAACTTCATCAGTAGTTAAGTATGTTAAAGCCCATGAAGGTAGATGAGGGCTTAAAGCCCATGATCGGTTTAAGGCCTGTAGCCGTAAACCGGCGTCGGTTTGTAAACTTGTATTGTAAGTTAGGAATAAGTAGAGACCAAACCGGACACGTATATGAGCCGGTGTTGGGACTCTGTAAACCGACGGGCGTCACCCATGTATATAAGGGGATGACTCGGTGGCGGTTCAAGGATAACAGAAAACAACTCGAGACTTAGGTGAAGCTTGTTTGCTCCCTAGTCATCGAAACCCCATCAATTCCATCACAACTAGACGTAGGCTTTTACCTTCATCGAAGGGGCCGAACTAGTATAAACTCTCTTGCGTCCCTGTGTCCGCTTTAACCCCTTCAAGCTAACCCGTTGCGATGGCTCCACGACTAAGTCCTTTCTCTAGGACATCTACGGTGACAAAACCACGACAGTTGGCGCCCACCGTGGGGCTATCGCACGATGGTTTCAAGTTCTTGGAGGGCCGCTTTGAAGGACTCAAGGGCTACGCTGTGGGCCGGATGACTAAGAGTCGTCGCGGCAAGCTCTACATCGATGATGCAGGCTGGGGCCCCGAGGCCAGCTCAGTTGAGTCCGGGTACCGGGTCCCCTTTGGCGGCATACACGTTTTCATCGGCAAGATCGGTGAACCGGGCCCTGAGCCAGACATCTGCACCGACCTCGTCGAAACGGCTCAGCGTGCGCGATCCGCCCGGGTTAAAACGGGCGTGAAGCGTGCCTTTGTGGGAGTCATCCTTGGAGGAAGTTATGAGGATGGATCGGAATCTCGTGGCGAGACCGTCGTTTATTCCGGCGACGAGTCATCAACCGGAGAAACCGAATCTCTATATCAGCTACAAGATGGCCGGATTGGGGGTTGTTCCGATGGTGACAGCATTCCGGACCCCTCTGATCTACCCAACTGAGTTGGAATATTCATGGCCGGCACACAAGCATCGCTTCATTCTTCGACCGCTGCGCCAATAACCTCCGGTTCAGTAGCGGCGACAGCTGCCGGGGCAGGAAGCTCTGTACGCCCGCCGGCTCAAGTTCTATCAGATCTATTTGATGCATTGGCTGTGCTTATGGCGGAAGCTAACCCGGCGGATCAGGACGTCCAGAACGCGGAGATTGCAAAGGTGAAGGAACAGATCACCCAGGCCAAGGCGGACCTGGCAGCCGAGAACGCCAGGATGACCGCAGAGCGGGCCGCTTTAGACGCACAAGCCTACAGGCTCATGTTGGACCAGAACGTGTCACATGGAGTCATGAAGAGGAAGTACCGATCTTGTTTGCCTTCGGTTTTCGAGGCCAGAGACCTTTTCAACACCCCAGGAGCAGGAACCAGTAATCCGCTGGAGGTAAACCGGGCGGAAGCTCCTGGGACCGGCACGCCAGTTCAGCCCCATCTGATGAATCCGCCTCGTCAACCTCAGGCTGTTTCGACACCTCCGGGTCACTACTCCAACCCGATGGACAATCTCGTTGCCGCTGCTGCACGGCTGGAGGCCATTCCAATTGAAGGTGACTCGCCGCAGGCGATAGAGACGCGACGGGTCAAGGATCTTCTTAGGACAGCTTTGGTCCAACAGGAAGCATACTCGTACAGCCGCGACCGGATCCATTCGACCCCTCGTCCAAGCCGGAGCTATAGCAGGAATATGGATGAACCGGCAGTATCAAGTAATTAACGACACAGAGCGCCCCGCGGCAACAACCCGGCGGGTGGTGCTGATAACGCTCAGGAAGTGGTGGACCGGGCTCGAGCGCGCAGGGAGGCCGAGTTAGCCGCACAGTATCAGGCTCGGCAGCTTACGCCGGTTCATCCAACTATCTCGATTGAACCTGGTGTTACTTCTAGTTCTTTGGGGGTGCCTTGCCTTGTCCCCGCTTTACGCAATGTGCGCTTGCCCAAGGATTTCAAAGGCCCGCGCAAGGTACCAAATTACACGGCGGATCAACCTCCAGAGACATGGGTGGAGAGCTATGAGATGGCCATGGAGATGCTTGATGTGGATGATGCGGCATGTGCGAAATACTTCACCATGATGCTTGAAGGGACAACCCGTACTTGGTTAAAAAGCTTACCGGCTAATTATATCAGTTCATGGCCCCAATTACGAGCCCGGTTTATCAGTAATTTCAAGGATACATGTAAGCAACCTATGTCGATAGTGGACTTAGCTGCCTGCATCCAGGAGGAAGGAGAATCAATGACTCATTGGGTGCGCCGGGTCTCACAAGTGTTGCATTCATCAGACCGCATCAATGCTGAAACTGCAGTCATAACCCTAGAAGGCAACTGCCGGTTTGGGCTCCTAAAGCTGAAGTTGGGACGGATGAAGCACCATTGCACTCACATGGGGACCCTCATGGCTGCCTTGGAAAAGTATGCCGATTCTGATAGTACCAAGGATCCTGAGTCTGATGATGACAAGACAAGGAAGGGAAAGAAGAACAACAACTCCAAAGGTCAGCAGCACCACTCGGCAGGTAATGGTATCGGAGGCAAGCGTAAAGCGGATGGCAACATGGACTTCGTGGCTAATACCAACGCGCAGGACAAGGGTCAGCGACGCAAGGGTAAACCGCCGAATCGCGGTGTAGCGCCTAACCCTAACCCAGACCGTTTAAATTATCTACTGAACCAGCCCTGTCCAAAGCATGGGACGAAGGAGGTGCCAGCAAACCATGTTTGGAAGGATTGCTTCATTATGCAGGAGTTCCAGAATTCTAATGCTTTCCGGTATGTTCACGGCTCCGGCGGTGGCTTGGGATCCGGGCTGGGTTACGATGGAGGAAATTCCGGTTCAGGATTTAATGGTAATCCGGGCGGACATAAAAACCAAAATAATCAGAACAACCAGGGTGGTTACAACCAGCAGCAGCAACAGTCGGGTTACCAGAGCAACCCAATGCAGTTGAATAGTGGGCAGTACTATGTCTTCACCACTAGCTTGGACAAGCGAGACCGGAAGGTTCAGAGGCGGGCAGTCAACTCTGTTGAACCGGCCGTGCCCCGTTATCTATGCTGGTCTGAACATCCAATCATATGGAGCAGAGAGGATCACCCTCCCCAGGTTGATAATCCAGGTCAGTTGGCTCTGGTGGTGGCGCCTCAGGTGGGAGGTTACAAGTTCACCAAGGTGCTCATGGATGGAGGGAGCAGCATTAATATCTTGTACTATGAGACCTTCCGTCGTATGGGACTAACAGACAAAAATCTCAAACCGTCCAATACGGTGTTCCATGGTGTGGTACCTGGCAGGTCAGCATATCCTGTTGGTAAGATAGCTCTGGAAGTGGCTTTCGGAGATGATTATGATTCCAGGTCGGAAACATTGACGTTTGAAGTGGTGAAAATCCAAAGTCCATATCACGCCCTGTTTGGGCGACCGGCCTACGCCAAGTTTATGGCAAGGCCATGTTATGTGTATTTGCAGCTCAAGATGCCGGGTCACAAGGGGACAATAACGGTTCATGAAAGTCGTAAAATTGCTTTGGAGTGCGAGGAAGGAGATGCGGCCTATGCAAAGTCGGTTTATGCCAACGAGGAGCTGAAGTATTATAAGGACAATGTTGATTCGGCGGACATGACTCCATTAAAAAAGCCAACTACGGAGCATGATCCGGCCCTGAAGTTCAAATCGGTAGCTGAAACTAAGCTTGTTGACTTCGTGCCTGGCGATTCGTCCAAGCAGTTCAGCATCAGTGCCAACTTGGATCCGAAATAGGAAAGCGCGCTCATCGAGTTCATCCATGAGAATCTGGATATTTTTGCATGGAAGCCCTCTGACATGCCAGGTGTACCGAGGCAACTCGCTGAGCACACCCTTAATGTGGATCCTAAATACAAACCGGTGAAATAGTTCCTCCGCCGGTTTAATGAAGAAAGGTGCAAGGTGATTGAAGAAGAGATAGCCAGGCTCTTAGCAGCTCGCTTTATTATTGAAGTTTTCCACCCTGAGTGGCTTGCCAATCCGGTGCTGGTCCTTAAGAAAAACGGCACCTGGCGCATGTGTGTGGATTACACAGATCTTAATAAGGCTTGTCCAGCAGATCCTTTTGCCTCCCCCCCGTATTGATCAAATTATTGATGCTACGGCGGGTTGTGAGCATTTGAGTTTTTTGGATGCATATTCTGGCTATCATCAGATCAAAATGGCAGTTAAGGACCAGGAGAAGACGACATTCATAACTCCCTTTGGAGCCTTCTGCTATGTGTCTATGCCCTTTGGGCTCAAGAGTGCCCAGGAAACTTATCAACGGTGTGTACAAAATTGTCTTCACAAGCAGATTGGCCGTAATGTACATGCTTACGTGGATGATATCATGGTTAAGTCAAGGGAGAAGGAGATTCTGGTTGACGACTTGAAGGAAACCTTTGATAACCTGAGGACGTACAAGATGATGCTTAATCCGGCCAAGTGTGTGTTTGGTGTACCGGCAGGCAAGTTATTGGGTTTTCTGGTGTCCAACAGGGGAATCGAGGCTAATCCGGAGAAAATCACAGCCATCACCTCCCTGGCTAAACCGAAGTCTATCAACGATGTTCAGCGCCTGGCAGGCCAGATTGCTGCGTTAAGCCGGTTTATTAGCCGCATTGGTGAGAAGGCAATCCCTTTGTATCAGATGTTGAAGAAGACGGATCAATTCGTCTGGAGTTCTGCTGCCGAAAAAGCATTTGAGGACTTAAAGCGGCAATTGGCCAATCCGCCTGTGCTCGCCGCTCCCATGGACAAGGAGCCGTTGCTGCTATATGTTGCTGCTAATGCTCGTGCGGTCAGTGTGGCTATTGTGGTGGAGCGAAAAGAGGCAGGCAAGGAGCATCCGGTTCAACATCCGGTCTATTATATCAGCGAGGTACTCATTGAGTCCAAGCAAAGGTATCCTCATTGGCAGAAGCTGGTATATGGAGTTTTTATGGCAAGCCGGAAGCTCAAGCAATACTTCCAAGGGCACCCAATTACGGCGGTCAATTCTGCTCCCTTGGGGGATACCATCCAGAACCGGGAAGCGACTGGACGGATTGCCAAGTGGGCTATAGAGCTTGGGCCGCACGGGTTGAAGTATGTGCCTCGGACGGCGGTTAAGTCTCAAGCACTTGTTGATTTCATCAATGATTGGACGGAACTGCAAGCACCGGAAGAAAAGACGGATCATACATATTGGACCATCCATTTTGACGGATCCAGGCAATTGGAAGGCTCGGGGGCTGGAGTCGTATTAACTTCCCCACGAGGTGATAAGTTTTGTTACGTTCTCCGCTTAATGTTCTCTTGTACTAACAATGCAGCTGAGTATGAAGCCTTGCTCCACGGTCTCCGGATGGCTAAGGAGATGAATGTAAGTTGAGTTAAGTGCTTCGGTGACTCGGACCTCGTGGCTCAACAAGTATCTGGCACTTGGGATTCCAAGGACCCACTCATGGCAGCATATCATCGTGAGGTGGATACTGTTGCAGGTCACTTTAAAGGCTATCAGGTGGACCACGTGGACCGATGGAAGAATGATGCGGCGAACGCTTTAAGCCGGCTGGGCTCTCAACGCAAACCGGTCCCACCCAATGTTTTTCTGGATGTGCTGCACAACCCGTCGGTCAAGCTCCCTGGTGAAGCGGATTTGGCTATTCCTGATTTGGAGGCTCAATTGGTGGCAGCTCTTCATGTCATTCCGGATAGGACGCTTCCTTACCTGGCATACAAGAACCGGGGCAAGTTACCAGAGGATGAGACTCTGGCCCGACAGATAATCCCGCGGTCCAAGTCCATGACTATTGCCAATGGCGAGTTGCATCATTGCAGTGTATCAGGGGCGTTTCAACGCTGTGTGTCTCTTGAAGAAGGCTGTGAAATTTTGTGTGAGATCCACGAAGGAGATTGTGGTCACCACGCCGGTTCAAAATATTTGGTGGCTAAAGCGTTTCGCCATGGCTTCTATTGGTTAACTGTTCATGCTGATGCGAAGGATCTGGTCAGACGATGTGACGGTTGCCAAAAGTTTTCAAGACGTGCTCATGTGCCGGCTCAAGAATTGAGAATGATTCCAATTACTTGGCCGTTTGCGACTTGGGGGCTAAATATGGTTGGGCCTTTCAAAAGGTCCAAGGATAAGAAGACCCACCTCCTGGTGGCGGTTGACAAGTTCACAAAGTGGGTGGAGGCAGAACCTGTTAGCAAGTGTGATGCGGCCACGGCGGTTCAATTCATCAAAAAAGTGATTTTCCGGTTTGGCTTTCCACATAGTATCATCACAGATAATGGTACCAATTTGTCTAAGGGTGCCATGAAGGAGTTCTGCGAACGGGAGCACATCCGGCTTGACGTTTCATCAGTGGCACACCCACAGTCCAGTGGTCAAGAAGAAAGGGCTAATCAAGAGATCTTGAGAGGCATCAAGCCCCGGCTTATGGTTCCTTTGCAGAGAACACCGGGTTGTTGGGTAGAAGAGTTACCATCTGTGTTATGGAGCATCAATACTACACCCAACAGATCAACAGGATACACACCGTTCTTCATGGTCTACGGAGTGGAGGCGGTTCTCCCTAGTGATATCCGTCATGACTCACCTCGTGTGGCGGCTTATGTTGAAGCGGAAAACGAGATAGCACGGCAAGACGCTTTGGACCTGTTGGATGAAGAACGTGACATAGCAGCCGCCCGCTCGGTGATTTACCAACATGATCTTCGTCGTTATCACAGTCGCCGAGTCAGAACCAGAACCTTTCAGGAAGGAGATTTGGTGCTTCGGTTCATCCAAGATCAGACTGATATGCATAAGCTATCCCCACCTTGGGAGGGACCTTTCGTGGTCAGCAAGAATCTGCACAACGGGTCATACTATCTGATCGATATTCGAGAGCATAAAGACTCACGTACATCAGAGGAGGAGACCAACAGGCCGTGGAACATAGCTCATCTTCGGCCTTACTATACCTGAGCCATTGGCTCTACTTATGTACATATTACGACGATGTATATATTATGGTTAAATATAATAAACCGGAACCTCAGCTAAAGTGGGGTATCTGTTCTTTTACATCATGTGTGGTTACACGGAGTTGTTCTAAAGCAGCCTCCAGTTTACCCCTTGAGTTAGCTTTTCAAAGCATCATGTTATATCACTTGGGGGCTTTGTCGTGTCCGAACCAATGCAACACCTCTTGATAGGCGAGAGCCACCAGATCACTTGGGAACTTGGTCACGTCTGAACCAGTCACGCCTCTTGATCGGCCTAAGGCCACAGAATCACTTGGGGGTTTGGTCGAACCCGAACCATTGCCACGCCTCTTGATCGGCATAAATGCCACGGTTTCATTTGGGGACCTGGCTGACTTGAACCATAGCTACACCTATCGGGAGCTTGGTCGTATCCGACCATGGTAACGCCATCTGATCGGCTCAAATAAAGCCTCTTTTTGCAAACGGTTTTATCATTGCCTTTGCTTCACATTTTTCTTTGATAGATATTTCTTTCTTTTTGTTGCCTTTTTTAAACCGACAAAGTTTTAAGCCGGTTCAAACTGTCAATTGACGGAACATGGTCCATTTTTAATCCGGAGACTATTTGCCCGGTTTGATTTTTTATTAAACATCCTATTATGGAGTAACACGGTGTTTTATTATAACCCGGCACGGTTTACATGGTAAACTGGCATTATATATATACAAGAGCTGCTATCTCCTCCAACAGTGTGGGTTTATAAACCTCCGCTTCAAGATTGGCCAAGCCAACTTCATGCCCAATGATGGCAGAAAATACTTTGGAAAGTTCATCACCCAAAGGAAGAACAAGTTGCAGTAATTATGCACGAAGGCATATCAAAATCAAGAGTATCGGCTAGCCTATTACAAGGCAACATGGTGCCCAAAATAAGATCATTGTTTTTTTTCGCAAAGGAAAAGCAGTTTAAACCGGCTTCCGGTTCAAGCTTGGTCACCAGCCTGGCCTGATGGTTGTGGGTCATCCCGCACCGCTTCAACTTCAGCTTCTCTACCCAGCGGCTGGAAATCAACAGTTGTCCAGTTGATTCCCATTAATGCTTGAAAGACAGCTTCATCATGGTTCAGCAACGACGGTTCAATATCGGGAGCGTAACTATGCTTACGGATTGGAGGGATAAGATTTTCCGCTTCAGGAATTGGTGCAGCTACTCGCTTGTTTTGGCTGTCATATTGGGCTTGATAATGAGACAAGTCTGCTTCTTCAACCAATTGACAAGCTAGCGAACGCACCTCCCGGTTTATTGCTCGCAGATCCGCTTCACTAAACTCTGACCCGTCTTCCTTCAAGCTGGGATAGCCCTAAGCCGCTTCAACTGGATCAAAATGCGGCACCCAAGCTTTTCCCCGGATTAAGGCATTAAATGCACCGGTTCGAGCAGCAGATTTCTTTAGCTCTTCAACCCGGGCAGGAAGCATTGGCAGTCTCTTCAGAGTGTCCTGAATCAAAGTGGGCGCCGAATTGTTGTGGGATGCAGTAGTGATGATCCGCTGTGCACCAGTGTACAGTTGTTCGATCAATGTGTAGGCGGCTTTCAACTTCTTCCGCACATCTGACCCCAAGTGACCAATGCGTGTCCCTGAAATATTACAAAGGGTTAACAAACCGGCTGCTCTATAAGACGGCCGAATCAATCCAGAAGTCAAACCAGCTTACCAAAGATAGCAGCGGTCATGGCATGCACTTGCCGCTTTATGCTGGTCAGTTCATCCACCACCGGTTTCAGTGCAGCCTCGACATCTTTTGCTCGTTTGGTTAAATCGGATTTTTCAGTAGCCCAATCTGCCCGCTCCTTCTTGAAGCCCTCCTTAAGCTGTTCCATGGCGCTTAAAGCGCTGGTTAATTTCTCTTTTGCTTTGGAGGTTTCAGTCTGTTGGGACTTCAGATTTTCTTGGAGATCGGCGACTTGGTTTTCTTTTATCTTCAGCTCAGCCTGCATATAGTCAGTCATATGATTCAGATAACGGTACAAGAATTGAAGTACCAACCACACAACAAGTTATGCCCTTGGTACTTGGGGGCTAATGCATATTTGCTCTGCACTTATTCAGAAAAGTCCCAAGCTCAATACAAGTATTCAACTTGGCACTTGGGGCTAATGGCTATTTGTTCAGTTAGTACTGCTGCTACAATCTTGATTACCTAAAGTCCCGGTTTAACTACACTAAGTTGAACTGGCCCTTGGGGCTATATCAGAAAATTCAGAAAACATTGAAGTCTGCATTGACAAGTCCCGGTTTGAACGGAGATTCTAAACCGGCCCTTGGGGGCTAGGAGAGTTGACAGATTGAAGTACATACGCAGATAAGCATGTGGAAGTTACCTCATATTTCTCTTTCATCATATTAACCAGACCAGCTTCATAGTCATGGCTGGTGTATAGCCGGTTCAGATAGCCGGAATGGAGATCTTGGGCGTTCAGAGCGACATAAGTTGTCAGATCGGCATTCCATTTTCCCTTGCCAATGGCAGCAAATTCTTCCTTGGCAGTGTGTCTGGATAAAGCAACGGGATTGCCTGGCTCTATGCGACCAATGCCAGTAATGACAACCTCATCATCCTTGGCATCGCCGGTTTGCACTGGGGCCGTTGGCATATCAGTAGGCTTTGATGGACTGGTAGATTTCTCAATCCGGATGGGGCTTGTGGGCTGGTTGACAGGGCCTGAGGTGTCAATAGGCCTTTCTCTAGTAATAAAATCGTCATCTTGCTGTGGTGGATCATTGGGCATATCTTCATGAATAACCTCTTCAAGATCTGGTGTTTTACCCGGTTCAGGATCGGCGTCCTCCTCGGTCGCTTTATCCAGGCGAGCCTTCTTGCTTGGCCTAGGCTTGGCCCTGAAAGGAATAACAAAGTCAAATACAACATATGTTCCAAGGTGATGTACCAGAAATATTATGATAAGTATAGCTTACCCAAGCACCATTTTGAGCGGTGGCAGCTGAGTAGCCGATGACTCGCCAGAGGATGAGTGGGAAGTAACCTGATAATCGGAGTCAGATGGATTAAGAGGTTGACGAAAACAACCCGCTTTAGGACAAGCACTGACAAGCAAATTAGAGACCTCTGAACGGCGTTTCTGAACCGAACTGTTCGGTAAACCGGCGGAGGTAACTACCTGGCCGCTGTGCCGGGTTGTGCGGCGAGCTTCGTGCTGTTGGGTCTTCATAAGAAATTTGGGATCCAAGTAAGCAAGAGGATGAGAAAATTTACCCGGTTTGCCTGACGGATTTTTAGTGAAGGCAAAGGGTTTGAATCGGAAGAGAGAGTAATTACCTCTGCAGCATCAGCATGGCTGGCTTCAGCATCATCCTAGAAAATATCATCATCAATAAGGCGTATGAAAAATAAGCCAAGTGAGTCAAGATCTACCTCAAGGTCCGGATTACCCACATCATCATCAGGCGCCGGATCAGAAGATGTAGTGGTTTTCTTCTTATGAGCAGGCCGTTTCACGACTTCAGTCTTTGGCCGGGTTGGTCTTTCCGGTTTGTCTATTTTTTATGGCTTCTCCTGCGGAAGCTTCTTGCTCCAAAACGGATCATTGCCCTGTTTAAACAGACATTGATATCAAATAATGACCAGATATGTCAATAAACAGGTTCAGTAAAAAGAAAAATCAAACTCTTATAGCTGGTGGTCTGTTGGTGGCACAGAAGGGAAGCAGGCCGGTTCGAGCACAGATGTGTTCTGGTTCATTCAACATTTTATTCACAGCCTCTGTGATTTCTTCGTCGGTGAGCTGGATGTTAGCATGTCGCAGTGGGTCATCAACATTGCCAGTATACTCGCACATCAAACCGGAGCGCTGACTAAGGGGCAGTATGCTCCACGATATCCAACAGCGAGCGAGATCAACCGCTGTTAAACCATTGGCCATGAAGGCTCTGAGCTTGGACAGTTGAGGAGCGTATTTGCTTCTCTCCTTGGCAGTCAACCTTTGCGGAAAGGGGTGTGTATTGCTAAGCCGCTCCGGACGAAAGCCAGGTAAAGGATTTTCACCAGCAGGGGAGGTGTCTTTGCAATAGAACCATGTTTGATTCCACTCTTTGGGGTGGCTGTGCAGTTTGGCGTGAGGGTATGTGACCTCTTTCCTTTTCTGAATCGCCACACCACCCAATTCCGTATTTGAACCGTCAGTAAACTCAGTGCGGCGGTTTAGATGATAGCAGTCTCTGAACAACTCAACTGTGGGCTCCTCTTGAAAGAACACCTCATAGAGCACTTGGAAGTGACACATGTTTGTAACAGATTTGGGGCCAATGTCTTGTGGGTGGAGTTGAAAATTGGCTAAAACGTCCCGGTAAAATTTAGAACCGGGCGGCTTAAACCCCGGGCTAAGTGATCTACGAAAACGACGACCTCTCCTTCTTGAAGTGTGGGAGGGCATTCTTTGCCAGGGACCCTCCAATGGATGGTGTTTTTGCTGCCTAAAGCGCTGATCAGGACTAAATTGCTCAGTTGAGTCTCTGTGATGCAAGAAGGAACCCAGTTGCACTCATATACTTGCTTGGCCATGCTGAAATCTACAAGATAGGTGATTCCGGTTCAAGAATACATTGATTAAAGTACACTGGTATGTACAATGTTAAACCGGAGACAACTCTATCTAAACCAGAGTTTTATGAAGCAACAGCATTTGGCGGTTCAACAAGGGGACTAATGGTATATATCGGTTTGGCAATTTTTTCTACAAAGTTAAACCGCCTGGTCTAAGCATTGAAACAGTCGAGATTGCAGATGAGTAAGTATGCAAAAACAGGTTTCACAAGATTATACTACAGCGTTGGATCTGGAACATGTTCATAAAAGAGATAAAAATTCAAGGCCCAAAAGGAGCAGTGCCGAATCAATGAGCCATCGCTACGGATAAGATCTATGGTCTTAATATACGAAAGTGAAAACAGAGGGTAACAACTACTGCTACACAAAAGCAAAGATTCACAGACTCGTCTAAAGATCTAGCATATGAACAAGGAGCAGGCGATGAACACTAGAGAGCATGGAAACCCTAGAACATATCTATAATGAAAAAGATGGAACACTTACCGGAGCTGAGGAAGACGCGGAAGGTCGCCGCGGTGCTCTGGTACGATCAGGGTGATGCAGCGGCCAAGGTTTGTACAGTAGTTGACGGCGGCGGCGGAACTCTGAAGCTGGGCGACGCGAGGAAGACAAAGCAGAAGGGCATGAAGGGAAAAAAGAAATGACCCTTTGGTCCTATTTATAAAGAAAGGGACATGTGTCAGGCGCGAGAATCAAGGGGCCGCGAATTTGGAAACAGAGCTGTCGCCTCGGTTGTCGCAGATCTATTAAACAAGAAGGTATCATGGATAGTTTCTTTATGACAGATGACGTCAGTCCGGTTTACAGTAATCATAGAAGATGACATCATGGCGGTTCACCAAATTACAAGAATATGTTGAAGATGAATTTCTTTGCTAAAGGATTGACGTGAACCTGTTCAAATCAATCTGGGGCCTAATGTTGGGGATATTACTACTGGGCGTAAACCGGCCTATCTGGGCCAAATTAACTTCATCAGTAGTTAAGTATGTTAAAGCCCATGAAGGTAGATGAGGGCTTAAAGCCCATGATCGGTTTAAGGCCTGTAGTCGTAAACCGGCGTTAGTATGTAAACTTGTATTGTAAGTTAGGAATAAGTAGAGACCAAACCGAACACGTATATGAGCCGGTGTTGGGACTCTGTAAACCGACGGGCGTCACCCATGTATATAAGGGGACGACCCGGTGGCGGTTCAAGGACAACAGAAAACAATTCAAGACTTAGGCGAAGCTTGTTTGCTCCCTAGTCATCGAAACCCCATCAATTCCATCACAACTAGATGTAGGCTTTAACCTTCATCGAAGGGGCCGAACTAGTATAAACTCTCTTGCGTCCCTATGGCCGCTTTAACCCCTTCAAGCTAACCCGTTGCGATGGCTCCACGACTAAGTCCTTTCTCTAGGACATCTGCCGTGACAAAACCATGACAGTAAGCATAGTATGACATCATTCATATCACAAAACAACTGAGAACAGACAAACTGACAATTGTAACATTGTGTGGGCAAGTCCATCACGGAACTAGATTACGGGTCAAGATCAAAGGAACATCACTCCTCTCTTTTAAATCTTGTAAGGTGCAATGATACGCTAAGACAATTGTGTATAAAATTGAAAAGAGTAATAGACATTGGCTGCAAACCGTGCAGTTCAAGGCACAAGTCAGAGTAAGTAGTAGTTAAAAGGCATGAGGATTAAGGACTTACAATAGCGGCTTTGACTGGTGTAGTCATGCCCTTCTTCTTGCTGGTGTGACAGTCCTTGAAGATTTCCACAACATTTGGTTCAGGTACTTTTTGGTCCTTGCGGGCTTTCCTCTACATTTGGAACAAGTCAATATAGATCTGATAATGTGGTATAGCGAAAAGAGTGAAACAACAGCTAATTACAAGAGCCTCGCAGTGTGCAATATAGCTACGAGATCCTATCGTCTGTTGGAATTTCACTTTCGTACGGTTGGCCTTGTTCTTTGAATAGTTCACCTACAAGAAGATAGATTTGTGTGGTACATGCGTAAATAGGACTTCAACATGTGATCTGATGACATATATATAATGTACCTGATACTTCGGATCAGACCAGTGTTTAACGAGGCCTCTCCAGTCTTCATCAGATATATTTCCACTGGAGATGTTTGGGCAAGTTCACTGTTAGCCTTGCCTTCAAAGTGAGTTTTCCTCAAGTTATACCGATACTGTCGCAGAGCAGACTTGAAAACATGGGTGCAAGCTTGTCTGGTTGCATCATCTTGGCTATCCAACTTGAACCTCATATGTTGAAAATTATGGGAGTCTCATTATTAGCAACCTAGAAAGTATTGGACAGAGCAAGACGATATTACTAGTTTCCATACATAAACATACTTACAGATAAATGGTCAAGGAAGATGTTGAACTGGGTTTCATCTTTGTCATTCCTATACTGAATCCATGTTGGGAGGATACATACATGACACCTAACAGCAAACACTGCCTCTGATACTAACTTGGCTGACTCTGTAGCATCACGTGGCCTTTTTAAACCTGCCTCAAAATGGATCTCCATTCTTCCTCCTCTAGATTTAGTTAACCTATCGAGCATTATCCCTGATGTTTGTTTCCTCTTGCGCCTAGGTGCTAGTCCAACAACAAACATAGGACGTGTAGTGTACATCAAACTGTGAGACTACATATAAAGAAGCATGCAACTGTCACTTGACTCCAGCAACTACCTTCTTGCTGTTGAAGCTCACAAGGTTCATCTGATATTGCCAACTCATCTTGTGTCAAGAGTGGTTGGGAAGTAGTGTCAGGTGACAAGGGAGCTTGGGAACGTGCTGCTAGCTCAGTTGACGCACAAGTACGTCGTGCAACTGGTAGTACTGTGGTAGGTGTTGCAAGAACTAGGGCTGTCTCTGCTTGTTTGATGGCAGCTATTTGTTTCTATTTGTCCTTTTTTGCAACTCGTGTAGCATGGGATGCCGTGTTTGTAGAATTTTCTGCTGGACTTTGACCTTCTATTGCACCGTCAGTACTAGCAGAATCTGCAGGATTCATCCGCTTCTCATTCCCTGCCATTCTGTGTTTCTTCCTCTTTCTCTGTGCCATGTTAAGTCAAGCCAATAAGAAAAATGAATAACAATTTAGTTCTTCAGAACAAATTGATGCGTGATGCAGACGAACTGAACTTTGATGTTAGACAACCACATGATAGGAGGATGTAATATGTATGAAAAATAGGACGGAAGAGATAACCAGGACTATGATGTGTAAACTAAGAAGAAGACATTTCACCAAATTAGAAGCAATGCAATGGAAGGTAGACACCATATGAAAGATGCTACAAATATCACTCTGCCAAGTTAACAGTGTCTCATCATAAATGGTGTTTAAACAAATGTGAAGCAGTACAAGAAATAAATCATATGCAAGATGCGAACAACATCACACTACCATGTTAGAGGTCTGTCGTCATTAGTGCCATTGCATATTCACAGCATTGCATATTCACAGCTTATGATGTGTAAACTAAGGAGACGACATTTCAACAAATTAGAAGCAATGAAAGCTAGACACCATATGAAAGATGCAACGAATATCACTCTACCGAGTTAAAACTGTCTCGCCATAAGTGCCATTTCAACAAATTAGTAATACAAGCTAGAAAAGAATGTGAGATGTAACCTATATCACACTCCGAAGTCAAACGTGTCTTATGATAAGTGATTGTTGTAGGTTACACAACAGTAGTAATTTGATGTAAGAACATGGTGTGATAGACAAATATTGTATGTTCTAGAAACAGGAACACATGTCTTATTCAAGTATAATGTGTAAAGTAAGCAGATGGAATTCAACAAAATTAGAAGCAATACAAGCTAGACATCACACATAACATGCAACCACATATAACAGTGCCAAGTTTGAGGGAGCACCGGTGATGCTGCACTAGGGGAGACGTGGTCATCATAAACACAACTTTGTTGAGTGTCTATGCATGTGTTATCTTGGAAATCATCTTGGGGGTGTGGAGGAGTAGAAACTGTAGAGGCCCTCCGTTCGGAAGGAGCACCTTTATCCGCTGCCTTGCTAACTTCCTTCCGCTTTATTGATTTTGAATTGTCAAGTAAAACCGTCAAGAAAATACAATAAAATTCTGTCTTCAGAACTCATTCATGCTTGTACTGACAATCACTTCTTTGATGTAAGGCAAACACATGATACCAGGATGGAATATGTACGAAAAACAGGACGGCATGGCATATTCACAACTGTTTGTGTAAACTAAGCAGAAACCATTCTATCAAATAAGAAGCAATGCAAGCTAGACACCACATGAAAGATGCAACCAATATGACTCTGCCAAGTTAAAAGCGTCCCATCATAAATGGAATTTCAACAAATTAGAAGCAGCGCATGCTATAAATCATATGAAAGATGCAACTAATATCGCACTTCATATACTAAAGGTGTCGCGTCATGTTGATTGATGCGGGATACAAAAAAACAATAGTTTTATGTAAGGACATGCTTAATAGACAGATGTACTATGTACTAAATACAGGAAGGCATGTCACATTAACAGGTATATGATGTATAAGCTAAGCATACTAGCACATGCAATTTAACCAGATTGGAAGAATTACAATCTAGACACCATATGCAACATGCAACCACATATCATGCTGCTAAGTTAGAGCAAGCACCTGGGATGCTAGTGTAGGGGAAATGTTGTAATCAACTACAGAGGTATGTTCACTATCTTCATCTAGCATTTCTGTTTCTTGAGAATCATGTCGGGAAGCTGACGCTGCATTCTTTAAATGAGGAGTAGTCCCCTTGCCTGCCTGCCTCGTCATAAGTGATTGATGAGGGATACACAAGAACATTAGTTTGATGTAAGAACATGGTTAATACACAGATGTACTAGTATGTACAAAAAACAAAAAGGCATGTCATATTCAAAGGTATAATGTGTAAGCTAAGCAGATGCAATTTAACGAAATAGGAAGCAATACAAGTTAAACATCCGGCTGGAGTGGTGAGCATGATCATCTAGGACCTGAGAGCCTGGTAGCAGGCGGGCTGCTTCGCCACCATCGCAGCTTTTTAGTTGGCTTCCAGGTGATGCCTATCTTTGCTGGGCTTGTCACTGGCTCGGCCAGTGCCCTGACTAGCTATTTGTCTTCTGGTGCTCACGGGATGGTGGTTCATGTAAAAAATATCTTTCCTTATCTTACCGACTTCGGCCTTTCGAATACAAGTTAGACACCATATGGAACATGCAACCACATTTGACACCGTGAAGTTAAAGTAAGCACCTGGGATGGTGGTTCATTGCGAGCGAGGTCATCAACTCCAGAGCTACGTTCCCTGTCTCCATCTGCTGACACTAGACCCTTTAAAGCGTTGAAACGTGTCTTGCCTAGCCGCACACCAAACTAGAGCGACTTCTCTCATGGCAGCAGAGTCTGAAATACCCTTGCATAAAAACACAACAGTGAGAGTAAGGGTGAAGTGTGTGCATAACTAGTGCACTGTAAAAGTAGCAGATAGCAGGTGGCTGAAAAATAAATGATAGGAGACATATGATAGCTCTACAACATTGCATGGCTAACAAAATTAGATTCTACTCGGTATGATTTTGTAATATATGAGCACAGGAAATGCAGGTACTCCTCCAGCGCACCACCACATGTGGTCATATCTAAGATAACAGTCGACTGGAAATAAATAGGTCAGTCGATTTTTTTAATGAACCGTCCGATCTATAAGGAACGGGCAGATGGCCTTCGTCTACCTCCCGCCAGTCACTGTTCACGATATTTCTCGAACCGCCAGCGACCACCGGCCTAGACCCCTGCCTCCGCCGCCCCGCCCTCCCATCGACCTCACACCACCGCCGTGCTTGGCAGCGCCCCCAGGCCATCCCTTTAATCCCGGCCGACCTCCAGATCGGGCGCCAGTAGCTCTAGGCCGCACACGCCCCTAAGATAAACACCAAGGCGCTGCTTCCCCGGCGTAATAGACATACTAGCGCCTGTTACGCCGGGGAATGCTTCCGTTAATTGGGAATCAAGTGGCCAGAAATTGAAATTCAGGGGGGCGACGGACCTCTAGCTAAGGTGAAATAGTATATGAGGACAAACCTTGTGCATCGCGAGTTACTAGGAACATCTAGTATCAAGAAGAAGCGGTCAACTAGTATCTTCTGTGGGATGAATACCGTGCAAGCAGAGACGTAAGATTTGCCCAAATAAGGGAAGAGGAGTACCTTTTTCGGTTGCCGGTGTGGTCACCTCCACAAGTCACGCCGATTTTCTTCTTTTTACCGGGGAAACCGATGTTCTGGAGGGTGCAGGCTTGGACGAACCCATGGCCAAATTGTTGACTGTGTTGCCGTGGTCGTATGTCGGCAGAGGGGAAGTAGATCCGAGGCGGCGAAGGACGGCGTAGCAGGAACAACTCCGGTGCGGTGGAGGGTGGAGAAGTTGGAGCGGCAGCTTTGAGGCGCAGGACGGCGTGGTTGAACTGGCTCGGATACGGACGGCTCGGCCTCGGCTTCAACTACTAGCCGTGGAGGGCGTTGCGGTTGAGGTTGCGGTGGACGGCGACGTCGGGGTATCGGCTCCGGTGTGATGGAGGAGGGCGGCGGTTGATGGGTGGGATGGGTTGGCGGACGGAGGACGCTGGGGTTTCGCGGCTGGTGGAGAGGTAGTTTTGGCGCCCACGGAGTACGAATGGGGAATCAGACAGGTGGGGGAACCATGTTTCGGTCTGGGACAGGCTTGTTTTTGGCTTTTTTGAACAGAAGATGGGACGCGCTTGTTTGAAATTTGGGGAAAGTACAAACTTTGCCCCCCTCTTAAATTTCGGACCTACTTTGGGTCGGGGGTAGGATGGTAATCCCAGGAGTCCCAGATAGTGGGCAGGAGCGATTTCGGCCGCGCGCATGCGTGCTTAGACGGCCATTGTGTATGAATGTTTTTCGGATGCGGTTGCGTGGCGTCTAGATGAAGCTACAAACCTACCCCGGTTTAGACCTTTGGACGTCGGGCCGGTAGGTTTCACAGGTCGGAGTGATTAGAAAAGTATTCCTTGTACTACCAAACATTGGTCTCACGCGGTTTCGGCCGAGTAGAGGCTCTTTTGGCGCTTCCTTCGAAATTTTGAAACACAAGCATTCACGTTTAGAGTACTCTTGAACTATGATGATTGACCTAAATATGCAACGTTATATTTGACCTTGTATGTTTCAAAACCTCATTAAATTATCCGCTTCTTTTTGAAATTTTGACACTTGAAAATCCTATAACTATGATTATTTTGGAATGGAGGAGCTAAATTTGAATCTAGTTTGTACATGACTACATATGCTATTATGTACAAAATCAGAGCAAAGATTGGCGCCCCCATAATTTAGGCATGGTTTACAAATGCCATGATATCAAATTCAAATAATTGAATGGACTTCATGTTGAATTCGATTTTTTTAAACCACCTTAAGTTGAATTCAAATGTATGCTAGTTCATAGGTAGTAGCTATTTATAATGTCCATTGTGTAACTTTCGTATGTATAATGTGCTTTACACACACAACATGAACTATACTCACGTTTATATTCGATTGCTAAAGCGATGCATTGTCTGGAGTTCAAAATACTAACTATGTGGATCAATTGTGTCGAATAATAACATAGACATGCTCAAATTCGATAGAATCTAGATCTCTGATGGATCAATGACCGCTCCTTACGCGAATTGTAAATATCATGATCCCATCCTAATATTTGGTTACAATTTATATCTTTAATCAATGTGTAGAGCAGTCTTTTACGTGTAGTTTCACTCTCCATCGGTGGTCTCTCACACATGCTCACACACTCTCTCCCGAGGTGTCTTTCTCGCACACATGCTCTAGATATAACCCTCCCTCCCTCTTGTAACCATTTACAACTGTTTTCACTAACCTTTATCACAAGCACTCTTCCTCTCACAAACATACACACGCACAATCCTCATCGACCCTTTCTATATACATGGACCTGCCTACGTGTCTCATGTACGCACATTATCTTTACGCCTGTCTCTCACGCATTGTCTCACACCTCTCTTCCTAATCGACGAGTATGTTTCTAGCAGAGCATTCTATAGGATGCCCCTTAAAGTTAGGTTGGATGAATAGTAATATCAGAGATAAAGGGGTTACCTTAGTCCGAGAACCTAGGGTTACAAATCCTAGCCGGCTTTGTCACTGGAAACAGAGTCCTTCACAATTCTGCTATCTTTGTCTTGTACGACTAGTCATCCATGGGTCTTCCTAAATGCATCATGGGCCGACCAATGTGGCGCAGGACGGAACAGAACGAAGGGCCTCACCTCGACCCACCGGACCTCATGCGGTGACACACCCTCTGCCCCCACATCTCATTATCTTCTCACACCCACACATACCAACACAAACACCACACACACAGAAAATTTCTCATGGTGCCTCTATTCCCTCCCCCCTTGCATATACACACTCAAGGGAATGGAATCTCTTGTCGTGATGTCACATTCGTCTCTCTCTCTCTAGACCACTCTCATTTCTCGTGCTATCTCTCCCACGCCCCCTCGTCGGCCCCTCTATACATGCCTCTCTCGAATACGTAATACACACACATACCTCTCTAGGCCCCGCCAAATGCATCAACTACACATTCACACATGTTACATCACGTACCCCATTGATCTAAAAAGCCCTCTCTTCACATTTATTTTCGCATACAACATTCCTTTTGAATAAAGTGTGGCCAAACAATTATTTTGGAGTTTCTACATATATACAACATTACAAAGTTATATGGAGGAGTACGAACGCTAATTTGCATTGCATGGTGCCCACAATGATATTTATTCCGCAGTGTGAATTTGTATATTTTTATACTATATACAAAGTTAGTCATAATCAAGAGAAACGAAGAGCATCTCTCTCTCCATCGCATACCCCCCCCCCTATACGCCCCTTTCACGTATGCACACAAAACTATCTCCAGGTCCTCTAAAAGTAAGCCCCCAGAAAATTCACGCATGTTTCATCTTTCTCTCGCGATATATGCAATGACGATCATTGTATTTGAAGCGAAAGCACGATACGTACATTAGACTTCAGAATCCACTCATTACGGTCACCATTTACGTTTAGTGGTTATTATGCAGTCACGTGCTCATCGTACAACTCTGTATTTGCTCATGACATGACTAGTTGACCAGTTAAATGCTCCACGTGGCACCTCTAGTGTTGCATCACATCATCTCACTACCATCGTGCCCACCTGTCGACTTGTATCTACTCTACATCTACACTCTTATAAAATACATAAAATACACTCATATAAAAAAACAGAGTTGGTGATGATGGTGTGCGTGCCATCCTGCAATATAGACCGTCCGATTTATATCTGACGGATAGGAAAGAAACTATGGAAATTTCACACACCTCTCCACATTTGCAAATAAGGCCTTCCCTCGTTCATCCTTTTCTCTCACAAGATAAACAAGTCATACAAATGCATCTTGATGTTACATGCAACACACGGGCATCTTGCTAGTAAGAATGAAAACAAACGACAAAAAAATATTTGGACGGTGGTTCGAAGTCATGACCGTGGGCACAGCGGACAAGGTGGCCTTGTATTGGTATGTTGAGCCGTCTGTTTTAACACACAGGAGCTGGTGTGGTGATTATACACACAAGCACGCATGCACATGAACTGCATCCACGCAACACTCACACAAACACATGCACCCACGCATGCACGCAACACTCACACGTACACATGCAGCCACACACGCACGCAGCACTCACTCACACGCACGCAACACTCACACGCACACACGCACGCATGCATTCACACACTACTACACCACACGACCAACACACACTCTCACGCTCAAGTGCTCAACCTACACGTGCATGCGCACACATCAGGCCCTGACAGACACATACACAACCAGGTGATTCCCGCGCACGGGGTGGAGCCTTGTCGCGCCTGCGTAAATTTGTGTTTATCTGACCTTTTGCCTATGCGAACTGACAGGTGGGACCCACAACGAACGTGGTCAATTTAATTAGTCAAGATGGCGCCACGCAGACTATTTGGCCGGTCAACAGAGTGCAATCCGATGCTGAGCTGTGAGCAAGTGACCGTATAATCACCGCAAAACGTATATAGTGACCGTAATCAGCTTATTCTGAAGTTCGGTGACCGTATTACGCTTTTCTCTTTATAGGCCCTCCAAAACTACATCTCTACACGTTCTCGTATGTTACATCTAACAACTATGCAATACAACACTACTACTACACTCTAACACAATAAATCATATGTGTTTTTAGTTTTACTAGATATCATATTGTTACTTATAATTATTCAGTTTGCATACATTAAAATTGCCTTTGAAATGTATGGCCAGTATCATCTACCGCGCGGGAAAAATCCCGCCCTTTCCTGTTTAATCGGGTTTGTATCGATGGATCGTGCGAAATAGCAAAACTATAGTACTATACAGTACAAGTGACAGTTCACTGGGCCGTCGTGTCGTCTACTCCTTCGTCGTAAGAGTGGAGCGCTCGCTTTCATAAATCTTCTAGTCCCTTTTGCCGACATGTGGGACATCAAGCTACTGGGTCCACGTGCCATACCGGAATACAGTGCAGAGCAGCCGGGGTGAAGCACCCCAGTCATGGCGCCGGGGTAGTAATGAGCAATGAGGCGTCAAATCACAAAGCCGCACCTTTCCCGCAGTTAAGTTGGAGGGACGAAGCAACCATCATTTCACTCATTGCTGAATCCGCTTCTCCCTCATCTTCTTCAACTTAACCACGTGTTGCTTCTGCCATTGTTCTGCCTCATGTGGGACGCAGATCGGCTTGGTAAAGCACTAACACGTGGGACCGCATGTTAGCAAACCGCCAGGACAACGTCCTCTGAAGATAAGAAGCCTAATCCTAGACTTACAATGGGCTACATAGCTGCTACGTATACTTTCCATCTAATCTATATATGCCCCCCTTGATTTCCAGGTGGGGTGGGCCTAATCCTCTCCTTTAATCCAATCAAATAGTCCCACATCACATCAGTTCGTAACTTTACGTAAACCCTTACGTGGATGCAACATTGCTCAAATAAGAAACCTCCCCCGCCATCCGCGCGGTAAAATCACCACCTTTTTAGTAATCTCGATTCTATAATTTTTAGATCAATATAATTGAGATTTGTATAGATAGCACACAGGAGAAAAACCAAATGGTACGGTTAAGGGCATCCACAATGTGTAGCCAAATGTGAAAATAGCTTTTGGCATCGTGGGAACCATTGTGGATGGTGTTGCCAAAGCTAAAAAGATGGAACCGAAGCTCCCTGATTGATTGATTGAAGGAATAGAAAAATGCAACGTCTCTCCTCTTTCTCCCATGCTTGTACGCATGTAGTACAGTATAAAGCACAGAGTCTACTCCCCTGTCCCTTCTATCACAAATCACAAAGCAGTGAGGCGTCAAATCACAAAAGCACGGACGAAGCAACCATCATTTCACTCTTCGGTGACTCCACTTCTCCATCGTCTTCTTCGAGAAGCCATCTCACCGTATTAGTTACTCCTAGTTGTACTAGTAAAGGACTTCCTGGATGCGAATAAGGCGGTTGTCTCGGCTTGCAGGCGGCACTTGCAAACGACTTACCGTGGTCTCCCTCAATGGTGTTCTCCGTCGAATGCACTTCGCCAAAGCACCAAAAAAATAAAAATACCGTCGACGTCACCGCAATGGGGAAGGAAGTCAAATATAGTTACTAGCTCCATTTTTTTGTACACAAGGCCAGTATATCAAAATTACAATTTGCAAAGGGTCACTAACACTAATCGAGGCAAAATTGATGGGGTTAGCAACCAAGGACATTAATATCCCCTGCATGCATGCGGAAGTGAGAAGGTTGGTTTGCATGGTGCTGCATTAATCAAGCGATGAGGAGTGAGATGGTTAGCTCTTTGGTCTTTGGAGAAAAAAATACGCATTAATTGACACGTGAAACAAGGATTTGTATCTATTAAATCCCGCGAACGAAAACCTAGCCTTTCTTTTTTAACACTAGTACTCCTAGTACGTACGTACTTATCTTGTTTGGGTCTAGGCCTTGCATTGCCAAACTTCGCCACACATTTTTGCCAAGCTTGCCTAAAATTTTCAAAATGAGAAGGAGGTACACTTGCGCACGGCTATCGCGGTCGCACCGCACCCTCACACAGTCGCTCCTGCATGCCACGGTCGCACCGCACCCTCACACAGTCGCTCCTGCATGCCGCAAACCCAACCAAGGGAACGCACCCTCACTGACACGTGTTGTCGCATGTGAACACACCAAACTCAGCCATCCTATCGCTGACACATAATTTTCGTTCATAGAGTATGTTTATCCAACCGCATGTTGGGGAGTATCCGTGCGGCCCGTGCGGTGGTCTGTTGGGGAAGAAGAAGAGGTGAGGAAGAAGGAAAGAAGGGTTAGGAGACATAGGATATTCATCCAACCGCCTGAAATGGTAGACTGACCCAAGTCAGGCGACTTGCATAACAAATATATGTTTTTACACATCAAAAGATCCATAAAAACAACAACATAAAGAAAAACTATTACTGCTCGTGGAAAGAGACGACCTCGTCGTCTTTGGCTGCCGGCGCGAACCAGCCGTCGCTGCCGACGTGTGTCTCTGCACCATTGTTGTCTCCGGCCTCCAGCTACTCATTCAAGCGGAGTGTGCGGGCGCTCTGCACGGACGAGAGCACAGCCCGGTTCAAGTCGAGGACGTCCAGTTCCGCCTGCAGGAGGGCCTCGATGGCAGCGGCATCCGCACGCTCCACGTCGAGTCGAGCCTCCGCTGCCCGGTTCAAGTCCAGGACGTCCGGTTCAGGCTGCAGGAGGGCGACGATGAAAGCGGCATCCGCGCGCTCTGCGTCGAGTCGAGCCTCTGCCGCCCGGTTCAAGTCCAGGACATCCGGTTCCGCCTGCAGGAGGGCCTTGATGGCAGCGGCATCCGCGCGCTCCGCCTCAAGTTGAGCGTCCGCCGCCCGGTTCACGTCCACGACATCTGGTTCCGCCTGCAGGACAGCCTCGATGGCAGTGGCATGTGCGCGCTCCGCGTCGAGTTGAGCCTCTGCCTCCCGGTCCTCCTTTAGTATCGCCATGTGTGAACCGCTGGTCCGCCTGAACCATGGGGGACTAGGACGCCGGCACGAAGTCGACGTCCATCGTCTCATACCCATCGGGGGCCTTCTGCGCCACGACCTCCGCCATGAACATTGGATCGGCTTCCTCCTCGTAGCTTGGCTCTAGAGAACTCGGGGATTGGCCCGCTGCAAAGCGAGCTTGGGAACGGAGGTCTCTGGTGCCGACCGCCGCATCGATTTCTGTGCGGCGCTCCGGCGTCAACATCTTGTAGTAAGTGATCTTGCGGCGCACCATGGCTTTCCGATGAACTAGGGGACGCTTGATGCGAGCTAGGGGATCGAAAGGTGGGGGAATGGGCTGGAGATTTGGTGTGGTTTTAGGGCAGTGGATGGCGTAGGCTGAGCAGCGAAGGTTCTGGTGTGAATAGTGGTTCCGGTGACGACCGGTCAATCGGTTTTGACTGTACATCGCTCTTGTCGCGTTCGCGTTGCAGCCCGGCACGCTGGACCCTCCACGTCACTCACCGAATGGAACGCGCTTCGTCTTGCATTTTCGCTCGCTTGTGGGACCGCAGTTGAGAGCAAACCGATGTCCCTCCCCCTCCCTCGCCCGCGTCATTTATTATACCACCACTCCCTCCGTTTTATGCGGAGTAAATAAAAACAGAGGGAGTATACTACAGATGAGGATCCCCTGACGTGGCCGAACCCATTGAGTAACTGACATGCGGGGCCTAGCAAGCATGGGGTCTGCCAGTAAGTGACCGAAAGGGAGGGTAAGGCAGGGATACCTATGTCAGAGGATCCACTTCCACTATACTACTTTGACCAAATGTTAGAGTAATAATATATGACACGCAACTTACACAAATGTTAGAGTAATAATATATGACATGCAACTTACACAAAGCATACAGGGTCTAATGCGTTTTTCGAGGCTAACTTTGACCAAATGTTAGAGTAATAATATATGACATGCAACTTACACAAAGCATAAGGTCAAATTCGTATGTGAAAGGAGTTTCCAATGATATAATTTTCACATTATACATCTCATGTACTATTAATCTTGTCAATAGTCAAATTGGGAACCATCTCGAGTACAAATCTAGGAGTACGTATGAATCTAACAATATTGATTGGGCGTTGTTGAATGTTGATACCTTTTTGATCAAAGTAGATATACTTTGACTACACATAAAACTTATATGTAAACTACAAAGGATATGAGGGAGTATATTATACGTTCAAAAACAAAACGAACATTGAATACCCTTTATATATGATTTGCGGATGCTATGATCACTGGTTCAAAATTTTGAATCCGCCTTAGGTATCACGTGCCCCCACTCGTTCCCTCTCGATTTCATCTCGGGGTCCGGAGATCTATTGAAAGAGGACTAGGGTGGGTACATGCGAATGATACTCGGCGGAATGTTCAAATGAGGCATGCGGGAAGATGGACTCGACTAGAGGGCGACATGATCGATGGAGAAGAGGGTTGGAGAGGAATGAGAAATAAGCAAACTCCACATGATTATACTTGAACGGCTCAAATAAACAATAAGTTGTCTCGCTTGGCCTACATAGTGAAAGGCCTAATGCGCAACGCGGAGCACTGATGCTCAAATATGGCCGGGAAAATAGGCAAACAAACATGTGGGGCACACCCGTCGGGACGACGTAGCGCAGACTAGTCCAATGGAGGAGCTGGCCCATGACCTCCTCGCCACCGACAACTGTTCATGTGGGTCGTTGGGGCCAACAACGGGGCGCAGCTCCAGCACCGCCTCTGGACATGGCGACCGCGGTGAGCGACACACTCATATCGTTGCTAGACACGGTCGGTTTCAGTTTGCCGAGGGTGGCATTAGTGCTGTGGCACGACCAACGGTATGTTTGGTTTGTGCCCAAGGTTTCCCCATCAAAGCATTGGGTAGCCAAAATTTTGGTTGAGGTATTGGTTGCCCATGATTTGGCCGACATTGGCAAGAAAAATGAACTTGAGTTGGCTAGAGTTCATTGGAATGCCAAAGAAATGGCAACCATCCAAACAAAGAACAATCTTTGGGTCATGACCAAAATTTTGGTTGAGGTATTGGATGCCCATGATTTGGCCGACATTGGCAAGAAAAATGAACTAGAGTTGGCTAGAGTTCATTGGCATGCCAAAAAATGGCAACCATCCAAACAAAGACCAATCTTTTGGTCATGACCAAAATTTTGGCAAGGTGCACTTTGGCCACAATCCAAACACACCCCAACACCTGGCTCGTCGTGGATGCACGGGGCGCCACAACGCGTCCGCGGAGTGGTGTAGCGCGGCCAACTGCATCCTCTGGACCTGAGACCATGCCGGGTCATCTTGCTTTTTGAATGACATGCGGGGATCGCATGTGAGCAAAGGGCATCTCCAACGTTTCCACGACCGCAGATGACTAACTTGGCACACCAAAACTCTCGTCCCTCGCGCCGTCGCGCGGTGCGTTCCCAGCCGGCGCCAGCTGCCCGCATTCATGACGTCCGTTCGTATGTTGTCATTAAGAGGCTCGGTGCCCGCGGAACCAACTCTGGTGACTTAATGACGCACTCGGACGCTTGGCCTCACCGGAATGTGCTACTTAAAGCGGCAATGCCGAGCTAACCTCCACACCATAGCGCATCGTCCTCCTACCTGGAACCACATCCACCATGACCGCAAGCGCGAACGCTCTGCGGGAGAGCTTGTCTTCGGGGATGGAGCTCCAGGTCGCCGCCCTCGCTCAAGTTGCCGCACAAGCGGTGGCCACGCTGGCGGCCGACGACGGGAGCACCGTCAGCCACGCGTCCTACTTGCCGCCGTCCAATGTCCGGCACCGCCGAGGTCGGGGACTCCTTCGAGGATGAGTCGGGCATGGGAGGCGGCAGGGCATGGTGTCCCAACTGGCCGGTCTGTCTCCCGCGTTCTACTTTTCCTCGCTGAACGAGGGAAAGCCTTATCTGCAAATGTGGAGAGGAGTGCGGGTAAATTGTCATAGTTTCCTTCCTATCCGTTAGATATAGATCGGACGGCCTATATTGCAGGATCGGACACATCTTTCTACATCTACGGGAACCTACGAAAGGGTTAATGTAAATTGCCTCTCTCTCTCCTCCCCTGATTTTCATGGTGGTGGGCCCCTCCCTCCCCCCAATCTACAATCAACAGCTCACACGTTTCACATTACGTTAATTACGTAACTGGGATTACGTAGGTGTAGAATTACTCGTCCTAAAAAACCCAACTAAGCCAACCTCCCAGCATATCGCGCGGGAAAAGACCCGGCCGCGCCGTTTTAGTCGGGATTACCGGATTACTAGTAGTAGTATCGATGGATCGCGCGAAGCAACATATTTTTTTTGAGGGGGCGAAGCACCTAGTTTAAAAGGAAAAAATGCGGTACACTCACAACACTCCTGTCGCGGTCGCATTGCACCCCACACACGTTCGGTCCTGCACACGGCTCACGCAAATGGAATGCGCTTCGGCTTGCCTCTTCACTGACATGTGGGACTGCACTTGGAGAAACCGACCATGCGCCAAACTCCCCCCGCCCACCCGCGAAAATCCTCCCCCCCACACACCCAAAAATTCCCCTCAAATCCGATTCAACCGCCCTTCGGCCAACTAGCCAATAATATTCCCCAAACCCCCTCCCCCCTGTCCCCCTCCACCCCATTCGCTCCGCCAAAGCCGCCCTCCCCGCCGCAGTGATACGCCAGCACTGCGGTTCGGCGATCCTCTCACTCCCACAGTACGCTCTCGTAGACTGCCGTCCTCTAGCCGCGCCGCCACCTCTGGCTACGTTCTTGTGGAGGCGCACGGCGGTCAGCGCCGCCACCACTGGTGACATTCGTGTGGAGACGCACGGCGGTCAGCTTCTCCCACGGTACGCGCATTCTAGACTGAGGCCCCATTTATGTCGGTGTAGCGTTGAATGTTAGCTGATAGACACTATTAATCTCACTTTTGCCGAAGTAGTTTACTGTCAATATGCTCTGCTTAAGAAGCTGCCTTTCCCTATTCTGTACTCAATCTGCTTAGCTGAGATGGCATGCCAAGGCCGATTAGTCGCTAAAATATCCTGCCATATATTTATTGTGACGTAGATTGCCATGGTCTAGTAGCCAATCTGTTAGCTGAAATAGCTCTACACCGTTTTATACTCGATCTTTGTTGCTGCGATGGCCTTCGATAGTTTGATGGCTGTGTACTCGGCCTCATTGACTGCTAAAACAGCCTGCCATAATTTGGCACTCAACTCTGTTTGCTGAATTAGCTTTACATATATTTGGTTACTTAGATCTGCTCGTCAAAATATCTTGCCATAGCTTTAGACATCGACCTATGTAATTTTTTTCTGGACTTCATAAAAAAGCATATATGTTTTTCCTGTAATATCTAGTAGAAGAACTAATTTGTATGTCTAACAGATGGACATGACTTGGATAACTTCTGCTCGAAGATTCTCCGCTGCATATGTCGAGGGGGTTGAAAACTTCATGAACTTTATCAGAGCTGAGTACGGTGGTCCGAAATCAGATGTGCTCTGCCCATGTAGCAGTTGTATGAATTCAGTTACAAGACCCCAGTCAACTGTGCAAAATCATCTACACTTGTATGGGATGTCGGTCACATATACTAGGTGGGTTCATCATGGTGAAGCTGTGAACGTCAATGTTATTGACTACGTGGAAGCAGCAGATCGCCATCTTGATCTGCCTGATGCTCAGGTGGAAGAGGAGGAGGAGGTGGTGGTGGCGGAGCCAGTGAGTTTGACCAACATTGAAACAATGCCACGAAATGCTCGTGCATTCCGTGAACTTTCACCTGTAGAAGAAAAACGGTGGGCCCTCATGTTGGAACAATGCAACGTTGTTGTCACCCCAGGAAATAAGCTATCAGTATTCTCAGCTATGGTCACCTTTCTTCAGGTGAAGACATCTGAGCGGATGACCAACAAATCATTCGATGCGATGTTGGATGCTTTCCGCGAATCTTTCCCATATGCGTCTGAGCTGCCACACACCTACAGTAAAAATAAAGAATTTCCTTTGTGCAGTTGGAATTGGATATGATATGATCCATGTTTGTAAGAATAATTGTGTTCTGTTCTGGAAGGATTATGCCAACTTAAGTGAATGCCCGAAATGCAAATCATCAAGATGGAAAGATGGCGATGCTGTGAACAGGATTCCTCATAATGTTCTGAGACATTTTCCAATTACACCAAGATTGCAGAGGTTATTTCATGATGCTGAAACAAGAGAGGATGTACTGTGGCATTCTAGGAACCAGGAGTACAGAGATCAGAATGTAATGAGCCATCCATCTCATGGTAGTGAGTGGAAAAGCTTAAATTATAAACACGAAGGGTTTGCTGCTGACCCGAGAAACATTAGACTTGGCTTAGCTTCAGATGGATTTAACCCATTTGGCCACCAGAGCGCCACATATAGCATGTGGCCAGTGCTTGTTATCCCTTACAACATGCCTCCAAATGTCCGCACCAAAGAATCAAACTACATGATGGCCTTGCTCATCCCAGGTCTAAAAAGTCCTGGAAAGGATTTTGATTTCTTCATGGAGCCTCTTGTGGAGGAACTTCAACAACTATGGAAGGGTGTTCTCATTCGAGACCTATATAGCAGCCCACCAGCTAATTTCTTTCTGCGTGCTATTATCATTTGGTGCATCCATGATTATCCGGCTTTGGGCACTATGTCAGGGCGAACGACACATGGTTACAATGCATGTGTTCGCTGTGACAGGAATCCACTGTCATACACAATACATAGCAAGATCTGTTACATTGGACACCGCCGTTTCCTTGCCAAGGACAAGCCGCATCCTAGAAAATACAGAAGACATGTGTGCAATGCAAAGCATGAAAACCGTGATGCGCCAAAGAGGCTCACCGCCGATGAGTTGCAAGTGGAATTAGAGAAGGTCAGACATATTACACCAGGAAACCATCCTGGTAATGGTAGCGGGAAAAGGAAGCGTGGCAGGGTAGAAGAGAGATTATTGTTTACCCGCAGGTCCACTTTGTGGGACTTCGAGTATTGGAAAGATTTGGATCCGAGGCATAATCTTGATGTGATGCACATCGACAAAAAATATATGTGACAGCATTATCGGCACACTTCTTAATATTGAAGGCAAGACGAAAGATACCTTAAAATCTAGGATTGATTTGACACACCTGGGTATCATAAAGGATTTGCAGGTGCAAGATGAAGGTAAACCACGGGATATGGCACCAGCTGTGTACATCTTGGACAAGGTAAAAAGAAAAGAATTCTGCGAGGTCCTGTCACATGTGAGATTCCCACATGGATTTGCTTCCGACCTTGAAAGGAGAGTCAGTGCAGATGGAAACAAGGTACAAGGGCTGAAAACTCATGACTGCCACGTCCTACTTCAAAGGGTTTTACCTGTTATCCTTAGAGGATTGGGCCGCCCTGACTTATACAGAGCAGTTGCAGAGTTGGGACAATTCTTCAGGGAACTCTGCAGTAGGAATATTAGGATAGATGCTTTGAAGCGTCTTAGAGACAAGATACCAACTATCCTATGCGACCTGGAGAAGATATATCCTCCAGCCTTCTTTGATGTGGTGGTGCATTTGGCTGTTCATCTACCTGATGAGGCACTACTTAGAGGTCCAGTACAGTATGGCTGGATGTACCCTATTGAAAGGCAGCTAGGCACTTTCAAGGGCTATGTTAGGAACAGAGCTAGACCCGAGGGTTCCATTGCAGAGGCCTACATTGCTACAGAAGCGTTGACATTCAGCTCAAAATACATTGAAACAGCTGATCAACTTAGCAAAGAGGTGGGTGAAGACAATCCCAGGCTCAATGTTTTCGATTATTCTGTTCGAGTTACAGGAAGAGTCGACAAGAGGACAAACCTAAAGATTTGGACAAAATGGTTTGGTATGTGTTGAATAACTGTCCTAAGATACTACCTTATATCAAGTAAGTGCAGTACTGCAGCTTATACATCGTAATCTACTGAACTTGCAGCACATTCTTATATATTTAGATGTTTGACGCGATCACTATGTTGTGCAACATCTAAAAAGAGGAGTTAGTGCCGCAAAATCCAAGAAACATTGACAAACTAGTTATGGCAGGATTTGCAAAATGGTTCAAGAACCATGTAAGTTTTTGAAGTGCACTGTCAGTTTTTTAATATATTGAGTACATAAGATGATCAGCTTGTCTATTTTCTAACCATAGGTTAAGAAGATGCGGGAGGAAGGGCAGGCAGTTGATGATGCCCTTTACTCACTAGCAATGGGTCCTGATACTCGGGTAAGACAATATGAATCTTGTGTTGTTGGAGATGTGTGCTACAACACCCTTGCACGAGACGAAGGCAGGAAGACACAAAACAGTGCCATCATGAGCACGGACACGTATGACAAAGAGACAACTGAAATGTATGCTAACATAACAGACATTATTCAGTTGCAGTATATCTCCAGTTTCGAGGATCATCAGTGTGTGGTTCTGTTGTGCTGTCGTTGGTATAACCTGTTTTCCAGCATCGCAAAATCCAGAGCTGATGATTATTTCAAATCCATCAATGTCAAGGTGGTGTACCAGACCAACGAGCCTTTTATTTTGGCAAATCAAGCAACACATATATTTTTCTTGGAAGACACATTTTCACATAGCGATGACTGGAGAGTATTGCAAAGGTTTGAGCAGAGGAATTCTTTTAATGAAGTTGCACAACAAGATGATGATTACACTCCTCCTGATGTACAAGATAACACAGATGTTCCTAATATCTTTGAGAACCATCACGTCAATGACGCCGGCGAAAAGATTGCCTGTCGTGCTGTGGACATACAAGAGTTGATCAAGAAGAAGCCAACGTTGGAGGACGTTGAGGACGAAGAAGAAGATGACACCATGGGGAATTACGATTCAGACTGATACACATGGCAAAGATGTTGACGCTACTGCTGCGGATGATGATTACATTGCTTTTGTCGTATTTTCCTGTCAGAAGACGTTTTTTATCTACTATGTGAAATTGTGTTTGCTATGACAACTGAAACCTGATGAACATGTTGTTTAGTATTTTGCTGTGAGAACATCACTTTTTATGTATGATTATTTGTGTTTGGTGATTGTATGACAACTAAAACATGATGACATTGTTGTTTAGTTGTACTCATATTTGTCTGTGAAACTTGAATTTGATGACATAGTTTGCTGTTGGACTACAATTTGCTCGACGTCTTCGAATGAGAACAAAGCTGACCCGACAGGGCCTCTGCTATTAATTTATTTATATGAGCAAAAGGGGATACCCCCTGATTTCCATTAATAGAAATCATTAGATGTTCACAACACTACGCCCAGCCTGCTACATAGGTTTCATTCATTAGTAGTTTCAGCAAAGTGCTCATGTCGTAGCCACTGAATACATCACGAGTGCTACATACACTGCAAATAAAGAGACAATCCTCCTACAGAGCACATCGATTTTGCCCATTATCTTCACAAGCTCTTTCATCTCCTCATTGCTGTCAAGGCCGTTCAGCAGCTGTTGCTTGGACATGATCAGAGGAACTACATCTTTAACCTTCTGCTCTGCATCTTCCTCTTCTGTCGTTCCTTCAGTTACTTGTCCAACACCCCAACCTGCTGGTATTGGGATTCCTTGGCTAACCAAATAATTAGCGTAGTTGCATTCCCCCACATCAGCAACTTCCCAGAAATACAAATCACACGAATCTTCCCTTTTCTGCATGAATCAAATTGGTAGATCATCAACCAAACAATTAAAAAAATCAGCAACTGAAAGCAGCAGAACAACACTTAAACATATTATTACCCCATGATTCGGGCATTTGTAGAAGACTCGGCCAGGGTTGCGGATTGTTGTTGAGACGCGACGGATGACTCTGCGTGATTTGCAGCAGTGGAACCACACCAACGGCAGCGGGTTGTGATGAGCAATCGGCTGCGGTGCGCATGCCGGTGAGGGTGTGATGAGACCCACAGGCGATAATACGAGTTGCGACTTGGCGCATATCTGGTTGTTGCCTGCTGAAGAGCAGGTGGGCGAGCAGCCAGCGGACATGGTTGTTGCGGCCAGAGCTTCTGATGCTAGGCAGAGTAAGTAGAGAAGAGGAGAAGCGAACGTTGGATATGTCAGTTTCATTACTTGCAGAGTAGCATAGCACCATATATAGTCATAGTCTAGGTTTGGATTCGAACCAGCTACAGGAGCACGTCTTTCTTTTTTCTAAAACTCGGCAATGTCTCTTTACTGGTACACTAGCTTGTTCTGTACGCCTTCCTAAGTCTTTGATTTTCTTTCCCTTTTTTGCGAGGAAGGAAGGAGGACAAAATTGATAGTTCCTGGGACTCGAACCCAAGACCTCCCGGTTGAAAACCAAGGGTGCTAGTCACTTATGTGGCGAACGTTCCCTATGAGGAGGACAGCAGGCGAACGCATTTCCTCGCAGTTTTCTTCCTATATATAAAAAAGTATGCTACTTGGTGTCCGCTTAGTCAACAAAATATTGTGCCAAACTTGATCGTTGGATTGACATTCAGCGTCTGTCGCGTTTCTTCAGTCTCTTCTTCCTCGAGCCGCCAAAGCCAAACCAGCGCCGGAGGGACCGCCTGCTCCTGCCTCCCACGGCTGGCTGTGATCTGCCCCGGCTCCTGTTCGTTCCCGTCCGAGGCCTCACCATCGTCCTCCGCCTTGGTTCGCTCACCGCAGTGCCGCCCTCCGGTGTTGTCAACATGGTCAACAACCGAGAGGAATAAGGAGATGACTGTACATGGTGAGGATGACAGTAGGGACCCAGCAGCGCGCAGTAATTTTGTTTTTTCGGGACGGAGAAGGGTATCAACTGGGTTGTGCGGGACCCGTGGCCCGTCTAGCCCAGGATTTTATTTCATATGTTTAGCACATGACCACCCCAGTTTGTTTCTTTCCTTTCTGAAAATTGCTAGCCAACTATTTTGTTTTTTGCAGAATAACCAACGTAGGCCTACTTGCTTTTCTACGCCTTGCTGGGCCGGAAATCTCTCAAGACGAGGAGGGATGCATTTTGCCCACAAAATGGGCTATAAGTAATAAGAAATGGGCTATAAGTAATAATAAATGGGCTGTAAAATGAAAAAATATAGCAAACAGACAATTAGTTCCAAAATACTGTTTTCTTTCGAATTTTGTTATTTTAAATTTCATTGTTTTTGTGCGGGTAAAATTTCATTGAATTTAAGTTAAGGTATATTTAGATTTAAAATTAATTTGAATCTGGCTAGAAATTTCGGGTTGTATGCTGTTTGGGACATATTTGGAGGCTGAATTGTGGGTCTACTAGGTTGACGTGTACTTTGGCTTTGTCAACTTAGTCCACAAACGATTCTAGCAGTAGTGACCGTTGGATGTTAATCCAACGGCCGTGCTGCTTCTTCAATATCTGATCTTCTTGCTCCAGCCGCCCAAACCAGCTCCGGTGGGACTGCCTGCTCCCGCCTCCCGTGGCCGGCTGTGCTGCCGCACAGGCCACACCGCCCCACCCTACTTCATTGCTAGCCAGGCCATTCCTCTACTCACCCACACCTCCTGTTATTTTCCGGCGACGGCAGCCGGACCAGTAAACCCTCGTACTCCCCACCGTGTGGGCAACCATTGCCGAGTCTTCCCCGGCTCCATGTTGTTCCCTTCCTAGGCCTCTCCGTCGTCCACCGCCATGGTGCTCTCGGCGCGGCCTGGTCAACTTGGTCAACGAACGACATCCATCGGCCGTGGACTGTACGCGCAAAATAATGATTCCTCCACCTGACAGCTGGGACCCACCGGAAGGCCTCTGTATTTCGCGAAAAAACGTTCCCCCCGCTGACATGTCGGACCCACCAGCTATATCGTCGCACGCAAGGAAGTGCCTCCTTATTATGCACAAAAAAATGAATAACCCCCTGCTAGCTGGGACCCACCATAGTGGGAGGAGGACTTGTGGGCCAACAAAGTTGACGGGGACGGAGGGCTTTGTCAACTTACTCAATATGAACGATTCTAGCTCCAGTGACCGTACGATGTCCATCCAACGGCCGTAGTGCTTCTTCAACCTCTGGTCTTCTTGCTCCAGCCGCCCAAAGCAGTGCCGGTCGTGCCGCATGCTCCTGCCTCCCGTAGCCGGCTGTGCTGCCGCGGAGGCCTCACCGCCCCTACTATTCCCACCGCTGGCCAGGCCCTGCGGCGACGGCAGCCGAACCAGTGAACCCTCATAATCCTCTCCGCACAGGCTTCCACTGCCGCGTCTTCCCCGGCTCCGCGTCGTCCCCTTCCTTGGCCTCACCATCGTCCACCGCCGTGGTGGTCTCCGCGCGGCGTGGTCAACGTGGTCAAGGAACGACTTCCATCGGAAGAGTACTGTACTTGGAGAGGCTGACAGCTGGGTCCACGGCCACAGCCCAGTTTTTTTTGTGATTTGCCAAGTAAGTCGCTTTGTCAGGCCTGTTGGGCTGCAAATCTTTCAAGACAAGGAGAGCTTTCATTCGGCTGGCCAAGAAAATGGCCCATCAGTAATGAGAAATGGGCTGTACATTTTTAAAACACATCTAACCGGCAATAAGTTTCAAATATCTTTTTTTTCATTTCAAGATTTTAAATTACATTATTTTTTATGCATGGAGAATTTTTTGGATTTTATATTGATATACATTTATTTTTAAAATCAGTTTGAATGTGAGTCAAAATTTCAGCATTAAAAACAGTTTGGACTGCACCGAAATATGCAATATTTCATATAGTTTTTTAACCATGGCCACAATTTGGGCTATAATGCTAACAGAAAGAATATGGGCTCCAAAAAAACCTTAAGAATTAGCAAATGGGCTGAAAATTATTAGAAATAAGGGCAGATGGGCTGTATGCTGTTTTCCAAAGATTTGAGGCTTTCCTAAAAAAAAGGTTGACGCACAAGCAGTGACTGTTGGATGTCCATCCAACGGCCGTCATGCTTCTTCAATCTCTGCTCTTCCTGCTCCAGCCGCTCAAACAAGCTCTGCGGGACTGCCTACTCCCTTCTCCCCGCAGCCGGCTGTGCTGCCGCGCAGGCCTCACCGCCCCACCTTACTCCCATCGTTGGCCTAGCCATCCCTCTAGTCACCCACACCTGCTCTTATTCTCCGGCGACGGCAAGCGAACTAGTAAACCCTGGTACAGTCGTACTCCCCTCCGCGTGGGAAACAACTGCCGAGTCTTCCCTGCCTCCGTGTCGTTCCCTTCCTAGGCCTCGCCGTCGTCCACCGCCCTGGTGCTCTCGGCGCGGCCTGGTCAACGTGGTCAACGACCGACATGCATCTGAAGTGGACTGTACGTGGAGAGGCCGACAGCTGGGTCCACGGCTGCACGCAAGGAAATGCCTCCTTATTACGCGCAAAATAATGATTCCTCCACCTGACATCAGGGACCCACCGAAAGGGCCTCTGTATTTCGCGAAAAAAATGTTACCGCCGCTGACAGCTCGGACCCACCAGCTATATCTTCGCATGCAAGGAAGTGCCTCCTTATTACGCACAAAAAAAATGAATACTCCCCCTGTTAGCTGGGACCCAGTATAGTGGCAGGCTGACTTGTGGGCCTACTAAGTTGACGGGGACGGAGGGCTTTGTCAACTTAGTCAATATGCACGATTCTAGCTCCAGTGACCGTACAATGTCCATCCAATGGCCGTAGTGCTTGTTCAACCTCTGGTCTTCTTGCTCCAGCTGCCCAAACCAGCGCCGGTCGTGCCTCGTGCTCCTGCCTCCCATGGCCGGCTGCGATGCGGCGGAGGCCTCACCGCACCCTACTACTCCCACCGCTGGCCAGGCCATCCCTCTACTCACCCACACCCCCTATTACTCTGCGGCGACGGCAGCCCCACACCGCAGCGAACCAGTGCCCTCGTACTCCTCTACGCGTGGGCATCCACTGCCGCGTCTTCCCCGGCTCTGCGTCATCCCCTTCCTAGGCCTCACCGTCATCTACCACCCTGGTGCTCTCGGTGCGGCGTGGTCAACATGGTCAAGGAACGGCTTCCATCGGACGTGGACTGTACATGGAGAGGCTGACAGCTGGGTCCACGACCGCAGCAAGGAAGTGCCTCCTTATTACGTGCAAAATAATTATTCCTCCACCTGACAGCGGGGACCCACCGGACGGGCCACCGTATTTTGCCCCCTGACTGCTGGGACGCACCAGCTACATCTTCGCACGCAAGGAAGTGCCTGACAATCGGGACCCACCTGGTCGAAGTGTACGTAGCGTTGTCATTCTGGTCGCGAACGTGTACGTACATATATACTGGTGGATGTAGAGGCGCGCACGTGTCGTAATAGAGGCGGCCAGGGTGCAAGAAAGAAAATACGGCCACGTATGTGTACATACGTACGGCAAGGGCTCGTTGACATGGCTGGGTCGGAACGGAGAAACAACGTCGTCGTCGTGTTCATGGGCAGGCAACGGAATGCGTCGTGTTCATGGGGTGGCTACAGAATGCGTCGTGTTCATGGGGAGGCAACGGAATGCGTCGTGTTCATCGGGAGGCAACGGAACGCGTGGGAGCCAATCGGCTGGGTCAGAACAGAATGTGTGGTCTTGTTCATCAGGAGGGCTTGGACGGAATAGGCGATGGAAACGAGGCCTGGCGTACCGCAGAATGGAGGAAACAAACCTCCTACGTTCGGAACGGGGTCCTATTGATCGGGAGGGGTCTGGCGTACCGCAAAACGATGGAAATGGACCTCCTATGGTCGAAACGGGGGTCCTGTTGATCGGGAGGGGTGTGGCGTACCGCAAAACGGAGGAAACGGACTTGTGTTGGAGCGCTACGGTCAAAATGGGGGTCCTGTTCATCGGGAGGGGTGTGGCGTACCGCAAAACGGGACTCCACGGGATACTGTTCATCTCCGCCGTCGACCCCCTCCAGCCTTCACCTACGACTGTTCATCCATAGGCTCCTGTTCATCCAGCCTCCACCGCACGCTACTCCACCGGCTACTGTTCAACCAGCCCTCTCCATGGGCTCCTGTTCAACCACCCCTTCACGGGCTACTGTTCATCCCGCCCTCCACCGTCTACTGTTCATCCAGCCCTCCACGGGGTCCTGTTCATCCAGCCCCAATCGACTCGATCGATCGGGGTCCTGTTCATCCAGAGGCAACACCACGGGGTCCTGTTCATCCACCCCCAGCGGGAACTGTTCATCCAAACCCCCCCGCAACGCTCACTGTTCATCCAGAGGCAGCATCGATCGGCTTCAGTTAGCAGCAGTAGTGAAGGAATCGCTCGACCAGGTTCAGTTAACAACCATCGATCGATCGCTCGGGTTCAGTAATGCGTAGCCTGCAGTGCAATCGCTCAGGTTCAGTTAGAGCCCAACGCCTCGCTCGGGTTCAGTTAGAGCCAACGCCTCGCACACATGCGCGTACATGTACGAGGGAAACACACATCGCTCGGCCACCGACCTCCCACCGTAACCGGGAACTCCCCGAAATATTCCTCGCCCTCGCTTCTACCATGGTTTTTTCCGTCATGGACGGCCCAAAGAATGTCATGCAGCTGCGTCTCTGGCCCGCCCAGGATGAAAAGCCCATTTTCTGTCATGAATTTTTGTCATAGAAGTAGGAGCCCACCACATCTATGATGATACCAGGTTTCTTCACAATTATCGTCATAGAAGTGTCATATGTATGACAGAAAAAAATTTCGTTCAACCCAAAATGTCACGGACGTGACTTTTTTTGTAGTGCAACCTACACATGCAATTCTAAGAGTATAGCAGCGGAATGTAAAACAATTGCATATGAGGGTAAAGGGAGGAGTTTGAGGGAGCAAACGCAATGTTGACAAGGAGATTTTTGGCGTGGTTCCGATAGGTGGTGCTATCATACATCCACGTTGATGGAGACTTCAACCCATGAAGGGTAATGGTTGCGTGAGTCCACGGAGGGCTCCACCCACGAATGGTCCATGAAGAAGCAACCTTGTATATCCCACCATGGCCGCCGCCTTCGAAGGACTTTCCTCACTCGGTTAGATCTTCATGAAGTAGGCGATCTCCTTGGCCTTACAAACTCCTTGGTTCAACTCCACAATCTTGTCGGAGGCTCCCAAGTGACACCTAGCCAATCTAGGAGACACCACTCTCCAAGAAGTAAAAAATGGTGTGTTGATGATGAACTCCTTGCTCTTGTGCTTCAAATGATAGTCTCCCCAACACTCAACTCTCTCTCTCTCTCTCATAGGATTGGATTTGGTAGAAAAAAGATTTTAGTGGAAAGCAACTGGGGGAAGGCTAGAGATCAAGATTTATGTGGTTGGAATGGAATATCTTGACCTCAACACAAGTGTAGGTGGTTCTCTCTCAGAAAATATGTATTGGAAGTGTAGGCATGTTCTGATGGCTGTCTCCTTTTATGAAGAGTGGGTGGAGGGGTATTTATAGCCTCCACACAAAATCTAACCGTTACACACAAATCACCAAACTCGGTGGGACCGAATCATGAAACTCGGTCAGACCAATTTAGTTCAAAATGTGAGCGTTAGGATTCTCGGTGGGACCGACATGTCAACTCAGTGGGACCGATTTTGTTAGGGTTAGGCCATAACGTAAGCTCGGTGAGACCGATTTTGGTAGTCGACTAACAGAGAGTTGGTCAGGCAAACTCGGTGGGACGATTCGCTCATCTCGGTTGGACCGAAGTGTTACAAAAGGAAACAGAGAGATTACAATCCCATCTCGGTGAGACCGAGATCCCTATCTGTCAGATCAAAAATATTAGGGTTTCTGGCAGTGGCTATGTTAACTGAACTCGGTGGCGCCGTATAGAAAGAATCGATGGGGCTGAGTTGGATATTTGGTGTGGGACATATGTGCATATGAGAAAGTAGTGGAGGGTTTTGGAGCATATCACTAAGCATTTTGAGCAAGCACCTCATTAAGCAACACCTCATCCCTTGTTAATAGTATTGGCTTTTCCTATAGACTCAATGTGATCTTGGATCACTAAAATAGAAAATGTAGAGTCTTGTGCTTTGAGCTTGAGCCAATCTTTTATCATTAGCATTTTGAAGGGTCCACTTTCTAATCCATGCCATGCCAACCATTGAGCTTTCCTGAAATATTCATCTTGGAATAGCATTAGCTCAATGAGCTATATGTTGTTAGGAATTACCAAAACCACCCAGGGATAGTTGCACTTTGAATCTCCCCCTTTTTGGTAATTGATGACAATATATAGATCAAAGCTTCGACAAATGATAAATAGTATTTGAAAAACATCGTCGCTTTGTGAAGTATGTGATAAGAAAGAGCTCCCCCTAAATTTGTGCATTATTTAAAATTTGCTTTTGCATGCAAATGCACCCGATTAGGATCATGGGTTACTCTTCCATGTCACATACATCTTGGTGGAGCGCTCAAAATGATAGAGATTAAAAGCATGCACTCATCACCAAGCAAGTGAATGATCATATAAGAGATATAAAAGATAGCATCATTCAACCAAACATTAAGGGTAGCATATGATCAAACACATGATCAATAAGTTTCTCACAAGGTATCTCACACAAGCACACAATAAAGTTTCAAACAAAATAGCAAGCGAGATAAAAACCAACACTCTCTCTCGAAGCCTATGATCTATACATTTTTCTCCCCCTTTGGCAACAAGTTACCAAAAGTTCAAAAATGCATAGTGCTAAACGAATCTCAGGCTTGATCTTCGAGAGGTGGTGTAGAGAGAACTCCAAGGACGAAGGCTTCCGATGAAGTAGTTGGAGCTGATGGAGTGGGTGCTGGAGGTGGAACTGGAGTTGTGGCTGCTGGTGCTGACACTGAAGCTCGAGTATCTGTCACAGGCACTACAGCAGACCTTGGACCTCGTGGCACTCGCTTGAAAGCATCAGTAGTAGACTTGCCCTTTCTCTCCTTTGCTTCCTCCTGTAGCTACTCAACTGCAGTTTGGATCTCAGTTACCTTGACATCCAGATCATAGAACTTCTACTCACCGATCCTCTCCAAACTCTCCTGGCTCTTAGTCAGGGTGGCCAAGCCCTTCTCAATCCTGAGGGTGGATTGGATCAGATATCCAAGTTGATCTTGTTTGGATTTCAAGAACACTTGAGATGCCTCTTCAACAGTTGGCATCTTTGCAGCTTTCTTTGCCTTTGCCTTCTCTCTCTTCTCATGTGCTTGAGCTGAAGATGGTTCATTTTCATCCATCACCATAGTGTTGTCTTCAAATTCAGGATAGATGGGAAGGTGCTCCTTGTCCAAAAGATATGTGCCGGTGTCCATCTTTGAGTTAATGATCTCCTAAATTTGTGGAGCATACCCACAACTCCTCTTCTGATTAGCAACAGTCCTCTTGATTGTCTCAACAATCAGGCTCATGACCTTGAACTTCTATGGGACATCAAATATGTGCAGCAAGTTTATAGCATGTCCTCTGATCATCTTGTGATCACCTGACTTGGGTCGTAGTGTGTACCTCAGAATCCAGTTTATGGTAGGCAGACTAGACAACAAGTAGTGGACAGATCCAAATTTATGTGTATCCAAGGCAGCATCTGTGATCTCCTTGTACATGTTGGCCATAGTGATGTGGTCTTTCTTTTTCTCTGCATAAACATCCAAGTCATCCTCATGTTCCTCGGGAGCATTTATAAGCTTGGCCCACTCATCAACTGTGGATTGGTACCTAGTACCCTCAGACATCCATACAATCTTCCCATATGGATAGAAAAATATGCAGTGGTGTAGAACTGCATGATCAGCTCATCATTCCACTTGGTGAGCTTTTGTGCAACGAATTCATCAACTCCACGTGCCTTAAAACTATCATACACTCCAGGATAGTGATCTTCATTCTTCTGGATGTACTCCCAGTCTACCCATTTCATGTCACACACAATGGGCTTCTTGTCAAGCAACACTGTCTCATAGAAGTCCTGATGTTCCTTAGTGTGAAAAATGTAGTCCACAACAGTTCTTCTCCTAATAGCATATGGATCAGACTCTCTCCATATTCTCAATCCTCCATCCTTCCTGATTTTTATGTTTTCTGCAACTGGATGTGCATCATTGTGGTCAGGGATCTTGGGTTTCAGCTTCCTTAGCACTTGAGTTTCATCTTCTTCAGCAGCTTCAGGCACTGGGGCCTTGTTCTTTTCTTCAGCAGAAATGTTTCTAATGCTTCCCTTAGGCTTCTGAGCTGGAGCAGCTACCTTGGGAGCAGCTTTGGGCTTAGATGGAGCATCCCTTGATCTGGTTGCACCTCCCATGAGCTTTTGAGATTTGGGTGCTGGTGCAGCATCTTCTTCCTCTTAAAAATGATCTCTCATAATTGATGATCTTCCAAGCACTCTAGCAGTGGTCTTCTTGACCCTTTCCTTCCCTTTTCTTTCCTTCTCCAGCTGCCTCTTCAGATGACTTGGAGGTTTCAGCAGTGGATGTTCTGGCCTTAGACATGGGGACTCTCTTTGCTGGTGCCTTCTTATGCATCCCTGGCTTGACTGTAGCAGCTGAGCCATACTCCTTTTTCAACACCTTTTTCTTGGAGCTGACTTCTTCCTCAACAGCCACATAGTCCTCGTCCTCTGAATCTAAGGTCTTCTTCTTTCTTGTTCTGGTGCCTGCCTTTGGCAAGTTACTTAGTGTGCTCCTGCTGCCATCATCAGATGAACTGGAGGGACTAGTGCCCTCACTCAGTTGAACCTGCTCCTCAGACTTGTTCTGGCTATCACTTTGGTCAGACATCATGCAGGCAAACTGTCAGCAGACCCTGTGAATAGATTATAGATGAGGTAGAGTAGATGACCATCACAAAGTATAGGAGTTTTGCAAAAAGATTGACTCAAAAACTTAGTTTTAGTTCTTCACAGAAAGCATTTCGGATCTACCGATTTGTAAACTCGGTGATACCGAAGCAGTTTTCGGAACTTAAACTGGTGAACTCGGTCAGACCAAGTCACAGTTCGGTGGCACCGAGACTGCTAGGGTTTCACAGAGAATTGAACTCGGTCACACCGATTAGCAATTTTTGGTCAAACCGAAAACACGTGTGCTCTAGCCTAAGCCAAAATCGGTGAGACCGATTTTTACAACTCGGTCGGTCCGAGATGAATTCGGCGGAGACCTAACCCTAAATTTTGAAATCAAAACTAATCTACGGGATGTTTTCGCTGGACACGATGATTTCATTCGTGGAAAGAATCATGGAAAAGCAATGTACTAAGAATCAGAGTTAAGGATTAGCACAATGATCAAGTTCGTACCCTAGTTCGGCGACGAACTTGCTACGGTGGCAACGACGGTGAAGATTTCCGCTGACGACGGCGGAGACCAGCGGCGGGAGGTCGCTGGCGACGAGAGGATGATCCGGAGACCCAAGGAAGAAGAGTAGGTTATGCACGGGCGAGGAGGTTCAGAAAAATTTCCAAATTTTGGCCCGTCGGTATATATAACCTAACCCTGTCGGTGGGACCGAGTGGAACGACCCGGTGGCACAGAGATGCAAAACTGCAGGCAGCTACTGCAACTCGGTGTGACTGAGAGGTTCTAATCGGTTGCACCGAGATTGAAAAACCCTAATCAACTTAGTGACTCGGTAGGACCGAAAAGGATGAATCGGTCAGACCGAGATGCACAAAGAGGTTTTGGAGGTTTAAGTCTATGACGAATCAGGAACTCCGAGTTCTCCTCACATAGAGTGGTTCAAATCTGACTTGATCAAACTTTGTGATGTAGCATGAATAGAGTTTGAGACGAGAAAAGCATAGATAGCTAGAGGGAGTCCTTAGGCATTCTTGTCCATCCATTTGGCAAAAGAGAAAGAGCCAAACAATCAAAACAACAAATGGATGTCCTCGAATGAGTAAAATATGCAACCAACATGCTCACACAACAAAATGGCAAATGAAATATGTGATAAAGCATGCACAAACACTCTAGCATCTATCAAGCAATTTTGTGATGACCAGGTCATCTATATATGAGTATATTGACTTAGGAGTCAAATGAGAACATTTGATCATAGGTCATACTCATCGTTTAAGCACAAGTGGGGTTACCACTTTTACATAAAGCATTGTTGTGTTCACACCATTAGAGTTGCTTTAGCTCAATTGGTTAGAGTAAAGCTCCCCCTAGATGTGATATCCCCCCAAAGAGGGATGAACTAACCTTGGGTTTTGTCGATGATGACTTCATGTAGGTGTCGAAGATGTAGATGCTCAATGTTTGATGTAGATCATTTGGAGCAATCCTTTGGAGTGAGTTGCACTTTCAATACCTACACGGGTTAGTCCCACAAGGAACAAACAAGGATATCCATAGACATAGAGTGATGCATACACAAGATCATGCCCATGAAAGCATTAGGTTACCTTGTCCCTTGTCTTACCAACAAGAGGGTTTGTGACTCCTTGAACTAGTGCAGGATATGTAAGTTGTTTGCACTTGTCCTCGCCAAAATGATAAGAGTGAAGTATGTTGGCGGAGTCACCCTCAAGAACTCTCTAGTTCTTCTTCTTCTTCTGGATCCACACCATCTTGATGGGAACCCTTGGAGTTGTAGTTGTACTTGATGAAGTAGAACTTGATGTGGTCATGGGAACCCACTTGACCAAGGCCTTGGGTGCTTCTTCAAATGCATCAATCTCCTCTTAAAGCTTGTCCTTGCCTTTTTGCTTGTGGTCTTGTGGTGGGAGATCATCTTGAGCTTGTGTCCCCTTGAAAGAAGTAGGATCATACTTCTCTTGTTGAGGAACAAAATTCATCTTGCGGTATTGATCTTCTTCCCACTCAACTCCATTGGCATTGAACTTTCGTTCAAAACCAACACCTTGATTCTTCTGGTGTCTTCCTTGCTTACGTACAATTTCCTCAAATTCTTACACCCAGCAAGGCTCTTGTAAACACCTTTCTCTATAATTCCCTTCAATAATCTATTTTGTTGCTCAAGTGTAATTTGGCTAAGAGAATCATTAGTGGAATCAAGAGAACTACTAGAAGCAACAATATTGGATTTTGCATGATTGTTGTTACTACTAGATGAAGAATATTTCTTGCTCTTGTTGCTAGATTTAACTTGTGGCATGTAAGTAGATAAGAGTAAACGCTTGGCAATGTAAGAAGAACTTTTCTTCCGAAGATCATCATTGATTGCCTTTAAAAACTCATGATCTAGCTCAAGGTTGAGCTTTTCAAAGCGTAGCTTATCATGATTCTTTAAAAGTTCTCGATGATTTTCCAAGATAGTTTCATGAGCTAACTTAAGAGTGTTTAGTTCTTGTGTTAGACGCTCAATCTCCTTCTTATCATCATCATTCTTTTTATCTTGATAAGCATGATTAATTGACGTTTCATCATAGTATTCATCACTAGAGTTGTCAACAAGTAAATCATCATCACCTAGCAAATCATCTTCATCACTATTGAAATCAACATACTCGGGATGTGTTACCTTTGGACCTTTGGCCATGTATCACCTTCCAATTCCTTCATTTGGTGAGTCAAATATGTCGTTGGAGTTGGTTGACACAAGTGCTAGACCAGCAACACCTTCATCTTGAGAATATTCGGAGTCGGAGTGATAACTTCTTTCGGAGTGATTGTCAGAGTCGGAGCTGGATACCCATTCACCAACATTAGCTTGATGTCTTCTTTTTGTGTAGCTCCTTGATGATTTTTCTTTCCTTTCCGAATCCTTGCTTCTCCAAGAGGGTTTTCGTTCATAACGATCATCTCTACTCCTCCTTTCTCTTGGTGGTGATTCTTCTCTTCTACTTCTTCTTTTGGGAGAATCTTCTCTTCTTTTGTAGGGAGCCCTACACTCATTGGAGTAGTGTCCGGGCCTTCCACAATTGTAGCAATTACGCTCACGACTAGAAGATATTTTGTCATTGTAGGACCTTGACTTGGAACTTCTTTCTTTTCTTCTACTCTTGTAGAACTTGTTGAAGTTCTTTACCATTAGGCTCAATTCTTCATTGGAGGTTTGTTTCTCGCTTGATGATGTGGGTGCATCACATGAGGCTTTGTAAGCACCACTTGACCTGTTGTGAAGCTCTTCCTTATCCTTGAGTGACATCTCATGAGCAACAATTCTTCCAATGACTTCCCTTGGCTTGAGATCTTTGTAATTGGGCATCATTTGGATCAATGTGCACATGGTATCATATTTTCCATCCAAGGCTCTTAGGATCTTCTTGATGATGAATTTGTCGGTCATCTCTTCACTTCCTAAGCCGGCAATCTCATTTGTGATGAGAGCAAGCCTAGAATACATTTCAGCGATACCTTCACCATCCTTCATTTTGAACTTGTCAAGTTGACTTTGAAGCACATCCAATTTGGATTCCTTGACGGAGTCGGTACCTTCATGCATATCAATCAAAGTATCCCAAATTTCCTTTGCATTCTCAAGACGGCTGATTTTGTTGAACTCTTCGGGGCACAATCCATTGAAGAGAATATCACAAGCTTGAGCATTGTATTGTAGCATCTTCAACTCTTCCGCGGTAGCTTCACGGTTTAGTTCTCTCCCATCAAAGAATTCACCTTGCAAGCCAACACACACAATAGCCCAAACGGCGGGGTTATGTCCAAGAATATGCATTTTCATCTTATGCTTCCAACTAGCAAAATTTGTACCATCAAAGTAAGGACCTCTACGGTGGTAATTTCCCTCGCTAGATGCCATACTCTCCTAGGTTGTGAAACCAAGGCTATGACCACCAAAAGCTATGGAAATCAAAGCAAATGGAGACCAACGCTCTGATACCACTTGTAGGATCGAAAGTATGTCTAGAGGGTGGTGATTAGACTACTTGACCAAATAAAAATCTAGCCTTTTCCCAATTTTAGTTCTTGGGAGATTTTAGCAACTTAGCACAAACAAGTAATCAACCTACACATGAAATACTAATAGTAGAGTAGCGGAATGTAAAACAATTGCATATGAGGGTAAATGGAGGAGTTTGAGGGAGCAAACTCAATGTCGACACAGAGATTTTTGGCGTGGTTCCGATAGGTGGTGCTATCGTACATCCACGTTGATGGATACGTCAACCCACAAAGGGTAACAGTTGCGCGAGTCCACGAAGGGATCCACCCACGAAGGGTCCACAAAGAAGCAACCTTGTCTATCCCACCATGGCCATCGCCCATGAAGGACTTGCCTCACTTGGGTAGATCTTCACGAAGTAGGCGATCTCCTTGCCCTTACAAACTCCTTGGTTCAACTCCACAATCTTGTCGGAGGCTCCCAAGTGACACCTAGCAAATCTAGGAGACACCACTCTCCAAGAAGTATGATAGTCTCCCCAACACCCAACTCTCTCTCATAGGATTGGATTTGGTAGAAACAAGATTTGAGTGGAAAGCAACTTGGGGAAGGCTAGAGATCAAGATTTATGTGGTTGGAATGGAATATCTTGACCTCAACACAAGTGTAGGTGGTTCTCTCTCAGAAAATATGTATTAGAAGTGTAGGCATGTTCTGATGGCTGTCTCCTTTTATGAAGAGTGGGTGGAAGGGTATTTATAGCCTCCACACAAAATCTAACCGTTACACACATATCACCAAAATCGGTGGGACCGAATCATGAAACTCGGTCAGACCGATTTAGTTCAAAATGTGAACGTTCGGATTCTCGGTGGGACCGGTTTCATTATGGTTAGGCCATAACTTAATCTCGGTGAGACCGATTACACAAATTCGGTGAGACCGATTTTGGTAATGGACTAACAAAGATTTGGTCAGGGAAACTCGGTGGGACCGATTCGCTCATCTCGGCTGGACCGAAGTGTTACGAAAGGGAAACAGAGAGTTTACGTTGCAATCTCGGTGGGACCGATCACTCATCTCGGTTGGACCAAAGTGTTACGAAAGGAAAAAGAGAGATTACAATCCCATCGCAGTGAGACCGAGATCCCTATTGGTGAGACCGAAAAGATTAGTGTTTCTGGCAGTGGCTATGTTAACTGAACTCGGTGGCGCCGGATAGAAATAATTGGTGGGACCGAGTTGGATATTTTGTGTGGGACATATGTGGATATGCGAAAATAGTGGAGGGTTTTGGAGCATATCATAAGCATTTTGAGCAAGCACCTCAGTAAGCAACACATCATCTCTTCTTAATAGTATTGGCTTTTCCTATAGACTCAATGTGATCTTGGATCACTAAAATAGAAAATGTAGAGTCTTGTGATTTGATCTTGATCCAATCTTTTATCCTTTGCATTTTGAAGGGTCCACCTTCTAATCCATGCCATGCCAACCATTGAGCTTTCCTGAAATATTCATCTTGGAATAGCATTAGCTCAATGAGATATATGTTGTTAGGAATTACCAAAACCACGCAGGGATAGTTGCACTTTCAGTCCCTCCTGAAGGGGTTCACCTTGAGCGGTCCCCTCCCATCCCTTGTCTTCATTCAAGGGGAGTTCTCCGCCGTCACTCCCGGCAGGGGGAATCTCCTCCGTGCCTTCGGGCCGGGGGCTAGGCTGGGGGCTTGGCGCTGGAGCACTCGTGCTACTCCCTGCCGAGCACGTTCCCTCTGCCACCGTCGGGGGCTCTGTGCGTTTGAGCCGCCTGGACCGATGAATGAGGGTCTTCGTCTCCTCCTCCTCCCCGTCGACAACAACAAGCGAGATTAATTAATAGATACATGGAAGCATAATGAAGGTGATGCAAGAAAAAGAGAGAAAGGGGGAACGGTCTCCCTTACTCTTCGTCAATGAGCATGGAGTTCAGCTCAAAGTCCATGGGTGGTGAGGGCATCCTACTCCTCTTTTGGGGCGAAGGGGCGGAGCTTTCCGGTGGATTTGAGACCAGCCGGCGCCCGGGGGGGCTCCGACAAGGACAAGCTCTATGAAGAGCTCGAGCTCGAGTGAGCGCTGGGGTCATCCTCCACGGTCGTTGGCTGCTTGGTGGGCAGGGCCCTGGCCCCGGAAAGCCGAGGAGAGTGCCGGTGCACGGCTTTGGGGATGTTGACCTTGGAGGCGGTCTCCTTCGCCCTCTTGGCAGTAGATGAGGGATCGGGGGCTGCCACTTGTCGGTTCCATATTCGGCATATCTCTTAGTAGGGGTCCTAAGCTAGGCGTCTTGGAGCGATGGTAACATGGACACGGGATTTTACCCAGGTTCGGCCCCTCTTGATGGAGGTAAAACCCTACGTCCTTCTTTTGATTGTATTCATATGAGGTGTAGTACATAGTATATGTATCTACCATGAGATTGTTCTAATGAATATTAGATGTCTATTGACTAGCCTAGCCTTGGTTTATATAACACACCAGAGGCCTAGGGTTTAGGAGAGTCCTCGTCTTGGGCACCAAGTCTTGTGCGATCTCCCTTGTATGCAGCATGGGCTGTCCGAACTGGCCTAATAGTGAACCGCCATAGGGGTTCTCGGCCCGACCCACTAGTCGGGAGACGACGTGGTGAGTACCCCCTAGTCCAGGGCACCGTTAGTAACCCCCTGAACCAGTCTTCAAGTTGGGGATGCTCCTCGGTTCTTCCAAACTGTTCTTCATCTTCGGTCATCGCTCTTAAAAACTGGTTCAACAAATCTTTCCCATCTTTGATTAAGGATCGCCGAGCTGAATCCAAAGAGTGCACACGTCGGGCATCCGAGGAGACCTTTAAGTTTTCGGCCTTTATCAATGCCTTGTTATTTTTTTACCCCACACCTCGGGTTTGAAGTTGTTCCCGTGCGGCGGTGTCCTCTTGCGTCCGAGCTCCAAGGATGGACTCTATCCAAGCTCTAACGCCAGACTGCATTCGACGTGTCTTTTTGCAGCCAAGCCGATGACTCGCCAGAGGATGAGTGGGAAGTAACCTGATAATCGGAGTCAGATGGATTAAGAGGTTGACGAAAACAACCCACTTTAGGACAAGCACTGACAAGCAAATTAGAGTCCTCTGAATGGCGTTTCTAAACCGAACTGTTCGGTAAACCGGCGGAGGTAACTACCTGGCCGCTGTGCCGGGTTGTGCGGCGAGCTTCATGCTGTTGGGTCTTCATAAGAAATTTGGGATCCAAGTAAGCAAGTGGATGAGAAAATTTAACCTTCCGGTTTGCCTGACGGATTTTTAGTGAAGGCAAAGGGTTTGAATCGGAAGAGAGAGTAATTACCTCTGCAGCATCAGCATGGCTGGCTTCAGCATCATCCTAGCAAATATCATCATCAATAAGGCGTATGAAAAATAATCCATGTGAGTCAAGCTCTACCTCAAGGTCCGGATTACCCACATCATCATCAGGGGCCAGATCAGAAGATGCAGTGGTTTTCTTCTTATGAGTAGGCTGTTTCACGACTTCAGTCTTTGGCCGGGTTAGTCTTTCCGGTTTGTCTATTTTTTTTGGCTTCTCCTGCGGAAGCTTCTTGCTCCAAAACGGATCATTGCCCTGTTTAAACAGACATTGATATCAAATAATGACCAGATATGTCAATAAACAGGTTCAGTAAAAATAAAAATCAAACTCTTACAGCTGGTGGTCTGTTGGTGGCACGGAAGGGAAGCAGGCCGGTTCGAGCACAGATGTGTTCCGGTTCATTCAACATTTTATTCACAGCCTCTGTGATTTCTTTGTCAGTGAGCTGGATGTTAGCATGTCGTAGTGGGTCATCAACACTGCGAGTATACTCGCACATCAAACCGGAGCGCTGACTAAGGGCCATTATGCTCCACGATATCCAACAGCGAGCGAGATCAACCGCTGTTAAACCGTTGGCCATGAAGGCTCTGAGCTTGGACAGTTGAGGAGCGTATTTTCTTCTCTCCTTGGCAGTCAACCTTTGCAGAAAGGGGTGTGTATTGCTAAGCCGCTCCGGACGAAAGCCAGGCAAAGGATTTTCACCAGCAGGGGAGGTGTCTTTGCAATAGAACCATGTTTGATTCCACTCTTTGGGGTGGCTGTGCAGTTTGGCGTGAGGGTATGTGACCTCTTTCCTTTTATGAATCGCCACACCACCCAATTCCGTATTTGAACCGTCAGTAAACTCAGTGCGCCGGTTTAGATGGAAGCAGTCTCTGAACAACTCAACTATGGGCTCCTCTTGAAAGAACACCTCACAGAGCACTTGGAAGTGACACATGTTTGTAACAGATTTGGGGCCAATGTCTTGTGGGAGGAGTTGAAAATTGGCTAAAACGTCCCGGTAAAATTTAGAACCAGGCGGCTTAAAGCCCCGGGCTAAGTGATCTACGAAAATGACGACCTCTCCTTCTTGATGTGTGGGAGGGCATTCTTTGCCAGGGACCCTCCAATGGATGGTGTTTTTGCTGCCTAAAGTGCCGATCAGGACTAAATTGTTTAGTTGAGTCTCTGTGATGCAAGAAGGAACCCAGTTGCACTCATATACTTGCTTGGCCATGATGAAATCTACAAGATAGGTGATTCCGGTTCAAGAATGCATTGATTAAAGTACACTGGTATGTACAATGTTAAACCGGAGACAACTCTATCTAAACCGGAGTTTTATGAAGCAACAGCATCTGGCGGTTGAACAAGGGGACTAATGGTATATACTGGTTTGGCAATTTTTTCTACAAAGTTAAACCGCCTGGTCTAAGCATTGAAACAGTCGAGATTGCAGATGAGTAAGTATGCAAAAACAGGTTTCACAAGATTATACTACAGCGTTGGATCTGGAACATGTTCATAAAAGAGATAAAAATTCAAGGCCCAAAAGGAGCAGTGCCGAATCAATGAGCCATCGCTACGGATAAGATCTATGGTCTTAATATACGAAAGTGAAAACAGAGGGTAACAACTACTGCTACACAAAAGCAAAGATTCACAGACTCGTCTAAAGATCTAGCATATGAACAAGGAGCAGGCGATGAACACTAGAGAGCATGGAAACCCTAGAACATATCTATAATGAAAAAGATGGAACACTTACCGGAGCTGAGGAAGACGCGGAAGGTCGCCGCGGTGCTCTGGTACGATCAGGGTGATGCAGCGGCCAAGGTTTGTACAGTAGTTGACGGCGGCGGCGGAACTCCGAAGCTGGGCGACGCGAGGAAGACAAAGCAGAAGGGCATGAAGGGAAAAAAGAAATGACCCTTTGGTCCTATTTATAAAGAAAGGGACATGTGTCAGGCGCGAGAATCAAGGGGCCGCGAATTTGGAAACAGAGCTGTCGCCTCGGTTGTCGCAGATCTATTAAACAAGAAGGTATCATGGATAGTTTCTTTATGACAGATGACGTCAGTCCGGTTTACAGTAATCACAGAAGATGACATCATGGAAGTTCACCAAATTACAAGAATATGTTGAAGATGAAGTTCTTTGCTAAAGGATTGACGTGAACCTATTCAAATCAATCTGGGGCCTAATGTTGGGGATATTACTACTGGGCGTAAACCGGCCTATCTGGGCCGGATTAACTTCATCAGTAGTTAAGTATGTTAAAGCCCATGAAGGTAGATGAGGGCTTAAAGCCCATGATCGGTTTAAGGCCTGTAGTCGTAAACTGGCGTTAGTATGTAAACTTGTATTGTAAGTTAGGAATAAGTAAAGACCAAACCGAACACGTATATGAGCCGGTGTTGGGACTCTGTAAACCGACGGGCGTCACCCATGTATATAAGGGGACGACCCGGTGGCGGTTCAAGGACAACAGAAAACAATTCAAGACTTAGGCGAAGCTTGTTTGCTCCCTAGTCATCGAAACCCCATCAATTCCATCACAACTAGACGTAGGCTTTTACCTTCATCGAAGGGGCCGAACTAGTATAAACTCTCTTGCGTCCCTGTGGCTGCTTTAACCCCTTCAAGCTAACCCGTTGCGATGGCTCCACGACTAAGTCCTTTCTCTAGGACATCTGCCATGACAAAACCACGACAGTAAGCATAGTATGACACCATTCATATCACAAAACAACTGAGAACAGACAAACCGACAATTGTAATGTTGTGTGGGCAAGTCCGGCACGGAACTAGATTATGGGTCAAGATCAAAGGAACATCACTCCTCTCTTTTAAATCTTTTAAGGTGCAATGATACGCTAAGACAATTGTGTATAAAATTGAAAAGAGTAATAGACATTGGCTGCAAACCGTGCAGTTCAAGGCACAAGTCAGAGTAAGTAGTAGTTAAAAGGCATGAGGATTAAGGACTTACAACAGCGGCTTTGACTGGTGTAGTCATGCCCTTCTTCTTGCTGGTGTGACAGTCCTTGAAGATTTCCACAACATTTGGTTCAGGTACTTTTTGGTCCTTGCGGGCTTTCCTCTGCATTTTGAATAAGTCAATATAGATCTGATAATGTGGTACAGCGAAAAGAGTAAAACAACAGCGAATTACAAGAGCCTCGCAGTGTGCAATACAGCTACGAGATCCTGTCGTCTGTTGGAATTTCACTTTTGTACGGTTGGCCTTGTTCTTTGAACAGTTCACCTACAAGAAGATAGATTTGTGTGGCACATGCGTAAATAGGACTTCAACATGTGATCTGATGACATATATATAATGTACCTGATACTTCGGATCGGACCAGTGTTTAACGAGGCCTCTCCAGTCTTCATCAGATATATTTCCACTGGAGATGTTTGGGCAAGTTCACTGTTAGCCTTGCCTTCAAAGTGAGTTTTCCTCAAGTTATACTGATACTGTCGCAGAGCAGACTTGAAAACATGGGTGCAAGCTTGTCTGGTTGCATCATCTTGGCTATCCAACTTGAACCTCATATGTTGAAAATTATGGGAGTCTCATTATTAGCAACCTAGAAAGTATTGGACAGAGCAAGATGATATTACTAGTTTCCATACATAACCATACTTACAGATAAATGGTCAAGGAAGATGTTGAACTAGGTTTCGTATTTGTCATTCCTATACTGAATCCATGTTGGGAGGATACATACATGACACCTAACAGCAACCGCTGCCTCTGATACTAACTTGGCTGACTCTGTAGCATCACGTGGCCTTTTTAAACCTGCCTCAAAATGGATCTCCATTCTTCCTCCTCTAGATTTAGTTAACCTATCGAGCATTATCCCTGATGTTTGTTTCCTCTTGCGCCTAGGTGCTAGTCCAACAACAAACATAGGAAGTGTTAGTGTACATCAAACTGTGAGACTACATATAAAGAAGCATGCAACTGTAACTTGACTCCAGCAACTACCTTCTTGCTGTTGAAGCTCACAAGGTTCATCTGATATTGCCAACTCATCTTGTGTCAAGAGTGCTTGGGAAGTAATATCAGGTGGCAAGGGAGCTTGGGAACGTGCTGCTAGCTCAGTTGACGCACAAGTACGTCGTGCAACTGGTAGTACTGTGGTAGGTGTTGCAAGAACTAGGGCTGTCTCTGCTTGTTTGGTGGCAGCTATTTGTTTCTGTTTGTCCTTTTTTGCAACTCGTGTAGCATGGGATGCCGTGTTTGTAGAATTTTCTGCTGGACTTTGACCTCCTATTGCACCATCAGTACTAGCAGAATCTGCAGGATTCATCCGCTTCTCATTCCCTACCATTCTGTGTTTCTTCCTCTTTCTCTGTGCCATGTTAAGTCAAGCCGACAAGAAAAATGAATAACAATTTAGTTCTTCAGAACAAATTGATGCGTGATGCAGACGAACTAAACTTTGATGTTAGACAACCACATGATAGGAGGATGTAATATGTATGAAAAATAGGATGGAAGAGATAACCAGAACTATGATGTGTAAACTAAGAAGAAGACATTTCACCAAATTAGAGCAATGCAATGGAAGGTAGACACCATATGAAAGATGCTACAAATATCGCTCTGCCAAGTTAACAGTGTCTCATCATAAATGGCGTATAAGAAATAAATCATATGCAAGATGCAAACAACATCACACTACCATGTTAGAGGTCTCTCGTCATTAGTGCCATTGCATATTCACAGCATTGCATATTCACAGCTTATGATGTGTAAACTAAGGAGAAGACATTTCAACAAATTAGAAGCAATGAAAGCTAGACACCATATGAAAGATGCAACGAATATCACTCTACCAAGTTAAAACTATCTCGCCATAAGTGCCATTTCAACAAATTAGTAATACAAGCTAGAAAAGAATGTGAGATGTAACCTATATCACACTCCGAAGTCAAACGTGTCTTATGATAAGTGATTGTTGTAGGTTACACAATAGTAGTAATTTGATGTAAGAACATGGTGTGATAGACAAATATTGTATGTTCTAGAAACAGGAACACATGTCTTATTCAAGTATAATGTGTAAAGTAAGCAGATGGAATTCAACAAAATTAGAAGCAATACAAGCTAGACATCACACATAACATGCAACCACATATAACAGTTCCAAGTTAGAGGGAGCACCGGTGATGCTGCACTAGGGGAGACGTGGTCATCATAAACACAACTTTGTTGAGTGTCTATGCATGTGTTATCTTGGAAATCATCCTGGGGGTGTGGAGGAGTAGAAACTGTAGAGGCCCTCCGTTCGGAAGGAGCACCTTTATCCGCTGCCTTGCTAACTTCCTTCCGCTTTATTGATTTTGAATTGTCAAGTAAAACCGTCAAGAAAATGCAATAAAATTCTGTCTTTAGAACTCATTCATGCTTGTACTGACAATCACTTCTTTGATGTAAGGCAAACACATGATACCAGGATGGAATATGTACGAAAAACAGGACGGCATGGCATATTCACAACTGTTTGTGTAAACTAAGCAGAAACCATTCTAGCAAATAAGAAGCAATGCAAGCTAGACACCACATGAAAGATGCAACCAATATGACTCTGCCAAGTTAAAAGCGTCCCATCATAAATGGAATTTCAACAAATTAGAAGCAGCGCATGCTATAAATCATATGAAAGATGCAACTAATATCGCACTTCATATACTAAAGGTGTCGCATCATGTTGATTGATGCGGGATACAAAAAACAATAGTTTTATGTAAGGACATGCTTAATAGATAGATGTACTATGTACTAAATACAGGAAGGCATGTCACATTAACAGGTATATGATGTATAAGCTAAGCAGACTAGCACATGCAATTTAACCAGATTGGAAGAATTACAATCTAGACACCATGTGCAACATGCAACCACATATCATGCTGCTAAGTTAGAGCAAGCACCTGCGATGCTAGTGTAGGGGAAATGCTGTAATCAACTACAGAGATATGTTCACTATCTTCATCTAGCATTTCTGTTTCTTGAGAATCATGTCGGGAAGCTGACGCTGCATTCTTTAAATGAGGAGTAGTCCCCTTGCCTGCCTGCCTCGTCATAAGTGATTGATGAGGGATACACAAGAACATTAGTTTGATGTAAGAACATGGTTAATACACAGATGTACTAGTATGTACAAAAAACAGAAAGGCATGTCATATTCAAAGGTATAATGTGTAAGCTAAGCAGATGCAATTTAACGAAATTGGAAGCAATACAAGCTAAACATCCGGCTGGAGTGGTGAGCATGATCATCTAGGACTTGAGAGCCTGGTAGGAGGCGGGCTGCTTCGCCACCATCGCAGCTTTTTATTTGGCTTCCAGGTGATGCCTATCTTTGCTGGGCTTGTCACTGGCTCAGCCAGTGCCCTGACTAGCTATTTGTCTTCTGGTGCTCACGGGATGGTGGTTCATGTAAAAAATATCTTTCCTTATCTTACCGACTTCGGCCTTTCGAATACAAGTTAGACACCATATGGAACATGCAACCACATTTGACACCGTGAAGTTAAAGCAAGCACCTGGGATGGTGGTTCATTGCGAGCGAGGTCATCAACTCTAGAGCTACGTTCCCCGTCTCCATCTGCTGACACTACACCCTTTAAAGCGTTGAAACGTGTCTTGCCTAGCCGCACACCAAACTAGAGCGACTTCTCTCATGGCAGCAGAGTCTGAAATACCCTTGCATAAAAACACAAAGTGAGAGTAAGGGTGAAGTGTGTGCATAACTAGTGCACTGTAAAAGTAGCAGATAGCAGATAGCAGGACCAAAGTGTTATGAAAGGAAAAAGAGAGATTACAATCCCATCTCAGTGAGACCGAGATCCCTATCGGTGAGACCAAAAAGATTAGTGTTTCTGGCAGTGGCTATGTTAACTGAACTCGGTGGTGCCGGATAGAAATAATTGGTGGGGCCGAGTTGGATATTTTGCGTGGGACATATGTGGATATGCGAAAATAGTGGAGGGTTTTGGAGCATATCATAAGCATTTTGAGCAAGCACCTCAGTAAGCAACACCTCATCCCTTCTTAATAGTATTGGCTTTTCCTATAGACTCAATGTGATCTTGGATCACTAAAATAGAAAATGTAGAGTCTTGTGCTTTGATCTTGATCCAATCTTTTATCCTTTGCATTTTGAAGGGTCCACCTTCTAATCCATGCCATGCCAACCATTGAGCTTTCCTGAAATATTCATCTTGGAATAGCATTAGCTCAATGAGCTATATGTTGTTAGGAATTACCAAAACCACGCAGGGATAGTTGCACTTTCAGTCCCTCCTGAAGGGGTTCACCTTGAGCGGTCCCCTCCCATCCCTTGTCTTCATTCAAGGGGAGTTCTCCGCCGTCACTCCCGGCAGGGGGAATCTCCTCCGTGCCTTCGGGCCGGGGGCTAGGCTGGGGGCTTGGCGCTGGAGCACTCGTGCTACTCCCTGCCGAGCACGTTCCCTCTGCCACCGTCGGGGGCTCTGTGCGTTTGAGCCGCCTGGACCGATGAATGAGGGTCTTCGTCTCCTCCTCCTCCCCGTCGACAACAACAAGCGAGATTAATTAATAGATACATGGAAGCATAATGAAGGTGATGCAAGAAAAAGAGAGAAAGGGGGAACGGTCTCCCTTACTCTTCGTCAATGAGCATGGAGTTCAGCTCAAAGTCCATGGGTGGTGAGGGCATCCTAATCCTCTTTTGGGGCGAAGGGGCGGAGCTTTCCGGTGGATTTGAGACCAGCCTGCGCCCGAGGGGGCTCCGACAAGGACAAGCTCTACGAAGAGCTCGAGCTCGAGTGAGCGCTGGGGTCATCCTCCACGGTCGTTGGCTGCTTGGTGGGCAGGGCCCTGGCCCCGGAAAGCCGAGGAGAGTGCCGGTGCACGGCTTCGGGGATGTTGACCTTGGAGGCAGTAGATGAGGGATTGGGGGCTGCCACTTGTCAGTTCCATATTCGGCATATCTCTTAGTAGGGGTCCTAAGCTAGGTGTCTTGGAGCGATGGTAACATGGACACGGGATTTTACCCAGGTTCGGCCCCTCTTGATGGAGGTAAAACCCTACGTCCTGCTTTTGATTGTATTCATATGAGGTGTAGTACATAGTATATGTATCTACCATGAGATTGTTCTAATGAATATTAGGTGTCTATTGACTAGCCTAGCCTCGGTTTATATAACACACCAGAGGCCTAGGGTTTAGGAGAGTCCTCGTCTTGGGCACCAAGTCTTGTGCGATCTCCCTTGTATGCAGCATGGGCTGTCCGAACTGGCCTAATAGTGAACCGCCATAGGGGTTCTCGGCCCGACCCACTAGTCGGGAGACGACGTGGTGAGTACCCCCTAGTCCAGGGCACCGTTAGTAACCCCCTGAACCAGTCTTCAAGTTGGGGATGCTCCTCGGTTCTTCCAAACTGTTCTTCATCTTTGGTCATCGGTCTTAAAAACTGGTTCAACAAATCTTTCCCATCTTTGATTGAGGATCGCCGAGCTGAACCCGAAGAGTGCACACGTCGGGCATCCGAGGAGACCTTTAAGTTTTCGGCGTTTATCAACGCCTTGTTATTTTTTTACCCCACACCTCGGGTTTGAAGTTGTTCCCGTGCGGCGGTGTCCTCTTGCGTCCGAGCTCCAAGGATGGACTCTATCCAAGCTCTAACGCCAGACTGCATTCGACGTGTCTTTTTGCAGCCAAGCTCCACTGCCGGTCTACACCCGAGCTCCAACGACGGACTATATCCAAGCTCCAACGTCGGAGAGTATTCGAGCTCCAACGCCGGACTATATCCAAGCTCCAACACCGGAGAGTATCCAAGCTCCAACGCCGGACTATATCCGAAGTGTCATAGATCATCTTGGCTCAAAAAAGTCGAAGGAGTTTAGCCGAACTTAATGCCAGAAATGCCCTTTATGGAGCCAACCATTTGTATCTAAGCTTTATGCCGAATAGGCCCAAGATGGTACATATTATTATCCGAAGACGCGTTTGCTTATAGCTCAGTCAAGCCGAACACTGAGCACTTGTAATTTTTTGCATTGAATAGGCAAAGCAGTAGCCCCTGAGCCACTGGTTGGGTGGCAACACTAGATCAGGGGATCGATGTGCCCCTTTAATATTAGTAAATGATAAGCCTGAAGCCAATAGCCCCCGAGCCTTAATGTGGGCACGGGTGGCCGAATTAAGGGTCGATATTCAGAGTAAAATCACAAATTATGTGTAATGATTCTATGTATCCAAATACTCTACAGCATTAATGCTCGGATCCTCATTGTACAAAACTTTGTTGACCGACCATCGGCTTCAACCTCCTCGGCCAGTAGCCGAGGAGTGTTTGCCCTACTTTATAAAGCCTTTATAAGGGCAAAGATTTACGGCAAACAAGGCAATCCGGCCATACGGTTTTATAAACAAAGGTACGTCGAGAGATATGTTATATTACTTTTAATCGTAAGAAACATCTTCCAAAGAAAATAGCCCCTCTATCGGTTCCTTTCTTTGGGTTTTCATGCTGATCATGATCATGAAACCTCACCTCCGAGCAATGTGGGAGGGAAATATTGAGGATTTAGTTTGGGGAAAGTTTCTGAACTCTGTGGTTTTTACTGAACCTAAATTTTCACTTCCATCGTTGCCGACCAATTATATCCTTTAAGATCGCTAGCTTTCGGCTTCAGCCAATCTGAGGTACTAACTCGGATGACCCGGTAGTAAAAATCACAGAGGTGCCCCCTTTACCGCCTAACTGAACAATCAGGAACGTAGGGGTAAGCACAGGAGCCAGGCAACCCAGCTTGGCCAAAATCTTAAGTCAAATTGATGCATATTTATGGCTTTATAATGATACTTATGGAAGGCAGCCCTCGTATATTAAATAAAATCACCGATGATATGTTTATTTTGACTCCGTTGCGGTTGTTTATCAGTTGAAAGTGGCCCATCGTTGGCTTCCACCCCCTTCTAGATTCTACGCAAGGTGTTTCCGCAATAACAAAACAACCATTAGCCGATGTCTCGGTGCCCGAAGGCGGTTGTGTTAGCGGAAACAAGGCAATCATATATGCGGGCTTAAAGTTGGGAGGCCAAATGTTAGCCCCCGGTTAATGTTCGGCGACAACCGAGGTCGAGCCGTTAACACTTCGGCCAATATTATGAATGTCCCGTCGCTTAACACGGGGTGGCCTCCATCGATCTTATAGTTTAACACAGTCATCGGATCACTGACCAGTTTACGCTTATTGTGATAGTAAGTTTTTGGCTTTCTCCATTGAGGCGCTTAACCATGCGAGCTGGAAGCACAATCGCAGAGGTTCTCCCTTTGCACACCTAGCCGAACAAAGCGGAACGTAGGAGGCAAGCACGGGAGCCGGGCAACCCAACTATTGACCAAAGAGACAATTCTAAACCGATGCATGTATAGCAGTATCCGAGAATATTTTTGCCGAATATCTAAAGGTGTCCGACATTGCACTGCGATACTTATGCTGGAAACAAACAAATAGTTTAAAAGTGCCATAGGCTTGGAAAACCCAAAAAACATCAGTAAAAACTTGGCGTCCAAACTAGATCAAGTGTTCGGTGCCAATCCAAAAATTGGTATTAAAATTGTACTTCCGTCATGCTTTGACATGACACATCCATCCCTAGACTTCAAGTGGGTCAGCCCTCGGCTTCAACCGCCCTATCCCGAAGGCGGAGTGTTTCTTAGGCCATTTTAGCAAACTAAACACGAGCGGCTTTAGAGAGAAACCAGGCTACCCGGCTATTGATCATACACATGAGTCGAGAAACGAGGGGTAGAAAAAGTCTTTGCAGCGACTAAGAAGAAAACATCTATTATAAAATGGCTCATATTAATTTAAGAGCCCCAAGTGACTTGGGTAAAAGAATTTTATGTATAATGATTGTATGTACCGAAGTACTATATAATATCAGTGTTCGCCCAAACTTTGAACACGTCTTAACGGACCATCGGCTTCTCCCTCTTCGGCCAAGGGCCGAAAAGTGTTATCTACTCCGCCTAGCAAGAATATCAGCGGTGTTTCGGATAACCAGGCAATCATGCCATAAGGCTGTAACAGATAAAGCGCACCCAGGGAACTTATGCTATATTACTTATGTAACGTAAGAAGCATCCTCAAAGAAAATAGTGCCCCCAACGGTACCTTCCTTTGGTCACTCATGATTACTGTGAGACTTGTGCAATAGATTTGTGTATGCGTGAGTTCTGTCGTGTGCCGACCATAGTTGAGAACAATAAGAGCGCTAGCTTTCGGCTTCACCCATCTGAGGTATGAGTTCGGATGACCCGGTCGTAAGAATCAAAGAGGTGCTTACTTTACTCCCTAGCCAAACAATCAGGAATGTAGGGGTAAACACAGGAGCAAGGCAACCCAGCTTGCGGAACACTTAAGTCAACATGGTGCATATTGTGGCGTAATACACGAGCAAGGAATGAAGTTGTACAAGTATAATCATATGCAAGAGGAAAGGCTTCATGAAGGAAGCCCCCAAGTAAACGGGGTATTTGAATTTGTGTGTCACAAACAAAGTTTTGACAAGGAAATTTTTCACAAACAACTCTTTGCCAAAAAAAGTATAATGCTTGGTCGAACCGAAAAAAATTTAAAACTGAAAGTTTTTGAGCATGAAACACTACAAAAAGAGACACATCGGTGACATTTTGGGCCGAACGAATTTTTTTTCTGTCATACTTAAGACACTTCTATGACAATAATTGTGACAAAACACGGTATCATCATAGACGTGGTGGGGTCCTACTTCTATGAAAAATCATGACAGAAAATGGGCTTTTCGTCCTGGGTGGGCCGGAGACGCAGCTGCATGACATTCTTTGGGCCGTCCATGACGGAAAAAAACCATGGTAGAAGCGAGGGCGAGGAAAATATCGGGGTGTTCCCGGTTATGGTGGGTGGTCGGGGCCAAGCAATCCATGTTTCTCTCATACACGCACGCGCCTGGGTGCGAGGCGTTGGGCTCTAACTTAACCCGAGGGATTGCATTGCAGGCTACGCGTTAATGAACCCGAGTAATCGATCGATGGCTGTTAACTGAACCCGATCGAGCGATTCCTTCGCTACTGCTGCTATCTGAAGCCGATCGATGTTGCCTCTGGATGAATAGTGAGTGTTTCTAGGGGGTTTGGATGAACAGTTCCTTGTGGGGGTGGATGAACAGGACCCCGTGGTGTTTCCTCTGGATGAATAGTGAGCGTTGCTGGGGGGTTTGGATGAACAGTTCCCGGTGGGGGTGGATGAACAAGACCCCGTGGTGTTGCCTCTGGATGAGCAGGACCCCGATCGATCGAGCCGGTTGGGGCTAGATGAACAGGATCCCGTGGGGGGCTGGGTGAACAGGACCACCCCGTGGAGGGATGGATGAATAGTAGCCCATGGAGGGGTGGTTGAACAGGAGCCCGTGGGGAGGGCTGGTTGAACAGTAGCCGGTGGAGTAGCGTGTGGTGGAGGCTGGATGAACAGGAGCCCGTGGATGAATAGTCACAGGTGGAGGCTGGAGGAGGTCGATGGTGGATGAACAGTAGCCCGTGGAGGCTGGAGGGGGTCGGCGGTGGAGATGAACAGTATCTCGTGGAGTCCCGTTGTGCGGTACGCCACACCCCTCCCGATGATCAGGACCCCCATTTCGCCCGTAGTGCTCTAACACAAGTCTGTTTCCTCTATTTTGCGGTACGCCATACCCCTCCCGATCAACAGGACCCCTGTTTTGACCGTAGGAGGTCCGTTTCCTACGTTTTGCGGTACGCCAGATCCCTCCCGATGAACAGGATCCCGTTTCGAACGTGGCCGGTCGAACACAAGGCCGTTTCCTCCGTTCTGCGGTACGCCAGGCCTCGTTTCCATCGGATGTTCCGTCCAAGCCCTCCTGATGAACACGACGACGCATTCCATTCCAACCCAGCTGGTTGGCTCCCCATGAACATGACGACGGTGCAATTTCTCTGTTCCGACCCAGCCATGTAAACGAGCTCTGGCCATATGTATGCGCGAGTAGGCGTTCGAGACCCTTCCCGTATCTACGTACGTGGCCGTATTTTCTTTCTTGCACACTGGCCGATGTACGTACGTGTACATGCTACGTGCGCGCCTCTACTACGACACGTGCGCGCCTCTACATCGACCAGTATGTACGTACATGTTCGCGACCAGAATGAAAACGCTACGTACGCTTCGACCAAGTGGGTCCCGACTGTCAGGCACTTCCTTGCGTGCGAGGATGTAGTTGGTGGGTCCCCGCAGTCAGGGGGCAAATCGTTTTTTTTGCCCGGACGCACTTCCTTGCGTGCGAAGATGTAGCTGGTGGGTCCCAGCAGTCAGGGGGAAACATTTTTTTCACAAAATACGGTGGCCCGTCCGGTGGGTCCCCGCTGTCAGGTGGAGTAATAATTATTTTGCGCGTAATAAGGAGGCACTTCCTTGCTGCGGCCGTGGACCCAACTGTCAGCCTCTCCACGTACAGTCCACGTCCGATGGAAGCCGTTCCTTGACCATGTTGACCTCGCCGCACCGAGAGCACCAGGGCGGTGGACGACGGTGAGGCCTAGGAAGGGGACGACGCGGAGCCAGGGAAGACGCGGTAGTGGAAGCCCGCGCAGAGAGGAGTACGACGGTTCACTGGTTCGGCTGCGGTGTGAGGTTGCCATCGCCGTAGGGCCTGGCCAGTGGTGGGAATAATAGGGGGCGGTGAGGCCTCCGCGGCAGCACAGCCGGCCACGGGAGGTAGGAGCATGCGGCACGACCAACACTGCTTTGGGCGGCTGGAGCAAGAAGACTAGAGGTTGAAGAAGCACTACGGCCGTTGGATGGACATTGTACGGTCACTAGAGCTAGAATCGTTCATATTGACTAAGTTGACAAAGCCCTCCGTCCTCGTCATCTTAGTAGGCCCACAAGTCAGCCTCCCACTATGGTGGGTCCCAGCTAGCAGGGGGAGTATTCATTTTTTTGTGCATAATAAGGAGGCACTTCCTTGCGTGCGAAGATATAGCTGGTGGGTCCAACCTGTCAGCGGGGGGAACGTTTTTTCATGAAATACAGAGGCCCTTCCGGTGGGTCCCAGCTATCAGGTGGAGGAATCATTATTTTGCGCGTAATAAGGAGGCATTTCCTTGCATGCGGCTGCGGACCTAGCTGTCAGCCTCTCCACGTACAGTCCACTTCCGATGGATGTCGTTCGTTGACCACGTTGACCACATCGCACCGAGAGCACCAGGGCAGTGGGCGGTGGCAAGGCCTAGGAAGGGCACGACATGGAGCCAGGGAAGAATCGGTAGTTGTTTCCCACATGGAGGGGAGTACGAGGGTTTACTGGTTCGTGTGCCGCCGCCAGAGAATAACAACAGGTATGGGTGAGTATAGGGATGGCTAGGTCAACATAGTAGGCCCACAAGTCAGCCTCCCACCAAGGTGGGTCCCGACCAGCAGGGGGAGTATTCATTTTTTTGTGCGTAATAAAGAGGCACTTCCGGTGGGTCCGAGCTGACAGCGGGGGGGAGGCGTTTTTCTCGCACAATACGGTGGCCCGTCTGGTGGGTCCCAACAGTCAGGGGGGAATATTTTTTTGCGAAATACGGTGGCCCGTCCGGTGGGTCCCTGCTGTCAGGTGGAGGAATCATTATTTTCCACGTAATAAGGAGGCACTTCCTTTCTGCCGTCGTGGACCCAGCTGTCAGCCTCTCCATGTAGAGTCCACGTCTGATGGAAGCCGTTCCTTGACCATGTTCACCACGCCGCGCCGAGAGCACCGGGGTGGTGGACGACGGCGAGGCTTATGAAGGGGACGACGCGGAGCCGAGGAAGACACGGAAGTGGAAGCCCGTGCGGAGAGGAGTACGAGGGTTCACTGGTTCGGCTGAGGTGTGAGGCTGTCGTCGCTGCAGAATAACAGGGGATGTGGGTGAGTAGAGGGATGGCCTGGCCAGTGGTGGGAGTAGTAGGTGGCGGTGAGGCCTCCGCGGCATCACAGCCGGCCACGGGAGGCAGGAGAACGCGACACGACCGGCGCTGCTTTGGGTGGCTGGAGCAAGAAGACCAGAGGTTGAAGAAGCACTATGTCCATTGGATGGACATCATACGGTCACTACAGCTACAATCGTTTATATTGACTAAGTTGACAAAGCCATTGGTATGCGTCAACTTAGTAGGCCCACAGGCCAGCCTCCGAAACGGTGCACCCAGATGTCAGGGGGAGGAATCATTTTTTTGGGCGGCTGAAGCAAGAATATCCGAGATTGAAGAAGAAGCACGACATCCGTTGGATGGACATCAAACAGCCACAGCTGCCAGAACCGTGTGTTGTTGACAAAGCCTTGCATACGCGTCAACTTAGTTTTTTTAGGGGACGCGTCAACTTAGAAGGCCCACAAGTGTGTGGCAGAGAACATATAGTCCATTTGCGATTTGTAAGAATGTACAGCCCATTTTTTAATTCCAATGGAATTTACTACAACTCATTTACAGTTTGTTAAAAGTATAGCCCATTTTCTAGCTTGGACAACGATTAATAATTTCAACCAACCGCTCAGAATAGAATTCAAAAAAAATTCCCACATTTTTATGGGATCCGGAATATTTTTATCCGAAATTTCTAGTCAGATTAAATATAATTTCAAAGTAAAGTTGTATTACGCTAAAATCCAACGAAATATTGCACGCGCAACAAGTAATGAAATTAAAATTTTCAAATTCCAATAATAATATTTTTTAAACTAATTACGCGTTTGGTGCATTTTTTATAGTTACTGCCCAGTTATTATAATTACATCCCATTTATTATTTCTTAAAGTCCATTTTCTTCTTAAGCCGAATGCTTTCCTGCTAGGAAACTTTGCAGCCTAGCGGGGCAGAGAATAACAAGTTGACCCAGATATTGTGTACAACTGTCGGCCCAGTTGCATTGTTGATGTTGAAAAAAAGGTGTGTCTAGGACAGTACAACCTAACATGGCTACTCAGCCCACATTCAGCGACGCTAGAAAGGCCCAAACAAGGCTTCTGTACAACTTTTTGAAGTCACCGAGCTCAATTAATAACTTAAGAAAAAAGTTAGATTATAGTGGAACCTAATTAAAAGTTGTCACGAGCAAAGATATAATTCAATGGGTCCCACTTGTGCGTGTGTGCGTGTGTGCGTGTGTGTGTGAGAGAGAGAGACCCATTGGTCGATGCTCGTAAATACATCTTTCAGCCATATGCATTGCTGATGCTCAGTAAAAACTTATATAGTTGACACAATCCTATAGAACATCATAGCACACTGAACTTGCATATAAAAATTTCACGCAGGCGGCACAATCAGGATGGAAGCAGTGGATCGCTACGGGTAGGGCTATGTTGAAACCAACGAACTCGTACATGATGGTTCATCCCTTGAATGTTGTGCAAAGAAAACAGACAGACAACATAATAAGTTCTGCTAGCACATTAAGTTGACGTACAACCCTTTCTAAAAAATTCAGGTACAAAATTAGAACAGGTCACAATCAAATGTACTAGCACATTAGTGCTTCACACCCATAGCTCTGATTTAACTAGTATCTGACAAGATTCAGTTGTTACCTCAAATTAGAGCACATTCAGGCAGCCAGCCCTGCCTCTTCTCCCAAGGAAGCAGTGGCCTCCGCCACACGATGGAGTAGGCCATGTGCCATCCATCATTCCAAGCAACACGGGGAAAGTCTGATGTTGAGTCCTGTAATGGACATCGTCGACGGACCCTGGCACCAGCGGCGGCAGCAGGACTTCGATTGATGGATTGACCACTTCTTCAACATGCACAAACACTCGATACAGGTACATCCCTAACGTGGTCCGCGGCGGCCTTGGTGGCGACGAATAGTACAACCCCGGTTCCTACACCGGTATCTCAACACCAATCACCTTCGGTATGGTGGACAACTTCTTCATCCATGCCATAACCGTCAGAGCCCAGCTATCTGGAGGAACAAACATACTTACGATCTCACCTCCAAGGTCGTTGATAAGCTCATTCATGGACTCGCTGTTCCAAGCACGTCGAGGCATGCCGTGCAAGGTAAGCTTTGTTAAAAACTCAAACTCAGAGGGCATCGAGCCCCATCCTGGGTGCCACTGATCAAAGCTCACCAGCGCGCCATCGCAGAACAAATGTCCGAAAGATTCAAACACACGACTGCAGTCGAAAGTTGTCTAGAACCTGACGAAGAAATCAGCCGGTGGCGGACAGACTTCGACGAGCAAGTCACTTATTTGGATGTCGTGCGCAATGCCAAGAGCTTTGACAAGGCCGTCCGGTGAGACGGGAGGTCGGTCGCCGTTGATGGTTACCATCAGCACTTTGCCGGCAAACTGGTCGTCAAGCACCGCCATGCCACTGTTGTGCGATAGCACGCAGCGACCGAAGGCAGGACGGACCTCAGGATCTCTGGTTCGGAGATCTGCGTTGACCGGCGACATGATAGTGAGCTTGAGTATAGGGAGTACGGGAGGGGGATTTGGGGGAACTGGAGTAGGAATCAAGATTCCAGAGGTGGGGGAGGGGCGGGAGATTGGGGATGAAAAGGTAGCTTGAATTTCGAACACGCGCCAATATGCTCTCGGCGCGCAAGCGCACGAAAACACCGGTGGTGCCCACATGTCGGCCTAAGAGTCCTTATTCTTTCTTTTTTGGAGAGCCCGACCTTTTTTGAGTATCTTTTGAGAGCCTGGCCTGAGAGTCATAATTGACCTGTTTGGCATTGCATTACTACTCGGCCCATATTCAACGACACCTCTGAAAGCACAAGTGCTCCCTGGGTGGTTTTGGAAATTAACATCAACATATCTCTTGTTGGACTAACACTTTTACCTAGTATGTTTTAGATAAGTTCAACAATGGAGTGGCATGGACTAGAGGATGTGGAACCCCTTCAAGATGCTAAGGACAAAGGATTGGCTCAAGCTTCAAGATCAAGACTCTACATTTTCTATTTTAGTGATCCAAGATCACATTGAGTCTATAGGAAAAGCCAATACTATCAAGAGGGGATGAGGTGTTGCTTAATGGCTTGCTTGCTCAAAGTGCTTAGTGACATGCTCCAAAATCCTCAACTACCTTCCCACATCCACATCTGACCTAAACCAAAAGTCAAACTCGGCCCCACCGATTCTATCTATCCGGCGCCACCGAGTTTCAAATGTCATAGCCACTGCCACAAACCCTAGCAAATCGGTTTCACCGATAGGGATCTCGGTCTCACCGAGATGGGATTGTAATCTCTCTGTGTATGTCCATTACCAAAATCGGTCTCACCAAGTTTGAGCAATCGGTACTACCGAGATTACAATGCAAACCCTCTGGTTAGCTTATTACCAAAATCGGTCCCACCGAGTTTTCCTGACCAACTCTCTGGTTAGCTTATTACCAAAATCGGTCCCACCGAGTTTGTGTAATCAGTCACACCGAGATTACGTTATGCCCTAACCCTAACCATATCGGTCCTACCGAGTTGCATCTCAATCCCACGGAAAATCCTAACGGTCACTAGGTTTGCTGAATCGGTCCGACCGAGTTTAACCATTCGGTCCCACCGAGTTTGGCAAATTGTGTGTAATGGTTACATTTTGTGTGGAGGCTATATATACCCTCCACCCACTCTTCATTCGTGGAGAGAGCCATCAGAACATACCTACACTTCCAATACACATTTTCTGAGAGAGAACCACCTACACTTGTGTTGAGGTCAAGATATTCCATTCCAACCATATGAATCTTGATCTCTAGCCATCCCCAAGTTGCTTTCCACTCAAATCTTCTTTCCACCAAATCCAAATCCTGTGAGAGAGAGTTGAGTGTTGGGGAGACTATCATTTGAAGCACAAGAGCAAGGAGTTCATCATCAACACACCATTTGTTACTTCTTGGAGAGTGGTGTCTCCTAGATTGGCTAGGTGTCACTTGGGAGCCTCCAACAAGATTGTGGAGTTGAACCAAGGAGTTTGTAAGGGCAAGGAGATCGCCTACTTCGTGAAGATCTACCGCTAGTGAGGCAAGTCCTTCGTGGGCGACGGCCGTGATGGAATAGACAAGGTTGCTTCTTCGTGGACCCTTCGTGGGTGGAGCCCTCCGTGGACTCATGCAACCATTACCCTCCGTGGGTTGAAGTCTCCATCAACGTGGATGTACGATAGCACCACCTATCGGAACCACGACAAAAACATCTGTGTCTCCAATTGCGTTTGAATAGTCCAAACCCTTCTCTTTACATTGTTGCAAGTTGCATGCTTTACTTTCCGCTGCTCATATACTCATTGCATGCTTGCTTGATATGTAGTGTGTTTGTTAAACTTGTGCTTAAACTCCACTTAAACTTAAGAATATTAAAAACTGCAACTTTTGGCACTTAGTGTCTAATCACCCCCCCTCTAGACACCTCTTCTCGATCCTTTCAACCTCACTGGCCCAAACAAGTGTACATCATCGAAAAGACACTGAGCTCAAATTATATAACTTGAAAAAAGGAGATACACTCTGAACACTAGAGAATGGTGATGCCCTCATTTAGCCCACCAGTAGTTCGAGACAATAAATAGTTCTAAACAACGATATATACAACATTCAAACACTGACTAGTGACTACTACTAACATAAACAACAAGACATGATAGTTCATAAGAAGTCTTGCTACACCACCAAAACGCACCCATCTGCAGCGCTCAGACTCTCATGATCCAAGTGAGAATGACATTCTAAACAGAGGCAACTATTACATAGTAAGAGTGACATAGACGAGGATGACCAAATGACAAGGAATATGCATAACAAAAGAAAGAACTACCCATCCAGAACAAGCAGCAAAGACAACAATGTCATTCGAAGAGACGATCCAACACCATCATAATTTGCAGCCCCGCTTCAGTGACCAATGATCCAGAGACACCAGTACTCCACCCTTTCGACACAACAACCCAATTACCTATCAACCTGAAGGCTTGAACCACATCACTGCCTGTCGTAATTGAGACATCCAAGGATCAAAGTTACTCTGGATGCCTTTGTCATTCTCACCTTCTTTTGGCTGCAGGCTGTATCATTGACAATCAGGGGAGTTTGCTCCCAAACTCCTAGGGCTTGTCGTGTAGACACAATTTTCCATAGCAAACAGAGCCTCTCTGCCATCAAGGTCCTTGCCAACGGTGATCTCCTGATTAATCGGATAATTGAGTCCGAGAAACAGAGAGTGTGAACCAAGGCTGTTTACCCGCCTGCAACTAAAAAACCCTGAAGGCCCCAACAAGCGGGTATCTTGCTCATAGACGTAACAGCCACTGTCCGGATACTCACGTATTTCACGGTGCCTGTATACAGTGGGGTTTTTGCAATATAACTTTTCTGGCTCATGTGTCCGAATGATCATCAGTCTTTTGCAGTCGTCTGATCGAGCAAGGAACCAGTTGTGCTTCCCTGTTTTTGGCAAAGGTGGTGTGATTACAAAGGGCAGTAATTGTAGGGACACTACATCATATCAAAAAGGCAGGCATTGTTAATGTAAGATCAGCATTGGTTAGAGTATGAGTAGGATAATGCAAGAAACAACATTGATATGTCCCTGTTGGAACTGGGAGGAAAATATAGGGAAATGTATACTGGGTTCGAAAATATAGAAGTACCATGCATGGTTATACTCATGTTATCTCGCAATCGATTCTTCACAGGAAACTACCATATCATGCATGTTATGGAATCATGTTCTTTCCTCACAAACAAATTCTTCAAGGTAACTAATAGACCATGCATTGTTATATACTCGTGTTCTGTGGGCAAAATTTTTGTGAGGATATTATTCTAGCCATTGATTGCTGAAGGGCGAATATAGGTATGTACACATGGTAAGCATTACAAGATTTCACTACTTCCAAATATAGAGTTCTCCATATGCACATTTACTTCCCTAATGTATGGTTAGATGAAACCAACAGTGTGGTGCATGTTTCTACATCATGAAAATGAGGAAACCAACATGGCCATTGATACACACTCATATTTAGTAGTATATAGATTACTGTAAAATAAGGATAATATCCATATATTCCTAACCGTTTGATTATTCAGGGGTACAAATTGGCTATAACGACATGATCACAATCGCATGAATGAACTCATTCCAAATATTGCCGATTTCCGGCGTCTATAATACATTGCCATAGTTCTACTCAAATTCTGCTCAAATAGGGATATGCCAATCATCACAAAAAAGTTCAAACAGTGTCATGGTGTCATCATTAACATGAGATGGAAACAACTTACACGCGCCGTCCCAGCAATACGTGGTGCCATCTGCTTTGTCGATCGCGTAGATGATGCCATTGTGTTCAATAGCATCACAGAAGTGTGTATCAGCTTTGACGATGATCCACTACGAGCTGAGTTGTCTCCAGCTAAAGAAGGCACCAGCGTAAAGATAGGCGAGTCCGCGGCCGAACAAGGCAATTAGCTTGAAGTCTGTGTAATTCGCATGTCGTCTGGGCACTTGGCAGATTAGAATCTTCTCCAAAACAAGGTCCGTCCAACTGACGTGGTAATCTAGATGACTAGGACCGCGATGGTAAAACTCTATATAATCCAACAGAGGAAGGACAATCTCATGGGAGGTCTGCAAGTTCATGAGCACCAACCTTTTACCATCTTCTCTGAAGGCAGACATCCAGTGGGAGTTCATGCCGACCCAGTACATACCTGCCAAGAAGTTTCAGGCGATGGTGATCGGATCGAAGTCGAGGGAAATGATGTACGGCGAACCACTACGTACCTTCAAAGAAGTTTTGGCTAATGGAGATCAGATTGAAGTCGAGGGGCATCATGTACATCTCCGTATCATGGTGATCCAATCTCGCAAGACCAGATAGCAGCAAGCAAGGTGTCTTGAAACGATTTGGCCTCGCTTCGATGATGGACATGTGCATGCCCCTCGAGCATGCAGCCAGCCGCAGGGCGCTCAACATACCTATACACGAACAACAGAGGTCGAGGACGTCACTAGGAGATTGCTCCAATCGCGGCTCATATGGATCCTGCACGGTTCGCGTTCGGCCATGGTGGAGTTTGGAAGGTGGGGTTTTGGGGGGCTTGATTTACGGGGGAGAAGGCTGTCGATGCTGGAGCGGCTAGCGAGGGAATAGTGGTACTGGGGGGAGGCGAGCGAGGCGATGGTATGCGGGGGCACAGTGAGATAAAGAAGAGTGACCTCAGGATCTCCGGCGAGATGGAGATGGAGATGGAGTGGTGCTAGGGGAGAGGGAGACGAGGCGAGGCATGATATATAGCGGCAGTGACAGTGACTTCACGGTGCAGAAGGTGAGGCTGACTTTGGTAACCCAGACACACCGCCTGGACTGGTGTCACCTCGGGCGCAGGGTCTTGTCACTTCACTGTGAGGACCGGATGAATAATAGTATTTTGACCATCAAGTGTACCACAGTTGTACTACTACTAGTAGTAGGAGTAGTAGGAACTTGAGTACACTCCCGTGCTAGCATGCCTCTGGGTTCACTTCATCCTCCAGCTATCATCCATATTGCGAGCAGAACCAAATTCTCGTGCATGCGGAAGCACGAAGAAGGACTTTTCTTTTTTGAGGATAACCGCATATTCCTTAACCGTAGTAGGAACATGAGTAGTACTCCTTCTGGTCCTCTTTTGTCTGTGCATAACTTTTTTCAGTATTTATCTAATTAGTCTGCGTATATACCCTTTTGCATGCGCCCATTTCCCTCCATGCCCCGCATTCACAACATTAATTAGCGTATGCATGAGCAGCTGCAGCTAGACTCCAGCCAATAAACTGCAGCATACAAGTGGGCCATTCTGTGCGCGTGGGAGAGAGAAAAGGCAACTGAAGAGCCCATCCAATCCATTTCATGCAGTAGTCAAACCACCGCAGCTCTCCTCATGCATGTGCATAACTTCTCCCATTTACTTCTCCATTGGGAACCGATTTTCCTCAGCTTTTTCACTACTCCTTGATCTTCATTTGCATCCAAACCACACTACATTCACATTGTTTTAACCTCTTCACATCCTCCTGGAGTAATTCTAAATCCCCTATAAATAATCATCTTCTTCAGTTAGACTAGCCATCTAATCCTAATTCTCCAAACCATAACCCTCCGGTCCAGCGGTTCCAAATGGCGAAAGAGATCGAGATGCAGGTTTTTAGCATCCAACATGTCCTCGTCGAAGGCTCGTTGAGCATAGTTGCCACCGTCACCGACACCTAAGGGTTGTTCGGAAGTGGATCAACAATGTATCCAAATCCCTCTAGAAGGTGGAGATGAATGTCATCGGTCTCGACGCAGAGTACATGGAGCGTTCCACTGGAAAGATACAACGCGCCGCTATCCTTCAACTGTGCCTCGAAGATGATGTTTTGGTGTACCAAATCATACACGCGCCCTCCATACCAGGTGAGCTTCACAATTTCTTGTCTCGGGAGGACATATACTTCTGTGGGGCAGCCATCGCAGGGGACAAACAGAAGTTGGAGCCGTGCAACCTTGATTTGAAAAGCATCGCTGACCTACAAACTAGAATAAAAATTCCTGTAGAAGATTGTGATAAACCGACACCATCCCTATTCAACATAACAAATTTTGTGCTCGGAACAAATCTTCAGAAGGGTGACGAGATGCTGGCATTAAGGTCGTCTGGATGGGAGAATTATCCCTTGACGTACGAGCGGATAAAATATGCTGCCCTCGATGCCCGTGTGAGTTTCGAGATAGCTACAAGGTCCAGAGAGCTTGTTGTGAAGCCGTCTCCCACAGAAAATGAGAACAAGAAGAAGAAGAAGAAGAAGAAGATGTTGCACCAGCAGCAGGGCATTATGGATGGATGAAGTATTTCCTCTCTTGTAAAAAATATATCCCCTCTCTATGTATATTGATATAGATGGACTATTTCGATGGTGTGCATGTCTTTGGAACGAGTAGTAGCGTGGGTACGCTTGACTATAAGGAACTATTTATCCGCCTAGCTTTCTCTACTACTCCTTCCAGTGATCGGTATGCAATGCATGTGTCCGTAGACATGACAACTTGTCCATGGAAGTTCAACTACGGCGACCATCATGTTTCATCCACTGCCACTCGTGATTCCAACGACGCCGCTCCAACCCACACCACCACGTCCCCCGACATGCGCCTCACCCCTCTCGGCCGCACCGCCCCTCTGCCTTTGTGTGCATGACATGTGGGACACCTTAAATGCGGCGAGGATCAAGTTTCTACCATAGCCACACGCGATTCCCATAACCCATGACACCACATGTCCCCCGACCTACGGCTCACCTCTCTCGGCCCCACTTCCCCTCTAAATTTGAATTCGAAACTTATAAAATGAAAAGATTCAAAACAAGTAAACTGGGAGAGAGGGAGTATATCGTAGGATGTGTCCCATATGAAACAAGTCCCCTAGTTTGTCACCATGGAACATTAAGATGCATTTGTATGAGTAGTTTATCTTGTGAGATAAAAGGATGAACGAGGGAAGGCCTCTAGAGATAGAGATAGACACTAATACTACCAATGTGCTAGCCCGTGCATTGCAATGGATCCAAAGTAGTAGAATAATACTTGTTCACGTGCTTGAAATATAAACACTCTAGTTTTGATATACATGTGTCACCAAACATGACAGCTTGTCCATGGAAGTTGAACCACAGCGACCATCACATTTCATGTTTCTACCACTTCCACACCCACACGCGATTCCCACGACACCGCTCCAACCCTACCTGTAAGCACGACGTCCCCCGACGTGGGCATGGATCCTCTGACGTGGCTATCACTGCCTTACCCTGCCTTTCCTTCACTAACTGGTGGGACCCACACTTGCGGGTCCCACATGTTAGTGATAGAATGGTAGGATTGTTCACGTCAGGAGATCCTCATCCCCCGATGCGCGCCTCATCCCTCTCGGCCCCACCACTCCTCTGCCTTTGTGTGCATGACATGCGGGCCAGCTAAACTGCGGCGACCATCAACTTTCTACCACAGCCACACCCGATTGGACGCGGTTTTCCTGCTCCGCTGCTGTGCTTCGATCCGTACTCCCGCACCATCGAATTTTCATCCAGCGGTTATGGCACATTTCGTCCGGGGCATCTATCCTCAGCTGGAGTACTTTTGTACTACAGGCAGTACCCGCCAGTGTGGCCATCTACGCCTCGTAACGCCTTGACGCCCAGCTGTGGCACCCTCGCCACGGCCACGCCACCACCGGCCGGTTCATCTCGAATGAGTGAGTCGCGAACCACACCACCACCATGAGAATGACATGTGGGCCAGCCGCATTTAAGGTCCGCATGTCATTGACTCATAGGACGGGCACTAAGCCACTGAAGTTCGGTCCCGTGGGCCCCGAAAGGGAAATGTAACTCCTGCGGCAGGCCTTGTGGTGCTCCCGTAGTACAAGCTCGTGCCAAACCCGGAATTTGTTTCTTACTACTACCAACTACTAGTAAGGTATACGTGCATTGCACGCATGAGATTCTGGTGGTTTGTGCATTATGCTTCTACATGTGAAGTCTTCAAGATTCTACATGTGGCAAAATCTCATGGAATGTAGATGATATCCAACGGCCAGTAGTGCTTGGATTTGCCATCTTTGTACCGTCAGATTGGCTTCATCCAACGACCAACTTTCAAAGTTATGGTTTTGTTCGCAGCCTAAGGTTGCCACACCTGAGCTTAGGCGTGCCACAAGTGTGTTTGGTTGTGTTTTCGTCTCAGCATAGTTGTTCCCTCTTCATGCATGCTCAACTCAAAACCCCTCTTCATGTATGCTCTCTTCATGCATGCTTCTAATGTATTTGTTCTAATCTAGTGTGGACTCATGCACCCTCCATACACTCTACCAAACACCCAAAAGTACATCGAGAAGGAAACTCTTGGGATCATGCACCCTTCATACACCCTACCAAACACACCAGGCATGTGTTTGGTTCATTGATACACTTGTGGCTTGACACACTTTCTAGCTACATGGTCCACATGTCATAGACTCAACTTCTTACCAAATCTTGCCACACTTGTGGTGTCCATTTTGTTAGCCACATTTTTTGTGGCAGACACACTTTGCCTAAGCTTAATTATGGAAAAGTTAGTCATGAATGAAGTTCAACTATGGAGTCTTCTAGATTCTACATGTGGCAGAATCTGGTGGAATGTAGATGATATCCAACGGCCAGTAGTGCTCGGATTTGCCATCTTTGTACCGTCGGATTGGCTTCATCCAACGACCAACTTTCAAAGTTATTCGCACACTATATAGGGGGTATAGATATAGATCTGCCGGCCCGTTGCAATGGATCCAAAGTATATCTTTTTAGTGGAGTGCACTCTAAACACATTATCTATTTATTTTTCTCTAAGCTTTCGTAGCCATGCAACCAAGCCACATAAGCTTCATGGGTGCCCCCACATCATATTATTCATACTCCCTCCGTTCCATAATGTAGTGCCTATAGATTTTTTAAGAAGTCAAACCTCACAAACTTTGACCAAGTTTGTGGAGAAAATATTTACATCTAGAGTGCGAAACATATATCACTAGATTCATCATAAGATGTAGTTTCACATTATATATTTTTGGTATTGTAAATATAAATATTTTTCTCTACAAACTTGGTCAAACTTTATAAAGTTTGACTTCTAAAAAAATCTATAGGCACTACATTATGGAACGGAGGGAGTACTACGTTGACTGAAAAAAGATAAATCACCCAAAACAAAATATTCCCGTTTTTTGTTCCTACGATGCGGTGTCGTGCACGTAGCTACTAGTTGTATAGTTGTAGTACTAGTTGTATAGTACTACAAACTTGGTACTAGTAGGAGTAGAGTAGTACGGAATGCTCCTACTCTATCAACGAGCCCCATCTGACACCAAATTTCTTGGCTTCCGTGCTACAGCTAGATCTTCCACTCATTTCTGTTTTCCAACCCGGCGGTGGGTGGGGTGCGGTTTTCCAATAGTCTGTTTGCTCAACAGCGGTCCCATATGAAGGTGAAAATGCTAGGCAACACGCCTTCCCTAAGCTATGTGTCGTGCCGGACAGGCCGTGGAGTACTCCCGATTCTCGGGCGTGTGTCGGGGGAGTGCGACGCGAACGTGGGAGGCCTTTTCCTTTTACTAGCAATGTGCCCGTGCGTTGCGACAGATCCAAAGTAGTAGAATAGTAGTACTTGTTCACAACCTTGAAAGAAATCACTCTTGTTTTGATATACTCCTAATATATTACTCCCTCCGTTCCTAAATATTTGTCTTTCTAGAGATTTCAAATGGACTATCACATACGGATTATATAGACATATTTTGAAGTGTAGATTCACTCATTTTGCTCTGTATGTAGTCACTTATTGAAATCTCTAGAAAGACAAATATTTAGGAACAGAGGGAGTACTTTTCACACAAAATATATTTCTCAGGCTATTTTGATGAGGTGAGGCAGGGATGTGGTTGCTTTCAAGATAATAAGGGGTTTTCTGCAAATTGGAGCAAAGAAGTGGCTATTGTTGCAAAAATGCCACAACTTACCTCACAGCCGTTAGATGCAGATCTAATGGTCAGAAACGACGGATGGCAGACACACCACCATCACCAACTGAGTCTTTTATAGGAGTATATATTTCTCGGGCTGTTTTGATGAGGTGAGGGAGGGATGTGGTTGCTTTCAAGATAATAAGGGGTTTTCTGCAAATTGGAGCAGAGAAGTGGGCTATTGTTGCAAAAATGCCACAACTTACCTCACAGCCGTTAGATGCAGATCTAATGGTTAGAAACGACGGATGGCAGACACACCACCATCACCAACTGAGTCTTTTATAGGAGTAGGAGTAGAGAAACATGTATAAATTGTAACATTTTGGTTCTGCTCCTTGGCATGATCGATAGATAGAAATAACGATTGGAAACGCTAGGGGGGGGCTATTTCCGCCAGATAAGCAGGGTACATAGTAGCTAGGTTGGCGCATCGTCGGTTTGGTCACACGCAGTCCGACATGTTCCAGTGTTTCTAGAAAGATGCCCGCACGTTGCACGAAGTTGATGGAAAAGTTAAGCACAACTTATAAATTGACAGATGGAGTACTAGTTACAGTGGTGCATATAATTAAGAAAAGTGATCGCACATGTCGGTATTGACTGGAACGAGAATGCAACAACACAATAAGAATTAAGGCCACGATGATGATGCGATCGCAGTGGTGGTTACAGAAGGCAAGAAGAAAGATGCATCCATCAACATACGACCTCCTCCTCCTCAACTTAGTGCGCCGGGCCACCGACCGGCGGCTAAGGAGCGGCGGCTTTTGTGGCGAGGTCAAGGTGCTTCTCGGCAAAGGCATCCAAGGCTTCGCGCCGGTTGAGGAAGGCCAACGTCGTAGCGTCCTCACTGGCCTTGTAGATACCTATGTACACGATTTGCTCGTACACGTGGATGTGTAGGCTGACGAATTCTTGCAGGGCGAGGCGACTCACGGCGAGCACGACCTCCAGGTGGACATTCTTCATGGCGTCGGCGGGCAGTCGCAGGGCCACCAGTGCTTGAAAGAGGTTCCGGCCATGGAGGCCGATTAGGGTGGCAAGCAATGAGGAGCCCGGGCGCGCGGGTTGGAGGAGTACGGCGATGTCGTCCGCGAGCTTCTTGAGGATGGTGAACTTGTTGGTGGTGGCAATGACCATCCACCAGCTAGTCTCCAACACCGTCTTGAGACGATCCTCGGTGCCATGCCGCGGGCTGACATCATGGACCATCTGGCATAGCCGCTAGCCGCTCACGCGCATCGCTGCCATGGGTCTGGAGTGAGCTCTTTTGCACTTAGTGTAGGTGCTTAGGAAAATGCTTAGGTGCGTATGATGTGGTAGATGCATTGGAATGGAGGGGCGCCTTTATATGAGGGAAAATCGCATTGCATTCACATTGTGTAGCCTCTTTTCCCAGTCCTCCTCCCATTACTTCCCTCATGCATGAATTGAAGGAGGATGCATTGGCCGTTCAACATTTCGGGAACCGCTACTCCCTCCCTCATCTGCATTAAAACCGTATCGGGAACTGCACCGCCTGCTGTCAAATCGAATAGTATCGCGCCGCCCGCTGCATGCCCGGCTGAACACGCCTCCTCGCCTCCATCAAACCCCTCCGTTAAACCCGCATGCAAACCAAGAAACCTACCCCAGCCACACGTCCGTTCATGAGCGGGCCGGAATTAAACGCAACACTGGCCGAGATCCTCCCGTCCGCCCTCAGTTTAAATGAGGCGACGCCGGCCAAGCTCCTACCGTCCGCCCTCTATTTACACGAAGCCAGACAGACAGCGGGCAAGAATCGCACCCCTGCGCCGCTCCCCCATCTCCTCCTTCACCATTTTCTCCACTCTTCCGATGGCTTTCGAGGAGCTGTTCTCTGACATATTACCCGGCTGGGTGGCCCACCAAGCCCTACGGATACGGGCGAGGCCGCTCGGTGCTTCACCAACCTTGCTTGGCCCGACGGAGCCAGTTTCCACCCCAAGCAGGCACATGGTTCAGCAACTCGCCGCTCTGATACGTCTCCAACGTATATATAATTTTTGATTGCTCCATGCTATATTATCTACTGTTTTGGACATTATTGGGCTTTATTACCCACTTTTTTATTATTTTGGGACTAACCTATTAACCGGAGGCCCAGCCCAGAATTGCTGTTTTTTGCCTATTTTAGGGTTTCGAAGAAAAGGAATATCAAACGGAAGCCAAACGGAATGAAACCTTCGGGAATGTGATTTTCTCACCGAAAATGATCCAGGGGACTTGGACCCTATGTCAAGAAACGAAGGAGGAGGCCACGAGGTAGGGGGGCGCGCCTACCCCCCCCCCCCCCAGGCGCGCCCTCCACCCTCGTGGGCCCCTGTTGCTCCACCGACGTACTCATTCCTCCTATATATACCAACGTACCCCCAAACGATCAGATACGGAGCCAAAACCCTAATTCCACCGCCGCAACTTTCTGTATCCATGAGATCCCATCTTGGGGCCTATTCCGGAGCTCCGCCGGAGGGGGTATCCATCACGGAGGGCTTCTACATCATCACCGTAGCCCCTCCGATGAAGTGTGAGTAGTTCACCTCAGACCTACGGGTCCATAGTTATAGCTAGTTGGCTTGTTCTCTCTTTTTGAATCACAATACAATGTTCTCCCCCTCTCTTGTGGAGAACTATTCGATGTAATCTTCTTTTTGCAGTGTGTTTGTTGAGACCGATGATTTGTGGGTTTATGATCAAGTATATCTATGAACAATATTTGAATCTTCTCTGAATTCTTTTATGTATGATTGGTTATCTTTGCAAGTCTTTGCGAATTATCAGTTTGATTTGGCCTACTAGATTGATATTTCTTGCAATGGGAGAAGTGCTTAGCTTTGGGTTCAATCTTGTGGTGTCCTTTCCCAGTGACACTAGGGGCATCAAGGCACGTATTGTATTATTGCCATCGAGGATAACAAGATGCGGTTTTCATCATATTGCATGAGTCTATCCCTCTACATCATGTCATCTTGCTTAAGGTGATACTCTGTTTTAATTAACTTAATACTCTAGATGCATGCTGGATAGCGGTCGATCAGTGGAGTAATAGTAGTAGAAGCAGGCAGGAGTCGGTCTACTTGTCTCGGATGTGATGCCTATATACATGATCATACCTAAATATTCTCATAACTATGCTCAATTCGGTCAATTGCTCAACAGTAATTCGTTCACCCACCGTAGAATACTTATGCTCTTGAGAGAAGCCACTAGTGAAACCTATGGCCCCCGGGTCTATCTTCATCGTATTAATCTTCCAATACTTAGTTATTTCCTTTGCTTTTACTTTGCTTTTATTTTACTTTGCATCTTTATCATAAAAATACCAAAAATATTATCTTATCATATCTATCAGGTCTCACTCTCGTAAGTGGCCGTGTAGGGATTGACAACCGCTTATCGCGTTGGTTGCGAGGATTTATTTGTTTTGTGCAGGTACGAGGGACTCACGCATAGCCTCCTACTGGATTGATACCTTGGTTCTCAAAAACTGAGGGAAATACTTACGCTACTTTCCTGCATCATCCCTTCCTCTTCGGGGAAAAACCAACGCAGTGCTCAAGAGGTAGCAAGAAGGATTTCTGGCGCCGTTGCTGGGGAGTCTATGCAAAAGTCAATATACCAAGTACCCATCACAATCCCTATCTCTCGCATTACATTATTTGCCATTTGCCTATTGTTTTCCTCTCCCACACTTCACCCTTGCCATTTTATTCGCCCTCTCTCTATCCTCCCTATCTTTCCCGTTTGCCTCGTTTTTCCCGCTTGCTTTTTGTTTGCTTGTCTTGGATGCTTGCTTGTCATGATGGCTCAAGATAACACTAAATTGTGTGACTATACCAATACCAACAACAATGATTTTATTAGCACTCGGATTGCTCCTCTTACCGATGCTGAATCTTGTGAAATTAATGCTGCCTTGCTAAATCTTGTCATGAAAGATCCGTTTTCCGGCCTTCCTAGTGAAGATGTCGCTACCCATCTAAATAGCTTCGTTGATTTGTGTGATATGCAAAAGAAGAAAGATGTGGACAACGATATTGTTAAATTGAAGCTATTTCCTTTTTCGCTTAGAGATCGTGCTAAATCTTGGTTCTGGTCTTTGCCTAAAAATAGTATTGATTCTTGGAATAAGTGCAAAGATGCTTTTATCTCTAAATATTTTCCTCCTGCTAAGATCATCTCCCTTAGAAACGATATTATGAATTTTAAGCAACTTGATCATGAACATGTTGCACAAGCTTGGGAGAGGATGAAATTAATGATACGTAATTGCCCTACTTATGGTTTGAATTTGTGGATGATTATACAAAAAAATTATGCCGGATTGAATTTTGCTTCTAGAAATCTTTTAGATTCAGCCACGAGAGGCACTTTTATGGAAATCACTTTAGGAGGAGCTACTAAACTCCTAGATAATATTATGGTTAATTATTCTCAATGGCATACTGAAAGATCTACTAATAAAAGGTGCATGCGATAGAAGAAATTAATGTTTTGAGTGGAAAGATGGATGAACTTATGAAATTATTTGCTAGTAAAAGTGTTTCTTTTGATCCTAATGATATTCCCTTGTCTACTTTGATTGAGAATAATAATGAATCTATGGATGTGAATTTTGTTGGTAGGAATTTTTTTGGTAACAACGCCTATAGAGGAAATTTTAATCCTAGGCCTTATCCTAATAATCCCTCTAATAATTATGGTAATTCCTACAACAATTCTTATGGAAATTATAATAAGATGCCCTCTTATTTTGAAACTAATATTAAAGAATTTATTACTTCGCAAAAGAATTTCAATGCCTTGATTGAAGAAAAAATGCTTAAGATTGATGAGTTGGCTAGGAACATTGATAGAATTTCCCTTGATGTTGATTCTTTGAAACTTAGATCTATTCCACCTAAGCATGATATCAATGATTCTCTCAAAGCCATGAGAATTTCCATTGATGAGTGCAAAGAAAGAACCGCTAGGATGCGTGCTAAGAAAGATGCCTTTATAAGAGTGTGTTCTTCTAGTTCCTATGAAAATAAAGATGAAGATCTAAAATTTATTGATGTGTCCCCTATTAAATCTTTGTTTTACAATATGAATCTTAATAATGATGGGACTGAATATGATCCACCTTTACCTAGAAGGCGCTCCAAGAATTCGGTGTTTTTAGATCTTGATGCTAAAATTGATGAAAGTGGGATCGAAGAAACTAAAACCCTACATGTTGCTAAACCCAACATTTTGGATTTCAAGGAATTTAATTATGAAAATTTCTCTTTGATTGATTGTATTTCCTTGTTGCAATCCGTGCTAAATTCTCCCCATGCTTATAGTCAAAATAAAGCGTTCACTAAACATATCGTTGATGCCTTGATGCAATGTTATGAAGAAAAATTTGAATTGGAAGTTTCTATCCCTAGAAAACTTTATGATGAGTGGGAACCAACTATTAAAATTAAGATTAAAGATCATGACTTCTATGCTTTATGTGATTTGGGTGCTAGTGTTTCCACGATTCCAAAGACTTTGTGCAATTTGTTAGGTTTCCGTGATTTTGATGATTGCTCTCTAAACTTGCCCCTTGCGGATTCCACTATTAAGAAACCTATGGTAAGAATTAATGATGTCCTTATTGTTGCAAATAGGAATTATGTGCCCGTATATTTTATTGTTCTTGACATAGATTGCAATCCTTCATGTCCTATTATTCTTGGTAGACCTTTCCTTAGAACGATTGGTGCAATTATTGATATGAAGGAAGGAAATATTAGATTCCAATTTCCGTTAAGGAAAGGCATGGAACACTTTCCTAGAAATAAAATTAAATTACCTTATGAATCTATTATGAGAGCCACTTATGGATTGCCTACCAAAGATGACAATACCTAGATCTATCCTTGCTTTTTATGCCTAGCTAGGGGCGTTAAACGATAGCGCTTGTTGGGAGGCAACCCAATTTTATATTTATTTCTTGCTTTTTGATCCTGTTTAGTAATAAATAATTTATATAGACTCTGTTTAGGTTGTGTTTTTTGTGTTTAATTAGTGTTTGTGCCAAGTAGAACCGTTGGGAAGACTTGGGGAAAGTCTTGATATCTTGTTGTAAAAAACATAAACTTTAGCGCTCACGAGAACTGCTGACATTTTTATTTGGAAAGCGATATTTAGTTAATTCTTTTTGAAGATGATTAATAGATAAATTCCTCACGTCCAGCAATTTATTTTAGAATTTTTGGGGTTCCAGATCTTGCGCTAACTATAGATTACTAAAGACTGTTCTGTTTTTGACAGATTCTGTTTTTCATGTGTTGTTTGCTTATTTTGATGAATCTATGGCTAGTAAAATAGTTTATAAACCATAGGGAAGTTGGAATACAGTAGGTTTAACACCAATATAAATAAAGAATGAGTTCATAACAGTACCTTGAAGTGGTCTTTTGTTTTCTTTCGCTAACGGAGCTCACGAAATTTTCTACTTTAAGTTTTGTGTTGTGAAGTTTTCAAGTTTTGGGTAAAGATTTGATGGATTATGGAACAAGGAGTGGCAATAGACTAAGCTTGGGGATGCCCATGGCACCCCCAAGATAATCTAAGGACACCTAAAATCAAAAGCTTGGGGATGCCCCGGAAGGCATCCCCTCTTTTCGTCTACTTCTATCGTTAACTTTACTTGGAGCTATATTTTTATTCACCACATGATATGTGTTTTGCTTGGAGTGTCTTGTATGATTTGAGTCTTTGCTTTTTAGTTTACCACAATCATCCTTGATGTACATACCTTTTGAGAGAGCCATACATGATTTGGAATTTGTTAGAATACTCTATGTGCTTCGCTTATATCATTTGAGTTATATAGTTTTGCTCTAGTACTTCACTTATATCTTTTAGGGCACGGTGGTGGATTTGTTTTATAGAAATTATTGATCTCTCATGCTTCACTTAGATTATTTTGAGAGTCTTAAATAGCATGGTAATTTGCTTAAATAATCCTAATATGCTAGGTGTTGAAGATTTTTTTTTCTTATTAGTGTTTTGAATACTAAGAGAAGTTTGATGCTTGATGATTGTTTTGAGATATGGAGGTAATAATATCAAAGTCGTGCTAGTTGAGTAGTTGTGAATTTGAGAAATGCTTGTGTTGAAGTTTGCAAGTCCCGTGGCATGCACGTATGGTAAACGTTATGTAACAAATTTGAAACATGAGGTGTTATTTGATTGTCTTCCTTATGAATGGCGGTCGAGGACGAGCGATGGTCTTTTCCTACCAATCTACCCCCCTAAGAGCATGCGCGTAGTGCTTTGGTTTTTGACAACTTTTAGATTTTTTCAATAAGTATGTGAGTTCTTTATGACTAATGTTGAGTCCATGGATTATACGCACTCTCACCCTTCCATCATTGCTAGCCTCTTCGGTACCGTGCATTGCCAATTCTCACATTGAGAGTTGGTGCAAACTTCGCCGGTGCATCCAAACCCCGTGATATGATACGCTCTTTCACACATAAAGCTCCTTATATCTTCCTCAAAACAGCCACCATACCTACCTATTATGGCATTTCCATAGCCATTCCGAGATATATTGCCATGCAACTTTCCACCATTCCGTTTATCATGACACATTCATCATTGTCATATTGCTTAGCATGATCATTGAGTTGACATAGTATTTTTGGAAAAGCCACCGTTCATAATTCTTTCATACATGCCACTATTGGTTCATTGCATATCTTGGTACACCACCGGAGGCATTCATATAGAGTCATATCTTGTTCTAAGAATCGAGTTGTAATTCTTGAGTTGTAAGTAAATGGAAGCGTGATGACCATCATTCATAGAGCATTGTCCAAAAAAAGGCCAAATAAAAAATATAAAGAAGGGACAATGCTACTATCCTTTTTCCACACTTGTTCTTCAAAGTAGCACCATAATCTTCATAATAGAGAGTCTTTTGTTTTGTCACTTTCATATACTAGTGGGAATTTTTCATTATAGAACTTGGCTTTTATATTCCAACAATGGGCCTCCTCAAGTGCCGTAGGTCTTCGTGAGCAAGCAAGTTGGATGCACACCCGCTTTGTTCCTTTTGTTGAGCTTTCATACATTTATGGCTCTAGTGCATCCGTTTCATGGCAATCCCTACTCCTTGCAATAAACATCAATCGATGGGCATCTCCATACCCATTGATTAGCCTCGTTGATGTGAGACTTTCTCCTTTTTGTCTTCTCCACATAACCCCCATCAACATATTCTATTCCACCCATAGTGCTATATCCATGGCTCGCGCTCATATATTGCGTGAAAGTTTATAGGTTTGACATACTAAAGTATGAAACAATTGCTTGCCTTGTCATCGGGGTTGTGCATGATGAGAGCATTCTTGTGTGACGAAAACGGAGCATGACTAAACTATATGATTTTGTAGGGATGAACTTTCTTTGGCCATGTTATTTTTAGAGGACATAATTGCTTAGTTAGTATGCTTGAAGTATTATTATTTTTATGTCAATATGAACTTTTATCTTGAATCTTTTGGATCTGAATATTCATACCACAATTAAGAATAATTACATGAAAATTATGCCAAGTAGCACTCCGCATCAAAAATTCTGATTTTGTCATTTACCTACTTGAGGACGAGCAAGAATTAAGATTGGGGATGCTTGATACGTCTCCAACATATCTATAATTTTTTATTGCTCCATGCTATATTATCTACTGTTTTGGACATTATCTCTACTCCTAATGGAGGACTTCGTACGTCGTTCGTTCGTTACCTCCCTCCCACACCGATCGAGGGATTTGCCTACACATTGATTGTTTCCCTCCCACAGATTTTCTTCCAAAAACCGCACGCAACTTGGCATCCACCCGGTTTATTGCGTCAAAAAATTGCCCGTAGCGCTTCTTCATTATCAATGGATCCCACCAATTACGCTCCTTCCAATTACGTCTCCTGTCCCCCGTTTCCTCTCCTTCCAAGTTTTAACCAAGTATATCCCAAAGTATATCCTGATGTGAAAATTAGAATGCTATACACCTTTCCCTAATAACAACACATATATCCCAAGAAAATTTGAACATAATCCTAATTGACTCGATGGATTGACTTCATCCATAAAGATAGAGAGGGGCAGAGGAGAGCAATGACGCATCCTGGACGAGGATCCGCCGCATCTCGCCGACGATCCCCGCTGCCGTAACTACGGGTGAGGAAGTTAGCACGAGAAAGGTTCACATGTTCATGATCTTGTCTTGCAGTTGCCTGCCTTGACGCCAGCGATGCCAACACCATGTGCTTCATGACAGAGATGGCATCAAGGACGTGCCAAACAAGCTATCTCCACGATTGGAGGTTCATGCAGGTATTCTTGTTCTGCTGCTAAATCAATCGGGTCCAGCCAACGTTTACGTCAAGCTTTGAAACAATCAAGAGAATGGAAACCTTACTAATGTCAAGTCCTAAGCTTCATCTAGATCCGGAACAAGTGTTTTGCTGCTGGCCGAAACAATCAAAACTAGAAAAATCTACAACTCGTGGCATCTCAAGTTCGGTGCAGTGTGCTTCCTCAGCCAAACTGGGTATTATGAGTGTTTTTTTATTCAGGTTTCAAAGCTTTAGCTTGTAGTGACCTCGGTTGTTAAGATATTATTAAGAATGTTTTTTCCTCAGGTTTGAAGCTTTCAATGCTAAGAGAAATTCTTCGATGAGCGTATTTATGGCTTGAGGCAAGTGCACTTCGACCTTCTTGTATGGTTTGACCGTTGTTGGGTTGCGTTCAATGGCTTGCCCATGGTTGTGTTGCATTCGGTGGTTCGTTTGTTCTTGGTTGATTTGGTTACCAAATTCTTGGGTTTTAGTCTTTCTCGTTTTTTTAGCCCGGTGCGGTGAGAACCACTCCACCTATGCTACTCCATTTTGGTTGGTGAAATTCTACTACATTTTTGCTACTCTGTTGTGTTAGAGCCTGGTGCGGTGAGAACTGACTAGCCTCCGCGCCAACCTCGCAATGTCCGATGCTCCCTTGAGTACGAGCTCGACCCAGTTCCTTCTCCCACGATGTGTGGTGGCGGCGACGACACTGCCTCCCCTCAGCGTGGAAGAGACCGCCGAGGTGTCCAACGAAGCCTTTAGAGGCCTTCTGGAGACACGCCTCGGGGGGTATATGGTGGTTCAGGGTGGACGCGGTCCCAATCTGAGCCGTTGTTTGGACCGGCCGCCGGCGGTCCGGACAGAACCGGACTGAGCATCATGACAGTCCTGATTTCAAGGACCGGACCGGCGGCGGCCAAGCCTGGGCCGGACCGAGTGGACTATCAGACAACCACTGGCGCCGACTTGCACGGGTGCAGCGGCGAGGTGTGTGACTTGCGCAGCACCGGCGGCAAGGTGGGCGACATGTGAGAGCACTGGCGGCAAGGTGGGCGACGTGTGCGCTGGGCGGCGCACCTGTTATCCATGAACCTGCACATATTTTTTCATTAGCAGTTTTTCCTATTGCACTATAGCACGCGTATGAGGCCGCGATTTTATGTTATGTGGGCCTTGCCGTGATTAGAGGATCAAAGCTGACGTCGAGTTCTTCCTCAAATGGCGCCATGATTTTCGGATCAAACCGTGTTTCCCTCGTATTTTTGGTTTCCTGCTCGACTGAATAAAAGGAAACTGAACTGGGGTGATGGCCAATGATTATAGGAAGTGGGTGCTATTATATCTACTCCTTGCATTTCAAAAAATACTTGCCTGATTGTGTTGGATGCGAAAATCACGGCTGATCGTGCGTGCTGTGCTGAAACGGCTGCCATGGCAGCTCTTCCAAGAAAATTGTATTTTCTGATGAAACTAAAGAAAATTGTATTGTCTGACGAAACTGAATTCTTCTAATAGCTTATGGCTACATCTGGCGAAACTGTATTTTGTGAAACTTCGACAGCACTTGTAAACTGGCATGGTCGACAGCGGCCAGACGTGGGGGAGGCAGTCTACTACGGGTAGGTGAAGACGGCGACGGTCGACGGCGGGCAGGTACAACACTCCCTACACTGCTCCTCCACTACTCCTTTCGCACAGGTCGTCACTCGGATTGTCGGTCTGCTCGGTCGGCTCGGTCAAAAATAGGACATGACCAAAGCTTTAACGGGCCTGATTCTTGAGCTCGGAACAACTAATTATTTTACCGGGCTAGGACCGTTCGGTCCGGTCCTTAGCGGGCCGCAAGCCGGGCCAAAGGCCCGCTCGCCACGTCTAGCCTGAATGGTGGGGCAGCGATGTGAGCAACATGGAGATTCTGTTTCATGATGAGATGTGATTTTCAATATCTGCTTATGATTGGATTTGGTTTGTAGGTTTGGGAACTAAAATTCATAACGAAATTGGATGGATTGAAACCTTGAAATTGAACATGAAGGCACATTCATGTATAGAAAATTGTCGACTAGGAATTTTCATTTGGTGTTCAGCTATTCGTATATGGCATCTTACCAAAAAATGGCAGATGGTACTCTGATATTGTTGTGAATTTTCTTTCTTATTTTTATTAGCCTTAATATGAAATATCACCATGTTTTTATTTAGGCAAGTCTGTTGACTGGGTTGATGTGAAGTTGGAGAAACTTGAGAGGACATATGAGATGTTATTGTGAAGTGTGCTGAAATTTGTGTTTCAGGAAGAAAATCATCTTATACTGACACTGAAAGAATAAGCTTTTGGAGTAAATGACTATTCATACAGTCTACCACAACTTCAAGGACACTATTTTCAGAACAATGGAATCACCACATCTTTTTTTGCCAGCCACCTCAATCACAAATCTTGGTTTGTTTCAATGACACATTTCTTCCTAAAAGTTTCATACTGCAGATGCTAACCATCTCATAGATGAAAACACTCTTGCTATGTGTTTTTTCATGTTCCAAAGAAATTTGTGCCAAGAAATAGCTTGTAGTATTAATAGGGATCTCTAGGGAGAAAAGTTGTATATCACCCATATCTGCCGGTGCATATGGATGTGGTTTTTTTGCATTAAAATATAGAACTTCAATAAATTTAATAACCATAACTGAAATAGTACTATATATATATATATGCTTGTATATGGTCTTGGACCCTTGGAAGTGTTGTACTTTTCGAGAATACCCCTCTTTCTGCAGAATAGTGCCACAATACAAGTTTTCATTCAGAAATGTTTAGCGTTATGTTTGACAGATGAGTACTCAAACTCTTTTCTCTCCACATTTACCATTGGAAGAAGAAAGGGTCAATTAGATTTGTTCCCTTAACTAGATTCCACTACTCAAATAAGCCCCTAATTCCAAAGTGTGCTCAAATTTGCCCATCTACCGTTATGGGATTATAGAATACCCATGAACATTGTTTTTTGTTAGGTCTTCTCTGCTTTATAAGATTCACAACGTTTAGCTGCCTATGCTTTCCGTTCTTTTGTAGCATTCCTAAGCATCTCCACAGATGGCAGTTCCTGTTGTTGGGTATTTATGGTTTTAAGGAAAATAAATATTTCCACAGATGCTACAAAAGAACAAAAAGCACCATGTGAAAACAATTTTTAGGAATGCCAAAAAAATTGGTTCATCCAATTTACAAGGCGAGTACTCTATTACATATTCTTACATTTTCATGTGAAATATTCATGCTAACTACATGTAGTGCTCGTGCGGGATGGTTACGAGTCAACGAAGATTTTTTCACTATAATTGCCCAAGTACTACAGGAATGAAGCCGAAGACAATATTACTGACACTATAGGGAATTATCTTAAGCGCATCAAGTAGATCTTAACATATGTATATGTCGCCAAATTGTATATGTGGCCAAATTACATTTTTAATGAAAATACATTGCAACTGGATTGAAAATGATGAAGATGCAAGTAAAGTGGGATACTGGAAGTACATTGCATCAAGTTCCTTTTTTGATTGTTACTATAATATTTTTTCTATACATGTGAAATTTGAAATGCATTACATTTACATATGCAACCAACAAAAAGATTTAAAGGCATGTGGCAACGCACATGCCTTCTACTAGTTGGGCTTTATTATCCACTTTTATATTATTTTTGAGACTAACCTATTAACCGGAGGCCCAGCCCAGAATTGCTGTTTTTTTGCCTATTTTAGGGTTTCGAAGAAAAGGAATATCAAACGGAGTCCAAACGGAATGAAACCTTCGGGAACGTGATTTTCTCACCGAACATGATCTAGGGGACTTAGACCCTACGTCTAGAAACGAAGGAGGAGGCCACGAGGTAGGGGGCGCGCCTCCCCCCCCCAGGCGTGCCCTCCACCCTCATGGGCCCCCCGTTGCTCCACCGACGTACTCCTTCCTCCTATATATACCAACGTACCCCCAAACGATTAGATACGGAGCCAAAACCCTAATTCCACCACCGCAACTTTCTGTATCCATGAGATCCCATCTTGGGGCCTGTTCCAGAGCTCCGCCGGAGGGGGTATCCATCATGGAGGGCTTCTACATCATCACCATTGCCCCTCCGATGAAGTGTGAGTGGTTCACCTCAGACCTACGGGTCCATAGTTATTAGCTAGTTGGCTTCTTCTCTCTTTTTGGATCTCAATATAATGTTCTCCCCCTCTCTTGTGGAGAACTATTCGATGTAATCTTCTTTTTGCGGTGTGTTTGTTGAGACCGATGAATTGTGGGTTTATGATCAAGTCTATCTATGAACAATATTTGAATCTTCTCTGAATTCTTTTATGTATGATTGGTTATATTTGCAAGTCTCTTCGAATTATCAGTTTGGTTTGGCCTACTAGATTGATCTTTCTTGCAATGGGAGAATTGCTTAGCTTTGGGTTCAATCTTGCGGTGTCCTTTCCCAGTGACAGTAGGGGTAGCAAGGCACGTACTGTATTGTTGCCATCGAGGATAACAAGATGGGGTTTTCATCATATTGCATGAGTTTATCCCTCTACATCATGTCATCTTGCTTAAGGTGTTACTCTCTTTTAGTTAACTTAATACTCTAGATGCATGCTGGATAGCGGTCGATGAGTGGAGTAATAGTAGTAGATGCAGGCAGGAGTCGGTCTACTTGTCTCGGACGTGATGCCTATATACATGATCATACCTAGATATTCTCATAACTATGCTCAATTCTGTCAATTTCTCAACAGTAATTCGTTAACCCACCATAGAATACTTATGCTCTTGAGAGAAGCCACTAGTGAAACCTATGGCCCCCGGGTCTATCTTCATCATATTAATATTCCAATACTTAGTTATTTCCTTTGCTTTTATTTTACTTTGCATCTTTATCATAAAAGTATCAAAAATCTTATCTTATCATATCTATCAGATCTCACTCTCGTAAGTGGTCGTGTAGGGATTGACAACCCCTTATGGCGTTGGTTGCGAGGATTTATTTGTTTTGTGCAGGTACGAGGGACTCACGCGTAGCCTCCTATTGGATTGATACCTTGGTTCTCAAAAACTGAGGGAAATACTTACGCTACTTTGATGCATCATCCCTTCCTCTTAGGGGAAAAACCAACGCAGTGCTCAAGAGGTAGCACGCTGCAGTTCAGCTCGATGAGGAGTGGTGAGTTGCTCCACACCGGCACGGTGGCGAGCACACAGGTACGGGCGTCGTCGATGCCGCGTCGTACCGCGCCACCAGTGTCTGCGGTGCCGGACCTCCCGTGTCTATGGGCGCGCCTCCCGTGCCTGCGGCAGTGCCATGCAGGCAGAGACAGAAGCCAGGTACATGGAGAGCGACGAGTCGGTGGCCAGCTTCTCCGTGTCCGCCGCCATCATCGAGGAGAAGTAGAACACGGGAGGCCGCCGCCACTTGGGTCCCGTGAAGGCCACCGCCGAGGCGACGACTGCGCATTCAGGTGGTTTCTTTGCTTATTCGTCTCTTCCAAGGACCTTCGTCGACCCCGCAAAGTGTCTGCCGGACATGAGGAAGACAAAGGGATTCGCGGGCGGCCATTTAGATTATGTACTCCCTCTCCAGTTGGTGGGAAACTTTTGTTCTAAGAATGGATAAATTGTATGTATCTATAACTAAAATAAGTGTAGATACATCCATTTCTAGGACAAGTATTTCCAGATGGAGGGAGTATTAATTATACCAAGAGAGCCGGATTGGCACTGCTTAGTTTATGTAAATGTAATGAAATCCATCATGTTTATATGAAGATACGGCTTTTTATACAAAATCCTTCATGCTTATATGAAATCAGTCCGTGTTTGCACGAATTTCATCTGGTTGGTTAGAGTTGTGAAAATGTATGCCACTAGCGTTTGATGTCGTCCTCCGCGGAAGGAAGTGGGAGGAAATTTGTCGGCTGCCGTTGGAGATGCTCTTATGCTGGAAATAATAGAGTGACATCCAATCCATTTGAGTTAATTGCGTGTATGATTGTCCTTCTATAAAATGTTAATTGCATGTACAGTGTACACGTGACTTGCAGGGTGGCTACAGCTTCATACAGAACGTTAAAAAGAGACAAGTCCATCCTTAATCTTGTATTCTAAGTAATCTGTGGGTTCCACTGTCAGTAAAGTAGCGAAAGAAGTATATATTAAATAAGTGATATATAATATAAAAATCTAAATTTAAAGACAAAATTCGAACTCATGTCATCGCGTTGCGAGCATCCGGCGCTAACAAGTCCAGCACATTTTTGTTGTAGACCATGCTGGAGATATATCTCCATGTCTACTCTTATACTCCATCCGTTCCTAAATATTTGTCTTTTCATATTTCAAATGGACTACCACATACGAATGTGTATGTAGACATATTTTAGAGTGTAGATTCACTCATTTTGCTCCATATGTAGTCACTTGTTGAAATCTCTAAAAAGAAAAATATTTAGGAACGGAGGGAGTAGAAAACAGAGTTGGTGATGATGGTGTGCATGCCATCCTGCAATATAGGCCATTGGATTTATATCAAACGGATAGGAAGAAAACTATGGCAATTTTGCAAAAATATACCCACACCCCTCTTCATGTTCGCAAATATGGCCTTCCCTTGTTCATCCTTTTCTCTCACAAGATAAACTACTCATACAAATGCATCTTGATGTTACCTGCAACGCACGGGCATCTAGCTAGTTTCTTTAAAATAGTTATTGCGATAATTGGGTTGAAGTGATATATTTTATGTCTGCCCCGAATGATTTTAGATTCACTAGTAGTAACAAAGAAAAGGTTGCATGTTTAATTAACAGAAAACAGGGTGAAAACTATCACACGAGGCCAGTAAAAACGAGGCACACTGGGTTCAACATCATCGTCACTACAGCTATGCGCGTGCGAGAAGTCTACATATCGAGGGGGCTACTGAGCGAGGCACCGAGACACAATGTTCGAGAGAGAAACCAATTGACAGATTACGATTAGATCGAGTTTTCACCCTTCTGCTGTCATTGTTGGGGTGGGGGGAGGGAGAGAAAGACGTATCGAGAGTGTGCGCAGTAGGCACAGAGGCACAACTAGCGAGTGTGTGTGTTTGAAAGAGGAGTAGATAGATTACTATCAACATCGAGATGCTGCCCTACTCCTTCGGTGTCGGGTAGTGTGTGTGTGTGTGTGTTTGAGAGAGAAGCCAGTCGATTGATTAGTATCAAGATCGAGGTGTCACCCTACTCCTTCGGTGTTGGGAAGTGTGTGTGTGGTTGTGTGGGTGTGGGTGTGTGTGTCGGGGGGGGGGGGCAGTGACACTTACATATCCCTACTCTTATAAAAAATAGAGTTGGTGATGATGGTGTTCCTGCCATCCTGCAATATAGGCCATCCGATTTAGACCCGACGGATAGGAATGAAACTATGGCAATTTTGCAAAAAGATACCCACACCCCTCTCCGCATTTGCAAATAAGGCATTCCCTTGTTCATCCTTTTCTCCCACAAGATAAACTGCTCATACAAATGCATCTTGATGTTTGGTGCAACGCATGGGCATCTTGCTAGTAGGGATAAGGAGTTTGTGTGACACATATCTGGCTATATTAAGGGATAGGTAGATAGCATTTGTTCGAGGCATACTTAAAGCATCACGAAGATAAACAAAATTGTGTGCATGCAAGTGCCGGAAAAATGAAGCGAGAAACAATGTGTGTGTGCGCGCGTGTGTGTGTTTGTCTGAGAGAGAGGGAGAGAGAGAGAGAGCGAAATCTCAAAACAAAAGGTGCTCTGCTGGAATCCCATTGTATGTATTCATATGGTTCCGGAACTCAAGTTAACCTTAGGCATATGTGTGAGAGACATTATTATACTTTGAGACATTAGTGGCTGTGGGTGGGCGGAATTAAAGGGGTGGGTGTGTTCGACAGAGAGAGCGTGTGTGTTTCTGTATGAGAGACTTGTAGGACGAGGTAGAAAGACGAATTCTAACCTTGACGGAGGGAGAGAAATACACGAAGTGCGCGTGTGTGATGCTGATGCCCACAGGGAAATGAGATATGTATGCGTGTGAGAGAGATTGCACAATTCATTCACGTATCACTATCTACGATCGTGGATGTGCATCGCTTGAACATAAATCAATATCTATTTCGTATCATGGCCAAAGGTACAATATCGATTCAACGCTATAAAGATTGGACACTCACGTATCACATTTTTTCTATTTAAATAAACATTTTTAGTTGTGCATACCAAAGTTACAGTGATGTTTCTTCAAACAACCAATGTAGCTATCATGTACATGCACCATTGTTACTCTTGCATTCAAAATCATTAGTCTTGGATGATTTAAGGTTCTATTATGAAGTAATATATGTAATATTCATATATGAATTCAACGGGTACGTAGTTTATGAAATGGAGGCTATGTAATCATATGAGGTAACACTTTTAAGTAGCGGACTATAATATCCATTTATTTTTGTGCGCCTTTACACTAACACGTCAACGCATTATGTTTAAAGTAAATAACCAATTTCACTACATTATCTATTTACACAAGAAATACATAGGATGAGCGTTTGATCCCTTTTTTATGAACGCGTCACTACACCCGTACGATTGCCCGCGCCCGTGTGAACGTCCAAGTTATCGACGCATCATCCTGAGTTACTGTCTTTTTTTCTTGGGTGGACTTCACACCAGTTATTAACTACTGATGCATGCCCCGTGTACACAGTCTCGCATGACCTACCTGCTAGCATGGTCCAAAATTAGTTGAAACTTGATACGAACGATCGCGTGGGCGGCAAAATCTCCCGCCTCCTTCTAAAATTTCCGCCACCTTAGTCTTTAGCATGCGAAATTCCCCTTTTGTCCTTGGTGCATGGAAACCACCAGTTACAATACCGCCCTCATCTACATAATAGGTCGGGGATGCTTTGGTAACTTCCGGTTCCCCCCACAACACGGCACCCATTTCCTCTCCCCCTCCGGCAAAAACGACTAACTCCACAGCACCAGAGCATCTCACATCACGCCGTCCGTACTTCATCGGCCTTTCTCCCCTCCCCTCTCGAAACCCTAGACTGCTCATCCACCGGCGTACCAGAGCCCATTCAGCGCCAGCGGCGTCCACCTCGCCGGATCTGCTTCTACGGCCGCATCTAACCCTCCCACCTCCCCTAGAAATAAGTAGACTGCTCATCCACCACTGTACCATGGCCCATTCAGTGCCGGCCTTGTCCACGGTGCCGGATCTGCTTCGCCGGTACTCTCGTCAACTGCAGCGCATCTGCAGCGGCTCATTCGTACTCCCCACCGGAGACGCTTCGTCCACCCACCGGAGCCGCCCCACCGACGCCCCCATCGACGGCCTCTGATCCTCTTCACCGACACCTTCCTCAACCCTATCGGAGCCGCTTTGCCGACATCATCGTCAACCCCACCGGAGTAGCTTCACCTATACCATTTTCAACCCTACCAGGGCCGCTTTGCCAACTCACAAGTCCACGGCCTCAGATTTGCTTCCTCGCACCCTCATCCAACCTACCGGAGCAGCTTCTGACGCCCTATCCACGGTCGCAGATCCGCATGGTCGACACCATCCTTAACCCAACTACCGGAGCAGCTTCACCTATGCCCTTGTCCACGGCCACAGATCCGCTTCGCCCACACCGTAGTCCACCCTACCGGAGCAGCTTCACCTACGCCCTCATCCACGGCCACAGATCCGCTTCGCCCACACCATAGTCCACCCTACCGGAGCCGCTCCACAAACACCCTACTCCACGGGTCTAGATCTCCTTACCGGACCACAATAGCGAGCGCATCGTCATCACCCTTGATGTTTCTAACCTGATTCCCACCGTTTGGCAAGATTCCAAGCACCCGCCACAGCCTAGGTACTTTTCACCTTTAAACCCGTCCAACATCACCTGCCCGATGTACTTCAAATATACTAATAGGTCACCGTTACCTGTTATGCAGCTGGCAAAAACTACAAGGATGATGTTTCTTCTAGATCTAACAGCTTGGCCAACCAAGATCATGGACTGAGGTATTGCTATGATCTTGTAAGCGTGTCTCTCTCTTGTATTGTTCTGTGCCTGCCACTGTGCTTTGCTAGGATTTTCGACCATTAATCCCTTTGTGCGGATAATGATTTCTACTACTGGCTGCTAAACTAGATATGTAGATGTCATACATGATACTACCTCGTACCTCCGTTCCTAAATATAAGTCTTTCTACATATTCCACTATAGGCTACATATGGAGCAAAATGAGTGAATCTACACTCGAAATTGCATCCATATACATCTGTATGTGGTCCATACTGTAATCTCTACATAGACATATATTTAGGAACAGAGGCAATACATTACACAAAATCGTAGGTGGCATGTAGGAATTCCAGTACACTACATTAGGCTCCCTTAGAGTGCCTGCTAGTCCATCACACAGAGTCATGGCTAGTTTATGCTACACACACGATCATTAATTGGTGGTTTAAGTATGCACAAGGGATATGCAATGTATTATCATGTAGAGATGTCTGAAATTAGCTGTGTCAACTTGCAGATATGGTTACACAATGAAAAAGTACAAGATGTATGTGGCAATTTCATGGAACATCGCAAAAAAAGGAGAGCCAGCGATGAGACTATGCAGTGTGCCATGGTACGTCACTCCTCCATTGCAATCATCGTGACATGTTATTTGTGTGTCAGTTCTATTGGCCAAGTTTCTTAGGGACAGTTATTACGAGTTGTCCTAAGAAAATAAGCACATGTGAATATAAGCTCCATGTAATAAGCCAACCAGTTCTTTTCATTGCGTTTTCAGCTTATCTTTGGTATGATCAGTGAAAAGTCTAGATTGCATTATATTTTTTCATTTTGCTGCCCATATGAAAATTAATTTGAGTTGCAAACATCACAAATTGAACCCAGTGCAGTAATTAATATGATAGGAAAACAGACCTTCACTATTTTCTCAAAATGCAAATACAAAGATACCATCTACTTGGCACAATCTACTTTGGTCAATGTTTTCCATAGAGATCACGTTGCCTAATTTAAACGAAAAACGCATGTCCCACATTTAAATGAAGAACAATTATTTATTGAAATTCGATGGTCCAAGTGGCTGGTTATTATCATATAGCAGCACCACCTGAAAGCATCATATAGCAGCAGCAACATCTCATAGCAACTCATCATACAGCAGCAGCAGCAGTGTGCAATTCATCATATACCAGCAGCATCTCATAGCAATTCATCATATAGCAGCGGTAGGAGCAGCTCATAGAAATTCGTCATATAGCAGCAGCAGGAGCAGCTCATAGCAATTCATCATATAGCATCAGCAGGAGCAACTCATAGCAATTCATCATACAGAAGCAGCAGGAGCAGCTTATAGCAACTCATCATATAGCAGCAGCAGTAGCAGCAACTCATAACAATTCATCATATAGCAGCAACAGCTCATAGCAATTCATCATATAGCAGCAGCAGCTCATAGCAATTCATCATATAGCAACAGGAGGAGCAACTCATAGCAATGCATCATATAGCAGCAACAGAAGCAGCTCATAGCAATTCATCGTATAATGGATCAAAATGAAAATTTTGCAAAAAAATCAGAGGAGATCCTCACCTTGTTGGATGAGTTCAATCCTTCAAGAGCACCTCAAGGCCACGGCCTGGGAGGTGGGGAGGGGGAATAAGGTGCCTTCTGCCGCAGTGGCATCAGTCGTAGTTGTGCAGCGCCTGCCGGAGTAGTGTGTTGGATGAACCAGAGTAGAGCAGCTACCGGAGACCATGAGAATGAGGGGCGACACCAGAGGGAGGAGCAGCCAGGGAGATTTTACCCTACCCACCGGCCATGTAGACTAGCTGGACAGAGCATCGTCGCCGACCAGGCTAGATGGGACCAGTGGCGACGGCTTGCTGGAGGAACCCTAGTGCTGCAGGCAGGGTATCGAGGTAGAGGGAAAGGGGAGAGGAGATGCAAGCGGGTAGGGCAATGAACGCTTGTGTGTTTGTTTTTTACTTGAGGGTGAGGTGTGATGCGGGCGTCACCAGTTGCATTTTGAGTGTAATATAGGCAAACAACAGAGTCATTTCACTATTCCCCTTCCCTTCAATTTTTAGTGAGGTCCTACCTGAAACACCCCCCTCCAAAGCGAAATTAGTTAAGCCCAAGCCCATAACTCAAAAATAACTTCTTTACATCTTTTATGGCTTATTTTGACAATAAGCCCTGAAAAGGCGGAATAGAACTGGCCCTTAACCTGCAATTCAATTGTGCGTGGAATGATGTATCACTCCTGCCTGCTATAGTGTACATTTAGGCATCATCATACATGGCATAACCTAATACATGTGCATTCCATTGTAGAATCTGGAATATGCAATGTTTATGTTAGTTCATACGTTGCACATGATGTTTAAATGCACCTTAAATTTGGTCAGTCAAGTGATGGTCTTTAAGCCTCCTTCTTTGCTTCGTTTCTTGATATGTAAGATTTGCTCACACATCTGTTCAATTGCTTGTTTGCATCAACCAGTCGTACTAGGACTGTTTGCTTTGATTACTTGTTGTTCTTGACCTAACACTCTAACAGAGCTTGTCAGTGATTTAAACACTAAGGGCTGATGTAGTGGGGCCTTTTCTAACTCATAGGTGACATAAATGTTTAGCTGTACACAAAAGTAGGCTCTCTAAGAGTACCTGGAGATCCAGTTCGAAGGTATGCCTAGTTTTTACATAGTGCAGACATAATAAATGCTCATTTCATTGTGTGCAAGTGCAAGAGATGCGGCATGTTTCATTCTGTGGTGTTGTTTGGTTATAATCTCATCCTTTTGTGTTCACAGACTGGAAAGTATGCATATTTATCTTCCAAGGAGACGAGTAACTAGTTTGTGTCACCTTGCAGAGGGGGTGCAATGAAGATAAGATTGAGGATTTCCAAGTACAAGATGTTAGGAAGGAGCCTTGCAAGAGAAGTAGGAGCTGTGCTGAGCCTCTTCAACCTGTTAAGGTAAGTCACTGTATCCACCTCAACAGTTCAATTCCTTGTTTGTTTCAGGCATAGTTAATTTGCTCTTTTCAATTGCTTTATTTGTCCTTAGTTAATCAGATGCCCAAAGAATGATGCCTAATGTTGGGTACTTGTATAACTATTAGTTGACATAATTAAAGGCCTTACCATTTAATTACTCTGCCCAAGTGTGCCTGAAGCTTTGAAGTCTATTAACCAACTATTATTGAATGAGGCTCACAATCTAGTTTATACTAGGCTAATGATTGCATAGTTTTGCTTGATGTAGTATGTTTGTATGAAATCCTCTGCTGTTCATTATGCTCCCTAAGACTTTAATTGAGCTATAAAATGGCCAACTGCTTGCTTACTTCTTCGCAATGTGTTGTCTAAATTTGTTACTTGTCTGTGTTTTGGATTGGGCCCCAACATCATGCTCCTCTGGTGAGCTAAGAGAGATTTCTGTATACAGGCTGCACAGACTACCTTTTTTATAATTTTTAAAATATCACCTACTTATGCTTCATGACGTGTAATATTATTGTTATTCCTGTTTTGCCATGTACAAAATAGTTTGTCTTGCTTGCTTCACTGTTGTAACTATATTTACTTACAGAAACATTTCAGGATGAAGTGACATCAACACAAAGATCTGTGAGCAGTGCGGCATGGCCGTTACCGAGTGATTATGGATTGGAATTGGAATGTGCTGATGTTCTCGATCTTCAACTAGAGGTGGCAAGGCAACGTGTACATGATTCTGAATGTACAATCAACAAGTTGAGACTAGACATGCAGGTATTAGATGCATGAGTCAAAAAATGAAACAAGAAACTGAGGTAACAACGAAGGAATTGGAGATTTTGCAGACAGAAATTTGTGCTATCTAAATCCGACCAATCCTATTTTCTGAAGAGATTATAGTTCAAATGGTAAGTTATGTTGATGTCCGTCCATGATGTATGAGCTATATTTACCCAGTGTATGTAATTTGTTGTTTGTGTATGCTTTATTATCACTGGTGCCGAACCATAATGCCCAGTGGGTATAATCGGCTGTAATTTCTTTATTGTATAGTGTAGGATTATTCTACGTTTCTATGCCTTAGTCTCTTTATTTTATAGTGTATGTTTTTTAGAGGTGATAGTATAGAGTAGGATAATTATTTGAATATGCTATGTCGTTCAAAGGGGGCCAACTCGCCCAAACATTGTAGTGACCATGGCCTTCCACAGGCCGTACGATCCATGGGCCATCTATGTGATGGACAATCCATGGCCTTCTATGGGCTGTCGGATCCGTGGGCCTTCTATGGGCCGTCGGATCCATGGGCCTTCTATTGGCCGTCGGGTCAATGGGCCTTCTACATCTCGTGGCTCTTCAGAAAAGTTACCACTTTTACATTAACTACTATAGTCCCACGCCCCCACACCTTGGGTAATCACACGATGTGGACGTTGGATTGACTGGTCATCATGGCGAACCATCATGCGCGCAGACTTCTCACTCACTCACATTGATATCTATTGATGGGCATCTCCATAGCCCGTTGATACACCTAGTTGATGTGAGATGATCTCCTACTTTTTTGTCTTCTCCACAACCACCATATTCTATTCCACCTATAGTATTATGTTCATGGCTCACGCTCATGTATTGCGTGAAAGTTGAAAAAGTTTGAGAACATCAAAAGTATGAAACAATTGCTTGGCTTGTCATCGGGTTTGTGCATGATTTAAATATCTTGTGTGATGAAGATGGAGTATAGCTAGACTATATGATTTTGTAGGGATAAGCTTTCTTTGGCCATGTTATTTTGAGAAGACATCATTGCCTTGTTAGTATGCTTGAAGTATTATTGTTTTTATTTCAAAAATAAACTTTTGTTTTGAATCTTATGGATCTGAACATTCATGCCACAATAAAGAGAATTACATGGATAAATATGTTAGGTAGCATTCCACGTCAAAAATTCTGTTTTATCATTTACCTACTCGAGGACGAGCAGGAATTACGCTTGGGGATGCTTGATACGTCTCCAACGTATCTATAATTTTTTATTGTTCCATGCTATTATATTATATGTTTTGGATGTTTTTGTCGGAGTAATGGGCCACGGGTAGGCCAACCCGAGTCGCATAACCTTTCAAGACATCGGGGCAGGCTGCGCCCCTCAAGACTCCGGGACGAAGAGCCACCTCCTGAGGAGTCGACAGCAAGGCAGCCGACCGCCCGCTCATGGCCGAGTCCCAGGGACGACTTCCAAAGAAGCCGGCTTTGCGGAGTCGGCCGGCGACTCCAACAAATCCTGACCTCATCGAAGGGGACGGGGCAGGGGCATGGCTACAGTGAAGCCCACTCCCCGCCCCTGACCAAGGGCAGGCATGGCCACAGCACGCCGTACTCTGGAAGATCTCCGTGCGGCGTGACACTGTTGCCCGGCCGGCCCTGACATCAGCACCACAGTACCGAGTCCTGTGCCCACGACGGCTTGTCTGTACGGCCTGGAAGCGGCGGGGCTCACCAGTCAGTGAGACCCAAGGAGACGGCGAGAGGACCGCCAGTCGGATCCATCAGAAGTCAGCCCGGGGAGTCGGCCGAGCCCTCCCCTGGGCCCCATGCACCATTAATCAAGATGTGATGGGGAGTGGCAATAGCGATCGCCCGCCAGGCGGCGGGGCTGTTGCCACGACCCCATGACCAAGCCTGCGTCATTAGAAGCACGGCTATAGTAATCAGCAGCCGGCAAGACCCGCCCGCGACGGACGCGGCCTGTCGGCTCCGTACCAGACCAGTCGGCGGGGCCCACCAGTCGGTGGGCCCCAGCAGTGGGCGGAGAAGTCAGAGGTCGGAGGCACTGACGGAAGGGCCCGCGCCTAGTCTAATTACCATTGTACCCCTGGGGGTAGGCCTATATAAACCCCCTGGGGCACCCATGCAAAGGGTTGGAACCCAGTAGCTCTCGATCATACCAGATAGAAGGAGAGAGCTAGCCTTGCCCTCTCCCACCTCTAAGAAACAGCTCAAGGAGCAACCGTGTAAACACTTGGCGATAGTGATCATGCGGACACCCTGCAGAGCAGCAGTAGGGGTATTATCTCCTCGGAGAGCCCTGAAGCTGGGTAAGATTCGCCGGCGTGCATGTCTTCGCCTCATCCCGTTTCCAGGCACCGGCGACGTCCTACTCACCCCCACCATGATAAGCCATCCGTTGGCATATGTTGCACCAAACCCCCGACGTTTGGCGCCCACCGTGGGGCATGGTGCACCGCCGTCCGGAGATTTGTTCTGGACGGGAACCCTTTTCCTCCCTGGCGAGCGTAGCCAGCTAGGCACGCCAGACGAAGTTTGCATCGACGCGCTGCGCGGCGTCGAGATCGCCTGTGTAGCCAGCTCCATGGCCGAGCTTGTCAGCGAGGTCCGCCTCTCCGACGAACCTGCGTCCGACGCAGGCACGGGCGGCCCCGAGAGCCTCCTCGCGGGCCTCCTCGATCGACTCCATGTTTCCGGCGAGCCTGCCATAGACTTGGAGTCCGTAGGCTCCACCGACCCGATGCTGGTCGACTCCGACACCGCGTCGGTCGACACGTTCCCCACCAACGTGGTGTTCTATGACGAACCTCTCCCCCGCGCAGAGAGCGACAGAAGCACCGTCACTGAGGTGCTAGTCATCAGTCATGACAAGTTCCCGAGCGGAGGAGCGCCCGACTCACTCGGCGCGGCGCTGCAAGACCTAACTACGCCCATTTCGGAAGACGCTGACGCAGAGACGTTAGAAGCGCGCCGCCTTCAGCTCGTTGAAGGCGCAAAGAAGCTGGCCAGCATGAGACGCTTATCAGAAGCTTACCAGCGGGAGATGGATCACGCTGTTGGCGGCTCGCCGGCCCCGGCAGGCCCTAGCCGCCTTGGCATGGTCCAGCAACGCGGCGTAGCCATCGCCAGCCTGTTTGGGGCTAGCCGCCCCGTGTACGCTACGCCAGCGGAGAACATCCGAGCCGCCCAGGCAGTGGCGGATGAGCTGGACAATTTCGAGGGCGAAGAACGCCGCCTCATGATGGAGCGAGTCCAGCGGCTCCTCGACGCGGCTGCCGCGCAGAACGAGGCCGGCTGCCGCACGGAGGCGCTGCAGCGGCCAAACGACGACCCGCACCGAGATCAAGGCGCGACGTCTCGGCCGACTGGTGGCTCCCGAGGAAGAAAGGACAAGGAGCCGGCTGTCAGCCACAGTCGGACTCGCGTTACCATAGAGCGCGACCGAGATGGCCGCCTGATAGCAGTGGAACGACAGGACGACTGTCCGCCTCCCCCTCCCCGCAAGGAGATGCGAGTCTTTGTAACACCCTCGATGCGACTATATCTCCCACATGTCGAGGCACAACTTAGAGGCATAATCGCATTGAAGGCATATGTCGCAAGTTAGGCAATCTTCACAACATCCCATGTAATATAAATCATAAAGGGGAGATAACATAGTTGGCTTACACTCGCCACGTCAATCAATTACATAAATAACATTACATCAACCAAACACTCATGGCCCGACTACGGCGCCAAAATAAAAGATAACCCAACATGCGACACGGTCCTGATCACCCCCAACTGGGCACCACTACTGATCATCAGGAAAGGAAACATAGTAACATTGAGAGTCCTCGTCGAACTCCCACTTGAGCTCAAGCGCGTCACCTGGAGCGGAATCATCAAGCCCTGCATCTGGTGTAATAGTAATCTGTGAGCCACAGGGACTCAGCAATCTCACACCCTCGCGATCAAGACTATTTAAGCTTATAGGTAAGGCAAGGTAAAAATATGTGGAGCTGCAGCAAGCGACTAGCAAATATGGTGGCTATCCTGTTCGCAAAAGAGAGCCAGAAGAGGAGGCAAAGCGCGAGCGAGAAAACTAGAGAACAACCTGCGCAAGCATTACTCCAACACCGTGTCCACTTCCCGGACTCCGCCGAGAAGCGGCCATCACGATAACACACTCCGTTGATTCATTTTAATTAAGTTAAGGTTCAAGTTATCTACAACCGGACATTAACAAATTCCCATCTGCCCATAACCGCGGGCACGGCTTTCGAAAGTTCAAATCCCTGCAGGGGAGTCCCAACTTAGCCCATGACAAGCTCTCATGGTCAACGAAGGAATAGACCTCCTCCCAAGACGTTCCGATCAGACTCGATATCTCGGTTCTTCAAGACATTTCGACAGGTTAAAACAAAACCAGCAACACCGCCCGAATGTGCCGACAAATCCTGATAGGAGCTGCACATATCTCGTTCTCAGGGCACACTCAGATGAGCAAGACGTCGGGTAGGCCAGCCCAGAGTTGCCCTTGGTAGCCCCGGACATCGCTCGGTTGTACCAACACTCAGAGGAGCACTGGCCCGGAGGGGGGCTAAAATAAGATGACCCTCGGGCTCCGGAAACCCAAGGGAAAAAGAGGCTAGGAGGCAAATGGTAAAACCAAGGTTGGGAATTCCTGGAAAAGCTTTAATCAAGGCGAACTATCAAGGGGTTCCCATTATAACCCAACCGCGTAAGGAACGCAAAATCCGGGAACATAACACCGATATGACGGAAGCTAGGGCGGCAAGAGTGGAACAAAACACTAGGCGAGAGGCCGAGCCTTCCACCCTTTACCAATTATGTAGATGCATTAAGATAACAAGGCAATATAATGATAACCCAACAAGTAAATAAATGTTCCAACAAGGAACGGCCTTCAATCTTCACCTGCAACTAGCAACGCTATAAGAGGGGCTGAGCAAAGCGGTAACATAGCCAATCACCGGTTTGCTAGGACAAGGTGGGTTAGAGGTTTGACATGGCAATTTGGGAGGCTTGAAAGCAAGCGGTAGGCATCATAGCATTGGCATAGCAAAAGAGCGAGCAAACTAGCATAGCAAAGATAGTAGTGATTTCGAGGGTATGATCATCTTGCCTGCACAGTTGTCAGAGTTGACTGGATCCTCGAAAGCAAACTCAACAGGATCCTTGTTAGTGAACTCGTCTCCCGGATCTACCCAAACAAGACAAACAAGCAACAAGGACACAATCAACCACGTGCAAGGATCAAACAAGATGATGCAAAGATGGTATGCTATGCGGGATGTGATGCGGGATGCAAATGCAAGATATGACAAGGAATGCATGAACCTGGCCTCAACTTGGGAATCCAAGTGTCCCACTGGAAAGATGAGATGAAATCGCTTGAAAATGATATAAAGAATGCCGGAATCGGAGTCACGGTTTGGAAATGGCAAGCAATTCAAATATGACACTGGTCTGCGATTTATAGCAAGTAGACATCTAAATGCAATGAGATGAACATGCTACAGCACCCAAACATGACAACAAAATACATGGCATGGAAGCATTCAAGATGCTTAACAAAAGTCTAGCACTGAGCTATGGCCAATTCATCCATTAACAGGTTCAAACAAGCATGGCAAAAATGCATATGGCAAACAGATATCAGACTTAGTGAAATTAACACTTGTCTGGAATTTCAAATCAGGTAGCACTCTTCGGAGCAACAAAACTATATGCTACAGGACCTGAACATGGCAAAGTAAAGCATGGTCTGGAGCTACTCAAATAGATTAACAAAAGTACCTTAGTGACCTTGAGCCAAAAGGGATCAGAAAATCCAATTGCAAGCATGTGAACACAGCAAAAACATAATCAGTTTTCAGACTTAGTGCAAACTGGAGCATGCTGAAAACAGATATCAAGTAGGCATGTTTACGAGCTCGATGCACTCACTACGGTGCAAGTCATGATAATCTAAGCATACACCCATCAAGATTACACAAAATGCAAACTAGACATGGCAAGAACAATAGCATAGCATGCACGGATCAACTACAACATCATCGGCAAAATTGCAAACAAGTTGACAATCTGCCCAGATTCACCAAGTAGCAAAAGTAGATCTCGATTGACTCAAGCTAGGGTGCTCCATAATTTCAAACAAAGACATGGATGGAAAGAGCACTACAAGATTAACAAAACATCCTTACTGATCATCCTCAAAAGAGGCACGGATCACTAGAAAACAACATGAACATATGGCCATATGAGATAAACAGATTAAGGACTTAGTGGTATTGCTAAGTCCCTGAAATCAGAATTATCAAGTGCACCACTTTGCAAGCTTGTGCTAGTCACCACACACATCACAAAAATACATGGGTTGCACCTCTGGAAAGATGACAAAACCCTTAACAAAATATATGTAGAACTCATGGGCATAACATGCACACATTAATCATGGCAAAAATGACAAAAGGCTAAATACAGTAGAAGATCTGACAATTATCTCAAGTAGCCCTCTTCGAACAGCATTTCGGGCATCAAGACGAACCCAAATGAGAATGATGCAATGGAATGAAATGATGTACTCTCTGAGATGAACATTTTGATATGCTATATGCCCAAATCGGAGTTACGGATGCAAAGATACGATGCTATGAACATGGGCACTTGGATCTGGGATTTCAAGAGAAAAAGTCAACCCGAGGAGATCTAGATCCAGATCCAGCGCACGGAAATCGAGGACCGCCGGATCTTCGCCGGAATAACTGTAGATGGCGGCGGCGAACGAGGAAGAAATGGCCGGAGCGGGGCGGTGGCCGGGCCTCCACCGGCGTCGAGGTGGACGGCGGAGGCGGGGCTCGGTCGCGGCGGAAGACGGCGATGCGCGGCGGGCGTCGAGGTGGACGGCGGAGGCGGGGCTCGGTCGCGGCGGAAGACGGCGATGCGCGGCGGGCGGCGAGGTGGCGCGGCACGGCTCCGGCCGGCCGGCGGGCGAGCGGCGCGCGGTGGAGCGGCAGAGTATGCGGTGGCGTCGGGCGCCGGCGCTGAGGGAGGCAGCGGCGCTAGCGGGCGCGGGCGCGGCCCGGTTGGTGCGGGGAGGGGGCCGGCGGGCCTCGGCGGCGGCGCGGGCAGGAGCCGCCACGTGGCGTAACGTGGTTGGCGTGGACGGCGGCGGCGGCTTTGTCCGCCCAGGACGGACGTGTCCGGCGGCGGCGCGAGGGGATTTTTAGGGTTTGGGAGAGAGGAGATCTGCAAATTTCGGGAGGGGACTATAAATAGAGGTAGAGGGAGCTAGGAGAGTCCAAATGAGGTGCGGTTTTCGGCCACGCGATCGTGATCGAACGCTCTAGATGATGGAGAAGGCTTAGGTTGGAGTATCAAACGAAGTCCAAATGATACGAAACTTGACAGGCGGTCTACCAATAGTAAACCAAGGCCGCTTGGAAAGTTTCGGTCCAATCCAGAAATGTTTAATCCCCACACACGAAAGAAAGGTAGAAATGTCCACCAGAGGAGAACGAAGCGCCGGAATGCAAAACGGACAACGGGGAAAATGCTCGAATGCATGAGACGAACACGTATGCAAATGCAATGCACATGATGACATGATATGAGAAGCATGACAATGACAACAACACACGGAGACAAAGACCCTAACCCGAGAAAAAAATAACTTAACGCCGAAAACGGCAAGAGTTGGAGTACAAATTGGGAAAGTTACATCCAGGGTGTAACAGTCTCCCCGCCGCCTGTTGACCATTCGACTCTCGGTGACCGCCTTGGCCACCGAGAGGGAGTTGGAGAGAATGACGCCCGCCACCGGATAGACCGACTTCACCGGTCCCTGGTGCTGGAAGAAGAAAACGAGCTGGGTCCGCCTTGTTTCGGGCCCCGCATTCGGGACGAGCCCTTTCCCAAAGGGTTCACGCTCCCAAGAGATATGCCCAAGTATACGGGCTCCGTAAAGCCAGAAGACTGGCTAGTCGACTATTCCACGGCTGTCAGCATAGCAAACGGCAACAAGCGTGTCGCCATAAAGTACGTTCCGCTCATGCTCCAGGGCACGACCCGGACATGGCTGAACAGCCAAAAGCCCCGCAGCATCAACAGCTAGGTCGACTTCACGGAAGCGTTCGTCCGCAACTTCACCAGCACGTACAAGCGTCCTCCCAAGCCTCGTCATCTCTCCTTTTGTGTGCAAGGTCCCGACGAGTCGACCAGCGAGTACCTCATGCGTTGGGCTGAGCTCCGGAACTGCTGCGAGGGCGTGCATGAGGTGCAGGCCATCGAGTACTTCACAGCCGGGTGGCGAAAAGGCACCCTCCTCAAGCACAAGCTCCTCTGCGACGAGCCAGAAACCCTCGACGAGCTGCTGATCATAGCGGACAAGTACACCACGGCCGACTCCTCCATGAAGGCGGAAATTCAAATCAGCACGACCGGTAAAGTGGCTCCTCAAGCTCCAAGAACTCCGGCGGCAGACGCCGACCGGCGACAACAGCAGGGCGACAACAAGCGCAAGGCCCCGCAGCCGGCTTCCGGCAGCCCGCAGGTCGCGACCGTTGAAGCCCAGCTGCCAGAAGAGCAGCCTCCGCCCAAGCGACAGAAAGGCGGCAAGCCAAACTGGTTGCCGGCCTTCCCCTATGAGCAGACCTTGGATGGACCTTGCAAGTTCCACAGCGGCGCGAAGCCGTTGAATCACACCACCCGGAAGTGCCACTGGCTCACCATGATCGCCAAGGGAGACGGCCTCCTGCCACCCCCGCCTGCTGGACAGCCACCTCAACCTCCGCCCCAGCAGCCGGCAGTCAGGCCAGTCGGCGCAGTACAAGACGAATACCCTAAAGAGCATGGAGCCTATGTGGTGTTCACTAGTGTGGCTGATGATTGACGCAGCAGGCGGCTGCAATGACAAGAGGTGAACGCAGTAGCCTCAGAGACGCCAGAGTTCATGCACTGGTCTGAGAAGCCCATCAGCTGGAGCAGGGCTGACCACCCAGAAGTGATGCCGAGTCCGGGCTCCTACGCCTTGATCCTGGACGCCACCTTTGCCACGGACAAACGGGCCGCGCGTTTCTTGCGAGTTTTGATAGACGGGGGCAGCAGCATCAATATCCTGTACAAGGACACCATGGAGAAGTTAGGAATCAAGCAAAGACAGCTTCAGAACAGCCGGACTGTGTTCCATGGCATTGTTCCTGGGCTTTCCTGCTCACCAATCGGCAAGATCCTTATTGACGTCCTCTTTGGGAACAAAGATCACTTCCGCAGAGAGCCTGTTTGGTTTGAGGTGGTGGACCTTGAGAGCCCATACCATGCGCTGCTTGGCCGACTCGCCTTGGCCAAGTTCATGGCGGTCCCCCACTACGCCTACCTCAAGATGAAGATGCCCAGTTCCAGGGGAATTCTGACTGTGGCCGGCGACTACCGGAAGTCGTCCGCTTGCGTGGCCGAAAGCAGTCGGCTGGCCGAGTCCCTGGTAATCGCAGCCGAGAAGCAACTCCTTGAACGAGTTGTGGCGATGGCCGGCAAGCAGCCGGAGATATCGCCCAACCCAAAGGAGTCGGAAGCCGAAGGTTCATTCAAGCCGGCCAAAGAGACAAAGAAGATACCCTTGGATCCGGAGCACCCAGAGAGGTACGCCATTGTAGGTGCAAACCTCGACAGCAAATAGGAAGGCGAGCTCGTCAATTTCCTCCGTGAGAATCGGGACATCTTCGCATGGTCTCCCAAAGACATGCCAGGTGTACCGACGGATTTCGCCGAGCACAAGTTACATGTCCGATCTGATGCAAAGCCGGTCAGGCAGCCCCTGCGCAGCTTATCAGAAGAGAAGAGAAGAGTCGTCGGAGAAGAGATAGCCCGACTGCTAGCAGCCGGCTTCATTATGGAAGCTTTCTTTCCGGAGTGGCTGGCAAATCCGGTCCTGGTGCTAAAGAAGAACAAGCAGTGGCGAATGTGTATTGACTACATGAGCCTCAACAAGGCCTGCCCCAAGGACCCATTTGCTTTACCAAGAATCGATCAGGTGATAGACTCCATGGCCGGATGCGAGCTGTTGAGTTTCTTGGATGCATACTCAGGATATCACCAGATCAAGCTGAACCCGGCTGACAGATTGAAGACCGCCTTCATCACGCCGTTTGGAGCATTCTGCTACCTCACCATGACGTTAGGCTTAAGGAATGACGGCTCCACCTTTCAGCGTTGCATGCAGAAGTGCCTCCTCAAGCAGCTCGGCAGAAACGCCCACGTTTACGTGGACGACGTGGTGGTGAAGACGGAAAAGCGTGGAACACTGCTGGAAGAGCTCAAGGAGACCTTTGAGAACCCGCGCCGGTTCCAGATCAAGCTCAACCCCGAGAAGTGTGTCTTCGGAGTGCCAGCCGGCCAGCTGCTAGGTTTCTTGGTCTCTGAACGCGGCATAGAATGCAACCCAGTAAAAATCAAGGCCATCGAGAGAATGGAGGTACCCAGCCGACTGCTGGATGTGCATAAGTTCACCGAGTGCTTAGCATCCATCAGCCGACTCATCAGTTGGCTGAGCGAGAAAGCTCTCCCCTTATACCAACTCATGAAGAAGACCACTTTTTTCGAGTGGACCATAAGGCGGACGAAGCTTTTCACCAATTGAAGAAGATGCTGACTACTCCACCCGTCCTAGCGGCTTCGACTCCCAAGGAACCTATGCTCCTGTACATCGCCGCCACCAGCCGAGTAGTCAGCACAGTCATTGTAGTAGAGCGCAAGGAGGAAGGCAAGGCGCTACCGGTCCAGAGACCAGTATATTACCTGAGCGAGGTACTGTCGACCTCCAAGCAGAACTACCCCCACTACTAGAAGATATGCTATGGCGTGCACTTTGCTGCCAAGAAATTGAAGCCTTACTTTCAAGAGCATCCAATTACAGTGGTCTGCACGGCTCCACTTGCCGAGATCATCGGTAGCCGAGATGCCTCTGGACGAGTGGCCAAGTGGGCCATAGAGCTGGCTCCTTACACCATCTACTACCAGCCCAGCACCGCTATCAAATCACAAGCACTGGCCGACTTCCTCGTCGATTGGGCCGAGACCCAGCACCTGCCTCCAGCACCTGACTCCACCCATTGGCGGATGCACTTCGACGGCTCCAAGATGCGCACCGGCTTGGGAGCCGGCGTCGTCCTCACCTCTCCTAAAGGCGACAAGCTCAAATATGCACTGCAAATCCATTTTTCCGCCTCCAACAACGTCGCCGAGTACGAGGCGCTCATTCACGGCCTCCGGCTTGCCAAAGAACTTGGCATCCGCCGGATCTTGTGTTATGCGACTCGGACTTAGTGGTCCTGCAGTCATCTATCGACTGGGACGCGAAAGACGCAAACATGGTGAGCTACATTTTCCTCATGCAGCAACTCAGCGGGTATTTCGAAGGGTGCGAGTTCCTCCATGTGCCAAGAAACGACAATGACCAAGCAGACGCCTTAGCATGAATCGGCTCTACCCGCCAAGCAATACCCTCTGGCGTCGCCCTTCAACGCCTCCTCAAGCCGTCTGTCAAGCCTTCACCAGAATCAGACTCCATTTTTGTGCCGGCTCCTCCCGAAGATGACGGATCCGACTCTAGAGCTCTGGCAGTCGGAACGGGGACTTTGACGGATGACTCCAAAGCTGCCATGGTCGAGCCTGGCCCGGGGACTGCGGTGGCGGACTCAAAGATTCCAGAACTCGGCCCAAGGATCGCGCCAGTCGGCCTAGGGACTTCATCAACCCAGCAAGCGGCTGTTGACTCCAGCCCGCCGCCTCCCAGCCCAGCCGCCCTCGTCCAAGTCACAGTTCTGGTAGTTGAAGAAATAGCAGCACCCTCATGGGCCCAGCCCATCCTCAAATTCCTGGTGAACAAAGAGCTACCAACTGATGAGACCTCAGCTTGGCAAGTACAACGCAGGGCGACAGCCTATACCATAATCAACAGAGAGCTGCTCAGGCGCAGTGTCACTGGTGTCTACCAGCGCTGCGTAGAGCCAGAGTAAGGCCAGGCGATTCTCCAAGACATGCATCAAGGCGAATGCGGCCACCATGCGGCTTCAAGAGCACTCGTCGCCAAAGCCTTTCGGCACGGTTTCTTCTGGCCGACTGCCTTGGAAGAGGCCAAGGAGTTGGTCCAAAAATGCAAAGGGTGCCAGAAGTTCAGCTCCAAGCCACACCAGCCGGCTTCTGCGCTCAAGACCATCCCCATTGCCTGGCCTTTCGCAGTTTGGGGTGGGACCATTCAAGACAGCACGAGGTGGTTTAACTCACCTACTTGTCGCAGTGGACAAGTTCACCAAGTGGGTGGAAGTGAAGCCAATTAAGAAACTGAACGGTTCGACTGCCATGACCTTCATCACCGATATCACAATTCGGTACGGCATACCACACAGCATCATCACCGACAACGGCACAAATTTTGCCAAAGGCGCGTTGGCCCGTTTCTGCGCAACACAGGGCATCCGACTGGACCTACCATCCGTCGCCCATCCGCAGTCGAACGGGCAAGGGGAGCGAGAAAACGGTCTCATCCTGTCCGGCATCAAGCCTCGGTTGATTGAGCCTCTGGAGCGCTCGGCTAGCTGCTGGATCGACGAGCTGCCAGCCGTCCTCTGGAGTCTACGCACGACTCCAAACAAGTCAACCGGCTTCACGCCCTTCTTCCTCGTCTATGGTGCCGAAGCCGTCATCCCAACGGACATAGAGTTTGACTCCCCACGAGTCACCATGTACACCGAGGAGGAAGCAGAAGAAGCACGACAAGACGTCGTCGATCTGCTGGAAGAGGGCCGACTGTTGGCACTCAGCCGGTCCAACATCTACCAGCAGAGCCAGCACCGATACCACAACAGGAAGGTCAGGCCAAGATCTTTCCAAGAAGGAGACCTTGTGCTCCGGCTGATCCAACGAACAGCCGGCCACCACAAGCTGTCGGCGCCTTGGGAAGGCCCTTTCATCATTAGCAAACTATTGGGCAACGATTCCTACTACCTGATCGATGCTCAGAAGCCCCGAGCACGCAAGAGGGACGACTCTGGCAAGGAGACAGAACGGCCATGGAATGCAAATCTCCTCCGAAGATTTTAAAGTTGATGCAGTATGTACCAGGCTACCTTTTGTATTTAAGTATCAAGACTTCGGGCCCCCCGAGACGAGCTCGGGGACTGCCCTCTTTTGTCTGTATGATAAAAATTATGCCTACATGTATGTTACACTTTGTCATGCCGCTTGGCACCGGGCTCGACAAGTCGGCCCGGGGACTTACCGCCTTGCACTATGAAATGCTTCCTGCAGTCGGACAAGTAGTGTGTAAACGCCTAAGCCGTCTCCTGTCAGAAGCCGCAGCTCGCAGAGCGACTGTACGGTGGGCAGCAGTAAGGTAGAATGGGCATTCGCATGAAAAAATGGCTAAGGACTCAAAGCATAAAACATAGCTCAAGACGGCTTCCAGCCTTTCTCACAAACCGACTCTCGGATAGTCGGATTATCGTCTTCTATCCAACTTGCTCAAACAATCTTGAAAACAGCTAAGTACTTGCTTTCCCAAAGTAGCCTGGCACTTGATCCAGCGATAGTCCACAGAGCGGCTGTCCGATTGGCAAGGCAGGCAACTAAGAGAAAGCGGCAAAGGAAAGCAGCCAAAAGAACAATGAGCAAGAAAAGATAGATATACATATTTACATAACATAGGCCCTTGGCCGAATTGTCGAGTAGAGGTTCAAAATACACCCCGCGGTGGAATTGTGTGAATTAACAAGTTCTTCAAAGACTACTGAAGCAGATAAAATAAAAGATACAGCGGCAGCTTAGGAGGCAGCAGACGGATTCGGAGGGTCGGAGGAGGCGCCAGCGTTAGGCGTCGGGGCAGCCAGCCGGCTAGTCTCGGCTTGATCACCTCCGGCGGAAGTCGACTCGGTCGCACACGGCTCGTTGCTGGAGGCGTGGTCGGGCTGAGGCTGGCCGTCTGCTCCGTCTTCTGGGGCCTCCGCCTCGGCTCCATCCTCCGCCTCGTCCTCCTCCTCGACACTGGAGCCAATCACCTCCACCAAGTCTTTGCCGTAGTCTGGGTTCATCCCAAACCACTCCGGCGGTACCTCCTCGCCGTCTTCAGACCGCTCGGGGATGAAGATGCTGGTGTCGGTGTACTCGGCGATCGCTGCAGCATGTTTGACGAGGGCATCTTCCGCAGCCGCCAGCTCCGGCTGGGCCTCCGATCGAAGCGTGGCCAGCCGGCCTAGATCCAGCCCCAGATACCACGCCTTGACGAACTCCAAGGCCCGGCGCGCTCCAGCTCGGGCCGAAGAGCCCTTCCAGGCCTCAAGACAACCAGCCGCGACCTCCAGCCAGTTGGCCGTCAGGCTGGGGGTGCGCGGAGCCTGCATATCCGGCCACAGGGCGGCAATCGCCTGGGCACCGACGCACTGAAGCCGGCACAGCATCCGGTGAGCCGGCCGAAGGCGAGCCTCGATGCTCAGGATGTGCTCGTCAAGAGTTCGTGGGGCATCGGCGGCGATCTCTGCGCCCTCCGCCCTCCGACTTTCACGGTCGGCCTCGATGGCTTGGATGGCGGCCTGCGACTGCCCAGGGAAGAAGTCTGCAAAGGCGTGAAGAAACGAAGAAGCAAGTCAAAAACCAGGAGTCGGCACGATTTAAATCGGCAGCTTGAAGAAAGAGAATAAAGAGACTCACCATCAACGATGTCTTCAATCTCGTGGAAGCCGGAGGATAGCAGCGCCTCCTTGTCAGACCAGGAGGAGCGCTCGCTCGCAAACTCGCCCAAGAGGGCGGTTTCTGTCTCCTCCGCCTCCCTCTGCGACTTCACAAGCAGCTCCTTCTGCTCTGCCAACTGAGTGGCCAGCAGATCGCGCTCAGTGGCGAGCCTGCTGCACTCCTCCCCTTTGGCACGCAGGGCGGAGTTGGCTTCGCTCAGCTGCTGTTGAAGAGCAGCGTTGGCTCCTAAAGAAAAGGAAGAAAGATAACAGTCATCAATAAAGTAGGTCGCCGGGGAGATCCGGCCCGACTACTTAGTAATCGGCCCGAATCTCGGGGACTACAGCCCGCGGGTGCGCTAGCGCGCCCCCGTAGAGAAGAAAAAAGGACTTACTCCGGCTCTCCGCCAAGTCGGCGGTCCGCTTGCCCAGCTCTTCAACGTTACGGTTGAAGGCAGTGACGCGGAGGTTGTGGTAATCCTGCGACAAGCATTTCAGACAAAGTTAGTACCTAGAAGTTCATCAATTGGAGTTCCGAGCCGCCTGCTCGGCAGCCGACCCAAAACTCGGGGACTACACCCAGTGGGTGCGCTGGCGCGCCCCCACCAAGAGGAACAAGAAAACAAATACCCGGACGGCTGCCCGCGACGCTAGGAACGCCTTGGTGCAACTCTGGAGAGCGTCGCCCTCGGCACGGAGCTTCGCCTGGACGTCCAGGAGCACCCGGTTCAGCGGCCCTGTGCCGCCTCCTTGCACCCACCCAATAGGTGCGGTGCTCGTCGCTTCGGCGTCTGGGGTTGCCGAGCTGGCGGTGCCGGCTTCCAGGGGGAGGGTTGCCGAAGTCGCCTTCTCCAAACGACGGCGCGTTGGCGAGCCGACTTGGAGGAGTAGCCTCGCCACGGCCTCGTCTTCGGTCAGCGGCACCGGAGGGTCCGCTGGCTGCTCGCCTTGCGCGCCTTCAGATGGCGGCGGAGGTGGCGGCAGAACGTTCGCGTACGGGGTAGAGGGGTCGCCGCCTTCCCTCTCCTCGACGGGGTTCTCCCTACCGGCTTCTCCAGTCGGCCCCGTGAACTCCGGAGGCGGCGGCGCAGAGTTCAACGGGGTGACAAGCACTGCCGACTGGCGGCGTGCGGCTTCCTCAGCCCGCTGCTTCGCCGCGGTGGGGGCTTCAGCCTCCGCTAGTTTCTTCTTAGCGGAGGCCTCCGCCCTGTCGGCCTCCGCCTTCTCCAGGCGGAGGGCCTCTTCTTCATTGCGCCTCTCCCGCGCATTCCGCTCCGTCGCCTCCCGGAGGTCAGCAGCGGGGTCAATCCGCCGAGTGGTGGCAGACGTCTCCGCTGACCCCATGATGTAGGCGGCGGCGACCCGCTCAAGAGAGAGGGGAGCCCTGAAGCAAGAGGGGCAAGCAGAGACTCAGACAAATCACGAAGAAATAATAAAACTTTGAAGATAGAATACTTACGCAGAGACCAACGGCGGCTTCTTCACTTCCTTACGGAAGCGGATGGCCTTCGTGGCTGCCTCGTCCCGCCGGGTCGCCGCAGCCGAGCCCTTGGGCTTCTTCGGATGGCTGCCGAACAAGGTCGGCACGGCCCTGCGCTTCTTCCCGCCGCCTGGAGCGCCCGGTGCGGCAGAAGAGCTTGCGCCAGGCTGGCTGGCCCCTGGCCGATGGCGAGGGGCGACTTCTCCCTCGGCGTTGTCTTCAGGCTAGTTGGCGAAGGTAGCCAAGGGCCTGAAGTAGCCTGCTGTCCCTCCTCCTCCCTCGGCGTCGTCTTCCAGAGCCGCCGCCCCTAGATCGGGGTCGTCGACGTCGCTCTCCGCCCGGTCGGCGACGAACTCACGGGCCGGCCCCGAGGTGCCGACTGGTGGGTGAAGAAGGGGATTCTTACCAAAGCCGACTGGTTAGAACAAAACTCAGCAAGAAGAAGACAATCTAAAGAAAGAAAATAAAGGCGACTCACCACGGGCGGGGGGTTGGCGCGGGAGTATGGCTCCTTGCCGAATCGCCAGTCCTCCAGGAGCCTGCTGTCCGAAAGGTAGTTCACGATGAGGGCCACCTCTTCATGAGGCATGTCCTTGGTGCACATCCGACTTGGGTCGCGGCGCCCGCTCATCTGGCATATCATGTGAGGGCGGCCTTGGAGTGGAAGAACTCGGCGCGACACGAAGGCGGCCAGCAGGTCCGGACCAGTCAGACCCTCCGACTGCGTCAGCACTCGGAGTCGCGTGATGGCGCCGGCTCCCGCAGGCGTCAGCGACCTGGCCCGGTATGACTAGTTGGGCAGTCTCCCAGCCGGCGGGCCGGCTTCGAAAGCCGGCAGATTGACCCAGTCGCCCCTCGTTGCGACGTTCCTGACGTAGAAGTAGGACCTCTGCCACATCTTCACCGACTTTATCAGCGAGACAGAGGGGAAGGGGTTGTCGGCTCCTGACCTTCGCATGGTGATGAAGGCGTCGCATTGAGCCGGCATGCCCACGGCCTGGGTGCCGAGCTTGGAGAAGAAGAACTCCCCCCAGAGCTCGAGGGTGGGGAGGACTCCGAGGAAGCCTTCACACAAGGCCACAAAGGCGGATAGCAGCACCACGGTGTTGGGGGTGAGATGGTGCGGCTGGAGACCGTAGAACTCCATGAAAGACCGGAAATAGCTGCTCGCCGGCAGCCCCAGCCCGCGCAGGCAGTGCGAGCGGAAGATGACCCGCTCGCCCTCCTGCGGAGCGGGGGAAATCTCCCCCTCCGGCGCAAGACGCACCTGCACACGATCCTCGCCGGGAAGCCGACGGGTCCGGCGGAGGAACTCGATGTGGTCTTCATGGACTTCGGAACCGTCCCAGGTGCCGGAGCGCACTGGGGGAGGCGCGGCAGCGGAGGAGGAACTCATCGCAAGCTGTCGCCGCGGTGTTCGCCGGAGCTCGGGCGTGCAGCGGAGCGAAGAAGAGAGGAGGAGAGCGAGGAAGAAGAGAACGAGGGGTAGTGGGAAGGAGGGGCGCGCGTGCCCCCCTCATCCCCTTACTTATAGCCCGTGGGCCGCGAAGCCGAGGGGGCGGACGTGGGGATTTAGTACGCCCACAACCCCACGACCCCCATGATCCCCGTAAAGTTACTGCGCGCAGTAACTCCCCAGGAATCCCAACCGTCCACCAGGGCCGCAACGGATCCGCTCGGGCACCGGGGTGCGGTAGTGGCGGGCCCCACCTATGGGCCTGTCCCGTCACACGCGTGGGCTGGCAGGACGGCTTGGCCACGTGCCCTCGCGTGACAGGTCAAGAACGGGTGGCGGCCTGGAGGCTTAGCTAGCACGTCACCTAAATCCCGCCGCGACGTTCGAAATGCCGAGCAAGTCAGAATTGAGTGAAGCCCGAGTTGAGCAAGTCCGACTCCTCCTAGACGGCCCGGCAGAAGTCAATCAAGACCATGTGTCAAGCACCCGGAGAGAGAAACTGCTGAGGCTTCTCGGCCGATCGTCCGCGGTGCCTCATCAACTTCGGGGACTACTGTCGGAGTAATGGGCCACGGGTAGGCCAACCCGAGTCCCATAACCTTTCAAGACATCGGGGAAGGCTGCGCCCCTCAAGACTCCGGGACGAAGAGCCGCCTCCTGAGGAGTCAACGGCAGGGCAGCAGACCGCCCGCTCACGGCCGAGTCCCAGGGACGACTTCCAGAGAAGCCGGCTTTGGGGAGTCGGCCGGTGAATCCAACAAATCCTGACCTCATCGGAGGGGACGGGGCAGGGGCATGGCTACAGTGAAGCCCATTCCCCGCCCCTGACCAAGGGCAAGCATGGCCACAGCACGCCATACTCTGGAAGATCTCCGTGCGGCGTGGCACTGTTGCCCGGCCGGCCCTGAAATCAGCACCACAGTACCGAGTCCTGTGCCCATGACGGCTTGTCTGTACGGCCTGGAAGCGGCGGGCCCCACCAGTTAGTGAGACCCAAGGAGACGGCGAGAGGACCGCCAGTCGGATCCGTCAGGAGTCAGCCCGGGGAGTCGGCCGAGCCCTCCCCTGGGCCCCATGCACCATTAATCAAGATGAAATAGGGAGTGGCAATAGCGATCGCCCGCCAGGCGGCGGGGCTGTTGCCACGACCCCATGACCAAGCCTGCGTCATCAGAAGCACGGCTACAGTAATCAGCAGCCGGCAAGACCCGCCCGCGGCGGACGTGGCCTATCGGCTCCGTACCAGACCAGTCTAATTACCATTGTACCCCTGGTGGGTAGGCCTATATAAACCTCCCCAGGGCACCCATGCAAAGGGTTGGAACCCAGTAGCTCTAGATCATACCAGATAGAAGGAGAGAGCAAGCCTTGCCCTGTCCCACCTCTAAGAAACAGCTCAAGGAGCAACCGTGTAAACACTTGGCCGTAGTGATCATGCGGAGACCCCACAGAGCAGCAGTAGGGGTATTATCTCCCCGGAGAACCCTGAAGCTGGGTAAGATTCGCCGACGTGCATGTCTTCATCTCATCCCGTTTCCAGGCACCGGCGACGTCCTACTCGCCCCCACCATGATAAGCCATCCGTTGGCATATGTCGCACCAAACCCCCGACAGTTTTATATGCATTAATATGCTATTTTATATTATTTTTGGGACCAACCTATTAACCTAGGGCCCAGTGCCAGTTTCTGCTTTTTCCTTGTTTCTGAGTTTCGCAGAAAAGGAATACCAAATGGAGTCCAAACGGAATGAAACCTTCGCGATGATTTTTCTTGGACCAGAAGACAACTAGGACACTTGGAGATGAAGTCGAAGGAGCCACGAGGCGGCCACAAGGACGGAGGGCGCACCACCACCCTTGTGGGCCCCCATGACCCTCCTGACCTAATTCTATCGTCTACATATTCCCAAATATCCCCAAACCACCAGAGGCATCCAAGAAAACAATTTTACACCATCGCAACCTTCTGTACCCGTGAGATCCCATATCGGGACCTTTTCCGGCACCCTGCCCGAGGGGGATTCGATCATGGAGGGCTTCTACATCAACTCTATTGCCCTTCTGATGAAGCGTAAGTAGTTTACCTCAGACCTACGGGTCCATAGCTTGTAGCTAGATGACTACTTCTCTCTCTTTGATTCTCAATACCATGTTCTCCTCGATGTTCTTGGTGATCTATTTGATGTAATACTTTTTTGCGGTGTGTTTGCCGAGATCTGATGAATTGTGGATTTATGATCAGCTTATCTATGAATATTATTTGAATCTTCTCTGAATTATTTTATGCATGATTGGTATCTTTGTAATTCTCTTGGAATATTGGCTTGTTTTGGCCAACTAGATTGTTTTTTATTGCAATGGGAGAAGTGCTTAGCTTTGGGTTCAATCTTGCGGTGTCCTTTCCCAGTGACAGTAGGGCAGCGAGGCACGTATTATACTGTTGTCATCAAGGATAAAAAGATGGGGTTTTCATCATATTGCTTGAGTTAATTCCTCTGCACCATGTCATCTTACTTAATGTGTTACTCTGTTCTTCGTGAACTTAATACTCTAGATGTAGGCAGGAGTCGGTCGATGTGTGGAGTAATAGTAGTAGATGCAGAATCGTTTTGGTCTACTTGACACGGACGTGATGCCTATATTCATGATCATTGCCTTAGATATCGTCATAACTTTACGCTTTTCTATCAATTGCTCGGCAGTAATTTGTTCACCCACCATATTATTTGATATCTTGAGAGAAGCCTCTAGTGAAACCTATGGCCCCCGAGTCTATTTTCCATCATATAAGTTTCTAGTTTCCATCATATAAGTTTTTGATCTACAATATTAGTTTCCGATTTACTACTTTTGCAATATTTTACTTTCCAATCTATAAACCAAAAATACCAAAAATATTTACTTTACTATTTATCTATCTCTATTAGATCTCACTTTTGCATGTAACCGTGAAGGGATTGACAAACCCTTTATCATGTTGGGTGCAGGTTGTTTGATTGTTTGTGTGGGTATTAGGTGATTTGTGCGTTGTCTCCTACTAGATTGATACCTTGGTTCTCAAACTAAGGGAAATACTTATCTCTACTTTGCTACATCACCCTTTCCTCTTTAAGGGAAAAACCAGCACAAGCTCAAGAAGTAGCAGTAGCAGGCAGAAGCGCGAGCGTGGGCAGGCGCATGGGCGCGGCTAGGAGTAGGAGGACAAGGCCACGCGCAGGAAAGTGCACGCGGAGGCGTGGCCAGGCACAGAGGTGGATGAGGGGGCGCACTTGCAGGCGCTCGGCGGCACGAGCAGGGGCGCAGCGAGGGATTCGGGCGAGGCCACGCATCGAGCTAAGGTGACTTGGGGCGCGGGGATGCACAAGTTCAACGGCAGTGGCGAACGCTCGCGACGGTGGCGGCTCGGATGTGACTAGCCCGAGAAAATGGCCATAGATCGACCAAACAGAGATAGTAGGCGGCATCTACGCAGCTCCTGAAGCTTGCTCACATCAACATAGGGCAGTAGGGGGCACAACATCGATGTGCATCACCGGCCATGGTGGACGACAGAGCCGAATCTCATGGATAGCTTGCTAGGGGAGTAGCCAGGACTCGGAAAGAGAGGCAAAGGCGACGGTGCTCACCGGGGAGGCACATGTAGGCTCGTTGGGTGATCGGGAGTGCATCCCTCGACAGATCGAAGTGTTAGTTCACGACGACCGAAGGCGATGGATTCGTTCAGTCTAGATGATGTAGCTCCTCGAGTAGGTCCTCATAGTTGTTGTAGATGACTTAGACGGAGCTTTCAGACAAGGTTTCAGGCGTCCGGGAGCTTGGTGGACACGAGGGTGACGACGGCCAAGGCGGCGAGGACTCAACTCCTTGTAGGAAGGAAGAAAGCGGCATGGGGAAAAGGGATTATGGGCTAGGGTTCGTTCATGGAGCTCGGTGGGATCTTATCCATGTCGGGGCAATGGCAGATGGCCGATGCGTGGCCTTTGGCGGCATGGACGCCGCAGGCACGTCCAACGCGTCTCGGTAAACAGGAGATTGAAGAGGAGGGAGTGTTGGGTTGGGCTGCCACTGTAGCATTAGGCCTAAGTCCATCGTGCTATTTTTACATTTCTTTTCCTGTTTTTGTTTAGCTACTATTTTCCATTTAGTTTATATAGCAAATGAATTTTGATTTAGTTCAAACTCTACACACAATTCCATGTAATATTACAAAGCCATACACAAGTTTTCAGACAAATTTTAAAAGTACATAATTTTTGTTTGAATTCAACTCGGCCTACTTATCACTAGGGTCCGCAAAATAGTTGCTAGGGTTAAATTGGGGATCCATATGGGTTTGGTTTCACCATGACAAGTACCTAGGGAAAAATTGCAACATTACGAACATTTTAGTTTACAGTTTGAAGCAATAAATTATTTGACTTTATTTTAAAATTGAAACTAGCTTTGATTTTTATCAAGTGGCAATTTGGCTTAGTTAAACTTGATGACATGGCACCATTAGTGTGAGGTCACTGTAGCATAACACCGGGGGTGTTACAAAGCCACAAGTTGGATACTTTCAAGTATTTGGCTCAAAACTGTTACATTCTTGACAAGCATCATTGTTCAGAATTTGCTTCTAAATCTCATGAAGGTTCCCTACTCAGTTACAGATCAAACTCTCACACCTACCATGTCTACAATAACTTCACTCGAAAAGTTGGAGAGACAGTAGATGTGAAGTTTGATGAATCTAACGGCTCGCAACTAGAGCAATTTCCAATTGATGTAGGAGAGAAAGATCCTTCGAAAGCAATTCAAGACTTGTCTATTGGCAAGATCCATCCAATGGAGGTGAAGGAGAGCACTTCGTCCATTCAAGTGGAAGCCTCAACTTCACATCAAGGTAAACCACAAGTTGACATGGAGGCATCCACAAGTGGAACATGTCGAGATGAAGGAAATGAGGAAGTACAACAAAATGATCCACCACAACAACAATGAAGAAGAAGATGCTTCACCGCAACCCAAGTGAAAGCAGCCTCGAGTTAGGGCAAGAATTGACAAGCATCATCCCGTCGAACAAATTCTTCGCGACATCAAATCCAGGAGAATTACTTGCTCTAAATCTCGTTTAGCTAACTTCTAATTGTGAACATTACTCATTCATCCCTAGAATTGAGCCTATGAAGGTTGATGAATCCCTCGAAGACCCCAATTGGGTGAACGCTATGCACAAAGAGCTACACAACTTTGAGAGGAACCAAGTGTGTAGACTAGTTGAGAAGCCCAAAGATGAATAAAACGTCATCGGAACCAAATGGGTGTTTCGGAACAAACAAGATGAGGATGGATAAGTCACACATAACAAGGCTGATCTCGTTGTTCAAGGATACACTCAAGTCGAAGCTATGGACTATGGTGACACCTATGCCCCCATTGCTAGACTTGAGTGCGTCCGCATTTTACTTGCTTATGCCAATCACCATGATATCACCATATATCAAATGGACATTAAAACTGCTTTTCTAAATGGTGAAATTAAGGAGGAAGTTTATGTAAAACAACCTCCCAACTTTGTTAACCCCAAGAAATGAAACCATGTTTACAAACTTACAAAGCTCTCTATGGTCTCAAACAAGCCCTATAGGTTGGTATAAATGCTTGACAAAGTTTCTTCTTGAAAAAGGCTTTGAGATTGGTAAAACTAATTCAACCTTGTCTACTAAGAGAGTGAATGGTGAATTATTTGTGTGCCAAATATATGTTGATGATATTATCTTTGGTTCTACTAAACCTCTCTTTAGTGAAAAGTTTGGAAGTTTTATGTTGGAGAAGTATGAGATGTTTTTGATATGTGAACTCAAATTCTTCCTTGGTTTGCAAATCAATCAAACTAGGGATGGCACCTTTGTCTCACAAACAAAGTATACCAAGGACTTGTTCAAGAAGTTCAACATGCAAGAAAGCAAAGTTATGAAAACCCCCATGCCAACTTCTGGACATCTTGACTTGACAAAGGATGGCAAATTAACCCGTTGATCAAAAGGTTTACAGATCCATGATTGGTTCATTACTATATCTATGTGCCTCCTATCCTAACATTATGCTAAGTGTGTGCATGTGTGCACGATATCAAGTGGCACCAAAAGAGTGTCATCTTAAGGCCGTAAAGATGATTGTGAGATACTTGATACATACACCAAACTTTGGCATTTGGTATCCCACATGATCTTGTTACAAACTTGTTTGCTATTCCGATTCGTACTATATCGGAGACAAGGTTGATAGAAATCAACTTCGGGAACATGTCAATTCCTTGGTAGATCCCTCGTGTCTTGGTCTTCCAAGAAACAAAATTCAGTACCTCTATCCACCGTAGAACCGGAATACATCGCAACCGGATTATGTTGTGCACAATTCCTATGGGTGACACAAACTCTGAAAGATTATGGGATACATGTGAAACATGTGACGTTGCTATGTCACAACGAGAGTGCTATTAAGATTGCACACAATCCCATTCAACATTCTCGAACTAAGCATATTGAGCTTAGTCACCATTTCATTCGAGATCATGTTGCTAATGGTGACATTGACCTCAAGCATGTTTGTATCGACAAACAATTGGCACACATCTTCACTAAACCTCTTGATGAGAAAAATTTTTGTCACTTGAGAAGTGAGTTGAATGTCATTGATGCTTCCAACATGAACTAGACATTCACTTGGATGCACGAAAGGGCATGAGATTCTATGACTAATCCTTGATATTTCCCTTATGATGATCATTTCATATCTTGGATACATTGTTCCCTTGTATTGCATCTAACCATTGTGGGTATGTAACAGCCTGAGACCGACGCTCCAGTTGCCTCCCACTATTTACGTTGTCATCATGTGATTATGCGCATTGCATCTAACTATTGTAGGCCTATTGCATTTTATCATGGCATCATGTGCATTGCATTCGCATGTTTTCGTAAAACGTGCATCCCTTCGTAGTTGTTCCTTCTCCCATTGTTTTTGTTGACCGTTTCGAGATCAACCACACTTGCACGCACTCGCGACATCATTAAATAATTATTTTCTAAGTGGGAATAAAATGTTCTCGTAATGGAGTAAAGTTGGCGTACGGTCTTGTTATATTGTAGGTAGACCACTTGCCAAATTTTGTTGCACTCGGAGGTCGTTTGATAGCCCAACCGTTAAACTATAGCGGCATTACAGCCGATCAAATCACAAACGTTTTCGGTATTGCAAAACATGTGTCGGGCCACTCACTTCCTTCTCATCTCAGCCCTAGACCATCTACACAACCCACTACCCCCTCACTTAGACCCCTCCAACTGGAACCGTCGGGTCACGATCGAAGGGCTCCAAAACCCCCTAAACACGCCCTAAAGACTAGCCTTCCTATATATACACCTCCCCCTGCCAAAAATGGACAACACCCTAGTCCCTAACCCTTCCCCTACCCGGAGCCGACAGCTCCCCCACTTCCCTTGTTCCCCGTGCCGGTCGATCCCAGCCTCGCCACTTGGCGCCGCCGCTGCCGCGCCCTCCACCACTCCCACACTGCCACATCGCGCCCCTGTCTCCTCCCACCACTGCGGCCCACCGAAGCCCATCATGGGCCCGCGCAAGCCCGTATGTCACCGCTCGCAGCGCTCTGCCCCACTCGAGCTCACCCGAGGAGAGGAGCCCCTCGAGCAGCCCCGATCCAGATCTGCCGCCTCCACCTCACCACCCGCCGGAGCACGCCTCGTCGGAGATGAGTCCCCAGCCGCCCCTTTCCCTCCCTTGCTCTCCTTTGCTATCTAACTCCTCCCAACCTCTCTCTTTTTTTCTACAGGAGCCGCCATGAATGCCCGGATCTCGAGCTCGCCTCTGCCCCGACTTCGGCCAGATCTAGCGCCTGGAGGACCGATCCGCTCCATCCCTGCCTCAAGCAGCGCCGCCCTCACTAGTGAATGCACCAAGTCCGCCATCGTTGTCGCCCCATGCACCGCTATCGTATTCGCCCTCTGCCTCGCATGCGCGTGCGAGGGAGGCGCCTAAACTCTCGCTACCTCATACGCCTTCACGCCTGGGCCCCATCGCCCATCGAGCCGGCCCGTTGCCCCAGCTTACCTCCTCACACCGACTGGGCTAGGCCCATGGTGAGGACCTCTAGACCAGCCCTCCCCCTCTTTTGGCTATCTGCTGCCCGTAAGCGCATCATAGTATCCATCACATGACCCTGTTTAGCCCATTTTGCTCATATTCATCCTGATGCATGTGTGCTTTTGGGTTCTTATTCTGCTTCTTCTTCTTCTTCTTCGATCATAGGATGGGTTCCAAGTCGGGAACCTGGGATTAGCAGGGTGGATGTCGTTCTTCTTTTTCGTTTGATTTCATCCGTAGTCGGATCCTGCTCTTCTGTATGATGATTGATATGTATTGATGTATTCATGATGTAGCTTGTGGCGAGTGTAGGCCTTTATATGATATTGTTATCTATTCAGTACATGGTATGTTGTAATGATATCCACCTTGCTATGTGTCCAAAATGTGATTCTGCCCCAATCATGAATTCATCATGTGATTAGGATAGAATTGCATCTAGGCGTTACAGGTTGGTTTTAGAGCCTTACCAACTGCAGGAGCTTGCTTTATTGATCCAACCGTTGTCCATTCTAGAAAGTAACAGTTTTGTAAGTCTAGTTATATATCGGAGAGTAGGAATTATTTTTACTCCTTATCCCCTTCGTCGCTTTGGCGAGGATTTGTGACATGGGTTTTTTGATGCTACTACTCTTCCCACTCAATTTTTTTAGGATCACGCGGGTATTTTCGAATCGTTGTGATATCAATGTGACGGGAATTTTGTCTTGGTGCCTATGGTTGGACCTGGGGAGTTCACCTCCAAGGTGTTCTCGTCACAGTTGTTATCATTTCAGTTCCGGAATACCAGAGGACGCCGACTTCGAAAACGCTTCTATACTCTTTATGGTGAGAGTAGTTTCGCGCAACCCAATACTGGAGAGAGTGATCACATGTATTGCCACATATAGTATAGTTGTTGTTTTTCGAAGGTCTAAGGTACATGAGTTTTTGAGATTGTGGTTATGTGTTGAGGAGGCGGTACATTTGGAGGGTAGAATTCTGCTAGGAATCGTGTGATGATATTTTGCTCCTTGCACTTGTTATACCGGATTGCGTAACAAAACATTTCAGGAATTCCTAGGTGGGAATTCAATTAGTTATCTATGATATCTTTTCGACAAATGCATGATATGGGATTGGGGAAATCTCTATCATATGTATTTGTTTTTGGCTTGATTTTCAAACCAATCCTTTGTTTTGTTTTGAGTTGTGGTATTCGAGTTTCTTTGATGTCAAGTGTTGATTCATACCTTTTCTGAAGTGGTGTTCTCATATTTCTATGGGGGTGCTAATCCTTCTTGATCATCGAGATTTTCATGTCAATTCTTTTCCAACCGGTGCGCTTCTCTCCAAGATGATCCTATCATTTTCCCCATTTGCAAGATCAATTCTCAGTTTTCTCAACGGTTTCATCCGTCCCAAGTTACCTTTGTTTTCCGACCCTCCATCCCTTTTCTTCAAGGACTGGGATTTCTTAATCAAGTATCCATTTTATTGATGTGAAGTCTCTTCATTCTTTTCCTTCAAAGTTCATACCCGGTGATTCTGATGAAGATGCTAAGAAGCTTCAAGTTTATCATTCTTCGTTCTCTTTTCTTCTCTAGTGGACTAGTTCAAGCTTCGGTGTTGATCATATCTCTTCCTATTGTTTCACATGCTTTCCCATGTTGGATTTCTTATCCAAGCCTCTCTTGTTTATTCACCTCCCTCTGTTTCTTCTCCGGAGTGCTGAACATATCTCAAAAGATTCGTGTTTCCATTCTTAATCCGTTCAATCTATTTCGACGTTGTTACCTCATTTAAGGCATTTAAATCAACCGGTCCAATCTCTCTACAAAAATCATTTCAATGGTGTTTCTTTTGAGCGGGCCCTAAGCCACAGGTCTTCCCAGGATCTTACCTGACTCTTCTTTCTTTTCTGGAGTTATTCTCAAATTCCTTCAAAGTTTGACATAAGAATGAAATTTCAGCAGTTAGATGCCTCCTCCAAGATCATTTTCAAATTATTTTTGTCCTTGGCTCCCCCTTCTCTATTTTCATTATTCCGGTGTGTCTCAACAATGTTGGTGGTGTTGCTAGTCTTCATTCTCAGCGTTCAAGACCGAAGAAGGGTTTCTCTTAAATCTTGCTACGTTCTCTTGAAGATTCATGGTTCTACCTTCATGACATCCTCACAATTGTTCTCGATTGTGATAATTCTTTTCATACCCATCCGAAGCTTTTCATGATTAGTTTTGTTTTGATTCTCCAGAGGCCAACATTTTAGAATATTTATCTATTCGCAGCGTTCAGCTCTTGTTCACCAGTTCTCCTAAATTCTTGTTTCTTCATTCATCTCCAAATTCTTACCAGTGCATCATTCAAGTATTCTCTAGCCAGCTTGTCATCTCTTCGCTCTCTTGTATCCAAATTCCCTTGAGTATCTTCATCCGTTTCTAATTCATAAGGTGTCCCCTTCTCTTTTCTTTGTTCATTTTCATTTCTTATGGTGGTTCATTCAAGATTCCTCTTCCTTTGTTATCATTTCAATCCCTTCGTTGTATCCAAAAATCCTACTGGTAGTTCATTGAAGAGTTTCTCAAGTTTGCGCTATATCCCCCTTAATCTTTTCAATTAGAATAAGTAGTATGTCAAATCCATTGGTTGCCGTCAATTTAATTTGATAAAGGATAGGCATAACATAATTCTTATTCTCGGTTCATCGAGGTGAATTAATTCCTTCTTTGGAGTTGTTCATGAGGAATGAATTCCTGATTCCAAGTGATTTCATTTTTCTTTTTTGGAGTTCTTCCAAGAGGTTCTTCATGGTTGTTCATTAAGGATTTCATTTGTTCTTGAAGTGTTCTTCAAGATTCTTGTTAGAGGATCTCAAGTGTTCTTTATCTTGCATTTTGAATTGCAATTTGTTTTCAATTCTTTTTGTGGTGGTGTTTCTCATCTTTTAATTCCTCTCAAGCAATCAATTGTTTCCGTTAGTGGTAGGATTTAAACTCGAAGTTTTGAGATGTTTCCATAAGCCCATGGGAATCAAATCTTTTTGTTGTTGATTATCCAACAACTCCGTTCAACCCTTCTTCTTAAGTATGCTCTTTTAATTTTAATTTTAATTGGGAGAGTTGTCATTTTTCTTCTTCGTTCTTTTATCTCCAATGATCTAGCTTATATTCTTTCATTCCGGAGGCACTGTGATGTTGCTCTTTTCGTCCCATCATCTCGTTTTGTTAAGATCATGTTCTTTTCCCTGCTTATCCATTTAGCAAGAGTGTTGTGTCCTCTATTCAAGTTCTTTTCATATTATCAAGTCTTGCCTCTCTTTTCAACCAGAGTGGTTTTGAATTCATGCTTCTTCCTCGTGCCATTCATCATCTCTTCGGAACCTTCCAAGGTTCTTTGGTTTCACTCGGTCATCAAAGAAGAAACTTTGTATTACCTCTTCCTATTCCTTCCTCTTCTCATTGCTAGATCTCGAGGTGAGATCTCTCGTAAGTGGGGGAGAGTTGTAATAGCCCAAGACCGACGCTCTAGATAACTCCCGCTATTTTTGTTGCCGCCTTGTCATTATCTGGCTTGTTGCACTTTATCATGGCATCATGCGCATTGCATCCGCATGCTTTCGTAAAACTTGCATCCGTTCGTAGTTGCCGCTTCTCCCATTACTTTCATTGATTGTTCCGAGATCAACCACACTTGCACATGCCCACGGCATTGTTAAATAATTATTTTCTAAGTGGGAATAAAATATTCTTGGAATGGGGTGAAAGTTGGCGTGCAGTCTTGTTATTTGTAGGTAGACCGCCTATCAAATTTCGTCGCATTCAGAGGTTGTTTGATAGCCCAACCATTAAACTACGCGACATTATAGTCGGTCAAATCACAGACGTTTACGGTATTGCAAAACATGTGTTGGGCCGCTCACTTCCCTCTCATCTCAGCCCCTAGCCCATCTACATAGCCCACTACCAACAATGGACAACACCCTAGTCCTAACCCTTACACTACCTGCAGCCAATAGCTCCGCCGCTTCTCTCATTCCCTGTGTCGGTTGAGCCCATCCCTCCCACTTGGCACCGTTGCAGACGCCGCCCTCCACCACTCCCTCGCTGCCACGTCATGCCCCTGCCTCCTCCCACCATCGCGGCCCGCTAAAGCCCATTGTGTGCCCGCGCAAGCCCATGCACCACCACCTGTAGTGCCCTGCCCTGCTCGAGCTCACCCGAGGAGAGGAGCCCCTCGAGCAACCCTGATCCAGAGCCGCCCCTCCACCTCGCCACCCACCGACGACCAGGGCCGCCGGAGTACGCCTTGCCGGAGATGAGTCCCCGGCCGCCCCTTTCCCTCCCTTGCTCTCCTTCGCTTTCTAACTCCTGCTGGACTCTCTCTTCTCCCATCTATAGGACCCGCCATGAACGCCTGCAGCTCGAGCTCACCTCCGTCGTGTCTTCGGCCAGATCTGACGCCCAGAGGCCCAATCCGCTCCATCTCCGCCTCGAGCCGCGCCGCCCTTGTCGGGGAACGCGCCAAGTCCGCCGTAGTTTCGTCCCATGCGCCACCGTCTTGTTCGTCCTCTGCCTTGCGTGCACATGCTAGCGAGGCACCCAAACCCTCGATGGCTTGTACGCCCTCACACCTGGGCCCCATCGCCTATCGAGTCGGCCCGCTGTCTCGGCCTTCCTCCTCACATCGACCGGGCTAGGCCCATGGTGAGGACCTCCAGACCAGCCCCCCTCTTTTGGCTATTTGCTACCCGTAAGCGCATCATGGTATCTAGCGCCTAACCCTATTTAGCCCATTTTGCTCAGAGTTTGCCCAATGCATGTTTGCTTTGGAGTTCTTGTTCTGCTTCTTCTTCTTCATCAATCATAGGTTGGGTTCCGGGTCGGGAGCCTGGGATTAGGATGGTGGATGTTGTTCTTGTTTTTCCTTTGATTTCATCCATAATTGGATCCTGCTCTTCTGCATGATGATTGCTTGTATTGATGTATTCGGTACATGGTATGTGTTGTAATGATATCCACCTAGCTTTGTGGCGAGTGTAAGCCTTTATCTGGTATTCTCATCTATTCGGTACATGGTATGTTGTAATGATATCCACCTAGCTTTGTGGCGAGTGTAAGCCTTTATCTGGTATTCTCATCTATTCGATACATGGTATGTTGTAATGATATCCACCTTGCTATGCGTCCGAAATGCGATTATGCCCCAATCATGAACTCATCATGTGATCAGGGTAGAACTGCATCTTGGGCGTTACAAGGTACTTGGATGAACATCACTTCACAAGCTTGCTTTCAAACTCCGGTGTTAAGCAAGCAAAGTTGAAGCAAGTATCTATACCTTTGGTGTGCCCAAGGGACAAGGCCACACAAATATATCCTTTGTGAATATATGACTCTAGGCTTCACTCTTGTCAAATTGGATACATATGTTGTTCCTTGCAAACTAACCCTTGTAGGAAGATGAACTACAAACGAGGATTTCTCTCAACTTCACTCCATGAGCTTCCACAACAAGTTCGAGTACATGATGAACATCAACACCAAAACTCAATGTAAGTGCTCACATCTTAGAGAAGCTTTGCTCAAAGACATGAGCCAAAGCACTACAACAAGATGTGAATACATTGACATGATTTGATGAAAAATGGTAACCCCATTCTGAGCTTAATGATGAGTATGACCTATGATCAAGTGATCTCACTTGACTCGTAAGTCAATATACTCTAACATAGGTGACCTAGTCGCCGACCCCCTTTCTAGATGAAGTTAATGATAACCCACAAGTATAGGGCATCAGTTGTAGACTCTTTCGATAAGTAAGAGTGTTGAACCCAACGAGGAGCTAAAGTTAGAAAAAATATTCCCTCAAGTTCTATCGACCACCAATACAACTCTACGCACGCTTAACGTTCGCTTTACCTAGAACAAGTATGAAACTAGAAGTACTTTGTAGGTGTGATAGGATAGGTTTGCAAGATAATAAAGAGCACGTAAATAAAGGTAGGGGCTGTTTAGATAAAGAAACAACTAAGTTAGTTTTAGTAGAGAGCTTTTGGCCACACAAGAAAGTTATTTGTCCCTAGGCAATCGATAACTAGACCGGTAATCATTATTGCAATTTTATATGAGGGAGAGGCATAAGCTAACATACTTTCTCTCCTTGGATCATAAGCACTTATGATTGGAACTCTATCAAACATCCGTAACTACTAAATATCATTCAGGTAAAACCAAAACATAGCATTATAAGGTATCAAGTCCTCTTTATTCCCATACGCAAACAACCTACTTACTCGGGTTTGTGCTTCTGTCACTCACGCCATCCACCAGAGTCAAATCATGAACATATTGCAAACCCTACAGTGGGTATCCCTCACGCTTGCGTGACACGGAGAGCACCATAGGACAGCACCAATAATAAAACATACAACTCAAACCAATCATGATCATCAATTAACCCATATGACAAAATGGATCTACTCAAACATCATAGGATAGCCATACATCATTGCGAAATAATATATAGCATTAAGCACCATGTTTAAGTAGAGATTACAGCGGGGAGAAGAGGTGTTACACTGCTGCATAGAGGGGGAGAGAGTTGGTGATGACGGGGGCGAAGTTGTTGGTGTATATCACCGTCACGACGATGGCCCCGGCGGCATTCCCGCGCCACCGGGAGAGAGGGGGAGAGATCCCCCAACTTCTTATTCCTTGACCTTCCCCCTAGATGGGAGAAGGGATTCCCTCTGGTCCTAGGCCTCCATGGCGGCGGAGGGGCGGGAGCCCCTCCAAGATTGGATCTCTCTCTCTATTTCCTTCTATTTCTGCGCTCCCTGATTCTCGTCTTTCACTGTTTCTTAAATTCCCAGAGATCCATAACTCCTATTGCCTGAAATTTTAACATGATTTTTATCCGGATATTAGCTTTCTTGCGCCAGAAGAAGGGCACCAACCACCTTACGGGGTGACCACAAGGGCCCAGGGTGCGCCCCCTGCCTTGGGGCCCCCCTCGGCCATCGTCTCGCGTTGATTCCACTTCCCCAAATTCACATATATTCCAAACAAAATCTCTATAAGTTTTTATCGCGTTTGGAAACCGTTTGATATGGATTCTCTATAAAACAAAAAACATGCAACAAATAGGAACTGGCACTGGGCACCGGATCAATATGTTAGTCCAAGTAAACCATATAAATTGTTGCCAAAAGTATGTAAAAGTTGTAGAATATTGGCATGGAACAATCAAAAATTATAGATATGACGGAGACATATCAGTTCTCTAGATGCTACCTTAGTTTGCTTTCTTCTTGCTAGTGTTTTCCCCTTTCAAAAAAAACTTCATCCAAATCTTATATTTTTTTTCTTTAGTAAGTTTCTAGTCAACTCATAGCATATCTTAGTTGAACACCATGAAAATCCTTGTGAGATCACTGTTGCAAGTCAGCTGAGTTGACAAAATTTTCTCTCTGTGATGAACTATGTCTCTCTGACCTAAAACCCTGCATCAAAGTGCATCTAAACTCTACACACAGTTCATCGGTGCAACCGAAAAGGACAAACTCGGACCAGCCAATGTGCACTATTTATGATCTTCCCACCTTGAAGTCACCGATCGAAACCAGTCGAAGCCACTGATTTTACTGCTGAAAGAATCTTTTGCCAAATTATTTGTTTATCTTTTTTCTGCCAGCTTCACTGAATGATTCTTTCCCTCTGAATGCATCTCAAATCATATCATGCCTAGGTGCGCCTCTTGTCGGTGCAACACACCCTGGGTCCGTTGCCTAGACTGTGCACATGCCTAAGGGCAAGTTTGCAGCACCCAAGATCATACCAAGCACTAAGGATCAGTCCTTTGAAGAATCAAAGTGCAGATCAAGAAGACCAGGTCGAGCCAGACTAGCAAGATATCACTAAGGGAAAAACCTCCCTTGCCGGGCAGGCGAGCCTGCCGAGGTCAGGGTTACTCCAGAAGCAAGCCTCCAGATGGTCCCGGCAGGCCTGCCGAGGCTTGCGGAGGCGAACTGCTCCACCGCACCACCTCACAGTGACGCAAGTAATCAATCGGTGCGGTGTCAAGCCCCCAAGTGACTAAGTGGCTGCTCCCTGCTACATGGCAGCCACTTTCTACGAAAAACACCTCCAAATGACACCCGTCCTGGGACGTGTCAAGCAAGCAGGCACGAAGCTGGCAAAATAGCACGGCAAGGCTTGCCAGGCACATTGTGATGTGACAAGGAGCGATGCATTTAATGCGCTCTGTTCACTTGTAGAGTTAGGTATGATAGCACTCTTTCTATCTAATCAGTGTGTAAAAGACTGATTTGCCACTGTGGTGACCCCATTATCTATAAAAGGAGGCCCATGGAAACCGTAGAGAGGATTCGGACCCTCGCATATTCATACGCACATAGCTATACTATTGCCTCGAGGCAACCCTGTCGGGCAAGAGCGTTGCGTCCTCCACCATTATCAGCCATCAATCCACCAAAGCAAGAGTAGGGTTTTACGCATCACAGCGGCCCGAACCTGGGTAAAACTACCTGTGTGATCTCTGTCGTGCTGTGTTACGCTTCTCCACTCTTTGTACAACGTGCCCATCCCCCCACCGAACCAAAATGGGCTCATGGCCCCATAGGTGGCCGTGGTTTCCCACAACATCTTTGGCACGCCAAGTAGGGGGATTCATTTGCGTGAACCTGAGACCCTAAGTAGCGCGTCACCTTCATCATCATTTTCATCATCAATGGCTCCATTGACTATGGCACCCACGAAGAAGCCCGGTGCCACAGCTCACCCGTACACCTCGAAGGCCCCGCTGCCCATGACCGCCGACGTCGCGGGGACTACGGGGACGCATGGAGGTGTGGACACTGTGGGGGACGTGGTCGACGCAGGCGGCATTGTTACGCCTGCCCCGCGGCCAGAGCAGGAGCAAGAGTGTCATGGGAAACCACGACCACCTATGGGACCAAGAGTCCCTTTTTGGTTTGGCAGGGGGATGGCACGTTGCACAAAGAGCAGAGGAGCGTGGTACAGCACGCCAGAGATCACGCGGGCAATCTTTACCCAGGTTCGGGCCGCCGTGAGGCGTAAAACCCTACTCCTGCTTTGGTGGATTGATGGTGGAAAAAAGGTGGTGAGCGCAACACATTTGCCCGGCAGGGTTGCCTCGGGGCGAAAATGGCTAGGCGCGTATGAGTGTGTGAGGGTGTGGGTTAGCCACCCAACTGTCCAACCCTTTCTACGGTCGCCATGGGCCTCCTTTTATTGATCAAAGGGTCACCACAGTGGCGAATCAGTCATTATGCACTAATTAGATAGCAAACAATGCTACCTAACTCTGCACGAAGAAGCCCGGTGCCACAGCTCACCCGTACACCTCGAAGGCCTCGCTGCCCATGACCGCCGACGTCGTGGGGACTACGGGGACGCATGGAGGTGTGGACACTGTGGGGGATGTGGTCGACGCAGGCGGCATTGTTACGCCTGCCCCGCGGCCAGAGCAGGAGCAAGAGTGTCGTGGGAAACCACGACCACCTATGGGACCAAGAGTCCCTTTTTGGTTTGGGAGGGGGATGGCACGTTGCACAAAGAGCAGAGGAGCGTGGTACAGCATGCCAGAGATCACGCGGGCAATCTTTACCCAGGTTCGGGCCGCCGTCAGGCGTAAAACCCTACTCCTGCTTTGGTGGATTGATGGTGGAAAAAAGGTGGTGAGCGCAACACATTTGCCCGGCAGGGTTGCCTCGGGGCGAAAATGGCTAGGCGCGTATGAGTATGTGAGGGTGTGGGTTAGCCACCCAACTGTCCAACCCTTTCTACGGTCGCCATGGGCCTCCTTTTATTGATCAAAGGGTCACCACAGTGGCGAATCAGTCATTATGCACTAATTAGATAGCAAACAATGCTACCTAACTCTGCACGCTGACAGAGCGCATTAAATGCGCCACTCAACATCACATCACAACTCGGCCGACAGGCCCTGCCGAGCTATTTTTCCAGCTTCGCGCTAGCTTGCTTGACACGTCATAGGACTGGTTTTGCTTGGAGGTATTTTCTGTAGGATGTGCCTATCATGTGGCGAATAGCAGCCACTTAGTCACCTTGGAGCTTGACACCGCGCTGATCATCGATGTGCGTCGTGATGAGGTAGTGTGGTGGAGTGGTTCGTCCCCGCTAGCCTCGGCAGGCCTGCTAGGATGATCTGGAAGCTTGCTTCCGGGGCAGACAAAACCTTGCTGGGCTCGCCTGCCCGGCAAGGGAGGCTCTCTTTTTTAGCAATAACTTGCTCTTCTGGTACTTCTTGATCTGTACTTGCATCCTTTGAAGGACTAGTCCCTTGTGCTTTAGTCTAATCTTGATGTCGCGATCTTGTTCCCATGCCCGTAGGCTTCACCGTTGGTGCACGAGTCAGGGGAAAATACACACCCTTGTTTGTGTTCCCCGATATAAGCCCCCGGGCCTGAGCCATACCTGTCGCGCGGCACGTTAGGTTAGGCCCCAAACAGTGCATGAACACGTGGCAGGAGAAGGCTGCGCACGGTGGTTCGTCATGATGACCGGTCAATCCAGCGTCCACTTCGCGTAGTTACTACAAGTCGTGGGGTCATGGGACTATTGCAGTTAATGTAAAATGGTAACTTCCAGAAGAATCGCGCCCCCACTCCACACCATTTCCCCTTAAGATAGGAAAACGAGGAGCGGCACAGTTCACTTATCGCCTGTCCTGCCCTCCAACCATCTTCCTCCGCAAGCCAAACAACTTCCCCTTCCTTTCTGTCCCTCCCCCGCCACCATTCCCCCACATGGTTCCTTCCCCCATTCGCACCGGCATTCGCGGGAATAGGGAAGAAAACTGAAGCAAAAGGGAAGCAGACGGCCATGGCGAAGGAGCTGGTCGCCGAGGGAAGCAAGAGGGCAACGGAGCTGGACAAGAAGTGGAGGGGCGATGTTGTCTTCTTTCCGTCGAATCTGGATTGCCCGATTCTGCATGCTAGGTATGGGTACCTGTGGGGGAGGGAAATCCCGAAAGGGCATGGCGCGCCCAAAGTTTTGGCGGAGGGGGAAGAGGATCCGCAAAATTCATACCGATTCTTCCGCGGATATTTCATCTGCGGCCTCTGCTCCCGTTTTTCCGATTTCTTTGATGCGATGATGACAATTTGTGGTTTCCATCTTCTCGACTTCACGCCGAATGCAATGGTGGCCATGGCCATCTTTTCTCATTTGTGCGAGAATTTCATTGGAGTTACCCCCAACATTGATCTCTTCAGGCATTACTTTGTCCCGTTAGTGGAGAACAAAACTCATCACTCCCGGAACATCAGCTGGATACCACGAGTGGAAACAAAGTCCCAAGATTATATCCCTGGTCTGCAGCGCGAGAGGTGGGACGAGTGGAGAGGAGACTGGTGCTGGATTCAGGATGAGAAAGACCCAGAGTTCTACGAAGCACGGATAGTGTCTGTCGAGCGCAGTAAGGAATGGAGCGCCTTCGGCCTCAGCAACGTTAGGCTTTGCCCGGCAATTAATAGGATCACCCGCCTGGAGGCTTCTGATGCGGCTTGAACTACATTGGTATTTCCCCAAAGGGGAAGGGATGATGAAGCACAACTACGTTAGGTCTTTCCCTCAGTGACGAGACCAAGGTTATAGAACCAGTAGGAGAACCACACAACACCACGTAAATAGCTCCTACACACAAAGAACAAATACTTGCAACCCGACGTAAGAGAGGGGTTGTCATCCCTTAAGGGTAAAAAGATAGGTAAAATTGTAGTAGATTGGATAAATAGATCTCATGGGAATGCGAGATAAAATAAATAAATAAAAATTGCAGCAAGGTATTTTTGTATGTTTGGATTAATATATCTGGAAATAAAAGCAAATAAAAATAGACCGTGAAGGCAAATATAATAAAGAAGAGACCCGGGAGCCATAGATTTCACTAGTGGCTTCTCTTGAGAAAAATATCATACAGTGGGTAAACAAATAACTGTTGGGCAATTGATAGAACTTCAAATAATCATGACGATATCCAGGTAATGATCATTATATAGGCATCACGTCCAAGATTAGTAGACCGACTCCTGTCTGCATCTACTACTATTACTCCACACATCGACCACTATCCAGCATGCATCTAGTGTATTAAGTTCATGGAGAAATGGAGTAATGCAATAAGAATGATGACATGATGTAGACAAGATCTATTTATGTAGAAATAGACCCCATCTTGCTATCCTTAATAGCAATGATACATATGTGTCGGTTCCCCTTCTGTCACTGGGATCAAGCACCGTAAGATCGAACCCCTCACAAAGAACCTCTTCCCATGGCAACAAAATCGATCTAGTCGGCCTAACTAAACCAAAGATTCGAAGAAGGAACACGATGCTATAAGTAATCATGCATATAAGAGATCAAAAGGCTCAAATAACTTTCATGGATAAAAACACAGATCTGACCATAAACTCAAAGTACATCGGAACCCAACAAACACACTGCAAAAAGAGTTACATCAAACAGATCTCTAAGAGACCGTTGTATTGATAATCAAGAGAGAGAGAGAGAGGGAGAGAGAGAGAGGAAGCCATCTAGCTACTAACTACGGACCCATAGGTCTACAATAAACCACTCACGCATCATCGGAGAGGCACCAATGAGGATGATGAACCCCTCTGTGATGGTGTCTAATGACCCAAAAGTATAGGGGATCAATTGTAGATCTTTTCGATAAGTAAGAGTGTCAAACCCAACGAGGAGCAGATGGAAATGACAAGTGGTTTTCAGCAAGGTAATGTCTGCAAGTGCTGAAATTGTAAGTAACAAAGTAGTTTGATAGCAAGGTAATTTGTAACGAGCAAGTAACGATAGTAGTAACAAAAGTACAACAAGGTATCCCAATCCTTTTGAGGCAAAGGACAAGCCAAAATGCTCTCTTATGATAAGCAAAGCGTTCTTGAGGGTACACGGGATTTTCATCTAGTCATGTTCATCATGTTGGTTTAATTCGTGTTCGGTACTTTGATAATTTGATATGTGGGTGGAGCGGTGCTTAGGTGCTGTTCTTACTTGAAAAAACCTCCTACTTATAATTAACCCTCCCGCAAGCATTTGCAACTATGAGAAAAGAATTAAGAATAAATTCTAACCATAGCATTAAACTTTTGGATCCAATTGGTCCCTTATGGAATAGCACATAAACTGGGGTTTAAGCTTCTGTCACTCTCGCAACCCATCATCTAATTGCTACTCCACAATGCATTCCCTTAGGCCCAAATATGGTGAAGTGTCATGTAGTCGACGTTCACATGACACCACTAAGGGAATCACAACATACATACTATCAAAATATCGAACACATATCAAATTCACATGATTACTTGCAACATGATTTCTCCCGTGACCTCAGGAACAAAAGTAAGTACTCACAAATGATAAACATGCTCATGATCAGAGGGTATTAAATAGCATATTGGATCTGAACATATAATCTTCCACCAAATAAACCATATAGTAATCAACTACAAGATGTAATCAACACTACTAGTCACCCACAAGCACCAATCTATAGTTCCAGTAACAAGATTGAACACAAGAGATGGACTAGGGTTTGAGATGAGATGGTGCTGTTGAAGATGTTGATGTAGATTGCCCTCCCCAAGATGGGAGAGTTGTTGGTGATGATGCTGACGATGATTTTCCCCTCTGGGAGGGAAGTTCCCCTGGCGGAATTGCTTCGCCGGAGGGCAAAAGTGCTCCTGCCCAAGCTCCGCCTCAATACGGCGGCGCTCCATCATGAAAGTCCTCTCCTAATTTTTTCTAGGTCAAAATGACTTATATACCAGAAGATGGGCACCGGAGGTGGGCCTGGGTGAGCACAACCCACCATGGCACGCCCGGGCTCCCTGGCGCACCGAGGTGGGTTATGCCCACCTGGTGGGCCCCCTCAGGTAGTTATTTGCTCCAATATTCTTCATAAATTTGATAAAAAATCTCCGTGAAGTTTCAGCTTGTTTGGAGTTGTGCAGAATAGGTGGCGTGATGTAGCTTTTCCAGGTCCAGATTACCAGCTGCCGGAATTCTCCCTCTTTGTGTATACCATGCATATTATGAGAGAAAAGGCATTAGAATTACTTCAAAATGCATTATTATGGATAAAAACATCATAAACAACAGTAAGAAAACATGATGCAAAATGGACATATCAACTCCCCCCAAGCTTAGACCTCGCTTGTCATCAAGCGAAAACCGAAATCGAAAAACATGTCCACATGCTTAGAGAGAGAGAGGTGTCGATAAAAACAAAATACAGACATAGAAGCATCATGTTCATTATTATAATAGCAACAAACTTAAACATAAAACTTTTATCATAGAACTTTTATCATAGCCTTCTCATGAATAAGTGACAATTCATCACCCTATTGAACTATAAAGCAAAAACTCTATTAGAAACCAACAAACTATGTTCTCAGTCAACTTTGCAACTACAATTCATCATCTTTTCAGGAAGGGTCATGTATCAGAGCCTTTAGGCAAGTCCACATACTCAACCATCATATAGTCTTCTATGATTGCTAACACTCACCACGTACAAATGAGCAAAACATTTCAACTGGACACATAGAAACATAGGGGCTTATAGTTTTTCCTCCCAATGTATTCACCTCAAGGGTGATGTCAACAATAATAACTCATGCTATCTATATTCAACGGGACATATGTGCCTAGATCTTTCCTCACCACATGATGCTTGCCAAAGGAGAAAAATAAAAAGGAATAGAAGGAAAACTTTGACTATGTGCATAAAAGTAAATACATAAAAGTGAATGATAGACCCTTCGCAGAGGGAAGTAGAGGTTGCCATGCGCTTATTTGTTTGTATTCTCAATCCCTTTGTGCAAAAGAATGTCACGTTGCATTGACCCTTGTGATAGCGATCTTTATTATGCAGTGTGTCGCTTTTATTCTTCACCATCACAAGTTCGTGCAATGCTCAATTTTCTCTTACACTAAATAATCTCACACTTTTAGAATCAATTGTTATTGCCTTTTTGCACCGATGGCAACTTACTTGAGGGATATTACTCAATCCCTAGGTAGGTACGGTGGACACTTTGAAAATAAGATTTGGGTTTAAGGGTTTTTGGATGCACAAGTAGTATCTCTACTTAGTGTGGAATTTTTGGCTAGCAAAGATAGGGGGCAAGCACCACATGTTAAAGGATCCATGACAATATGACTTCTACGTGAATATAAACAAACATAAACCATTAAGATGTCTTCCTTGTCCAACGTCAACAATTTTGGCATATAATATTTTGATGAGGCCTCACAATCACAAAATATTTCTAGGATAGTATATTTTTATGCGAATCTTCTCTTCCCTTACTAATTCTTTCATGAGTTGCATGATTGACTAATGCTATTTTTGGCAATCTCTAATAAAATCTCTACTTATACTTTTCCTTATGTGGTGTCATCACCTACCATAAGATTAGTATATGATCTTTTTCATTTATTTCCTTTCTTTTATGTATTTCCTTTCTCTTTTACTTTTATTTGCAACACGAAAGTAAAGAAAGCAAAAACTCAAACTAAACTTTATTATATATCTCGCACACGATTACAAGGATAGATCACTAAGCAAACTCTCAGAAAGAAAGGATCAAACTAAAGTTTTATTCATCTAAAGCAAAATATCAAACTAAAATAAGTAAAGGCAAAAAGATAGTGGGATGATACGATATCGGGGCACCTTCCCCAAGCTTGGCGGAAACCAAGGGGAGTGACCATACCAGATACTCAATTCTCTTTTGGTGGTGAAGAAGAAGGTGGTGGTGAAGAGATCTTATCCTCGGATTTCCATGGCAGTGGTCCACCATCATATGAGGAGGAGTGAGTCTCACGGGTCCTGCAATTAGTAGCCAAACTCATACCTTTAAACCTCGCCTCATATTCAAAGACTTGGTTTTGGAGATCATAGATCTGGCTTTGGAGGAAGTTGATTTGCTCGTTGAGGGTGAAGACGATGTCCTTCATGGGCTTGCCATCCACCTTGAGATCATGGGAGAGGTCTGTGATCATGAGGTAATTGGCGTTGAGTCCACGCTCCACCATCCCCTTGCACCGGAAGACATCTTGTTCCATAGATTCAAGTCTAGCCTCCACGGGTCCCGTCCCCATGGGACATGGCACATCGCAAAGGTGAAGCACCCCCTCATGCATCTGGATGACCTGAGGGTGTTGCACCACCTCCCACAGATATGGGTTGATGACGTTCTTGAAGAACATGTCCTTGGAGGAGGTTGAAGCAGCCATGGTAGATGGGATCTGATAGAAAACAACAAGGAAAAGAGAACGGAGGATTCTTCTATGATATGGTGGTTAACAGGTTCGAGAATAATATATAGATTTTTTATCTTGGGAAACAAGCAAACGGAGTCCGGAAGGTGTCCCGGGTGGGCACAACCCACCTGGGCGCCTGGCGCGCCCTGGTGTCTTGTGCCCACCAGCGTATGCTTCCCGATAGTTTCTTCTTTTCCTATTTTTCTAAATATTCCAAAACTGACAAGAAATGCTTTTGCGGATTTTTCGGGGTCCGTTTACTTACCGTATCACGTACCTCCTTATTTACACGATTCTGGAGTGTTCCGAAAGGACTCTTTTATGTGTTCTTCCGGTGTCATAGTTTGGATAATATTACTTTCAACGTTAATGGGCGTACCTGAGATATAATGTTTTATTCGTTGCCCATTGACAACCTTCAGGTTAGTACCTTCGGCATTATTTATTTTGATGGCTCCAGATCGATAAACCTCCTCGATAACTTAGGGGCCTTCCCATTTTGAGAGGAGTTTTCCCGCAAAGAATCTGAAACGAGAGAACATATTTTCCAACTTTAAACCGACAGATTCTTTTGTCATGCCATGTTTTAACTTTTTCTTTGAATAATTTTGCATTTTCATAAGCTTCAATTCTCCATTCGTCTAACGAGCTAATATCTTATAACCTCTTTTCACCAGTAAGTTTCAAATCATAGTTAAGTTCTTTGATAGCCCAATATGCTTTATGTTCTAACTCAAGAGGCAAATGACAAGCTTTTCCATAAACCATTTTATAAGGAGACATACCCATATGATTAAGCGCAAAGTGCATCATCTAAATTCTTACACCAATTCTTTCAAGACCTATCAACAGTCTTTTGCAAAATTAATTTTATTTCTCTATTGCTAAGTTCAACTTGACCACTAGACTGAGGATGATAAGGTGATGCAAGTCTATGGTTAACATCATACTTGGCAAGCATTTTCTGGAAAGCACCATGAATAAAGTGTGAACCACCATCAGTCATTAAATATCTAGGGACTCCAAACCTTGGGAAAATAACTTCCTTGAGAATGTTGATAGAGGTGTTGTGATCAACACTACTGGTTTGAATAGCTTCTACCCATTCAGTAACATAATCAACAACAACCAAAATATGTGTATACCCGTTAGAGGAAGGAAAAGGTCCCATGTAATCAAATCCCCAAACATCAAATGGTTCAACAGCAAGTGAATAATTCACAGGCATTTCTTGACGCTTACCTATATTACCTATTCTTTGACATTCATCACAAGATAAGATGAACTTACGGGCATCCTTGAAGAGACTAGGCCAATAAAATCCAGATTGCAATACCTTGTGAGCGGTTCTATTTCCAGCATGATGCCTTCCATAAGCTTAGGAATGACATTTACATGTGATTTTTCCATGTTCATGCTCAGGTACACAACGTCTAATAATACCATCTACTCCTTTATAAAGATGTGGGTCATCCCAAAAGTAATGTCTTAAATCACAGAAGAATTTTTTTCTTTTGTTGATATGTAAAGCTAGGTGGTAAATATTTAGCAACAATGCAATTGGCATAGTCAGCATCCCAAGGAGTATTATGAGCAACATTTATTGCAGCTAACTGCTCATCAGGAAAACTATCATCAATAGGTAGTGGGTCATCAGGCACATTTTCAAGCCTAGACAAATTATCAGCTACGGGGTTCTTAGCTCCTTTTCTATCAATGATATGTAAATCAAATTCTTGTAACAAGAGAACTCATCGAATAAGTCTAGGTTTAGCATCTTTCTATTCCATAAGATATTTAATAGCAGCATGATTAGTGTGAACAATTACTATGGAATCAACAATATAAGGTCTAAATTTATCACAAGCAAACACCACTGCTAAGAATTCCTGTTCAGTAGTAGCATAGTTTCGTTGACCACTGACTAGAGTTTTACTAGCCTAACGAATAACATTTAGTTTCTTATGAACTCTTTGTCCTAGTATAGCACCAACAACATAATCACTAGCATCACACATAATTTCAAAAGGCAAGTTCCAATCAGGTGGTTGAATAATATGTGCAGAAATTAAGGCTTTCTTGAGTGTTTCAAAGGCTTCTAAACAATCATCATCAAAAACAAAAGGAATATCCTTTTGCAAAAGATGTGTAAGAGGCCTAGAAATTTTGTAAAAGTCTTCGAAAAATCTCCTATAGAAACCAGCATGACCTAAGAAACTACAAATACCTTTTATATCTTTAGGACATGGCATTTTCTCAATTGCATCAGCCTTTGCTTTGTCCACATCCATACCTCTTTCAGAAATTTTATGACCCAAGACTGTCGGATCACTGGTTCCGGAAAAACCCTTAAGGTTCGAACATTGGGGTGCGTGCGAAGATCTCCCCCCTATCAATCCACGTCCTAACTTAGCCTAGATCTCACGAACTGACTCGATGAACTCACAACACAAAGGACACAAAATTTATACTTGTTCGGGCCACCGTTGTGGTGTAATACCCTACTCCAGTGTGGTGGTGGATTGCCTCTTGGGCTGAGGACGAACAGTACAAGGGGAAGAACAGCCTCCTGAGGTTGAGGTGTTCTTGTGCTTGGTGTACTTGTGTGGTTGAGGATGAACTTGATGATCTCTCCAACCTATGGTGGTGGCTAGTTCTATTTATAGAGGCCCTGGTCCTCTCCCCAAATATTGAGCGGGAAGGGAGCCAACAACGGCCAATTTGAAAGGGGACAACTAGTACAAGCTATCCTGACCAAAGGTGGTCTTCGCCTGCCAAAGGTTCTGGTAGTGACGCCATCCTGGGCTCCATGGTGACCTCCACCTTGCCGTCCTTCTGGTCTTGGTTCGTTGCACCAATATGGAAACCTTTGCTTGATGCCTCAGTACTTCACGCCTACGCTTGCCCCCTTAGCACTAAAGAGGAAACAAGGATGCTGCGCGTGCTGGTGCCCGCCTGGCGCCCGCCTGGTCTCGATCGTCATGGCTTATGTCACGAGAACCTCGTGAGGTTTCCCTACCTTGAACTCACCACCCCTCGCGAGTCGGCATGGCGAGGCCGCTCCTAAGGAGGTCTTGTGTCGTCCGCCCCGCGAGGCTTGGCCCCTCGCAAGGGTCTTGATTCCTTGTTGATGAAGATGGGCCGTACGGGGCTGCTAGCAAAGCCACACTATGGGCCGCATGCACGCAAGTCTGGGGTCCCCGTTCCCAGAACGCCGACAGTAGCCCCCGGGCCCAAGGCGCGCTCGGGCATGGCTTCGAGGTGAAGCCAAGGGTCAAGTGCGGAGCGCCGCGAGCCCCAATAGCATGCGGCCTCGGTCGACACGTGGCGGTTGATTGGACGTGGGCGTCTCCGCTTCCCCATGCTGCCTCGGCAACCGCCCGATGTGAAAAGTCCCTGCGACATGCAAGGAAGACCATCATTATTTGTGATCGTGGGGGGCTGCTGGTTGGCCTTCTCCTGGTATAAATGGGAGGGGGCGGAGCCCCTGTTGCCCATCCTTACTCTTCCTCTTCCACTTCTCCTCCTTCCCAGCTCCTCTCCTGCCACCAATGGCGCCGTCAAGGAGGTTCACCGCCGCGGAGAAGGGGAAGGCCCCTCGCAAGGGGCCTGGCTCTCCGGTGCCCAAGCATGGACGCGGCCGTCCCCGCATGCACACCGCAACCCTCGTCGCGGCTCCGCACGGCCGTGGTTGTGCCGCTTCACGGGGCAGGGGTCGCTCCGGTTGTGGTGGTCCCGTCGATGAAGGGAGGTGTGCCGTGGTCGCGTGGCCTCCCCGGCCATGCTTCCACTCAGCGGAGATGCTACCGGAGTTCGTCATCTGGTCGGAGAACCCGGCCGGCAACTGGCTTCAGCTCCCGCGCTTCCTCGCCAACGAGCTCCTAGCCTTAGCTCCTGGCGGGCTTTGGCTACAGGAGGACGGCTGCTGCATCAGGGCTTCCTGGGTTGCGGTCGAGGTCTCCGCCGCAGGCAATGTAGCTCTGGCCCGCGGTTGGCAGACATTTGCCCGCGCACGCGGCCTGGGCAGGCGGTGCACCCTTCACTTCAAGTACGATAGCGACGCGACCCTCTATGTGAGGCTGTTCGGGGAAGATGGTTGCCGCGTCGGGTGCTGCCCCAAGGTGAACGACGGTGAGGAGGTGCTCGGCCTTGGTGACGGCCGCGACGAGGATAGGGGCGAACCCACCCTTGGCCCCGACCGCGTCTCGTCCGGGTACGGCAGCTCTTCCCCGAGCGACAGCTCCAACAGCGGCGGCTACGACCAGCCGTCACGCCGCCGTGCCCGCTTCGAAGATGGTGGTGGGTTGTCTCGTCGCCGTGCCGCCGTGAAGCACGAGGAGGGGTCCGGTTGACCTCAGGAGGGTGCTGGGGCTTGCGCCCGTGAACTGCTGTAGGCACCACTTCTACTTTGGTCTTCTTTTCCTTCCTGCATCAGAAAGAACAAGAATGGGCCCCGGAGGGGCGTGTATCGAACTATGATTTCAATCCTTATGCTATGTTTGCCGTTCCTGTGTCGTGTCATAACATTATCGTTTTATGTAGGGATAACTTAGCTCGACTTGTTTTGAGTGACCTCCTCCTCACAAGGCGCTCGCTTCCTAGTGCTTGCTGAGGCCTCTTTGACCTGATATGCGCTTAGGAACTGCAAAAAATTCATAAGAGGTTTATTGCTCACCCGAGGTTTGGTTATAGGCGCTGCTGGCCTTGACTCAGTGCTTTGCGTCGCGATGCCCGTTGGGCACGGACCAGGGGAGGTGCGCCAGCTTGTGGGCTCGAACGAGGGTGCCTCGCGAAAAGACCAAAGGAGGAAGCTCACAAAGGTACCTGTCCAGCCCCCTCACAAGGGACGCGAGGGAGAGTTTAGGTCGACCAAAGAGGCGAAGGCAAAAACAGAGGCAGAAAACGATAAAACGGAACCATCAAGAGAAACCAGAAAGCAAATCTCGATTAAAAGAGGGGCGAGCCAACTTCGGAGAGCAAATGAAAAGCCGCGTCCGGCACCTAGTCTAGTCTTCGACGTCTTCTCACCGGCGCGGAGCTAAGTGCTGCCACTCGGCGTGGGAGGGAGCCCCCGAGGCCCAAGGGAGACTCTCCTGAGGCTCTGGGGCGTGTACAACCCCACTCATTCTTACGTGAGAGTGTCACGGGCGGCGATTCTTCACAGCCACGGGGCCTTGCTTCACAGGCACTGGGCCTTCTTCACAGGCACTGGGCCTTTCTTCACAGGCACCGGGTCTTCTTCACAGGCACTGGGCCTTCTTCACAGGCACTGGGCCTTTCTTCACAGGCACCGGGTCTTCTTCACAGGCACTGGGCCTTTTGAGGGAGTCCTAGATTAGGGGGTCTCCGGACAGCCGGACTATCTCCATTGGCCGGACTGTTAGACTATTAAGATACAAGATTGAAGACTTCGTCTCCTGTCCGGATGGGACTCTACTTGGCGTGGAAGGCAAGCTACGCAATACAGATATGGATATCTCCTCCTTTGTAACCGACCTTGTGTAACCCTAACCCTCTCCGGTGTCTATATAAACCGAAGGGTTTTAGTATGTAGGACAACAACTATAACATACAATCATACCATAGGCTAGCTTCTAGGGTTAGGCCTCTCTGCTCTCGTGGTAGATCTACTCTTGTACTACCCATATCATCAATATCAATCAAGAAGGACGTAGGGTTGTACCTCCATCAAGAGGGCCCGAACCTGGGTAAAACATCGTGTCCCCTGACTCCTGTTACCATCCGGCCTAGACGCACAGTTCGGGACCCCCTACCCGAGATCCGTCGGTTTTGACACCGACATTCGTGCTTTCATTGAGAGTTCCGCTGTGCCGTCGCCACCAGGAAGCATGTCTCATCCCGTCTTTAAAGACAGAACTGTTGCAGAGGGAGCTTTGGCTATCGGCCAAACTCTCCGGCTAGGTGGTTTTCTTATGATCGCCTGTTCGGCCGCTGCGCCGACGATGACTTCTCGGGTCATCGAAAGCAATCTTCACGTCAACTCGGAACTCGCCGAGCAGTTAGATCCAATGGAGCTCTCTTCCCTAAACGAGCTCTTGGATCGCATCGCCGCCCTGGGAGTCGCTACAGACTACGATCAGATTGGGCCTAAACCCGATCTGAGAGAGATCAACTCTCCCCAGGTCACCCATCACGTTGCAGTGGTGGAGGAACAATGTGGCAACCCTTCATCTATCTTAAGGACTAGCTATGTCCGGATTACCGATCCCTCCAAGTTGTACACCCGCGGAGGGGAGGGCGTCACTCAAGGCCTGAACCTAGAATCAGGCAGCGGGCTAGATTTATCGGAAAACATCCAAGAATCCAAACTTCCAAGTTCGGAAACTCCTTGGCTCCTGAGTCTCAGATTAGGTGAGGATTCGGATTCAATTCGACCCACCCACCCAAACATACGCGATCTATCCCAAATTTGGCAGGAGCCCGAAGAAACAGTACTCCATTACTGGGCCAGATTCCTCCTGGTCATGAACAGGATAAAGGACTGCCGCGAGGACTACGCAATTTCATTCTTCTGCAATAATTTCACAGATAAGGGAATCCTCAACGCCATAAGTCGTCGTGAAATTACATGCTTTGCCGACTTGGTGTCCATGGTACTAAAGTACTTTGCGATGAAAAGTGGCTGGAAAACCGAAATAAAATTTTGGGATAATCCGGCCATGAATACAAACCCAGTGTGAAATAAAAGGGTGCATTATCACAATACACCTAGGTTAACTACCAAAAGGCAAAAGCCCTCTACGGGGCAAGTAACCGCACTGGAGGGATGGCTCAACGGACCCTGCAAAATTCATAGTAAAGCGGATGCAATACCAACGCACAGCCTCAGAGCATGTTGGATACTCCGGCAGGTGGCCAAAAGTGGTGAGGATCTACTCCTCCCAAATACCACAAAGCACCATCCCGTGGACAACAATACGGTGTTAACGGTCTTTGAGACCTTCGCATCAAATAATAGACGCAACCGAACACTCCGCAGCATGGCCGAAATCAGCCACATAGCAGAAATAAATCCTTGGAGTGACACGGTTATTACCTTCAATGCCAGTGACGAATCCAAATTCCGAACAGTCCGAGCACCAGCCGCACTGGTCCTCAGTCCAATCGTGGACGGCTTTCGACTCACCAAGGTACTCATGGACGGCGGCAGCGGATTAAACCTCATATATGAGGAAACTCTTCAAAAGATGGAAATAGACTGGAGCCGCATTGAGCAAAGTAGCACAACCTTTAAAGGAATCATCCCCAGTCGGGAAGCACGCTGTGCTGGGAAAATCACACTAGACATGGTATTCGGCACGCCGGATAATTACAGGTCCGAAGAAATTACATTCCAAGTGGCCCCGTTCAGCAGCGGATACCACGCTCTATTAGGGCGGGAGGCGTTTACAATCTTCCAAGCCATATCCCATTACGGGTACATGAAGCTCAAAATGCCCGGGCCCAATGGAATCATCACTCTTGCTAGTGATTCGGACATAGCACTCCGTGCCGAAAATAAGACAGCTGCACTGGCCCTTGAGGCACTATCCGAAGCCCTAGCGGCTGAGGAACTAACTGCGCTGCGCTCCATGGTGAACAGGGACGATGTGATACTCGATAAAAGATCCAAGTCCACCTCATTTAGACCGGCGGACGAAATAGTCAAATTCCAAGTCCATCCAACGGACCCTACAAAAACAGCTTCCATCGGGACACAATTAAACCCTGATGTCGACGCTGCACTTTGAGAGTTCCTACGCAAGAACTGGGACATTTTTGCCTGGCGCCCTTCAGACATGCCAGGAATCCCACGCAGTCTGGCTGAGCACAGCCTAAATATCCTAAAAGGATTCAAGCCAGTCAAGCAGGCTCTTCGACGTTTCCCCGAACCTAAGAGACAAGCCATGGGAGAGGAACTAGCCAAGCTATTGGAGGCTGGATTCATCAGAGACATAAAACATCCGGACTGGCTAGCAAACCTGGTGATGGTACCAAAGAAGGACAAATCATGGCGCTTGTGCGTCGATTTTAAGGACCTTAACAAGGCCTGCCCAAAGGATCCCTTCCCCCTCCCCCGCATCGATCATATCATTGATGCTACCACAGGACACGACTCATTGTGTTTCCTGGACGCATACTCCGGCTACCATCAAATTAAAATGGCAGAGCTAGACCAGGCCGCAACGGCATTCATCACACCATACGGCCCATTCTGCTTCAACACAATGTCCTTCGGGCTCAAAAATGCCGGCGCAACATACCAGCGCATGATTCAGACATGTCTGGCAAACCAGATCGGCAAAACAGTGGAGGCATACGTAGATGACGTGGTCGTTAAAACCAAACATGTAGAAACTCTAGTAGACGACTTGAGGCTCACATTCGACAACCTCCGAACATATGACATCAAGCTCAATCCGGAAAAATTGGTTTTCGGCATACCAGCCGGAAAGCTCCTGGGATTCATTGTCTCCAGTAGAGGTATTGAAGCTAATCCGGCCAAAATCCGAGCGTTGTCATAGTTGGCTACCCCAACAGACCTCAAACAAATACAAAAATTGACTGGATGCGTGGCGGCTCTAAGCCGCTTTATCTCCCGCTTGGGAGAAAAGGCATTACCCCTTTATTGCCTCCTCCGGCACACTGAACACTTCAAGTGGATGGATGCCGCCACGGCCGGACTCAATGAAATAAAAGCCATATTGCCAACAAACCCAGTCCTGGCCGCGCCAAACATTGGCGAACCAACGCTATTATACATTGCGGCAACTCATCAAGTAGTAAGCGCAGTGCTCGTCGTCGAGTGAGAAGTGGACGGACACAAATTACCCCTTCAAAAGCCGGTTTACTATGTGTCCACTGTCCTTACTCCATTCAAATCACGGTACCCGCATTATCAAAAGATAGCATACGCGGTATTTATGGCATCCCGGAAGCTGCGACCCTACTTTCAAGAGTGTTCGATAATGGTAGCCTCGATATTATAAACAACAGCGACGTGATGGGCCGGATTGCCAAATGGGCCATTGAGCTCCTCCCGTTCGACATAACTTACAAGCCACGGCGAGCTATTAAGTCACAAGTTTTGGCTGACTTCGTCGCTGAGTGGACGGAAGCCGAACTCCCTAAAGAGTACGGCACATATTCAAACTGGATCATGCACTTCGACGGCTCCAAAATGTTGGCTGGTCTAGGGGCTGGCGTCGTTTTGACGTCCCCAACAGGAGATACCGTTCAATACATACTACAGATAATGTATACGAACTCCAACAACGCAGCCGAATATGAGGCCCTTCTACATGATCTCCGGATGGCAGTATCCGTGGGCATTCAACGCCTAGAGGTGCGCGGGGATTCGAACCTCGCGATATCCCAAATAAATGGGGACTTTGATGCCAAGGATCCGAAAATGGCAGCTTATTGCAATGCCGTCTTAAAAATGTTAGCTCGGTTCGAGGGGCTCGAATTTCACCATGTGGCACGGGAAAACAATCAGGCAGCGGATATCCTCGCCCACATCGGTGCAAAACGCGACGCGGTCCCTCCCAACATATTTCTGGAAAGGCTCTTCAAGCCATCCATAGCATGGGAAGGAGACACCGGTAACAACAGTCCGGACCCGGCCAAAATACCCGATACCGAACTCTCTGACACAATCAGAGGCTCCGCCACCAAAATAAGACATTCATCCCACGAAATAATGGCCATTATTGCCCCGTCGACGGAACCATTCCTGGCCTACCTAACTAGACAGGAACTTCCGGAGGACCAAAATGAGGCACTCTGCATAGTGCGGCGATCCAAGGCCTACAGGGTCCATGAGGGAGAATTTTACAAAAAAAGCACTACCGGAGTCCTTCAAAGGTGCATCTCCGAAGAGGAAGGGCGGAACCTTTTGGAAGAAATTCACGCTAGACTCGGCAGTCATCACGCTGCAGCCCGGGCTCTTGTAAGCAAGGCCTTCCGTACAGGATTCTATTGGCCAACGGCCCGGGCAGATGCACATGACTTGGTCCAATGTTGCGCCGGTTGCCAGCTCTTTGCAAATCAAAGCCACATGCCAGCCACCGCCCTCCAAACAATCCCCATTACATGGCCCTTCGTGGTCTGGGGGCTTGACATGGTTGGACCCCTTAAAGGGGGAACCCACAAGAAAAAAATACTTATTGGTCATGGAGGATAAATTCACCAAATGGATAGAGGCTAAACCGGTTAAAACAGCCGAATCCGGACCAGTGATAGATTTCATATCCGGGGCTGTACACCGTTACGGTGTCCCCCATAGCATCATCACTGATAACGGCACGAACTTCACGGCCGACGAGGTAAATCTCTGGTGCAGGAAAATGGGCATCAAGCTCGACTATGCTTCAGTCTATCACCCACAAACCAACGGTCAAGTCGAACATGCAAATGGTCTTATAATGAGCGGCATTAAACCCAGATTAGTGCGCTCCTTAACGGAGTCTGACATGCACTGGGTAGAGGAGCTCGACTCCGTACTCTGGGGGCTGCAGACCATGCCGAATCATAGTACCGGATATACACCGTTTTTATGGTGTACGGCGCAGAGGCAGTTTTGCCCTGTGACATAATTCATGACTCACCTCGAGTGCGCATGTACGAAGAAAGAGAAGCCGAACTCGATTGACAGGACAGTTCGGACACCTTGGAGGAAGAGCGCGACATAGCCAAAGCCCGTTCCGCATTTTACCAGCAACAGGCTCGCAGATACCAAAGCAGAGAAGTACGGGCCAAAACTTATAACATTGGCGAACTAGTTCTACGACTGCCGGATAAGAAAAAGAACAAGCTCGAGCCCAAATGGGAAGGTCCCTTCATTATCGACCAAGTTCTGACCGGTGGAGCGTACCGACTGCGGGATGCATCGACTAGTCGACTCGAGCCGAACCCATGGAACGCAGCCAGGCTTCGAAGATTCTACGCCTAGCACCAGACTCTATGTTAGTCCCCTCCCTTTGTCCATTTTCTGCATATGCATCATCTGTCTTGTTTCCTTTCTTTCTTTTATTTCTCTAGGCCTTCAAGGGTCACCTTGTGCCTGACTCATACATTACAGATGCGCTAGCCGCACTCTTCATACCTGGGGGCTTCTTTCACAGAAGCTTAAATTATTTACCTGGGCCTCACGCCCAACACATGTGTTATACTTCCGCATGTACCTTTTTTCACCATTATATGCATCGATATGACTTAAGTTTTAGCCAAGCTGGGTTGCCTGGCTCTTGTATTTATGCCCTACGTTCCCGTTAATTCGGCTAGGGCATAAGGGGAGCACCTCTGCGATTGTTACTGCCGGGTCAGCCGGACATGTACCTCAGACTGGGTGAAGCCGAAAGCTAGCGTTCTTAAGGGAATATTCGGTCGGTGAACAAAAGATGACTTTTATTATCCATATCTGCCCCCAGATGCTTTTTCTGCGCTTCTTGTCGCAGTCTGGACATGCACTTTAGGGCATGCTTACCCAGGGAAAGGAACCCTTAACGGAACAATTCTCCCTGGAAGATGTTTCTTACTACCCATGTAATATAACATAACTAGTTGGGCACTTGTCTGATAAAGCACTAATGACCCCTATGCCTAGTCTCCATGCATGCCCCGGTTCTTACATAACCGAGAGGGTATTCAGTACACTCCAGACTGTCGGGTCCCGAGGTTGAAGCGAAGAGGTCCGCCACGACAAACGATCTACAATCCGGCTAGAAGGCATTATACATGTCACTTTAAAATTACATAGTCAATTTGACTGGTTGAATTCCTCTTCAATACCATCCAATAGGTTGTCTAGTCTACAGTCCTATTGGGAATACTTTGCGGCCAATTCTACTTGGCCGTACACTAAGCTCACACGGATCTCCTTCCCATCGGGCCCCATAGGTCCGACTTCGGCCATGTGGTTCGGGTCAGCTTTGTGTACCGTGTCTTCACCATTGCCCAGGCTTCCCTGGCGCCCTGATGGCAGGCCGATATCTTCCATAATCGGAAGCGCCGCCGCGCTCCCTTTAGCTTTTCTGCAAGCTCTCCAAGGCCTTTGGGTATGGAGACGGATGGCCACAAGGCCTGGGTGACGCCTTGCATCACCTGCCGAACTCGTTCGTGCAGCTGTGAGAGCTCGGGAAGAAGGTCACCCATTGAACCGGGCATTTCCTCGGTAGGAGGACCTGTTAGCATACCTACAGACATAACTCTGTCAGCCAGCTTCCTCGCCGAACTCTTTTTCAAAGTTCGTTCAAGCACTTACTAAATATGCCGCGTCGAAGCCGCCGATTTTCCTTAACAGAGTCCGACAGTTGGGCACGAACATCTTGTAGTTCCACGCCCAGCTTGGTGTTGGCATCTTGGAGATCATTTTTCTCCTGCCTCACCCTCGTAAGCACGTTCTCACCGGCCTTCAGCTGGCGTTGGAGCTGTTGCTTATCCGGATATACTCCAGTGGCATCTGCAATTTTATCGTCAGATCTGCATACACGCCGCATTCTATATGATACTTATCATTTGAAGGATATGTTACCAGAGGGGGTCTCTTTGGGCTCCCCTGCTGCGGCCAGTGCGACCTGAAGTTGGGCTTTGCACTCTTCCAGCTCCTGGGACAGTTGAGTATTCTTTTCTGTAAGAACCTGCATAACAAATGATCCTTAAATCAGTTATCCTAACTGTTTCAAGTCTCAGGGGCTACTGATATATATAATCACCAAATTTTCTCACCCGTATGTCTTTTACATACTGCTTCATGGCTCTGGCTAGACCATTTTGAGCAGCACAGAGGTGCGCATCTCCCGAGTTGAAGGCATCCAATGCCTCTTGGGAGAAACAAGCGTCACGAAGAACAGTCCGGCGACGCCTGTGGTTCATGGCACTTTCCACCTCGGAATGGGTGGCGGACAGTTTATCCGCATCCTCTGTCGGAGGAGAACCCGGCGCACGCCTCGTATTCGTTCCCGCCTCCGAATCCGGCCTTGGAGCCTGGCTTGTGGAGGCGCGATTGGTAGCCTCTTCGGGTATAGTCCGGTGAGCGCTCTTTTTCCTGAATAGAAGGCATGAGCGTTAATATGCCTCTGAGAATAATGTCTTGCAATAAAGACGGCGCACCGTACCGCTGCGTCAGTGTCTCAATCCGGACTGCGGGTCTTTTCAGCCTGCCTGGCCTCGCGGCCCCTTGTTGGCCAGTCGCCGCAGGCTCGGCCTTGTGCCTCGAGGACCTCCCCTGCAAAACACGGATGTTATACGGCGATCAAAAACACGCAAGGACGGATCCCTTTTTGAATTGCTGGGACTTCGGTCTGAGTCACCTGTGAGGCTGGAACTAGCCCAGGGTAATCGGCCGTAATGGCCACCAAAGCATTATCATTGCTCGATTGGTAAAATACCCTATCAATCAGCTCCACCGATATGTCCGGATCCTCTTGGGAGGCCGGGTCGAGGGACCGTCCAGGGTCCTCGGGTTGTGGAGGGGGGTTGTTTATCCCCCTTATAGCCTGGCGCACCTGCGTAGAAATCGCTAGACTGAGTACTTAACTGCGGAAATATGAAACAGATGGGCGAGAAAAAGTCTCCGCTTACCCAGCTCGGAGGATTGTACATAGAAAATCCGCCATGCCGGTTGACACGAAGGAATTCCTCCTCTTCTCCCTTGTACGAGGTGGATAAGATCTTTATTAGATCAACAACCGATCCCGGCCCTTTATGGCCATAGCGGGTGGCGTCATCCTCTCCGTTGAAATCCCACATGGGGTGGCCTCTATACTGAAGCGGCTGCACCCCCCGCATGATACATATGGCCATGACCTCGATCATGGTCAATCCGAATCGAGCTAAAAAACTTATCGGTCTCATCAGGTAAAGAACGTCCCTATCGTCTTCCTCCAGGGAGCTCCGTGGACGCCAGCTCCGGCGCTTCTTCAAAGGGGCGTTGTCGAACTCAGGAAGGCCGATCCGAATAGGATCCGGGAGGGGGACGTCTTCTATATAAAACCATTCTGAAGGCCGGTCTTCGGATGTCTTCTTTGGGGTTCCGGACAGGTATCCGGTCCCGGCAATACGCCACACTTCGGTTCCGCCCACTTGATATATTGATCCCTTCTGAGAATGGGGCACAAGGCGGAATAGCTTCTTCCACAGAGCAAAATGAGCCTCAGAGCCCAAGAACAACTCGCAAAGGGCTACGAATCCCGCGATATGCAGCATGGAGGCAGGCGTAAGATTGTGCAACTGGAGGCCGTAGAACTCCAGGAGCCCCCGGAGAAACGGATGAATTGGGAATCCAAGCCCTCTTACCAAATAAGGGACAAGGCATACCCGCTCTCCCTTGGAGGGATTGGGAAGGCTCTCCGCTTGCTCTCCGCCATTATAGGTGGCGAGCCCGGCTCGAACCGGGACCATGTACGCTGGGGGAAGAAATCCCTTGGTCTGAAGCGTCACTAATTTGCTGTGCGGGACGGAACATCTCTCCCAATCTCCAGGCTTGGATCTGGGGGAGCGAGAGGAGGAGCTGCATCGACCGTCCATGATGGAATGGATCTCTGTTAGGTGCGCTCTGATGAAGGCTCGCCAAGGGAGGATGGTGTGATTTGGATCTGAATCATCATCTTTTTAATAGGCGGCTCATTCACACAACTAGGGGGGTAGATGTGAAAACACCCTGGCTCTTCACATTCGCTCGACATATGGAAAGTGGCCATTATTGGGCATGGAAACCAAGGAGTGCAACATTCACAAGAGAACAGAGACTATTTCGACAGGTACACAGAATTTGGAGAGGAACCCGCCTTGCAATGCCGAAGACAATACTGCGCGCCGGACTCATCGTCATTGAAGCATGGTTCAGGGGCTACTGAGGGAGTCCTGGATTAGGGGGTCTCCGGACAGCCGGACTATCTCCATTGCCGGACTGTTAGACTATGAAGATACAAGATTGAAGACTTCGTCTCGTGTCCGGATGGGAGTCTACTTGGCGTGGAAGGCAAGCTAGGCAATACGGATATGGATATCTCCTCCTTTGTAACCGACCTTGTGTAACCCTAACCCTCTGTGGTGTCTATATAAACCGAAGGGTTTTAGTCCGTAGGACAAAAACTATAACATACAATCATACCATAGGCTAGCTTCTAGGGTTAGGCCTCTCTGATCTCGTGGTAGATCTACTCTTGTACTGCCCATATCATCAATATCAATCAAGCAGGACGTAGGGTTTTACCTCCATCAAGAGGGCCTGAACCTGGGTAAAACATCGTGTCCCCTGCCTCCTGTTACCATCCGGCCTAGACGCACAGTTCAGGACCCCCTACCCGAGATCCGCCGGTTTTGACACCGATACCTTTCTTCATGGGTATATCTTCCGGAGGTGTTGGATGTTCCAGGCGTTCTGGACGGGTACCTCGTCCCGTGTCTCCAGGCGCGCGGCGCCAGGCCTGGAGACGTGGACGACCTTGAACAGGCCCACCCACATAGGCGAGAGCTTATGTAGCCCCTCCCTGGAGAGCACCCGCCTCAGGACGAGGTCACCCACCTCAAGAGTCCAGGAGCGGACGCTGCGACAGTGGTACTGCCGCAGCGCCTGCTGGTATCTTGCGGCCCGTAGTACAGCTACACGGCATCACTCCTCCCCCAGCACGAGGTCCATCCCCCGCATGGCATCCTGCTGCATCTCATCAAACGCCAGGACCCGTGCGGAGCGATGCTCGACCTCGTGAGGCAGGACTGCTTCTGCTCCACAGACGAGGAAGAACGGGGTTTCGCCCGTTGGCTTGGTGGCGGTGGTGCGGATCGACCACAGCACAGACTGGAGCTCGTTGTGCCAGCCCCTGCCGTAGGCCTCGAGCTTTTTCTTGAAGGTCCTGCTCTTGAGGCCCTTCAGGACCTCCACGTTGGCGCGTTCGGCCTGGCTATTGCTCTTGGGGTGTGCTACTGAGGCATAGTAGATCTACATTCCAAGGTTAGCACAATATGACTTGAAGAGATTACTAGTGAACTGCGAGCCGTTCTCGGTGATGATGCGGTTGGGGACCCCAAAACGGCCCACGAGGCCCTTGATGAACTTGACTGCAGAGCCATCTGGGATGGCGTGGAGGACTTCAACCTCCGGCCACTTAGTGAACTTGTCGATGGCGACGTAGAGGTATCGATAGCCACCAGGTGCCCGAGGGAACGGGCCCAGAATATCTAGCCCCCAGACCGCGAACGGCCATGAGAGTGGGATGGTCTGGAGGCCCTGAGCTGGATGATGGATCTTCTTGGCGTGGAATTGGCAGGCCTCGCAGGACATCACCAGCTCGGCCGCGTCTTCGAGCGCCCTAGGCCAGTAGAATCCACTTCGGAATGCCTTGCCGGTGAGGGTTCGCGACGACGAGTGGTGCCCATAGTCTCCGCCGTGTCTGTCAGCTATCAGCTCTTTCCCCTGTTCCTCGGAGATGCAACGCAGTGTAAAGTCATTTGGCCGCTTTCTGGATAACTCACCGTCCTGGATGCAGTATGCCGTGGCCTGACGAGCAACGCGCTCCGTGTCCTCCTCCTTCTCTGGCAGCACCCGTTGTATCAGGTATTCCTTGAATTCCTTGGTCTAGCATCCCTCCTGGGACTCGAGCGCCAGGAGTAGGAGTGCTCCAGAGGTCGGGCCGCAGGTTGGGGCTCCTGAGGCTCGCGGCTGTGGGAGTTCCACCCAAGGCTGAGTTTCTCTCGAAAGCGGTGGTGTTGTTGATGGCTTGAAGAGCTGCTCCTCGAAGACGCCAAGCTCCTGGGGCTGTCGCTTGGATGCTCTTCTGGTGATGTCGTCTGCTTCCTTGTTGGTGCCTCGGGGCACGTGCTGCAATTCCAGGCCCAGAAATTGCTTCTCCATCTAGCGCACCTCCATGAGGTATGCTTCCATGTGCTCGTCCTTTGGCTCGTATACCTTGTTGGAGAAGTTGACGAGGAGCTGTGAGTCGCCCCTGATGGTGAGACGCTTCACCCCCAGTGCCGCCGCAGCATTCAGGCCAGCAATGAGGCCCTCGTATTCTACAATGTTGTTGGAGACCTTCTCGCCCTGCTGGAAGAAGAGCCGCACTACGTAGTAGAGCTTGTCCTGAGTGGGCGAGATGAGTACTGCCCCAGCCCCCGCGCCCTGACGCGCGAAGGCACCATCAAAATACATGACCCAGCCGTCAGGTGCCTCGCTTCCCAGCGAGAGGGACCGGTCTTCGCCTTCTACAAACGCTGGGGCATCTGTCCACTCTGCCACGAAATAAGCGAGCGCGGCCCCCTTGATGACCCTGGTGGTACTGAACTCCAGTTGGAATGCTTGCAACTTGATGTTCCATTCAGCGACTCTTCCGGCAGAGTTGGGGCTCCCGAGAACTCTCTCCAATGGGTAAGCTAAGACGACCTTGATGGGGTGGCCTTGGAAGTAGTGCCGTAGCCTTCGCGAGGCGACTAGGACTGCATGTAGGAGCTTCTGAGGCAAGGGGTATCGCACTCATGCGTTCCTCAACACTGTGCTGACGAAGTATACCAGTTGCTCAGCGAGGGTTGGTGTGCTGACGAGGATTGCATCTTCTAGGAGCTGGGGAGTCTCCTGAGGGGGTTGAGCCCCCGATGCTTGGTCACTTGCCGAAGTCTTCGTGGGTTCGGGGACGTCGTCCTGCCGAGCCTGACCCTCTGCCGCTGCTACTTCGGCCCTTGCGGCGCCCTTCTGGTCATCCGTAGTCTCCCGAGGGGGCGTGGCATGGCGCGATGCGCCCTTGGCTTGGTGTTCTTCCCGAACCGCTACCAGGGCCGCGCAGGCTGAGTACGGGGTGGCAGCCAAGTAGATCACTAATGGCTCGCGAGGTCGTGGCGCCACCATTACTGGAGGGCTAGTCAGGTATCTCTTGAGGTCTTGAAAGCTTGGTCGGCCTCTGGGGTCCACTCGAACGGGCCCTTCTTTTTCATCAGCTTAAAGAAGGGTAGGGCGCGCTCTCCCAGCTTGGAGATGAAGCGCCCCAATGCTGTCACCCCACCAGCCAGCTTCTACATTTCCTTGAGGGTCTGTGGTGGACTCATGTCTTCAATGGCCTTCACCTTTTTTGGGTTGGCCTCGATCCCCCTATGGGACACCAGGAAACCCAGCAGCTTGCCGGAAGGGACGCCAAACATACATTTCTCGGATTGAGCCGCAAGTCCACCTGGGGAAGGCTTTCAAAGGTCTCCTCTAGGTCTTGGATCAAGGTCTCTGCCTCCGAGACTTCACCATGATGTCATCAATGTAGGCTTCTACATTTATCCCGAGCTGCCGCCCTAAGGCGATGTGCATGAGTCGCTGGAAGGTTGTGCCCGCGTTGCGCAGTCCGAACGGCATGCAGGTGTAGCAGTACACCCCACATGGGGTCAGGAAGGCCGTCTTCTCAACATCTTCTACCACCATCTTGATCTGGTGATATCCTGAGAACGCATTCAAGAAGCATAGCAAGTCGCACTCGGCGGTGGAGTCGACGATCTGGTCGATGCGCGGAAGCGGGAACGGATCTTGGGGGCAGGCCTTGTTGAGGTTGGTGAAGTCGACGCACATCCGCTCCTTCCCGCCTTTCTTGGGGACGACGACGGGGTTCGCCTGCCACTCGGGGTAACGAACCTCACGAATGACACCCGCAGACTCCAACTTGCGGGTTTCTTGGACGATGAAAGCTTGCTTCTCCGTGGACTGCCGCCTTGCGTTCTGCTTCACAGGGCGTATGTTGGGGCACACCTTCAGGTGGTGCTCTATTACCTCTCTTGGGACCCCTACCAGTCGATCGGGCTCCCAGGCAAACACTTCCTTGTTTGCATGCAAAAACTTCACTAGCACCTCCTCCTGAGCGGGCTCGAGGTTGGCGCCTATGGTAAAGGTTGCCCCTGAGGACTCGTCCTCCTCGACCAACACTTGCTTGGTTTCTGCCTTGGCCTGAGTGAAGAATTGCTTCCTCTTGGTTGGTACGGCTCCCTTGGCCTTGGAAGTATTCACGTCGTTGGTTTGTGTTGTCGCGGCGGCCTTGAGGGTGAGGTTGAGCACCGCCAAGGCCTCCTTGGCGTCCCCCTTGATGGTGAGGAGACCCTGGCTCCCCGGCATCTTCATGAGATTGTAAGCAGGATGGGTTGCTGCCATGGACTGGGCCAAAGCTGGGTACCCGAGGATGGTGTTGTATGGGAGGCCAATGTGGGCAATGTCGAAGTCGATGAGCTCAGTGCGGTAGTTGTCGCGCGTGCCGAAGGTCAGGGGAGGCAGATCTGCCCCAGGGAACAGGCGGGGCCCCCGCCAACTCCCGAGAAGGGCTTGCTGGGGCGGAGTCGCTCGAAGGATACATGAAGGAGGCTGAAGGCCTCGACAGAGAGCACACTGAGGCCGGCGCCGCCGTCGACAAGCGTCTTGGTGATGGATACGTGGCAGACAATGGGTGTGCACAGCATCAGGAGCACACCCGAACCAACGGTGGAGGTGGGATGGTCCTCCGAGTAGAAGGTGAGGTTGGCCTCAGGTGCGGCCCAGCCGGGCGGAGCCCCGGGCGCTTGGAAGCGACGCCAATATGGCGAAGGTACGGCTTGACGTGCCAATCTGAGGGTGGTGCTTGCGAACCGCCGAGAAGAGCTGCGACAACGGGGGCCGCCGCTTCCCCAAAGCGAGTGATGAAGAGGCTGCGCAGCTCCTCCCAGGTGGCTATAGAAGACTCCGGCAAGTGGAGGAGCCAGGCGCGCAGCGCGCCCACGAGGGCCATAGGGAACCAGTTGGCCATGATCTTGTCGTCGCCCCCGGCTTTCAGGACGGCCTCCTCATATGCTAGCAGGAAAGCCGACGGGTCCACCGCACCGTCGTAGCGCGGCGGCGTCTCCGGCTTGAACTTGGGTGGCCACTGCACCTGCTGCAAGGCGGGGGCAAGGGCTCGGAGCCCCCAAGCGCCACCGTGGGCACCAGTAGATCCAGCTGGAGGGGCGTCCGCCATGGGGAGCGGGCGTGGAGATGGGGCAGCGCGAGCCAACGGAAGGTAGACCCCGGCGCACCCCTACCTGTTGCGCCAAATGTCAGATCATGGGTTCCGGCAAAACCCTTAAGGTTCAAACAATGGGGTGTGTGCGAAGATCTCCCCCCCCCATCGATCCGCGTCCTAACTTACCCTAGATTTCACGAACTGACTCGACGAACTCGCAACACAAAGGACACAAGATTTATACTGGTTCGGGCCACCGTTGTGGTGTAATACCCTACTCCAATGTGGTGGTGGATTGCCTCTTGGGCTGAGGACGAACAGTACAAGGGGAAGAGTAGCCTCCTGAGGTTGAGGTGTTCTTGTGCTTGGTGTACTTGTGTGGTTGAGGATGAACTTGATGATCTCTCCTGCTTATGGTGGTGGCTAGTTCTATTTATAGAGGCCCTGATCCTCTCCCCAAATATTGAGCGGGAAGGGAGGCAACAATGGCCAATTTGAAAGGGGACAGCTAGTACAAGCTATCCTGACAAAAGGTGGTCTTCGCCTACCAAAGGTTCTGGTGGTGACGCCGTCCTGGGCTCCATGGTGACCTCCGTCTTGTCGTCCTTCTGGCCTTGGTCTCGTTGCACCAATATTGAAACCTTTGCTTGATGCCTCGGTACTCCATGCCTGCGCTTGCCCCCTTAGCACTAAAGAGGAAACAAGGACGCCGTGCCCGCTGGCGCCCGCCTTGTCTCGATCGTCATAGCTTACGTCACGAGAACCTCGCGAGGTTTGCCCTACCTTGAACACTCCGCCCCTCGTGAGCCGGCATGGCGAGGCCGCTCCTGAGGAGGTCTTGTGTCATCTGCCCCATGAGGCTTGGCCCCTCACAAGGGTCTTGATTCCTTGTTGATGAAGATGGGTCGTACGGGCCTGCTAGCAAAGCCACGCCGTGGGCCATAGGCAGGCAAGTCTGGGGACCCCCGTTCCCAGAACGCCGACAAAGACAATGCCTTTATTAACCATAAAGTGATACTTCTCCCAATTCAAGACAAGATTTTTTTTGTTCACATCTCCGGAAAACTCGATCAAGATTGCTTAAACAATCATCAAAAGACTTCCCATAAACGTAGAAGTCATCCATAAAAACCTCAACAATCTTTTGACAAAAGTCAGAGAATATAGCATTCATACATCTTTGAAAAGTAGAAAGTGCATTACATAAACTGAAAGGAATACTTCTATAAGCATAGGTTCCAAAGGGAAAAGTAAAAGTGGTCTTTTCTTGATCAGGTTGAGAAACAGTTATTTGTGAAAAACTAGAATATCCACCAAGGAAGCAAAAGTGTGTGTGCTTAGACAGTCTTTCAAGCATTTGATCAATAAAAGGCAGAGGATAATGATCTTTCCTAGTTGCTTTGGTTAATCTTCTAAAATCAATTACCATTCTATAGCATGTAACAATCTTTGTGGAATAAGTTCATTCTTATCATTAGGAACAACAGTTATACCTCCTTTCTTAGGGACACAATGAACGGGACTTACCCATCTACTATCAGCTATAGGATAGATTATACCTGCTTCCAGAAGTTTTAATATTTCCGTTCTTACCACTTTTTTCATCTTCGGATTTAACCGACGTTGATGATCAACAACGGGTTTAGCATCAGGTTCCATATTAATTTTGTGCTGACATAGAGTGGGACTAATGCCCTATAAATAATCAAGAGTATATCCAATAACAGCCCGGTACTTCCTTAGAACTTTCAATAATCTTTCTTCTTCATGTTCTGAAAGGTTAGCACAATTAATAACAGGATATATCTTCTTTTCATCAAGATAAGCATATTTCAAAGTGTATGACAATTGTTTTAATTAGAACACAGAATCACCTTTAGGTGGAGGAGGACCTCCTAGAGTTTCAATAGGCAAATTGTGTTTAAGAAGAGGATGTTGTTCAAAGAAAATCTTATCTATTTCATTTCTTGCATGCATATATAAATCATTTTAATGGTCTAGCAAATATTGTTCTAAATGATCAGTAGGAGACACAACAATAGAAGCAAGACCAATTAATTCATCTTGACTAGGCAATTCTTTTTCATGAAGCTTTCTACTAAAATTGGAAAAATTAAACTAATGAGACTCATCAACAAAACTGACACCGACAGTTTGTTTCTTACAATCTATTCTAGCATTAACAATGTTCAAGAAAGGTCTACCAAAGATAACGGGATAGAAGTTATCTTGTGGGGAACCAAGAATAAGAAAATCAGTAGGATATTTTATTTTCCCACACAAGACTTCAACATCTGTAACAATCCCAATTGGTGATATAGTGTCTCTATTAGCATGTTTAATAGTAACATCTATGTCTTCTATCTCTGCAGGTGCTATGTCATTCATAATTTCTTGATATAAAGTGTAAGGAATAGCACTCACACTAGCACCTATGTCACATAAACCATGATAACAATGATCTCCTATTTTAACTGAGACAACAGGCATGCCAGCAACAGGTCTATTGTTGGTGTCAAAACTGGCGGATCTCGGGTAGGGGGTCCCGAACTGTGCGTCTAAGGTCGATGGTAACAGGAGACAAGGGACACGGTGTTTACCCAGGTTCGGGCCCTCTCTATGGAGGTAATACCCTATGTCTTGCTTGTTTGATATTGATGAGTATGAGTATTACAAGAGTTGATCTACCTCGAGATCGTAGTGGCTAAACCCTAGAGGTCTAGCTTGTATGGCTATGATAATGGGTATCCTATCCGGACTAAGTCCTCTGGTTTATATAGACAACGGGAGGATCTAGGGTTACACAAGGTCGGTTACAGAGAAAGGAATCTGCATATCCGGTCATCAAGCTTGCCTTGCACAACAAGGAGAGTCCTATCCGGACACGGGTGCAGTCTTCGGTCTTCGTATCTTCACAGCCCATTAGTCTGGCCCATGGCTAACAGGCCGGACGCCCGAGGACCCCCTAGTCCAGGACTCCCTCAGTAGCCCCTGAACCAGGCTTCAATGACAAGGTATCCGGCGCATAGTGCTATCTTCGGCATTGCAAGACGGGTTCCTCCTTCCGAACTCCAAAATAATCTTTGGACGAATTGATCGTGTCCGGACCTGTAACACACACCACACACAACCGTAGAGAGAATATAATAATACACGAGTCCAATCTGCTGACAACTTTTACAATATGACATCACGTCCATCCGGTCATAATTTCGAACCGTTTTTGCCTGCCGCTCCACGTTTCGAGACGCGGTTGCCATTGGCACGCCTTGTCAAAGCAGATATCGTGTCCCCTTATTATGGGATCCACATCAATATGGGAGTGGGTATCCCAACAGTGCCGTTTATACAGCCCTTGGGAGCAGGCGAATTCTGAGGCGAGGGGGTGGCATTCAATATTCACTACCCTTATAAGGAGATAAGATTCTTCTCTCTTCCCCCACGCCTTCTTCCTGCCTTTCCATTCTTGAGCTCCAACGCCCAAGTTCCAACTCAAGAAAGCACTCAACCATGTCCAGATCCGGAGGTCAAGGCAAGTGGACGGCCTCCTCCGTCAAGGAGGAGGACATCGCTGAGCTTCGGGTGGCTGGGTACCTCGTGAAGGAAATAGCCAATAGTATTCCAGCCCAAGGACAAATCATTCCCATGCCGAAGCCCAACGAGAGGGTAGCGTTCCTTCCCCATTTCCTTCGCGGGATAGGGTTTCCACTCCACCCTTTCGTCCGTGGGATAATGTTCTACTACAAGATAGACTTCCACAATTTATCCCCGAACTCCTTCCTCAATATCTCGGCGTTTATCGTCGTGTGCGAGGCCTTCCTCTGCATTCACCCCCACTTCGGGCTATGGCTCAAAACCTTTAACGTGAAGCCCAAGGTGGTGGATGGATAGCATGCAGAGTGCGGGGGCGCCATGGTGAGCAAGCTCACCGATGTCTCTTGGCCAAAAGGCACATTCGTGGAGTCTGTCAAGGAATGGCAGAAACAATGGTTCTACATCACCGAACCCCACGGCGCCACCTGGGCTGCGGCTGCCGCATTCAACTCTGGCGCTCCTGTGCGACTTACCTCCTGGGTCGAGAAGAGCCCGAACTGGTGTTCGTCAGACGAGCTGATTGCGCTGCAAACGCGCAATCAAAGCATGATTGATAGGGACATCAAGCTCATTGACATAATTCAAGTGATGCTGGTGCACCGGATCCTCCCCTGCCAGAGCGGAAGCCATCCTCTATGGGGTTTCGACCCGAAAAAGCACCACACCTTGGAAAGCCTCTTCGAAACAGCTCACGAAGATGCCTGGAAGTTGCTTTTCAAGGGCAACGAGATATCGCCGGCCACAGATCCGGTGTCTGGCTCCCTTGCCTGAAGAACCAGTCATCTCGCGCTTAGCGAAGATGCTGGAGCCGGCACCTTATAAGGCACCAGAAAAGAAGGCCACAGGAAAGGCCAAGGGGGTCCGGAGCGGCCCCTGTCGCAAGGGCACTTCAGACGTGATGTCCGAGGACAAGACCCGTTCCCCTGCCGCCGAAGACAACGAGGATGAGGAGGAGGAGAAAAATGACTCTTCCTCTGATGGGGGGAGGAAGAAGAGGGTGGCCTCCACAACTCTGGAGGCGGAGGCGCCCAAGAAGGGGAAGGGCTCCGAAGCGGATAACTCTACATGGGATGTCGACAACAGTCCAGAGAGATGTCCCCGTGCTAAGCCTCGGGCCGCATCGTAAGTACTAAGACTTGCATCCACCCATAAAGTTTCTCCTCCACACTGCATTGAGATGATTGGTTACGTTTACTGTAGTCCGGCCCACAACAGCTCCCCGCGATCCTCGTCAGGAGGCTCGCTGGATTCCAAGGCAATGGCCAGCGATTCACCGCCAGCCACTCACTCCCCCAAGGCCGAGGATGATGCGGAGGTGTTGTCCCGAAGGACTGTTCCAGGCGGGGGAGAGACTCAGGAGGCGCCCAAAGGCGAAATACCCATCGCCGGACACCAAGGAGAATCAATCCCCATGGTGACTGGTGGGGAGGGCCGTACTCACTTCCACCCTCAATCGGACTCAATTCCGGAGACCGAGGCTGCTCCGGAATCCGGCATGCTACCTCCTTCAAAAGAAGGGGGATGCATGTTCCCCCAGTGGCCCATGTCCAACCATGGGCACTGAATAATCTGCTGGAAGCGCTGCGAGGCGCTTCCATTGTGGATGAGCACCGTATCCTTATGGGCACAGTAATTGAAAGGGTTCGATCCGCCAAGAGCGAACTAACCGAAGCCTGCAGCAGCCTGTTGACAGGTTTTGAGGTAAGCAGCGCAAAAAAGGAGAAAATCCCAATATAGACAGTAGCCCCTGAGACACAATCTCCTATTGCAGGAAACTAACTAAATCTGTCTGAAATGTATGCACAGGCATCGCTATTGGCCGCGGCCTCGCATACTGCCTAAATCTCTTGACTAAAGCAGAAACTGGCGGAGGCCGAGGAGGAGCTGGGCCAGGTGAAGAGGCAGCTCTAGGAAAGACAAGGTAAGTAATAGCCTATTATGGATTCGAAAAAAGAAAAGGGGAAATGATATGCAATGATCTGAATACCATGATGTGAACAGAGGCGACGACCGAAGTCGAGGCCCTAAAAGCGGCCCTGGTCGAAGCCGATGGGAGGGCTGTTAAGGAGCAGGCCGCCCGTAAGAGGCTCAAGGCCTGGGTCAACGAAGTCCAACAGGAGCTCCAGGATGCGGTGAAGAAGTGCGAGACCTTGGAGCACAATGCGTCGGCTCAAGAGGCCGAACTTGCCGAGGCTCGTAAGAGTGCGGAGGCGGCCCGGGTTGAAGCCCAGGGTGCCCACCAAGATATCCAGGAGTCCAGGAAGATCGCGGCTGGTAAGGCATTCAATATGCAAAGCAGGAGGGTGAAGAGGAAATTTCTTTTACTAACCCAGATTCGGAGTTCTCCAGAGGCCTTTGCTGATCTTCCACGCGGTGTGACCGACGCTGCGGAGTTCTTGCGAGTCGAAGAAGGGAGCTCCACGGAGAAGCTGTTCTGGTCACAATATTGCACGCCAGAACATCCGGTGCCGTTCAGCGATCAGCTGAAACAGCTGGTCGAGCTGCACAGGGTGGCTGAACTGGCCATGAAGGATATGATAGTCCGGCTGTTGCCAGCCACAGCTATTCCCAGCAGCTACTTCGGTCTCTTGAAGAAGCTGGTGGATGCCTGTCCTCGATTGGATGTCATCAAGCGATCCGTCTGCATCGAGAGCGCACATCTGGCCTTCAATTATTGCAAGGTCTGGTGGGCAAAGCTGGACGCTGTCAAACTAGCGACCGGGGGGCAGCCGGAGGGCAAGGAGCACCGCACACCTGAGTGATACTTCGGCGATGTCTTAGAGGGGTCCCTCATTGTTGTGGATCATTGTGGGAAGGACACCATCTTTGAATGAATGTGTTCGAGCTCCCTCTGCCTTGTATAATGAAACAAAATGTTTATGCAATATAATGCTTGTTATGTTTTTAAATTTTAACTTCATGTGCGGCCGTGTTGTATGAAATCTAAGGGTTAACTAGTCCTCGGCTTCTGCCCCCATGTAGGTAGTACGTGGGTGTTCGGGATGGAATCAAACAATCTTGATCCAATTAGATGGTCCTTGAAGGAGTTGTTTAGCGCAACGAACCAGGCAACCAGACTATGCGGCTGTAACGCCCTCACTTAGCCATAGGAGTGCGACAATAAAAACATGGGTGCAACCCCTAGTATCCGAACTAGAGTGCTATAAGCGTCTGATCGGGAAGTACCAATCCTTCGTGCAATGCGGAAGAAATCTCCAATGATTTGCAACCTCCGAACAGCTGACCGGCTCTCACCGCATCATGACAGTCAGTTTTCGGCTTTCTCTACTGAGGTGCTCCTTTGGATAAACCAAGGCACAATCGCAGTAGTTCTCCCTTTACTACCTTACCGATGTAGAGGAACATAAGGTAGCAAGCACAGGAGCCGGGCAACCCAACTATTGACCAAAGACATGATTCGGAGCCAATGCATATAATGCTAAATTCGGGGTGCCGAACTATACTTATAAAAAGTGTTCGGATTTTTGTTGCCATAGTGTGGGGTGCTGTGCAGCCACTGGCGAACATGAAACGTACCAAAGTGTACGGGTGCTACCTGATAGGGGTTATCCACGGGGGAGCTGAAAAAGAGAAAGAAGAAAGACAACAGAAAAGCTACAAAAAAGCTGGAGTCCTACAGCTCCAGCCGCAAATTGTTCTCATTGTAATTTAATTAGTACATCAAGGCGCATTGATACACGTAGTGCGATAAGCAATAGGCTATTTGACGTGCCGAAACCAAGGGAGAGCTGCATGTGGGTCTTGAAAAATAGGTAAAATTATCGTTAACAGAATCACCTAAAAGGTCCCCCATATGTCTGCGTTTCTCGCCATCTTGGTGTGTTTATCCTTCAAGAGGACCGATGACCGGGCCATCAGATGGTGCCTGTGGGATTGAGAGCTAAAAAGGAAGCAAGTAAAAATGAAAGTATATGTGTATCCGATGTCGGTTGAGCCGTACTACACACCATAAGCTAGCTATGCCTCTGTCGATGCCCATGGGATTTTGAGTGCGTAGTTATGTACGCGCGACACGAATGCAACCACTTGATCGAAACTGCGACGGAGGCCGGATTGCTAGTCGAGCTCCTGACGAGCCGAGCTCTCCTGCTGCAGAGTAGTTCGGACCCTCTTAAGAGCATCCGTGGGCTCGGTAGCTAAGTTAAGGTTCTGCTTGACAAGGCCGCTCTATACTTCTGCTGCTAAGGTAGCTGTGTGCTCTTCTGTACAGAGGGAGCGTTCCGTATTTTCGTTGACTGTTATGACGCCACGTGGACCGGGCATCTTGAGCTTGAGATAAGCATAGTGTGGTACGGCGTTGAATCGAGCGAACGCAGTCCGAGCAGAGTGTGATAGCCGCTGCAAAAGGGGACGATATCGAAGATTAACTCCTCGCTTTAGAAGTTGTCTGAAGATCCGAAGACAACTTCGAGTGTGATTGAGCCCGTACAGTGGGCCTCTACACCTGGTATGACTCCTTTGAAGGTAGTCCTGGTCAGCATGATCTAGGATGGGTTAATGCCCATTTTCCGTGATGTATCCTGATAGAGCAGGTTAAGGCTGCTACCTCCGTCCATAAGGACGTGAGTTAGGTGAAACCCATCAATTATCGGGTCTAAGACTAGTGCGGCTGAGCCACCGTGCCGGATACTGGTCGGATGATCCCTGCAATCAAAAGTGATAGGGCATGACGACCATGGATTAAATTTTGGGGCGACTGGCTCTATCACGTAGACGTCCTTAAGCGTACGCTTGTGCTCCCTCTTGGGGATGTAGGTAGCATATATCATGTTCACCATTTTGACCTGAGGGGGAAACTTCTTCCGTCCCCCTGTGTTTGGTTGCTGGGGCTCTTCATCATCGTCCTTGCTTTGCGATCCCTTTTCCCTATTCTCGGCGTTTAATTTGCCCGCCTGTTTAAAAACCCAGCAATCCCTATTTGTATGCTTGGGTGGCTTGTCTGGGGTGCCATGAATCTGGCACGGACGATCGAGTATGCGGTCTAAGATGGATGGGCCTGAATTGTTCTTTTGGAATGGATTCATCCGCTGACCGGACTTAGGGCCCCTGAATCCAGCATTGACTGTCGTTTCCTCGGTGTTATTACTGTTGTTTCGACGCTTGTATCTGTTGCATCGTGAATTGTCTTTCTAGTTTTAGCTTCAGTGGTGCCGGTGTCACTTGTGTTGTTTTTGCTATGGGCCAACCAACTGTCCCCGCTCGCACAAAAGCGGGTCATGAGTGCCATGAGGGCTTCCATGGATTTTGGATTTTCTTGGCCGAGGTGGCGAGCGAGCCATTCGTCGCGGATGTTGTGATTGAAGGCTGCTAGTGCTTCTGCATCCAGACAATCGATGATTTGGTTCTTTTTAGTTAAGAACATAGTCCAGAATTTCCCGGCGGACTCTCCGGGTTGTTGAACTAAATGGATTAAGTCATCGGCATCCGGAGGTCGAACATATGTACCTTGGAAGTTATCTAGGAAGGCCTCTTCCAAGTCCTCCCAGCTGGCAATAGAATTTGCAGACAGACTGTTGAGCTAGTGCCGAGTTGGCCCCTTGATTTTTAAAGGGAGGTATTTGATGGCATGGAGGTCATCGCCGCGTGCCATATGAATGTGGAGAATGAAGTCTTCGATCCACACCGCGGGGTCCGTGGTTCCATCGTATGATTCTATATTCACGGGTTTGAACCCTTCTGGGAATTCATGATCCAGGACCTCATAAGTGAAGCAATGAGGGTGTGCGGCGCCTCTATATCGGGCCGTATCGCGACATAGCTCTGATGGAGTCCGTTTGCGGTTTTCGGCCCACGCATGACTAAGTTTGTCACGTACGAATATGTGGCCGTTGTCGCGTGTCGAGGCACGGCCTCGCGATCCGTAGATCGATCTAGTATGTCCTTTATTGTTCAAGTTTTGCCGGAGGTCATATGTATGACCATGGCCTAATTTACCTCTGCCTGTGCGCTGAGGCGGGGTTGGCTGGTGTTCGGCGTGAGTTGCCATTTTGTCTCGACCACGTGGTGGTCGGTCAGCCGAATTGTACGATGGAGGTATGTAGTTCGGTGCTTCCTCGTCAAACTGAGGTAGCAATTTGCGCTTTGGCTAGCTTTTGGTTGGGCTCTTGAGGCCGTACTCTTCGTCTGCTAGGACATCCGTCCATTTATCATTGAGCAAATCTTGGTCAGCTTGAAGCTCCTGCTGCTTCTTTTCAGGCTCCTTGCCATGGCAATGAGCTGGCGCTTGAAGCGCTCCTGCTCAAGAGGTTCCTGAGGCACGATGAAATCCTCGGTGCCTAGGCTCACCTCGTCCTAGGAGAGCGGAAGGTAATTATCGTCCTCCAAATCTTCGTGCGTGGCCTGTTTGCTGCGGCTAACCTTCCCACCTTCCTGTTTGTCTTGTTCATTAGCTGTATCGACGAGGTCTTTGTTGTCTTCGGCACCTTCTGGAGTGTTACCTTCTCCTGTGCCGGTACAGTTGTCTTTACTGCGGCGTGACTTAGAGCAGCATCGCTGACGCCGGCGTTTGGATTGTATTTCGGAAGGTTTATCCTCAGCTGGTTCTTCCTTGTCATCGCCGTTGCTTTCTTTTGATGCATCCACCATGTATACATCATAAGAGGAAGTGGCCGTCCAGCATCCGGTGAACAGCGGGTTCTGGGCCTCTTCTTCTCCGGCATCGTCATCCATGTCGTCGATGTCCTCGGAGTCGTAGTCAAGTTCGTCGGTCAGATCCTTGACCGTAGCTATGAAGTGGGTGGCGGGTGGGAAGCAAAATTCTCCATCGTCAGCCCCTAGTTCGCGACGGATATAGTTCGGTTGTGAGTCATCTGTCAAGGACAAGCTTTTTAACAAGTTTAGCACATCACCCAAAGGCGAGTGCCGGAAGATGTCTGCGGCGCTGAATTCGAGGATCGATGAACGATCAAGCTCGGCGTTCGCAGTCTCACGTGGTTCGGAACTTGCGGTCGGAGACGAGTCCAGAGTTCCGCTGACAGAGATGTCGTGAGAGGTTAAGTCTATATGCGGCTCCAATTCCATGGAATCTGTGGCCTCCGTAGTGGGTTTGATACTCCCGTCCTTGGATGGCGCGGCTTGCTCCGGATCTAGGGCCAGAGCGGTTACAGGAGCAATCTCCTAGATGCGGCCAGGTGACAGGTTTAGGTCATGATCATCGGGGGACCGGGGGCGACTAGCGCGGTCTCGAATCCGGCGAAGATCATGTCTCCACGGATGTCCGCAACGTAGTTCAAGCTCCCAAATCTGACCTGATGGCCGAGGGCGTAGCTTTCGATCTGCTCCAGATGGCCAAATGCTACCTCTTGAGCACTGCGTTGGTTTTTCCCCGAAGAGGAAGGGATGATGCAGCAAAGTAGCATAAGTATTTCCCTCAGTTTTTGGGAACCAAGGTATCAATCCAGTAGGAGGCTACCCGCGAGTCCCTCGTACCTGCACAAAACAAATAAATCCTCGCAACCAACGCGATAAGGGGTTGTCAATCCCTACACGACCACTTACGAGAGTGAGATCTGATAGATATGATGAGATAATATTTTTGGTATTTTTATGATAAAGATGCAAAGTAAAATAAAAGCAAAGTAAAAAAGCAAAGGAAATAACTAAGTATTGGAAGATTAATATGATGAAGATAGACCCGGGGGCCATAGGTTTCACTAGTGTCTTCTCTCGAGAGCATAAGTATTCTACGGTGGGTGAACGAATTACTGTTGAGCAATTGACAGAATTGAGCATAGTTATGAGAATATCTAGGTATGATCATGTATATAGGCATCACGTCTGAGACAAGTAGACCGACTCCTGCCTGCATCTACTACTATTACTCCACTCATCGACTGCTATCCAGCATGCATCTAGAGTATTAAGTTATGAAAACAGAGTAACGCCTTAAGCAAGATGACATGATGTAGAGGGATAAACTCATGCAATATGATGAAAACCCCATCTTGTTATCCTCGATGGCAACAATACAATACGTGCCTTGCTTCCCCTACTGTTAGTGGGAAAGGACACCGCAAGATTGAACCCAAAGCTAAGCACTTCTCCCATTGCAAGAAAGATCAGTCTAGTAGGACAAACCAAACTGATAATTCGAAGAGACTTGCAAAGATAACCAATCATACATAAAAGATTTCAGAGAAGATTCAAATATTGTTTATAGATAGACTTGATCATAAACCCACAATTCATCGGTCTCAACAAACACACTGCAAAAAGAAGATTACATTGAATAGTTCTCCACAAGAGAGGGGGAGAACATTGTATTGAGATCCAAAAAGAGAGAAGAAGCCAACTAGATAATAACTATGGACCCGTAGGTCTAAGGTGAACTACTCACACTTCATCAAAGGGGCTATGGTGATGATGTAGAAGCCCTCCGTGATCGATGCCCCCTCTGGCGGAGCTCCAGAACAGGCCCTAAGATGGGATCTCATGGATACAGAAAGTTGCGGCGGTCGAATTAGGGTTCTGGCTCCGTATCTGATCGTTTGGGGGTACGTAGGTATATATAGGAGGAAGGAGTACGTCGGTGGAGCAAGAGGGGGCCCACGAGGGTGGAGGGCGCGCTTGGGGGGGTAGGCGTGCCCCCTACCTCGTGGCCTCCTCCCTTATGTCTTGACATAGGGTCCAAGTCTCCTGGATCATATTTGGAGAGAAAATCACGTTCCCGAAGGTTCCATTCCGTTTGGACTCCTTTTGATATTCCTTTTCTTCGAAACCCTAAAATAGGCAAAAAAACAACAATTTTGGGCTGGGCCTCTGGTTAGTAGGTTAGTCCCAAAAATAATATAAAAGTGGATAATAAAGCCCAATAATGTCCAAAATAGTAGATAATAAAGCATGGAGCAATCAAAAATTATAGATAGTTGGAGACGTACCAAGCATCCCCAAGCTTACACTACAAAAAAATACACTTCCGTGATGATACGTGTTTGTCACAGTAGGTCGCTTTTTTTGTCATGCATGTACATCAATGACAAATTTATGACAGAATCAAGATAGTCATACCTATGCTGTCGTAGTAGTGTTCCATGACATTACCAAAATTATCATCACGGAAGTGTCCACTTCCATGATAATAAATCACGCGTCACAGAAGTGCTTTCGTCAAGGGTGACCGACACGTGGCATCCACCGTAACGGAACGTCGTTAAGCTATCGGGTCGGGTTTTGGATCCAATAACCCGTTAACAGCCCCGACCAATGGGAAATTTCCACGTGTAAAATTCTTATTGGCTGGACGAAACACGTGTCAGCTCGTCACTGGGTCAGATAGGCGCCTATGATACGTCGACATGTGGCACGGCCCAACAGAGGCCCATTCCTGCGAAAAGGCCGGCCCATTTGACTTGGTCAAAAGGTGGCGGGCCGGCCCATGGAAAGCCTATTAACGGCTTGTTCACATATAGCGCATTTACAGCACGCTAACCCAAGGCCCGTTACGCCCTATCCGAATTAGGCCCAATAGCGTCATATGGGCCATCCAATATGATTCCAGCCTGTTTTCACTTTTGGCCCATGTATGGCCCATGACGTCTTTCGGCCCATATGAGGCCCTATGTAACTCTTGGCATATTAACGGCCCGTGGTGAAACTGGCCCGTAATGAAAAGTGTATCACTTTACACCCATTAACGGCCCGTGGTGAAACTGGCCCGTAATGAACAGTGTATCACTTTATGCCCATTAACGGCCCGTTATTTCGTTGGGCCGTTTCCAGCCCATGTTATCTTTCGGCCTTCTCAGAGCCCATTTATTCTTGGGCTCATTCTAGCATTCGTTTACTTACGGCCCATTACTGTCATTTTCTGCTTGTGGGCCAAATTCAGCCCGTGGTTACAGTCGGCCCATTTGTGGTCCCTTAATCCATTGGGCCATTTCAATAGCGTCATCAAATACGGCCTATTAACGATGGCCCGTTACGGTCGGCCCATGAACGGACGATTCCAACTCTAGCTCGTTTACGGCCATAATGCGGCCTGTAATTGGCCCATGTTTGGCCAATCGATCATACGGCCCATAGAAGGCCCATTGTTTCTACGGCCCGTAGAAGGCCTACTGTTTCTACGGCCCGTAGAAGGCCCACTGTTTCTATGGCCCGTAGGAGGCCTAGTGTCACTATAGTAAATATTAGCCCATGGTTATTGTGGCCTAGTTTTAAAAAATAGGTTATTGCAACCACTAGTTAACCACGGAAAAAGAACTGCGATGACTACAAGCAAACAAATAAACAAGACAACAAGGAAATGAATAAGCAAGCAACTAATGCTAGGCTATCATGGCTATTACACATATTACATCCACTAGGCATCAAAGTTCGCCACCAGTGCAAATATAGGGAACAAAGCAGCATATCATATACACTGGCCGTCAAAATTGGCCACCAGTGCAAATAAACGCGGCAGCAAAACAAGAGCATAACTGAAACAACTTCAGAAGAGCTCAAGAAACGTTATCCTGGGTATCCACCATGCTGGCAATAAGCTTAGCAAGCTGATTAGCTTTGTCCTATTTGGCACTAAAATCCTCCAACGCTTGTTGTTGCACGAGAAAGTATGCATCTGAATGCTCCAGGGACTTCCGTAGTCCTTCCGCTTCTTGTCACAGCACAGCTGCTCGATGTCTTTCAGCTTGTAGTTGAGACTCAAGAAACCGAATCGATTTAGACAGTGAGTTTTGTCGGTGTTCTGGGAACGGGGATCCCCAGACTTGCCTGCCTGCGGCCTGCGGCGTGGCTCAAAGGGGGGCCCAGCACGGCCCATCTTCACCAACACAGACCCAAGACCCTCGCGAGGGGCCAAGCCTCGCGGGGTAGACGACGCGGAGCTTCCTCAGGCACGGCCTCATCAGGCTGGCTCGCGAGGAGGCAGAGAGAGCAAGGCGGGGTACCTCACGAGGTGCCCGTGACGCAAGCCATGACGACCAAAGGCGCCAGGATGGTGCCAGCCCGCGCAGCGTCCTCCTTTCCTCTTTGGTGCAAAGGGAGCAAGTGCAGCCGCGGAGTACCGAGGCATCAGGCAAAGGTTGCCATTTAGGTGCAACAAGACCAAGACCAGGAGGACTGCAAGACGGAGGTCATTGTGGAGCCCAAGACGGCGTCACCACCATAGCTTTGTGCAGGCGAAGACTACTTTTGTCAGGATAGCTGGTACTAGCTGTCCCCCTTCAAATTAGCCCGCCATTGTTGGCTCCCTTCCCGCTCAATATTTGGGAAGAGGACCAGGGCCTCTATAAATAGGACCAACCACCCATAGAACGAGAGAGGGACGAGGGAAGAGGAAAAAGACGAGAGAAGGAAAAGAGAAGGAAAGAGAGAGAGAGAGAGAGAGAGAAGGTGACTGAACTCCTCCCCGCAGTTCATCGCCCCAGCCAAGAGCAGACCCTCGCGAGGCTGTTCTTCCTTGTATTGTTCATCGTCGTCAGCCCAAGAGGCAATCCACCACACCACACACTGGAGTAGGGTATTACACCACAACGGTGGCCCGAACCAGTATAAACCCAGTGTCATTCGTGTTGCTCTTTCCCTAGCTTAGATCTTAGCGAAGCGGAGGGGTGCAACTAGGTAGGAGGCGAAATCTCCACGCGCACCCTAGTGTTAGAACCTCAAGGGTCTGCCGGAACCCGAAATCCGACATTTGGCGCGCCAGGTAGGGGTGCGCCGGAATTTGTCTTCCACCGCCCCGTTCTCCTCCGACCATCGCGCCCATGTCTGACGCTCGTCGGGCCCGCACCGAGCGCCGGGCCGCTCTCGCTTCCCGCTTCGCCCAGACGGCTCCTGTCGGCGGGCGTCCTCGCCGTTCCCCTTCACCTGCCGTCAACGCCACCACAGGCCCGGCGGGGGACGATCAGCAAGCATCGTCTCAGCATCCGTTCATGCGGCAAGATGGCCGCACCGCTACTCCCTCGCTCACCCTAGCTGGTTCTTCATCGCGCGCGCTCCGCGCACCCATGGAGGCTCGAGCTGCGTTCATCGCGGCAAACGAGCTCCTGCGCTACCGTCCCGTCGACGACGTCTACAAAGAATGGCTCGACCGCGTCGCCGAGCTCGTCCGTGCCGCAGGGGGCTCTCCTCCGCCGTCTGCTCCGCAGCACCGCACCCCGCCCCGCGCGGGCGACGAAGCTCCAGCGGCGCCCCGGCCGCCTCCTCCACAAGAAGGAGCGATGGCTCCAAGGCGCGTGGCCCCTGGGTGGAACCCGCTCCGTCAGGTGCCAGCGCGGCAAGAGCAGAGCTGCCAAGAAGTCCCTCGCCCGCAAGAAGCTGCCCGGGCGCTCCCTGCTCCAGCACGTCGCGACCATGCTCCTTCTCCCGCACGTCAAGACCCAGCTGCAGCGCGTGGGGACATGCAAGACCAAGCTCTCCGTCACCCAAGGCCTCCCGTGGCCACAGCAGGCTGCCGTGCCTTCACCACCGAGCTACGCATCGTCGCGTGGCCCGGCAAGTTCAAGCCGGACCTGCCTCCTCGTTACGACGGCACGGCTGACCCTGCGGAGTTCCTCCAGCTCTACGAGCTGGGCATCGAAGCTGCCAACGGAGATGAGAAGGTCATGGCAAACTGGTTTCCCATGGCGCTCAAGGACGGGGCCCGCACCTGGCTCCTGAACCTGGCTCCAGGCACGATCTCCTCCTGGGACGAGATGCGCACCCGCTTCATCGCCAACTTCCAAGGTACTCGCGACCGGCTACCCGCCGTGAGCGACATGTGCCGCATCAAGCAACAACCTGGGGAGACCCTACAGAACTACATCCAGCGCTTCAACAACGCACGCCTCAAGATTCCCAAGGTGACTGAGGAGGCCATCATCTCAGCCTTCTCCGACGGCGTGCGCGATGTCAAGATGAAGGAGGAGCTGGCGATGCATGAAGACCTGTGCACTTCCTTGGAGCTGTTCAACTTGGCGACCAAGTGCGCCACGGCTAAGGAAGGGTGTCTCTCCCTCCTCGAGCTGCCTGCCGTAGACCCAAAAGAGAAGAAGCCCAAGGCCAAGGACGTGAAGCGCAAGGGGGCTGCCGTGCTCGCGGCAGAACCAGACACCAAGCGGGGAAGAGATCAGCCTGAACCTTCCAAGGGCAGCCGGTACTTTGTGTACCACGACCTCCACGCCCACAACACCAACGAATGTCAAGAGCTCCGAGCCGTGCGAGAAGGAAGGATCGGCCGTCGCCCCGACCGCGGTGACTGTGGCTACGGTCGAGGAGGAGGAAGGAACGCAAGACGCTGGGAAGACCGTGGCCCACGCCAAGGGTGGCGCGATCAACCTCGCGAGGATCGCTGGCAAGACCCGCCTCGCGAGCGAGACTGGAGGGATCAGCCTCGCGAGGATCGACCGCATGGCAACGCAAGCCTCCCTCCGCTGCCGCCGCAGCCAAGGAGAAACGAGGACCGCCACCAAGACAAGGGGGCTGGGGGCTTCCAGGAGCCGCACGCAATCGCCTGCATCCTGGGCGGGGCTCAGGCTCCAGCCTCTCAACGCATCTTCAAGCAGTTCGCCCGTGAAGTGAATGCAGTCCTCCCCAGGCTTGAAGCCACGCACCCTCACAGGTGGTCGGCATGTGCCATCACGTTCATCTCAGCAGATCAGCTCTAGTGTGCGGCTACAGCCGGAGTCCTCCTGATGCTTTGTTCCCTAATCATCAGCAACGTGGTGGTCACCAGGACCCTCATCGATGGCGGGGCAGGGCTCAACGTCCTGTCCGTGGAAACATTCAACAATCTCCAAGTGCCCTACAGCCAGCTTCAGCCAACCAAGCCCTTCTCTGGAATCACCGACGGCTCCACGGTCCTGATTGGCCAGGTCCGCCTCCCTGTCACCTTCGGGGCACGCGACAACTACCGCACCAAGCTCATCGACTTCGACATCGCTCACATTCACCTACCGTACAACGCCATCCTTGGGTACTCGGCGCTGGCCAAGTTCATGGCCGTAACTCACCACGGCTACAACGTCCTCAAGATGCCAGGAAGTGGCAGAGTCATCATGGTGCCCTGTGAAGAGAAGGACGCGGTGTGTTCCCTGGAACGAGCCTTTCAGGCCGCGTCGCTGGAAGACCCGGATCGCGGAAGCAGGAGGCTTCCCGAGACCGCCCCCAAGAAGAAGAAGACATTGTCCGGCCCGGCCCCTCTGGACCCGTGCCTGCCTAGGGGGAACCTCCTTCCGTCGCATAGGAAAGCACGCCCGGCGCCCTACTCAGGAAGGGCTCGGGGGCTCTCCCCTGGAGGGCCACCGACCTGGCTAGGGTCACGAGGGAGGCGCTTGGGCACCAAATGGAGGCGTGCTTCGAAGCACGTTTCCCTCAAGAAGGAGTAAGGCAAGGAGAGCCAGACCCTCAGGAGTTCATCAGCAAGGCCATTCAGGAGCTATAGGAGTCAAGGGTCATGAAAGGCGGCTGCCGTCTACCAGCAGTGGCTCCCCATCCAGGCGAGGATGGTGGGCTGCGCGTCTGCATCGACATACCAGGGCTCAACCGAGTCGCCTCTCAGGAGCGCCTCTGGCCCTTGCGAGTGGGGCGCTGCGGAGGTCCACCCCACAGCTGCGTTCGCATGCCTTACGGCTTGCCGAACGCAGCTGTCATGTACCAGCGCCTCATGAGGGGCATCATGGAGGCACAAGAATCCAGGCGTTCCGCAGCCTTGGCGGAGATGGAGATTGCCCGCAGGGAGCCTCCAGCGCCTCCGGAGCCTCCTGAGGCCCCTGGGCCTGGGGGCTCGTGAGGATCGACTTCCGCAGCCCACCGAGTCTGCTACACCAACACCCCTTCGTCCTCAACGTCATCAGATGACATCTTTCAAGTTTCACTTCCAGCTGGGAGCACCCCCCCCAGGGCTGCATTATTCCCAAGCCGCGTGGGTCCGTCCCTGCGGCAGGTATCCCTTTTATTTCATGCTGTTAGCTTGCCTTGTTGGGGGCGCCCCTCGGGCTGCACGATCCCCAAGTCGCTCAGGCCAGACCCAGTGATGTCCGCCTTCCCAGCATCTATTTGAATGAATCCACTCCTTCGCGGCTAATGTGTTCGACCTAGCTGCCTGCTCAACTGATGCCAACTGACGGAACTGCTCTCAAACGGCACGACGCTTGCGCATGGGTCCATCCCTGCAACGCCGACAAACTTGAATGGCTGAGCTCTGGCCGCGGCAGCCCCGCATGGTGCCACCTCGTCAAGCCTTCAGTGCCTCGTACCCCTCGGAAGCAACCAATAGATGACTGTCAATTGTCATGGCAACCCCTCGTTTTTTCTATGATGGGTCTACAGGATCTCCTGAAGAAGCTGCGTCAGGCGAGGCCCTTGTGGTGTCTCCTTCGCTCTCATCCGCGTGAACCGCTTGCACGTTAAAGGGGGGTGCCTGAGCATCGCGACTCAGGGCTCCTACTGGCTCTCCAGCCCTCACCCTCTGGCCTTGTCCACGGTATCGCGACCTGGCATACCAGCGACGGCTGAGACTCGCTCGAGGGCCGGGACCCGAGGATGTAGAGCAAAAAGGGGAGCAAAGGCGAGAGGGGAGGGACATGCGAGGACCTCGCCGAGAAACCTCGCGCCTGCCGATGCACGGACCCGGCGACACGCCAGAGAGCGACCCCTGATTCTCGAGATAAGTCACCACCCGGAAGCACCAGCTACCGTGGCACCACCCCTGCACCTAATGCAATCCCGTGTTAACGACGCCGCTCTCCTTTCTCACCGAATGACGGCTGCTTGAGTGCCAAAGGGGACCTCCTGAGCATCACGACTCAGGGGCTCTTACCGGACTCCGGGTCGCTCACCTCCTGGCCTTGACCACGGCATCGCGACCTGGCATACCAGCGACGGCTGAAGCCGCCTTGGGACTTGGACCTGTCGGCGCAGAGCACCAAGCCCTCGTGAGGTTCGAAAGGGAGGACAGAGCTAAGACGGAATGAGCAACTCGCACAGTTCTACGACAAGGGTTGTATTAACAAAACAGGATCACAAGCACCTTACAAGCCCCCACGGGACGCGTCTTTGATTCCTCGCAGGGAACAGATCCTAAAGGGACACTATGTACGCGCGCCCCTACAGAAGACGCCATCATCAATAGTGGGCCATCAAGCACCGGCGCCAACCCCATCCAGATCAGAGTCGGCGGCGGCCTGACGAGCCTGCCCTGCTCCAGGAGCAGCGCCGGCTCGTGGGCTTGTAGCTGTCGTCGCTCGTCTCCGAAGTCACGAAGAGCTTGCCGGAGTCGCTGGAACCTCCAACGCCTCCACCGCCTGAGGAACCGCCAAGGGAGCGGTCGGCAGGCCCAGTCCTCGCCGCAGCAGGGTCCCGGCCACCCCTCTCGGGACAACACTCTAGCCGGCGCCCGTTCGCATCGAAGACCTTGAAGAACATCACCGAAGCACCGTCGTACTCCAAGTGGATCGCGAAGGCGCCTCTTGTCCTGCAAACCCGGGCGATTTCGCTCCAGCCTCGAGTCATGAAGACCTCGCCCGGGGCAACGACCGCGACCTCTGCCTCGGTCGCGAGGGTGCTGCAGCCAAAGCTCCAGGGGCTCCCCCTGCGGGACGATGGAGGCAAAGAAGGGAGGAAGGCGAATCCAAGACTGAGGAGGCATGGCGACGTGGAGCACGAGCTCTCGGGAGGAGCCCTCGGTGTGGACCCCAGGGGGGACGACCCACACCTTCGTGACCCGTCGGCGCCGACGGCGGCGCCGCCCGTGGCGATCAGCATCAGCTCCTTCAGGGCCCTCGATGTGGGCATACAAGGGAAGCGGGAACCCCGGCGGTGCCTGCTTGCACCAAGGCCTCGGCACCACCTGATGGGCCCCCTCGTCCGGGCCACGGGGGATGAGCCGTTTCTTCGGCAGGAGCAGGTCAGGTTCCTCTCGGGGAGCCTTTCCCTTCTGCCGTCGAGAACCGGCGGATCGGAGCCATCGCAGCAAGACGAAGCAAGGACTGAGAAGAAGGAGAAGCAAGGGGGGATGAACTGGAAGGGCGCACGCCGTTCCGTACTTATAGCCGGCGAAGGCCAACCGCTGACCTCCACGATCGCAGGTAATCATGCCTCACTTTGCATGCAGGGACTTGTCCAGTCCTTGCAATTGCCGAGGCGCCATGGGGAAGTGGAGACGCCCATGTCCAATCAACCGCCACGCGGCGCCCAAGACCGCAGGCTGTTAGGGCCCGCGGCGCTTCGCTCTTGCCCTTCCGCCTCCCTGCACGGCCAAGTCTGGGCGCGCCTTGGGCCCGGGGGCTACTGTCGGCGTTCTGGGAATGGGGGTCCCAAGACTTGCCTGCCTATGGCCTGCGGCGTGGCTCAAAGGGGGGCCCAGCATGGCCCATCTTCACCAACACAGACCCAAGACCCTCGCGTGGGGCCAAGCCTCGCGGGGCGGAAGATGTGGAGCTTCCTCAAGCACGGCCTCATCAGGCTGGCTCGCGAGGAGGCGGAGAGAGCAAGGCGGGGTACCTCACGAGGTGCCTGTGACGCAAGCCATGACGACTAAAGGCGCCAGGCGAGTGCCAGCCCGCGCAGCGTCCTCCTTTCCTCTTTGGTGCAAAGGGAGCAAGCGCAGCCGCGGAGTACCGAGGCATCAGGCAAAGTTGCCATTTCGGTGCAACAAGACCAAGACCAGGAGGACTGCAAGACGGAGGTCATTGTGGAGCCCAACATGGCGTCACCACCAGAGCTTTGTGCAGGCGAAGACTACTTTTGTCAGGATAGCTGGTACTAGCTGTCCCCCTTCAAATTAGCCCGCCATTGTTGGCTCCCTTCCCGCTCGATATTAGGGAAGAGGACCAGGGCCTCTATAAATAGGACCAACCAGCCACAGAACGAGAGAGGGACGAGGGAAGAGGAAAAAGACGAGAGAAGGAAAAGAGAAGGAAAGAGAGAGAGAGAGAAGGGTGACTGAACTCCTCCCCGCAGTTCATCGCCCCAGCCAAGAGCAGACCCTCGCGAGGTTGTTCTTCCTTGTATTGTTCATCATCATCAGCCCAAGAGGCAATCTACCACACCACACACTGGAGTAGGGTATTACACCACAACGGTGGCCCGAACTAGTATAAAGCCTGTGTCATTCGTGTTGCTCTTTCCCTAGCTTAGATCTTAGTGAAGCGGAGGGGTGCAAGTAGGTAGGAGGTGAAATATCCGCGCGCACCCCAGTGTTCGAACCTCAAGGGTCTGCCGGAACCCGATATCCGACAAGTTTGAATAGCTTGTGCAAGCGGTAGTGGCCAGTAACTCCAACACTAAACCAAGACAGGATGTGTCACTATCCTGAACCTTATCTGCATTACTTCCTTTACCGTTGCCTAATAAGGCACTCTTCCCCAATATTCTGTCAGCATTCTAAAAGAAGAAACAAGCAGACACATAACAAGTTTAGCATGTACTAGTATATGAAACTCATTTCGGTGAACCAGTTCATTAGTAAGGTGGACAGGATTAAACTACCAAGTCTTCTATTGCCAAGTACTAGTACACAATAAAAGCATCAAACAAACATATATTTATGTCGTATGGTAGCAATGGAATCTTAAATTAGAACAGTTGTTCTTCAGGTTTAGGCACTTGTTCTACATGAACAGAGTACAGTAAGACGCAAGAATATAATACTTAAAAATAGAAAATGAGCTCATAGACCTTACCACATTCTTAGTTAGGGACCAGAACAGAACAAGGCGTTCCCAGTCATCGTCCAGTAAATGTGTCTCAGGAGAATGTAAGGGAATTTGATGAGTTTCTTTGCCGATGAAGTACATTTTCTTCAGGTAATTCCGACACTGCCAACAAGCATTCTTGAAGATAGAAGAGGTATTAGCACAGGTTACCTCATCCTGAGTTTCCAAATCAGTCCTTCTCTATAGAGAAAAATGGGAAAATTTGTTGTATTATAACCATCATGGAGGTAGGATGTATGGGACGAAGCAAAGTAATTGCCATGAATAACATTACTTACACATAACTCCTGGACAAACACCTGCAACTGGCATTTTCCTTCATCTTCAGTATAATATTTCCAAGATGGGAAGATACGCACATATGATTTAACAACATCAAATGCGATAGATGCTAAACTACGACTAGCTGGTTGTGCTTCCTCCACAGGAATAGGCGTACTAACTGGTGGAGTTGGGGTTCGCCGTGATAGTACTGGACCTTTGGGCACTGGAGCTGCCTTACTAACTGCTCTTGTTTGGGAGCTCTGTGGTGGAGATGGTGCTGTGTCAACAGGAACTGGGTTACTGTCGGCTGGGGTTGGGGTTAGATTGGGTGAAACTGGTTCTCTGTCCATCGTAGTAGGGGTACAATCTGCGAGAGTTTGGGTTATGTGTGCTAGGGCTGGTTCTTGTGCATGTACAACCGGGGTGCTATCTCCACCAAGAGGTAGCACAGTTTTATTTGAAGACTGTGTTTTTAGTCCGCTAGATACTGGCATCATCCGCTCCAATTCAAATGGCTGATAAACAGGAAACATAGTTGAATGTACAGACATTGTCTGAGAGACAGATGCAATAGATAGTGTGGAAAAAAGAGGGCATGAAATAGTTGACATGTATATTGTTTAACTAAAACGGATAGCATGACATAATTTCACATATATGATGTCTATCTAAACTGGATAGCATAGCATAACATAATTCAAAGATATGATGAATAACTAAACAGGATCACATGACATAATTCACCTACATGTTATCTAAGTAATCAGGATCGCATCATTTAATTCACATATGTGATTTATATGCTAAACAGAGGGCATTCGATATGATGTCTGAACTAAGAACATGGTGTTGAATATTGTGTATATGATGTCTAAACTATGCAATGCAAGACACCGTATGCATGATATGAGCAGTATAACCGTGCCAAGTTAGAGCATACACCTCAGTGAGGGAATAAGACTGGTCATCTGTCTCTGAATCCATCTCTGAGGAGCTATCGGGACCCAACAATAGCACTGTCTGCTCTCAAGGCCTTGTTTTCACTCCAGATTTTTCCATCTCCCACCCAAATGGCTGATTCACAGGAAGAGTAGTTTAATGTACAAACATTGTCGACAAATGGAAATGTAATGAAGAAAAGGATGGGCAAGAAATCATTCAAATATATGATGCCTGGTTAAACAGGATGGCATTGCACATTTCACATATATTATGGCTGGCTAAAAGACATGAGACTGCACAATTCCCATATATGATATAGAAACTAAACAGGTGGCATTACAGAACATGTCTAAACTAAGCAGATGACATATATGATGTCAAAAGTAGGCACTGCAAGGCAACATATGCATGATATGACTAACACCATCATGCCAAGGTAGAGCAAACACCTTGGGGGGTAAATAGGAGTGGTCAGCGGCGTCCGAATCCGCCTCCGAACAGATATCTTCCTCTGGATTACAATCTGGAGAGGGGTGGGGAGGGTTTGCCATTGAACCCACCATGGAGCGATGTCTGCATGACATTGTATTGCCGCGCAAAACTCTTCTCTTTTTCTCTACATGTTCAGCATGACTGTGTACAATATCTGACATGCATACAAAAAATATGGTGATATTATGTAAGCAGAGCATGCAGAAATTTAGAGTGATGGTAACAACCAGTGGATCGATGTTTTTCCGTCGAACCAAAATAGCCCTAATGGATCGACGTGAATGTATAGTAAGAAGTCATGCAAAAAGTGTACAACCTCTTTGCCGTAGCCGTGTTGACCTCGGCATCATTGGGTTGGTCGCTGAAGCAGTTGAGGCAGAGGTGGTTGTCGGAGGTGTGGAGGAAGATCTGAGGAATATGTAGACGGCGTCTAGGGCACTTCTATTGTGATGGATCATTCTGTCGTTGGAGCAGCTCCGGTGAGCCGTAAGACGTCAAGGGTGAAGCAGCACAAGACAAACATCGTCAATCTCAAGTGGGATTCTAATAGCATATCCAATAGATGATGTAAAATGGATGTAAAATTAACATCACCAAAACCCACCTGACTACAACAGATGAGGTAAAAATTGTTGACACTGAACATAACTGTCGAAACTGAAATTTACTGTGGAATCTGAATGCTACTGTTGAAACTGAACGCAATGGTAGCAGAGAGGCACTTGACATGTAGTTTAGGGAGGGCTTGCAGTTCATCTTCACCCTGCACCCCCCTGAGCCGCCAGCCACCACCGGCCGAACGGCCGGCCCCAGCGCCGCCTCGCCGCCCTGGAAAAACTCGCCACCGCTGCCCCGGCCAGCCCTCTAGGACCCCCGCCCCCCCACCGTGAACCCTAAGATAGATTGTGGGGTACCTCTCCGGCGAGCCCCCGTCCCCGCTGCGGGTGGTTCTTCCTTAACTCGGGCGAGCCCCCCCCCAACACATGAAAATCGACTGACCCAAAAGTCGATTCAGTCGACTGAAGTATGGCTTAATCGGAGCAGAGCAGCAGCATGAGCGAGGGGAGAGCAGCAGCAGCAGCTGGGCGAGCGAGCGATCGAGCGAGAGCCAGAGCAGCAGCAGTAGATCCGGCTGGTATGGACGCCGCCGCTGAAGGGGCCTCGCACTGGGGGAGAGCCACTGTGGAGATGTCGCCCGCGGCGCCGGCTTCAAGGTAGCCGCTCCATGGGGGTGCGGGATGGAGCACCGTCAGTGCCGGGAGGTCGAGTTAAGGAGAAGTTGCGATGTGATGAGTGTACAACCTCTTTGGTGGCGCCGAGTAGGCCTCGGCTTTGTCCGAGGAGTCGGTGAGGATGTGCGGTTCCGGTGGAGCAGCCGCGATAGACGAGGCGATCATCGGAGCAGCTCCTTGGAGGTGGAGGACGGGGCGGCTGAACCGGTGGGACGGCAAGATGGACAACGGATCCTCATCCGGGGAGGTGGACGAGGGACGTCGAGCTGTTGCGGTGGACGACGTCGTCGGGGAAGAGGCTCCGGCTAGGCAGTGGTGATGTGGCGGACGGAGGAGGGTGGGGTTTCACGGCTGGAGCGGAGAGGTTATGGCGGCCTGGGATTTCGAATGGCGAAAATGGGGCGATGGGAGGGGGTGAAGCTTGACTTAGGAACGCGCTTTTCCAAAATGTAGGGTGTGTTACAAAAGTACCCCCACCGATTTGAACTAGCGGCCCTTTCGGGTCAGGGTTTGAAGGGGGATTTCGCGTGTCAGGATTTGGCAGCTGGAGGGAGTTTTCACGTGCATTGTAATCTCGGGATAGCAAGGCGCGGGTTGTGAAGGCGCCAGTTTTGGGAGCACGATATCTGAATTTTCGGGATATAACAAGACGCGGGTTGAATTTTAGGGACAAGCCTAACGTGTAGTAATATTGTACTTGTACGTACCAAATCAATTCGCACTTCCCTCAACCAAAAAGAAAACGAAAAAAATAAAACTGTTCACACCACACAAAGAGAGCGTCTTGCCCCGTTTTACTATACAAATGCTATTCAAAGCTACTCCCTCCTTCCATCTATATAGGGCCTAATGCGTTTTTCGATGCTAACTTTGACCAAATATTAGAGCAATGATATATGACATGCAACTTACACAAAGCACACCGTTAAATTCGTCTGTGAAAGGTTCCTTCAATGATATAATTTTCACATTGTGCATATCATGTACTATTAATCTTGTCAATAGTGAAAGGCGGTCTTAAAAATCTCATTACGCCCTATATAGATGGAAGGAGGCAGTATGAATCCATGTTATGTCCGATTAAATTTTTTCGCTTGTTGTATAATGCATGTAACCTACTCATACCAACATTTTAGGGCATTCCAAATGTCCATACTATCGCTGCAATTCAAACTAACTTTGAATTTGTTTCTCTATTTCAATAAGAATCTACAATCATGATTGTTGCCAACTTCAACCATCATAGTTTCCTTGCTATCCGCCAGATATAAATCAGACAGCCTATAATGCAGGATGGCAGACACACCATCATCAACAACTCTGTTTTTTATAAGAGTAGAGATAAAATATATTACCACGTGTATCACCGTTATATATATTCACACATCCGTCGGTTTGAAACACTATGATAAATTCTTCAAATATCTAAATTCTCTTTTTATAATGAAGTATATATGATCTCTATTTGTCTTTTACACCCACACAAACCTCTTATCTTTGTAGCTAGTGCTAACTTTCTCTTGTGCATGCACACGCCTACATCCCTCTCACCCTCCCTCAGCATTCTCTAGCTCCATCGCACAAATTCGTCTTTTCACTTTAGGTCGTTCACCCACGGTGTGTGTAGGCCCCCCAGCTCCTTCTTTACGGCACACATCGATCGATATGCCTCTCTAGCCAGGTGTGCCTAGCACAAACACAAGCTTCCCCTCTTCTCTTGTCACCATCCATGCCTCACTCCCACCACTCTTTTCATCGTTCTCGTACTCGCACACTCCTCCCCCTCGATATAGTATGCCTCTCGTACCACCTCCTACATGCATCCCTCTCTCTCTCTATCCTTCTCCTCGTGCCTCATTTGCTTCTAACACACACATGCATGTATACCAATCGATCTCCCAACATATACCTAGATCAACTTTAACTACCCCCCCATCGATCGACGTACCTCACAAGTTATGTCTCTCCTTTCTCTTACAAAGGGTGATTGATCTTCCTATGTAGTTACGTCTGCTTACCACACCCACATCGCCCCCCTCATCATTCGTGTATGCCTCCTGACCCGTCTCTCACACGCACGTGCACAGACAACAAGCAGCCATCTCCTCTCGTATTGATATTGCGGGCGTGCCCTCCGTGTGTCTAGCAAGCCTATCCCACCATTTGTTAGAAGCAACTCCACTACCACCACCTCCAACACTCTAGCTATGTCTCTCTCCCAACCTTATTCATCTCCTGCACATATGCATGGATGCCAATTGATCTCCCTTAATACATTAGGCAGATCGATTTCCTTAATACATGAGGTAGGCCTCTCTCCTCCTCCACGCATATACCAGCCATTGTACCTCTATAGTTAATTGGGCCTCCCTCTTCCCCCACCACACACTGATAGTCGAGCGCTGCAGGTAGGTATCCATGCCACAGAGACAAACTGCACATGTCCCATCTCATGTTCCAGTAGGCCAGCCACTCTATATCTATGACGTGGGCACACACAAATTCGATGGCACTCTTTATCGATCGCGCGCGTGCACACACACACACACACATCATCCCTCTCTTCGATTCTATGGACACCTCAAGCCGATGATACCTCCACTCTCTTCTCGTGGATCGCCCCCTCTAAATATATATTATATCCAGGACTCTACTTCACACACATTGCATATGTTAAATTTTTTGATTGACCGACCCCGCCCCCCACAAAAAAACTCTCAAGAACCCACACACTATATCTCTCTAGGTTTGTATCTCTCTCACACAACCCCACGTAGGTGGTGTACGTATACAAGAAGAGAATAGGTGCACCGTGCACGTACTCACGCTTCGTGCCCAGCCACACCCGCGCGGGTACACGGTGGAGCTCATTTCTCTGCAGAAGCTGAATTTGTTTTTGAAACATCAAGTGGCCAGAGACTCGAAAACTTATTTGCCCATTAGTGACTTGTCAGGGCGGTGGATTTTAGTTTGTACGATAATGCTGCATCCACCTGAAGTAACGAAAGTTCTTACGTAAACTTCCTAGTAATTCCCTCTTCGTAGGTGCAGCATTACTCCTAACATTTGTAATATTAGTTTGAAACTTGTAATATTGTCGTGTCCTATTCCTGCGTTTTCAAAATCCTGCGAATCAAACAGGTCCTGAGTTGGTGATGATGTTGTGCCTCCCATCTTTCACCAATAGCCGTCGGATCTAGATCTGACGCATACAAACCAAGCTTCTCCATTTTTGCAAAAAGATGCCCGCACTTGTTCCCTATTTACAAACAACTCCTTATCTCTCACAATCAGCCTCATCTCCTCCCCACCACATCTAGGAGTAGAAGGCCGTGGAAAAATCTGGCGCGATGGCCGCTGCCGGAGCCGTCCACCCCCAATCTTGGTGTTTCATGCAATGCACGGGCATCTATGCACGGGAAAATATGTGGAACATGGCTAGTTCTAAGAAGGCTGGATCTACAGCCATGATGATAGTGACTGCAGACGGTGAGGCTGACTATGGTATGCCGAACACGGCGCCTATACTCAGGTGTTATCTCCGGCACAGGGTCTTGTCACTTCACTATGAGGAGCAGCACGTAATAATTTGACCAACAGGTAGTACAGTGCTAGTACTCCTACTACTATATTGATAGTACTACTACTAGTACTAGTAGCACCACCGTCTGGATTTAGGAGTACTACCACGTCCATCTGGATTTTAGTATTTGACTAGCAATATCTAGTAATGCGGGTCACCAAAAATGTACTACTCCCTCTGTAAATAAATACATGGTGTTTTATTCCTATCGGCGAGAGAACTTAATGTTTTTTGTGCTACTCCTAACTAGTGTACTAATAGGATTACATGCAATGAACTAAACACTGCATGTCATGTTTGGTAGTCTCAAGTCATTGAAAGCATGCACGACCCACATCTCTCATTGGTTGATATGTCACGAAATAAGAAACAAGGAGGGAGTTAATGCACCGTGCCTAAGTATTTTGGGATTATTTGGTTTTAGTAAGGTGACTTACACAACATTTTTTTTACATGCATTAACATTTTATTAGTTAAATCAAAGGTCAAAACTTGGCGCAAAATGCAAAGGGGACCAATAAACCAGTAAACATCAAACTTCTCTCATTTGGCCCCAACTAGAGGTCCGGTGAGATGACTATACTGCACCGGCACGGAGGGGGACGCAGCTTCATTGACTTACGGCAACTGCCTTCGGGTGAATGACACGTGGCCCCAGGGGGTGGCTGGCCCACCTATCATACAGCCAAAGGCAGGTACAGTAGAGGGCCGAGGAGTAGTACGAAATCCTACGCACCTATGCACGCTAACCAAGGGCTGAGTGATCACTCGAATCGCAAGATCAGTTGACTAGAAGCTACGGTAGACCCATGGAGGCGATGAGCGTGAGTATCAGCCGGCTGTGCCAGATGGTCCACGACGCCGGCCTGCGGCCCGACACCGAGGAACGTCTCCAGGTAGTATTGCTTGAGGCCGCCAGGGCGAGGGGCCGCTTGGACGACAGCTTCGTCTCCTTGTTCGACGAGGTCCTTGTCGGTTTCCTCGACAAGTTCACCATCGTCAAGAAGCTTGCGGAAGACTTTGACGTAAGCCTCCAGCCGACGCGCCCAGGCTCTGCGATGCCCGCCACCCTCAATGGACACTATGGTAACAACCTCTTCGACGCACTGGTGGCCCTGTGACTGCCCACTGTCACGCCGGAGAATGTCCACCTCGAGGTCGCGCTCGCCGCGCAGCGCCTGGCGCAGCAAGAAACCATCGACATAATCACCCACGTGTACGCGAAAACTGTCCATAAGGACTACTACATGCAAGAGGAGGACGATAGGACGTTGGCCTTCTTGGAGCGGAGGGCAACCATGGACGGCACTGTTCAGAAGCATGTTCAGCTCACCGCCAACGCCGCTGCTCCTCACACGTCGGTTGGCGACCCGGCACACTAGGGCGTGAGGATGTCGTTAAACGTTGATGGATACGTATGTATTTTTATCTTTCCGTCAAATCCATGTAGTAGTATATGATACTACAGTAATTATCTTACCTTTCACATCAACTTCATAATTTTCATACGTACTCCATGCATGAACGGCGCCAGAACCAAACTTCTCATTACTCTAGGCAAAATCGTTATTTTCTATCTATCGGTCGCGCCATGGAGCAGAACCAAATTTTACAAGTTACGAGTTCAAAAGGAAAAGCCTGCCGTGTTCGCGTCGCACCCCCACACGGTTGGTCCGGCACGCGGCTCAAGCAGGAATGCGTGCGGTGTTGCATTTTCACTTACAAGTGGGACCACAGTTGAGCAAACCGACTATCGGCAAACCCCCACCCCGCCCACCGCGCGATGGCTAAGAAAATAGGAGGGAGAAGAGATGGCTGTAGCATGGACTCCAAGAAAATTGGTGTCGGATGGGACTCGTGTGGGTGGCGTGTGCCGTACTACTAGACATGAATGCTAGTTATGGCCCATGCCACCCCACTATATCGAGCCTATATCGAGGTATGTAGAAAAAATTTCCTGCAGTCTGTGCTCAGCCCTCCTCTATCCCTCTTCTCAGCCAGCCAGCGGACGCACGGAGCCCATCGTCTGTTTGCTCACATGCGGCCCCACATGTCAGTGAAAACGCAAGAGGACCCGCTGAACCTGCACATCTTTCACCTCGATGTGCTGGTGATGAAAAACAAATCCAATAAAGATCTTCAGTGGCCGCTTTTGGAGTTACTCAAGAGTAGTAAGATTCTATTTACAGTTTAACCCAAGATGCACATCTCGTGGATTCAACTACCACTCTATTTTCTTTCACGACACGACCTGGATGCTGGATGTCCCACATGTCGGCAAAAGGAGGAAGAACCCGACCAAATCTTTGGTTCTGCTCTCGGATTAGACTAGTTGTGCTAACTTAAAAAATTTATTGTGTACTCCCTCCGTTCCATAATACTTGACTTCCATTTGTCCAAAAATGGAGGTACCTATATACTAAGACATGTCTAGATACATATATATTTTGACAAATAGAAGGCATGTATTATGCAATGGAGGGAGTAGAGTGGATGGAAGTTTTTGTATTGGGAAGAAGAGTACATCCATATATTGATAGAGCGCAATTTAGTAGATGTTCTATCACTTTTATCTAGCACAGACGCAAGATCGAGCCTCCGCAGATCAACAACGAATGCATCGAGAAGGCACTAATCCAACTTACAGGAGTAGTAAAATGTATTCTTGTGGTTCTTGTTTTCTTTGGTCTTGATTTTCTAGTCAAAATTATCGTTGGAGTTCGTGCAAAACGGAGGTGCGTTTGGGGTCGTGCATTGGAGTTGGCCTTACAAGTGGGACCGCAGTTAAGGAAACCGACTATCGGCAAACCCCCACCTCGCCCGCCGCATGATGGCTGAAGTTAGAGAAACGATGAGGTTGAAGAGATTGCTCTAGCACATACTCCAAGAAATAATATGGTGTCAGATGGATGTCGTGGTGGTGGCGTGTGTCGTACTCCTGGACGTGAATGCTTGTTCTGGCCCATGCCACCCTACTACTCCTAGTACTTACTCCTACTAGTATATAGTATACTAGTATCGAGGATTCGAGGTGCTGGTTACGTACAACGAACACATTAACATATGGCTAAAGTAAAAACATCCGCCCGACGCGCGAAGCATGTGAAGCTAGTACAAATTTAGAGAAGCGACTGGAAAGCCATTCATAAATATAGTAAGTTTATCACACGCATATCATTTTATTACATACAATAGGTCATCAACCCACATCGACAACGAGGATACATTATAAATACTAAAGTTTTCACCACATAACAAATAACAAGCCATGAAATGAACTTCAACTCAACCATTCCACGACATTGGAAACACTTGCTTTGAACCACAAGTGATTCTCTGGGACGGTCCATCCGTTGTCGATCTGGAGACCAACGCAGGACTGATCATCCAGGCTGAAGCGGCCTACTATGTCACTACCAGGGTAGGGAACCACCCAAATGTCTGAGGCATAGACACAGTTGCTTCTCGTAAATGTGTCAACAGCAGTTGGATCGCATTTCACCATCATCGGATAGTTTTGTCCAAGGAAGAGCGAGTTTTCTCCGAGACTATCAATTCTGTGCCAGGGAGAAGGAGTTGGCGGTAGCACACTAGTATCCATCCCGAATACCATGCAACGGGTGTTGGAATAGGTCTGGAGAGTGCGACCATGGGAGACACCTGCTTCCTTAGCAGTAACATCATTAGTGGGATGTATACACACCAGAAGAGGTGATCCATCGGAATTAGTTGCCAGGCGCCACAGAGTATATGGGCGCTGCTCATGATCATCACCATCGGCATCTCCCCCTTGGTTATAAAAAATTTCAAGTATAGGTGGTGGGATGTTCACAAGACCTTGGAAACACAAGAAGACGGTTAATTAGTAAAGGGAAACTTGCTAACCCGCATGCATGTGGACAAAACAATTATAATTACGGTGGAAGACAAATGTACCGAAACTACTAGGATGCCATGCAAAAACAGTGCCACGAGTGGTGGCAGCAAACACAAGGCCATCGTATTGAATTGCATCACAGTACTCATCCGTGTACAGAAACTGATTTTTGAGCAATATCCATTGAGTCGAACCACGAAGGACGGCAACAAGCTTGTCGAAGATAGCAACAACTTGATAGTTGTTGTAATTCCAAGAGCGGTTGGGAACTCGACAAATTGCTATCTTCCGTAGAAGACAGTCACCATGATCGTATTTGAACGTGCGTACATTACCGGTGTGCTCAACCTCTGGGCAGTGTGCTGAGATTTTTGGAAGTGGAACCCGGTGACGAGTGTACACATTCACAAGTTCCCACTCGCAGTTGGACCCAATGTAAAAAACCCAATCTCCATTTGCGCCCGCCCAAGCCTTGCCCTCTAGCGATGGCATCTTAACATCATACATATCATTATCAAGCGGCATCAACTAGCACAGGGCGAGGCCTCCGTCATGCCAGCGCCAGACATCAGGGTCACGGCGAAGAAGATTGGGGAGATCAAACCGCTCCTTGACTCTTGGGTTCTTTGTAATGATGTTATTAGTTGAGTCAAGAATGGGCTTGAACGAACCTGCCATGCTAGCCGAGGTGATGACGTCGTACCGATCAATGAGTTCCTCCACCACGTCATCTTTCGGATCGGGGCAAGAATAACGGGGTCATTTCTGGCCTGTTCCCTCCATGGAGAAGACGATCGAACAATGGCAGAAGAAAGGGTGAAGGGTTGAAGGAAAATGGAGGAGGGAGAGGAAGAGCATGCGATAGCAATTCCAAATCGAGAGGAAAAGGCGAAGAGTCGGTGGACGGTTGCGAGTTTGCCACGGTTCACGAAGAGGCGCCCCAGCCTACACGTTCGTTCAGAAATACTCCTACTACTCGCCTCGTCTCACTGATATGTTGGAATGGGACCACATGTCAACGAAACATGGTGTGTAATTTCTCGTGCAAAATGCGATCTGGCCGCGTTGGCCTGAGGTGCCGCATTAGTTATCGACCTTTATTTTTTTAATGGCGTGCCGATCAGTTTTGAAGCACGACTAACTGGTACTGTACGTGGAGAGGATGACAGCGGGGACCCGCCAAGGTCATGGAAGTACGCAAGCAAGTGCCTCCTTATTTCAAGCCAATAAAAAAATGGCTCCTTCTAGTGGATTTCTGACATCTGGGTCCCATACCATTGTCAACGTAGTCAATAAACGAGAGAATTGCACAACGAACGACTGACACCAGGGACCCAGCAGCTCGCCCAGTTATTTTTGTTTTGGTTTAATTTGATAAATGCCACTCCAAATCTGGTGGATTCGAGAAATGCCACTGCAATTTCCAAACTTCGAAAAATGCCATTTCATGCGATTTCTAGTGGCATTTTTCGAAGTCTGGAGTGGCGTTTTTCAAAGTTTGCAAACTGCAGTGGCGTTTTTCAAAGTTTGCAAACTGCAGTGGCGTTTTTCAAAGTTTGCAAAAATTGCAGTGGCATTTTTCAAAGTTTGGAAGTTGCAGTGGCATTTTTATGAATCGCCATAATTGCAGTGACATTTATATAATTTGTTTTTGAGACGGAAGGAGGGTGTCAACTGGGTTGTGCGGGACACTCTGGTCTGTGTAGACAGCCTTTTCTTTTATGTTTACCACAGACCAGCCCAGTAGTTTTTCTTTCTTTCTGAAAATGGCTAGCCCAGTTCTTTTGTGATTTGTCAAGTAAGTCGCTTTATCAGGCCTGTTGGGCTGCAAATCTTTCAAGATGAGGAGAGCTTCATTGGGCTGGCCGAGAAAATGGCCTATTAGTAATGAGAAATGGGCTGTACATTTTTAAAACACATCAAACCGACAATTATTTTCAAATATCTTTTTTTCATTTCGAGATTTTAAATTGCATTGATTTTTATGTGTGGACAATTTATTGGATTTTATATTGATATACATTTATTTTTTAAATCAGTCTGAATGTGACTCGAAATTTCGGGATTAAAAACAGTTCAGACCGCACCGACATATGCAAAATTTCATATAATTTTTTAATCGTGGCCACAATATGGGCTGTAATGCTAACATAAAGAATATGGGCTCCAAAAAAACCCGTAAGAATTAGCAAATGGGCTGTAAATTATTTGAAATAATGGCAGATGAGCTGTATGCTATTTACCACAGATTTGAGGCTTTCCACAGATGGCTTGTATACTGTTGGATGTCCATCCAACGGCCGTCGTGCTTCTTCAATCTCTGCTCTTCCTGCTCCAGCCGCACAAACAAGCGCCGGCGGGACTGCCTGCTCCCTCCTCCCCGCGGCCGGCTATGTTGCCGCGCAGGCCTCACCGCCCCACCATACTCCCATCGCTGGCCTAGCCATCCCTCTACTCACCCACACCTGTTGTTATTCTCCAGCGACGGCAGACGAACCAGTAAACCCTCATATAGCCGTACTCCCCTCCACATGGGAAACAAAAACAACGGCCAAGTCTTCCCTGCCTCCGTGTCGTTCCCTTCCTAGGCCTCGCCGTTGTCCACCGCACTGGTGCTCTCGGCGTGGCGTGGTCAGCGTGGTCAACGACCGACATGCATCTGAAGTGGACTATACGTGGAGAGGCTGACAGCTGGGTCCAGGGCCGCACACAAGGAAATGCCTCCTTATTACGCGCAAAATAATGATTTCCTCCACCTGACATCTGGGACCCACCGAAACGGCCTCTGTATTTCGCGAAAAAACGTTACCGCCGCTGACAGCTCGGACCCACCAGCTATATCTTCTCACGCAAGGAAGTGCCTCCTTATTACGCAAAAAAAATGAATAGTCCCCCTGCTAGCTGGGACCCAGTATAGTGGGCCTACTAAGTTGACGGGGACGAAGGCCTTTGTCAACTTAGTCAATATGCACGATTCTAGCTCGACTGACCGTACGATGTCCATCCAACGGCCATAGTGCTTCTTCAACCTTTGGTCTTCTTGCTCCAGCCGCCCAAAGCAACGCCGATCGTGCCGCCTGCTCCTACCTCCCGTGGCCGGCAATGCTGCCGCGGAGGCCTCACCGCCCCCATACTACTCCCACCGCTGGCCAGGCCATCCCTCCACTCCACTCACCCACACCCCCTGTTATTCTGCGGCGACGGCAGCACAGCCGAACCAGTGAACCCTCGTACTCCTCTCCGCGAGGACATCCACTGCCGCTTCTTCCCCGGCTCCGCGTCATCCCCTTCCTACGCCTCGCTGTCGTCCACCGTCGTGGTGCTGTCGGCGCGGCGTGGTCAATGTGGTCAACGACCGAATTCCATTGGAAGAATACTGTACGTGGAGAGGCTGACAGCTAGGTCCACGGCAGCCGCAAGGAAGTGCCTCCTTATTACGCGGAAAATAATTATTCCTCCACCTGACAGCAGGGACCCACCGGACGCCCACCAGTATATCGCGAAAAAAACGTTTGCCCCTGACTGCTGGGACCCACCCGACGGGCCACCGTATTTTGTGAAAAAATGCGCCCCCTGCTGTCAGCTCGGACCCACCGGAAGTGCCTCCTTATTACGCACAAAAAAATGAATACCCCATGCTAGCTGGGACCCACCTTGGTGGGAGGCTGACTTGTGGGCCTGCTAAGTTGGCGGGGACGGGGGGCTTTGTCAACTTAGTCAATATGCACGATTCTAGCTCCGGTGACCGTACGATGTCCATCCAATGGCCGTAGTGCTTCTTCAACCTCTGGTCTTCTTGCTCCAGCCGCCCAAACTAGCGCCGGTCGTGCCTCGTGCTCCTGCCTCCCGTGGCCGGCTGCGATGCGACGGAGGCCTCACCGCCCCCTACTACTCCCACCGTTGGCCAGGCCATCCCTCTACTCACCCACACCCCCTGTTATTCTACGGCGACGGCAGCCTCACACCGCAGCGAACCAGTGAACCCTCGTACTCCTCTACGCGTGGGCATCCACTGCCGCGTCTCCCCGGGCTCCGCGTTGTCCCCTTCTTAGGCCTCGCCGTCGTCCACCGCCCTGGTGCTCTCGGCGCGGCGTGATCAACGTGGTCAAGGAACGGCTTCCATCGGACGTGGACTGTACATGGAGAGGTTGACAGCTGGGTCCACGGCCGCAACAAGGAAGTGCCTCCTTATTAAGTGCAAAATAATTATTCCTCCACCTGACAGCAGGGACCCACCGGACGGGCCACCGTATTTCACTAAAAAAACGTTTGCCCCTGACTGCTGGGACCCACCAGCTACATCTTCGCACGCAAGGAAGTGCCTGACAATCGGGACCCACCTAGTCGAAGCATACGTAGCGTTTTTATTCTGGTCGCGAACGTGTAGGTACATATATACTGGTGGATGGAAAGGCGCGAACGTGTCATAGTAGAGGCACGCACGTAGAATGTACACATACGTACAGCGGCCAGGGTGCAAGAAAGAAAATACGGCCACGTATGTGTACATACGGGCGGGGTCTCAAACGCCAACTCACGCATACGTACGGCCAGGGCTCGTGTACATGGCTGGGTCGGAACGGAGAAACAGCATCATCGTCGTGTTCATGGGGAGGCTACGAAATGCGTCGTGTTCATGGGGAGGCAACGGAATGCGTCGTGTTCATGGGGAGGCAACAGAACGCGTGGGAGCCAACCGGCTGGGTCGGAACGGAATGCGTGGTCGTGTTCATCAGGAGTGCTTGGATGGAACAGGCGATGGAAACAAGGCCTGGCGTACCGCAAAACGGAGGAAACAGCCTTGTGTTCGACCGGCCACGTTCGAAACGGGATCCTGTTCATCGGGAGGGGTTTGGCGTACCGCAAAACGGAGGAAACGGACCTCCTACGGTCGAAACGGGGGTCCTGTTCATCGAGAGGGGTGTGGCGTACCGCAAAACGGACGAAACGGACTTGTGTTGGAGTGCTACGGTCGAAACGGGGGTCCTGTTCATCGGGAGGGGTGTGGCGTACCGCAAAACAGGACTCCACGGGATACTGTTCATCTCCAACGTCGACCCCCTCTAGTCTCCAGGAGCTACTGTTCATCCACCGTCGACCACCTCCAGCCTCCACCTACGACTGTTCATCCACAGGCTCCTATTCATCGAGCCTCTACCGCGCGCTACTCCACTGGCTACTGTTCAACCAGCCCTCTCCACGGGCTCCTGTTCAACCACCCCTCCACGGGCTACTGTTCATCCTGCCCTCCACCGTTTACTGTTCATCCTGCCCTCCACGGGGTGGTCCTATTCATCCAGCCCTCCATGGGGTCCTGTTCATCCAGCCCCAACCGGCTCGATCGATCGGGGTCATGTTCATCCAGAGGCAACACCACGGGGTCCGGTTCATCCACCCCCACCGGGAACTGTTCATCCACCCCCCCCCCCCGCAACGATCACTGTTCATCCAGAGGCAGCATCGGTCGGCTTCAGTTAGCAGCAAGCATGAAGGAATCACTCGATCGGGTTCAGTTAACAGCCATCGATCGATCGCTCGGGTTCAGTAACGCGTAGCCTGCAGTGCAATCGCTCGGGTTCAGTTAGAGCCCAACGCCTCACTCGGGTGCAGTTAGAGCCAACGCCTCGCACACACGTGCGTACGTGTACGAGAGAAGCGCGCATCGCTCGGCCCCCGACCTCCCACCGTAACCGGGAACTCCCTGTAATTTTCCTCCCCCTCGCTTCTACCACGGTTTTTTCCGTCATGGACGCCCCAAAGAAGGTCATGCAGCTGCGTCTCCGGCCCGCCCAGGATGAAAAGCCCATTTTCTGTCATGATTTTTTTTCATAGAAGTAGGAGCACACCACATCTATGATGATACCGGGTTTTGTCACAATTACCGTCATAGAAGTGTCATATGTATGACAGAAAAAAAATTCGTTCGTCCCAAAATGTCACGGATGTGTCTTTTTTTTGTAGTGTTAATTCCTGCTTGTCGTCGAGTAGATAAATGATAAAAATAGAATTTTTGATGCAGAGTGCTACTTGGCATAATTTTAATGTAATTCTTCTTAATTGTGGTATGAATATTCAGATCCGAAAGATTCAAGATAAAAGTTCATATTGACATAAAAATAATAATACTTCAAGCATACTAACTAAGCAATTATGTCCTGTCAAACTAACATGGCCAAAGAAAGTTCATTCCTACAAAATCATATAGTTTAGTCATGCTCCATTTTCGTCACACAAGAATGCTCTCATCATGCACAACCCCGATGACAAGCCAAGAATTTTTTTCATACTTTAGTAATCTCAAACCTATAAACTTTCATGCAATATATGAGCGCAAGCCATGGATATAGCACTATGGGTGGAATAGAATATGATGATGGGGGTTATGTGGAGAAGACAAAAAGGAGAAAGTCTCACTTCAACGAGGCTAATCAATGGGCTATGGAGATGCCCATCGATTGATGTTAATGCAAGGAGTAGGGATTGCCATGCAACGGATGCACTAGAGCTATAAATGTATGAAAGCTCAACAAAAGAAACTAAGTGGGTGTGCATCCAACTTGCTTGCTCACGAAGACCTAGGGCACTTGAGGAGGCCCATTGTTGGAATATACAAGCCAAGTTCTATAATGAAAAATTCCCACTAGTATATGAAAGTGACAAAACAAAAGACTCTCTATCATGAAGATTATGGTGCTACTTTGAAGAACAAGTGTGGAAAAAGGATAGTAGCATTGTCCCTTCTCTCTTTTTTTTCTTTTTTTATTTGGCCTTTCTTTTTTTGGCCTTTCTCTCTCTTTTTTTATTTGGGACAATGCTCTATTAATGATGATCATCGCACTTCTACTTATTTACAACTCAATGATTACAACTCAATACTTAGAACAAGATATGACTCTATATGAATGCCTTCGGTGGTGTACCGGGATATGCAATGAACCAAGAGTGACATGTATGAAAGAATTATGAACAGTGGCTTTGCCACAAATACTATGTCAACTCCATGATCATGCTAAGCAATATGACAATGATGAATGTGTAATGATGAACGGAATGGTGGAAAGTTGCATGGCAATATATCTCGGAATGGCTATGGAAATGCCATAATAGGTAGGCATGGTGGCTGTTTTGAGGAATATATAAGGAGGTTTATGTGTGAAAGAGCGTATCATATCACGGGGTTTGGATGCACCGGCGAAGTTTGCACCAACTCTCAATGTGAGAAAGGGCAATGCATGGTACCGAAGAGGCTAGCAATGATGGAAGGGTGAGAGTGCGTATAATCCGTGGACTCAACATTAGTCATAAAGAACTCACATACTTATTGCAAAAATCTACAAGTCATCAAAAACCTCGGCACTACGCGCATGCTCCTAGGGGATAGATTGGTTGGAAAAGACCATCGCTCGTCCCCGACCGCCACTCATAAGGAAGACAATCAAATAACACCTCATGTTTCAAATTTGTTACATAACGTTTACCATACGTGCGTGCTACGGGACTTGCAAACTTCAACACAAGCATTTCTCAAATTCACAACTACTCAACTAGCACGACTTTGATATTATTGCCGCCATATCTCAGAACAATCATCAAACATCAAACTTCTCTTAGTATTCAAAACACTCATAAGAAAAAATATTAATATTGAACACCTAGCATATTAGGATTATTTAAGCAAATTACCATGCTATTTAAGACTCTCAAAACAATTTAAGTGAAGCATGAGAGATCAATAGTTTCTATAAAACAAATCCACCACCGTGCTCTAAAAGATATAAGTGAAGTACTAGAGCAAAACTATATAACTCAAATGTTATAAGTGAAGCACATAGAGTATTATAAAAAAATTCAAAATCATGTATGTCTCTCTCAAAAGGTGTGTACAACAAGGATGATTGTGGTAAACTAAAAAGCAAATACTCAAATCATACAAGACGCTCCAAGCAAAACACATATCATGTGGTGAATAAAAATATAGCTCCAAGTAAAGTTACCGATAGAAGTAGCCCCAAGCTTTGGATTTTAGTTGTCCTTAGATTATCTTGGGGGTGCCATGGGCATCCCCAAGCTTAGGCTCTTTCCACTCCTTGTTCCATAATCCATCAAATCTTTACCCAAAACTTGAAAACTTCACAACACAAAACTTAAAGTAGAAAATCTCGTGAGTTCCGTTAGCAAAAGAAAACAAAAGACCACTTCAATGTACTGTAATGAACTCATTCTTTATTTATATTGGTGTTAAACCTACTGTATTCCAACTTCTCTATGGTTTATAAACTATTTTACTAGCAATAGATTCATCCAAATAAGCAAACAACACACGAAAAACAGAATCTGTCAAAAACAGAACAGTCTGTAGTAATCTGTAGCTAGTGCGAGATCTGGAACCCCAAAAATTCTAAAAAAAAATTGCTGGGCGTGAGTAATTTATCTATTAATCATCTTCAAAAAGAATTAACTAAATAGAACTTTCCAAATAAAAATGGCAGCAGTTCTCGCGAGCGCTAAAGTTTCTGTTTTTTTACAGCAAGATATCAAGACTTTCCCCAAGTCTTCCCAACGGTTCTACATGGCACAAACACGAATTAAACACAAAAAACACAACCTAAACAGAGGCTAGATAAATTATTTATTACTAAACAGGAGCAAAAAGCAAGGAATAAAAATAAAATTGGGTTGCCTCGCAACAAGCGCTATTGTTTAACGCCCCTAGCTAGGCATAAAAAGCAAGGATAGATCTAGGTATTGCCATCTTTGGTAGGCAATCCATAAGTGGCTCTCGTAATAGATTCATAAGGTAATTAAATTTTCTTTCTAGGAGAGTGTTCCATTCCTTTCCTTAACGGAAATTGGAATCTAATATTTCCTTCCTTCATATCAATAATTGCACCAATCGTTCTAAGGAAAGTTCTGCCAAGAATAATAGGACATGAAGGATTGCAATCTATGTCAAGAACAATAAAATCTACGGGTACATAATTCCTATTTGCAACAATAAGAACATCGTTAATTCTTCCCATAGGTTTCTTAATAGTGGAATCCGCAAGATGCAAGTTTAGAGAGCAATCATCAAAATCATGGAAACCTAACAAATCGCACAATGTCTTTGGAATCGTGGAAACTCTAGCACCGAAATCACATAAAGCATAGAACTCATGATCTTTAATCTTAATTTTAATAGTTGGTTCCCACTCATCATAAAGTTTTCTAGGGATAGAAACTTCCAGGTCAAGTTTTCTTCATAAGATTGCATCAAGGCATCAACGATATGTTTAGTGAACGCTTTATTTTGACTATAAGCGTGAGGAGAATTTACCACGGATTGCAACAAGGAAATACAATAAATAAAAGAGCAATTTTAATAATTAAATTCCTTGAAATCCAAAATTGTGGGTTTAGCGACATCTAGGGTTTTAATTTCTTCGGTCCCACTTTTATCAATTTTAGCATCAAGATCTAAAAACTCTGAATTCTTGGAACGCCTTCTAGGTAAAGGTGGATCATATTAAGTCCCATCATTATTAACACAAAGATTCATATTGCAACACAAAGATTTAATAGGGACACATCAATAACTTTTAGATCTTCATCTTTATTTTCATAGGAACTAGAAGAACACGCTCTCATAAAGGCATCTTTCTTAGCACGCATCCTAGCGGTTCTTTCTTTGGACTCATCAATGGAAATTCTCATGGCTTTGGGAGACTCATTGATATCATGCTTAGGTGGAATAGATCTAAGTTTCAAAGAATCAACATCAAGAGAACTTCTATCAACATTCCTACCCAACTCATCAATCATAAGCAATTTTTCTTCAATCAAAGCATTGAAATTCTTTTGCGAAGTAATAAATTCTTTAATATTAGATTCAAAATCAGAGGGCATCATATTATAATTTACATAAGAATTTTTGTAGGAATTACCATAATGATTAGAGGGATTACTAGGATAAGGCCTAGGATTAAAATTTCCTCTATACGCGTTGTTACCAAAATTGTTCCTACCAACAAAATTCACATCCATAGATTCATTATTATTCTCAATCAAAGTAGACAAGGGCATATCATTAGGATCAGAAGAAACACTTTTACTAGCAAATAATTTCATAAGTTCATCCATCTTTCCACGCAAAACATTAATTTCTTCTATCGCATGCACCTTTTTATTAGTAGATCTTTCGGTATGCCATTGAGAATAATTAACCATAATATTATCTAGGAGTTTAGTAGCTTCTCCTAAAGTGATTTCCATAAAAGTGCCTCCCGCGGCCGAATCTAAAAGGTTTCTAGAAGCAAAATTCAATCCGGCATAAATTTTTTGTATAATCATCCACAAATTCAAACCATGAGTAGGGCAATTACATATCATTAATTTCATCCTCTCCCAAGCTTGTGCAACATGTTCATGATCAAGTTGCTTAAAATTCATAATATCGTTTCTAAGGGAGATGATCTTAGCGGGAGGAAAATATTTAGAGATAAAATCATCTTTGCACTTCCATGAATCAATACTATTTTTAGGCAAAGATGAGAACCAAGCTTTATCACGATCTCTAAGCGAAAAAGGAAATAGCTTCAATTTAACAATATCGTTATCCACATCCTTCTTCTTTTGCATATCACACAAATCAACGAAGCTATTTAGATGGGTAGTGGCATCTTCACTAGGAAGGCCGGAAAATGGATCTTTCATGACAAGATTCAGCAAAGCAGTATTAATTTCACAAGATTCAACATCGGTAAGAGGAGCAATCGGAGTGCTAATAAAATCATTGTTGTTGGTATTGGTAAAGTCACACAATTTAGTGTTATCTTGAGCCATCGTGACAAGCAAGCAATCCAACACACCAGCAAACAAAAAGCAAGCGGGCAAAAAGAGGCAAACAGGAAAGAGAGGGAGGATAGAGAGAGAGGGCGAATAAAATGGCAAGGGTGAAGTGGGGAAGAGGAAAACGAGAGGCAAATGGCAAATAATGTAATGCGGGAGATAGGGATTGTGTTGGGTACTTGGTATATTGACTTTTGTGTAGACTCCCCGGCAAAGGCGCCAGAAATCCTTCTTGCTACCTCTTAAGCACTGTGTTGGTTTTTCCCCGAAGAGGAAGGGATGATGCAGCAAAGTAGCGTAAGTATTTCCCTCAGTTTTTGAGAACCAAGGTATCAATCCAGTAGCAGGCTACGCGCGAGTCCCTCGTACCTGCACAAAACAAATAAATCCTTGCAACCAATGCGATAAGGGGTTGTTAATCCCTACACAGCCACTTACGAGAGTGAGATCTGATAGATATGATAAGATAATGTTTTTGGTATTTTTATGATAAAGATGCAAAGTAAAATAAAAGCAAAGTAAAAAGCAAAGGAAATAACTAAGTATTGGAAGATTAATATGATGAAGATAGACCCTAGGGGCATAGGTTTCACTAGTGGCTTCTCTCAAGAGCATAAGTATTCTACGGTGGGTAAACGAATTACTCTTGAGCAATTGACAGAATTGAGCATAGTTATGAGAATATCTAGGTATGATCATGTATATAGGCATCACGTCCGAGACAAGTAGGCCGACTACTGCCTGCATCTACTACTATTAGTCCACTCATCGACTGCTATCCAGCGTGCATCTAGAGTATTAAGTTATGAAAACAGAGTAACGCCTTAAGCAAGATGACATGATGTAGAGGGATAAGCTCATGCAATATGATGAAAACCCCATCTTGTTATCCTCGATGGCAACAATACAATACGTGCCTTGCTGCCCCTACTGTCACTGGGAAAGGACACCGCAAGATTGAACCCAAAGCTAAGCACTTCTCCCATTGCAAGAAATATCAATCTAGTAGGCCAAACCAAACTGATAATTTGAAGAGACTTACAAAGATAACCAATCATACATAAAAGAATTCAGAGAAGATTCAAATATTGTTCATAGATAGACTTGATCATAAACCCACAATTCATCGGTCTCAACAAACACACCGCAAAAAGAAGATTACATCGAATAGTTCTCCACAAGAGAGGGGGAGAACATTGTATTGAGATCAAAAAAGAGAGAAGAAGCCAACTAGCTAATAACTATGGACCCGTAGATCTGAGGTGAACTACTCACACTTCATCGAAGGGGCTATAGTGATGATGTAGAAGCCCTCCGTGATCGATGCCCCCTCCGGCGGAGCTCTAGAACAGGCCCCAAGATGGGATCTCGTGGATAAAGAAAGTTGCGGCGGAGGAATTAGGGTTTTGGCTCTGTATCTGATCATTTGGGGGTACGTAGGTATATATAGGAGGAAGGAGTACGTCGGTGGAGCAACAGGGGGCCCACGAGGGTGGAGGGCGCGCCTGGGGGGTAGGCGCGCCCCCTACCTCGTGGCCTCCTCCATTGTGTCTTGACGTAGGGTCCAAGTCTCCTGGATCATGTTTGGTGAGAAAATCACGTTCCCAAAGGTTTCATTCCATTTGGACTCTGTTTGATATTCGTTTTCTTTGAAACCCTAAAATAGGCAAAAAAAACAGCAATTCTGGGCTGGGTCTCCGGTTAATAGGTTAGTCCCAAAAATAATATAAAAGTGGATATTAAAGCCCAATAATGTCCAAAACAGTAGATAATATAGCATGGAGCAATCAAAAATTATAGATACGTTGGAGATGTATCACCAAACGAATTGGCCCGCAGTGCGAAGCCGCCGAACATGATGGTCTGTCCGGGGAGGAAAGTTTCTCCTTGGACAGCATCATTATGGATGATTGAAGGGGCCATCAAACCTTTTAGCGACAGCACAGAGGAACTCTCAATGAAAGCACCAATGTCGGTGCCAAAACAGGCGGATCTCGGGTAGGGGGTCCGGAACTGTGTGTCTAAGGTCGATGGTAACAGGAGACAAGGGACATGGTGTTTACCCAGGTTCGGGCCCTCTCTATGGAGGTAATACCCTATGTCCTGCTTGATTGATATTGATGAATATGAGTATTAGAAGAGTTGATCTACCTCGAGATCGTAATGGCTAAACCCTAGAGGTCTAGCTTGTATGGCTATGATAATTAGTATCCTATCCGGATTAAGTCCTCCGGTTTATATAGACACCGGGAGGATCTAGGGTTACACAAGGTCGGTTACAGAGAAAGGAGTCTACATATCCGGTCGCCAAGCTTGCCTTCCACGCCAACGAGAGTCCTATCCGGACACGGGTGCAGTCTTCGGTCTTCGTATCTTCACAACCCATCATTCTGGCCCATGGCTAACAGGTCGGACGCCTGAGGACCCCCTAGTCCAGGACTCCCTCATCTATGTTTGTCCTTTTTATCAGGTTTGGCAATTATAGCAACTTCTTCACAAAAGTAAATAACATGCCCATCCGTATCTTCTTCCAAGAGATCCTTAACCATAGCAATACTAGGTTCTACTTTAATTTGTTCATCGGGTTTAGGTGTTGTAATATAGCTTTTATAAACCAGAGTTGAAAATTTAACATGTTCCTTTAATATAAGCAAAAGGATCAACTGGATCAACATTGTAAAGTATAGTTTCTTCTTTAACTAGCACATGTTCTTTAATTTCTTATTTAATAGGTGGGTGATATTTAAACCACTTCTCTTTAGGGAGATCAACATGAGTAGCAAGTGATTCAAAAAAGGAGGCTACTATCTCAGAGTTAATTCCATATTTAGTGCTAAAGTTTTGAAAAGCATCGGTATCCATAAAAGATTTAACACAAGCATACTTAAGTTTAATACCTGATTCTTTACCTTCGGTGAGTTCCCAATCTTCATATTTGCGTTTAATTCTTTCCAAAAGATCCCACTGGAATTCAATAGTCTTCTTCATAAAAGAACCAGCATAAGAGGTATCGAGCATGGTTTGATCATTACAAGAAAGCCGAGCATAAAAGTTCTGGATAATGATTTCTCTTGAGAGCTCATGATTGGGGCATGAATGTAACATTGACTTAAGCCTCCCCCAAGCTAGAGCAATACTTTTTCCTTCACGAGGCCAAAAATTATATATATAATTCTGATCACGATGAACTAGATGCATAGGATAATTTTTTTTTGTGGAACTCCAATTTCAAACGATTCCAATTCCAAGATCCAATATCATCGCATAGCCTATACCATGCCAATGCTTTTCCCTTCAAAGATAAAGGGGAAACCTTTTTCATAACTTCATCTCTAGGTAAACCTACAAGATTGATCAATCCATAAATTTGTTCTACATATATCAAGTGCATATCAGGATGTTCCGTTCCATCTCCTACATAAGGATTATCTAGTTGTTGTTCTATCATACCTGAAGGAATTTCATATTCAATATTTTCAGTAGGTGCGGAAGGTTGAGGGGTACCTAATTTTTGTTCCGGTCGAGGTGAAGGTACCCCGAACAAATACCTCAATGGATTTTTTTCCATAGTAACAAGTGACAACAAATTTCAGCACACTATATAACAGTTTCCTTACCAAATTCCACTTACCAAAGGTGCTTCACTCCCCGGCAACGGTGCCAGAAAATAGCCTTGCTGACCCACAAGTATAGGGGATCACTAGTAGCTCTTTTTGATAAGTAAGAGTGTCGAACCCAACGAGGAGCAGAAGGAAATGACAAGTGGTTTTCAGCAAGGTAATGCATGCAAGTGCTGAAATTCTAAGTAACAAAGTAGTTTGATAGCAAGGTAATTGTCGGATTCAGGGCTCCGCAGACCCTTGAGAGGTTCGAACACTAGGGTGCGTATGAAGAACTCCTTCTCCCTGACCTTCCGGCCCAACGATTTCACAGCCTAGCTCAATGAACCCGAGGGACAAGAGACACATCAGTTTATCCTCGTTCGGGCCACCTTGCGGTGTAATACCCTACTCCAGCTTTTTTGTGGATTGCCTCGAGGGGCTGAGGATGAACTAGTACAGTGGATGAACATCCTCAGGAGGTGACGTGTTCTTGTGCTCGATGAGCTGGTGAGTTGGTCAGGGTGGAATGGATCTCCGCCCCCCCCCTCTGGTGGTGGCTAAGTCCTATTTATAGTGGCCTTGGTCCTCTTCCCAAATGTAGGCGGGAAGGGATCCTTCAACGGCCAATTTAAAAGGGAGACAACTAGTACAATTTATCCTGACAAAAGTAGTCTTCGCCTGCAAAGGCACTGGTGGTGACACTGTAGTGGGCTCCGCGATGACCTCAGTCATGTCGTCCTGGCGGTCCTGGTCTTGTTGCACCGATATGGAAACCTTTGCTTGATTCCTCAGGACTCGCACCTGCGCTTGCCTCCTTAGCACCAAGGAGGAAACTGGCACGCTGCACCCGCTGGCGCCCGCCTGGCCTTGGTCATCATGGCTCACGTCATGTGAACCTCGTGAGGTGCTCCTTGACTTGATATCTCCGCTCCTCAAGAGCCAGCCTAGTGAGGCCGCCCCCTAGGGAGTTCTTGGTGTTGTCCGCCTCGCGAGGCTTGGCCCCTCGCAAGGGTCTTGAGTTGTTGCTGTTGAAACTGGGCCGTACCAGGCCGCTGGTGGAGCCATGCTGTGGGCCACATGCAGGCAAGTCTAGGAACGCCCGTTCCCAGGACGCCGACAGTAGCCCCCGGGCCCAAGGCGCGCTCGAGCTTAGCTTCAAGGCGAAGCCAAAGGGCAAGTGCGGAGCGCCGCGGGCCCCAACCGCCCGCGTCCTTGGTCGGCGTGTGGCGAATGATGGGACGTGGGCGTCTCTGCTTCCCCATGCTGCCTCGGCAACCGTCCGACTTGACGAGACTCCGCTGGATGAAAAGCAAAATCATCAATACGTGCAATCATGGTGACCGGCAGTTGGCCTCCTCCTGGCTATAAATGAGGGAAGGGGCGGAGCCCCCTCGCTCATCTCTGTCTTCTCGCCGCCTGCTCCTTCTTCCTCTTCCTCGCCTCGCTGCCTTGCCGCAGCCCTCATGGCGACGATGAAGAGGTTCTCAGAAGCGGAGAAGGGGAAGGCTCGCCAGGAGGGGCCAGCCCCACCGCCGCCCAAGAGGGGTCGGGCCGTCCTCGCAAGCAAGCCGCGACTCCTGCTGTGGCTCCTCGGGGGCGTGGGCGTACTCCTTCAGGGACCAGTGTCGTTCTCGGTGGCCGCAGCGGTGCTTCCTCTCGCGGTGGGGCAGGCCTTGCGTCGAGGGGAGGCGCGCCGTGGTCGCCCGGCCTCCTCGGTCGCAATTCCATTCGGCAAAGGTGCTCCCAGAATTTGTCGTGTGGTCGGAGACGCCGGCCGGCACCTGGCTCCAGCTCCCGCGCTTCTTTGCCAGTGAGCTGCCGGCCGCGAGCCTCGACGGCTTCTGGTTGCAAGCCGACAGCTGCTGCAGCAAGGCCCCGTGAGCCACGATGGAGGTTTCCGCCGCGGGCAACATGGTCCTGGCCCATGACTGGAAGACGTTCGCCCACGTGAGCGGCCTGAGCAGGAGGTTCACCCTCCACTTCAAGTACGACGGCGTCGCGACCCTCTACGTGAGGGTGTTTGGGGAAGATGGTCACCGCGCAGGGTGCTGCCCCAAAAACAACGATGACGACGGTGGGCTTGGCCTTGACGACATCCGCGACGGCACGGAAGGCGGGCTTGCCCTTGGCGATGGTCGCGACTCGTCCAGCGGCGGCGGCACCTCCTCCAGCGAGAGCACCAGTAGCGGCGGCTATGACCAGCTGCCACACCGCCGGGCTCGCTTCGAGGACGGCGGCGGGTCATCCCGTCGCGCTCCGGTGAAGTGCGAGGAAGGCTCTGGCTGAGTCCTGGGAGCCCTTGGAGCCAATCCTCGTGAGCTGCTGCGATTGTGTGTGCCGCTTTTGTTTATCCTTTCCTTTCTTCCTGCATTTTAAAAAACAAGCATGGGGCCCTACGGGGGCGCGTGTAATGAACTATGGTGTTTGTGCTACTATGTTATCCTTATTGCTCCGATGTTATGCTGCGGTGCTCAATCTTCAAATGTGTATGGTAGGGTACTTAGCTTGATACACTTGCAGTAGTCCCACTCCTCGTGAGGGTGCGCATTCTACTATCTGGTGAGGCCCTTCTTGCTGTCGACTCGGGAGTCCCCGACCTCAGGGGATGTCACGAGGCTGCAGAGTTGTTGGAAAACTTTGTCTGGTGTTTTATTCTTCTTTGCGCGAGCCCTCAGGCGTGAGCCTATCATCGCTCAGTGCACCATGTCGCGGTACCCGGGGGGGTATGGACATCAGGAGGGTGCATAGATCACAAGCTTGCTGGAGGGCGTCTCGCGAGGAAAGAAAAAGCCGGAGCCATGAGGGAGCGGGGCTAAGGCAAACTGTGTTTGCTGCGCGGGGCGAGCCCATCACACGCACACACCTGCCGAGCCCCCGCACGCGAGACGCGCGAGAAGGAGCGACAGGCAACTGTCGCTCCTCCAGAACCAAGACCAGAACACAAAAGAGAAAACAGAGGGGGAAGTCGGTCAGGCAACTAAAAGCATGCAAACTCCAAATTCTTTAAAAGGTTGCGAACCAGATACAGAAAGCAAATGAACAGCCGCGTCCGGCACCTAGTCTACTCTTCTCACCAGCGCGGAGCTAAGTGCTGCCACTAGGACGTGGGAGGGAGCCCCCGAGACTGGAGGGTGGCACTCTGGAGACTCCGGGTCATGTACAGCCCCACTCATTATTACGTGAGAGTGTCACGAGCGGATACCTTCACAGGAACAGGGCCTTGCTTCATGGGTAGAACCTCTGAGGTGCTGGATGTTCCAGGTGTTCTAGATGGGGATCCCGTCCGGCATCTCCAGGCGCGCAGCGCGAGGACCGGAGACGCGGGCAACCCTAAACGAGCCCTCCCACATGGGTGAGAGCTTATGCAGCCCTTCCCTGGAGAGCACCCACCGTAGGACGAGATCTCCCACCTCGAGCGTCCTGGAGCGGACGCTGGGGCAGTGATACCACTGCAGCGCCTGCTGGTACCTTGCCGCTCGGAGCGAGGCTTGATGGCGGCGTTCCTCTCCCAGCACGAGGTCCATCTCCCGCTCGGTGTCTTGGCACTCCTCGTCAAATGCCAAGACCTGTGTAGAGCGATGCTTGACCTCGTGTGGGAGAACCGCTTCAGCTCCATAGACGATGAAGAACGAAGTTTCGCCGGTCGGCTTGGTCGCGCAGTGGTGCAGATGGACCACAACACGGACTGGAGCTCATCGAGCCAGCCCCTGCCACAGGCCTCGAGCTTCTTCTTGAAGGTTCTTGTCTTGAGCCCCTCAGGACCTCTGTGTTGGCGCGCTCAACCTCGCTGTTGCTCCTCGGGTGTGCTACTGAGGCATAACATATATGCGTTCCAAGGTTAGCACAATATGTTTTGAAGAGATTGCTAGTGAACTGCGAGCCGTTATCAGTGATGATGCGGTTAGGGACTCCGAAGCGGCTAACGAGGCCCTTGATGAACTTGACTGCCGAGCCGGCTGGTATTGTGCGGACCGCTTTCACCTCCGCCCATTTGGTAAACTTGTCGATGGCAACGTAGAGGTAGCGGTAGCCCCGACCGCTCAGGGGAACGGACCCAAGATGTCCAGCCCCCAGACGGCGAACAACCATGAGAGTGGGATGGTCTGGAGGCCCTGGGCGGGCTGGTGGATTTGCTTGGCATGGAACTGGCAGGCTTCACATGATCTCACCAACTCGGCTGCGTCGGTGAGCGCCGTGGGCCAGTAGAATCTGCTGCGGAATGCCTTGCCCACAAGGGTGTGTGATGATGAATGATGCCCGTAGTCCCCGCAGTATATGTTGGCTAACAGCTTGTGCCCCTGTTCCCTGGAGATGCATCACAAGGAAACATCATTTGGTCATTTTCGGTAAAGCTCACCGTCCCGAATGCAGTAGGCTGTGGCCTGCCGAGCTACGCATTCGGCATCTTCTTCCTTCTCCGGTGGGGTCCCCTGAAGTGGGTATGCCTTCAATGGTTTGGTCCAGCACCCCTCCTAAGGCTCGAGCGCAAGGAGCAGGCGCACTCCTGAGGTCGGGCCGTAGGCCAGGGCTCCCGAGTTTGGTGCTGGCGGGAGCTCCTCCTAAGGCAATGTTGGCTCTGCAACAGGAGGGGTTGTTGAGGGCTTGAAGAGTCGTTCTTCGAAGACACCGGGCTCCTGATGCTGGTTCCTGGATGCCCTCTTGGAGATATCCTCGGCTTCCTTGTTCGTGACGCGGGGCACGTGCTGCAGCTCCAGGCCCAGAAAATTGCTTCTCCATCTTGCATACCTCTGCCAGGTATGCCTCCATGTGTTCATCCTTCGACTCGTACACTTTGTTGGAGAAGTTGACGAGGAGCTGAGAGTCACCCTTGATGGTGAGGCGCTTCATGCCCAAAGCGGCTGTGGCCTTGAGGCCGGCGATCAAGCCTTCGTACTCCGCAATGTTGGTGGAGACCTTTTCACCGTGTTGGAAGCAAAGTTGCACGGCGTAGTATAGCTTGTCTTGAGTAAGCGAAATGAGCACGGCTCCAGCCCCCGCACCCTGCCGTGTGAAGGCACCGTCAAAGTACATGACCCAGCCGTCTGGTGCTTTGTCCCCTGGTGAGAGCGTACGGTCCTTGCCTGCCTCCGGTCCTGGGGCATCAGTCCATTCTACCACGAAGTCCGTGAGCGCAGCCCCCTTGATGACCCTGGTGGTGCTGAACTCCAGTTGAAATGCCTGCAGTTCGATGTTCCATTCAAAGACCCTACCTGTAGCATTGGGGCTCCGGAGTACCATCTCTAGTGGGTAGGCCGAAATGACCTTGATGGGATGTCCTTGGAAGTAGTGGCGCGAGGCGACGAGGCGCACGAGCAAGAGCTTCTACGGCATGGGGTAGCGTGCTCGCGCATACCGCAGTACCATGCTGACGAAGTACACCGGCTGCTTCATGAGGGCAGGATCATCGGTGCAGGCCAAGACCTCCTGTGGCTGAGATGCCTCCTGAGGTTGGCGGACCTCGGGAGCTCGGTCACCTGTTGGCGCAGCCAAGGCCTCGGGAGTGTCGCCCTGAGGCTGCGCTACGTTGACCGAGTGCGCGTAGTCGTGTGGCAGGTCCTTAGACTGGTGCTCCTTCCTAACGGCCACCAGGGCCGCGCAAGCTGATTGAGGTGTGGCGGCCAGGTATAGCACCAGGGGCTCGAGTGGGTGCGGCGCCACCATCACCGGCGGGCTGGTGAGGTATCTCTTGAGATCTTGGAATGCGGCATCGGCCTCCGGAGTCCACTTGAACGGCCCCTTCTTCTTCATCAACTTAAAGAATGGGAGGGCGGCTCCCCCAGCTTGGAGATGAAGCGTCCTAGCACAGTCACGTAGCCCGCCAGCTTCTGCATTTCCTTGAGGGTTTGCGGCGGGCTCATCCTTTCTATCGCCTTGACCTTATCCGGGTTTGCCTCGATCCCCTTGTGTGATACCAGAAAGCCCAACAACTTGCCGGAGGGGATGCCGAACATGCATTTCTCTGGGTTCAGGTGCAAGTCCACCTTGCGCATGCTGGCGAATGTCTCTTCCAAGTCCTGAATGAGGGTCCTTGCCTCCTGAGATTTCACCACTATGTCGTCGACGTAAGCCTCAACGTTTCTCCTGAGCTGCTTGCCCAGGGCGATGTGCATGAGCCATTGGAAGGTCTCCCTGGCGTTACGCAGCCCAAAGGGCATGCAGGTGTAGCAGTACACCCCGCACGGGGTCAGGAGGGCCTTCTTCTCGCAATCTTACACTGCCGTCTTGATTTCATGATACCCTGAGAATGCGTCCAGGAAGCACAGGAGGTCGCCTTCAGCAGTGGAGTCGATGATCTGGTCGATGCGCGGCAAAAGGAAGGGGTCTTGAGGGCATACCTTGTTGAGGTTGGTGAAGTCAAAGCACATGTGTTCCTTCCCGCCTTTCTTAGGGACCACGATGGGGTTCACCAGCCATTCTGGGTATCGCACCTCCTGAATGACACCAGCGTCTTGCAGCTTGCGGGTTTCTTGGACAATGAACGACTGCTTCTCTATGGACTGCCGTCGTGCCCTCTGCTTCACCGGGCGTACATTGGGGCATACATTGAGGTGATGATCAATCACCCCCCTTGGGACTCCTGCCAGGTCCTTGGGCTCCCTTGCGAACACCTCCTTGTTCGCACGCAAGAAATCGAACATCGCCTTTTCTTGGTCTAGGGTGAGGTTGGCGCCTATCGTGAAGGTGGCTCCTGATGCCCCATCTTGGTCGACCAGCACCTGCTTCGTCTCGGCCCGGTCCTGAGAGAACAACTGCTTCTTCTTCGCCCGAGCAGCCCCCGAGGCCTCAGGGACCTCTCCCGCTTCCGGTCGCGTGGCAGCCATGGCCCTAAAGGCGAGCTTGAGAGCCATTAGTGCCTCCTTGGTGTCCCCGGCCACGATGAGGACACCGCTGCTCCCCGACATCTTCATGAGGTTGTAGGTGGGGTGGGTTGCTGCCATGAACTTGGCTAAGGCCGGGTACCCAAGGATGGCGTTGTACGGGAGGCTGATGCGGGCAACGTCGAAGTCGATGAGCTCGGTGCGGTAGTTGTCACGGGTACCGAAGGTGACGGGGAGGCGGATCTGCCCCAAGGGGCTGGTGGAGCCGTCGACGACCCAGGAGAACAGCTTGTTGGGGCGGAGCCAGCCGTGTGACACGTGGATCAAGCCAAAAGCTTCCACTGATAGCACATTGATCCCGGCCCCGCCGTCGATGAGGGTCTTGGTTACCGTCACATTACAAATGGTGGGGGTGCAGAGCATCGGGAGCGCACCCGCGCCCGCGGTGGTCACTGGATGGTCTCTTGAGTCGAAGGTGAGGTCGGCCTCTGGTGCCGCCCACCCCGGAGGAGCTCCCTGCCGCACGCATGTGGCACTTACTTGATGAAAGAACTGTTTGATATGGCGGTCCGAGGGCAGCGCCTGAAGAACCGCCGAGGAGGGCTACGACAGCGTGGGGCAGCGTTACCACAAAGTGCGTGTTCAAAAGGTCATGCAACTCCTCCCAGGAGTCCATAGAAGACCCTGACAGAATGAGAATCTAGGCGCGCGGTACGCCAGTGTGGGCCATGGGGAACCATTTCACCATGACCTTGCCGTCACCGCCCTCCACCCAGACAGCCTCCTCATACGCCTGGAGGAAGCATGTCGGGTCCGCCATGTCATCGTATCGGGCGGCAGGTCCGGCCTGACCTTGGGCGGCCATCGCACCTACCACAAGGCAGGGGTGAAAGCTCGGATGCCCTGGGCGCCTCGCGCACGCTGGCCGATCCACCCGGAGGGGCGCCGCCTGCCATGGAAGCCAATGAAGGGACGAAGCGGTCGGAGAGATGGGGCAGACGGGAAGATGGACTTCGATGCACCCCTACGTGGCGCGCTAAATGTCGGAATCAGGGCTCCATAGACCCTTGAGAGATTCGAACACTGGGGTGCGTACGAAGAACTCCTTCTCCCTGACCTGCCTGCCCAACGATTCCATAGCCTTGCTCGACGAACCCAAGGGACAAGAGACACAACAATTTATCCTGGTTTGGGCCACCTTGCGGTGTAATACCCTACTCCAGCTTTTTCGTGGATTTCCTCGAGGAGCTGAGGATGAACTAGTACAGTGGATGAACAACCTCAAGAGGTGAGGTGTACTTGTGCTCGATGAGCTGGTGAGTTGGTCAGGGTGGAATGGATATCCGTCCCCCCCTTTCGTGGTGGCTAAGTTCTATTTATAGTGGCCTTGGTCCTCTTCCCAAATGTAGGCGCGAATGGATCCTACAATGGCCAATTTCAAAGGGAGACAACTAGTACAAGTTATCGTAACAAAAGTAGACTTCGCCTGCAAAGGACCTGGTGGTGACGCTGTAGTGGGCTCCATGATGACCTCAGTCATGTCGTCCTGGCAGTCTTGGTCTTGTTGTACCGATATGGAAACCTTTGCTTGATTCCTCGGGACTCCGCGCCTGCGCTTGACTCCTTAGCACCAAACGGGAAACCGGTACGCTGCGTCTGCACATCGTGGTCCGCAGGCAGGCAAGTCTGGGTGCCCCCGTTCCCAGGACGCCGATAGTAATTTGTTACGAGCAAGTAACGATAGTAGTAACAAAAGTGCAGCAAGGTATCCCAATCCTTTTGAGGCAAAGGACATGCCAAAATGGTCTCTTATGACAAGCAAAGCGTTCTTGAGGGTACACGGGATTTTCATCTACTCACTTTCATCATGTTGGTTTAATTCGTGTTCGGTACTATGATAATTTGATATGTGGGTGGACTAGTGCTTAGGTGTTGTTCTTACTTGAACAAACCTCCTACTTATGATTAACCCTCCTGCAAGCATCCGCAACTACGAGAAAGGTATTAAGAATAAATTCTAACCATAGCATTAAAATTTTGTATCCAATTGGTCCCTTACGGAATAGCGCATAAACTGGGGTTTAAGCTTCTGTCACTCTCGCAACCCATCATCTAATTGCTAATCCACAATGCATTCCCTTAGGCCCAAATATGGTGAAGTGTCATGTAGTCAACGTTCACATGACACCACTAAGGGAATCACAACATACATACTATCAAAATATTGAACACATATCAAATTCACATGATTACTTGCAACATGATTTCTCCCGTGACCTCAAGAACAAAAGTAACTACTAATAAATGATAAACATGCGCATGTTCAGAGGGGTATTAAATAGCATATTGGATCTGAACATATAATCTTCCACAAAATAAACCATATAGTAATCAACTACAAGATGTAATCAACACTACTAGTCACCCACAAGCACCAATCTATAGTTCCGGTAACAAGATTTAACACAAGAGATGAACTAGGGTTTGAGATGAGATGGTGCTATTGAACATGTCGATGGAGATTTCCCTCCTTGATATAGGAGAGTTGTTGGTGGTGATGATGACGATGATTTCCCCCTCCGAGAGGGAAGTTCCCTCAGCGGAATCGCTCCGTTGGAGGGCAAAAGTGCTCCTGCCCAAGTTCCGCCTCAAGACAGCGCCGCTCCGTCCCGAAAGTCCTCTCCTGATTTTTTCTATGTCAAAATGACTTATATACCAGAAGATAGGCACCGGAGGTGGTTTGTGCCCACCTGGTGGGCCCCCTCGGGTAGTTATTTGCTCCAATGTTCTTCATATATTTGATAAAAAAATCTCTGTGAAGTTTCATCTTGTTTGGAGTTGTGCATAATAGGTGGCCTAGCGTAGCTTTTCCAGGTCCAGATTACCAGCTGCCTGAATTCTCCCTCTTTGTGTATACCTTGCATATTATGAGAGAAAAGGCATTAGAATTACTCCAAAAAGCATTATTATGGATAAAAACATCATAAATAACAGTAAGAAAACATGATGCAAAATGGACGTATCAGTGTCTAGATTGGATCTGTGGTTTCTGGAACTTGCGGTAGCTGGAATTGATTTTTGTCGACTCCCCTAGGGTTTCTGGAATATTGGGGTATTTATAGAGAAAAGAGGTGGTGCGGGTCAAAAAGTTTCACTGCGCGGACTCCATTTGGTATTGATTTTCTGCGAAGTAAAAAACAAGCAAAAGACAGCAACTGGCACTGGGCACTATGTCAATAAGTTAGTCCCAAAAAATGATATATAGTTGCTATAAAATGATTGTAGAACATCGAAGAATGATAATATAACAGCATGGAACAATAAAAAAATATGGATACGTTGGAGACGTATCAACATCCCCAAGCTTAATTCATGCTCGTCCTCGAGTAGGTAAATGATAAAAATAGAATTTTTGATGTGGAATTCTGCGAAACATGTTCATCACATACTGTTTTCTTTATAGTATGGACATTTGGACTTCCATATGATTCAAAGCAATAGTCTAGTTTTGACATGAACATTTCAATACTCAAGCATATCAACAAGCAACCATGTCTTTCAAAATATCAACACTAAAGCAAGTTATCCCTAGCCCATTATGCTCAATCATTGATCCATTCATGAAACACACTCGCATATTAGCTACACCCAATGCTCAAGTATGATCATAGTGCCCCTTAGTTGGTGCTTTATAAGAGAAGATGGAGACTCAAGTAAAAATAAAAATTGCATGAAGTAAATAGAAAGGCCCTTCGTGGAGGGAAGTAGATTTCACTTAAATTACTAACTCTCGAATAAATGTAAGTGAAGCATGAGAGAATTTCTTCAAAAATACTAAAGCACACCGTGCACAAAAATATATAAGTGAAGCACTAGAGCAATTTCATAGCTCAAAAAGATTTAAGTGAAGCATAGAGAGCAATTCTAACAAGTCATAGCATAATTTTGGCTCTCTCAAACAGGTGTGTCCAGCAAGGATTCATGACTAAAAAGAAAAAGCAAAACAAGCAAAGACTCACATCATACAATATGATCCAAGCAAAACTCATGATATGTGACGAATAAAAATATAGCTCCAAGTAAAATACCAATGGTCATTAGAAGAAAGAGGGGATGCCACTCGGGCATCCCCAAGCTTAGTTGCTTGCTTCTCTTTGGATAATATCTTGGGATGCTTTGGGAATCCCAAACCTTAGGCCCTTCTTACTCATTATTCCTTCACCCATCATAATATCATCCACAACTTGAAAACTTCAATCACACAAAACTCAACAAAACCTTCATGAGATCCGTTAGTGTAAGAATGCAAATCACTACTACAAGTATTGTCGAAAACCCATTCATATTTTATTTTTGCATTATATCTACTGTATTCCAACTTTTCTATGGCAAATACTCTTCAAAGGAAACCATAGAATCGTCAAAACAAGCACACCACGCAAAGAAAACAGAATCTGTCAAAAACAGAATAGTCTATAGCAATTTGAAACTTCGAATACTTCTGTAACTCAAAAAATTCTGAAAAATTAGGACAACATGCGCAATTTGTATATGAATCATCTGCAAAAAGAATCAGTATTTTATCGCGCTTCTGCCAAAAATGAGAATTATTTCCTTCAGCGCAAAAGTTTCTGTTTTTCAACAAGATCGAATCAACTATCACCCAAATCACCCCAAAGGCTTTGCTTGGAACAAACACTAATTTAAACCACAAAAACACATCTAAACAGGGGCATGATTGGGTTTTTTATTGAAAACAGCAAAAAAAAGCAAAAAAGATACAAGTTGGGTTGCCTCCCAACGAGCGCTATCGTTTTACGCCCCTTGCTAGGCATAAGATTTCAATGATGTTCACATGAAAGATTGTAATAGAGACACAAAGAGAGCAGCATGTAGCATGTGAAAAACACATTTAAGTCTAACGTACTTCCTATGCATAGGCATTTTATAGGAGAACAAATTATCAAGACAAGAAAAATCTAGCATATGCAAGGAAGGAGAAAGAAACAATAGCAATCTCAATATGAAGAGAGGTAATTTAGTAACATGAAAATTTCTACAACCGTATTTTCCTCTCTCATAATAATTACATGTAGGATCATAATAAAATTCAACTATATAGCTATCATATAAAATATTCTCTTCATGATCCACATGCATGCAAAGTTGACACTCTTCCAAAATAGTGGGATTATCATCAAATAAAGTCATGACCCCTCCAAGCCCACCTTTGTCAAAAATTTCATAACATTGAACACTCCAAATATGTGGGATTATTTTTAGCTAAAGTTGACACTCTTCCAAACCTAGTTTTAATATTATCGCAAGCATATTCATCATGAGGCTTAAATAAACTATCAAGATCAAAAGAATCATTATCACCCCAATCATGATCATTGCAATAAGTAGTGGACATAGCAATATTATCATCCCCAAGCTTGGGGCTTTTCATATTATTAGCACAATTGACATTAATAGAATTTATAATAACATCATTGTGATCATGCTTTTCATCCAAGGAGCTATCATGAATCACTTTATAAAATCCTCTTTCAACACTTCATCACAATTTTCTGATTCATGAATCTCAAGCAAAACTTCATAAAGATAATCTAGCACACTCAGTTCACTAGCAATTGGTTCATCATAATTGGATCGTTTGAAAAGATTAGCAAGAGGATGAGGATCCATATCAATAGATTATTAGCAAGCAAAGACGCAAGCAAATAGAAGGCACATGGTAACACAAGTGGAGATAGCAAACAAGAGATCTAACGAGAAAACGGTGAACGAAAAAGAGGGCAAATAAAAACGGCAATTTTTGTGAAATGGGGGAGAGGAAAATGAGAGGAAAATGGAAAATAATGTAAATTGCAAGGAGATGAGATTTGTGATTAGGAACCTGGTAGATGTTGATGATTTCTCCCCGGCAACGGCGCCAGAAATTCCTTTTGATGCGGCTTGAACTACGTCGGTATTTCCCAAAGAGGAAGGGATGATGCAGTATAGCTACTATAGGTACTTCCCTCATTTATGAGGCCAAGGTTATCGAACCAGTAGGAGAACCACGCAACACCACGTAAACAGCTCCTGCACACAAAGAACAAATACTAGCAACCCGACGTAAGAGAGGCGTTGTCAATCCCTCACGGGTAAAAAGATAGGTAAAATTGTAGTAGGCTGGATAAATAGATCTCGCGGGAACATGAGATAAAATAAATAAATAAATAAAAATTGCAGCAAGGTATTTTTGTATTTTTGGATTAATAGATCTGGAAATAAAAGCAAATAAAAATAGATCACGAAGGAAAATATAATAAAGAAGAGACCCCGGGGGGCGTAGATTTCACCAGTGGCTTCTCTCGAGAAAAATAGCATACAGGGGGTAAAAAAATTACTGTTGGGTAATTGATAGAACTTCAAATAATCAAGACGTTATCCTGGCAATGATCATTATATAAGTATCACGTCCAAGATTAGTAGACCGACTCCTGCCTGCATTTACTACTATTACTCCACACATCGACCGCTATCCAGCATGCATCTAGTGTATTAAGTTCATGGAGAAACGGAGTAATGCAATAGGAATGATGGCATGATGTAGAAAAGATCTATTTGTGTAGAAATAGACCCCACCTTGTTAAGCCTTTTTGCCATTCGCATGTCTTCTCGTTCGCAGTCCTCGAGGCCGAAGAGCCAAAACTGCTTGAAGAGGTAGCCAACATAGGGAAAGCTATTGCAGACGAAGCCGCCAAGATCGCTGCCGCGGAGGAGCAGGGGCATGCTAGCGGGGGTGCCCTGGGTCCCTTAAAGGAGCCCGAGGAAATCCTAGGTAGCGTGTCTAGATCAGGGGTCATGGTCGAGGAGAAGATTCCCCTCCCAACCATGGGCCCCATCCTCCCTTTCAGCACCTCAGGGGAGGCCCCGCCACCGACTTCGAGTCATCTGGCGCTGGTGCTCGCACAGCCCGGGCTTGGAGCCCTCGGCACGTCAATGGCGAGGAGTGTCGGTGTTCTAGGAACGTGGGTCCCCAGACTTGCCTGCCTGCGGCCCACGGCGTGGCTCTACAAGCGGGCCCGTATGACCCATCTTCACCAACGAGCATTCAAGACCCTCGCGAGGGGCCAAGCCTCGCGAGGCGGATGACACAAGACCTCCTCAGGAGCGGCCTCACCAGGCTGGCTCGCGAGGGGCAGAGAGATGAAGGCCAGGCAAACCTCGCGAGGTTCCAATGACATGAGCCATGACGATCGAGACCACGCGGGCGCCAGGGCGCATAGTGTCCTTGTTTCCTCTTCGGTGCTAAGGAGGCAAGCGCAGACGAAGAGTACCGAGGCGTCAAGAGAAGATTTCCATATCGGTGCAATGATACAAAGACCAGCAGGACGGCAAGGCGGTGGTCACGATGGAGCCCAAGGCGGCGTCACCACCAGAGCCTTTGGCAGGCGAAGACTGCTTTTGTCAGGATAACTTGTACTAGGTGTCCCCTTTCAAATTTTCCGTTGTTGGCTCCCTTCCCGCTCAATATTTGGGGAGAGGACCAGGGCCTCTATAAATAGGATTAGCAACCACAGTAGACAAGGACATGAAAACTGGAACCGGGGTGAACAAACAGAGCCTCATCCATCTCATCTTGGACTAGATCCAAGCCATCCACACACACACCAAGCACAAGAACACCTCACCTCAGGAGGATGTTCTTCCCCTTGTACTGTTCATCCTCAGCCCAAGAGGTAATCCACCATACCACATTGGAGTAGGGTATTACACCACAACAGTGGCCCGAACCAGTATAAATCTTGTGTCTCTTGTGTTGCGAGTTCGTCGAGTTAGCCTTAGACATCATGGCGAGGTTGAGGGCATGAGTTGGTAGGGGGAGATCTTCGTGCGCACCCCAGTGTTTGAACCTTAAGGGTTTTTCCGGAACCCGAGATCCGACATTTGGCGCGCCAGGTAGGGGTGCACCAGAGCTCTTCTTCCGCCAGTTGATCTGCTTGTTTGTCCCCCGACACTCCGCGGCTCCGATGTCCGGCGACTCAAGGACCAACGCCGACCGCTAGGCAGCCTGGCCAGCCCGGGCAGCGCCGCCTGCTCAAGAAGACCTCAACCCAGTGCCTCAGGCAGCACGCGCACCACCAAACACTGTGGGCCATGGGTGACGCAGTCACCCGCCGTCTGCCCTTACTGCACGACAAGTGCGAGCAGCCGCAAGAGCCTCTAGACACGCCGCGGCCACGACGCCACACACCCGACGGGAGCAAGCAAACATGACGGCCGCGCTCACAGTGGCTCGGGAGCTTCTGCGACGTCGGTTGATGGAGAGCGGCCGGGATGCATTGCTGGAGCGCGTCATCGAGCTCCAGGACGCCGCGGCCTCAGGAGCACCAGCCTTCTGCTCCCTGCTCACACCTCAAGCCGCAGCCGGGGCGCATGGCGGGCCTCGCCATGCCTGCGTGCCCAAGGGCGCGCCACCAGGCTTCATCGGCACCGGCGCAACCAACGGAGTTGGACGCCCGCTCGCACCCGCGCCACCTTTGGTGGGCGCGGGCACAAGCACTGCCACCTACGGCCCCGGCGAGATGCAACCCTACCACCCTCAAGGTGGCACGTTGGGCGAGGCAACATGGAGCGTGGGGCACTACAGCGAGGTCTTTGAGGTGACGGCCTCAGAGGCCTATGTGCCCCGCATGGTGGACCAGGAGTACATGCTTGAAGATGACCCTGGCTCGTTCCTCGAGCCGGGCTGGGAGGACGAGGCGCTAGAAGTGGGCACCTTTCAGGAGCCGTCTGGAAGCCTCACCAACCATGCCGGCGACAACAGCTACAGGGTACCACTAATTCCTCAAGAGCAGGCTTACGCTAACCATGGGACGCAGGAGGATCAGGTCGCAGCAGTGGATGGCGGCCCCAGCTCGTCGGCCTCCCTGCGGCCAAGGGGGGCATGCTGGGGGCTGCAGGAGAGGGGCCGGGAGCAAGGCCCCTCCCCGCGCCGCACGGAGCAAGGCGTCCCCCGGAGGTAGGCCCTCTGTCGGGGAGGCGCTCCAGAGCCTTCCCCCGGCAGAGGACCCGTGGTCGCCGAGGGCGCCGCTGGTGTCCCCTTTGCCCCTTGGTGTCGTCCTAGTTTCCGGTCGCCCCAATGGTGGTCGAGGGAGGTGCAAGGCGGGGCCCTCGTCTGGCGATATGAAGTAAGGCTCTCGCCTGTGAAGGTCTCCGCTCATGACACTCTCATGTAATAATGAGTGGGGTTGTACATGCCCCGGAGTCTCAGGAGTGTCGCCCTCGGGCCTTGCTACGTCTTGAGCTTGCATTGGTTTTCCCCGAAGAGGAAGGGATGATGCAACAAAGTAGCGTAAGTATTTCCCTCAGTTTTTGAGAACCAAGGTATCAATCCAGTAGGAGCCCACGCTCAAGTCCCTCGTACCTGCACAAAACGATAGCTACTCGCAACCAATGCAATTAGGGGTTGTCAATCCCTTCACGGTCACTTACGAGAGTGAGATCTGATAGATATAATATTTTTGGTATTTTTGGTATAAATATGCAAAGTAAAAAGTAAAAGCAAAGTAAAAAAGCAAAGCAAGATTAAAGTAATGGAGATTGATATGATGAGAATAGACCCGGGGGCCATAGGTTTCACTAGTGGCTTCTCTCAAGAGCATAAGTATTCTACGATGGGTGAACAAATTACTGTTGAGCAATTGATAGAATTGAGCATGATTATGAGAATATCTAGGCATGATCATGTATATAGGCATCACGTCCGTGACAAGTAGATCGAAACGATTCTGCATCTACTACTATTACTCCACTCATCGACCGCTATCCAGCATGCATCTAGAGTATTAAGTTAAAAACAGAGTAATGCCTTAAGAAAGATGACATGATGTAGAGAGATAAATCATGCAATATGAAATAAACCCCATCTTGTTATCCTCGACGGCAATGATACAATACGTGCCTTGCTGCCCCTTCTGTCACTGGGTAAGGACACCGCAAGATCGAACCCAAAGCTAAGCACTTCTCCCATGGCAAGAACTACCAATCTAGTTGGCCAAACCAAACGGATAATTCGAAGAGACTTGCAAAGATAACCAATCATACATAAAAGAATTCAGAGAAGATTCAAATATTATTCATAGATAGACTTGATCATAAACCCACAATTCATCGGTCTCAACAAACACACCGCAAAAAGAAGATTACATCGAATAGATCTCCACAAGAGAGGGGGAGAACTTTGTATTGAGATTCAAAGAGAGAGAAGAAGCCATCTAGCTACTAACTATGGACCCGAAGGTCTAAGGTAAACTACTCACACTTCATCGGAGAGGCTATGGTGATGTAGAAGCCCTCCGTGATGACGGCCCTCTTCCGGCGGAGCTCCGGAACATGCCCCAAGATGGGATCTCATGGATACGGAAAGTTGCGGCGGTGGAATTAGGTTTTTGGCTCCTTATCTGATCCTTTGGGGGTACGTGTGTATATATTGGAGGAAGAAGTATGCCGGAGGAGCAACGAGGGGCCCACGAGGCAGGGGGGCGCCCCCACCCTCGTGACCGCCTCTTTTGTTCCTTGGAGCAGGGTCCAAGTCTCTTGGATCATGTTCGGTGAGAAAATCACGTTCCCGAAGATTTTATTCCGTTTGGACTCCGTTTGATATTCCATTTATCCGAAACACTGAAATAGGCAAAAAACAGCAATTCTGGGCTGGGCCTCCGGTTAGTAAGTTAGTCCCAAAAATAATATAAAAGTGGAAAATAAAGCCCAATATAGTCCAAAACAGTAGATAATATAGCATGGAGCGATCAAAAATTATAGATACGTTGGAGACGTATCACGCATCCCCAAGATTAATTCCTGCTCGTCCTCGAGTAGGTAAATGATAAAAAGAAATTTTTTGATGCGGAGTGCTATTTGGCATAATTTCAATGCAAATCTTCTTAATTGTGGTATGAATATTCAGATTAGAAAGATTCAAGACAAAAGTTTATATTGACATAAAAATAATAATACTTCAAGCATACTAACAAAGCAATTATGTCTTCTCAAAATAACATGGTCAAATAAAGTTATCCCTACAAAATCATATAGTCTGGCTATGCTCCATCTTCACCACAGAAAGTATTTAAATCATGCACAACCCCGATGACAAGCCAAGCAATTGTTTCATACTCTAACTTTTTCAAAACTTTTTCAATCTTCACGCAATACATGAGCATGAGCCATGGATATAGCACTATAGGTGGAATAGAATGGTGGTTGTGGAGAAGACAAAAAGGAGAAGATAGTCTCACATCAACTAGGCATATCAACGGGCTATGGAGATGCCCATCAATAGATATCAATGTGAGTGAGTAGGGATTGCCATGCAACAGATGCACTAGAGCTATAAATGTATGAAGGCTCAACAAAAGAAACTTGTAAGTGCATCTAGTGCCACCCCTAGTTGGTTTTGGAGTATTGACGACAAACCTAGTTGAGGGACTAATGTGTCTGTGAGAATTGCAGGATAACACAGGTAGAAGTCCCTCATTGATTCGGTTTTCCCACCAGAGATGACCCCTAAAAATGTATGAAGACATTGAAGTCAAAGGTGGTATATGAAGATATTCACATTGAAGACTATGACAAGAGAAGACACCACATGAAGCCTATGGAGCTCGAAGACTTAGATCTTTTGTAGTTCTCTTTCTTCTGTGTTGAGTCATAGGAACCACCATACTATTAAGTGGGGTCCAAGAGAACCAGTCAGAATGACTGAAGTGATGCTTAAACAAAACCTATGTCTTCGAGTGAACACTTTGAGAGCGAATCTTGTCCAGAGTCGGGCAAGTCAGCTTTGCTTGAAGCCCAATTAAAGTTGCCGTGTGAGTTTGAAATCTGACCGTTGGAACACGTGTCAGTTCCTTAGTGACCCAGGGTCATTTCGGACAAATCAGGTCGGGTTGCCAAGTGGCTATAAATAGCCCACCCCCTACAACCATAAACGGTTGGCTGCTCAGATTCAGAGTATGGCTTTTGTCGTTTGAGAGCAACCCACCTTGAAGCCTTTGAGAGAGAATTCCTTGCGAGGATAAAGCCCTAACCACCCAGAGCTAAAGGGAATTAGGCATCACTTAAGTCTTCTTATCTGTGTGATCTGAAGACTTATTACACTTGAGGACTGTGCATCCTTCAGCCGGGTAGGCGTCGCGTTCTGAGCATCCAAGAGACATTGTGGATTGCTGGTGAACGAAGTCTGTGAAGGTTTGGGAGTCTACCTTGAAGACTTACCAGAGTGATTGGGCGAGGTCTGTGTGACCTTAGCTCAAGGGGAATATGGTGAGGACTGGGTGTCCTGAGCTGCGTGTTCAGGACTGGGTGTCCGAGACTGTGTGTCCTAAGGTTTAAATACCTAGCCGCCCTAACCAGACGTACAGTTGTCACAGCAACTGGAACTGGTCCAACAAATCATTGTCTTCAGCGAGTCACTGGTTTCATCTTCCCTTCCCTTTACTTACTGTTACTCCTTGTGAAGTCATTGTATGTTCGCACTATCTTTTGTCTTCACTGAGTGACTGCGTGTTCTGTGTGGCTTCACAATATCTTCCTACCTGATCCTTACTACATTGCTGCTATTAGTCATTGTGCTTTCACTCTATTGAATACTTGACTATGGCTTGCCTAGTGTAGTCTACCTTCCGCTGCAGGGTAATAGGTTTATTTCTATCGTTTGTCTTCATAACTTCCACGTTTTGAAGACTTCCATAAAAATCGCCTATTCACCCCCCCCCCCTCTAGTCGATATAACGCACTTTCAAAACTAGTGGGTGTGCATCCAACTTGCTTGCTCACGAAGACCTAGGGCAATTTTGAGGAAGCCCATCATTGGAATATACAAGCCAAGTTCTATAATGTAAAATTCCCACTAGTATATGAAAGTGACAACATATGAGACTCTCTATATGAAAAACATGGTGCTACTTTGAAGCACAATAAATGAGACTCGCTATATCATGGTGCTACTTTGAAGCACAAGTGTGGAAAAAGGATAGTAGCATTGCCCCTTTTATTTATTTATTTATTTTTATTTTTATTTTTTTGGGCCTTCTTTTTTTCTTTGGCCTTTCTCTTTTTTTATTTGGGACAATTCTCTATTAAATGATGATCATCACACTTTTATTTATTTACAACTCAATTATTACAACTCGATTCTAAAACAAAGTATGACTCTATATGGATGCCTCCGGCGGTGTACCAGGATATGCAATGAATCAAGAGTGACAAGTATGATGAAATTATGAACGGTGGCTTTGCCACAAATACTATGTCAACTACATGATCATGCTAAGCAATATGACAATGATGAATGTGTCATGATGAACTAGATGGTGAAAAGTTGTGTGGCAATATATCTCGGAATGGCTATGGAAATGCCATAATAGGTAGGTATGGCGGCTGTTTTGAGGAAGGTATGTGGTAGGTGTATGATACCGGCAAAAGGTGCATGGTATTAGAGAGGCTAGCAAAGGTGGAAGGGTGAGAGTGCGTATAATCCATGGACTCAACATTAGTCATAAAGAACTCATATTCTTATTGCAAAAATCTAGAAGTTATCAAAGCAAAGTATTACGCGCATGCTCCTAGGGGGATAGATTGGTAGGAAAAGACCATCACTCGTCCCCGACCGCCACTCATAAGGAAGGTAATCAATAAATAAATCATGCTCCGACTTTGTTACATAACGGTTCACCATACGTGCATGCTACGGGAATCACAAAATTTAACACAAGTATTCTTTAAATTCACAACTACTCAACTAGCATGACTTTAATATTATCACCTCCATATCTCAAAACAATTATCATGCTTCAATCTTTTCTTAGTATTCAACACACTCAAAAGAAAGTTTCACAAATCTTGAATACCAAGCATATTATTATTAAGCAAATTACCATGCTATTAAGAGACTCTCAAAATAATTTAAGTGAAGCATGAGAGATCAATAGTTTCTTTAAAACAAATCCACCACCGTGCTCTAAAATATCTAAGTAAAGCACATAGAGCAAAATTATCTATCTCAAAAGATATAAGTGAAGCACATAGAGCAAAACTACTTAGCTCAAAAAGATATAAGTGAAGCACATAGAGTATAACTACTACGCTCAAAAGATATAAGTGAAGCACATAGAGTATTCTATCAAATTTTAATTCATGTATGGCTCTCTCAAAAGGTGTGTATAGAAAGGATGATTGTGGCATACTATGACACAAAGACACAAATAATACAAGACGCTCCAAGCAAAACACATATCATGTTGGTGAATAAAAATATAGCTCCAAGTAAATTACCGATGGAAGTGGACGAAAGAGGGGATGCCTTCTGGGGCATCCCCAAGCTTTGAATTCTTGGTGTCCTTGGATTATCTTGGGGGTGAGATGGGCATCCCCAAGCTTAGGCTCTTGCCACTCCTTGTTCCATGATCCATCAAAATAATTCACCCAAAACTTGAAAACTTCACAACACAAAACTCAAAATAGAAAACTCGTGAGCTCCGTTAGCGAAAGAAAACAAAAGACCACTTCAAGGTACTGAAATGAACTCATTATTTATTTATATTGGTGTTAAAACTACTGTATTCCAACTTCTCTATGGATTATAAAATATTTTACTAGCCATTGATTCATGAAAATAAGCAAACAACACACGAAACACAGAATCTGTCAAAAACAGAACAGTCTGTAGTAATTTGTAGCTAGCGCAAAATATGGAACCCCAAAAATTCTAAAATAAATTTCTGGACGTGAGGAATTTATCTATTAATCATCTGCAAAAATAATTAACTAAATAGAACTCTTCAAATAAAAATGACAGCAGTTCTCGTGAGCACTAAAGTTTCTGTTTTTTACAGCAAGTTCAACAAGACTTTCCCCAAGTCTTCCCAACAGTTCTACTTGGCACAAACACTAATTAAAAACAAAAAACACAATGAAAACAGAGGCTAAATAATTTATTTATTACTAAGCAGGAGCAAAAATCAAGGAATAAAAATAAAATTGGGTTGCCTCCCAACAAGCGCTATCGTTTAACGCCCCTAGCTAGGCATAAAAGCGAGGATAGATCTAGGTATTGCCATCTTTGGTAGGCAATCCATAAGTGGCTCTCATGATAGTTTCATATGGTAATTTTATTTTCTTTCTTGGAAAGTGTTCCATGCGTTTTTTTAATGAAATTGAAATCTAATATTCCCTTCCTTCATATCAATAATCGCGCCAACCGTTCTAAGGAAAGGTCTACCAAGAATAATAGGGCAAGAAGGATTGCAATCTATATCAAGAACAATGAAATCCACGGGAACATAATTCCTATTTGCAACAATAAGAACATCGTTAATCCTTTCCATAGGTTTCTTAATAGTGGAATCCGCAAGATGCAAGTTTAGAGAGCAATCATCAAAATCGCGGAAATCTAGTAAATCACACAAAGTCTTGGGAATAGTAGACACACTAGCACCCAAATCACAGAAAGCATAAAACTCATGATCTTTAATTTTAATTTTAATAGTTGGTTCCCACTCATCATAGAGTTTTCTAGGGATAGAAACTTTCAACTCAAGTTTTTCTTCATAAGATTGCATCAAGGCATCAACAATATGTTCGGTGAAGGCTTTATTTTGACAATAAGCATGTGGAGAATTTAGCACGGATTGCAACAAGGAAATACAATCAATTAAAGAGCAACTTTCATAATTAAATTCGTTGAAATACAATGTAGTGGGTTTAGCAACATCTAGATTTTTATTTCTTGCAATCCCACTTTCATCAATTCCTCATTAAGATTTAAATACTCCGAATTTTTAGAACGCCTTCTAGGTAAAGGAAGATCATATTCAGTTTCATCAAGATTCATATTGCAAAATAAAGATTTAATAGGAGACACATCAATAACTTTTAGATCTTTATCTTGATTTTCATAGGTATTGGAAGAACACGCTTTAATAAAGGCATCTCTGGAAGCACGCATCCTAGCGGTTCTTTCCTTGCACTCATCAATGGAAATTCTCATGACTTTGAGAGACTCATTGATATCATGCTCAGGATGAATAGATCTAAGCTTTAAAGAATCAACCTCAAGAGAAATTCTATCAACGTTTCTAGCCAAATCAGCAACTTTAAGCAATTTTTCTTCAAACAAATCATTAAAATTATTTTGTGAATTCATAAACTCTTTAACACTAGTCTCAAATTCAGAGGGCATCTTATTATAATTTCCATAAGAGTTGTTGTAGGAATTCCCATAATTATTAGAAGGATTACTAGGATATGGCCTAGGATTAAAATTCCATCTATAAGCGTCGTTACCAAAATTATTCCTACCAACAAAATTCACATCCATAGATTCATTGTTATTCTCAATCGAAGTAGATAAAGGCATATCATTAGGATCAGAAGAAACACTCTTAGTAGCAAATAATTTCATAAGTTCATCCATCTTTCCACTCAACACATTAATTTCTTCCATCGCATGCACTTTTTTATTAGAAGATCTTTCAGTATGCCATTGAGAATAATTAACCATAATATTATCTAGGAGTTTAGTAGCATCTCCTAAAGTGATTTTCATAAAAGTGCCTCCCGCTGCCGAATCTAAAAGATTTCTAGAAGCAAAATTCAATCCGGCATAAAAATTTTGTATAATCATCCACAAATTCAAACCATGAGTAGGGCAATTACGTATCATTAATTTCATTCTCTCCCAAGCTTGTGCAACATGTTCATGATCAAGTTGTTTAAAGTTCATAATATCGTTTCTAAGAGAGATGATCTTAGCGGGAGGAAAATACTTAGAGATAAAAGCATCTTGGCACTTGTTCCATGAATCAATACTATTATTAGGCAAAGACGAAAACCAAGCTTTAGCACGATCTATAAGCGAAAAAGGAAATAGCTTCAATTTAACGACATCATTATTGACATGTTTTTTCTTTTGCATATCACATAAATCAACGAAGCTATTCAGATGAGTAGCGACATCTTCACTAGGAAGGCCGGCGAATTGATCTTTCATAACAAGATTCAACAAAGCAGTATTAATTTCACAAGATTCAGCATCGGTAAGAGGAGCAATTGGAGTGCTAAGGAAATCATTATTGTTGGTATTGGTGAAGTCACACAATTTGGTAGTATCTTGAGCCATCGCGACAAACAAGCAAACTAACACACAAGCAAACAAGAGCAAACGGGCAAAAGAGGCAAATAGAGAGGGAGGATAGGGAGAGAGAGGGCAAATAAAACGACAAGGGTGAATTGGGGGGAGAGGAAAACGAGAGGAAAATGGCAAATAATGTAATGCGAGAGATAGGGATTGTCATGGGTACTTGGTATGTTGACTTTTTGCGTAGATTTCCCGACAACGGCGCCAGAAATCCTTCTTGCTACGTCTTGAGCTTGCGTTGGTTTTCCCCGAAGAGGAAGGGATGATGCAGCAGAGTAGCGTAAGTATTTCCCTCAGTTTTTGAGAACCAAGGTATCAATCCAGTAGGAGCCCACACTCAAGTCCCTCGTACCTGCACAAAATGATAGCTACTCGCAACCAACGCGACTAGGGGTTGTCAATCCCTTCACGGTCACTTACGAGAGTGAGATCTGATAGATATAATATTTTTGGTATTTTAGGTACAAAGATGCAAATTAAAAAGTAAAAGCAAAGTAAAAAAGCAAAGCAAGATTAAAGTAATGGAGATTTATATGATGAGAATAGACCCGGGGGCCATAGGTTTCACTAGTGGCTTCTCTCAAGAGCATAAGTATTCTACGGTGGGTGAACAAATTACTGTTGAGCAATTGATAGAATTGAGCATAATTATGAGCATATCTAGGCATGATCATGTATATAGGCATCGCGTCCGTGACAAGTAGATCGAAACGATTCTGCATCTACTACTATTACTCCAATCATCGACCGCTATCCAGCATGCCTCTAGAGTATTAAGTTAAAAACAGAGTAACGCCTTAAGCAAGATGACATGATGTAGAGAGATAAATTCATGCAATTTGAAATAAACCCCATCTTGTTATCCTCGATGGCAACGATACAATACGTGCCTTGCTGCCCCTTCTGTCACTGGGTAAGGACACCGCAAGATCGAACCCAAAGCTAAGCACTTCTCCCATGGCAAGAACTACCAATCTAGTTGGCCAAACCAAACGGATAATACGAAGAGACTTGCAAAGATAACCAATCATACATAAAAGAATTCAGAGAAGATTCAAATATTATTCATAGATAGACTTGATCATAAACCCACAATTCATCGGTCTCAACAAACACACCGCAAAAAGAAGATTACATCGAATAGATCTCCACAAGAGAGGGGGAGAACTTTGTATTGAGATTCAAAGAGAGAGAAGAAGCCATCTAGCTACTAACTATGGACCCGAAGGTCTGAGGTAAACTACTCACACTTCATCGGAGAGGCTATGGTGATGTAGAAGCCCTCCGTGATGACGGCCCTCTTCCGGCAGAGCTCCGGAACATGCCCCAAGATGGGATCTCATGGATACGGAAAGTTGCGGCGGTGGAATTAGGTTTTTGGCTCCTTTTCTGATCGTCTGGGGGTACATGTGTATATATAGGAGGAAGAAGTACGCCGGAGGAACAACGAGGGGCCCACGAGGCAGGGGGCGCGCCCTAGGGGGGGCGCCCCCCACCCTCGTGACCGCCACTTTTGTTCCTTGGAGCAGGGTCCAAGTCTCCTGGATCACGTTCGGTGAGAAAATCACGTTCCCGAAGATTTTATTCCGTTTGGACTCCGTTTGATATTCCGTTTATCCGAAACACTGAAATAGGCAAAAAACAGCAATTCTGGGCTGGGCCTCCGGTTAGTAGGTTAGTCCCAAAAATAATATAAAAGTGGAAAATAAAGCCCAATATAGTCCAAAACAGTAGATAATATAGCATGGAGCAATCAAAAATTATAGATACGTTGGAGACGTATCAGGCCTCGGGGGCTCCCTCCCACGTCCTAGTGGCAGCACTTAGCTCCGCGCTGGTGAGAAGACAAGAAGACTAGACTTGGCGCTGGACGCGGCCATTTTCTTTGGATATCTTTTTTGTAACCCTGCCTTCTGGATTTGGATTTAAATTGAAGTTGAATTTTCATTGATGCGCGTGGGGGTGCCTTTTCTCATTCGAGCGTTTTCTTGCTATTTGGTTCTTGCCTTAATTCGGAGTATGTGCCTATTGCTTCCCCCTCGCAAGCGGGGCTAAGCATGGCGCATACGTGCCACACGCATGTCGCTCCACGGCTAGCCCTTGCTTATCACGCGCCCCCCTCGGGTGTGTCGACGAGTTCCTCAGGAACTTCCCAGCAACTCGCAACCTCACGAGCCGGTTCGGGGCTCATCCAGGCTAAGGTAAAACTGCAACATCAAACTTGCCCCAGGATATGTGAGTTCATGAAGACACATATTCAACTCGACCTAAAAAGATAGAGGCAATAGTATATTCACATGAGCGGCTTCCCCTCCAAAAAATGCTCTTACAACCTCTAGGGCCGTGCCCGAGCTTCTGCGTGCAGGACAAACAGCTAGGAAGCACAGGATCAGTCGGACATGTCGCTCGTCGTGTCCCCGGGATCGCCCTCAGACGCGTCGCTGGCATCGCTGCCACCATCGCTAGCATCAGCATCACCTCCACCAGCGCCGCCATCACCATCATCGACAATGTCGCCTTCGTCCGCCGCGACCACCACCGCATCGTCATCGGAGGAGAAGGCCCTGACCAGCGTGTCCACATTGTCTTCCACCCATCGTGCCAGGTCACCCCGGATGGCCTTGGGTACGGGAGCGATGGCGGCGTCAAAATCAAAGTTGGGGTCAGTGTTTTGGAGATGGATGAAGACGCGAGAGAACGCACGCCCGAGCAGGCTGCGGCTACTCTCTTCAACAAGTTGGCGAACTCTCTCGGAATGATTCTCCAGGCGCGTCACCATGTCGGTAAAGAAGCAGAGGTGGCTGGCGTAGTCATTCGCGTGGGGATGAGGAGCATTCTCATCGCAGATGTGGCCCAGGGCAATATTGGCCCTGTTCCTGAGGTCCTGGAGCATGGTGGTGTGCACGCACTCCAGCGTCCGCCGCTTAAGCGCTTCCTCCCTATTCTGCCACGGGATGGCCTCGGCGTCAGCGACCCGCTACTGAAGAGGGAGCAGCTCGGTGCGGGAGGAGGCCAGTTCGGCCTGCACCGAGACCAGGGCGGCTGCGGCGGCCTCCTCGCACCACTCCACCTCAAGTAACCTAGACTTGAGGGCAGCAGTCATACCTGCAGCCTCAGCTTCCATGAATTCCAGCTTCAGGTCGTACCTGCCCTCGAAATTCGCGCGAGCCTCGGCCACCCGGCGATCGACCTCCTCCTGGGCCCTGGCCTCGCGCGCGCCAACCGCATCCTCCGCTTGGGCACCTTGACGCTCCCTCGTCTCCACTCGTTCGAGCTCAAGGCTACGCTCCACGGCTTCCAGCACCAACGCCTCTTTGCACTTCCGGATCTCTTCCTCTTCGGTGGGCGTCCCCCTCAACGACACAAGGGCGGCTCTGCGCCTCCACTTGTTGATCCAAGGAGGCGCTCCAGGCTTGGAGCTCCCACGCGCGCTTCTCCGTGGCCTCACGACGGCGGTCAGCTTCCCGAGCCTCTTCCAGAGCTCGGGAGCAGGCCTCGCGGGAGTCTGCGAGGGAAACCTCGGCCTTCGCATTATCAAGCTCGCGCTGGTGGCGCCCGAGGTTGATAGCCACCTTCAACTTATGCCGCTCCTCCACCAGCCAAAGACCATCGGCCACGAGGCGCGCGTCCACATCCACGAGCTCTTCACCAAGGCAGTTCATCGTGCCCATCGCCTCCTGAAAGAGCTCGTGGCGGACGACGCTGCTTTCTTGCGCCGACTTGGGCATGCTGCTGACTCCACCTTCTGCCGCGGGGACCGCGGATGGGGCCCGAAGCGGCTCACCCCATTTCAGCTGGGTCTGGGGGCTGGCGCCCACCCAGTTGCAGGCCAGGCCTCGTGAGGAGCCCGGACAAGTGAAGGCCTGCTGCTTGAAGAGGAGCCCAAGACCGAACCACCTAGCCGCCGTCCACGACTAGGGGAGGGACCCTTGGCACGTTTGTTGTGTTCCAAGCAAGGCCGTGAAGGAGAGACAACGAGGGTGCAAGCTCAAGACGCCTTGTCGACAGGCTGGCTTCCCCGGTTGACTCCACGCCGTGAGCAGCGCGCGGGCTTGCAGCGCTCAAGTCTGGCGGGAGAAGTGAGGCGAGGGGAGGTTGCTTCTCAGAAGATTCTGTGGCCTTGGCGGATGGGGTCCTGAAGAGACATCGTCAAGAAGGGAAGCAGCACGCGGAGAATCACCAAGATAAGGTACTTACTCGTTAACGGTGACGTACTTTCTCCATTTTAACGACCCGAAGGTGCCGCTGCCGTGGCTTGGGGAACCCTTCCTCTTGCGGAGCTCTTCGAAGTCCATGCAAAGCCGACCGAAGCGCTGGACGTGGCGGCCAACACAAGCCGCAATTGGAGAAGCACTTGAAGGGGCAGCCTCAGGAGCGCCAAACTTTGGGGAGCTATCGGGCTCTGCCTCAGGAGCCCCGGCCTCAGGAGATGCGGGCTGCATTGCCCCCTCAATCGCCGCCCCAGGGCAAGAATCACAAGTTCCCGAGGACGATGCCTCGGGAGCCCTAGGCGGCATCAGCACCTCGGCACCTACGCCATCGGCCTCCAGCGGCACTCGCCCCTGCATCCACACTTGGAGCAAGCTCGATGCCAGCGGCAAGGAGGGCTACCACGTCGACGGGGTTCTCACGGGGCCCTACCAGACCGACTGGATGCAGCCCCCACTCATCGAAGGGGGCATACGCTCCACAAATTGCACCTTGTTCAAGCAGCGGTACAGTAGGCAACTCCTCCCCGGCATGTTATCTGGCGATGGGACACCCGTCAGGACCTCGAGCACCATTCGCCGCGCCTCAAGGGGGAGCCCGGACTCCTGAAGTCTCATGCGGTCCTTGCTGTTGAGCAAGGCCCACATTGGCCGGGAATGGTGCTGAAGTGGAGCAACCCGGCGCCGGACGAACTCCTTCACCACCATAGGCGCAGTCACGCCAAGGTCTTTCAGCCCCTTCAGCCTGAGCCAGATGAGGACAAGTCGCGAATCGGTGAGCCTTTGATGGCACCAACCGGAGTTGGGAATGGCAGGCGCCGACGAAGAATGGAGGAGAGAGCTGAGCACTCCGACATTAACGAATACCTACCGTGTCCGAAACTCGCTGGTGGACGGTGGAAGATCGAAGTCAATCCCCGTCGCCGCCACGGCCTAGAAGCTCAGGCACCCCGAGCTCTGCTGGGGATCAATTAGGTGCAATGACCAGAAGTGGCGGAGAAGGGCCACGGAAGGAGCAATGCCCACCATGGCCTCGCAAACAATGACGAAGACAGCAAGAAGGGTCACAGATTGTGGATCAAGGTGCAGCATGTGGATCTGATAATGGGCAAGCACTGCGTTGAAGAAGGCAGAGAAAGGAGGAACCAAGCCAGCCCAAAGGGCGTTGATGAAGAATGGGACCTCGGTGGCTGTCCGGTCGATACAAGCACGAGACGCAGGCCAGGACACCATCCTTCCCCACTCATTGAAGCTGGAGGTGAGCATGGGATGCACCTTGTCCATGGCTTCTTGGTTGAGCACTAGCGACCTGCCAACGGCAAGCTCAGCAGCCGGGCGCAGCCGGGTGGAGGACAGGGGACTCTTCCCTTTCTCTGACTGGTCCGGTGCCATGGCAATGGGAGGATTGAGCTCAGATCGGATCGGGGGGGAGAGGCTGAGCTTCGAGGAAGCGGAAGAATTGGAGAGTGTGTGGCAACAACGGGAGAAACCGTGTAGACCGCGGTGGCCGCCTAGCCAGGCGGGTATCAAGGTAGCATGGGGGAGCGGAAACGCCCACATCCAATCAATCGCCACGCTCGACCAAGGCGTAGGCTATTGGGCTCGTGGTGCTCCGCACTTGCCCTTTGGCTTCACCTCGAAGCCAAGTATGAGTGTGCCTTGGGCCCGGGGGCTACTGTCGGCATTCTGGGAATGGGGTTCCCCAGACTTTCCTGCCTGCGGCCCACGGCGTGGCTCTGCAAGCGGGCCCGTATGACCCATCTTCACTAACGAGCATTCAAGACCCTCACGATGGGCCAGGCCTCGCAAGGCATACGACACAAGACCTCCTTAGGAGCGGCCTCACCAGGCTGGCTCGCGAGGGGCGGAGAGATCAAGTCCAGGCAAACCTCGCGAGGTTCCAATGACGTGAGCGATGATGATCGAGACCGGGCGGGCGCCAGCGCGCACAATGTCCTTTTTTCCTCTTTGGTGCTAAGGAGGCAAGCGCAGACGAATAGTACCGATCCATCAAGCAAAGGTTTCCATATCGGTGCAACGAGACCAAGACCAGTAGGACGGCAAGGCAGAGGTCACCATGGAGCCCAAGGCGGCATCACCACTTTGGTAGTTGAAGACTGCTTTTGTCAGGATAACTTGTACTAGCTGTCCCCTTTCAAATTGGTTGTTGTTGGCTCCCTTCCTGCTCAATATTTTGGGAGGGGGCCTGGGCCTCTATAAATAGGATTAGCCACCACAATAGACGAGGACACAAAAACTGGAACCGGGGCAAACAAACAGAGCCTTAGCCATCTCATCTTGGACTAGATCCAACCCATCCACACACCCACCAAGCACAAGAACACCTCACCTCAGGAGGCTGTTCTTCCCCTTGTACTGTTCATCATCAGCCCAAGAGGCAATCCACCACACCACACTGGAGTAGGGTATTACACCACAACGGTGGCCCGAACCAGTATAAATCTTGTGTCTCTTGTGTTGCGAGTTCGTCGAGTTAGCCTTAGACATCGTGGCAAGGTTGAGGGCGTGAGTTGGTAGGGGGAGATCTTCGTGCGCACCCCAGTGTTCGAACCTTAAGGGTTTTGCCGGAACCTGATATCCTACAAGGAGTATAGAGCTTGATGAAGAACTCCAGCGCATCCTGGCGTCGTTGTACCAAGGAGTCGAAGAGGTGGATGACTCCGTCGTCGTCGCCATGGACCTGTCCTTCATGGAGTCTGTGGCGGCAGCCCTTAAAGTGATGCAGGAGCGGCATAGCCGGAAGTGGTAGTAGCCCAAGGAGCAGCGCCAATCCGCCAACAAGGTGGATTAGAAGCTGGAGGACAAGGGGGTATAGCCGCGTGACTGGTACGGCAAGCATTTCCTAGTCGCCCAGAGGCAGCAGGAAATACTTTCAATGATGAGGGAGGATGCCATTGCTCGGGATACGCGTCTGGCGGACAGCAAGGCGCTCCTGGATGCCAGGGAGTTGAGCATCGCCCTCCAGGAGAAGAAACTTGAAGCCACTCTTCGCGCCAAGGATGATGACCTGGAGGTCCTCGTGCTGCAGCGTACCAAAGAGCTGGAGGACAGGCACAAATTTGCCTTGGACACCCTTGCTATTGACTCTGCTTCCCAATTAAAGAAGCTTGTCGATGACCTCGTTGTTGTCTCTGCCGCCAAAACGGACCTCAACTAGCAAGTGGCTAAGATGACGGAGAAGCTTGTCGGGAGTATCAAGGAGGTCTCGGCCCTCAAGGAGGAGGCATAGAGAACGGAGTCCCTCCTGATGGACACACAAGCATAACTTTCATCCAAGAGCCAAGGCCTTGAGACCGCCAACAACACCATCAAAGATCTGAAGGCCATGATCGGCTCCTTGGAAAGCTCAATTGAATCCGTTGAAGCCCGCGAGAAGAAGTTGTCGAAGGATCTAGACATAGCAGGGCTCCTCCAGAAGGATTCGGAGGACAAGCTTGAGAACCATTCTGGTCAAGTTGACCTTTGTATCAAGAGCTTCATCAACGTCGCCAGTCGCCTTACTACCCAGACCATGGCGATGGGCATGGAGGGGCCAGTCTATTTGGCCAAGAGGCAGGAGGTCCCCAGTGCTAAGCTTGGGGTTTTCTTCAATGAGTTGATCGAAAAGCTAAAGGCGCATGAAGAAGGAAAGATCGGCCGCTTCGCAACTGAGTCCTGGAAGCTCGCCCGCAACACCCTCTTCATGGTCCTAAGCAACCTCGCCTGCCGCCACCTAGATCTTGATCTTACTGACGGCTTCAGGAAGCCGCCACCGGGCGCAGATTTCCCTGCTGCCGAGGAGAAGGCCACCCCTCTTGCCGATAAGGTTCTCGCGTCCCTGTTGCTTCACAGGGTCGCCAGACCCAACCTTGAATTGTCCTTGCCGCGGTGATGTCCTGTAATCAAGACAATGATGCATGCCTTGTGTTTAGATGTTGTTCTATTTATGCTTCATGTTGCGTTTGATAATTTTGCTTGATCCAAATTGTATGTTTATCCCCTTTTTAGATTTATCTGTGCAGTGTTCATGTGATTAGTCTCTATGCACATTTAGGTTGCCTGCCGGTATCATATTGCCGCAATGGTCATGAGGGTCTGACCCTCAACAGTTATTTTGGCATGGATGCATCCCATCAGGTTTTTCCTCAGTACTTTCTAACGCAGCCACTCGTTCTGCGAGCTGGCTCTGGACGGAACGAGGGTGCGTCCAACAATCTAACAGAGGTACCATTTCGTGAAAGATTTCATCGCATGAACACTCCACTACTCAAGGGATAAACATACATATAATTCAAAGAAAACTGTAATGACGCAAGGATAGCATGAACTTAGCTTTTATCTGTGCCCGCATCCATCTTTTTCAGTGACGACCGCTGGTTGGGCTCGTAAGCTTCGGAAAAGATGGAGCCGCATGCACATCGATATCTGACTTGCAGCAAGGGTCGGCCAGAATCAACCATATATCTTGCGAGCAGTAGGACGCGACGCCGAGCATGGCGGGTTTCTCTCTCTCTCTCCTTCTTTTCACAACTTCTGAACTATCCAACGGCTATCGGCACAAAAGTCACGCCAACGTGGATGACCATGCTAGAGCATACTTGCCGGGGGATCGACCAACGGATTCGCACCAATGCTATACTCAGGATTTTCCCAAACAAGGTAAATGCTGAACCGAGTTTCGCGTGGGCTCATCGATGTTGATGATGCTAAAACTCGAAAGAAGCTCAATTGTTGAAAACTGAGAGAGGTAGAGAGAGAAGACCCTGTACCATTTAGCACCGTCCTCTTCTCCGAACAGGGCTCTTGGAGCACCTCATGCTGCCTAGCCGAGCCGGGGTGGTCGTGTCACCCTATTCGTTGGTTTTTGTCGCTATTGTGGCCGCGATGGGAGGGAGCGATGGAGTTTGGGCAGGACCAGAGGGGGAACCACTAGTTGTCCCGCTCCATCCCCACCTTTCTCTGCATTCCTTCTGGCGCCATTCAACAATGGCGTTGTTGGTGGAGCACGTGATGAAGATGGTGCGCTGCTCACGCTTTCAGGTTCGCGCAAATGATCCCCTTACCTGGCGCGCCAAAGATGTCACAGGAAACCACGGCCACCTGTGGGACCAAGAGTCCCTTTCTGGTTCGGGGGGGATGGGACGTTGCACAAAGAGCAGAGGAGCATGAAACAGCACGACAGAGATCACGCGGGCAATCTTTACCCAGGTTCGGGCTGCCGTGAGGCGTAAAACCCTACTCCTGCTTTGGTGGATTGATGGTGGCAAAATGGTGGTGAGCGTAGCACGTTTTCCCGGCAGGGTTACCTAACTCTGCAGGCTATACGCGTATGAGTATGTGAGGGTGTGGGTTAGCCATCCAACTATCCAACCCTTTCTACATTCGCCATGGGCCTCCTTTTATAGATCAAGGGGTCACCACAGTGGCGAATCAGTCATTATGCACCGATTAGATAGCAAAAAGTGCTATCATACCTAACTCTGCAGGCTGACAGAGTGCATTAAATGCGCCACTCAACGTCACATCACAGCTCGCCCGGCAGGCCCTGCCGGGCTATTTTGCCAGCTTCGCACTTGCTCGCTTGACACGTCTTAGGACGGGTGTCGCTTGAAGGTATTTTCTGTAGGAAGTTGCTGCCATGTGGCGAATAGCAGCCACTTAGTCACCTTGGAGCTTGACACCACACTAATCGATGACATGCGTCTGATGAGGTAGTGCGGTGGAGTGGTTCATCCCCGCTAGCCTCAGCAGGCCTGCCGGGATGATATGGAAGCTTGCTTCCAGGGCATACCCAACCTTGTCAGGCTCGCCTGCCCGGCAAGGGAGGCTCTCTTTTTTAGTGATAACTTGCTCTTCTGGTACTTCTCGATCTGTACTCGGATCCTTCAAAGGACTTGTCCCTTGTGCTTCAGTCTGATCTTGATGTTGCGACCTTGTTCCCGTGCCCATAGGCTTCACCGTCCATGCACGAGCGATAAACCACAACTATAGGGGATCGCAATAGTTTTTTAGGGTAGAGTATTCAACCCAAATTTATTGATTCGACACAAGGAGAGCAAAAGAATATTCTTGAGTATTAGCAGCTGAGTTGTCAATTCAACCACACCTGAAAGACATAATATTTGTAGCAGAGTATTTAGTAGCAAAGTAGTATGGAAGTAACGGTAACTGTGGCAAAAGTAACAGAAGAAGTTTTGTAGCAATCATAAGAGTGGCAACGGAAAAGTAACTGCGGAAAGATCAATATGTGAAAAGCTCGTAGGCAATGGATCAATGATGGATAATTATGTCGGATGGCATTCATCATGCAACGTTTATAACATAGGGCGACACATAACTAGCTCCAATTCATCAATATAATGTAGGCATGTTTTCCGAATATAGTCATACGTGCTAATGGAAAATAACTTGCATGACATCTTTTGTCCTACTCTCCTGTGGCAGTGGGGTCCTAATGGAAACTATGGGATATTAAGGCCTCCTTTTAATAGAGTACCGGACCAAAGCATTAGCACTTAGTGAATACATAAACTCCTCAAAGTACGGTCATCACCAGGAGTCGTCCCAAATATTGTCACTCCGGGGTTGCTGGATCATAACATGTAGTAGGTGACTTTAACTTGCAATATCGGATCAAGAACACAAATATATTCATGAAAACATAATAGGTTCAGATTTGAAATCATGGCACTCGGGCCCTAGTGACAAGCATTAGTCGTAGCAACATCAATCTCAGAAGATAGTGGATACTAGGGATCAAACCCTAACAAAAGTAACTCGATTACATGGTAAATCTCATCCAACCCATCACGGTCCAGCAAGCCTATGATATCGGTGATGGAGGATGGTTGATGATGACGATGGCGATAGATTCCACTCTCCGGAGCCTCGAACAGACTCTAGATTTGCCCTCCCAAGGAAGAACAGGGCTTGGCGGCGGCTCTGTAGCGTAAAACACGATGAATCCTTCTCTCTGATTTTTCCCCGAAAGAGAATATATGGAGTTGGAGTTGAGGTCCATGGAGGTCCATGGGGTCCACAAGGTCGGAGGGCCTGCCCAGGGGGGTGGGCACGCCCCCAGCCTTGTGGCTAGGGTGTGGGCCCTCTAGTGCTGGTTCTTTCGCCAATATTTTTTATTAATTCCAAAACATGGCTCCGTGAAGTTTCAGGTCATTCCGAGAACTTTTTATTCTTCACACAAATAACACCATGGCAATCCGCTAAAAACAACGTCAGTTCGGGTTATTTCCATTCAAATCATGCAAGTTAGAGTCCAAAACAAGGGAAAAAGAGTTTTGAAAAGTAGATATGACAGAGACGTATCAACTCCCCCAACCTTAATCCATTTCTTGTCCTCAAGCAGTTCAGTTGACAAACTGAAAGTGATAAAGAAAAACTTTTACAAACTCTGTTTGATCTTGTTGTTGCCAATATGTAAAGCCAGCATTCAAGTTTTCAGCAAAGATTATGAACTAACCATATTAACAATTGTCGGATGATGGGTTCCGGAAAAACCCTTCAGGTTTGAACACTAGGGTGCGAGCGAATATCTCCCCCCTACCGATCCACGTCCTAACTTAGCTAAGATCTTACAAACTAACTCGACGAACTCGCAACAAAGAGGACACAAGATTTATAATGGTTCGGGCCACCATTGTGGTGTAATACCCTACTCCACTTTGGTGGTGGTGGATTGCCTCTGGGGCTGATGATGAACAGTACAAGGGGAAGAACAACCTCCTGAGGTTGAGGTGTTCTTGTGCTTGGTGGACTCGCGTGTGTGAGGACCCGGTCCAAGATGACCTGATATCTCTGTATGGTGGTGGCTAGTCCTATTTATAGAGGCCCTGGTCCTCTCCCCAAATATTGAGAGGGAAGCGAGCCAACAACGGCCAATTTGAAATGGGACAGCTAGTACAGCTTATCTTGACAAAAGTGGTCTTCGCCTGCAAAAGGCTCTGGTGGTGACGCCGCCTTGGGCTCCATGGTGACCTCCATCTTGCCATCCTGCTGGTCTTGGTCTCGTTGCACCAATATGGAAACCTTTGCTTGATGCCTCGGTACTCCGCGCCTGTGCTTGCCCCCTTAGCACCAAAGAGGAAAGAAGGACGCTATGCGCGCTGGCGCCCGCCTGGTCGCGATCGTCATGGCTTATGTCACGAGAACCTCGCGAGGTCTGCCTGGCCTTGAACTCTCCGCCCCTCACGAGCCAGCCTGGGGAGGCCGCACCTAAGGAGGTCTTGCATCGTCTGCCTCACGAGGCTTGGCCCCTCGGGTCTTGATTGCCTTGTTGATGAAGATGGGATGTACATGCCTGCTAGCAAAGGCACGCCATGGGCCGCAGGTAGGCAAGTCTGGGGACCCCCGTTCACAGAACGCTGACAGTAGCCCCCAGGCCCAAGGCGCTCTCGGCCTTGGCTTCAAGGAGAAACCAAAGGTCAAGTGCGGAGTGCCACAGGCCCCAATAGCATGCGGCCTCGGTCGACGCGTGGCGCTTGATTGGACATGGGCGTCTCCGCTTCCCCACACTGCCTCGGCAACTGCCCGACTTGACTGTGATCGTGGGGGGCGCTGGTTGGCCTTCTCCTAGTATAAATGGGAGGGGGCGGAGCCCCCGTCGCCCATCCTTCATCTGCCTCTCCCGCTTCTTCTCCTTCCTTGCTCCACTCCTTGCTTGCGCAGACATGGCGTCGGTCCGGAGGTTCTCGGCCGCAGAGAAGTGCAAGGCTCCCCTCAACGAGCCCGAGCTGCTCCCGCCGAAGAAGAGGAGGTCTCATCGCTGTGAGGTGGTCGTGAGGCCGGTGGTGTCGCGGCCTTGGTATGAGAGGCCGCCTCCTGGGTACCCGCTGCCCTTGTACGCTCACGCCGACGATTCCGGAGGGAGGAGCAGTGAGCGGCGCCGCCCGCTCCAGGGCCGTGGTCGCCGTGCCACGGAGGCGCACGCCATCGCCCCAGGGGTCCACGCTGCAGACTCTTCGCGCGAGTTCGTGCTGTGGGCGGTGATGCCCCTGAGCACTTGGATATGCCTCCCGGAGTTCTTCGCCGCCGAGATGCTGCTGAGGGGGCCTTCGCGAACTTTGGCTGCAGCACTCCGACTGCGACGCCCTAGCGACTGGAGCGGATATTGGAGCCATTGCCTCCGGGAAGATCTTCATGACCCAAGGCTAGGGCGAGATTGCCCAAGCCTGCTGTGCGGAGGGCGCCCTCGCGATCCACTTCGAGTACGATGGCGCCTCCGTGTTGTTCTTCAAGGTCTTCGACGAGGAAGGCCACCGCCTGAAGTGCTGCCCTGAAGGAGGTCGCTAGGACGATGCTACGGCGTGCGCAGGGCCCGCCACGGGTCTCGCATGCAGCTCCTCCAGTGACAGCGGCGACTCCTGGTGGTCCAGCGACTCTCCTGAGCTCGTGGAGTCTCCGGAGATGAGCGATGACAACTACGTGCCCCCGAGCTCCCGCCGAGCTCGGAGCAGGGCTACAACGTCCAGCCACCGTCACTGCTGATCTGGGTTGGTACCGGCCTCACGTGGCCCATTATTGATGATAGTGTCGGTGATATCTGGTGCGCGTAGATAAAACCCCTAGGAATTCCTTCCCTTTTGTTGCCTGCGAGGAATCAAGAAATGGACCCCGTGGGGGCGTGTAAAGCGTCTGTAATGCCTTTTGTCAATATAGCCCTCATTATGAAGATTTGCGTGTGCATATCTTGCCGAGGCTCGGCCTCCCCTTTCAAATCATGCGGCAGCTTGGTGCTCTACGCTGACAGGTCCCGGTCCCCAGGCAGGCTGCAGCCGTCGCTGGTATGCCAGGTCGCGTGTCGTGGTCAAGGCCAGGAGGTGAGCGGCCCGAGGTCCAGTAAGAGCTCCTGAGGCACGATGCTCAAGAGGTCCCCTTTAGCGTGCAAGCAGCTATCTTAGGATGGGAAAGGAAGAAAACATTGCCGCAGCAGGGCAGTGAAGGGAGTGAGCGCGGGTGTCGTGTCGTAGCGACTGGTGGATCCAGAGCGAGAACTTATCTTGGCTGTCCGGGGTCGGCTCCTCGAGTCGTGCCGGACTCGCACGTCGGTCATTGTAGTGTAGCTAGGTCAGGCCCGTGCGGGTCTCCCCCTCCCCTCCATGTTCTTCTTGGTGCTCTGCATCCTCAGGTCCCGGCCCTCAAGCGAGCTCAGCCTCCGCTGGTATCTAGGTCGCGTGCCATGGTCAAGGCCAGGGGTGAGGGTTGGAGAGCTAGTAAGAGCTCCTAAGGCGCGCTGCTTAGGAGCCCCCCTTCTAACGCGCAAGCGAATCGCATGAGAGAAGAGAGAGAGTCCGCGGCACCGCCTGCTATGGCCCTCAGGAAGTTCCTACAAGTTAGCGCAAGGAAGGGCACCGGTCACCGTGGTGATTGTTGGTTTGGTTCTGGCGAGTGAGAGGGGACTCCCTACTGCAGAGAGCCCCCGGGGCGTGTACAGCCCCACCCTGACACATGGCTTGCATGGCAGGGCTAGACGAGGTGTGTCTGGACACTCGTGAGCCAGCGCAGGAATCACGAGGCTCTACCTCAAGGCGGGTTGCGCCTGGTCTTGGTTCTTGTCCGTTGTCTTGGTCCTGCGAGGTGGTTAGACAACGCGAAGGGTCCTGAAGAAAGACCGCCGGCGCGCGGCTCCCATGGCGGGTGGTGATCAAGCAAGTGGTAGTCATAGATAGATTAAGCATGAAAGCCAACCTAGCTCAGGTAAATGGAGGGAAGATGCATGCCACTGGGTCCGGCCCGAGCGGCTTGGGGATGATGCAGCCCGAGGGGCGCCCCTAGCAAGGTAAGCTAAAGACATAAACAAGGGATACATGCCACAGGGACGGACCCACGCGGCCTGGGAATGATGCAGCCCTGGGGGCGCTCCCAGCTGAATGAACTTGGAAAATGTCACCTGGTTCTATTGATAAAGGAGAGTTGGGGTAGCTAAAGGCGTGCCGCGAAGGGGCTGCTCCTCATGAGCCGCTGAGGCCATGAGCCTTGGGAGGCTATGGGGGTCCAGGGGGTTCCTTGAGGACCGTCTTTATCTTCGTGAGCACAGCATGGTGCCTGTCCTCCTGAGCCGCGAGGACGCTCCGCAGGTTGCTGACAGGCGGTCGCCACGCTCGGCAGGCCAAAAGGCATGCGAACGTAGCTGTGAGGTTGGCCCTTATAGCGTCCCACACGCGAAGGCCAGAAAAGCTCCCAAGAGGCAGCCCGGTTGAGCCCTGGGACATCGATGGAGACACGCAGCCCGACATCCTCGCCTGGATGGGGAGCTACGCTTGGTGAGTGGCGGCCGCCGCGCATGGCCCTTGCATCTTGTAGTTCCTGAGTGGTCTCGGTGATGAACTCCTAAGCGGTGGGCACTCCTTGCCATGTGTTCTCCTGAGGGAAGCATGCCGCGAGGCATGCCTCCAAGTGGTGCCCAAGCGCCTCCCTTGTGATGTTGGCAAAGTCTGAGACCCTCTAGAAGAGAGCCCCCGAGCCCTGCTCGAGAGGGGCGCTGGGCGCGCTTTCCTATGCGATGGAGGGAGGCGCCCTATGCGCGGGCGCCGATCCTGAGAAAGCGCCGCTTGCCTGAGGCCCTGCATGGCGCAACTGCTTCTTCTTCTTGGGGTTGGCTTCAGGAGGGCGCTCGCCCTAGCTATCGGGGTCGTCGATTGCTGCAGCTTGGAAGGCACGCTCGAGGGAGCACACCGCATCTCTTTCCTAACACGGGACTGTGATGATTCCGCCGCTTCCCGGCATCTTTAGGACATTGTAGCCGTGATGGCTCACCGCCATGAACTTTGCTAGGCGACGTCGAAGTCGATGAGTTCGGTGCGGTAGTTGTTACATTCTCTGAAGGTAACAGGGAGGCGGACCTGCCCGATCGGGGTAGTAGAGCCGTCGGTCACTCCTGAGAAAGGCTTGGTAGACTGAAGCTGGTCATATGGCACTTGGAGGCTGTCGAACGTGTCGACGGACATGACGTTGAGCCCTGCTCCGCCGTCGATGAGGGTCTTGGTAACTTGCATGTTGCTCATGACTGGTGAACAAAGCATTGGGAGGACGCCTGCAGTAGCCGCGCACTTCAGTTGATCTGTCGAACTGAACATGATGCGGCACCTGGACCATCTGAGCGGGCGTGTGGCCTTGAGCTTGGGGAGAACTGCATTCACTTCGCGGGCAAACTGTTTGAAGATACGCTGTGAGGTTGGGGCTTGAGGTCCGCCCAAGATGCAAGCGATAGTGCGCGGCTCCTGGAAGCCCCCAGCCCCCTCGTCTTGATGGTGGTCGTCATTCCTTCTGGGTGGTGGCGGTAGTGGAGGAAGGCATGTGTTGCCTTGAGGACGAGCCTCACGAGGCTGGTCCCTACAGGCGCCCTTGCGAGACTGATCTTGCCAGCGGTCCTCACGAGGCCGGTCAAGCCACTCCTGGCATGGGTCATGGTCGTCCCAGCGTCCGCCACCACGTCCTCCTCCTTGGACGTAGCCCTGGTCGCTGCGCTCAGGGCGTCGACCAAAGCGTCCTTCTCGAATAGCTCAGAGCTCTTGACAGTCGCTAGTGTTGTGGGTATGCGGGTTATGGAAGGCGCAGAATGGTCGGCTGCCCTTGGATGATTCGGGCTGGTCTCTGCCGCGCTTGGTGTCTGGTTCCGCCGTGAGAACAGCTTCTCCCTTGTGCTTCACGTCCTTGACCTTGGTCTTCTTCTCCTCTGGGTCCGCAGCAGGGAGCTCGAGGAGGGAGAGGCGCCCGTCCTCAGCTCTTGCACACTTGGTCGGGATGTTGAACAGCTCCAAGGTCGTGCACACCTCCTCATGGATGGCGAGCTCCTCCTTCATCTTGACATCGTGAATGCCATCAGAGAACGCTGAGATGATGGCCTCGTCGGTCACCTTGGGGATCTTGATTCACGCATTGTTGAAGCACTGGATGTACTTCTGCGGGGTCTCCCCTGGTTGTTGCTTGATGTGGCGCAGGTCACCCGCGACCGGGGGGCGGTCACGAGTGCCTTGGAAGTTGGCGATGAAGCGGCTGCGCATCTCGTCCCAGGAGGAAATCAAGCCTCGAGGCAGGTTCAGGAGCCAGGAGCAGGGGCCATCCTTGAGGGCCATGGGAAACCAGTTCGCCATGACTTTCTCGTCGCTGTTGGCCGCCTCGATGCTCAGCTCGTAGAGCTGCAGGAACTTCACGGGGTCAGGGGTGCCATCGTAGCGAGGAGGCAGATCTGGCTTGAACTTTCCCGGCCAGGCGACGCTACGCAGCTCGGGGGTGAAGCCGCGGCAGCCAGCTGTGGTCACCAGGGCCCGCCTTGGAGGTGGAGCTTGGTCTTGGTGCCCGCGCGCCGCTACGGCAAGCGGCGCGGGGCCTTGCCACAGCAAATGATCCTGGCGCGTCGGTGCGAGGAGTGGCTAAGCATTCGCTTGCGGTCGAGGGACTTCTTGGCAGCTTCTTTCTTCATGCACGGGCGCCAGACGCGGTGAGTCGCACCGTGGAGCCGCGCGCCTTGGCGCTAGGGTGCCGTCTTGGTGCGGAGGTGGCGGAGGTGCTTCGTGAGCTCTGTCGCCCGTGGCTGGCGGAGAGCGAGGAAGAGAATGGGACGGTGCAGGGGAGCCCCCTGCGGCGCGGACAAGCTCGGTGAAGCGGTCAAGCCAGTCCTCGTAGAGGTCGTCGATAAGGCGGTAGCGCAGGAGCTCGTGCACCATGAGGAGCGCGACCCGTGCGTCCACGAGAACGCGACGAGCATGAGACGATGAACCAGCGGGAGTCAGTGATGCAGTGGCGGTGTGGCCGTCCTGTCGCACCGAGGGGTGCAGCGAGGATGCTTGCTGCTCGTTCCTCGTCGGGCCGGTGGCAGCATTGGCGGCAGGCAACGGAGAGCAACGGGGTGGCCCACCGACAGGGGCTGTCTGAGCGACTCGGGTGGCGAGGGGAGCCCGGCGCTCGGCACGGGCGCGACGTGTGTCCGCCATGGAGATGATGAAGCGACGTGATGCGGAGCGACGGAAGGGAAGCTTCGGTGCACCCCTACCTGGAGCGCCAAATGTCGGATGACGGATTCCGGCAAAACCCTTAAGGTTCGAACACTGGGGTGCGCACGAAGATCTCCCTCCTACCGATCCACGTCCTAACTTAGCTAAGATCTTACGAACTAACTTGACGAACTTGCAAAACAGAGGACACAATATTTATACTGGTTCGGGCCACGGTTGTGGGGTAATACCCTACTCTAGTGTGGTGGTGGTGGATTGACTCTAGGGCTGATGATGAACAATACAAGGGGAAGAACAGCCTCCTGAGGTTGAGGTGTTCTTGTGCTTGGTAGACTTGCGTGTGTGAGGACCCGGTCCAAGATGATCTGATATCTCTCTACGGTGGTGGCTAGCCCTATTTATAGAGGCCCTGGTCATCTCCCCAAATATTGAGTGGGAAGGGAGCCAACAACAGCCAATTTGAAAGGGGACACCTAGTACAGCTTATCCTGACAAAAGTGGTCTTCGCCTGCAAAAGGCTCTGGTGGTGACGCCGCCTTGGGCTCCATGGTGACCTCCGTCTTGCTGCCCTGCTGGTCTTGGTATCGTTGCACGAATATGGAAACCTTTGCTTGATGCCTTGGTACTCCGCACCTGCGCTGGCCCCCTTAGCACCAAAGAGGAAACAAGGACGCTGCACGCGCTGGCGCCCGCCTGGTCGCGATCGTCATGGCTTACGTCACGAGAACCTCGCGTGGTTTGTCTGGCCTTGAACTCTCCGCCCCTCACGAGCTAGCCTAGGGAGGCCGCTCTTGAGGAGGTCTTGTGTCGTCCGCCTCGCGAGGCTTGTTCCCTCGCGAGGGTCTTGATTGCCTTGTTGATGAAGATGGGCCGTACAGGTCTGCTAGCAAAGCCACGACGTGGGCCGCTGGCAGGCAAGTCTGGGGACCCCCGTTCCCAGAACGCCGACAACAATAACTCTTAGGTCTCACATTTACTCATATCAAGGGCATAATCAACTAGTGAGCAATAATAATAAATTTCAGATGACAACACTTTTCTCAAAACAGTCATGATATGATATAACAAGATGGTATCTCGCTAGCCATTTCTGAGACCGCAAAACATAAATGCAGAGCACCCTTGAAGATCAAGGACTGACTAGACAATGTAATTCATGGTAAAAAAGATCCAGTCATAGTCATACTCAATATAAATTAATAACAATGCATACAAATGACAGTGGTGCTCTCTATCTGGTGCTTTTTATAAGAGGATGATAACTCAGCAATACAAGTAAACAGATAGGCCCTTTGTAGAGGGAAGCAGGGGTTCGTAGAGGTGCCAGAGCTCGAGTTTTGAAATAAAGATTGAATAATATTTTGAGTGGTATGCTTTCACTGTCAACATAACAAAAAAGAGACCACGGTATCTTCCATGCTACATACATTATAGGCGGTTCCCAAACAGAATGGTAAAGTTTATACTCCCCCACCACCAACAAGCACATTCCACGGCTGGTCCGAAACAACGGGTACCGTCCAACTAACAACAATCCTGGGGGAGTTTTGGTTGCAATTATTTTGATTTGATTTGCTTAGAGCAAGGGACTGGGCATCCCGGTTACTGGCCAGTTTCTCATGAATGATGAGCGGAGTCCACTCATCGTGAGAATAGCCCACCTAGCATGGAAGATATTGACAGCTCTAGTTGGTACATGAGCTATTTGAGCATACAAAACGGATTATTATTTGATGGTTTAGAGGTTGGCACTTGCAAATTTACTTGGAACGGCAGGTAAATACCGCATATAGGAAGGTATGGTGGACTCATATGGAACAACTTTGGGGTTTATGGAAGTGGATGCACAAGTAGTATTCCCACTTAGTACAAGTGAAGGCTACAAATAGACTGGGAAGCGACCAACTAGAGAGCGACAACAGTCATAAACATGCATTGAGATTAACCAACATTGAATGCAAGCATGAGTAGGATATAAATCACCATGAACATGAATATCGTAGAGGCTATGTAGATTTTGTTTCAACTACATGCGTGAACATGTGCCAAGTCAAGCCACTCGAATCATTCAAAGGAGGATACCATCCTATTATACTACATCACAACCATTTTAATTTCCATGTTGGCACACAAGGTAAACCATTATAGACTCCTAGCTAATTAAGCATGTCATGAGTAACTATAATCTCTAATTTTTACTGCAAACATGTTTCATTCATAATAGGATGAATCAGGAACGATGAACTAATCATATTTACAAAAACGAGATAGGTCGAGTTCATACCGGCTTTTCCTCATCTCAATCAATTCATCATATGTCATCATTATTGCCTTTCACTTGCACGAGCGAACGGTGTGGATAATAGTAATAGTTCATGTGCATTGGACTAAGCTGGAATCTGCAAACATTTATTCAAAGGAGAAGACAAGGTAATATGGGCTCTTTGTTAGATCAACAATAATGTATCGGAGCCACTCAATATTTTCATTGTGGTCTTCTCCTCTCAACCCCCAAAGAAAAGAAAATAAATTCAAAGAAACACACTGAAATATTTTTTGGAGTTATTGTTTTTCTAAAGAAAGTAAAACAAGAACGAGAAAAACTATTTACACGGGAAAGCTCCCAACAAGAAAAAGAAGAACAGGAAATCTTTTTGGGCTTTCTTTTAATTCTACTACTAAGCATGCATCGAAAGTAAACTAACTACAACTAATTTTTTTGGTTTTTCTTAAGGTTTATCCAACACACAAGAAGAAAGCAGGAAAAATAAATAAACTAACATAGATATTATAATGAAAAAGTATGAGCACCGACAACTAGAATGAGTGTGTGAACATGAATGTAATGTCGGTGAGAAATGCGTACTCCCTCAAGCTTAGGCTTTTTGCCTAAGTTGGTCTACGCCCGTGGATCAAAGTGGCCCTCTCCGGTGTACTAAGGAGGATCCTAGGGGTTCCACTGGTTAGCGAGCTCCTATGGTCCCAATAATAAATAGAGTCATGATACGGATCAGGTGATGGCTCTGGCTCAGGAGGTGGGGATCGTGTCCCCTCCCAGTATGCATGAATGTCCGCGGGCAAAATGAAGTACCTGCCGGAATGAATATGGAACAAAATAGGTGCAGGCAAGGTAATAATCTGAAAGGTGACCTCGCTAAATACCAGGTTATAAATAAGTCTCTTTTCCTCATCGTGGCGAATAAACTTATGTGCTACCATGCTGTGATAATCTAAATATATAGTGGGTAGTAATTTTTCCTCTTTTTCATGGTGCCTAATCGGTATCTCGAAGTGTTTATCAAGGCGGGAGGCGAAGATACCTCTGAAAATAGGACCCTTTGCACGGTTCATACTCAACTGTCTAGCAACCATAGCGCCCAAACTGTAAGTTCTATCTCTATGTAAAGCGTGGCGCAAAATGGCGAGGTCAGGGGCTCTAAGGCCTCCACTCTCTCCACGACCAATTAAACATCTCCCAGCAAATAATGAGTAATAGCATGAAGCAGGAAGATGTATACTAGATACTCTCGCTCCCGACACTCCTCTACCTTCCCCTACGGTAATTTCATGAATAAGGCCTTCCACATCACTAGGACGTGGTTCCTCGACGCTACCTTCATAAGGTAATTTACAAACCTCACAAAATTCATAAAGCGTCATTTCTTTGTACTCATCATATAAGGGAAAGTCTATCGTGGGTGGTGATTTCCTAGCATGAAAGTGAATAGTTTGCATGAAAGTATTAGTGAGTAGGAGATATAGATTACACCAGTCGAGGAGGAAGTCGGTGATGCCTACATTCCTGGCCAAATAATAGAAATCATCATAAATCCTAGCTGCTTATAAGAATGCATCACATGGCCATTCACACGGCCAAATTTCCATGGTGCGAGGAATATTATACTTGGGATTTTCCTTCTCCTCATTTTCTTTTTCCTTTGAACCCCGGCTCGAGGAGCCTCTCAGTAATCTCCTCAACATTTTCTTGCTCTGAAAATTTCTGAAATTTTTAGTGACTCAAAATAAAAGTGAACCAAACTCAACAAGATTGATAGCAACTACTCCTACAAATTCCTAGAGGCTATATCATGCATCAAAACTACTTTGGACCATATAAATTTGGCATGCAAGCTAAAGAACAGGGTCACCAAAGAAGCAAAATTTTGCAATAAATAAAGCACTAGAACAAAAACTAATTGGACCATTGGAGGAGTCACATACCAAAGGACAATCCCCCAAAGAAGTTTTGTGAATGGAGCTTTGAGTAAGGAGATCGAAAATGGCAGCAAGATGAGCAAGAACACGAGTTTGAGCAATGGAGTGATTTTTTCTAGAGGAAAAGGAGTGGATGGGTGCTGGAATAAGTGGAGGGGGCACGTGGGGCCCACATGGTCAGGGGCACGCCCTAGGGGGTGTGCGCACCCTCCACCCTTGTGGCCAGCTGGTGAGGCGCCCTGGTGTGTTCTTTGCACCAGAAATTCAAAACTATTGTAAAAATAATCATACTAAATTTCCAGGGCATTTGGGGAACTTTTATTTTCAGGACATTTTTATTGCAAGGATAATTCAGAAAACAGAACAAAAATACTACTTTTCTTTATTTAATCTAAATAGCAGAAAGTAAAAGATGGGTACAGAGAGTTGTGCTTTATAAATTCATACATCTCATGCTCATCAAAAGGAAACCATTATCAAGGTTGATCAAGTCTTATTAACAAACTTCTTCCGAATGACATGAAGCCAAAGAACTTTCAAATAACACTAGGTTACCTCAATGGGGATATGCATGTCCCCAACAATAAGAATATCATATTTCTTTTTGACGGTAGGAAGAGGAAATTCAAAACCTACGATAGTAATAGTTGAAATTTTTCCAATAGAATTGATACTATGAACTTGAGGTTGTTTCTACGGAAAGTGTACAATGTGCTCATTTCCACTAACATGAAAAGTGACATTCCCTTTGTTGCAATCAATAACGGCCCCTACAGTATTCAAAAATGGTCTACCAAGGATGATCGACATACTGTCGTCCTCGGGAATATCAAGAATAACAAAGTCTATTAAGATAGTAATGTTTGCAACCATAACAGGCACATCCTCACAAATACCGATGGGTATAACAGTTGATTTATCAGCCATTTGCAAAGAAATTTCAATAGGTGTCAACTTATTCAAATCAAGTCTATGATACAAAGAGAAAGGCATAACACTAACACCGGCTCCAAGATCACATAAAGTAGTTTTAACATAGTTTCTTTCAATGGAGCATGGTATAGTTAGTACTCCTGGGTCTCCAAGTTTCTTTGGTATTCCATCCTTAAAAGTATAATTAGCAAGCATGGTGGAAATTTCATCCTCCGGTATATTTCTTTTATTAGTAATGATATCTTTCATATATTTAGCATAAGGAGGCATTTTAAGCATATCAGTCAAACGGGTACGCAAAAAGATAGGTCTAATCATTTCAGGAAAGCGCTTAAAATCTTCATCATCCTTTTTCTGGATGGCTTCGAAGGAAATGGCATGGATTTCTGAACCCGTGGTTCTCTTTCTTTACCATGTTTCCTCGAAACAAAGTCTCTCTTATCATAACATTGATTCTTTGATTGTGGGTTATCAAGATCAATAGCAGGTTCAGTCTCTACACCATTATCATTACTAGGTTGAGCATCAACATGAACATCATTATTAACATTGTCACTAGGTTCATGTTCATCACCAGATTGTGTTTCAGCATCAGAAATAGAAATATCATTGTGACTCTAAGGTGTATCTATAGCAGGTTCACTACCATGCAAAGTCCAATTAGTTTTCTTTTTTCTTTTTTAGTACGAGGACTAGGTGCATCAGTATTAACTCTCTGAGAATCTTGCTCAACTCTCTTAGGATGACCCTCGGGATACAAAGGTTCCTGAGTCATTTTACCACCTCTAGTCATAACCCTAACAGCTTTACAATTATTCTTACTATTCAACTCATCGAGCAAATCATCCTGAGCTTTAAGTACTTGTTCTACTTGAGTTGTTACCATGGAAGCATGTTTACTAATAAGCTTGAGATCATTAACAGTACTATTCATATAATTACTCAAGTGGTCAAGCATGTAAGCATTACGTTTCAATTGTCCACTAACATATGCATTGAAGTTTTCTTGTTTAACAATAAAAGCATCAAACTCATCCAATCATTGTCTAGCAGACTTATTATGAGGAATATCACCTTCATCAAATCTACGGAGAGAATTTACCTCTACTACATGTGTCGGGTTATCAAGACCACGTATTTCCTCAAGAGGTGGTAGATTCTCAACATCTTCATCTTTAATACCTTTTTCTTTCATAGATTTCTTTGCCTCTTGCATATCTTCGGGACTAAGAAATAGAATACCCTTTTTCTTCGAAGTTGGCTTCGGAATTGGTTCAGGAATTGTCCAATCATTTTCATTACTCAATATATTATTCAATAGCAATTCAGCTTGCTCAATAGTTCTTTCCCTAAAACACAACCAGCACAACTATCCAGGTGGTCTCTGGAAGGATCGGTTAGTCCATTATAAAAGATATCAAGTATTTCATTTTTCTTGAGAGCATGATCAGGCAAAGCATTAAGTAATCGGAGAAGCCCCCCCCCCAAGCTTGTGCTAAACTCTCTTCTTCAATTTTCACAAAGTAAAATATTTCCTTTAAAGTAGCTTGTTTCTTATGAGCAGGGAAATATTTTTGAGAGAAGTAATAAATCATATCCTAGGGACTACGCACATAACCAGGATCAAGAGAATTAAACCATATCTTAACATCACCCTTTAACGAGGAAGGAAACAACTTGAGAATATAATAATAGCGGATTTTTTCATCATGAGCAACTAGGGTGGCTATATCATTTAATTTAGTAAGATGTGCCACAATAGTTTTAGATTCATAAGCATGAAAAGGATCAGATTTAACCAAAGTAATTAACTCATGATCGACTGAGAATTCATAATCCTTATCAGTAACAAAGATAGGTGAAGTATAGCAAAAGCAGGGTCATATTTCATTCTAGAATTCAAGGATTTTTCTTTTAGCTTAGCTAACATTTTCTTCGGATCTTATCTATCATTGCAAGCAAAGAAGTCTCTACCAGTTTTTTCATCCATAACATAGCCCTCAGGAACAACAGGAAATTCATATTTAGGGGGAGAATCATAATCATCAGTTTCAATAATATCATCAGTTTCAGTAATTTCATTCTCTCTAACCCTAGCAAGTTGTTCATCAAGAAATCCACCTAGTGGCACAGTATCATCAAGCACAGAACTAGTATCATCATAAGCATCATGCATAGTAGAAGTGGCATCATCAATAACATGCGACATATCAGAATCAATAGTAGGTGTAGGTGTTGCAAGTTTACTCAAAACAGAAGGAGAATCAAGTGCAAAGCTAGATGGAAATTCCTTACCTCCCCTCGTAGTTGAGGGAAAAATCTTAGTTATTTGATCTTTCAAATTCCTCATAGTGATCTGCAAATATAAATCCCAAGTGACTCAGAGTATAGAGTTATTCTCCTCGGCAACGGCGCCAAAAAAAGGTCTTGATAACCCACAAATATAGGGGATCGCAACAGTTTTCGAGGGTAGAGTATTCAACCCAAATTTATTGATTCGACACAAGGGGAGCCAAAGAATATTCTTGAGTATTAGGAGTTGAATTGTCAATTCAACCACTCCAGAAAGACTTAATATCTGCAGCACAATATTTAGTAGCAAAGTAGTATGGAAGTAACGGTAACGGTGGCAAAAGTAATAGTAGCAGTTTTGTAGCAATCGTAACAGTGGCAATGGAAAAGTAACTGAGCAAAGATCAATATGTGAAAAGCTCTGAGGCAATGGATCAATGATGGATAATTATGTCATATGGCATTCATCATGCAATGGTTATAACATAGGGTGACACAGAACTAGCTCCAATTCATCAATATAATGTAGGCATGCATTCCGAATATAGTCATACATGCTTATGGAAAAGAACTTGCATGACATATTTTGTCCTACCCTCCTGTGGCAGTGGGGTCCTAATGGAAACTAAGGGATATTAAGGCCTCCTTTTAATAGAGTACCGGACCAAAGCATTAGCACTTAGTGAATACATGAACTCCTCAAACTACAGTCATCATCGGGAGTGGTCCCGACTATTGTCACTCTGGGGTTGCCAGATCATAACACGTAGTAGGTGACTATGACTTGCAATATAGGATCAAGAACACAAATATATTCATGAAAACATAATAGGTTCAGATCTGAAATCACGAAACTCAGGCCCTAGTGACAAGCATTAGGCATAGCAAAGTCATAGCAACATCAATATCAGAACATAGTGGATACTAGGGATCAAACCCTAACAAAACTAGCTCGATTACATGGTAAATCTCATCCAACCGATCACAGTCCAACAAGCCTACGATGGAATTACTCACGCACGGCGATGATCATCATGAAATTGGTGATGGAGGATGGTTGATGATGACGATGGCGACGAATTCCCTCTCCGGAGCCCTAAACGGCCTCCAGATCTGCCCTCCTGAGGAAGAACAGGGCTTGGTGGCAGCTCTGTATCGTAAAAAGCAACGAATTCTTCTCTCTGATTTTTTTCTCCCCGAAAGAGAATATATGGAGTTGGAGTCGAGGTCGGTGGAAGTCCAGGGGCCCACAAGGTCGGAGGGCGCACCCCCACCCTTGTGGCTAGGGTGTGAGCCCCCTGGTGCTGATTCTTTCGCCAATATTTTTTATTAATTCCAAAACTTGGCTCCGTGAAGTTTCAGGTCATTCCAAGATCTTTTTATTCTACACAAAAATAACACCATGGCAATTCTGCCGAAAACAGGATCAGTCCGGTTAGTTCCATTCAAATCATTAAAGTTAGAGTCCAAAACAAGGGCAAAAGAGTTTGGAAAAGTAGATACGATGGAGATGTATCAACTAGTCAGGGGAAAATACACACCCATGTTTGTGTTCCCCGATAGGGAGGCACCGGAGAAGGAGAACACCAACAACATCCTAGCGACCATGCTCCACGAGGTATGGGTAGAGAGGTTATTCCTTCCGTCCCTCCCTGCCTAGCTGAGGGGCATAGCCACGGCGGTGACATTCACCCTAAGGTGAATCGCAATCCTCCTGCCGCCCCAGCCGTGGGCGCAGTCGCAGGACATGCACCGCCCCGGAGCAAACTAGCCCAGCCAATGCTTCGACCGGGGGCATTGGTCCACATGTGCCACCACCTCGTCACCACACCATCCAAGCGACTGGCTCCCGACGGTGGGAGCCCGGCGCAGCCACTGTCGGCACCGTCAGGAGCTGGGCGACGCTGCGGTCAACATCATCCTCACCTATGCCAAGTACCGCTTCTGAGGCCATGGCGAGGGCCCAGCTGCTGCTGAGATTTTTGCCGGCAGCTGATCAGATGGACGAGTGCAGAGCCACCATTCAGAGCCTGATTGGCTTTGCCGAGGCTGGAGGCTCACAGCAAGCTGGCCCGCCACGGCCTCCCCAAACGACGACGATAGCCCACACTATTCACCATGCGGAAGGGGCCATACCCATGGTGCAATCCCCACCACGGCAACCAGCATGAGGGCCACGTGACCAAGATCTTGATGATGTCTTGATGGCTTCATATGATCCTTGAGCACGTCAAGGATGACGGCGAGCCCCGGAGGATAGGCAGAGGGAAGGCGCGCCCGTCACCATCGAGCGATGCCACGACAACCAATACCATTCCGATGGGCACGATCGCCCCAATGTCGACGAGCCTACACTTGGCGGAGGTGGGTACCTACCTTTTGAGGCTGGGTGCCCTGCCTTCACCAATGAGCTGCGGCAAGTCCGTTGGCCGTCCACTTGCACGTTCAAACCAGAGATACCACAGAAGTATGATGGGAGACTGAACCCTGCAGAGTTCTTGAGCATCTACACCATTGTTGTTCAAGCTGCCGGGGGAAGAGATGAGAAGGTTTTTGTGAACTACTTCCCTTTGGCAGTCAAGCCAAACATGAGGTCTTGGCTGATGCACCTGCCGGAGACCTCCATCTCGACCTGGGCTGACCTGTGCCATGAGTTCGTTGGTGCCTTCATGGGAAGCCATCAAGAACCAGGGCGGCCCAACAATTTTCAGCTTCTCCCACAGAAGGAAGTAGAGACCCTGCGGAAGTACATGGAGAGGATTAGCCGAGTCCAGAGAAATATTTCAGATATCCACCCGGCAGTTGTGATAGTTGTGTTCTGATCCAACATGTGCAACCGTCGGATACATTCCAAGATGAACGTTTGGTTGCCCAAGACTTTGAAGGAGCTTTACACCTTTGTGTACAAGTGTGCTCGGGTGGAGGAGGAGAGGAAACTCCTTGGAGAAGAAGATGGCATCGACATCGACTCAGAGGATGACGACGAGGCCACCAGTCTGAAGAAGAAGAACAAGAAGCACAACAAGAGGCACAAGGATAAGGCAGTAATGACCGTCGAGGGACCGGGCACATTGAGTACCGGCAAGAAGGCTAAGGCTGAAGCCCCCAGCAAGGAAGTTACCGTGTGCACTGACTGTTGGGAGGCTACGGCTGCCGAGAAGGCTCGGAAAGGTGATGGGCTATACTGCAAGATTCATCGGACCAAGGGTCATGATCTCCAAGAGTGTCATCAAGTTGAACAGGCCATCAAGAAGCAGAGGTCCGTGTATGAGAAGCGTGATAAGGAGAAAGGTCATAATGGCATTGGAGGGAAGGGCCGAGGCGGTGAAGCAAGTCTCCTTAGCAAGGCTCCTCGGAATCAAGGAAAACCCTCCAGAGGTCATGAGATGGAAGATTGCAATGACAAAAGTGATGGAGGGGGTGAAGGGGAAACGAGTGAGCAGAAATTCCAGAAGGCCATTGACGCCATGTGCATTGACGGGGGTGCATCTCTGCACTCCTCTCACCGCCATCTTCAATAGTGGGCGTGTGAAGTTAATGTCATGGATCCAGCGGCAGACTCTCAGAAGCCGCTCAAGTTGTCACGCACGCCCATCATCTTTGACGAAGAGGACCACCCTCACCGCACCATCGCGGTAGGGTGCTTGTCGTTGTTGGTATCACCAAAAATCCGCAACCTCAAGGTCACAAAGATGTTTGTTGACGGCGGGACCGGGTTGAATCTAATTTCCCCAAAGGTAATAAGCAAACTCCAGATAGTAGAGGAAGAGCTCAAGGTCACGGGCACGTTTCAAGGAATCAACCCCGGCAGGAGTCATCCTAAGGGAAAGATCACATTGCCGGGACATTTGGGGGAGAATTGAATTACCAGACTAAGAAGGTTGTGTTTGATGTGGTCGACCTCCCCCTGCCGTACAACGGAATCCTTGGACACCCAGCTCTGGCCAAATACATGGTGGCATCCCACTATGCCTACAACACCTTGAAGATGCCAGGGCCAATGGGCATGATTTCCATTCCATCAGACGAGAAGGACACAATCATTTGCGTGGACAAGATGTGCCGGGATGCAGTCGCAGCAGAGGCCGCTGAAGCCATAGTTCCCGCCAAGGAAAGCGATGGGAATAAGAAGGCTAGCAGGGATGCCAGCAAGGAATCCGGGAAGCGTACCTCTTCAGAGTATGTTGCGCCTGTTGATGACTTGCCGGAGAGTTCCAATAGCAAGAGATCCAAGGATGCTGCACCTCATGTGAAAAAGGTCCCGAAAGGGCTGGCTAGCGCTGATGGTACTTTCACTATTAGTGCCACCCTTGATGACAAATAGGAAAGCACGCTCGTTGCCTTCCTGCGGGCAAATATCGATGTGTTTGCCTGGCAACCATCCGATATCACCAATGTTCCCAGGGAGGTAATCGAGCACCACCTTGCTATCTGCCCACATGCCCGACCCGTCAAGCAGAAGCTCCGAAAGCAAGCCTTGGAGCGGCAACAGTTCATTACCGAGGAAATCAAGAAACTTGAGGCAGCTAGTTTGGTCAGAGGAGTACTACATCCAACGTGGCTAGCAAACCCAGTGGTCATGCGCAAGGTTAATGGGAAATGGAGGCTTTGCATAGATTTCACGGATCTGAAAAAGGCATGACTGAAGGACCCATTTCCCTTGCCGTGCATCGACCAGATTGTGGATTCCACTTTTGGGTGTGATTTGCTCTCCTTTCTAGATGCATACTCTGGATATCACCAAATCTTTATGTCCAAGGAAGGCGAAGAGAAGACCTCATTCATCACCCTATGCGGCACATACTGCTTCGTGCGAATGCCTTTCGGGTTGGCGAGTGCCGAGTCCACTTTTGCAAGAGCGGTTTAGATTGGTTTTAAATCACAGTTACACAGGAACATCGAAGCTTACATGGATGATATTGTGGTCAAGGCTAAGTACAGATCGACCCTCATACAAGACTTAGAAGAGACGTTTGCTAATCTGTGCAAGATCAACTTGAAGCTGAACCCGGAGAAGTATGTGTTTTGTGTTCCCTCCAGCAAGTTACTTGATTTCTTTGTGTCCCATCGTGGGATAGAGGCCAACCGTGATAAGATCAAGGCTATCGGGCAGATTCAGACACCTAACACTACAAAAAAAGACACATCCGTGACATTTTGGGCCGAACGAAATTTTTTTCTGTCATGCTTATGACACTTCTATGACGATAATTGTGACAAAACCCGGTATCATCATAGATATGGTGGGCTCCTACTTGTATGACCAAAAATCATGACAGAAAATGGGCTTTTCGTCCTGGGCGGGCCGGAGACACAGCTGCATGGCATTCTTTGGGCCGTCCATGACGGAAAAAAACCGTGGTAGAAGCGAGGGCGAGGAAAATATCAGGGTAGTTCCCGATTACGGTGGGTGGTCGGGGGCCGAGCGATGCACGTTTCTCTCGTACGTATGTGCGTGTGTGCGAGGCGTTGCGCTCTAACTGAACCCGAGCGAGGCGTTGGGCTCTAAATGAACCCGAGCGATTGCACTAGCTATGTTACTGAACCCGAGCGATAGATCCCTTGTTGTTAACTAAACCCGAGTGATTCCTTCACTACTGCTGCTAACTGAAGCCGATCGATGCTGACTCTTGATGAACAGTGAGCATTGTTGGGGGTATGGATGAATAGTTCCCGATGGGGGGTTGGATGAATAGGACCCCGTGGTGTTGCCGCTGGATGAATAGGACCCCGATCGATCGAGCCGGTGGATGAACAGCACCCCGAGGAGGGGTGGATGAACGGGACCCCATGGAGGGCTGGATGAACAGGACGACCCCGTGGAGGGCTAGTTCACAGTAGCCAGTGGAGGGCTGGATGAACAGTAGCCCATGGAGGGGTGGTTGAATAGGACCCCATGGAGAGGGTTGGTTGAACAGTAGCCGGTGGTGGAGCGTGCGGTGGACGCTGGATGAACAGGAGCCCGTGGATGAACAGTCGCAGGAGGAGGCTGGAGGAGGTCGATGGTGGATGAACAGTAGCCCGTGGAAGCAGTCGACTGTGGATATGAACAGTATCCCGTGGAGTCCCATTTTGCGGTACGCCATACCCCTCCCAATGAACAGGACCCCCGTTTCGACCATAGCGCTCCAACACAAGTCAGTTTCCTCCGTTTTGCGGTACGCCACACCCCTCCCGATCAACAGGACCCCGTTTTGACCAAGATAAGTCAGTTTCCTCTGTTTTGCAATATGCCAGACCCCTCCCGATGAACAGGATCCTGTTTCGACCGTGGTCGGTCAAACACAAGGCAGTTTCCTCCGTTCTGCGGTACGCCGAGCCTCGTTTCCATCGGCTGTTCCGTCCAAGCCAGTTGGCTCCCGATGAACAGCACGCGTTCCGTAGCCTCCCGATGAACGCGGCGCATCTATTGCCTCCCCATGAACACGACGACGATGCAGTTTCTCCGTTCCAACCCAGCCATGTACACAAGCCCTGGCCGTACGTATGCGCGAGTAGGCGTTCGAGACCCCGCCCGTATGTATGTACATGGCCGTATTTTTTGGCATGTGGTTGTATGTATGTGTACACTATTTAGACGAGACAGCCTGAACTGCTACGTGGGGAGCTATACTATGACATGTGCCACTACTTACTCGGCAATGGTTCATCATTGCAAAGCGACCGATCGACCAGTATGTACGTACATGTTCCGACAAGATAGACAACGGTACGTACGCTTCGACCGGGTGGGTCCCAGCTGTCAGGGAGGATAAGGACGCACTTCCTTGCGTGCGAAGATATAGCTGCTGGGTCCCAGCTATCAGGGGGGATATTTTTTTGCCCGTAATAAGGATGCACTTCATTGCATGCGAAGACATAGCTGGTGGGTCCCAGTAGTTAGGGGGAGAAAACATTATTTTTCAGGCTAAAAAGGATGCGGTTGCATGCATGCGTCCATGGGCGTGGTGCGTCCCCACTGTCAGCCTCTCACGTACGATCATCTTCAGATGACTCTCGCTTGTTGACCACGTTGACCACACCGTGCCGAGCGCACCAAGGAGGGTGGACGATGGCGAGGCCCCATACTGGAACGACCTAGAGATGGGGAAGACACGGCAGTGGAGTTGCAGATGGAGAGGAGTAGGAAACTTGACTAGTTCGGTTGCACGGCAGCACTGCCGCCCACGTGAGACAGAAGCAAGAACAGAGGTTGAAGAAGGAGCACGGCTGTTGGATTTGTCGGCGTTCTGGGAACAGGGGTCCCCAGACTTGCCTGCCTACGGCCCATAGCGTGGCTGTGCTGGTAGGTCTGTACGGCCCATCATCATCAACAAGGCATTCAAGACCCTCACGAGGGGCCAAGCCTCGTGAGGCGGACGACGCAAGCCCTCCTCAGCAGCGGCCTCATCAGGCTGCCTCGTAAGGAGCGGAGATATCAAGGCGGGGCAAACCTGGTGAGGCTCTCGTGATGTGAGCCATGACAATCGACACCAGGCAGGCACCAGCACGCGCAGCGTCCTTGTTTCCTCTTTGGTGTTAAGGAGGCAAGTGCAGGCGCGGAGTACCGAGGCATCATGCAAAGGTTTCCATATCGGTGCAACAAGACCAAGACCAGAAGGACGGCGGGATGGAGGTCACCATGGAGCCCAGGACGGCGTTACCACCAGAACCTTTGGCAGGCGAAGACCACCTTTTGTCAGGATAGCTTGTACTAGTTGTCCCCTTTCAAATTGGCCGCTGTTGTTGGTGCCGGCGTTCTGGGAACGTGGGTCCCCAGACTTGCTTGCCTGCGGCCTGCGGCATGGCTCAAAAGGGGGCCTAGCGCGGCCTATCTTCACCAACACAAACCCAAGACCCTCGCGAGGGGCCAAGCCTCGCGGGGCGGACGACACGGAGCCTCCTCAGGCACGGCCTCGTCAGGCTGGCTCACGAGGAGGCGGAGAGACCAAGGCGGGGTACCTCACGACGTGCCCACGACGCAAGCCATGACGACCAAGGGCACCAGGCGGGTGCTAGCCCGCGCAGTGTCCTCCTTTCCTCTTTGGTGCAAAGGGGGCAAGCGCAGCCGCGGAGTACCGAGGCATCAGGCAAAGGTTGCCATTTCGGTGCAATGAGACCAAGACCAGGAGGACTACGAGACGGAGGTCACCGTGGAGCCCAAGACGGCGTCATCACCAGAGCTTTGCGCAGGCGAAGACTACTTTTGTCAGGATAGCTAGTACTAGCTGTCCCCCTTCAAATTAGCCCGCCATTGTTGGCTCCCTTCCTTCTCGATATTTGGGAAGAGGACCAGGGCCCCTATAAATAGGACTGGCCACCCGCTAGACAGGGGAGAGAGGACCGGGGGCAAAAAGAAAGAGAGAGAGAGAGAGAGAGAGAGAGAGAGAGAGAGAGAAGGGCGACTGAGATCCTCCCAGCAGTTCATCGCCCCAGCCAAGAACAGACCCTCGCGAGACTGTTCTTCCTTGTATTGTTCATCATCATCAGCCCAAGAGGCAATCCACCACACCACACACTGGAGTTGGGTATTACACCACAACGGTGGCCCGAACCAGTATAAACCCTGTGTCTCTTGTGTTGTTCTTTCCTTAGTTTAGATCCTAGCAAGGCGGAGGGGTGCAGGTAGGTAGGAGACGAAAGCTCCGCGCGCACCCCAGTGTTCGAACCTCAAGGGTCTGCCGGAACCCGAAGTCCGACAGTTGGCTCCCTTCCCGCTCAATATTTTGGGAGAGGACCAGGGCCTATATAAGTAGAACTAGCCACCACCTAGAAAGGGAGAGATGGAAGAAGGAGATAGGATCTGATCAAAGGCCAACCCTTGGCACACAAAGCACAAGAACACCTCAACCTCAGGAGGCTGCTCTTCCCCTTATATTGTTCATCGTCAGCCCAAGAGGAAATCCACCAGCACCGCACTGGAGTAGGGTATTACACCACATCGGTGGCCCGAACCAGTATAAACCTTGTGTCTTTATGTTGCGAGTGCGTCGAGTTCGTCCGCGAGACCTTAGCGAGCTAGGGCGTAGATCAGAAGGAGGGAAAGAACTTCGTGCGCACCCCAGAGTTCAAACCTCAAGGGTATGCCGGAACCCGTGATCTGACATTTGGCGCGCCAGGTAGGGGTGTGCCATAGCCTCCCTTCCGTCGGCCGACACTCCGTCGCTCCGTTGTCTCCATGGCAGACGCTCGCCGTGCTCGAGCTGAATGCCGGGCTGCCCTCACTGCCCGCGTTGCTCAGACCGTTCCCGTCGGCGAGCCACCTCGTCGTTCCCCGTCGCCTGCTGCCAACGGCGCAACTGGCCCGGCGGGGAACAAGCAGCAAGCTTCCTCGCTGCACCCATTGGTGCGGCAGGACGGCCGCACCGCCACCCCATCGCTGACCCCGGCCGGTTCCTCATCCCACGCACGTCGCGCTCCCATGGATGCGCAGGCCGCGCTCCTCATGGCGAACAAGCTCCTGCGCTACCGCCCGATCGACGACCTCTACGAGGACTGGCTCGACCGCGTCGCCGAGCTTGTCTGGACCGCAGGGGCTCCCCGGTGCCATCCCCCTCTCTACCTCGCCCTCCTCCAGCGATAGACGACGTGGCTCGTGGAGCACCTCCACCACCTCTGCACTAAGAGGGTTCCTTGGCGCCAAGGCGCGCGGCCCCGCGGCGAGATCCACTACGCCCGGTGCCCGCGCGCGAAGAGAGAAGCTGCCAAGAGATTCCTCGGCCGCGAGAAGCTGCACCAGCGCTCACCGCGCAGCCTCGCCAAGCCCTCACGCTACCCGCGGTGGCGGCGCGCGGGCCTCATCAAGTCCAAGCTCCACCTCCGAGACGGGCCCCGACGACCACGGCCGGCTGCCGCGCCTTCACCCCCGAGATGCGTAGCGTCGCCTGGCCGGGCAAGTTCAAGCCGGATCTGCCTCCTTGCTATGACGGCACCCCCGACCCCGCGGAGTTCCTGCAGCTCTACGAGCTGAGCATCGAAGCGGCCAACGGCGACGAGAAAGTCACGGCGAACTGGTTTCCTATGGCTCTCAAGGATGGTGCCCGCTCCTGGCTCATGAACCTGCCGCAAGGCTAAATCTCCTCTTGGGACGAGATGCGCAACCGCTTTGTCGCCAACTTCCAGGGCACTCGCTACCGCCCGCCGGCTGTGGGTGACCTGCGCTGCATCAAGCAACAACCGGGAGAGACCCTCCAAAAGTACATCCAGTGCTTCAACAACACTCGCCTCAAGATCCCCAAGGTTACAGACAAGGCCATCATCTCCGCATTCTCTGACGGCGTTCGCGACATCAAGATGAAGGAGGAGCACGCTATCCACGAGGAGCTGTGCACATCTCAGGAGCTGTTCAACCTGGCGACCAAGTGCACGAGAGGTGAGGAGGGGCACCTCTCCCTCCTTGAGCTGCCAGCTGCGGACGCAGAGGAGAAGAAGGCCAAGGCCAAGGACGTGAAGCGCAAGGAAGCAGTTGTGCTCGCAGCGGAGCTGGACACCAAGTGAGGCAGAGACCAGCCCGAGTCGTCCAAGAACAGTCGACCATTCTGCGCCTTCTACAACCTGAACACCCACAACATCAGTGACTGTCAAGAACTCAAAGCCATTCATGAAGGACGCTTCAGTCGACGCCCCGAGCGCAGCGACCAGGGCTACGGCCGAGGAGAAGGACGTGGAGGCGGACGCTGGCACGACCTTGGTCCGCGCCAGGAGTGGCGCGACAGGCCTCGTGAGGACCGCTGGTAGGATCATCCTCGCGAGGGCGCCTGGAGGGACCAGCCTCGTGAGGATCACCCTCAGGGCAACGCCAGTCTTCCCCCACTGCCGCCGCCACCAAGAAGGAATGACGACCACCATCAAGACGAGGGGCTGGGGGATTCCAGGAGCCGCGCGCGATCGCCTCCATCTTGGGCAGCGCACAGGCCCCAGCCTCGCAGCGTAGCTTCAAAGAGTTCGCTCGTGAGGTGAGTGCAGTCCTCCCCAAGCTCGAGGCCACGCACCCGCTCAGGTGGTCCCAGTGCGCCATCACCTTCAGCTCGGCATATCAGCTCAAGTGCGCAGCCACCGCTGGCGCCCTCCCGATGCTTTGTTCACTAGTCATCAGCAATGTGCAAGTTACCAAGACGGCGGCGCAGGGCTCATTGACGGCGGCGCAGGGCTCAATGTCATGTCTGTCGACACGCTCGACAACCTCCAAGTGCCATATGAGCAGCTTCAGCCTACCAAGCCTTTCTCACGAGTGACTGATGGTTCCAGCACACCGGTTTTGCAGGTCCACCTCCCTCTCACCTTTGGGGAATGCAAGAACTACCGCACCGAGCTCATCAACTTTGACGGCGCGCACATCCGTCTGCCATACAACGCCATCCTCGGATATCCAGCCCTGGCCAAGTTCATGGCGGTGACACACCATGGTTACAATGTCCTGAAGATGCCAAGAAGCGGCGGAATCATCACGGTCCCGTGCGAATAGAGGGATGCGGTGTGATCCCTCGAGCGCGCCTTTCAAGCTGCCGCAATCGATGACCCCGAAAGCAAGAGCGAGGATCCTCCTGAGACCATCCCCAAGAACAAGAAGCAGTTGCACCATGCCGGACCTCAGGAGGGTGGTGTCGTGGCTGGAACCTCGTCAGGATCAGTGCCCGCTCCAGGGGCGCCTCCCTCCGTCACATAGGAAGGCACGCCCAGCGCCCTCCTCGGGCAGGGCTCGTGGGCTCTCTTCTGGAGGGCCTCAGAATTTGCCAACATCACGAGGGAGGCGCTCGGGCACCACTTGGAGGTGTGCTTCGCGGCACATTTCCCTCAGGAGAACACAGGGCAAGGAGCACCCACTGCTCAGGAGTTCATCACCAATACTACCCAGGAACTGCAAGACGCAAGGGCCATGTGCGGTGATCGCCGCTCACGAGGCGCAGCTCCCCATATAGGCGAGGATGTCGGGCTGTCCATCTATGTCGACGTACCGGGGCTCAACAGGGCCGCATCTCAGGAGCTTTTCCGGCCTTCGCGCGTGGGCTGTTGCGAGGGTCCACCACACAGTTACGTTCGCATGCCCTTCGGCTTGCCAAGCATGTTGTCAACCTATCAGCGCAACATGTAGTGTGTCCTGACGGCTTAGGAGGCCAGGCACCACGCCGTCCTGGCAGAGATGGAGACGGTCCTCAAGGAACCACCTGAGCCCCAGAGCCTCCCGAGGCTCAGGGCCCCGGTGGCTCGTGAGGAACGACCCCTTCGCCGCGTGCCTTCAGCTGCACCAACTCTCCTTCATCGACAGAACCAGGTCACATTTTCCAAGTTCGTTTAGCTGGGAGTGCCCCTCGGGCTGCATTATTCCCAGGACGCGTGGGTCCGTCCCTATGGCATGTATCTCTTTTGCTTATGCCTTCAGTTTACCCTGTTGGGGGCGCCCCTCGAGTTGAATCATCCCCAAGCCGCTCAGGCCTGACCCAGTGGCATGTATCTTTCTGCATTTACCCAAGCTGATTTGCCTTCCATGCTTAACCTACCTATAGATATCACTTGCTTGATTGTTGCCCATTACGGGGGCCGCGCACTGGCACCCTTCTTGGGGGCCCCTTTTGCGTTGTCTGACCATCTCGCGGGACCAAGACAATAAACAAGGGCTGAGACCAGGTGCAACCCACCTTGAGGTAGGACCTCGTGAGTCTCGCGCTAGCTCACGAGTGCCTAGCCACACCTCGCTAAACCCTACCATGCCAGCCACGTGTCAGGGTGGGGATGTACACGCCCCGGGGGCTCTCCGCAGTAGGGAGTCCCCTCGCCCGCTCCAGAAGCAAACCAGCGGTCCGGTGCCCTTCTTCGTGTTAACTTGCAGAGGATTCCTGAGGACCATGGCGGGCGGTACCACGGACTCTCCTTCTTCTCTGATGCGATTCGCTTGCATGTTGAAAGGGGGGCTCCTGAGCATCGCGTCTCAGGAGCTCTTACTGGCTCTCCAGCCCTCACCCCCTGGCCTTGACCACGGCATCGCGATCTGGCATACCAGCGGTGGCTGAGCTCGCTCGAGGGCCGGGACCTGAGGATGCAGAGCACCAAGAAGAGCATGGAGGCGAGGGGGAAACCGACCCGGGCCTGTCATGGCTACACTACAGCGACCAACGCACGAGCTCGGGGTGCCACAAGGAGTAGACACTAGACAGACCAGATAAGTTCACACATGGAACCCACCTATCGCCACAACACGAGACCTTCACAGCAGCTTCATTGCAGCAATGTCGCCTCCCTTTCTTGCCTCTTCATGGTTTCTTGGGTGCTAAGGGGGACCTCCTGAGCATCGCGCCTCGGGAGCTCTTACCGGACTTCGGGCCGCTCACCTCCTGGCCTTGACCACGACATCGCGACCTGGCATACCAGCGATGGCTGCAGCCAGCCTGGAGACCGGGACCTGACAGCATAGAGCACCAAGCAGTCACAAGGATAGAATGGGGAGACCGAGCCGAAGCGGGCCTTACTCCTTCCGCTGCCCTACTGTGGCGATACTCTCTTCCTTTCCCATTCTAAGGCAGCCACTTGAGCGCTAAAGGGGACCTCCTGAGCATCGCGCCTCAGAAGCTCTAACTGGACCTCAGGCTGCTCACCTCCTGGCGTTGACCATGGCATCGCGACCTGGCATACCAACGACGGCTGCAGCCTGCCTGGGGACCGGACCTGTCAGCGTAAAGCATCAAGCTGCCGCAGGATTGGAAAGGGGAGGTTGAGCCTCGGCAGGATATGCGCCTACGCAATTCCATAACAAGGACCATATATACGCAAAAGACATTACAGACCCTTTACACGCCCCACAGGGTACTTCATGATCCTTCGCAGGGAACCAGAACGATAACTAAGAGGAATCCTATCTACACCCTCCCGTGGCGGGCACCATCATCAACAGTGGGCCACGGGAGGCCGGCGCCGACCCCATCCAGATTGGCGGCGGCGGCTGGACGTTGTGGCCCTGCTCCGGGCTCAGCGGGAGCTAGGTGACACGTAGCTGTCGTTGCTCGTCTCCGCAGACTTCAAGAGCTCAAGAGAGTCGCTGGACCACCACGAGTCGTCGTTGTCGCTGGAGGAGCTACAGGCAAGACCAGTGGAGGGTCACGCGCCCGCCGCGACGTCGTCCTGGTGACTTCCTTCAGGGCAGCACTCCAGGCGGCGGCCTTCCTCATTGAAGACGTTGAAGAACAGCACGAAGGCGCCATCGTACTTGAAGTGGATCACGAGGGCGCCCTCCACGCAGCAAACCCAGGCAATCTCACCCCAGCCTCGGGTCATGAAGATCTTCCTGGAGGCGACGGTTCCAATCTCCGCACCGGTTGCCGGGGCGTTGCAGTCAGCATGCTTCAGCCAAAGTTCGCAAACACCCCTCGGCGGCACCTCGGTGGCGAAGAACGGTGGGAGGCGTATCCAGGTGCTTGGTGGCATCGCCGCCCATAGCACAAACTCACGCGACAAGTCCGCGGCGTGGACCCCTGGGGGGACGGCGTGTGTCCCCGCGGCGCGGTGACCACGGCCATGGCGCGGGCGGCGCCGCTCGTCGCTCCGCCCTCTTGAGCCCCCAGCTCATGCGTACAAGGGTGGCGGATACCTGGAGGAGGCCGCTCGCACCAGGGCCTCGTCACCACCTGCATCGCCGTTTTGTCGCGACGGTGAACCGACCTCTTCTTCGGCGGAAGCAGCTCTGGATCATCGCGGGGGGCCTTTCCTTTCTCTTCGGTGGAGAACCTTTGGATGGGGGCCATTGCTGTTAGCAGCGGATCATGGAGGAAGAAGCAAACGAACCAAGAAGAGATGGGCCCGCCCCCCTTCCCATTTATAGCAGAAGAAGGCCAACCGGCGCCTCCCACGATCACAAGTAATGATGATTTTCCTTGCATGTCGCAGGGACTCATCAAGTTAGGCAGTTGCCGAGGCAATGTGGGGAAGCGGAGACGCCCACGACCAATCAACCGCCACGTGTCAAGCGAGGCCGCAGGCTTTCGGGGCCCGCAGCGCTCCGCGCTTGATCCTTTGCCTTCGCCTCGAAGCCAAGCCCGAGCGCGCCTTGGGCCCGGGGGCTACTTTCGGCGTTCTGGGAATGAGGGTCCCCAAACTTGCTGCTGGCAGGTCTGTATGGCCCATCATCATCAACAAGGCATTCAAGACCCTCGCGAGGTGCCAAGCCTCACGAGGCGGACGACGCAAGACCTCATCAGGAGCGGCCTCATCGGGTTGCCTTGCGAGGAGCGGAGATATCAAGGCGGGGCGAACCTCGCGAGGCTCTCGTGATGTGAGCCATGACGATCGACACCAGACGGGTGCCAGGCGGGCACCAGCGCGCGCAGCGTCCTTGTTTCCTCTTTAGTGCTAAGGAGGCAAGTCCAGGCGTGGAGTACCGAGGCATCAGGCAAAGGTTTCCATATCGGTGCAACAAGACCAAGACCAGAAGGACGGCGGGATGGAGGTCACCACGGAGCCCAGGACGGCATCACCACCAGAACCTTTGGCAGGAGAAGACCACCTTTTGTCGGGATAGCTTGTACTAGTTGTCCCCTTTCAAATTGGCCGCTGTTGTTGTCTCCCTTCCCGCTCAATATTTGGGGAGAGGACCAGGGCCTATATAAGTAGAACTAGCCACCACCTAGAAAGGGAGAGATGGAAGAAGGAGATAGGATCTGATCAAAGGCCAACCCTTGGCACACCAAGCACAAGAACACCTCAACCTCAGGAGGCTGTTCTTCCCCTTGTATTGTTCATCATCAGCCCAAGAGGCAATCCACCACCACAGCACTGGAGTAGGGTATTACACCACATCGGTGGACCGAACCAGTATAAACCTTGTGTCTTTGTATTGCGAGTGCGTCGAGTTCGTCCGCAAGACCTTAGCGAGCTAGGGCGTAGATCGGAAGGAGGGAAAGAACTTCGCGCGCATCCCAGAGCTCGAACCTCAAGGGTTATCCGGAACCCGTGATCTGACAGGATTAACATCCAACGGTCCATCTGCTAGAATCATTTGTTGATTAAGTTGACAAAGCCCTGCGTACACGTCTGCTTACTAGGCCCACAAGTCAACCACCAAATTTGATGGGTCCCAGCTGTCAACGGGAGGAATAGTTTTTTTGCATAACAAGGAGGCACTTCCTTCCGTGCAAAGATACAGCCGGTGGGTCCCAGCTGTCAGGGGGAGGAAACATATTTTCAGCTTAATAAGAAGGAACTTTCCATGCATGCGACCATGGACCTTGTGGGTCCTAGCCGTCAGGCTCTCCACGTATAGTCCTCTTTCGATGACTCACGTTTGTTGACCACGCCGCCCCGAGTGCAGCGAGGCGGTGGACGACGGCGAGGCCCCGGACGGGAACGACCCAGAGATGGGAAGACGCGGTAGTGGAGTCGCAGATTGAGAGGAGTACAAGGGTTATAACTGGTTCTGGTGCGGTGTGGGGCTGTAGTCGGTGGAGAATAACAGGAGGTGTGGAGGGGTGGAGGGATAGCCTGGCCGGCGGTGGGGTAGCCCTTCGCAGCGATGCGTGCTAAGTAGAGCCGCTAGCTGCCGGAGGCCGGACCACGCGGTCCCAGCGATGCTGGAGGAAGAAGACGAGAGATTGAAGGTGCATGCCAGCCATTGAACATAAATCCAATGGCTGTGGATGTCATAATCATTTGTTGACCAAGTTGACAACGCCCTGCGTAGGCTTCGGCCTATTGGCCCACATGTCAGCCTGCAAAAATGTGGCATATATTTAACCCATGTTTTCTAGAATGTACAGTCTATTTGCTGGGCTGGGTGAACAAATAATTTCACGTCAATGCGGCCCATTTAATATTTTCTAAGAAATCCTAGCCCATTTGCACTTTCTTGAAATACATGAATTAGCTGGCACTAGTACAACGAGCTCCTAAACAAATGGTTTTTAACCCCTTTCCACGACGGCATTTGGAACCATCGCCAAGTGAGTGTGGGCGATAGGGGGGTCCTTCCCACACGACCCAGAAACCGTCGGGGATATGCCCTCCTGGCACACATGCTTGGCAAAATGAGATCGTGTGCGACCGGCGAGCGCTCAAATACGGAAATATGTACAATAGAGCTAAAAAATACAATTATACGGCAAAATTGTTTCCTGTCGCAAGTACATCCCACACAGTCGGTCCCTGCCAAACGTTTCCATTCGTATGTACATCCCACACAGTCGCTCCAAGGAAAACATTTCCGTTCACAGGTACATCACAAACATTTTTCCCCGTTAAATCATTTGCGTTATTGAATGTATCACACACGGTCAGAAGAAACTATGTGGAAAAGGCTCTCCATCACACACAATTTTTATGTGGTAAACGTTTGCGCAAGGTGGCCTAACACAAACAGTTTTCAAGAGAAAGTCATGTGTGATTGTTCATTGATCCAACACGGTTTATTCCTAGAAATTGTGTGTGTTGCCTGAGGTATTTTTCTCAACAACCATTTGCAATAGCAAAACCCAGTTAGCAGGCTAATTCTCCATCAGCAGGATAATTATCCAATTAATCATAATCCATTTATTAATCTAATTGACATTTCGTATTAAGCACACGATATATTTCATTTTCATAATTGAAATACATCAGAGTACAACATCATATAGCTTCAGCACTCAGATACCCCATTACACCACTACACCAGGACCAAGCTTCACATGCAACATCTATAACCTTTCGAAGTTAGCATCATAGACGGTACATAGACAGATGTATCTCATCTGGAAAACTGCTAAAGCAGAAGGCGAATATTGAGCCTTCATTGATGTTGAAGGTCTTTGTAACTTTAGACCAGTGCCTATGGATGATTGACCGTCCATCCTTTGTCCTCTTCAGGAACACTTCAATATTGAACCGTGGGTGTTGTATGAATACCTTCCTCGCCTCCAGACCATACAGGTGGTTTGAGAGCTAATCATCAGTGAACTGCTTTGGAAAGGCCTGAAAACAAGGATGTGCATAAATATCTTCTCTATATTGGAAATGGGGCAAAGGAATAAAAAAGGCAAGGTATACTAGTTACTAACATCCTGTAGTGAACTGATGTCTTCTTGATTGTGTAGACAAAGATCATGTTGTTTTTTGTCGCTAATTTATTTATCCTAACAATCTTTATGAGTTTCTTGACTTGACTGATTTCCCCATATGCAAAAAGGGTCGAACAGTGGGTCAAAACCTCTCACAGCAAGACCTACATGTGCAAGAGCAAATTGTTAAAAACCTAAATATTAGAATGGTTCCTGCAATTGCACAATAATGTGCTATTATCCAATGGACCATGCATGTGCTAACCTCGATTGTAAACCTTAGTGCTTCCCATTGTTTCCCTGCAACACATATAAGGTAGTTAGTCATCAGGTTAAGTAAGGGTTCGCATGCTATCAGTAAAATATGTTGATGAAAAATAAGCACATTGCAGATTCATCAGATTAATTCAAGCAACACGGAAAACCCATTTATCCAAACCAAGCATGATTAAGAACTACGAAATATAGCACTTGTATATGTTTCTCATGTATTAAGTGCAGCCAAATTCGATTTATTCCTCACATGCACAACAATACAAAATTCTACCCACGACAATTGCACATCGCATTGCAGAATTGAACCAAGCAGTTAACTAAACACCACAATAAATGAACCAACATTAACTAAGCACCACATTTGTAACGCCCCGAGACCGATGTGCCAGGTGTCTTCTAGTTTTCGTTGTCGTTGTCATGTCATTTGCTTGCGTGTTGCATCTCATCATGTCATCATGTGCATTGCATCATCATATTTTAAAACTTGCATTCGTCCGGGTTTCCCCAGTTTCGTCCGTTGTCCGTTCTGAGCCCAGACACACTTGCACGCGCTCGCGGCATGTCCAAAATAGTATCTTATAAGTGTGCGGAAAATGTTCTCGGAATGGGATGAAAGTTGGCGTGCAGTGTTTTTATGTTGTAGGTAGGCCGCCTGCCAAGTTTCATCGCATTCGGAGTCCGTTTAACGCCCCAACGGATAAATATAGCGGCAATAGTAGCCGGTCAAAACGTCAGACGTTTTCGGTCTCCGGAAACAGTCGCCGGGTCTCTCTCTTCTCTTCTCTCAGCTCGAGCCCGTCTGCACAGTCCGCTGACAACTGTCAGGCCCTGAAACCCTCTCTGCACAGTGCTTCGAACCCCTCACATGCACGTCCGAAATTGTCCCGGACCCGACCCGGACAGTCGTTACCGTTGGATCCGGATCATCCCCAAACGTCTACAAAACATCTCCCTTTTATTATTTGATCTCCCTAGCCTATTTATCCGGGAACGTCCGATTAAGATCGGAGGGACCTTTTACCCTAAACCTAAACGGCTTGCTATATATATAGGGCAAACCCTAAAATCTAGGGAAATTGTCCCATCCACCAAATCCCTCTCCTCTCCGCCGCCACCCACTCACCATCCCCATCGGGATCCTCCCAGATCCATCCACCCATTCTCAGCCGATCCCGACCAACTCCCTCGTTTCCAGCATCGGGCCAACCTCCTCCTCCGCTGGATCGACCCAATCCCGCAACCTCCTCCCGCAGCCCGCCCGTCCTCAAGCCCCTGCCTTCTCCTCGCCTCGTCATCCGGCGCCGCCGCTAGGGATCTAATCAGCTAGCAAGATGAGCGCCGATGCCTGCTTCTTCTTCATCTTCCCGGGATCCTTCTGTTTCCTTCTCTCATCACCCTTCTTTTCTCTCTTTCTGTGAGCAGGGGATCACCATCGACAGCCGCAGAAGTGAACCTCCATGGACCGCCGACTCGGGGCTCCTCGTCGCCAAGTCCCGCGCCCATGCTTCCCTGAGGCCCGCGTCGTCGCAGCCGTGCTCCTTCCCCGAGCGTGCCTTGCCGTCGTCTAGCCATGCGCGCCGTCACCCGTTCGTCTCTGATGGATCCGCGAAGCCGCCCGTACGGGACCTCGCCAGCCTCCTGCTCCTTCGCTGCCCCGCGTCTCGTGCCATGGAAGCCCGTGCGAGCTTCCAGTGCCGCCTCGTCCTTGCTCCACCACCATCTCCGGGAGGCAACGCTCGCGCCGCTGTTTACCTGTCGCTGCCGTTTTCCTTCAGAAACGAGCAGAGTGCAGCGTCCCTGCCCTTCGTTGACCGATTCCAGATCGACCGCGCCCTCCCCGTCGATCGCCTGGGCCACCCCTCCCGCGCCTCCAAGGCCCAGCGAGCCTCCTTAGCCTGGCAGTGACCGGCCCAGCCGCAAGCCCTGAGGCCTAGCTCCCTCCTTCACGCGAAGCCCAGCTACAGCAGCGCGCCAGCCGCCACTGCATCCCGATCGAGTGCCTGGGCCGGCCTCGACTTGTGCTTCTTTGTGGCCCAGCAAGACGTTGAGGCCCAGCCTCTCCACTAGCCGGTCTCCTCTCCGAACGGGCCGAGGCCCAATGTGAGCAGCTCCCCAGCTCTGTTCTAGATCCAGCCCGTTACATGTTTTTTTTGTCCAGCGATTTTCCTAATTTTCCAGATGATGCCTGTTTTGCAGAAAAGTCCACCTAGATCATGCATATAATTACTCATAAACCGTGCATCGGATTAAAATGTTTTAAATATGTAAAATGTCTAGAATTTTTTCTAGTTTAATAATATCCAACTTTCATCTATGTTTAAGATGTTTAAAATGCGGTTTGGTTAAATTTGCTCCTATGCCATGTTAAAATGATTTATGTCATAACTAAACAACCGTAACTCCGAATTTAATACTCTTTATATGAAAATGGGGTTGAAAAATGCCTAGTTTAACATGGTGTACTTGTTTTGCATGTTTAACAACCCTAAAATTATGTTTAGGGCAGAACAGTACCAAACCTAAAATATGCATGTGAGGAGTTTCCGGATTTGTTGTTCGTTGCTTCCGGCCTCATTTAACCTTGACTAGATGTGTAGTCTTCTTTTGCCTCACCTCTTGCCATGTTTAACAACATTTAAATTTGTTGGGTACATAAACAAGATCGAACTAAATACGTCATGTGGTGTTTCGTCAATATGCAACCTGTTGCATATTGAGCTCCACTTAATTTGTAGGATTGTTTGTGCACTTTGCCATGCCATGCCTCATTAAATCGGACATGCATCATACTTGGTTGTGCATCATGCCATGTTCATGTCGTGGTTGTTTACTGTGTTGTTTTCTTCTTTCCGGTATTGCTTCTTCGGGTTGGTTCCGATAACGTCGTGTTTGTGAGGAACCGTTCGTCTACGTCCATTCGTCTTCTTCATGGACTCGTTCTTCTTCCTTGCGGGATCTCAGGCAAGATGATCATACCCTCGAAATCACTTCTATCTTTGCTTGCTAGATGCTCACTCTTTTGCTATGCCTATGCTACGATGCCTACCACTTGCTTATCATGCCTCCTATATTGTTGAACCAAGCCTCTAACCCACCTTGTCCTAGCAAACCGTTGATTGGCTATGTTACCGCTTTGCTCAGCCCCTCTTATAGCGTTGTTAGTTGCAGGTGAAGATTGAAGTTTGTTCCTTGTTGGAACATGGAGATGTTGTTCCTTGGTGGAACATGTTTACCTGTTGGGATATCACAATATCTCTTATTTAATTAATGCATCTATATACTTGGTAAATGGTGGAAGGCTCGGCCTTATGCCTGGTGTTTTGTTCCACTCTTGCCGCCCTATTTTCCATCATATCGGTGTTATGTTCCCGGATTTTGCGTTCCTTACGCGGTTGGGTAATAATGGGAACCCCTTGGCATTGGATAAAACTCTTCCAGCAATGCCCAACATTGGTTTTACCATTTGCCACCTAGCCTTTTCTTTCCCTTGGGTTCTGCAGACTCAAGGGTCATCATTATTTTAACCCCCCAGGGCCAGTGCTCCTCTGAGTGTTGGTCCAACCTGTCAGCTGTTGGTGGCCACCAGGGGCATCTCTGGGCTGGCCTACCCATACCTAGGACAATCTGAGTGTGCCCTGAGAAAGAGATATGTGCAGCTCCTATCGGGATTTGTCGGCACATTCGGGCGGTGTTGCTGGTTTAGTTTTACCTTGTCGAGATGTCTTGTAATCGGGATTCCGAGTCTGATCGGGTCTTCCCGCTAGAAGGAATATCCTTCGTTGACCGTGAGAGCTTGTCATGGGCTAAGTTGGGACACCCCTGCAGGGATTTGAACTTTCGAAAGCCGTGCCCGCGGTTATGGGCAGATGGGAATTTGTTAACGTCCGGTTGTAGAAAACCTGAAGTTGACCTTAATTAAAATACATCAACCGCATGTGTAACCGTGATGGTCTCTTTTCGACGGAGTCCGGGAAGTGAACACGGTGTTGGAGTTATGTTTGACGTAGGTTGTTCTAGGATCACTTCTTGATCATACTTTTATCGACCGTGCTTTGCCTTCTCTTCTCGCTCTCATTTGCGTATGTTAGCCACCATATATGCTAGTCGCTTGCTGCAGCTCCACCTCATACCTTTACCTTACCCATAAGCTTAAATAGTCTTGGTCGCGAGGGTGCGAGATTGCTGAGTCCCCGTGGCTCACAGATACTTCCAAAACCAGCTTGCAGGTGCCGATGATGCCGAGCAGGTGACGCAACCAAGCTCAGGAGGAGCTCAATGAAGATCGTGTCCTTTGTGTTGTTTCGCTCTAGTTGATCAGTAGTGGAGCCCAGTTGGGGTTGATCGGGGACCTTGTTGCATTTGGGGTCTTCTTTTATTTTGGTTCCGTAGTCGGACCTTGATTGTAACTGGTTGATGTAATGCTTTATTCATGTATTTGTGTGAAGTGGCGATTGTAAGCCAACTATGTATCTTTTCCCTTATGTATTACATGGGTTGTGTGAAGATTACCTCACTTGCGACATTGCTTTCAATGCGGTTATGCCTCTAAGTCGTGCTTCGACACGTGGGAGATATATCCGCATCAAGGGCGTTACAAGTTGGTAATCAGAGCCTTCCCCGACCTTAGTAGCCCCCACTGCTTGACCGAATTAGCGGACAAGTTGAGTCTAGAAAAATGTTTTGAGTCATTTAAGAAATATATATCGGAGAGTTTAGGAATTCTTTGTACTCCCTAGTCCATTCATCGCTCTGGTAAGGCATCCTGACGTAGAGTTTTGACTCTTCTCTTCTCTAATTTCACTAAAAAAAATTAGGATCACGCGGGTATCTTGGAATCGTTCCGATGGTTTTGTGACGAGAACATTGTTCTTGGTGCCTCCTGTCATTTAGGGGTTGTGGCAGTGTCCCGGGGAGTTGAGCTCCGAGGTGTTGTCGTCACAATTTTATCGTTGCAGTTCTGGAATACCTGAGTTTAGTATGCCGACATCGAAAATCTCTTTTATGCAGTTGTTGGTGAGATAACCTCGACGCCACCTAGTACTGGGGCGGGAGTTCGGGAGTATTGCCATAACTTGTATAACGGATGCTTTTCGAAGGTTGAGGTAGATGATTTCCGGAGGTTTCTTGGTTATGTGTTGAAGGATGGATACAGCTGGATGTAGGATTTGTTAGTTTTGGGTGAGATATTATGCTTCCCCTCTATCCCCAACACCTGATTGCATAACCAGAAAATTTCGGGAGTTGATAAGTGGGAATTCAAGTAGCTCTTAGGATATCTTTCCGACAGATGGATGATATGAAATTGGGGTTCGACGTCTAGTGGTCTGCCTATTCACGGTTGGTTTTACATTGGTCTCGTTGTGTCTTAAAAAGTCATTGGCTATGCCGACTCGGGGATGCTTCGTATGTCATGTGCACTGCCTTGTACATGATGGTGCTGTACGATCGAGCCCGTGTAGGCCCCACCACGAAAACTTCGGACGAAATCTCTATCATATGTTTGTTCTGGCTTATTCTGCAAGCCAATCCTTTGTTTTGTTTTGAGTTGTGGTATTCGAGTTGCTTCGAAGTCAAATGTTGATTCCATACCTTCCCCAAGTGGTGTTCTCATATTCCTATATGAATACTAATCCTTCTCGATCATCGAGTTTTTTGTTTCAATTTCTTTTCACCGGTGTGTTTCTCTTCAAGTGGATCCGATCATTTCAACAACCGCAAGATCAAGTATCAGTTCTTCTCAACGGTGTTCGTTTCATCCATTCAAAATTGTCTTTGTTTTTCCCACCCTCCCTCCCTTTGTTTTTCTCCAAGGATTCAGATCTCTTAATCGAGTATCCATCTTATTGATGTGAAGCCTCTCGATTCTTTTCCTCAATGTTCTTATCCGTTGATTCTCATGAAGATACTAATGGAGCTTCTAGTTCATCATTCTTCGTTTCTTTTATCTTCCCCGGTGGTTTCAAGTCAAGCTTTGTTGATCTTACCCTTTTCCTCATTTCAATGCCTTCTCATACCGGTGCACCTCATAATAATTCACTTCTCGCTATTCATTTGTTCTGGCATGCTCAAGTTTTCTCAAAAGGCTCGTCTTGTCATTTAAGATCCTTTCAAGCTCTTTCGAGATTGTTATCTCATTCATTTCATTTAATTCAACCGGTGCAATCTCTCTTTTAAATCTTTTCAACGGTGTTCTTTTGAGTGGGCCCTAACCCACAGGTCTTTTCCTAGGATCTTACCTGACTCTTCTTATTTTCCCGGAGTTTTTCAAATTCGTTTCAAAGATTGACATAAGAATGATTTATCATCAGTCAAATGTCTTTCCCCAAAATCTTTCAAATTCTTTCCATCGTTGGCTCAACCTTTCTAATTTTCATTCCGGAGTGTCTAAACAATTCATGGTGGTATTTCTCGTCGTAATTCAAAATTGGAAGACCGAAGAAGATTTTCTCTCAGTCCTGCTCCATTCTCTTCAAGATTCGTGATTCTAGCTTGTTGCCATCCCCTCATAATTGTTTTGATTATGAGAATTCTTTTCACCCATCCGGAATAATTCAGGAGTCTTTTCAGTTTGTTTATCTGAAGGCCATCAATTCAGAATTATTCATGTCAGCTTTCAGCTATCATTCAAAAAATCTTACCAGTGCATCGCCCAAATATCCTCTAATTAGCTTGTGATCGTTCTCATGGATCTAAATTCACGCAAGCATCTTCATTCATTTGCTAATTCTTCCCGGTGTTTCTTTATCTTTTCTTCGTTCATTTTAAATTCTTACCCGGTGATTCATCCCTTACTTTGTTTATTTTAATTCTAACAGTGGTTCGTGCAAGAGTTCTCGTCATTCATTATCGTATATATTCGTTCGTTCTTCTCAATCCTACCGGTAACTTGTTGAAGACGTTCTTATGTTATATCTCTTAATCTTTTCCATGAGAATAAGTAATATGTCAAATCCGTTGATTGTCATCAATTTGATTGGTGAAGGATACGCATAACGTAATTCTTATTCTTGTTCCATCCAAGTGATCAATTCCTTTTTCCGGAGTGGTTCATCATATCACATTCTCAGTTCGAGATGCTTTATCTTTTCTTTTCCCGGAGTTCCAAGCTCTCTCAATTATATCGTCACGGAGATCCATCTAAATCATTGCAAGGATTCACCTTGTGTTTTCAATTTCTCTTTCTTTTTTTTCTTTTTTTTCCGGAGTTCTCATGAAAGTTCTACATGATGGTTCATAAAGGATTTAATTCCTTCTCCAAGCGTTCATCAAGATTCTTTTCAGATGAGTTCAAGCTTTCTTCATCTTGTAATCCGGAGTGCAATTCTTTCACGCATATCTTTTGAGGTGGTGTTATGTCATTCTTGATAATTTCCCTTCGTGCTTCGTGTTTCACAAGTTATCAAGATGGGTTATTTAAATCCACCAATCTCGTCATTGGGGTTACCTTGGGTTATATTTCACCTAAAGCCTTCCCTAAGGTTTGTTGCTATCTATGGTGCTTATAAAGGACCCAAGTTCTTCTTTATCCTTCCGATGAACAAGTTCCTCATCTTCTTGTTCTTATCAATCCAATATTGTTTCCGTTAGTGGCGGAATTTCACCTCAAGTTCTAGAGATGTTTTCCATAAGCCCACTACAAGCTTATCCTCTTCGTTGTTGTTTTCCCAACAACCCCGCGCAATCCTTTCTTACAAGGATGCTTTCCAAGTTCAATTGTGATAGAAGTTGTCATTTTCTTCTCCACTCTTTTGTTCCGACAATCTAGCTTTGATTCTTTCATCTAGAGGCATTGTGATGTTGATCTTTTCTCTCATCATCTTGGATCATGTTCTTTTCGTGATTATCCATTTAACCAGAGTGTTCTGTCCTTTTTGCTCAAGTTCTTTCGCCTTATCAAGCCTTGCATACCTTCTCAACCGGAGTGCTGCCCAAAGTTGTTCTTCCTTGTTCCTCTTTGCTTACAGAGTATTTTCAACTTGATTTATCTCCGTTGTATTCTTTTCTCAAAATGGCTTAACCTTTTCAAGGTTCGTGGTTTCACTCGTTTGTCAAAGAAGCAACTTAGTTTTACCTCTTCTCTTTCTCTTCCGTTTTCCCTCCGGTGCCATTCTAGATCTCGGGACGAGATCCTTTCGTAGTGGTGGAGTGTTGTAACGCCCCGAGATCGATGTGCCAGGTGTCTTCCAGTTTTTGCTGTTGTTGTCATGTCATTTGCTTGTGTGTTGCATCTCATCATGTCATCATGTGCATTGCATCATCATATTTTAAAACTTGCATTCGTCCGGGTTTCCCCAGTTTCATCCATTGTCCGTTCTGAGCCTAGACACACTTGCACGCGCCCGCGGCATGTCCGAAATAGTATTTTATAAGTGTCCGAAAAATGTTCTCGGAATGGGATGAAAGTTGGCGTGCGGTGTTTTTATGTTGTAGGTAGGCCGCCTGCCAAGTTTCATCGCATTCGGAGTCCTTTTGACGCCCCAACGGATAAATATAGCGGGAATAGTAGCCGGTCAAAACGTCAGACGTTTTCGGTCTCCGGAAACAGTCGCCGGGTCTCTCTCTCTTCTCTTCTCTCAGATCGAGCCCGTCTGCACAGTCCGCTGACAACTGTCAGGCCCTGAAACCCTCTCTGCACAGTGCTTCGAACCCCTCACATGCACGTCCGAAACTATCCCGGACCCGACCCGGACAGTCGTTACCGTTGGATCCGGATCATCCCCAAACGTCTACAAAACATCTCCGTTCTATTATTTGATCTCCCTAGCCTATTTATCCGGGAACGTCCGATTAAGATCGGAGGGACCTTTTACCCTAAACCTAAACGGCTTGCTATATATACAGGGCAAACCCTAAAATCTAGGGACATTGTCCCATCCACCAAATCCCTCTCCTCTCTGCCGCCACCCACTCACCATCCCCATCGGTATCCTCCCAGATCCATCCACCCATTCCCAGCCGATCCCGACCAACTCCCTTGTTTTTAGCATCAGGCCAACCTCCTCCTCCGCTGGATCCACCCAATCCCGCAACCTCCTCCCGCAGCACGCCTGTCCTCAAGCCCCTGCCCGGAGCCTTCCCGTGATCCTCCTCCTCGCCTCGTCGTCCGACGCCGCCGCCCGGGATCGAATCAGCTAGCAAGATGAGCGTTGATGCCTGCTTCTTCTTCATCTTCCCGGGCTCCTTCTATTTCCTTCTCTCATCACCCTTCTTTTCTCTCTTTCTGTGAGCAGGGGATCGCCATCGACAGCCGCAGCAGCGAACCTCCATGGACCGCCAACTCGGAGCTCCTCGTCGCCAAGTCCCACGCCCCTGCTTCCCTGAGACCCGCGTCGTCGCAGCCGTGCTCCTTCCCCGAGCGTGCCTTGCCGTCGTCCAGCCGTGCACGCCGTCACCTGTTCATCTCCGATGGATCCGTGAAGCCGCCCGTACGGGACCTCGTCAGCCTCCTGCTCCTTCACCGCCCTGCGTCCCGCGCTATGGAAGCCCGTGCGAGCTTCCAGTGCCGCCTCGTCCTTGCTCCACCACCATCTGGGAGGCAACGATCGCGCCGATGTTTACCTGTTGCTGCCGTTTTCCTTCATAAACGAGCAGAGTGCAGCGTCCCTACCCTTCATTGACCGATTCCAGATCGACCGCTCCCTCCCTGTCGATCGCCTGGGACACCCCTCCCGCGCCTCCAAGGCCTAGCGAGCCTCCTCAGCCTGGCAGCGACCGGCCCAGCCGCAAGACCCGAGTCCCAACTCCCTCCTTCACGCGAAGCCCAGCTACAGCAGCGCGCCAGCCGCCACTGCATCCCGATCGAGTGCCTGGGCCGGCCTCGACTTGTGCTTCTTCGTGGCCCAGCAAGACGTTGAGGCCCAGCCTCTCCACCAGCCGGTCTCCTCTCCGAACGGGCCGAGGCCCAATGTGAGCAACTCCCCAGCTCTGTTCCAGATCCAGCCCGTTACATGTTTTTTTCGTCCAGCGATTTTCCTAATTTTACAGATGATGCCTGTTTTGCAGAAAAGTCCACCTAGATCATGCATATAATTACTCATAAACCGTGCATCCGATTAAAATGTTTTAAATATGTAAAATGTCTAGAATTTTGTCTAGTTTAATAATATCCAACTTTCATATATGTTTAAGATGTTTAAAATGCGGTTTGGTTAAATTTGCTCCTATGCCATGTTAAAATGATTTATGTCATAACTAAACAACCGTAACTCCGAATTTAATACTCTTTATATGTAAATGGGGTAGAAAAATGCCTAATTTGACATGGTGTACTTGTTTTGCATGTTTAACAACCCTAAAATTATGTTTAGGGCAGAACAGTACCAAACCAAAAATATGCACGTGAGGAGTTTCCGGATTTGTTGTTCGTTGCTTCCGGCCTCATTTAACCTTGACTAGATGTGTAGTCTTCTTCTGCCTCACCTCTTGCCATGTTTAACAACATTTAAATTTGTTGGGTACATAAACAAGATCAAACAAAATACATCATGTGGTGTTTCGTCAATATGCAACCCGTTGCATATTGAGCTCCACTTAATTTGTAGGATTGTTTGTGCACTTTGCCATGCCATGCCTCATTAAACCGGACATGCATCATACTTGGTTGTGCATCATGCCATGTTCATGTCGTGGTTGTTTACTGTGTTGTTTGCTTCTTTCCAGTGTTGCTTCTTCGGGTTGGTTCCAATAACGTCGTGTTTGTGAGGAACCGTTCATCTACGTCCATTCGTCTTCTTCATGGACTCGTTCTTCTTCCTTGCGGGATCTCAGGCAAGATGATCATACCCTCGAAATCACTTCTATCTTTGCTTGCTAGATGCTCGCTCTTTTGCTATGCCTATGCTACGATGCCTACCACTTGCTTATCATGCCTCCTATATTATTGAACCAAGCCTCTAACCCACCTTATCCTAGCAAACCGTTGATTGGCTATGTTACCGCTTTGCTCAGCCCCTCTTATAGCGTTGTTAGTTGCAGGTGAAGATTGAAGTTTGTTCCTTGCTGGAACATGGAGATGTTGTTCCTTGGTGGAACATTTTTACCTGTTGGGATATCACAATATCTCTTATTTAATTAATGCATCTATATACTTGGTAAAGGGTGGAAGGCTCGGCCTTATGCCTGGTGTTTTGTTCCACTCTTGCCGCCCTAGTTTCCGTCATATCGGTGTTATGTTCCCGGATTTTGTGTTCCTTACGCGGCTAGGTAATAATGGGAACCCCTTGACAGTTCGCCTTGAATAGAACGCTTCCAGCAATGCCCAACATTGGTTTTACCATTTGCCACCTAGCCTTTTCTTTCCCTTGGGTTCTGCAGACTCAAGGGTCATCATTATTATAACACCCCCGGGCCAGTGCTCCTCTGAGTGTTGGTCCAACCTGTCAGCTGCCGGTGGCCACCAGGGGCAACTCTGGGCTGGCCTACCCGTACCTAGGACAATCCGAGTGTGCCCTGAGAAAGAGATATGTGCAGCTCCTATCGGGATTTTTCGGCACATTCGGGTGGTGTTGCTGGATTAGTTTTACCTTGTCGAAATGTCTTGTAACCGGGATTCCAAGTCTGATCGGGTCTTCCCGCTAGAAGGAATATCCTTCGTTGACCGTGAGAGCTTGTCATGGGCTAAGTTGGGACACCCCTGCAGGGACTTGAACTTTCGAAAGCCGTGCCCGCGGTTATGGGCAGATGGGAATTTGTTAATGTCCGGTTGTAGAAAACCTGAAGTTGACCTTAATTAAAATACATCAACCGCTCGTGTAACCGTGATTGTCTCTTTCCGACGGAGTCCGGGAAGTGACCACGGTGTTGGAGTTATGTTTGACGTAGGTTGTTCTAGGATCACTTCTTGATCATACTTTTATCGACCGTGCCTTGCCTTCTCTTCTTGCTCTCATTTGCGTATGTTAGCCACCATATATGCTAGTCGCTTGCTGCAGCTCCACCTCATACCTTTACCTTACCCATAAGCTTAAATAGTCTTGATCGCGAGGGTGCGAGATTGCTGAGTCCCCGTGGCTCACAGATACTTCCAAAACCAGCTTGCAGGTGCCGATGATGGCGAGAAGGTGACGGAACCAAGCTCAGGAGGAGCTCAATGAAGATCTTGTCTGTTGTGTTGTTTCGCTCTAGTTGATCAGTAGTGGAGCCCAGTTGGGGTCGATCAGGGACCTTGTCACATTTGGGGTTCTTCTTTTATTTTGGTTCCGTAGTCGGACCTTGATTGTAACTAGTGGATGTAATTCTTTATTCATGTATTTGTGTGAAGTGGCGATTGTAAGCCAACTATGTATCTTTTCCCTTATGTATTACATGGGTTGTGTGAAGATTACCTCACTTGCGACATTGCTTTCAATGCGGTTATGCCTCTAAGTCCTGCTTCGACACGTGGGAGATATATCCGCATCGAGGGCGTTACAACATTGCACAATATAACATACTCCTAATAGAAGATCAGACAATTAACCAAACAGTTAACTACAGCCAATTGTAGCAATTGTATTTGTTTCTCATGTATTTACTACAGCCAAATTCAATTTATTCCTCACATGGTATACAATAACAGAATGCACCCACAACTATTGAACATCGCATTGAAGAATTGAACCAAACAGTTAACTGAACACCACAAAACAAATGAACTAAACGTTAACTGACCATCACATTGCACAATGTATAACCAAACCAAGCATGCTTGACAACTTGGAAATATAGCTATTGTATTCGTTTCTCATGTATTTTGTAAAGATATATAAATTCAATTTATTTCTGACATGGAAGACAATACAAAATTGCAGCCTGAAGAATTAAACATCACATTTGCAGAATTGAACCAAACAGTTAACTGAAGACAACAACTAATTAACAAAACAATTAATAAGTGAGCCCCAAACTGCACGACATATAGAACATATACACTAGAGCAACAGATTGCATGGTAAAATTAGATAACAAAATTCACTAGAATTTGTGAAGGAAAGGCAGGAGCAGCACATGCAACGGGTAAACCGAGCATGCTTAACCGGCGTAGATAGCAAATGGCAAGGTGCTCCTTCAAGATCTGGGGGTCGGCACGAATGGCAGCCATCGCGACCTCATCCGTGCTTGCGGTCGTGATTTGCCTCTACGCTACCAAATGCTCCTTGAGGTCCCGGCTATACTGCGTGCACCATGGCTTAGGCCGGCACTAATTTGGTGGAGGGGGCGGTGATTTGGGTAGAAGGTGTCATGCTCACGCGGGCGGTCGGGGCATGTGGGATGTGGAAGGAGGAGGAGGTTGGGCTCGGGTGTGGATTACCTGCCTGGATAAGCAAGGAGTGAAGGTTTCAACTTGGAAAGGAAGGCGGAAACAGGGGAAATGTGGCTTTTGGTAAGGGGGAGGGGGCGGGGAGGTAGATATTTCCACGGAAGCCGAAAATTTGGAATCGGTTCAGCCAAAAAACTGGCACGCAAAGTGTCATCAGACACGGTCCCTTATTCAGACATGGCCCGAACATATTTTTTGCTGCATCTCATACGGTTGGTAATAATAAACTATGGGGGATCTACTTGATTTTTCGTCTTGATTTGAATTACATAATGGGCTCACAGCGGCCATGGATGGTGTTTCAATTGCTAGAACTTTTATCTGCAGTGAACATGCAACTATAGGTGTGTCGTCAAACAAATTGGAATTATTCAGGGTTCGTTTGGACATTTTTATACATTAACTTGGTTTTCTACGCATTTTATGCGCATAATTCAAATTTGAACTACATGCACATGCTCCAGTGCATATAAACTGGTTGAAAAATCAAATATGTGTTCTTGGTTGCATGCTTAGGTCCCATGCAAGAAATGGGAATGAATTTAAAACACCCTGCCACCGTCACTCGGCCGCACATATGAGGTACCTGGTTTTTAAATTCTAGTAAATCCAAAACTCGCCTGAAATTCATGAAACTTGGCATGCTATCATGGAGCGTCATCAACATGTTGTGCTAAAAAATGTGTCCCATTTGGGGCAGGTTTGGGTATAAGCTTCTCACAAACCAGAGCTTCTCACAACCAGCGTGATGGTTTCGGTAGGGAACGTGCCACCTTTGGGGACGAAACGATATCTGTTGCCTCTTATTGCTTTCAAAAAAAATCGACTGTCAACATAGAACAACAAGAGTGTTGTGTTCAATTTTGGACTTTTTCAGGGTTCGTTTGGACATTTTTATACATTAACTGGGTTTTCCAGGCATTTTATGTGCATAATTCAAATTTGAACTACATGCACATTCTCCGGTGCCTATAAACTGGTTGAAAAAATCAAATATGTGTCCTTGGGTACATGCTTAGGTCCCATGCAAGAAATGGGAATGAATTTCAAACACCCTGCCACCGTCACTCGTCCGCACATATTGAGATACCTGGTTTTTAAATTCTAGTAAATCCAAAACTCATCTGAAATTCATGAAACTTGGCATGGTACCATGGAGCGGCATCAACATGCCGTAGTAAAAAAAAATGTCCCATTTGGGGCAGGTTTGGGTATAAGCTTCTCACAAACCAGAGCTCCTCACAACAAGCGTGATTGTTTTGGTAGGGAACGTGCCACCTTTGGGGACGAAACGATATCCGTTGCCTCTTATTGCTTTCAAAAAAATTCGACTGTCAACATAGAACAACAAGAGTGTTGTGTTCGATAATGGAATTTTTCGAGGTTCGTTTGGACATTTTTATACATTAACTGGGTTTTCCAGGCATTTTATGTGCATAATTCAAATTTGAAATACATGCACATTCTCCAGTCCATATAAACTGGTTGAAAACTCAAATATGTGTCCCTGGGTGCATGCTTAGGTCCCATGCAAGAAATGGGAATGAATTTCAAACACCCTGCCACCATCACTCGGCCGCAAACATTGAGATACCTGGTTTTTAAATTCTAGTAAATCCAAAACTCGTCTGAAAATCATGAAACTTGTCATGCTATCATGAAGCAGCATCAACATGTCATGGTAGAAATTTTGTCCCATTTGGGGCAGGTTTGGGTACAAGCTTCTCACAAACCAGAGCTTCTCACAACAAGCGTGATGGTTTCTGTAGGGAACGTGCCACCTTTGTGGACGAAACGATATTTGTTGCCTCTTATTGCTTTCAAAAAAATCGACTGTCAACATAGAACAACAAGAGTGTTGTGTTCAATTTTGGAATTTTTGGGGTTCGTTTGAACATTTTATACATTAACTGGGTTTTCCAGGCATTTTATGTGCATAATTCAAATTTGAACTACATGCACAATCTCCAGTGCATATAAACTACTTGAAAAATCTAATATGTGTCCTTTGGTGAATGCTTAGGTCCCATGCAAGAAATGGGAATGAATTTCAAACACCCTGCCACCGTCACTCGGCCACAAACATTGAGATACCTGGTTTTTAAATTCTAGTAAATCCAAAACTCGTCTGAAATTCATGAAACTTGGCATGCTATCATGGAGCGGCATCAACATGCCGTGGTAAAAATTTTGTTCCAGTTGGGGCAGGTTTGGGTATAAGCTTCTCACAAACCAGAGCTTCTCACAACAAGCATAATGGTTACGGTAGGAAACATGCCACCTTTGGGGATGAAACGATATCCGTTGCCTCTTATTGCTTTCAAAAAAATTCGACTGTCAACATAGAACAACAAGATTTTTGTGTTCAATTTTGGAATTTTTCGGGGTTCGTTTGGACATTTTTATACATTAACTGGGTTTTCCAGACATTTTATGTGCATAATTCAAATTTGAACTACATGCACATTCTCCGGTGCATATAAACTGGTTAAAAAATCAAATATGTGTCCTTGGGTGCATTCTTAGGTCCCATGCAAGAAGGGAATGAATTTCGAACACCCTGCCATCGTCCCTCAGCCACAAACATTGTGATACCTAGTTTTTAAATTCTAGTAAATCCAAAACTTGTCTGAAATTCATGAAACTTGGCATTCTATCATTGAGCGGCATCAACATGTCGTGGTAAAAAAATTGTCATCTTCCCCAGGTTTAATTCAGTTTCCCCAGTTTAATTCGGTTTTTAAATATAAAACACTCATCGCAAACATTTTAGTTAGAACACCCGTTTGGAAACCGACAGCTTCCCCAGGAAGCCAAGGGAAAATGTGCCGAGCAGGATTTGTGCAGCTCTTGATCGCAAAGTTTTAGATAGAACACCCGTATGCAAAGTGAGAGCAGCGCAGGATTTGTGCATCCCTTCAATGCAAATGGTTGTTCTGGATGACGCATGTGCAACCACGTACAAACAATTATTGGGTATGTTGCCATTTTTGAAACTGGAAAGATTTACATTTGTTGATCTAGTAAAGTTGCCATTTTTCAATCCTTGTAACACTGTGATTTGTCAAAATATGCAGCTAGAAATTATTAGCACTATCTAATTTTTGCAACTAAAATTCAGTAATTAAACATAGATTTCATTCATAGATTAAGCAGTCATTCTTAACTTATACAAACTGTTCAACTCGACAGCGGAACCGACCAAACTTCTCCCCAATTGTTGCCAACCATGTACTGAAATAGCAAGTTCAACTATATATACTAGCTAATTTTAAGTACGTTGTATAGTTCGGCCACACATATATAGTCAAATAAACTGAACAAAATAGCCCCTAAATACTACCACTACCACAGAGGGGCTTTGTACTACTTTCGACAGCCTCTCCTCTGCCGAGCGCGCTTACCCCCTCAGTAAGAGGCAGAGGAGGAGGAGGAACCTACCAACGAGCTAGACAAATGCAATACGGTGCCTGCCGCTGCTGCACATTCAGCGATGTTTGCCAGCTCGAATGCCCACTGCCACTCCAGATGATCCCTCCCGATGCGGCCAGATTGCTCATAGATCACCTGATTCCTTGCCTCTGCATCGGCGTGTGTCGGCGTTCTGGGAAAGGGGGTCCCTAGACTTGCCTGCCTGCGGCCTGCGGCGTGGCTCAAGTGGGGGCCCAGCGCGGCCCACCTTCATCAGCTCAAGCTCAAGACCCTCATGAGGGGCCAAGCCTCACGGGGCGGACGATAGAAAGCTTCCTCAGAGGCAGCCTCATCAGGCAGGCTCGCGAAGAGGCGGAGAGATCAAGGCAGGGGTACCTCACGAGGAGCCCGTGACGCAAGCCATGACGATCGAGACCAGGCGGGCGCCAGCCTGCGCAGTGTCCTTGTTTCCCCTTTGGTGCAAAGGGGGCAAGCACAGGCCAAGGCATTGGGTAAAGGTTACCATTCCGGTGCAACGAGACCAAGACCAGCAGAACAGCAGGATAGAGGTCACCATGGAGCCCAAGACGGCGTCATCACCAGTACTTTTGGCAGCCGAAGACCACCTTTGGTCAGGATAACTTGTACTAGATGTTCCCCTTCAAAATGGCCAATTGTTGGCGCCCTTCCCGCTCATTATTTGGGGAGAGGCCCAGGGCCTCTATAAATAGAGCTAGCCACCACATAGTAGAGACATCGAGAGATCTGGTAGAACCCTAGCAGAGAGAGAGAGAGAGAGGCGACTGAACTCACCCTAGCAGTTCATCGCACCAGCTCAAGAACACCTCTCGCGACGCTGTTCTTCCCTTGTACTGTTCATCATCAGCCCCTGAGGCAATCCACCACACCACACACTGGAGTAGGGTATTACACCACAAGGTGGCCCGAACAAGTATAAACCTTGTGTCCCTTGTGTTGTTCATTGTTTCCAGTTTAGATCACGTGAGCAGATTGGACGTTGATCGGTAGGGGAGAGATCTCCGCGTGCACCCGAGTGTTCGAACCTCAAGGGTTTGCCGAAACCCGAAATCCGACATTTGGCGCGCCAGGTAGGGGTGCGCCGGAATCCTTCCTCCCCTGCATCGTGTTCCGTCGCCTCGCCGTTCAGATGTCAAGCGACCCGGTTGCCGACGCTGACCGCTAGGCGGCGTGGCCTGCCCACGCTGTGTCACCAGCCCAGGGCGACCTCAACCTTGCACCTCAGGCAGCCTGCGCTCCGCAGGGCGCTGCGGGGCACGGGCGATGCAGCCAGACGCCGCCTGCCCTCACACCACGGCAGGTGCGGGCCGCAGCAAGGGCCTCAAACCACGCCACGGCCACGGCGCCGTACACCCGACGGGAGCAAGCAAACTCCAGGGCCGCGCTCAAGGTGGCCCGAGAGCTGCTACGGTGTCGGCTGCTGGAGGGCGGCCGAGATGTATTGCTGGAGCGAGTCGCCGAGCTCCTGGATGCCGCCGCCTCAGGGACACCTCCTTTCTGCGTCCAGCTGCCACCCCAGACCCAATGCGGGCTGTATGGCGGCGTCGTGCACGCGCACGCAACTTCCGGCGGACTCCAGGGCCCATTCAGCATCAGCACCCTCGCCGGCACCGGGCGACAAGTCGCGCCGGCCACTTCTCAGGCCAGCGAAGGGGTGCCCACCGTGGCCCTCAGTTTTGGCGGACCGCCGCGCCATCACCCCCAAGATGGCGCTCCAAGCCAGGCTGCGTGGCATGCGGGGCGCTACAGCGAGGCGCACGGGGCGGTGGCCCCAGAAGCTTACGTGCCCCGCATGGTGGATCAGGGGTGCGCACTGGAAGAAGATCATGGATCATTCCTCGGGCCAGGCTGGGGCAAGGAGACGCCAGGAGCTGAGCTCTTTCAGGAACCACAAGAGAGCCCCGACGGCCGCACCGGCGGCGGCAATTATCAGGTACCACTCATCCCTCAGGAGCAAGCTTATGCTAACCATGCGTCGCAGGAGATACAGGTCGCCGTAGCAGGTGGCTGCCCCAATTCTGCAGCCTCATACCCCTCAAGAGGAGGGCGCAGGGGGCTGCAGGAGAGGGGCCGAGATTCGGGTTCGTCACCACGGCGGTCGGAGCAAGGTGTTCTCAGGAGGTAGGCCCCCTGTCGGGGAGGTTCCCCAAGGCCTGCCCCCGGCAGGGGACCCGTGGTCGTCGGGGGAACCGCTGGCGACCGCTCTGCCCCATTGGCGTCCTCCTGGTTTCCTGTCACCGTCGATGGCGGCAGAGTGAGGCGCAAGGCGGGACCCTCATATGGCGATGTGAAGCAAGGCCGGTACCTGTGAAGAAGGCCCAGTGCCCGTGAAGCTCACCGCCCGTGACACTCTCACGTAATAATGAGTGGGGTTGTACACGCCCCAGAGTCTACGGAGAGCCACCCTCGGGCCTCAGGGGCTCCCGCCCACGCCCAGTGGCAGCACTTAGCTCCGCGCTGGTGAGAAGACGTCGAAGACTAGACTAGGTGCCGGACACGGCCTTTTGCTTTTGCCTTTCCTTGTTGACAAGTTCTTTGATTTGGATTTAAGTTGGATTTGAGCTTGATGCTTGCGTGTGTTTGGGGGAAGGGGTGTTTAGTCTCGTTCGAGCAATCTCTCATGTTCTGGTTTCGGCTTTGCGTCCAAAGTCAGCATCGGCTGTCCCACCTCGTGAGCCCCTCGCGAGCCAGGCCGGGCCAGGCACATTTACAACCAGGACCGCTGTCACCGCACCCTTTCCGGAGGTTTTCGTCGCGGAATCTACAAGTTAATCAGAAGACACCCGAGGTGCAGCGGCCCCCGCAGGCCCGCTCGGGACTCGTCGGGGTCGGAAGGTACACAAGTCAGCTGACCCATCACCGGGCCAACGGCTAAGTTCACACGCAACATTATGGTTACTAGGGTACTAATTGCAAACCTTTTTATGAGGGGCTTCCCCTCCCAAAATGCGCTTACATCCTTCAGGGCCAAGCCTGAACCTTCTTCGTGCAGGTTAAACAGCAGTGACATGCGGTCAGTCGGACATATCACTCACTGCGTCTTCCTTGGGCATCCTCGGAGGCATCACTGGCGTCGTCGACATTGCCGCCGCCAGCATCTCCATCAGCGCGAGGCCCGTCCACAACGCCGCCTTCATTGGCACCCACGACAACGCCGTCGTCATCAGACGCAAAGGCCCTGACGAGGGTGTCCATGTTGTCCTCCACCCACCGCGCCAGGTCGCCCCGGACGGCAATGGGCACGGGTGCGATGGTAGCGTCGAAGTCGAAGTGGGGGTCCCTGTCCTGCAGATGGCTGAAGACGCGGGAGAAGGCACGCCCGAGCATGGCTCGGCTCCTCTCTTCAACAAGCCAATGGGACCTCTCGGGTCGGTTCTCCAGAAGCGTCACCATATCGGTGAAAAAATGGAGGTTGTCGGCGTAGTTGACCTCGTGTGTCTCCTTAGCGGCAGCCTCGCAGATATAGCCCAAAGCTGTGTTGGCCCTCTCTCTAAGCGTTTGAAGCATGGGGGCATGCACATGCTCCAGAACCCGCCGCCGACGGATCTCGTCCTCAATCCGCTGCGCGACGGCCTCGGCGTCATCAACCCTCTGTTGGAGAAGAAGCTGCTCGGCCCGGGAAGAGGACAGCTCCGCCTGCGCCGCGCTGAGGGCGGCTACGGAGGAGTCCGCACGCCGCGTCACTTCGGTCAGTTTGCCCCTGAGGGTTGCGGTCCTGCCCTCAGCCTCGGCCTTGATCGGCCCCAACCTCATCTTGTATTCGCGCTCAAAGGCCAAGCGAGCTTCCGCCACGCGGCGATCGACTTCTTCCTGGGCCCGGGCTTCGCACGCGGCAACGTCATCCTCCGCCTGGGCCACCAGGCACTCCCTCGTCTCCAGCCGCTCAAGGTCAAGGTTACGCTCGGCGGCCTCCAGCGTCAGCGCCTCGTCGCGCTTCAGAAGCTCCGCCCGGTCAACGGAGGCCACCCGCATCGACTCAAGGGCCGCCTGGCGCAGTTCCACTTGCTGCTCTAGGGAGTTACTCCAGGCTTGGAGCTCCCGTGCACGCTCCTCCGCATCCTTGTGTCGTCGGTCTGCCTCCCGAGCCTCCTCAACGGCCTGGGAGCAGGCCTCCTGCGAAGCTGCCAGCGACGCTTGAGCCTTCGCATTTTCAAGATCACGTTGGTGACGCGTGAGGGCGATGGCTACCTTTAGTTTGCGCCTCTCCTCAGCAAGGCGCAAGCCTTTGGCCCCGAGGCGCGCATCCTCGTCAGCAAGCTCTGCCCCGATCCGACTCACCACATCCGCCACCCTTCAGAGGAACTCTTCATGAAGGGCGTGTCGCTCCTTGACGCGCCTGAGCACGTCATCTGCATCACCCTCTTCCACCGGAGCATGCGGAGGGCCCCGAGGCGGCAAGCCCCCTCCCGGCGCGGAGCTGGGGGCTGGCGCCCTAGCCATCGCCGAACGGACCTCTCCGGGAATCCGGCCTGGCATCGGTCCACCCGCGGAGGAGGAGCCAAAGACAGACTTCAGCCACTCGCCATCTATGATCAGAGGAGGAACGCGGGGCAGGCCGGGTGTGCCCCAGGAGGACTCATGAAGAAAGAACAGCGGGCGCGCAGGCTCGAGGTGCCCTATGGAACGGACCACTCCATCAACTGGTCTGGCAGCAGGGGTGCCGCTCGAGATCGGCGAGCCTAGGGCCAGCGGAGAAGGCGAAGCTTGGGGGGATGGCTCCCAGGCTGACTCAGCAGGTTCCGCAGGGCAGGGCCTGAAAGGGCCACAATCAGTCGCAGGGATAGCAAAGTAAATGAGCAAGGAAAGAAGAAGACTTACTCATCCATGGCAAAGTACTTCCTGCGCTTCAACAAGCGGCAAGGGCAGTCGTTGCCACCCAAGCCCTCCTTCCTCTTGCGGAGGGCCTCGAAGTCTACGAGGAACCGACCTAAGCGCCCGGCGCAGGGGTCGGCCCCTGGTATGGAAGAAGCGTCAAGATGATCAGCGCTGAAGGAGTCAGCCTCGGGGACGCTGCCAGGCGTCACCTCGCGAGGAACGGCTGGGGGCTCGGGAGCCCCGGCCTCAGGAACCACAGGCCGCAACTCTGCACCTGCCGCCGCTCCAGGGCGGGCGTCGGGAGACGCCACCTTCGAGGCTTCTCGCGGCATCAGCACCTCGACATTGGGCACCTCAACTCTCGCCGGTTCTCATCTCCCCGCCCTGTCGCCCGAGGAAGGACCGTTGTGGGCGGCAGGAGAAGCAACCACAGCGGCTGGGTTCTTGTGGGGCCCCATGAAGCCAGCAGGGCGCAGTCCCCACTCGTCGAAGCTGGGCATCTGCCTCACAAAATTGGCCCTGCCGGAGCAAAGATACAAGAGGACACCATTACTCCGAAGGCTGCCTGGGGAAGGATCGCCAGTCAAGAGCTTGAGCACCGTCCGCAGCACTTCAGGCGCCAAGTCCCCCTGAAGCCGCATGCGGTCTCTATGCCCCGCAATGTCCCACATCCGGCGAGAGTGGCGCTGAAGAGGAGCAATGCGACATTGGAGGAACTCCTTCACCACCTTGGGTGCTGTCACATTGAGCGCCCCCAAACTCTGGAAGCGGCGCCAGACGAAGGCGAGCCGGGGGCTCGCGATCACCTCATGATCCCAGCCCACGTGGGGAACAGCAGGCGAGGTCGGGTGCGAGAGCAGAGGATTGGGCACTCCGACATCCATGTACAGCCACCGCTCTCTGAACCTGGCCTCAGGAGAAGGAAGGCTGAAGTCAATCCCTGAAGCGGCCGTCTCTAGCACGGCGAAGAAGCTCACGCACCCTGAGCACTGAGTGGGGTCGCTCAGGCGCAAGGAAAAGAAGTGGCGCAGCAGGGCCACGGAAGGAGGAATGCCTGTCATCGCCTCACAAACAAAAGCAAAGACAGCCAGAAGGGTAATGGACTCCGGCCCGAAGTGCATCATGCGAATTTGATAATGGGAGAGTACCGCGTTGTAGAAGGCGGAAAAAGGGGGAACCAGACCCGCCCATAGGGCATCGGCGAAGAATCGGACCTCCGTGACGATCCTATCAAGGGAGGCATGGGACGCAGGCCAGGCCGTGGTCCTGCCGCACTCGTCGAATATAGTTGCAATGGCGGAGCGGACCTTGTCCAAAGCTTCTGGATTGAGTATGATCGACCGAACGACGGCGGGGGTCGCCGCCTGAGGTGTGCGGGGCGAAGGCGCGGGCTTCTTTCCCCTTCCTTTCTTCGTCGGCGCCATGGCGGTAAAGAGGAGGAAGAACTCGAGCCGAATTGGCGGCGGAGGCTGGAGCTCAAAGAAGAAGGAAAGGTAGGAGGTGGGCGAGCAGCGGAAAGGAGGAACAACTGTGTGCAACTACGGGTCCGCTTAGCCGGGCGCGTAACAAAGCATCATGGGGAAGCGCAGACACCCACATCCAGTCAATCGCCACGCGGTGCCCGAGGCCACAGGCTTTTTGGGCTCGCGGAGCTTCGTGCTTGCCCCTTCGCTTCCCTACTAGGCCAAGCCCGGGCGCGCCTTGGGCCCGGGGGCTACTGTCGGCGTTCTAGGAACGGGGGTCCCCAGACTTGCCTGCCTGCGGCCTGCGGCGTGGCTCAAGTGGGGGCCCAGCACGGCCCACCTTCATCAGCTCAAGCTCAAGACCCTCGCGAGGTGCCAAGCCTTGTGGGGCGGACGACAGAAAGCTTCCTCAGAGGCAGCCTCATCAGGCAGGCTCGCGAGGAGGCGGAGAGATCAAGGCAAGGGTACCTCACGAGGAGCCCGTGACGCAAGCCCTGACGATCGAGACCAGGCGGGCGCCGGCCTGCACAGTGTCCTTGTTTCCCCTTTGGTGCAAAGGGGGCAAGCATAGGCTAAGGCATCGGGCAAAGGTTACCATTCCGGTGCAACGAGACCAAGACCAGCAGAACGGCAGGACGGAGGTCACGGTGGAGCCCAAGACGGCGTCATCACCAGTACTTTTGGCAGCCGAAGACCACCTTTGGTGAGGATAACTTGTACTAGATGTTCCCCTTCAAAATGGCCAATTGTTGGCGCCCTTCCCGCTCATTATTTGGGGAGAGGCCCAGGGCCTCTATAAATAGAGCTAGCCACCACAGAGTAGAGACATCGAGAGATCTGGTAGAACCCTACCAGAGAGAGAGAGAGAGAGAGAGGCGACTGAACTCAACCTAGCAGTTCATCGCACCAGCTCAAGAACACCTCTTGCGAGGCTATTCTTCCCTTGTAATGTTCATCATCAGCCCCTGAGGTAATCCACCACACCACACACTTGAGTAGGGTATTACACCACAACGGGGGCCCGAACCAGTATAAACCTTGTGTCCCTTGTGTTGTTCGTTGTTTCCAGTTTAGATCACGCGAGGAGATTGGATGTAGATCGGTAGGGGAGAGATCTCCGCACGCACCCCAGTGTTCGAACCTCAAGGGTCTGCTGGAACCCGAAATCCGACAGCGTGTGTTGTGGCCGCGGCTGACGTAAGTCTCTTTGCGTGCTCGACAAGGCGCTCCTCCTCCTCCCACAGGAACTCGATGTAGCGCGCAAGGTCGCTGATGCACATGCGGGCCTCCACCTCCGCCTCCCGCCTTAGGGCCACGGCGGCGGAGCGGGTGATAATCCCGGCGGTCGACGGTGGGCTGTCGGCCACGACCGCCAACGATGAGGTGGCGGCCATGACCACCACCTCCCGCCTTCAGGCCGTGATGGTGGAGCGGTTGATGGCCATGGTGGTCGGCAGTGGGGTGGCGGCCATGACAGCCACCTCCCACCTTCAGGCTGCGATGGCGGAGCGGGAGATGGCCCTGGCTTTCGACGGTGGTGTGGCGGCAGTGGCGGCCGGCAACAGCTGCCGACGGGAAGCGGCGGCGGAGCGTGTGGTGGGTGTTCCGCGCACACCCAACAGGGACTGCGCCGCCACCGCGATGTAGCCTCCCAGCTGGAGCTATCCTCTGATGATGGCGGAGTGGCTGAGTGATGATGACGGACCGGTGCCATTGGCGATTGTGGGAGAAGCAGACGAGATAAGCTACAGGGAGGGAGGGGAAATGCGATGCGGGACTCGCCGGCCGTGAGGATTTTTATAGTAGGCCAGTAAGCATTGTGATTTTGGGGGGATTTCACCGAGTCAGGCGGGAAGCTTGCGTGGGAACCTGCGAAGTTGTGCGGGAACGGACTCACCAATGATTCATTGGCGCCACCGTTTGGCCAAAAGAACGCCCCCGCACGTTGCGCAAGCTTGCGATGTAAGCCGTCTACGGCAGCGGGGTGACAAGACGTGCGAGAGGACACATTTAATAAAAAAATGTTTGTGACTTAAAGTAAGATTTAACTAATAAAATATGAATGCATGTCGCCAAAGATTATATCGTTGGAGTCGTATTTGAACATAGTTTCCAGCTATACAATTTTTGTAACATGCATTAACACTATTTTGGTTAAATTTAAGGTTATATACCAGCAAGCGTTTGCCCGCATCACACACGGCTTATTCCATCACAAATAGCTCGGATGGATCAACTGTATGCCATGTATCGCACACGCAACTCTAATCTGATTCGTGCTTGATGTCTCTGAAATCGCTCGCACAGTTCGTCTTATTTGCCACGTATCACTGTGCCGTCCTCTACTCGCGTCCCTCGGCAAGCTCTGCTCGCCGTTAGGCGCCACGGCGCGCTCTGCTCGTGTCCGTCGGTGGGCTTGGCTTGTGGGCAGCTTTTCCTTGCACGTTCAACTGTTATATGCATATATATAGGAAAATGGTTGTGTACTCCTGCAAGTACGTACTCCCGCTCCTCATATACCACATAGATGAATCTTTTATACCTTTTTATTATTTTTAGTATACTTCATTAGTAATTATTACATACCCCAAAATGAGTTTCATGAAAAAATTCATGTGAGTCTATGTATTTTTAAATATTTACGTATATACTGATGTGTTCGTACGTGAAAAGGTATATTACAAAAAGTACGTCACAGATGATATTTTTTCAACTAAACTCATATTGGGATATCTTAGAATATTTAATGAAGTATATTGAGAATAATAAAGAGGTATAATTAATGCGTATATGAGGTATATTGAGGATGGGAGTACATACTGCCAAGAGTATAGAAGAGGAGTCCTATATATATATATATGTGTGTGTGTGTGTGTGTGTGTGTGTGTGGTTGATCGCCGTTGAGGCGACCGCGGAGCGCTCTGCTCGCGTCCCTCCGCGCGCGCTCTGCCAGCGGGTGGGCGTGCGCACGATCACGTCGGGGGCCCCATATGCACGCGGTTGCGTCGCGCGCGTTGCCACATGATGCAGTTACGTGCGGCACGATGGAGTTATGCGCTGCAAATTAGAACTGCCATCAGGGCCTGCCGATATTCCTGGTCGTCCGGATTCCCCTTTAATTCCCGCGGCCATTATAACCTTAGTCTCTTTAATCTTTCGATCGCGCCCCACAACACAACAAGCACACCCACCACGACACATAGAGAGGGGATCGCGGCGCTCCAATGGAGGTCGGCGAGCATAGAGTGGAGACCCACATGAGGGAGACGGATCTCTCGGTTGTGTACACCATCGACCCGGCCGTGGTGGACGACTAAATCAACAGCGTTGAGCAGTTGCTTGCTGGAGATAAGTATAAGGTGGTCGGCATCGACCTCTAGTACACCGCCGGTCATCCCGGCATAGATCAAAAGGTTGATGTCACCTAGTTGTGCATGCGCCATCATGTCCTCATCTACCACTACTGCATGGCCATAGAGCCTTGCGACCGTTTGAACAAGTTTGTCAACAGCACTGACTACAAGTTCGCCACGGTGGAAACCACCAACGATGTAAAAGCACTCAGTGTTACGGGCTGGGCCTGCAAGAACCTTGTTGAAATCCGTGACCACTACAGGGTCTGGGGCAGCACGAAGAAGGACTCCCTGGTCGAACTCACCTCGGCCATCATCGACCCCTACTATGAAAAGATGAAGCAGGATGCCCAGAGAACAAGTCTCATATCCTGGCACGGGGCCTGGATGTGGCAACTGGATGAACCTCACCTCAGGTTCGCGGCCAAGAGCGTGTAGACATGCTATGAGATGCACAGGCGGATTGTTGACAAGAGGAAGTGCCTAGTTACCAACATCGATGAGCCTGGATCGAGCCACAAGCAGAGCAAGCATCACAAGAAGTAGATGATGATCAGATGATCATTTATGCTAGTTAATCATTCATGTAATATATAGTTTACTTTATTGGTGTGTGGAAATGTCATGTGTGTAGTAGCCACCTACGTAATTATGCATGTAATAGTTTACTTTGGTGTGTGCAAATGCCATGGTTATAGTAGCCACCTATGTAAGTGGATGTTTAATTTGATTATGCAAGCATGTCCTCATAAGTGTGTGTGTCTATATATATATATATATATATGTGTGTGTGTGTGTGTGTGTGTGTGTGTGTGTGTGTGTGTGTGTTTGTCTGTGTGTGTGTGTGTTGTTGTCCTATATGCAATCCCATCGCACAACACACACGTCTTGTTAAGTTGACCCGTTTATGTTCTCTTGTGTCAACGGAAACAGTTCATCCGAGTGAACCGCGTGTCGTATATCGCACACACCTTGATCTGGCTGACCGTTTCTTTTGTGTTGCCTAATCACAAACAGTTCATCTGAGTGAACCGTATGTTGTATATCGCACACACCTTCATCTGGCTGCCCGTTTCTTTTGTATTGCCTAATCACAAACAGTTCATCCGAGTGAACTGTATGTTGTGTATCACACACGCCTTCATCTGGCTGCCCGTTTCTTTTATTCCTCCTCATCGCAAACAGTTAATTGAACTAAATTGTATGCCCTTCACCGCACACGCAACTAAAATCTGAACCGTGTTTGATGCATCCTCCATCGCAAACATTTTGCACCTTTTTGACAGTTTTCATACACCACCGTTTGCGATTATTGCATCGCACACAGTTTCTCGAACGGTCTCTGATCGTAGTGTCGCGTTAGCAGCATCCTGCAGTAGTGTGGGCTCATTCTACATATAATGTTAGGTTAGAAGGAGCAATTAATATCAAAAAATAAACCGGAGTGACACATTTTATATATATATAATTGACAAATTAGCGAGTTATTTCTCAAAATAAAAATGACCGCGTTATCATTACATTGGTCCTTAAAATCTTCGCAAGCTTTTGTACGCAATCACCAGGATTTTCCTACCTGTGAGTCAAGAACAACCAAGATTTTCCTTGCCAACTTCTGTTAAACATTTACTTTTATAAGTTAATAACATGTGGGATGTTTTTATAATGTATATATAAGTCTCTATAAAAAATACGATAATAGTAATAATATAAATATATATATATATATTTGGTTTGAAGGAAAAACATAAATTGGACACAACGTTATTATTCTTATATATAGATAAATAGAACAGAGATCTGTGTATTATTAAAAAATATACATTGGGCTGCCGATCTTTAAGAAAAAGTAAAACCTACGCTCGGAGGCCCATAGGCCGGTATGGACCTCAAAAAATAAGTTGAAACCAATGTCTCCGTATGTCGTGGGCTACACATACCTAGGCCTAGCTGATACTTGTTCTCCCTCTGGAAAAAAATGATACCAGCTAGATCCCCGAGCGAACCGGATTAAAGAGGGGGCCGGCGGCGCGACTGAAGAAGCACGTCAGACGTGATTTTTTCTTTCGTGGATGGCTCTCGATGGCATTTTTTAGTTGCCTCTGCACCATACAACTTGTAGTTTTAGCCTCCCAGTCCGTGGTGGACCAGCAGCCCATTTGCTGGGCGGGCCAACCTGCAGAAACCATCACTCAATTTTTCATCAAGACCCAAAAACAACGCAGTACTATGCTTGTTTTGAGGCTAAAAACATTATGGCAGGGGTTGAGCGGGGGAGGGGGAAGACAGAGCAAAAATATTAAAAAGAGCTGATGCGCCGTTGCTACAAAGAAGGTGCAATTCTTCTCGGGGAGAAGGTGTGCCGTTGACACCCACACGTCACAAATCCCACAATAGACATACTAACAAGTTCACACACAAGTACAACAGAATAGGTAAACATTCGTATCAAACTCAGGTTCACAGGACATGTTCGTATTCAAAGCCAACATTCACAATCAACAACTCAAAAGATTCATATATACACAAGTTTAGCATGTCTATGCATCCAAATGATTGATAGATCACACGACAATATTCATAGATAATTCACAAAAAGATTCAGATATACACATGTTCATTATGTTTATGCAACCAAATGATTGAGATCATAGCCAATATCATCCATGGACGAACTTTAATTACCTAGGGTACAAACTGGTAAATGGTGTTCAGTCGGAGGTACTTCTTGCTAAAATTAATGCTTGTACGAGTAAACTTTCGAGTACATAAGAGGTAGCACAGACAATCTGAACTTTGCTTGTAGTTTTATCCTCAAATAGTGGCCTCGTGCCGAGGGAGGTTTGAGCAACTTGGCCACTACTTTCATCCAACTAGTTTACTGGCTCATCTTGGTCCTGTAGCTCACCAAAATTCTACATTGCAGACAAGAAAGGAGGAGGTTGAGAAAATGAACCACCCAAATTTTTTGTGCAGTTCAATTGAAATGGAGCATCCGTGGCGTGTAGACTGATTAAGTGCCAGATGAATATACGCGTCAACCAACTTGTCTGGAATCTTTAGACTCCATGCCATACAGCTCGCTACCATATGTGTCCATAACCATAAGGCACAAGTTGGGACCAAAGACTGGACTGTGTTTTTCTGGGCTATGCGCCAAGCAATATTTTTGGCGTTCACTCTCCTAATACTTGGAGTTTGACAACTGGTTGACGCCGGTTGATACTCGAATGAATATAGGCACTTCTTCTTGTCAACATCGATGCTTGTCTGAGTGAACTTTGGAGTGCATAGAAGCAGTATAAGTATTTGTCCATCTGATCTTTTTGTGCAATTTACTAAAATCACCCAATGTAATGACTTGCCTGCGAGTTCAGGCTCCAAGTTACTCCTTTATGAAATCGGCAAATAGTGGCACAATACCAAATTACCAATACATATGACAAGCACAATAATCAAGATAAAGACTAGTACCAACCTGTGTGAGGTAGCATATCAATTACTATTTCCTTTGACTGGAAGCCGAGATAAGCCAAGCAACCGATAGCAAAGGAAGGAAGCAAGCCCAGATTAGCGACTGACGGGAAAGGAAGGAAGCTGTCGAGGCAATGAAGCACCCAAAGTTTTTGTGCAGCTCCACCAAAATCGAGCATCCCTGTTGGCACATATATTGAGAGACTGAGATTACTGTAATAGTGGGACTAGTTGATGAAACATACACTAACAAATAGAAGCGCCTTCATTATCTTAATGGGTAGAGTTAGCAACATAGTAGTCTTGCTTAAAGAGAGGTATTAGTTTATTTAATCAGTGCCAATTAGCTCAACACTCAAAGCATTGTCATGTATCATAGGTTGCAAAACTTTAACGTGCAAAGATAAAGGAGTTTCTCATGATAGTAGCATGATACAAATAGAGATGACAGCAAACTAATATGAATGAAGGCCTTAGGCCGGTACCAACCTGACCAAAAAAGCTTATTCATGTAGTCCTAGAAGAGATGATACAGCACTCATTGGAATCACTCGATAGTATATATTTTTTTGCACTTCAAATGTATGGTTGAAATCACTCTTGTTTAGCAGTGCTGAGATTATATCAAAAGATTATCAAGAACTTCCAGCAGAGTTAAAGCACTGGTTGGGATACAGTTCATTGTATTGTCTTGTGTAGTTCCACTAAAATGTATGATTGGCACAACATGATCCCCGTTTGCACAAGTAGGAACAAGGTGAAACCTTCATTATCTTAATGAGAAAGGATAGAAAGACATTAGCATATTACTCTAACAGTAGCATCAAATTCATGATGGACAATACGCAGAAGTGGAAGGTCTCCCTGGAGGATCGTCTCACATGTAAGGTAGACGTTGCCGGAGCCCTTGAATGGCCTCGACTGAGGCCTCTGCTTCAGCAAGATCACCTTGCCACTGTTTATTCTTCTTCCTATTCATGCTTTGTTTCTCTTTCTGCTCACCAGTTGGTGAAAGCAAGTACATGATTGGCCTTCTATTTCAGAATTGGTTTTTTCAGTGAGGGAGTACAAGTGTACTAGTAAACAATAGCATTATTTTCTCATGGCAGTCGCAATATAGAGATGAACACATGCATTAAATATCATTCTTACCTAAAGGAAGGTTATGGTGCTAATATGGATGATGAGGATTGGAACACAGATCTCCCTTTGTGCAGTTCCACCAAAATGAACCAACTATTCCATTCTGGCATTCTACTTAAATAGCACAAAAGTCACTTCTTTTAAGAAGTGTTTTATGCAGTGCACCAAAAGGTCACAACAGCAACCAGGTGAAATGGATATCCCTGTTTGCACAAAAAGCTATAGAGGAAACAGTCAGGGTCTCAAACAATTAGAGGCAAAAACATTTGGCTAAACTTGTCATGGCTTATAAAAGTGACATGGCTTCATTTTACCAGGGGCATTAGATTAAGAATAGATAAATATTTGGTATAAGGGCATGGGACAGTGGGTGCACCAGCAGTCCAGCACGATGTACCTAACCCGGGGCATAAAGTGGTGATTCAGAGTTTGTTGCCCTGAGAAATAAACATCCAAGAAACATATATGGGTTGGTCCCATTTTTGTTCACTCTAGCCACCTACTCCTATGTGTGGATAGAAAATCTAGTCCTGGTCATACCACTGTGTACAATGTTTCCCCTATATTTCCCTTTTCGAGCAAGAGACCGGTTGGACGACCAGTCTGCACTATTTTCACCCCCTTTCCTTCATGTTTGTACCAAGTCCGATGTACATACTAAATTCCCCCACCCCCGCTTTATTTCTTGTTTGAACCAAGTACAAGATTCGACTCCATGAAGTAGCTTTACCTCTAACAATAGAAGAAAAAAATATCTGTCGTTGGACCATCCGATAGAGAGGGGCTGAGAGGTAGAAAATGATACACATGCAGCGACGTAGTGAGCTGGGGAAGTAGAGCTAGGGCGGTTTTGAAGGAAGATATACCTGAAGGTTGTCAGAATGTGGATAGGTTGGCGGTGGGAGGCCAGATCCACCCACACTAGGGAAAACGACGAAGGGATCGGAGGACCTCCCGCGCCGGCGCTCGGCCAGAGATAACCGTGCGGCCGGCAGTGGGTCTCCTCCCTCGTTGTCGACGACGGCCTAAATGCTGCCCCTCCTCCCCTTCACCAGCGGAGGGGGATACGTCTGGATCTATAACCAGCGGTGAGGATAAAAGACAGTGTTTTTTGAAGGGATAAAGACAGTGTTACCACCGCTATCTTGTTTAGATCTGGAGAGGATGAGAGTGTGTGAATAGAGCAACCATAGCAAGCAAGCGCGGAGGCTCCGGCCTATATATACGTAGTGGGGTAGTTTTCCTTTTTCACTCCATCAAAACAATCATTTAAAATTGTGTACATGACAGGTCGCCATTTTTTTGAGTTGTTGATTGTTTTTTGAGATAGCTACCCGCTTATTCCAAGTGGTGTTACAGTGTTCCAGGTCGCACTTTGTATCGTTCAAGTCTGGTACAAGACCCTCCATTAAATGAACAACCACCCCCTCGTAAAGTTTGTGAACAAGCCCACGGCTAAAATTCAGGAAACGTGGGTTGCCCCAACATGCATTATTATTTATATTTTCTATTTGGGAGCATCCTCAAAACAAAATATGAGAGTACAATATTTATTGGGCCCCTTTGTAATTGGTGCTAAATTTTGACCAAAGATTTAACTAACAAAATGTTAGTGCATGTTAACAAAAAATATATATCGTTTGATTCGTATTTGAACATAGTTTTCAATTATGTAATTTTTGTGACATGCATGAACATCTGGTTAGTTAAATTTATAGTCAAAATTTGGCAAGGTGCATTGAATCAACACATGCAAGTATCAAAAGGAGAGTCACGGCATGCATGCATGCATGCTTGTAATTAATGCATCGGTAAACACAAATTATTGAAATATATCGAGTGCAGTGCTTTGATGTGTTGCGTCAACTCGTACACCAAGAAGTTTGATTACTACAACGCCCTCTCACCTTAACCGCACCTGCCTTTGGCTGCATGACAGGTGGGCCACCCACCGGTTGGGCCCACCTGTCATTCACGCAAAGGCAGGAGCAGTAAGTCAATGAAGTTGTGTCCCTCCCTCGCCCATGAGCGTGGTGGCTAGCAGGACCAGGAGAAGCTTTCGCTACACGCTCTCCCTCTCACACGCAGTGGACATGCAGTAGTTCATTCGGTGTCAGATGGCCAGAAGCATACTGTAGTACTCCTCCACTGCAGTAGTACTCCATCATTGTTCGACTTCCCGAAGAGGAGAAGAGCCAAGCGCAGCCCGGACGCTCGTGTGGCAGTTTCATGTGTAGAGTAGTCTAGCATAGCGTGTAACGTGCCCGTAAGCTTAAAATCGTTGGGGTCGGCTCCATGATTTTTTATTAAAATGATCTTATGGCCCTACCTATCATCCTGGTGATTGTAGTTTGCACGCTCATCTGGTTAAGATAGGAATATATATTTTAATTTGTGGTGGGGTAAATGTTAGAGGTCGTAGCAAATATATTGTACACTACGGGTCTTTCAGCCAAGTTTAGAGGCAACCATGTGGGGCCAGTGCTATGATGTGTCGCGTTAACTCGTACAATGAGGAGAAGCTTGATTTTACTAGTACATGCCTTCTCCCTCGCCCATGCGTGCAGTGGGTTGCAGATAAGGACATGCTTTTGCTTAGGCTGGTCATAATGGAATATTACTATCATGCATATGATACTAGTGTATGATACTACACATCTGTAGTGCATAGTATCATATGTTAGTATCATCCATGACTTCATTTATTAGTATGCATGACACATAGTAGCACAACATTTAATATGATACGGTATCATGATATGATACTCAACCCTCTCTTTCTTCATTTACTTTTATGCCACCTCATCAAATTTGCCTAGTTGGCATGCATGATACTCCCTCCGTTCCTAAATATTTGTCATTTTAGATATTTCAAATGCACTACCAGATACGGATGTATATATACATATTTTAGAGTGTAGATTCACTCATTTTGCTCCATATGTAGCCACTTGTTGAAATCTCTAGAAAGACAAATATTTAGGAACGGAGGGAGTACTACCTATGATACTCCCATTACAAGTAGCCTTATAGAGTACTACAACAAGCTATCCCTCCCACACGCGGTGAACGGACATGCAGCGGTGGATTCGATACTGTAGAAGTAGTAGTAAAATCATTGTTCGTCTTCTCGAAGAGGCAAAGAGCCAAGCGCAACCCTAACGTGGCCGTTGCGAATGCTCGCCAGAGTGTGTTTGGTTGCATTCTCATCTCAGCATAGTTGTTCCCTCTTCATGCATGCTCTTCTCATGCATGCTCTTAGTGTATTTGTGTTAAACTAGTGTGGACTCATGCACCCTTCATACACCCTACCAAACACCCAAAAGTGGGTCGAGAAGGGCTTGGAGCACGCATATAGCCAGGCTATTACATGAGACAAAATTGCTATTTGAGCCCACTATTGTAGTACTACTTGCTAGTATAGCCCTGTAAACTGGAAAGGAGTATTTGCCTTTCTAGAGATTTCAACAAGTGACTAGACTACACCCTAAATGAGTAGTACTAGAGAAAAATGAGTGAATCTACATCGTAAATAAATGTGTAGTTCTCTCGTTTTCCTCTCCGCCTTGGTCGCAGTGCACAATATTGAGTACTCCTATATGACTAGCCGCTCTATCTACATGCGGGACATCAAAGCATCCAGGCCCGCGTTCCATCCACCAAATCACAGTGAGGTGCTATAGTCGAGACTCACCGGTCACCCCGGTGTGGCCGTCATGACCCGTCATATCACAAAACCCGCACCTTTACTAGCAGTGGTAAAGTGGCCTCGAAGTTGGACTGGACGAAGCAACCATCATTTCACTGGAACGCTCGTTGAAGCCCTTTCTCCCCTTTCTTGAAGAAAACCTCACTCCAGGCTACTCACTTCTGCCTTTTTTCTTCTGTAGTGACGAAGGAAAGGTGGGTGAATCAGTGATGCTACTATATTTTCATTCCAAGAATCTTCTTTTTGTGCAGCACCGACCGATTCTCACGGCCTATTCTTTTCCCGTTTTCATTGCGATTGTGGTTTCGTTTCGATTGCTTTTTGTTTGTCAGTTCATTGATGTATCCTGGAGCACTAGGCAAAGAGTTGCCGGCAGACAACCCACTGGAGATAGCGCTCTCCAGGAAGCGAGCACCGACCAGCGAGTTGACCATGTTGGCGGGCCAACCCATGGAGATGAAGAACTCCAAGAAGCAAGCACTGGCCAAAGAGTTGACGACATTGGCGGACGAACTTGTAACAGCCTGGATTTTGGCCCTTTTATTTTTCTTTTTGATTTATTGGTTTTTGCTTTGTTTTTCTTTTTGGAGTGGTTTTGTGGCCTTGCCACCTGGGAAATCATCCTCATTCCCCCTCCCCAAGTGGCTGATCATTCTCAAAACATTGTCAAGATCATGTCACTTCACTGCTTGACCAAACCCTAATAGGAATATTCATTTTTCTATTAAAGGAATAACCCTGTCTGCCCTAGGTTGTGAAGCAACCCATATTTCTGTTCATCCAAAAATTCCCAAATAATTCCCAAAAATGCCACCTATCCTTTCCTGATTTCTCACAAACCTTTTGGCCATTCTCTTATGTCCAAATGATTGTCCCATGCAAAAATTCAACTTTATTTGCCTAGCCAATCTTCCTCAGTGATTTTTCAAAGTTTTTGTCAGACAGAAGGCTTTGTGAAGGAAGTACTAGCTAGGAGTTTCCAAATGAGTTTAAATTTTGCACACTCCTTTATGTTCTCATATTATCACACTCCTCCAAATTTCAGCTCCATCCCTTGATCTATGTGAGCATAGGATACAATCTTTGATTCTGTCAATATTTTGAGGTTGTGAAGCAAGTATATTTTATATTTTTTTTGACAGAAAGTATATTTTATATTGCTTCATTTTACCTAAAAATTTACCAGAGAATTCTCCTACCCAAATAACTTCCCTCCACCAAATTTGGGATTAATTCATCAAGCAAATATCCCTCTAGAATTTTTGCAAGTTTCTGGATAGAGGGAATAGCTATGAAGGAAGTACCATTTTGGTGAATCCATTTGGTGCAAACTTTTTACAGCATCTTCTGATGACCAAATCACTAAGCCTTGCCAGATTTCAGCTCCAGTGGAATCTCCATGTGAGTGCACCTTCCTAATCATGTTTTTGGACCCATAATGTGAGTTACAAAGCAACTATATTAGTTTGTGCTCCATTATGCCCCAAAACCTCCAGGATCATAGTCCTTACATAGCTGATCACCCCAGACAAACTCTTTGGCGCCAGTAAAGTTCCTGTTGATCACCATTGCACGGCTAAGTTTACTGCAGTAAACTTCAGACGGTGATTACCATTTAACCAGACCATTTTTCATCGATCTACCACTGTAGTTGAAACCTCCCCTCGAAGAACTTACCACTAGACAACAGGTTCCAGCCCATTGCCCCTGCTACATGCCAGTGCACGCGGTGACCGGGTTAATGGCATAATAGTGCGTGCGCTCTGTGCGCAGTGGCCGCGTCCAGGGTGCTGTTTCTGCTTCGTCCACTCCCCTCTCGTCGTCTTCGCGCGCGTGAGCGTGTCCCTTAGATTCACCTCATCGTCTCCGTTCCCCTGGACAACTCATCCCCCTCTGTCCGCTTCCTCGCCGACGCAAGCCGCCACGCGCCCACGGACGAACAATGGCGGTTTGGCTTGGAGCTCACCGTCTTCTTCCTCGCTGCGCTCCCTTGGTCGCCTCTTCCCTCTGAGCTCTCACTCATGTTCCCTCTCGTCGCCTAACCCCGAGCTCAGGCACGTGCACACGCGTCCGCGGCGCTGGCCACGCATCCGCGGCGACGACAGCGCGGCACACCCCTCCCCCGCTTATATAAGGCCACCCCGACCCTGTCTTGCTTCATCACTGGCCTCCTGCACCTCCTCTAGCCTCCCCTGATCATTTCCCCGAGCTTGAGCCGCCCTCCATGACCACCATTGCCTCCATGGCCGCCGCTCCCTCCGCCCTAAGTTCTTCTAAACCGAGCCCTCCCTCTCCTCATAGCCACTACCAGAGCACAACCTAGTCCCCGGCGGTCCTCCCCATCTACTTAGTTCGTCGCTGGAGCCCTCATCGCCACGTGCCCCACCTTGGCCGAACACCACGCCCACGGGTGCTCCTTGTTTTCGCTGCTACAGCGCTCTCCAGTGTGCGTGCAGCCCCTGGATGGGTGCGGGCCTCTGTCCCAAGGCCATCGGTGTCCTCTCCCTGGCCGAAGATGGCGGGAGCCGCCGTGCCCGGCGACGACAGCGCCCCTGCCCTGTGTTCTGTCGAGGCGAGGAGGAGCAGATGCGGGGGAAGTAGAAGGAGGCGTGGGAGGAGAGAGAAGATGTGGCAGGCCCCATGCGTCATCGACCCAGTGCCCAGCCCTGCCACTGCCATGGTGGATAAGTGGAAGCGCATCCACGAGGATGCGTTTTCACGTTCGGAAGGCGTATTTCGGTGCTGCTTAAGCTAGGAATGCGCTTTCCTTTCTGGAAAGCGTATTCGGCCAAATACTTTTTCTGTTTTTTTTCAGCCGAGGACCTGTTTGTGATGATTTCTTTACAGATAGGTCCCTGGCAGAAAAACAGTCATATCTTTTTACCCATAGCTCCAAATCAGGTGATTCCAAAGCCCACTTCTTTGTTTCGTCGAGCCCGTTCCGATGGAACCATTTTCACCATGTTTTGACATTATGAAAATGAGCATTTTGCCCCTGCCCTTATTCAGCCCCCTCTGAGAGAGTACGTTTTCTGGTGATCCTTTCCGCGAGTTTCTCGCCTTTCTCCCGGTGATTTCTTCCACCCCAGGCAAGCCACACCCTCCATTTGCATGATTGCAATGCAGTGGCATGGTTTATTTATTTGAACTGGTTTAAAATATTGCATTAGCTATGTATGATTTGTTCATGGCATTTCTCGGAGTATTGTGTTGATATTGATGTTGCCATGATATTGCCTGGAGTTCTAGGACTTATGTTTTGATGATTATGTGGATGACATGTGCCTTTGGATTCTTAGTGGCTATTATGATTATTTTCATGATGGTATCTGGTATTATTTTGGAGTATTACTTTGGAAATCATGTTGCCTTTGGATTATTAGTGGCTAGTGTTATTTTCATCATGATGCTAGATAATATTATGTTATGGAGTATGAGGTTGGAGATGATGCTTGCATGTGGATCATAGTTGGATAGTTAGTTCTTGATATTTGAGTAGTAGTTTTATTGTTCTTGGATTCATCATGATAGTAGTGTTATGCTGTCCTTGGAGTATTTTGGTAAGACGATATTAAGCTTTGGATTATTTGTTGGATATTGCTATGACTTAGATTATAGGTCGACAGATGGTATCAGAGTATTAGTTAGCACAGTTATATTTTCTAGTGGAACCACATTTGCCTTTATGGGAAGGCCCTAATGTGATGCTATTGTCATGCCTCTCGCAGGTGCCTCCAACAAGGGAAGGTTATGCGCGGGTGCTACCTTGATCAGGTAGGATGGCATAAGCCTTCTGGGCCCGTTGTTGTGATTGGTATACCTTTGTCCCCGTTTGGGACCGTTTTTGTTTTGCCACGACGGTGGCTGTTGGTGACTTTGGTAGGCACGGGGCCACCCAGGACTGAAACCAAAAGGGGTGTTGGTCGGAGTGGCTGGGAGAGTGTCATGGCAGTAGATCGATTTTGTTAGAATGTCGTTGGTCCACCCGAATGGGAGTGCGAGGCCATGGATTCCGTGGTGTGGGTAAAGTGTGCTACCTCTGCAGAGTGTGTGTGTTGAATCTATCGATAACCGCGTCCTCGGTCATGGGCATGGGTTCGTACTAGGTCACACCGTTCGGTCAACACACACATGACGGAATGACTTATAGGTGATTTATATGTTGATATATTGAGTAGTACAGATTGGCAGGATGTTGATGATGAAGTTGGGATGATCTTGAGGATGATCATTCATTTTGTGATGTGATCACGAGGTGATCATGTGGATGTTCCATTTGTGATCCGTGAATGATCACCGTTTGGTTACGAGGTAACCCGTTGAACCAAGGGTGGTTCTGTTTGTGATCCGTGAGTGATCACCATTGGGTTTTGATCACGAGGTGATCAAGATGGTATATTGCTTGGCCGGTTTAGCCAAGAGTGATATGATTATGGAGAGATAAGATGTAGTTTACCAGTATGATAGTAGTTTCATACCATGCTTAGTAGTTGCTTCATCATGGTAGTTGTTAATTAATTAACCTGTTTAATGCTATGTTATTGTCTTGCCTTGATGTTTATGGTTGTTGTGAGCTTGCAAGTACATTCAATGTACTGACCTAGCGTGTCATGCCAAATTGCAGGTGATGCCATGATTGCTTGATTGCTTGTCGAGGTTGCCGTGCGTACGAGCTAGATCGTGTCCCAGCCAAAGTCCCTGCGGAGTGAAGTTCACCACCTTCGTCATCGTTCCGCTGTTAGAAGTATTCCGCTGCTTCGAGTTGTTCCGCTGCTAGCATAGAGCAAGTGTAGTATCGCAGGCGTAGTGTCGTCGTGCTGATGTGCTTCTTTGTAACATCAGACCCTTGTATTATTATTCTTGTAATAAGAGCCGATTTGTTCTATGTCAAGCACTGCCGTATTCCAGAGACTTCTCCTCGATCTCTGTGCTGGAATACGGGGCGTTCCGGTTTCTCTGAGCCGGGGTGCCACGGAACTCCTCAAAGAAAGTTGGAAGAACAGGAAGGGCCCCACCATGCCTACCCCAGAAACTCTAATGGCCACCTATGCGAGGCTCAAGGCCGAGTTTGAGGAGATAGTCACCATTGAGAAGCAGTATTCCCCTGGCAAGGTGATGGCCCCCATCGAGGACGCGGAGATGGCCCCCGGAGGGATGGGATCCCCCGGTGAGCTGCACAAGGTAAAAAAATGGCTTACCATAGTTGTGGTTTTTGATTATTTGCAATGTGCTTGCTAAAAATGTTAGGGTTTTGCGGGTGCTGGTGGACGTTCTTGATGATTCCGATGTTGCGGCCCGTCCTGTGGACAACGCCCCAGAGACCGTTTTCGATGTCGCAGTCTGTCCTGTTGACATCACCTCGTAGATCGATTCCGATGCCGCTGTCCATCCTGTGGACATCGCCCTAGAGATCGATTATGATGTCGCGGTGGACATTGCCCCAGAGATCGATTCCCATGCCGTTGTCCGTGCTGTGGTCATTGCCCGAGAGATCGATGACAAGAAATAGTTGGTCGCGCTAATCCTTCAGGGTAGTTTGCATTGTGTTTAATTATCATAACGATGCGTGTTATCCAACCATCTTAGGGTTAGTGCACTGTCTTTTATGGGTGGTACTTTCTACTTTTGTTTGATAGTGAATCATGCGAACCCTCTACGATTTGTGGAAACAGATGTATCCTCACCAGCTTTTGATGTAATACTAGATCACTGATGGCGCGCGTTGCAGCGCCTGTCTATTTGTACAACTAAATGATAGGAATTTTCGTAAATATATTATCACATGAAACATATTAAATTTGCATAAACATAACCATAAATTAGTCTGTAATATGAGGAAATCTCATATACACATGGTAAAATCATGCTTCACATATTCAAATTGGCTGGGTATAAAATATATAGAACAATTTAGATACTAAATACAACTAATCAGTACTATCAAGACAAAATAAGCAATAAGCCATAGATTGTATACATGGTGCATTATCAAACTCTTCACAAGCCTCTACTAAAGGGTCACCATATTCAGAAATAAAGAATTAGGTGAGAGCCTAAAGGGCCACCATGTTCGGAAACAAAGAACTGGGTGGGCCTGATCCACCTAGCCATTTCTCACGGAGTTCATCGCATTCATGTGATAAGAGTGCTAACAAGGATTATGATTTGTTAGAATTATCAAATAAAACTATCCTACATAGTATGGATATGTACTAATCATATAATTCAGTTTTGTTTGCTTGTTTTATTAAAGACCAGCCAGGCGGTAAGAAAGTGACAGACCAACAATTCCATTCGATACATGAAAAGCCTTACCAAAACATCAGCATGGAAAAGGGTGTCGCTAGACTTGTATGAATTAAATATAATCCAAATTGAAATGTCGACCAGCAACCAGGCTGTGGCATGACAACATAACTGATATAGCAAGTAACATCTTGTCTCTTGGGTAAGAGAAAAACAAAGAGTATTAGAACAAAAGTGAACTGGAATAAATGTGAAGATGTGTAATAGGTCAGTACACCTAGCATGCAACCCGTGTCGTCCATGCATTAGTGTACTGAAATTAATTTCAGCAAAGAGTCAATCAAATACTTTTTATTGAAATGAAACTTGAATCCTCTTCAACAACTTCATCTGGCAACTACCAAACTTTCTGCAATAATGTTGAATAAGTTTGAGCATAACAGTCTATATCCTGATTGGCACCCTCCCTTCTTGTATATACCTCAGAACTGTAGTAAGCAACATGAGTATTTATGAGGACCAGCAGAACCAAAGGGAATGGACTTTTGTGTTCTTGAGGCTAGCTTATAAGGTTCAGTCGTGTTTGCCAAATAGTTGCCATGGCATCACATGGTAAAACTTAGATTCCGAGTCTGCACTCCAGTAATAGCAGAGACACTCGTGAATTAGAAAGCAAAAAACTGTACCTAAGTTATAATCTTAATGTAGTACTATTGCTGCTCATAACTGAAAAGGGGCCGATTTAGAGAAATATAATCTACAGGATGCGCAAAATAAAATTCGGATGTTGACATATATTGCAACAAAATTCAAGACATTCATGCACTCTTGTATATTGTACTTGCTTATTTGCTAGCTCAAGTATATATATCAACTGGTTTGCTTTCAGGCACTTAATCAACTCATTTGTGGACCATGGAAATAAAAACTGTAGGAAATGAGAAAAATGGTAAGTACTAAATGTTTCCAGCTGTGGGACTCCAGAATCATGTATTTACGTTGGAACTAAGTTGGTGCTCCAATGCTATCTTAGTGTCCATCTGAAACTCAATATATGATACACATAAAAGACTTCTGAGTTATAATATGGAAGGAATTATTGAATTAGAAATTAGAAGTACGTAAAGTAATCGATACCTAGAGATTTATAACATAAAAAATTATACATGTAACGGATTTACGATTAGATGCTTTGAAACTTTTCTCCATGCTCGCATAGGCCTCCTACACTAAAAGTAGATAAGTCAAAAATACTATTACATGTGTCGCCTATTAGGTCCCACATTCAAATGAACTGAAGTCATTAAAAATCTAGCAAAATTACATTGTAATCTCCTTCGCGACGATTCCTAAAGCAACACACATGCATAGTAGGAGATGAGGTCTGGCGACACACTGATACAACAAGGCAATACATTGCCGAAGTAAAGAACAGTGGAACTTATTTCAAGCCTAATTGAATGGAACAAAAAGGACAAACACATAGAACATTGAGAATTCTACCAAAAATATGATGAAAACTTTTCCTTGATATAAATTTAATCATAATAAATTTGAATCTATGAAAGAAACTTGGAGGAATTACATAGTAATATAAACTATGAAATTACCATTGAAGTGAGCAAAGGAATGAATTTGATTTGGGAGATTTGCAATCGCATACCTGTATAGAGTAAAATGCTCGGATGGACACTACAATTCTGGAGAAAAATGATTCATGTGATCCTGCAGCAGCAACCAGTACAGGCCGACAGTAACACTATTGTCCACTTGTATCAAAGATTGAAGTATGCTTCGTGAAATAAAACTCGGAGCAGGCAACTTCTTGTGTGTAGCACCAAAACATGATCATTATTAAGAAACTCGTCCTGCCTTTTCTAGCTGGTCGCTTCCACACAAGAAAACTGAATAGAACATTAATAAATACAAGTGCAGAACAAAACTATGAGGATGATGGCATGATGTTACTAAAACTGAACAGAGGAAACCATCCATATATTTTGTAACAACCAATTAACTATATTAATAAAATGGCGCCATTGCAAAATTGTGGGAAAGATACCGTACATGAACATTAGTTTCCTCCAGAAATATTTCCTTTACTTCATAGCACAAAGTTTGGACCTACAAATTTCTCCATTAGTATAGGAGAAAAATCACAGATTCAATGAAAATATTGTACGCTTTTCAAAACAAAATAAAATGAAATATTGTACGGACGCGAGTGCAAGACAATGAGAAACACAGTTTTGGAAAATTGTATGAATGTGATTGTATGGTCACCTTGGGAGGAGGGTTTGACATCAACGTCCATAGGAGAAGGTGTCATGTCCTGCAGATAAGTGCCCCAAATCCCTTGATGCTTATGACACGTTTGTCCTAGTTGTGCACCTACAAGGGGCTCCAGAGCCACGAGGCTAGTGGCATAGGATCTTCCTAGAGGGATGGATGGCAGGGGTGGTCGCGTTCCACCTTGAAGGACGACTCTAAGCACACCGTCATGGTAGGAAAATCAGCGGAGATGGCGCCGCCATTTCATTATGCTCGCTGCCGCTAGCGGTCGAGAACGAGTGAGGGGGCTGCTGGTCGAGGTTGAAGTTGTGGTTGGCGGCGCTACTGGGAAGGATTCGCGCAGCCTCCTAGATTGGGAGGAGAGGAGAGAGGTCGGGGAGAGGAGGAGTCGAGGAGAGGGTTGTGCGAGCCTACGTATCGATCCGCTTCGAGTGAGGAGAGGAGACTCAGTATAGCCCATTGGGCCCAATTTAACACAGAACGTCCAAAAAAGCTACCGGAGCAGCGGCCCAGTACGGTGTGGGATCGATATTAGCGAACGAAACGAGATTAGGCACGATTCGCACCTAATCCGACGGCCAAAAATGCTTAAGTTGACGATCGGACGGCAAGGAACATTGATGGCATGAGAGGGCTGGAAAAGTGTGCAGTTTTAATGTCTCTAAATATTGCATGCTTAGATGTAAGTTTGAACTATTTATCATATTAGCAGGGCTTGTTTGATGATTCTTGGTGTTAGTAGGCTAGCTACTATGCGAGCTGTAGTACTTGCAAAACACTCATCGAAGAGAAATGTTGGGGCTGATGAGCTCGTGGTACGCTTATACTGATCCATCGTCGATCGGCCAATAGCCCAAGCTCCTAAAACTGTAGGCTTAGCGATTGATCAAACAATAGTCGACACGGATACATTCAGACCTCATTTGGTTCATAGGGTAGGAAAATCGTAGCAAAAATACATAGACGAACAACACAAAATCATAGCAGTACAGAGACGTACTCCCTCCGTTCCAAAATAGATGGCTCAACTTTGTACTGCTAACTTTGAAACTGTGGGAGTACAAATCTTAGGCGGGCTAGTTTGGCCTAGTGGGTTTCAGTGATGTGATGTGGTACAGTGCCGTCCAGTCTTCGCATGTGGTAGCAGTACTGCGGGTACAGTAAGTTTTCTTGAAGAAGCGAAATTCAACGAATTCATGATGGTTCCTTCGTCCGACCAATTTATAGCGGGAAAGGTTGGGCCTGTGTTACGACCGGGGTGGACCAGAATAATTTTGTGCATGGCAGGTGGACCAGGATGGTCGGTGTCCCACATGTCGGCGAATGAAAGTATTCTTTCCGATATAGTATACAAGCAACAAGTATTCATTGTTTATTTTTTATGAAAGCTATTGTCTCCACTGTTACGACGGAGGAGTGTGAAACACGGCAGCCCAGTGAACTTGGCATGTGCACCGCTCCCTCCTTCCTCATGTAATACTACCATAGTGTTGACTATAAGGTTGGTTATAAGGTTACAACTTCTTCTCACTTTCTCTCTATCTATTTCCTCTCAAATGTTTTTTACCTTTATTTTTTAGACACAATTGTTTTCTATGCCTCTTTTTTTAGAATTAGTTTTTTTATACCTAGAAGCACATGTAGAGATGGGCTCCTGCAGATCCCACTCCTTGACTTTGTCAATGCCTCTCTCTCCTCCACATAAGCAGGCTTATAGGCCAGAATTTTACTGGTACTACTTGCTATGAATGCGGGCAGCTGGCGTCTGAGACTACCCACAGTGGGAGTAACATAGGTGGTAACATCACACTTATCTAGGAAAAATAGATGATGTGGCATGTAATTAATGAAGAAAGAGAGGCATGTGGTAACGTAGCTAGTTCCTGTAACATCACACATATCAAGAAAAGATGAGTCTACAACCTAATAAATGAAGTGATGCATGACACAACACATATGTTACTACCCACTGTGGAGGTAGTAACATAGAGTAGTAACATGTGCATGTTACTACTCTATGTTACTCCGCACTGTGACTAGTCTGAGGGGGGAGCATGCGCGGGGAGGTGGTGGGGGGGTTCTGGTGGGCCAGGGCGGTCAGAAGCGGGCTTGGAAGCGGTCCAGACTCCTGCATGGCCCACCTCACATTCTCACCATATATTTCTTGGAGTCTGTGTGCAGCGGGCGGGCGATCTCTTCTCCCTCCCCCGTCTCTCTTTTCTCAGCCGACACCCGCCAAGCGATTAGATTTCGAATATCGATGGTTTATTCAATTGCAGTCCCACATGTTAGTGAAAATGCAAGACAACGCGTGTCCCCTCTGGTGAGCGGCGTGCGAGCCGGACTATCGGGGGTGCTCTGCGAACACGACGCGTATGAGTCCTAAGTGGGTTGCCTTTTCCTTTTGAACTTGCAAAGCGTACCATTTTCGTGCGATTGATCGATAGAAATCCAGAACAAAATGACAAGGACAGTGCTTTCCCGCGCATTAGGCGGGCTAGTTTGAGTGATATGACATGCTACAGTGCCATCCACTTGCTCCATTTTTATGTAAGCAAGAGTCTACACTCTTACGTGGGAGGAGTGCGAAACACGGCGGATCTGATTTTGATCGAGGGGTAACTGTTCCCTGCGAAATAATGGAGCACTGTTAGCGATTATAGCATGATAGTTAGGGCATCTCCAGCGCTAGCCCACAAATTTACACTGGCATCAGTCCGAGGACACTAATGGATGCCATCCAATGCTGCTCGCATACCTTTCGACAACTATATGAACTAACCGTACGAAATTCGTGCAAACAAAGCAAATTTCAAATTAACCGGACGAAATTCATTACATTTCGAAAACTTTTCCTATAAACTAGACGAAATTCATTACATATTTCGCACAAACCGTACTAAAACCTACTGTAAACCTAATCTAAACGATCGTTGACGCCCGACCACCATGTTCGGCCATGAACCTGAGAAAGGCGGCCATTGCCATTGCCTCCTCCTCATCCGCCTCGATAACCTCCTCCTCTGGAGCACAAGGTTCTGAAGATTTCCGCCTCCACATCGCTGTCAAGCGGCTAATCGGCCGCCGATGTTTATCCCACCAAGCTTGGCATCGACTGAGTGGAGGAGCGGTGGCCTTCCTAGGACCAGAGCAGCGGCGACCTACCGTGTACTACTCTTCCTCGCTGCCAGCTGCGCCCGCGCATGCGTGCCGGCTTCATGGTGGCGGAGGGCGGCCGGGGGGAGCCGGTGATCTCCTTCGTATGCTCCTATGACAGTACGTCCAAGAGAGCTTTGGAGCGCGCCCGGAGCGGAGCCGCTGATGTCCTTCATCTGCTCCTGCAATAGTACGTCCAAGAGATCTTTTGAGCGCCAGGAGGCCATGGTTGGAGTGGTGCCGACAGAAGGAAGGGACTGGAGGAGAATGAGTGTGGGTCTTTGGCTATGGCTGGGAGTTGGGGCTCAAGTTAATATAATGGGTGAATGGCAATGAGCCGCGGCAGACAGATGGAAGGCTGGCGCCGGAGTAGGTTCGTCGGCAGTCGCATGTCATTAATGTGGGCGGCGGACAGAAGGATGGTCGTGGTGTCATTAACGCGGAACAGTCGCTTGCACCGGGATGCCGCGCGGGTGGCACTCTCTCGGCCTTCGCGCTGCTGCAATGCCAGCGCCAGTGAGAGGTCGCATCAAGCATGAATGCAAACGCTGCTTCAGTGACTTAACCATAGGTGCGTTGGGTCACTGACATGTGGGCCCAATGGGCATCTGGCCCGCATGTCAGTGACACACCAACTGCAACTGTAGTTAAGTCTGGTGAATGCGGCATTGACGTTCTGGAGAGACGGTGACCGTTTCAGGTGGGAAGCGCGCGCTAGCGATGGAAGGGGTTTCGGTAGGCCAGGGCGGTCAGATGTTGGCGTGGTGGTAAAATGTGAACTCATGGATGACAAGCCTTTGAAGCGTATGCGGCACGTATTGACAACCAGGCGTCCATGCAACCGCTCTTGTCGCTAGCTCGCCTTCGCCGACCACCATTAGACACCACACAACCATGCATAACTTACGAATGATGGACGAATCGATCAGACACACACTCATGTGCAGTGGCACTATGATCGGTCGCTCATGATAATACATACTCTGTACCATAGTACCTCTCTAGCTAGGCTGTTTTATAGATTGTCGTTGTGATGGACGATATACATGAGCAAGCCGCTGAGTCATGAGTATGACCGTTGGTGTTGAGCCAGGTGAATAAATGCTCAGTGTTCACGGAGGCCTCTAGAAAATGTCTAAACAGTAATGTAAGGCACCGTCAGGGCGTGCAGGTGATGGGCTCGCCGTTTGCATTGCGCCATGAGCAGGACTTTGATTGAGAGGGCAACGTGTATGCATTAGCATGGTTTGACAGCATGAGCGTGAGTGTCTACACGAGTACATGCTACTTGCCTCTATAGACGGTGTGCGCTAATGTGTGCATCGCGTATAATATAAAAAAACTCGTCTGTGCATTTAACGCAAAGTATTTAATTTTCATTTGGCTGACGAGTGTGTGTTGCAGTGACGAGTCCATGGTTTGATTCCTCACATACGCATAATTTTGGTTTTTATTTCTTTCTCCACTAACAGGTAGGCCTGCATAGATAGATAGATAACGAACACGAGCTGATGAGGCGCATGCAGACTGTTTGACTGGTCAACCAGACAAATACGGAGCTATACGCTGAGCCAGTGACCGTATAATCACCATATCTCATATACAATGATCAAAGTGAGCTATCAAGACAAGTTCGATGACCGCCAATGCATTTTACTCGGTAATAAATGACCAGGATTGAAGGGGAATCCAAATTTCCTTTGTCTTCTGTCCTTGAGCTCTTGACAAACCAATGCACTATACGGTTGTCCGGCCACTCCACCCCAGAGCTGTCACCAAGCGTCGTTCATGCCACTGTGCCGCACACTAACCGGTAAGGAAGCGATGGCATCCCGCCGTGCCGAGTTCCTCATCGCCCACGACCGCACACAGAATGGTAGGGAAGCGATGGCATCCCACTGTGCCGAGTTCATCGTCTCTAGCGACCTCACACCTATGTGGGTGGAATTTGAAGCTGCCAAGGCCGAATGGGCGGTAGAGCAAGAGGCGGCTAAAGCCGCACAGACGGAGCGGAAAATTCAGAAAGCACTCAAGAAAAGAGAGGCCCGCTGCCGCAAGAAAGAAGAGGACGCACGCGCTGCTGCGGAGAGGTCGGCGGAGATCCAAGCACGGTGGGGTGTTGCTGACAAAGTCGGGAAGGAGAACGACGACGTCTGGCCAACATGTGAGAAGTAGTAGTACTGGTAGTTAGTGTGTGTCTGTGTCACTCGTATGTTTTTTAATTAATTACGAGCATGTACCAGTACTAGTTACTATTGTAGTTTTTATAGCAAATTACCAGTACATTAGCCTAGACTCAATGGAAAAATTCTTATCCTATGCATCAAATGGCATCTCTTTCTCTATAGGAATTGAGATGCATGTCATCTCACTTCCTATGATTTTCATATTCCTATAAAATTCCTATCCTATGAACCAAAGGAGGCCTCTACTGGAGTAACTACTGTAGCTAGAAGTACTGCTAGTACAGTGGTTTTCTTCAAGAAGCAGAATTCAACGAAGTCATGATGGTTCCTTCGTCCGAGCAACTTCACAGTGGGAAAGGTTAGGCTTGGGATTTGATGGCTCATTAGTAATTACTAAGGCGCAACGACCGGGGTGACTCTCCCTTGGAGTTCTGTGGGCATGGCAAGTGTACCAGGATGGTCGACGCCCCACATGTTGGCGAACGGAAGTATTCTTTCCGATATCGAGGATCAAGGAAACCGCGTGGTATAGTGTCACTGCTGATTTATATTTATTTTTTATTTCCGATGAATGCTGCGTTTTAACTCTTACGACGAAGGATTGCCAAACACGGCACGTACTGGATGTCCCACATGTCAGCGAAAGGAGTGGGACATGAACAACGTGGTAGAGTGTCTCCACTTCTGGGTCGGAGACCACACGTAGTAGTACTAGTGATATGAACGATACAAATTGCGACCCAGAGAGAAAGACATGTCAAGTTGGAAGGTCTCGGGGCATACACATCAACAGATATAAAACCTAATATGTGCCTCCAATTAATGTAGTAGTAGTAGAGTACTTAGGCACATACTCCATAACATCACAGGGCATTGCACGTACAACATTTAGTAGTAGTAAGAGACAAATGCCTATATGCCACGCATGTTCATACTATTTGTGCCTTTCTACCTCACTTATTGCGCTACATTACTCGGGTTCGTACATCCACTCATGGGTACACGTCCGTCTCGTAGTTCCAGTCCGACGTGTTCTTCATAGATGGAATGATCCATAACTGTGGGCAAAAGGAGTCCATATCATCGCAGTTAGTGTGGCTCCCCATGATGGAGACTCATCCAAACTATGGCCAGCCTCGACGCGGAGCAATCGCGTGCACCGGGAAGCGGCGCTCTCTTGGCCGTCGTGCTGCTTCAAACCCGGCGCCAGTGAGAGGTCGCCTCCGCTCTGGTCGGGCATTAATGTGACTTTGACCTTTCGGGGTGACACTGACCGTTTCACGCTAGAAGCGAGCACCGGCAAGGGAGGGGGTTGGGTCGGCCAGGGCGGTCAGACGTGGGCGTGGTGGTGGTGTTGGTTTTGAACCATTTCAGGTATAGTACTGGTAGTTTGCAAAACTACTCAATTATTGCACTCAGTTTCCTAAGAAAATGTGGTAGAAAACGTTACTCCACAGCCCGCTTCCCTTCTCCTTCCTCTTCCACCGCCCGCGCACGTCCACGGGAAGCGACCGGTCAACCCTTATATAAGAGTGCTAGCACAAAAAGATGCATGCATGACCACTAAAATTTCCAGATTAAAGCGCCGCTCCGGCAGGAGTATGGCATATGTCGTTACCTTTGGCCAGGCCATGGCTACCGGGCTACGGTGACCAGAGAAGAGACGACGGGAGGGGAATGAATGCAGCTACTATTTGGGTTCGCCGTCCGGCTTAAATAAGTGTGCACCATCATGTGTACCTGCGGGTGCACAAATTGTAACATACGTGTCTGCTTAAGCGGGCGTCACGTAACTGGTGTGTGTGAGAGATTCTGAGAGACAGAGTGCGTGTGTGTGACTCTACTCTTCGGACATGTACTCAACCTTTTTCATTAGGATATAAGTATAATGGTATTACACTTCAGCTAGTGATTTACGTGGCCATGTTAACGTGGTTGTGTAAAAAAATGTCACTTCCTGCTCACGATTTGTGTTATATAATTACTAGCAAGATGCTCGTGCATTGCACGAAACATCAATATGTATTTTTACAAAACGCCTATTGTGATTGACCCATGCAGGAGTAATCTCATGTGTAAAAACTAATGATATCTCGAGAATTTTATCGGAAAACTGGTATCTCGACAATTTCATCGAAAAAATGAAAGATGAGATATAAGGTGAGGAGGAGTGGAGCGTGGTGGTGACTGGTGGTCGGACTGGGCGGAGGCATGGGGATGGACGTTGCCGACAGGCGGCAGCGGCCACAATGCTAGATTGTTCCAGAGAGTTCCTTTTTTAATTGCTCAGCAATGATATTGTGGGAGATAAGGATGAACGAGGCAAGGCCTTGTCTGTAAGAGCATAATTGGTTTGGTGCCAAAAATAGGCATGCCAATGTTTGGCATTCTGCCAAATATTCGCTACTACTTGGTTGGTTACCGAGTTTTCTTGCCTATCTCACATAAAGTTGCCTATATTCGACAAGTCTTGGTGTTGCCAATATTTGGCAATTCCAACATTTGGCTAGCCAAATATTGGCAGCAAACCAATCATGCTCTAAATGTGGAGAGAGGTGTGGGTATATTTTGTAAAATTGTCACACTTTGTGTTCTATCCGTCAAATATAGATCAGACGGTCTATATTACAAGATGGCAGGCAGACCATCATCACCAACTCGTTTTTTATAAGAGTAGATATGATAAGTTTGCTAACTACTAAAGTAAAGTGGAATTTGTCCATGTTATACAAGTGAATTAAGGTGAATGCTTATCATACGGTTAAGGTTGGACGAAGGGTGGTAGGAACAAATGCTCCGCCTAGAGCATGTGTGTGTGAGATGGAGTCTTAGTGTGTGTGGGGGTGGGTGGGTGGGTGCGTGTGTGTGTGTGTGACGCGGGGTCCTCGGTGGTGGGTGTAATTTAAGTGTGTGTGGATTCATAATAGAGAGGTGATGTGTATGGCAGAGGCCACTAACGAGGGGGTGCGAGAGAGAAAAGGCCAGTAGAGAGGGAAGAGAAGGCGTGTGCGCGTGAGAGGAGTCGACATCGAGAGAACGTGTTTGTTCGAGAGACACCGATGAAGACTACTATATATTGATGGTGCATGTAGGTGGGAATTAAATGAAGGGATGGTCTTATTGGTTTTAGGGATATAGGGGAAGAGTGAGAGAGGGGGGTAGCTAGAAGGAGATTGTTAAGTGTGAGTGTGAGTTTTACCCATCCAGGCGGAAGTTATGTGCACACAAGAAGACAACGATTCGATGTGGCGTTAGGGTTGAGGGTAATTAACTACGTATGGAGACGTAGGAGACCTTAAACGTGCATGTGCGATAGGTATACATGTATACATGGGATGTGTGTGTGTGTGTGCGCGCGAGCATGATCGAGCTAAAAGAAAGAAGGCATGAGTCATAAGATCAACGACATGGGAGAGACGGATCGTTATGACAATATGCATGCATGTGAGAGTGCAGGGAAGAAGGATCGATAATTGAGCATGTGTTTTTGTCTTTAAGAGATAGTGGCGTGGGCTGGAGCATGCATCTATGGCAAGCAGAGGGAGCGAGACACAATGATTGTGCAAAAGAGATCAACCTATAAATGCATGTATGGAGAGACATATATAGTGTGGGTGATAGGAAGCAAGAGTGCATGCGAGAAAGAAATGTTGACGGAGAAATTACAGATAGATACAGAGATAGAGATGCTAGCTAGAGGGACATCGGCTAGTTTGAGTGTTGGAGATGACTGCCGGGTGGTTCAGAGGGTGAAGTTATGTGTGTCTGTGTGAGAGAAAGATAAAAGGAGGGCACTTGACTGCATGTAGAGAGAAATATATATAGTGTGCGTGATAGTAAGCAAGAGTGAGGACGAGAAAGAAGGTTGGTGGAGAAACAGATAAATAGAAAGATAAAGATGCTAGCTAGTGTGTGTTAGAGATAGGAGTCTTGTGGACCAGAAGGCTGAGTTATGTGTGTGGGTGTGAGAGAGATAGAGAGAGGATGCATGTGAGTCACATACAAACAAATATTAGAGACAAATGAGATCCCGAGAGACGGAGTTTTGTGTTTGCGACAGAGAAAGATATTTCACAACGAGAGTGATAGCTAGAGAGACATATGAGAGAACGCAAGATATCTCTAGGGAGAGACAGTGTGTGTGAGCGGCATACAAGAGAATGGTGGAGAGATATGAGACCCTGGGAGACAGAGTTTGTGTTTGTGTGTGAGAAAGAGATATTTAAGAGGAAGAGTCGTAGCTTCTCATACCTAAGGAGCGAAAGACATCTCTGTGTTAGAGGGGATGTGCGAGTGGCACACAGGGGAATAGTAGAGAGAAATGAGAGCCCGGGAGACGAAGTTTGTGTTTGTGTGAGAGAAAGAGATTTCACATGAAGAATCATAGTTCAAGACACATAGCAGGGAGCGAGATATATTTAGAGAGAGATAGAGTGATGAAGGTCGAGGGAGAGAGTACCGTCAGTGTGTTGCGAAGATAAAAGATCATTGTCGACATACAGGTAGCACAAGAGATACCCGAGAGACGATGAATGCGTATAGGTCTAGAGAGATACTACTATATAAGCATGAGTGATAGCTATATGAGACGAATATCTGGATTAAAGGGGATTCAAATATTTAAAACTGGATATCACGACATCGATAATATCATAACGCAAATTGGTGTATCAAACATGCATATTCATTTGAATTTGGGGACACGTGTAATGTTATATAGTTCATTGATATTAGTGATCCATAGATTTTTTAATTAGAGACAATGCATGATTTATATGTAATTAATGTCTAAACGGGGTTACACTATATGTTGCGTGTGTGAAACACATTATACATGTTTGAGAAGTAAAAAAAAACCGCATGAAACACACATTAATTGCAGACAGTTAGCGAGGAATGCATACATTGGATTTCAACATAAAGTGGTTTCAAATATTTGGAAATCCAAATTAAGATGGATACAGCCTTATGAATCTGAGATCATGCCATTTGTAAACCATATTTATGTATAAAGGGTGTTGTGCTTTTGAAAGTATATATAAAAAATGATGTATATAGAATTTTATTCCAATCGAAAAGGGTTCCTGCCCGAACAAAAATAGAATACAAACTGGATTCGAATTGAGTTGGCACAGTAAATGTGCAATCTTGCTCTGCAGAATTTTGAATGAAGCGGGGAAAGTCACAGTAACCGCCCGAAACCAAAATCTGCGAGATGGAAATTACTGCCTATCCCTAACACGCAAAGCCTATTGGATCGATTTCTATAGGTTTCAATAGGGGTAGGTTTGTAATTTCACTCAAACGTGACATAACTGCCTCTCACCCGGATTCATATACGATGGGCGCCAAAACACAGTGTCTCCTCAGCTGAAATCGACTCCCTCTCCGATTCATGCACGGTGGGCGCCAAAAACAAACTCTCGTCGGCAAATATTCGGTGTATGCAAGATTACCGTCCTATCCCCAACCGACAAATATTGCTATGATGTAGGAAATTTTAAACGGGGGCTAAGTTTGTAAATTTCCTCGCATTTGAGACAAGCACGCCCTGAAGACATGGTTCCCCATTCCTCTCTCCCTCCATTTCCCCATTCGTACTCCATGGCCGCAAAAACACCCTCTCCACCCCAGCCTCCTCCATCCGCCACCCCATCCACCGCCGTCCTCCCCCACCATGTCGGAGCTGATACCGCGACACCGTCGTCCATTACAACAGATCGACCTCTCTCATCCACGGCTTCGGACCGGGATCCTTGCATCCCATCCTCTCACTTCATCCCCGCCGTCGTCCACCTTGTCGGCGCCGCTCCTACGACCGTCTCGCCCACCATGCCCCACCGCCATCGTCTACCCTCCTAGATCTGCTTCCACGCCGCCAACAGCCATCGCTACCACAACACCATCAAATCCTCAGCAGATGCATACACGGCGCCATACCAGAGGCGGTACTCTTTCGTATCTGCTCATCTTATTTATCGCAAGAAGAAAATAGATCGCCGCTGCTTTACTCAGATTTCTTGTCCATCACTTACTTGTTAGTTGAAAGCAAACATTGGTTGTGAAGTTTCCTTTGTCCGGTTTGCACCTTCAGATCCGCCATGGTACGCTCAACACTATACTCGCAATGCTTATGGTTTTCCCATTTTATATTCCACACTAGATAAATGACAGTAGACTAAATTTCAAAATTGGGTCAGTTGATTTTTGAGAGCTTGCCGAAGTTCGCCGGTGCGAAGGAAGGGGCTCGGGTAGGGGCGGTGGTGGGGCCTCCTCGAATGAAGAAAACTCTACGCGGGTGGGGGTGGAGTGGTGAAGGAACACAGGTGGTGGGGCAGTTCAGGGGAGGGCGGGGGGGGGGGGGGGGGTCGGGGCCGGTGGATAGGTCGGCGGCCCGTGTGGTGTTCTGTATGGAAGAATCGGAGATGAGGAAGAAGAAGGGTTAGGAGACATAGGATCTTCATCCAACCGCCTGAAATGGTCGACTGACCCAAATGAAAAAAGTCACGCGACTTGCATGCAGACATGCAGAGTATGCTTCCTCTTCTATTCTTTAACATGTTCCTCTTCTGTTCTTCTTTAGTAAGAATGGTATGTTCCTTGTCAGGAAGGGGAGCAGGGACATCTGTAGTCAGCACCTCTATTGGGTCGGTTCTGGTGAGGACACCAATACCATTGTTACACCCACAGCCCTTGCTATACATACTAGACCAATTACTAGAGCTCGCGCATGCCAATTAAATTATCAGGTACTTTCGTTTCTTGGTAATGATTCTAGTGTTCATGAGAACTAGATGATTCCCCGCGCGTTGCGGCGGGAACCTTTGCTTAAAAGTTACCCTGGTTAGCAATTATTTCAAGAAAGTACTTATATAGAGCTAAATTTTAAGTATCTAACTAATCAAATAAACCAGGCAGGGATAGATGTTGTATTCATCAAGACGATATGCAATGTTGGGTGCCAAGTAAAAATGCATGGGTGGATAGCAGAAAAAATGTACATTCTTTCCAAGTAAAGAAGCTTTGATCATTCATGTTCAATTTTGTACTTGGATAATGAAATAGACGACACTCATTCATCCTTGAGAGAACGTGATCTTAGTTCACCAATTTATACTTCAAGAGCACACACCATAGGAAGAAAGAACAATATCAATGAGAGTCATGCAATGCATGCATGTAGATTTAAAAGTCAATCAATCTGGAATTGAACTGTTCCATCATTGTTTGTTTTCTTAACCAGAATCCACTGTTGCTTCTGATGGGTAGGTAGGTCTCAGTTGACACCGAAAATCCTGTCACATGGCGCTCATCATTATGTCCTAAACACTGGACCAATGCTACCAAGGCATAAGGAATGCTCCGGAACTTTATTGTGTAGAAGAATAGCAAACATATAGTCTACATCAAACAAAAAGATTAGATGTCGGAGTATGTAAAGTTCTTTTATAATGTAACCCCATTTAACACCTCATAACGAAACTACATGAGTAAAATCTTGAGAAAAAATGAGCATTTGCCGGTCATTAAATATCGAGCCAAACAAAGCTACAACTAAAAAGACACAACGGGAAGAGATATAAAACAAAGAGGGGTCACTACTTTAACTCAAAAAAAGAGGGGTCACTACTGTGATGTTAGTTATTGATTCCACGTTTTGCTGATTTGTCGGATGAAAGTAGAGGAACACACATAGATTACATCGACAATATTATGTAACTTGAGAAATATAAACTTGTAGTGTCCTCAAGCTGATAAGGAATCGTATTCGGTGTATGACCGATATAAGTTGAAATAGGAGCTTGAAATTAGGTAATTAAAATAAGAATCTTGTTGACTTATACATGGGATCTTTGACCAGGATAGATTAAAGATTTCTCAAATCCAAAAAATATGCCAAGAAAAATAGACTGCATGATACAACTCACAATTTGTACTGAACAATCTATGTAGTTCATGCAATATTAAGAGGATAAGAAAACAAATTTACCTCGTTCTATTTCATTTCTTGGACTTTTCTTTTCATCAGTAGATTATATTTGGATGAGAAAGGAGAGCAATGTGTCTCTTGATCTTCACTGCCACATTCTAATGCCTGAAACATGACACAATTAAGACTAATAAAAATACTTTCTTTTCTCCCCAAAGGGTTTTTGCTAAAACATCATATCATTAATTATATCAGGCGAAAGCTGCAAGAAGTAGCTGGGAGAGAATAGTGAATTGTGAACCTGAACTGGAAAAAATATCAGCAAACCCATCCCTAAATCGGGTAAACATCTTTAAGATTGCTAGTGGAGCCGCCTGGATGCAATTTTCAAGAAGGAATGCGACGCCTGCGTCCGTCTGGTGCATAAAGATGCATAAAGAATGAGGATTGTAGCTAAGATATGGGAATATAACATGAGATAAATAGGTTCAACACAAACTGTGTCTTGACTATATAAATTGACTTGTTATCGATGGTGATCGCGCACTGGATAGAGCCTATTATCCCGCGAACAGATGCAATAGTCATGATGTCTGCACATCTACAGGATCGAACGGAGAATGAAATGAATCAATCATGATGCATAAGAAGAAAACAAACCAGGTAAGCAAGAAAATTTTGTGCATACCATAGCCAAGAATTGTCAGGTTAAAGCAAATAGCCAAAAAAATCACTTACCACCCGTATGATACATCATCTTATATATCCGATCACACTTGACATTGACATGGAAGAGAGACTGCAAAATAGATCAATCAAATGTATATAAGATCTTGAGGAAGCTGTGGATCAGAGGTCTTGTGGCGTTTGTGACGATGTGCCCTCTGGTTTGGGACATTGAAGAGGACGGATTGAGTGCCTTTTCTATTTCCTCGTCTGCGAATGGTGTTGAAGAGCGTCTTATAGGGTGTGGCCACGGAGTTAACAGCGAGAACATGGACTGAGCAAGGTGGGACACGAATGCGATGCATGTAATGAGGGGTTATGAATGCTGTCGTTTCTAGACTATGGTTGCAATCCAGATCGGGAGAGCATCCATCGCAGCAACGGAAGAGGCGGCGGCGATAAGAATCCCAGCAGGGTAGATGAACCGTGAGCAACCTAAATACGAGAAGAGTCATGGGCTTTGAACGTCTAAATAAGTAAGCTAACACCAACAGCCTAGATGGAAAATTTGGCTGGGTCAATCGTCCAATAGGCCACGTAGATGTGTATATTGGTTGGGTCAGCCTAGGTGGAAATATTGTAGGCTTTGCATAGCCTAGGCGGACATGCTAGCGGCACGAAAATGAAGACCTGCAACTGAACTGCTGATGTGGCACATGTGGTGACGTGGGTAGGCTGCATGTTGAGATAAATCCTATAGTGGGGATGAGTCTCTTAAGTATATAGGATATGATGCTGCCTAAATTGGATACATTTGTTTTGCTTACAAATCAAGGGCCTGGCATGGATAAGAGGGACGAACACCGGAGCAAGACAAAGCATGGAGATGATGGCATGCGCAAGGGAATCAAGAACGGAGTTACAAGTGATGATTTCAGGACTTTGAAGCCACCATAAGGAGTGCATGAAGCCTTGGACAAAATATACAAGATGCCACTTCATAAATTTCGTCCAGAGGCTATTCTAGGTGCTGCGTCACCTTATTATTGGGCCAGGCCCATGTATTTTCGAAATACTTAAGTATAGGCTGTTTTTAGAGTCCGTATGTGTGGGGAAACAAGAGCTAGGGTTGGTTTCGGACCCCTCCTCCAAGGGCCACGAAATTACCCCCTCTTCCTCCATATATATAGCCCTTAGGGCGTCGTTTAGAATTTGGGTTTTGTTTAGATTAAAGTTTGCCATAGCTGCAACTTTGCGTACTTCATTTGTGTTCAATGACCAGACAAAGGCGTCACAGAACCCCACCTTTGATCAATAAAGCTTTCCTCTTATATTCGCAATATCCAGATTGCAATCTTAGTTTCTTGCTTGTTCTTCATTTGCCTGCAAGAAAAAGACCTTCGTGGTTAGGTTGATCGTGCTCTGGCATGGTCAATAACCTCTCGGAGTTGGTTTAGCGATTGCTAAGGCGCGGCGTCTTCGCACGTTCGTAGTCGGATCGTCAAAGTCGAGTTCCTCCAAAACAATAGCCACAATCTCATCGAAAGACGGGACACCTTTGCCTCTATCAAGTGGTATCAGATTTCCAGGTTGCTCGGTGAGATTTTACAGCTTTTCATAGTTTAGATCGAGTCTGTTATTCATACCTATAGTCCACAAAAAATCCAAAAAAATTAGGGTTAGTTCATCCTGTCCGAACCAATCTGAGCATTTGCATAATCTTTTCTGTATTTGCTTTGTTGAATTTATGGGTGCATCGTCGTGTCAAGTTGTTGGTCTTAGCGTCTAGGTCTTTAGAGTTTCGAGTTCTGTTCATAGGTTGTCACGTCGTCGTTGCCATATATCACCACCGCATCATCATCATCGCTGCTGCCACATACCACCACCGCACCAACTTCATCGCCACTGCCATATACCACCACCACATATTCACCGACAATCCGAGTCCATATACGCCACCAAATATCAGTCACCGTCACGCCAGTCTGAGTCCACCTGCAACATATATCCGCCACCAGTCTGAGTTCCACCAGATTCATCTCCGCCACCAGTCCGAGATTCCACCAGATTCATCTCCGCCACCAGTCCTAGTCCGAGTCCAGTAGTTGTTGCTTTGTTTTTGATTTCCAGATCACGCGATACTCCGAGTCATGACAGAGTAGGACTCCCCAACTTCCGAGCCATCTGCAGAAGAAAAATAGTTCCAGTTTCAAAAAAACTAAGTCTGGAAAATTCTGGCTAGGTAGTTTTTAGGACATTTGTAGACTTTTTCGAAAAAAATTGTTACAGAGCAAAAAAATGAAAAAAAAAGTGCAAAAAAAGTGAAAAAAAGAAAAAAAAAATTCAGAGTGTGCTCCTCCCTTGTTTACGTGTGTCGGTGTCAAAACCGGCGGATCTCGGGTAGGGGGTCCCGAACTGTGCGTCTAGGCCGGATGGTAACAGGAGGCAGGGGACACAAAGTTTTACCCAGGTTCGGGCCCTCTCGATGGAGGTAAAACCCTACGTCCTGCTTGATTAATATTGATGATATGGGTAATACAAGAGTAGATCTACCATGAGATCAAAGAGGCTAAACCCTAGAAGCTAGCCTATGGTATGATTGTTGTTCTGTATGTTGTCCTACGGACTAAAACCCTCTGGCTTATATAGCCACCGGAGAGGGTTAGGGTTACACAAAGTCGGTTACAATGGTAGGAGATCTACATATCCGTATCGCCAAGCTTGCCTTCCACGCCAAGGAAAGTCCCTTCCGGACACGGGACGAAGTTTTCAATCTTGTATCTTCATAGTCCAGGAGTCCGGCCGAAGGTATAGTTCGGCTATCCGGACACCGCCTAATCCAGGACTCCCTCAGTAGCCCCTGAACCAGGCTTCAATGACGATGAGGCCGGCGTGCAGATTGTCTTCGGCATTGCAAGGCGGGTTCTCCTCCAAATTCCGTGTACCTATTGAATAAAGTCCGGTTTCTTGTAAATGTTGCGCTCCTTGGCTTCTACGCCCAATAATGGCCGTCTCCCACGTGTCAAACGAATATGAAAAGTCTGAGTGTTTTTTCATTCACACCCCTAGCCACGTAAATGAGCTGCCCATTTAAGGGGATGAGGATTTAGATCCAAACCACATCTTCCCCCCTTCGCGAGTGTTCATCAGAGTGCATCCGACAAAGGTCCATTCCACCATGGCCAGCCATCGCAACTCCTCCTTTCACCCTTCCAGCCCTTAGCCTGGATATTGGGAGACATGCTCCGTCCCGCATAGCGAGTTAGTGATGCTCCAGACCAAGGGATTTCTCCCCCCGGCCTATATGATCCCGGTTCGAGCCGGTCTTGCCATCTATAACGGCGGAAAGCAAGTGGAGAGTGCCCCTAATCCCTCCAAAGGAGAGCGGGTATGCCTTGTCCCTTATTTAATAAGAGGGCTCGGATTTCCAATCCATCCATTTCTCTGGGGGCTGCTGGAGTTCTACGGCCTCCAGCTACACAATCTCACGCCTGCCTCCGTATTGCATATCGCGGGCTTCGTAGCCCTCTGCGAGCTGTTTTTGGGTGTTGAGGCTCATTTCGGGCTATGGAAAAGGTTATTCTGCCTCGTGCCCCGCTCTAAGAAGGGGTCAATGTATCAAGTGGGCGGAGCCGAAGTGTGGCCCATCGCCGGGACCGGATATCTATCCGGAACCCCAAAGAAGGCGTCCGAAGACTGGCCTTCGGAATGGTTTTATATAGTGGACGTCCCGCTGCTGGATCATGTTCGGATCGGCCTCCCTGAGTTCAAAAGTGCTCCCTAAAAGAAGCGCCTAAGATGGCGTCCATGGAGCCCTCAGAGGGAAAGTGACAGGGACATCATTTACCTGATGGGCCGAATAAGATTGTTAGCCCATTCCGGACTGACCATGATCGGGGTTATGGCCAAATGCATTATGCGGGGGGTGCAGCCGCTTCAGTATAGAAGCCACCCTATGTGGGACTTCAATGGGGAGGACGATGCCACCCGCTACGGCCGTAAGGGCAGGATTCGGCTGCCGCTCTACTAAAGATCTTGTCCACTTTGTATAAGGGAGAAGAGGAGGAATTTCTCCGCGTCAACCCACAGGGTGGATTCTCTATGCACAATCCCCCAAGCTGGGTAAGCGGCCGCATTTACTTGCCCATCCGTTTTGTATTCCCATTGTTAAATATTCAGTCTAACGACTTCAACGTAGGAACTGCGCCGGGCTGTCATGGAAATAAACAGCCCTCCTCCACAACCCGAGGACCCAAGAAGGTCCCTCGACCCGGCCTCTCAAGAGGATCCGGACATATCTGTGGAGCTGATTGATGGAGTGTTCCATCAATTGAGCAAGGACAACGCATTGGTGGCCATTACGGCCGATTACCCAGGGCTAATCCCGGCCTCCCAGGTAACTGAGATCGAAGTCCTGGTACCCCGAATAGGTGTCTGCCTTCTCGTGTTTGCAGTTTTCTGATTACAACCGAGCTTCGCAGGGGAGGTTTTTGAGACGGGAGGCCGAACCTGCGGCGGCAAGCCAACGAGGGGCCGCAGGGCCCCATGGGCAGAAAAGAGGTGCGGTCCGGACCGAGGCATCAGCGCAAAGGTATGGCGCGCCCCCTTATCCCAGGTGTTACACCTGGGAGGCATATTAACACTCGCACTCTCTTCAGGACAAAGAGACCTCTCCGGACTATACCCGGAGAGGCTACCAACCGCGCCTCCACCAGCCAGGCTCCAAAGCCTAGTCCGGAGGCGGAGGCGAACAAAAGGCGCGCACCGGACGCTCCTCCGATGGAGGATGTGGACAGGTTGTCTGCCACCAACTCTGAGGTGGAGAGTGCCATGAACCACAGGCGTCGCCGGACAATTCTTCACGACGCTTGTTTCTCCCAAGAGGCATTAAATGCCTTTAATTCGGGAGATGCATACCTCCGTGCCGCTCAAAATGGTCTATCCAGAGCCACGGAGCAATATGTAAAAGACATACGGGTAAGAAAATTTTGGTAATTATATATATATATATACCAGTAGCCCCCGAGACTTGAAACAGTTAGAATAACTGATTTAAGGATCATTTGTTATGCAAGTTCTTACAGAAAAGAATTCCCTACTATCCAAGGAGCTGGAAGAGTGCAAAGCCCAACTTGAGGCCGCACTAGCCGCGGCAGGGGAGCCCAAGGAGACCCCTCTGGTAATATAGACTTCGAAAGATAAGTATTTTGCGAAGCACGGCATGGGTGCGAATCTGATAAATGAAATTGCAGACGGCGCCGGATTGAATCCGGAAAGGCAACACCTCCTACGCCAGCTAAAGGCTGGTGAGAAGGTGCTGACAAAGGTGAGGCGGGAGAAGAACGATCTCCAAGATGCCAACACCAAGCTGGGTGTCGAGCTGAAAGATGTTCGTGCCCAGCTGTCAGACTCTGTTAAGGAGAATCAGCGGCTTCGGCGTGACATATTTAGTAAGTGCTTGAACGAACCTTTGAAAGAAAGTTCGGCGGGGAAGTCGACTAACATAGCAATGTCTGTAGGTGTGCTAACAGGTCGTCCTACAGAGGAGATGCCCGCTTCTACGGGTGACCTTCTTCCCGAGCTCTCGCAACTGCTCGATCGAGTTCGGCAGGCGATGCAAGGCGTCGCCCAGGCCCTGTGGCCATCCATCTTCATGCCCGAAGGTCTTGGAGAGCTTGCGGAGAAGCTAAGGGGAGCACAACAGCGCTTCTGATTGTGGAAGATACCGGCATGCCGTCAAGGCGCTAGGGAGGCCTGGGCCATGGTGAAGACGCGGTACACAAAGGCTGATCCCAACCACATGGCCGAGGTCTGTCCTGTGGGGCCCGATGGGAAGCAGATCCCTGTAAGCTTAGTGTACAGCCAGGTAGAATTGGCCACAAAGTATTCCCAGCAGGACTGTAAATTAGACAGCCTGTTAGATGGTATTGAAGAGGAATACAATCAGTCAAAATGACTATGTAATGTAATTGACATTTATAATGCCTTCTAGCCGGATTGTAGATCGTTTGTCATGGCCGACCTTTTCGCTTAAGCCTCGGGACCTGACAGTCCGGAGTGTGTCCGAATTCCCATGCAGTTATATAAGAACCGGTGAATGCATGGAGACTAGGCGTAAGGGTCATTAGTGCGTGAACAGACAAGTGCCCGACTAGTTATGTTATATTACATGGTTAGTAAGAAACATCTTCCAGGGAGAATAGTTCCGTTAGGGGTTCCTTTCCCTGGGAGGCATGCCCTAAAGTGCATGCCCATTCAGTGAAAAAGACGCGGGAAAAAAAGCATCTGGGGGCACATAAATAATTAGATAAATGAAAATATCATCTTTTAGGTCACCGACCGAATATTCCCTTAAGAACGCTAGCTTTCGGCTTCACCCAGTCTGAGGTACACATCCGGCTGATCCGGCAGTAACAATCGCAAAGGTGCTCCCTTTACCGCCTAGCCGAACAATCGGGAACGTAGGGGTAAGTATAGGAGCCAGGCAACCCAGCTTGGCCAAAACTTAAGTCATATCGATGCATATAATGGTGAAATAAAAGGTACATGCGGAAGTGTAACACATGTGTTGGGCATGAAGCCCGTATAAATAAGCTTCTGTTAAAAGAAGCCCCCGGGTTTAATGAGTGCGAATAGCACGTCATTTGATGAGCCTATAAAGGCTATAAGAGAAAGGAAAGGGAGAAGGAGAGAAATTTAAGACATACATTATATAAAAAGTGGACAGAGGAAGGAGACGAACACATAGTCTAGTGCTAGGCATAGAATCTTCGGAGACAGGCTGCGTTCCATGGGTTCGGCTCGAGTCGGTTATCCGATGCATCTCGCAGGCGGTACGCTCCACCAGTCAGGACTTGGTCGATTATGAAGGGACCTTCCCACTTGGGCTTGAGTTTGTCCTTTTTCTTGTCCGGCAGGCGTAGAACTAATTCACCAACGTTGTAATTTTTGGCCCATACTTCTTTGATTTGGTATCTTCGAGCCTGCTGTTGATAGAATGCGGAACGGGCTTTTGCCACGTCACGCTCCTCCTCTAATGCATCCAAACTGTCCTGCCGATCGAGCTCGGCTTCTCTTTCTTCGTACATGCGCACTCGAGGTGAGTTATGAATTATGTCGCAAGGCAAAACTGCCTCTGCGCCGTACACCATAAAGAATGGTGTGTTTCCGGTGGTGCGATTCGGCGTGGTCCGCAGCCCCCAGAGTACGGAGTCGAGCTCCTCTACCCAGTGCGTGTTAGATTCCTTGAGGGACCGCACTAATCTGGGTTTGATGCCGCTCATGATAAGACCATTTGCACGTTCGACCTGGCCGTTAGTTTGTGGGTGATAGACGGAAGCATAATCGAGCTTGATGCCCATGTTTTTGCACCAGAGTTTTACCTCGTCGGCAGTAAAGTTCATGCCGTTATCAGTGATGATGCTGTGGGGGACGCCGTAACGGTGTACAACCCCGGATATAAAGTCTATCACCGGTCCGGATTCGGCCGTCTTAACAGGCTTGGCTTCTATCCATTTGGTGAACTTATCCACCATGACCAGTAAGTATTTTTGCTTGTGGGTTCCGCCTTTAAGGGGTCCAACCATGTCAAGCCCCCAGACCGTGAAGGGCCAAGTGATGGGGATAGTTTGGAGGGCAGTGGGTGGCATATGGCTTTGGTTTGCAAAGAGCTGGCAACCGGTGCATTTTTGGACTAAGTCCTCGGCATCTGCCTGGGCCGTCGGCCAATAAAAGCCTATATGGAAGGCCTTGCTTACAAGGGACCGAGCTGCAGCGTGATGACCACCGAGTCCGGCATGAATTTCAGCCAGGAGGTTCTGCCCTTCCTCTTCAGAGATGCACCTTTGAAGGACTCCGGTAGTGCTTTTCTTATAAAGCTCTCCTTCATGGAATTTGTAGGCTTTGGATCACCGGACTATGCAGCGTGCCTCATTTTGGTCCTCGGGGAGTTCCTGCCTAGTAAGGTAGGCGAGGAATGGTTCTGTCCACAGGGCGATGACGGCCATTATTACGTGGGCTGAGGGTGTTATTTCATTGGCAGAGCCTCCGATTGTGTCAGAATGTTCGGTGTCGGGCAGTGTGGTTGGGTCCGGGCTGTTATTGTTCGGCTCCCCTTCCCAAACTATGGATGGCTTGAACAGCCTTTCCAAGAAGATGTTGGGGGGGACTACATCGCGTTTTGCTCCGATGCGTGCCAGGACATCTGCCGCCTGATTATTTTCCCGGGATATATGGTGAAATTCAAGCCCCTCGAATCGAGCTGACATTTTTAGGACAGCGTTGCGGTAAGCTGCCATTTTTGGATCCTTGGCATCGAAGTCTCCATTTATTTGGGATATTGCAAGGTTCAAGTCCCCGCGCACCTCTAGGTGTTGAATGCCCATAGATACTGCCATCCGGAGACCATGTAAAAGGGCCTCATATTCGGCTGCATTGTTGGAGTCTGTATGCATAATCTGGAGTACATATTGAACTGTGTCTCCTGTGGGGGACGTCAACACGATGCCGGCCCCCAGTCCGGCCAACATCTTGGAGCCGTCGAAATGCATGATCCAATTTGAATATGTGCCGTACTCTTTAGGGAGTTCGGCCTCCATCCATTCTACGACGAAGTCGGCCAGAACTTGTGACTTGATGGCTCATCGTGGCTTATAAGTTATGTTGAACGGGAGGAGCTCAATGGCCCATTTTGCAATCCGGCCCATTGCGTCACGGTTGTTTATAATATCGTTAAGTGGTACTTCCGAGGCTACTATTATTGAACACTCTTGAAAGTAGTGTCGTAGCTTCCGGGATGCCATGAGTACCGCGTACGCAATCTTTTGATAATGCGGGTACCGTGATTTGCAGGGAGTGAGGACAGTGGATACATAATAGACCGCTTTTGAAGAGGGAATTTGTGTCCGTCCATTTCTCGTTCGACGACGAGCACTACGCTTACAACCTGATGTGTTGCTGCAATGTACAATAGCATTGGTTCGCCAATGTTTGGCGCGGCCAGGACTGGGTTTGTTGCCAATATGGCTTTTATTTCGTCGAGTCCGGCCATGGCTGCATCCGTCCATTCAAAGTGTTCGGTGCGCCGAAGGAGGCGGTAAAGGGGTAGGGCCTTTTCTCCCAAGAGGGAGATAAAGCGGCTTAAAGCCGCCACGCATCCGGTTAACTTTTGTATTTGTTTGAGGTCCTTTGGGATATCTAGTTGCGACAGAGCTCGGATCTTGGCTGGATTTGCTTCAATTCCTCTACCAGATACAATGAAGCCCAAGAGCTTTCTGGCTGGAACGCCGAAAACGCATTTTTTCGGGTTGAGCTTGATGTCGTATGTTCGGAGGTTATCAAATGTGAGCCTCAAGTCGTCTACTAGAGATTCGAGATGTCTTGTTTTGACGACCACATCATCTACATATGCCTCCACTGTTTTGCCGATATGGTTTGCTAGCCAGTCCGGATGTTTTATATCTCTGATGAATCTGGCCTCCAATAGCTTTGCTAGCTCCTCTCCCATGGCCTGTCTCTTAGGTTCGGAAAAACACCGAAGAGCCTATTTGACAGGTTTGAATCCTGTTTGGATATTTAAGCTGTGCTCGGCCATCCTGCGTGGGATTCCTGGCATGTCTGAAGGGTGCCAGGCGAAAATTTCCCAGTTCTCTCGTAGGAACTCTCGTAGTGCGGCGTCTACATCAGGGTTTAACTGTGCCCCGATGGAAGCTGTTTTATTGGGGTCCGTTGGATGGACTTGGAATTTGACTATTTTGTCCGCCGGTTTAAAGGAGGTGGACTTGGATCTTTTGTCGAGTACCACATCGTCCCTATTCACCGTAGAGCACAACGCAGTCAGTTCCTCAGCCGCTAGGGCTTCGGATAGTGCCTCGAGGGCCAGTGCGGCTGTCTTGTTTTTGGCGCGGAGTGCTATGTCCGGATCACTAGCGAGAGTGATGATCCCGTTAGGCCTGGGCATCTTGAGCTTCATGTACCCATAATGGGGTATTGCTTGGAAGATTGTAAACGCTTCCCGCCCTAGCAGAGCGTGATAACCTCTGCTGAACGGAGCCACGTGGAACGTGACCTCTTCAGACCTGTAATTATCCGGCGTGCCGAACACCACATCTAGTGTGATTTTTCCTGTACAGCGCGCTTCCCGACTGGGGATTATTCCTCTAAAGGTTGTGCTGCTTCACTCAATGCGGTTCCAGTCTATTTCCATTTTTTGAAGGGTTTCCTCATAAATGAGGTTCAATTCGCTGCCGCCATCCATGAGTACCTTGGTAAGACGAAAGCCGTCCACTATTGGACTGAGGACCAATGCGGCTGGTGCTCGGGCTGTTCGGAATTTAGGTTCATCACTAGCATTAAAGGTAATAGCCGTGTCACTCCATGGGTTTACTTGGTAGACTTCGGCAAGGCTGCGGAGTGTCCTTTTTTGCATATTATTTGATGCGAAAGTCTCGAAGACTATTAATACTGTATTGGTGTCTCTGGGGTGGCTTTCTGTGGCCTCCGGAATTAGGAGATTTTCGCCAATTTTGGCCACCTGCCGGAGTATCCAACATGCTCTAAGGCTGTGAGTTGGTGTGGCATCCTCTGTACTGTGAATTTTACAGGGTCCATTAAGCCATCCTTCCAGTACGGTTCCATGCCCTTTAGAGGGTTTTTGCTTTTTGGTGTTTAACCCGGGTGTCTAGTGATGATGCACCCTTTTATTTCGGACTGGGTTTGTATTCAGGGCCGGATCGTCCCAAAATTTTATTTCGGTTTTCCAGGTGCTTTCCATTGCATAGTACTTTCGTATGATGGACGCCAAGTCAGCGAAGCGTGCAATATCACGGTGACTTATGGCGTTGAGGATTCCCTTCTCCGTGCAATTATTGCAAAAGATTGAAATTGCGTCTTCCTCGCGGCAGTCCTTTATCATGTTCTTAACCAGGAGGAATCTGGCCCAGTAATGATGTACTGTTTCATCGGGCTCTTGCCTGATTTGGGATAGATCGCTTATGTTTGGGTGGGTGGGCGGAATTAAATCTGAAGCCTCACCCCATCTGAGGCTCAGAGGCCGAGGAATTTCCGAACTCGAAAATTTGGATTCCTGGATGTTGTCCAATGAATCCAGCCCGTCGTCTGACTCTAAGTTCAGGTCTTGAGTGATATCCTCCCCTCCGCGGGTATCCGGCTTGGAGGTATCAGGAATCCGGACATAGCTAGTCCTTAAGATAGATGAAGAGTCGCCACACTGTCCCTAACCACGGCAACGTGATGGGTGACTTGGGGAGAGTTAATCTCTCTCAGATCGGGTTTAGGCCAAATCTGGTCGTAATCCGTAGCGACTCCCACGGCGGCGATGCGATCCAAGAGCTTGTTTATGGAGGAGAGATCCATTGGATCTAACTGCTCGGCGAGTTCCGAGCTGACATGAAGATTGTTTTTGATGGCTCGAGAGGTCATCGTCAGCGCAGAAGCCGAACAGGCGGTCATAAGAAAACCACCTAGCGGAGGGTTTGGCCGACAGCTAAAGCTCCCTTAGCAACGGTGTCGTCTTTAAAGATGGGGCGAGGCATCCTTCCTGATGGTGACGACACATAGGAACTCTCAATGAAAGCACCAATGTCAGTGTCAAAACCGGCGGATCTTGGGTAGTGGGTCCCGAACTGTGTGTCTAGGCCGGATGGTAATAGGAGGCAGGGGACACGAAGTTTTACCCAGGTTTGGGCCCTCTCGATGGAGGTAAAACCCTACGTCCTGCTTGATTAATATTGATGATATGGGTAATACAAGAGTAGATCTACCATGAGATCAGAGAGGCTAAACCCTAGAAGCTAGCCTATGGTATGATTGTTGTTTTGTATGTTGTCCTATGGACTAAAACCCTCCGGCTTATATAGCCACCGGAGAGGGTTAGGGTTACACAAAGTCGGTTACAATGGTAGGAGATCTACATATCCGTATCGCCAAGCTTGCCTTCCACGCCAAGGAAAGTCCCTTCCGGACACGGGACGAAGTCTTCAATCTTGTATCTTCATAGTCCAGGAGTCCGGCCGAAGGTATAGTCCGGCTATCCGGACACCCTCTAATCCAGGACTCCCTCAACGTGCAACGCCGTGATTTTATTAGTGTTCTAGGCTCGCGTCTCTAGTATGGTCTAGCCTAGGACTAGCACAGTACCGTCGTTGAGCGTTTATTCAACTTTGCATACCTGAATTGATTATTGCTGACCCTTTTTGCTACCATATTATAAGCCTTCCCAGCTCCACATACATCTACGTCATGCGTTTGACTCTCCCTGGTAATCGCTCTATCCAAGCTTTGAGAGTTTTCACTACAACGGTTGCTGATCACCACCTGTTGCTTGGTAAGAACTGGTAAGAATTTGAGATTCACTTGACGGATTTGTGACTGTCCACCACTTTCTAGTAGTCTGTAGGATAATATTCTTGTGTGTTTCTATTGCTGCTATCCATGGCAGGATCACAAGCCGACGAGACTGATTGGGAGAACATGACAAACAAAGAGTTACATGATAAGTTTCAGCAAATGATGAGTGGACAGGTGGAAGATGTGCTAAATAGATTTGAGGAGGCCATGGAGAAGATAGATGGTATTGAGAAGGCATTCGAAACAAGGCTCGATAACAAGTTTAATAAATTGCTCGCGCGTCTTCCACCGCCCGCTGCACCTGTCGCACCTCTACAACAACAACATAATCGCCTTTCAAATCAAGTGGGACGAGCACAGTGCGTTCCCATTGAGCCTGGTCAAACTTCTGGTGCTGTTGTACCTACTGTTGGTGCTTCTGTAGCTCCTGCTGCTACTGCAGAGGTGGAGGACCATTACGAGGATGAGGTTGATCAAAATCAAAACTACGTGCAACCACCAGCACCAACACCAGGTTGTCCTCATGCATATCATTGCAACGGTAGGGCTGCACCACCACCTGAGGTACAAGATCATGACCATCTTCCTAAACTGAAATTGAATATTCCACCATTTGAGGGTAGATATGTTCCTGATATATATCTTACTTGGGAGTTAGAAACTAAACAATGTTTCACATGTTTACAATATCCTGAGGAGAGACGTTTTCCTGCTGCTGTTTGTGATTTCACTAGTTTTGCATGTGTTTGGTGGTCTGAACATTGTAGATTATATCCTATTCCAACTACTTGGGCTGTTTTGAAAACTTTTATGCGTACTCGTTGGGTTCCACCATATTATCAACGTGAATTACTTCAAAAATTGCAGCGTTTAAGACAAGGAAAAAATTATGTAGAAGAATATTATCAGGAATTACAAACTGGCATGATAAGATGTGGTATTGTTGAGGAGAATGAAGTTATGCTTGCACGTTTTATGGGTTGATTGAATAGAGAGATTCAGACCATTCTAGAGTATAAGGAGTATACTAATATCACTCGTTTATTCCATCTTGCTTGTAAAGCTGAAGTGAAGTGCAGGATCGACAGGCATTGGTGCGAACTAACTTTTCTACATGTCGATCTTCATCATGGACACCACGTGCATCCTCTACTTCCACTACACCAGTGATACGTCTCCAACGTATCTATAATTTTTGATTGTTCCATACTATTATATTATCTGTTTTGGATGTTTATGGGCTTTATTAAACACTTTTATATTATTTTTGGGACTAACCTATTAACCCAGAGCCCAGTGCCAGTTCTTGTTTTTTCCTTGTTTTAGAGTATCACAAAAAAGGAAAATCAAACGGAGTCCAATTGACTTGAAACTTCACGGAACTTATTTTTGGAACGGAAGCAATTCAGAAGACTTGGGGTGTACATAAGGGAAGCAACGAGGAAGGCACGAGGCAGGGGGGCGCCCTCCACCCTCGTGGGCCCCTCGTGGCTCCCCTGGCATATTTCTTCCTCCCATATATACCCATATACCCTAAAAACTTCGGGGAACACAATAGATCGGGAGTTCCGCCGCCAGAAGCCTCCGTAGCCACCGAAAACTAGTCTAGATCCGTTCTGGCACCCTGCCGAAGGGGGCAATCCCTCTCCGGTGGCCATCTTCATCATCCCGGTGCTCTCCATGACGAGGAGGGAGTAGTTCTCCCTCGGGGCTGAGGGTATGTACCAGTAGCTATGTGTTTGATCTCTCTCTCTCTCTCGTGTTCTTGAGGTGATTCGATCTTGATGTATCGCGAGCTTTGCTATTATAGTTGGATCTTATGATGTTTCTCCCACTCTACCCTCTTGTAATGGATTGAGTTTTCCCTTTGAAGTTATCTTATCGGATTGAGTCTTTAAGGATTTGAGAACACTTGATGTATGTCTTGCGTGGGATACCTGTGGTGACAATGGGGTATTCTATTGATCCACTTGATGTATGTTTTGGTGATCAACTTGCGGGTTCCGCCCATGAACCTATGCATAGGGGTTGGCACACGTTTTCGCCTTGACTCTCCGGTAGAATCTTTGGGGCACTCTTTGAGGTTCTATGTGTTCGTTGAATAGATGAATCTGAGATTGTGTGATGCATATCGTATAATCATACCCACGGATACTTGAGGTGACATTGGAGTATCTAGGTGACATTAGGGTTTTGGATGATTTGTGTCTTAAGGTGTTATTCTAGTACGAACTCTAGGGCTGTGTGTGACACTTATAGGAATAGCCCAACGGATTGATTGGAAAGAATAACTTTGAGGTGGTTTCGTACCCTACCATAATCTCTTCGTTTGTTCTCTGCTATTAGTGACTTTGGAGTGACTCTTTGTTGCATGTTGAGGGGTAGCTATGTGATCCAATTATTTTATTATTGTTGAGAGAACTTGCACTAGTGAAAGTATGAACCCTAGGCCTTGTTTCCTAGCATTGCAATACCGTTTGTGCTCACTTTTATCATTAGTTACCTTGCTGTTTTTATATTTTCAGATTACAAAAAACTTTATCTGCCATCCATATACCACTTGTATCACCATCTGTTCGCCGAACTAGTGCACCTATACAACTTACCATTGTATTGGGTGTGTTGGGGACACAAGAGACTCTTTGTTATTTGGTTGCAGGGTTGTTTGAGAGAGACCATCTTCATCCTACGCCTCCCACGGATTGATAAACCTTAGGTCATCCACTTGAGAGAAATTTTCTACTGTCCTACAAACCTCTGCACTTGGAGGCCCAACAACATCTACAAGAAGAAGGTTGTGTAGTAGACATCAAGCTCTTTTCTGGCGCCGTTGCCGGGGAGGTTAGTGCTTGAAGGTATGTCTTTAGATCTTGCAATCGAATCTTTTTGTTTCTTGTTTTAGCACTAGTTTAGTTTATAAAAGAAAACTACAAAAAATGGAATTGAGGATACCTCATATGCTTCATCTTTTTAATATCTATCATGAAAATAAGGATTCCGATAATTGTGCTCAAGTGCTAGAAGAAGAATGTATTAGAATGTTTGGCACTAAATATTTGAATGATGAGCATGATTGCAATGTTGTTAGTATGAATTCCTTGAATATCCATGATGCTAATGATATGCAAAGCCACAAGCTTGGGGAAGCTATGTTTGATGAAGATGATATTTTTTGTCCCCCATGTTTTGATGAGCAAATTTATTGTGATGAAAACATGCCTCCTATGTACGATGATTATATTTATGAAAGTGGATTTGGAGAGGTCATGACTTTATTTTGTGATGAATCCACCATTCCAGAAGAGGTTCCAATTGATTATGAGAACAAAGTTGCTATCTATGATGATTATTGTGATGACTTGTATGCTATAAAGAATAATTATATCCATGAAACTTGTCATCATGATTTTAGTTTTCAATTGGATTATGCCTCACATGATAATTATTTTGTTGAGTTTGCTCCCACTATTATTCATGAGAAGAATTTTGCTTATGTGGAGAGTAATAAAATTTATATCCTTGTAGATCATGAAAAGAATGCTTTATGTGATAGTTATATTGTTGAATTCATTCATGATGCTACTGAAAATTATTATGTGGGAGGAACATATGCTTGTAGGAATTGCAATAATATCAAGTTTCCTCTCTATGCGCTTAAAATCTTGAAGTTATGTTTGTTTTGCTTTCCTATGCTAGTTGATTATTGTTCCCATAAATTGTTTGCTCACAAAATCCCTATATATAGGAATTTTGTTAGGCTTGGATGTGCTAGTTATATTCTTCATGATGCTCTCTTTATGTTTCAATTCTTTTCTTTTATGTGAGCATCATTGAAATCATCATGCCTAGCTAGGGGCGTTAAACGATAGCGTTTGTTGGGAGGCGACCCAACTTTATTTTTTTTCCTTGATTTTTGCTCCTGTTTAGCAATAAATAATTTATCTAGCCTCTGTTATGATTGAGTTTTTATGTTTTAATTAGTGTTTGTGCCAAGTATAACTGTTGGGAAGACTTGGGGAAAGTCTTGTTGATCTTGCTATAAAAAACAGAAACTTTAGTGCTCACGAGAATTGCTGCCAGTTTTTTATTGGAGAGTGTTATTTAGTTAATTCTTTTTGCATATGATTAATAGATAAATTCATCAAGTCCAGCAATTTATTTTAGAATTTTTGGGGTTCCCGAAGTTTGCTTTAGTTACAAATTACTACAGACTGTTCTATTTTTGACAGATATTGTTTTTCGTGTGTTGTTTGCTTATTTTAATGAATCTATGGCTAGTAAAAGAGTTTATAAACCATAGAGAAGTTGGAATACAGTAGGTATAACACCAATATAAATAAATAATGAGTTCATTACAGTACCTTGAAGTGGTGGTTTGTTTTCTTTTGCTAACGGAGCTCATGAGTTTTCTGTTAAGTTTTGTGTTGTGAAGTTTTCAAGTTTTGGGTAAAGATTCGATGGACTATGGAATAAGGAGTGGCAAGAGCCTAAGCTTGGGGATTCCCAAGGCACCCCAAGGTAATATTCAAGGACAACCAAAATCCTAAGCTTGGGGATGCCCCAGAAGGCATCCCCTCTTTCGTCTTTGTTCATCGGTAACTTTACTTGGAGCTATATTTTTATTCACCACATGATATGTGTTTTGCTTGGAGCAACATTTTATTTTACTTTGTTTTGCTTGCTGTTTGAATAAAATATCAAGATCTGAAATTATTAAATAGGGGAGTCTTCACATAGTTGCATAATTATTCGACTACTCATTGATCTTCACTTATATCTTTTGGAGTAGTTTGTCATTTGCTCTAGTGCTTCACTTATATCTTTTTAGAGCATGGCGGTGGTTTTATTTTGAAGAAATAGATGAACTCTCATGTGTCACTTATATTATTTTGAGAGTCCTAAACAGCATGGTAATTTTCTTTGGTTATTAATTTAGTCCTAATATGATGGGCATCAAGAGGGATATAATAAAAACTTTCATATGAAGTGCATTGAATACTATGAGAAGTTTGATACTTGATGATTGTTTTGAGATATAGAGATGGTAATATTAGAGTCATGCTAGTGAGTAGTTGTGAATTTGAGAGATACTTGTGTTAAAGTTTGTGATTCCCGTAGCATGCATGTATGGTGAACCGTTATGTGATGAAGTCGGAGCATGATTTATTTATTGATTGTCTTCCTTATGAGTGGCGGTCGGGGACGAGCAATGGTCTTTTCCTACCAATCTATCCCCCTAGGAGCATGAGCATAATACTTTGCTTCGATAACTAATATATTTTTGCAATAAGTATGTGAGTTCTTTATGACTAATGTTGAGTCCATGGATTATACGCACTCTCACCCTTCCACCATTGCTAGCCTCTTTAGTACCGCGCAACTTTCGCTGGTAACATCAACCCACCATTTACCTTCCTCAAAACAGCCACCATACCTACCTATTATGGCATTTCCATAGCCTTTTCGAGATATATTGCCATGCAACTTTCCACCGTTCCATTATTATGACACGCTTCATCATTGTCATATTGCTATGCATGATCATGTAGTTGACATTGTATTTGTGGCAAAGCCACCGTTCATAATTCTTACATACATGTCACTTATGAGTCATTGCACATCCCGGTACACCGCCGGAGGCATTCATATAGAGTCATATCTTGTTCTAAGTATCGAGTTTTAATTCATGAGTTGTAAGTAAATAAAAGTGTGATGATCATCATTATTAGAGCATTCTCCCAGTGAGGAAAGGATGATGGAGACTATGATTCCCCCACAAGTCGGGATGAGACTCCGGACTAAAAAAAGAGGCCATAAAAAAGGGAAAAGGCCCAAATAAAAAAATAAAAAATAAAGAGGGCATCAAAAAGAGAAAAGGCCCAAATAAAAAAATAAAAAATGAGAGAAAAAGAGAGAAGGGGCAATGCTACTATCCTTTTACCACACTTGTGCTTCAAAGTAGCACCATGACCTTCATGATAGAGAGTCTCCTATGTTGTCACTTTCATATACTAGTGGGAATCTTTCATTATAGAACTTGACTTGTATATTCCAATGATGGGCTTCCTCAAAATGCGCTAGGTCTTCATGAGCAAGCGAGTTGGATGCACACCCACTAGTTTCTTTTGTTGACCTTTCATACACTTATAACTCTAGTGCATCCGTTGCATGGCAATCCCTACTCCCTCACATTGATATCTATTAATGGGCATCTCCATAGCCCGTTGATACACCTAGTTGATGTGAAACTATCTTCTCCTTTTTGTCTTCTCCACAACCACCATTATATTCCACCTATAGTGCTATGTCCATGGCTCACGCTCATGTATTGCGTGAAGATTGAAAAAGTTTGAGAACATCAAAAGTATGAAACAATTGCTTGGCTTGTCATCAGGGTTGTGCATGATTTAAATATTTTGTGTGGTGAAGATAGAGCATAGCCAGACTATATGATTTTGTAGGGACAACTTTCGTTAGCCATGTTATTCTGAGAAGACATGATTGCTTAGTTAGTATGCTTGAAGTATTATTACTTTTATGTCAATATTAAACTTTTGTCTTGAATCTTATGGATCTGAACATTCATGCCAAAATGAAGAGAATTACTTAGAGAAATATGTTAGGTAGCATTCCACATCAAAAATTCTGTTTTTATCATTTACCTACTCGAGGACGAGCAGGAATTAAGCTTGGGGATGTTGATACGTCTCCAACGTATCTATAATTTTTGATTGTTCCATGCTATTATATTATCTGTTTTGGATGTTTATGGGATTTATTAAACACTTTTATATTATTTTTGGGACTAACCTATTAACCCAGGGCCCAGTGCCAGTTCCTGTTTTTTCCTTGTTTTAGAGTATCACAGAAAAGGAAAATCAAACGGAGTCCAATTAACCTGAAACTTCACGGAACTTATTTCTAGAACGGAAGCAATCCAGAAGACTTGGGGTGTACGTAAGGGAAGAAATGAGGAAGGCATGAGGCAGGGGCCGCGCCCACCCCTGGGCGTGCCCTCCACCCTTGTGGGCCCCTCGTGGCTCCCCTGACGTACTTCTTCCTCCCATATATACCCATATACCCTAACAACTTCGGGGAGCACAATAGATTGGGAGTTCCGCCGCCAGAAGCCTCCGTAGCCACCGAAAACCAATCTAGACCCGTTCCGGCACCCTGCCGGAGGGGGAAATCCCTCTCTGGTGGCCATCTTCATCATCCAGGTGCTCTCCATGACGAGGAGGCGGTAGTTCTCCCTCGGGGCTGAGGGTATGTACTAGTAGCTATGTGTTTGATCTCTCTCTCTCTCTCGTGTTCTTGAGGTGATTCGATCTTGATGTATCGCGAGCTTTGCTATTATAGTTGGATCTTATGATGTTTCTCCCCCTTTACTCTCTTGTAATGGATTGAGTTTTCCCTTTGAAGTTATCATATCGGATTGAGTCTTTAAGGATTTGAGAACACTTGATGTATGTCTTGCGTGGGATACCTGTGGTGACAATGGGGTATCCTATTGATCCACTTGATCTATGTTTTGGTGATCAACTTGCAGGTTCCGCCCATTAACCTATGCATAGGGGTTGGCACACGTTTTCGTCTTGACTCTCCGGTAGAATCTTTGGGGCACTCTTTGAGGTTCTATGTGTTGGTTGAATAGATGAATATAAGATTGTGTGATGCATATCGTATAATCATACCCACGGATACTTGAGGTGACATTGGAGTATCTAGGTGACATTAGGGTTTTGGTTGATTTGTGTCTTAAGGTGTTATTCTAGTACGAACTCTAGGGTTGTTTGTGACACTTATAGGAATAGCCCAACGGATTGATTGGAAAGAATAACTTTGAGGTGGTTTCGTACCCTACCATAATCTCTTCATTTGTTCTGTGCTATTAGTGACTTTGGAGTGACTCTTTATTGCATGTTGAGGGGTAGTTATGTGATCCAATTATGTTATTATTGTTGAGAGAACGTGCACTAGTGAAAGTATAAACCCTAGGCCTTGTTTCCTAGCATTGCAATACCGTTTGTGCTTACTTTTATCATTAGTTACCTTACTGTTTTTATATTTTCATATTACAAAAACCTTTATCTACCATCCATATACCACTTGTATCACCATCTCTTCGCCGAACTAGTGCACCTATACAACTTACCATTGTATTGGGTGTGTTGGGGACTGATGTCTACTACACAACCTTCTTCTTGTAGACGTTGTTGGGCCTCCAAGTGCAGAGGTTTGTAGGACAGTAGCAAATTTCCCTCAAGTGGATGACCTAAGGTTTATCAATCCGTAGGAGGCGTAGGATGAAGATGGTCTCTCTCAAGCAACCCTGCAACCAAATAACAAAGAGTCTCTTGTGTCCCCAACACACCCAATACAATGGTAAATTGTATAGGTGCACTAGTTCGGCGAAGGGATGGTGATACAAGTGAAATATGGATAGTAGATAATGGTTTTGTAATCTGAAAAATATAAAAACAGAAAGGTAACTAATGATAAAACTGAGCGTAAACGGTATTGCAATGTGTTGAAACAAGGCCTAGGGTTCATACTTTCGCTAGCGCAAGTTCCCTCAACAATAATAACATAATTGGATCATATAACTATCCCTCAACATGCAACAAAGAGTCACCCCAAAGTCACTAATACTGGAGAATGAACGAAGAGATTATGGTAGGGTACGAAACCACCTCAAAGTTATTCTTTCCAATAAATCCGTTGGGCTATTCCTATAAGTGTCACAAACAGCCCTAGAGTTCGTACTAGAATAACACCTTAAGACACAAATCAACCAAAACCCTAATGTCACCTAGATACAACAATGTCACCTCAAGTATCCGTGGGTATGATTATACGATATGCATCACACAATCTTAGATTCATCTATTCAACCAACACAAAGGACCTCAAAGAGTGCCCCAAACTTTCTACCGGAGAATGACGACGAAAACGTGTGCCAACCCCTGTGCATAGTTTCATGGGTGGAACCCGCAAGTTGATCACCAAAACAAACATCAAGTGAATCACGTGGTATCCCATTGTCACCACAGATACGCACAGCAAGACATACATCAAGTGTTCTCAAATCTTTAAAGACTCAATCCGATAAGATAACCTCAAAGGGGAAACTCAATCCATTACAAGAGAGTAGAGGGGGAGGAGAAACACAAGATCCAACTAGAATAGCAAAGCTCGCGATACATCAAGATCGTGCCAAATCAAGAACACGAGAGAGAGAGAGATCAAACACATAGCTACTGGTACATACCCTCAGCCCCGAGGGAGAACTACTTCCTCCTCGTCAGGGAGAGCACCGCGATGATGGAGATGGCCACCGGAGAGAGATTGCCCCTTCCGGCAGGGTGCCGGAACGGGTCTAGATTGGTTTTTGGTGGCTACGGAGGCTTCTGGCGGCGGAACTCCCAATCTAATGTTTGTTCTAGAACTTTTAGGGTACGTGAGTATATATGGGTGGAGGAAGTATGTTGGTGGAGCTTCAGGGGCCCCACGAGGCAGGGGGGCACGCCCTAGGGGGGCGCCCCCCACCCTCGTGAGCACCTCCCTTGACTCCTGACGTGGGGTCCAAGTCCCTCCGGTAGCTTTCCTTCAAAAAATAATTTCTCAAGTTGATTTCGTTCCGTTTCGACTCCGTTTGATATTCCTTTTCTTCGAAACACTGAAATAGGCAAAAAACAGCATTTCTGGCCTGGGCCTCCGGTTAATAGGTTAGTCCCAAAAATAATATAAAAGTGGATAATAAAGCCCAATATTGCCCAAAACAGTAGATAACATAGCATGGAGCAATCAAAAATTATAGATACGTTGGAGACGTATCAAGCTTCCCCAAGCTTAATTCATGCTCGTCCTCGAGTAGGTAAATCATAAAAACAGAATTTTTGATGTGGAGTGCTACTTGGCATAATTTCAATGTAATTCTTCTTAATTGTGGTATGAATATTCAGATCCGAAAGATTCAAGACAAAAGTTCATGTTGACATAAAAATGATAATACTTCAAGCATACTAAATAAGCAATTATGTCTTCTCAAAATAACATGGCCAAAGAAAGTTCATCCCTACAAAATCATATAGTTTAGTCATGTTTCATTTCCGTCACACAAGAATGCTCTCATCATGCACAACCCCGATGACAAGCCAAGCAATTGTTTCATACTTTAGTAATCTCAAACCTATAAACTTTCACGCAATACATGAGCGTGAGCCATGGATATAGCACTATGGGTGGAATAGAATAATGAGGGGGTTATGTGGAGAAGACAAAAAAGGAGAAAGTCTAACATCAACGAGGCTAATCAATGGGCTATGGAGATGCCCACCGATTGATGTTAATGCAAGGAGTAGGGATTGCCATGCAACGGATGCACTAGAGCTATAAATGTATGAAAGCTCAACAAAAGAAACTAAGTGGGTGTGCATCCAACTTGCTTGCTCACGAAGACCTAGGGCACTTGAGGAAGCCCATTGTTGGAATATACAAGCCAAGTTCTATAATGAAAATTTCCCACTAGTATATGAAAGTGACAAAACAAGAGACTCTCTATCATGAAGATCATGCTGCTACTTTGAAGAACAAGTGTGGCAAAGGATAGTAGCATTGTCACTTCTCTCTTTTTCTCTCATTTTTTGGGCCTTTTCTCTTTTTTATGGCCTTTCTCTTTTTTGGGCCTTCTCTTTTTATGGCCTTTTTTTATATTCCTCACTTGGGACAATGCTCTAGAAAATGATGATCATCACACTTCTATTTATTTACAACTCAATGATTACAACTCGATACTAGAACAAAGATAACTCTATATGAATGCCTCCGGTGGTGTACTGGGATATGCAATGAACCAAGAGTGACATGTATGAAAGAATTATGAACGGTGGCTTTGCCACAAATACTATGTCAACTACATGATCATGCTAAGCAATATGACAATAATGAATGTGTCATGAGGAACGGAATGGTGGAAAGTTGCATGGCAATATATCTCGGAATGGCTATGGAAATGCCATAATAGGTAGGTATGGTGGCTGTTTTGAGGAATATATAAGGAGGTTTATGTGTGAAAGAGCGTATCATATCACGGGGTTTGGATGCACCGGCGAAGTTTGCGCCAACTCTCAATGTGAGAAAGGGCAATGCACGGTACCGAAGAGGCTAGCAAGGATGGAAGGGTGAGAGTGCGTATAATCCATGGACTCAACATTAGTCATAAAGAACTCACATACTTATTGCAAAAATCTACAAGTCATCAAAAACCTCGGCACTACGCGCGTGCTCCTAGGGGGATTGATTGGTAGGAAAAGACCATCGCTCGTCCCCGACCGCCACTCATAAGTAGGACAATCAAATAACACCTCATGTTTCAAATTTGTTACACAAAGTTTACCATACGTGCATGCTACGGGACTCACAAACTTCAACACAAGCACTTCTCAAATTCACAACTACTCAACTAGCACGACTTTGATATTATTATCTCCATATCTCAAAACAATCATCAAGCATCAAATTTCTCTTAGTATTCAATACTCTATATGAAAGTTTTTACTATTCTTGGATGCCTAGCATGTTATGATTATTTAAGAAAATTACCATGCTATTTAAGACTCTAAAAATAATATAAGTGAAGCATGAGATTTCATCTATTTCTTCAAAATAAAACTACCACCATGATCTAAAAGATATAAGTGAAGCACTAGTGCAATAACACACTACTCCGAAAGATGTAAGTGAAGATCAATGAGTAGTCGAATAATTATGAAACTATGTGAAGACTATCTAACATTTAAGAATTTCAGATCTTTGTATTTTATTCAAACAGCAAGCGAAGCAAAATAAAATGACATTCTAAGAATGGAAAACATGATGTGAAGAAGCAAAAACTTAGGATCAATCGAAACTAACCGATAGTTGTTGAAGAAGAAAGGTGGGATGCCAACCGACGCATCCCCAAGCTTAGATGCTTGAGACTTCTTGACATATTATATTGGGATGCCTTGGGCATCCCCAAGCTTGAGATTTTGTGGCTCCTTAATTCCTCTCATATCGCGTTCTTCCCTAAATCTCAAAAGCTTCATCCACACAAACCTCAACAAGGACTCGTGAGATAAGTTAGTATAAACCATTGCAAAAACCTTATCATACTCTACTGTAGCAAATAACTAAAATTATTATTCAACATTGCATACTAAATGCCTCTGCATATTTAATAGTCATATCCTCAAATAGAATCATTAAATAAGCAAACATATGCAAACAATGCAAACATAACAGCAATCTGCCTAAACAGGACAATCTGTAAAGAATGCAACAACATCCATACTTCCCTAGCTCGAAAAATTATGAAAGAAAATTCCCACTGTAGTAAATTTATCAGATCTTAATATGCAAAAGGTTTAAACATTTTATAACATTCTGAATTTTCAAGGGAATTATTGCAACAGCGGTAAACTTTCTGTTTTCAAACAGCAACATGTGAACTTGTAACATAGGCATAGTAAAGACTATCAATGCCACTTTTTTTAGAATAAAAGATGAAAAACATTGTTCTAAATAACAGCAAGAAAATCTTAACAAAATAAATTGACGCTCCAAGAAAAACACATATCATGTGGTGAATAAAAATATAGCTCCAAGTAAAGTTACCGATGAACGAAGACGGAAGAGGGGACGCCTTCCGGGGCATCCCCAAGATTAGGCTCTTGGCTATCCTTGAATATTACCTTGGGGTGCCTTGGGAATCCCCAAGATTGGGCTCTTGCCACTTCTTATTCCATAGTCCATCGAATCCTTACCCAAAACATGAAAACTTCACCACACAAAACTTAACAGAAAACTCGTAAGCTCCGTTATTATAAGAAAATAAAACACCACTTCAAGGTACTGTAATGAACTCATTCTTTATTTATATTGGTGTTAAACCTACTGTATTAAAACTTCTCTATGGTTTATAAACTATTTCACTAGCCATAGATTCATCAAAATAAGTAAACAACACATAGAAAACAGAATCTGTCAAAAACAGAACAGTCTGTAGTAATCTGGATCAAACGTATACTTCTGGAACTCATAAAATTCTCAAATAAATTTCTGGACGTGAGTAATTTATATATTAATCATTCGCAAAAATAATTAACTAAATATCACTTTCCAAATAAAAATGGAAGCAATTCTCGTGAGCGCTAAATTTTCTGTTTTTTACAGCATGATCAACAAGACTTTCCCCAAGTCTTCCCAAAGGTTCTACTTGGCACAAACACTAATTAAAAGCATAAAACCACATCTAAACATAGACTAGAATAATTATTTATTACTAAACAGGAACAAAAAGCAAGGAACAAAAATAAAGTTGGGTTGCCTCCCAACAAGCGCTATCGTTTAACGCCCCTAGCTAGGCATGATGATTTCAACGATGCTCACATAAAAGATAAGAATTGAAACATAAAGAGAGCATCATGAAGAATATGACTAGCACATTTAAGTCTAACATACTTCCTATGCATAGGGATTTTGTGAGCAAACAACTTGTGGTAACAAGAATCAACTTGCATAGGAAGGTAAAACAAGCATAACTTCAAAACTTTAAGCACATAGAGAGGAAACTTAATATTATTGCAATTCCTACAAGCATAAATTCCTCCCTCATAATAATTTTCAGTAGCATCATGAATGAATTCAACAATATAACCAGTACCTAAAGCATTATTTTCATGATCTACAAGCATAGAAAATTTGTTACTCTCCACAAAAGCAAAATTCTTCTCATTCGGAATAGTGGGAGTATCATAGGAAACTCGAATACTATAAATTGTTTCCACATTAAAATAGTAATGTTCAGAGAAGGGGTAATCATAATCATGACAAGTTTTATAAATATAATCACTACTTTTTATAACATAAGTATCATCACAATAATCATCATAAGTAGGAGGCATGCTATCATCATTATAAACTTGCATATCAAAACTTGGGAGACTAAAAATATCATCTTCATTAATCATAGCTTCCCCAACCTTGGGACAAACATTAATTGCAGCAAATACATTCTCAAAAACATCATCTTCATCAAACATAGCATCCCCAAGCTTGGGCCTTTTCATATCATAAGCATAATCACTCTCATCATTAATAGTATGGATAGCACCAATAGTATAACAGTTATCATATTCTTCCAAGCAAGTGCCAAAAAGATTTTCAAGATCATAAGAAGTATCATTATCTTAAACAATTATATTTTCATGAGGCACAATAGTAATAGGAGCAGCACTATTTGGGACAGATATCTTTTTACCTCTCTTCCTTTTTCTTTTCTTCTTCTTCACCACATCATGTGTGGGTTCAATCCTCTTTTTGGAGCTCCTTATTAATGAGATTGGTGTAATAGGAGGCTCCTCCTCGTTACCTGACTTATCATAAGAAATAATAGGAGGATATTGGGAAGTCTCTTCCCTTTCATTAGTATTCTCTTCATCCTCTATTTGTTTTCTTTTCTTTATGTAGTTGGCAATATAAGGATTTTCAATACAATTCACCGCACAATACATATAAATTTCCTCTAGACCAAATCCAAGAAGTTTATAACGGGCAAATTCTGGAAGATAATTAGTTATACATTTCATTTCTTCGTAACCCATAAGCAAACTAAGTTCATTATGATGTGCAAGGGAAATCAAGTCATCACAATTTTTGGACACGATACGATCATGAAACAATTTGCATTGGGTATTGAAATGATCATGTTCATTGCAAAGCTCACAAGTATGGCCAAGATAATTTAAATTTTCAGCACATTCATCTAGCTCTTCTTGCAACAATTTAGTGTCTAAGTACTTATGCCTCTTGCAATATCCATCTTCCCTATTTGGTGTGTACTTACAAACCCAATGCACTCCACAAAAATTGACATGTTTATAGGAGAAATTTTCATCATAACTAGTGCAATCATCATTAGTATCATGGATATTCAAAGAATTCGTACTAACAACATTGCAATCATGCCCATCATTCAAATATTTAGTGCCAAACATTTTATAGATTTCTTCTTCTAGCACTTGAGCACAATTATCCTTTCCATCATACTCACGAAAGATATTAAAAAAGGTGAAGCGTATGAGACAAACTCAATTCCATTTTTTATAGTTTTCTTTTATAAACTAAACTAGTGATAAAACAAGAAACTAAAAGACTCGATTACAAGATCTAAAGATATACCTTCAAGCACTCACCTCCCCAGCAATGGCGCCAGAAAAGAGCTAGATGTCTACTACACAACCTTCTTCTTGTAGACGTTGTTGGGCCTCCAAGTACAGAGGTTTGTAAGACAGTAGCAAATTTCCCTCAAGTGGATGACCTAAGGTTTATCAATCCGTAGGAGGCTTAGGATGAAGATGGTCTCTCTCAAGCAACCCTGCAACCAAATAACAAAGAGTCTCTTGTGTCCCCAACACACCCAATACAATGGTAAATTGTATAGGTGCACTAGTTCGGCGAAGCGATGTTGATACAAGTGCAATATGGATGGCAGATAATGGTTTTTGTAATCTGAAAATATAAAAACAGCAAGGTAACTAATGATAAAAGTGAGCATAAACAGTATTGCAATGTGTTGAAACAAGGCCTAGGGTTCATACTTTCGCTAGTGCAAGTTCCCTCAACAATAATAACATAATTGGATCATATAACTATCCCTCAACATGCAACAAAGAGTCACTCCAAAGTCACTAATAGCGGAGAACAAACGAAGAGATTATGGTAGGGTACGAAACCACCTCAAAGTTATCCTTTCCAATCAATCCGTTGGGCTACTCCTATAAGTGTCACAAACAGCCCTAGAGTTCGTACTAGAATAACACCTTAAGACACAAATCAACCAAAACCCTAATGTCACCTAGATACTCCAATGTCACCTCATGTATCCGTCGGTACGATTATACAATATGCATCACACAATCTTAGATTCATCTATTCAACCAACACTAAGGACCTCAAAGAGTGCCCCAAACTTTCTACCAGAGAATCATGACGAAAACGTGTGCCAACCCCTATGCATAGGTTCATGGGCGGAACCCGCAAGTTGATCACCAAAACATACATCAAGTGAATCACGTGGTATCCCTTTGTCACCACAGATACGCACGGCAAGACATACATCAAGTGTTCTCAAATCTTTAAAGACTCAATCCGATAAGATAACCTGAAAGGGAAAACTCAATCCATTACAAGAGAGTAGAGGGGGAGGAGAAACATAAGATCCAACTATAATAGCAAAGCTCGCGATACATCAAGATCGTGCCAAATCATGAACACGAGAGAGAGAGAGATCAAACACATAGCTACTGGTACATACCCTCAGTCCCGAGGGAGAACTACTCCCTCCTCGTCATGGAGAGCACCGGGATGAGGAAGATGGCCACCGGAGAGGGATTGCCCCTTCCAGCAGGGTGCCGGAACGGGTCTAGATTTGTTATCGGTGGCTACGGAGGCTTCTGGTAGCGGAATTCCCGATCTAATGTTTGTTCTGGAAGTTTTAGGGTACGTGAGTATATATGGGTGCAGGAAGTACATCGGTGGAGCTTCGGGGGCCCCACGAGGCAGGGGGCACGCCATAGGGGGGGCCCACCCTCGTGAGCACCTCCTTGGCTCCTGACGTGGGGTCCAAGTCCATCCGGTAGCTTTCCTTCCAAAAATAACTTCTCCAGTTGATTTCGTTCCGTTTCGACTCCATTTGATATTCCTTTTCTTCGAAACACTGAAATAGGCAAAAAAACAATTCTGGGCTGGGCCTCCGGTTAAGAGGTTAGTCCCAAAAATAATATAGAAGTGGATAATAAAGCCCAATACTGCCTAAAACAGTAGATAACATAGCATGGAGCAATCAAAAATTATAGATACGTTGGAGACATATCAGGGACACAAGAGACTCTTTGTTATTTGGTCGCAGGGTTGTTTGAGAGAGACCATCTTCATCCTATGCCTCCCATGGATTGATAAACCTTAGGTCATCCACTTGAGGGAAATTTTCTACTGTCCTACAAACCTCTGCACTTGGAGGCCCAACAACGTCTACAAGAAGAAGGTTGTGTAGTAGACATCAACCAGCACCTCCATTAGGTGCCACCTCCAGCCGTGATACAAGAAAGCAGGCACAAGCACCACTATCTGCCAAGAGTACACCTGTCGGGCCTGCGCAGAGCTCTTCTTCCATGGCATCAACAGGGCACACAAGTGATATTATTTGTCGTCGTTGTAAGGGAAGAGGACATTTTGCAAGAGAATGCAAATCTCATCGTGTGATGATTGTTACTGAGGATGGTGAGTATGAGTCCACTAGTGACTATGATGAGGAGACTTTGGCTCTTATTACACATGAAGAACACGATGGAGATGATTCTGATCATGAGACGCAATACATGGTTGCTGAAGATGCTGATAGGTATGAATGTTTAGTTTCTCAACGTGTTTTGAGTGTGCAGGTTACACAAGCTAAGAAAAATCAGAGGCATAATTTGTTCCATACAATGGGAGTTGTGAAGGAACGTTCTGTTCGCGTCATCATAGATGGAGGGAGATGCAATAACTTGGCTAGCATGGAGATGGTGGAGAAGCTATCTCTCACCACAAGACCGCATCCACATCCTTACTACATCCAATGGTTCAACAACAGCGGTAAGGTTAAGGTAACATGTACTGTTCGTGTGCATTTTAGTATCTCTACATATGATGATTATGTTGATTGTGATGTGGTACCTATGCAAGCATGTTCCTTATTACTTGGTAGACCATGGAAATTTGATAAAAAATCTGTACACCATGGTAGAAACAATCAGTATACTCCTGTTTATAAGGATAAAAATATTACTTTGCTTCCTATGACTCCTGATTCCATTTTGAAAGATGATATTAATAGAGCTAATAAAGCAAAACAGGAGAAAAGTAAGAGTGAAAATCAGATTGTGGCAAAAGAATTTGAGCAACAAATGAAGCCTAATAATAAACCATCTAGCGTTGCTTCTGAAATTAAATTGAAAAGTGCATGTTTACTTGCCACCAAATCTGATATTGATGATCTAGATTTTAGCAACTCTGTTTGCTATGCTTTTGTGTGAAAATAGGCATTATTTTCATTCGAGGACATGCCTTCCTCTTTGCTCCTACTGTCACTAACATTTTGCAGGAGTTCGCTTACGTCTTTCCACAAGACGTGCCACCGGGATTACCACCTATTCGAGGAATTGAGCATCAAATTGACTTAATTCCTGGTGCATCATTACCCAACCGTGCACCATACCGTACCAATCCAGAGGAGACGAAGGAGATTATGCATCAAGTACAAGAACTGCTCGACAAAGGTTATATACGTGAGTCCCTTAGTCCTTGTGATGTTCCTATCATTTTAGTGCCGAAAAAGGATGGTACGTCGCGTATGTGCGTTGATTGTAGAGGCATTAATAATATTACTATTCGCTATTGTCATCCTATTCCTAGGCTCGATGATATGCTTGATGAATTGAGTGGCTCTACAATATTCTCCAAAGTTGATTTGCATAGTGGATACCATCAAATTCGTATGAAATTGGGAGATGAATGGGAAACAACATTTAAAACTAAGTTTGGATTATATGAGTGGTTAGTCATGCCTTTTGGGTTAACTAATGCACCTAGTACTTTCATGATATTAATGAACGAAGTTTTACGTGCCTTCATTGGACGATTAGTGGTAGTTTACTTTGATGACATATTGATTTATAGCAAATCTTTAGAGGAACATTTGGAACATTTACATGTTGTTTTTATTGCTCTACGTGATGCACGTTTGTTTGGTAACCTTGGAAAGTGCACCTTTTGCACCGACCGAGTATCTTTTCTTGGCTATGTTGTTACTCCACAGGGAATTGAAGTTGATAAAGCCAAGATTGAAGCTATTGAGAGTTGGCCGCAGCCAAAAACAGTCACACAAGTGAGGAGTTTCCTTGGCCTCGCTGGTTTCTATAGGCGTTTTGTGAGAGATTTCAGCACCATTGCTACACCTCTCAACGAGCTTACAAAGAAGGATGTGCCTTTTGTTTGGGGTACCGCACAGGAAGAAGCCTTCACGGTATTGAAAGATAAGTTGACACATGCTCCTTTACTACAACTTCCTGATTTTAGTAAGACTTTTGAGCTTGAATGTGATGCTAGTGGAATTGGATTAGGAGGTGTGTTATTACAAGATGGCAAACCTATTGCATACTTTTCTGAAAAATTGAGTGGGCCTAGTCTGAACTATTCTACTTATGATAAAGAATTATATGCTCGTGTTCGGACCTTAGAAACATGGCAACATTATTTATGGCCCAAAGAATTTGTTATACATTCTGATCATGAATCTTTGAAACACACTAAAAGTCAAGCAAAACTGAACCGTAGACATGCTAAATGGGTTGAATTCATTGAGACTTTCCCTTATGTCATTAAACACAAGAAGGGTAAAGAAAATGTTATTGTTGATGCGTTGTCTTGTCGTTATACTATGCTTTCACAACTTGACTTTAAAATATTTGGTTTGGAGACCATCAAAGATCAATATGTGCATGATGCTGAATTTAAAGATGTATTGCAGAATTGTAAGGAAGGGAGAACTTGGAACAAGTTTGTTATTAACGATGGATTTGTGTTTCGTGCTAACAAGCTATGCATTCCAGCTAGCTCTGTTCGTCTTTTGTTATTGCAGGAGGCGCATGGAGGAGGATTAATGGGACACTTTGGCGTCAAGAAGATAGAGGATATACTTACTACACATTTTTTTGGCCAAAGATGAGACGTGATGTTGAGCTTTTTGTTGCTCGCTGCACTACATGTCAAAAAGCTAAGTCACGACTCAATCCTCATGGTTTATATATGCCTTTGCATGTACCTAGTGTTCCTTGGGAGGATATATCTATGGACTTTGTTTTAGGTTTACCTCGAACAAAGAAGGGGAGGGATAGCATATTTGTTGTTGTGGATATATTCTCGAAAATGGCACACTTTATACCATGTCATAAAAGCGATGATGTTGTTAATGTTGCTGATTTGTTCTTTCGTGAAATTATTCGCTTGCATGGTGTGCCAAATACTATTGTTTCATATCGTGATACTAAATATCTTATCCACGTTTTGAGATGTTTATGGGCTAAGTTGGGGACTAAACTGCTTTTTAGTACTACTTGTCACCCCCAAACTGATGGACAAACTGAAGTAGTGAATAGAACATTGTCTACTATGCTTAGGGCTGTTTTGAAGAAGAATAAGAAAATGTGGGAAGAATGCTTGCCTCATATTGAATTTTCTTATAATAGTTCATTGCATTTTACTACTAAGATGTGCCCTTTTGAAATTGTGGATGGTTTCCTACCTCATGCACCTATTGATTTGTTGCCTCTTCCATCTTTGGAGAAGGTTAATTTTGATGCTAAATAACGTGCTGAATTGATTTTAAAAATGCATGAGTTAACTAAGGAAAACATTGAGCGTATGAATGCTAAATATAAACTTGCTGGAGATAAGGGTAGAAAACATGTTGTGTTTGCACCTGGAGATCTTGTTTGGTTACATTTTCGTAAGGATAGATTTCCTAATTTGCGCAAATCAAAGCTAATGCCCCATGCTGATGGTCCTTTTAAGGTGTTAGAGAAAATAAATGATAATGCATATAAACTTGAGCTGCCTGCAGGTTTTGGGGTTAATCCCACTTTTAACATTGCAGATTTGAAGCCTTATTTGGGTGAGGAAGATGAGCTTCCGTCGAGGACGACTTCATTTCAAGAAGGGGAGGATGATGAGGACATCAATACCATTGTTACACCCACAACCCCTACTGCTATACATACTGGACCAATTACTAGAGCTCACGCACGCCAATTAAATTATCAGGTACTTTCGTTTCTTGGTAATGATTCTAATGTTCATGAGAATATGATGCTGCCTAAATTGGATACATTTGTTTTGCTTACAAATCAAGGGCCTGGCATGGATAAGAGGGATGAACACTGGATCAAAACCAATCATGGAGATGATGGCATGCGCAAGGGGATCAAGAACGGAGTTACAAGTGATGATTTCAGGACTTTGAAGCCACCATAAGGAGTGCATGAAGCCTTGGACGAAATATACAAGATGCCACTTCATAAATTTCATCCAGAGGCTATTCTAGGTGCTGCGTCACCTGATGTCTACTACACAAGATTCTTCTTGTAGACGTTGTTGGGCCTCCAAGTGTAGAGGTTGGTAGGACAGTAGAAAATTTCCCTCAAGTGGATGACCTAAGGTTTATCACTCCGTAGGAGGCGTAGGATGAAGATGGTCTCTCTCAAGCAACCCTGCAACCAAATAACAAAGAGTCTCTTGTGTCCCCAACACACCCAATACAATGGTAAATTGTATAGGTGCACTAGTTCCGCGAAGAGATGGTGATACAAGTGGTATATGGATAGTAGATAAAGGTTTTTGTAATCTTAAAATATAAAAACAGCAAGGTAACTAATGATAAAAGTGAGCACAAACGGTATTGCAATGCGTTGAAACAAGGCCTAGGGTTCATACTTTCACTAGTGCAAGTTCTCTCAACAATAATAACATAATTGGATCACATAACTATCCCTCAACATGCAACAAAGAGTCACTCCAAAGTCACTAATAGCGGAGAACAAACGAAGAGATTATGGTAGGGTATGAAACCACCTTAAAGTTATTCTTTCCAATCAATCCGTTGGGCTATTCCTATAAGTGTCACAAACAGCCCTAGACTTCGTACTAGAATAACACCTTAAGACACAAATCAACCAAAACCCTAATGTCACCTAGATACTCCAATGTCACCTCAAGTATCCATGGGTATGATTATACGATATGCATCACACAATCTCAGATTCATCTATTCAACCAACACATAGAACCTCAAAGAGTTCCCCAAAGTTTCTACCAGAGAGTCAAGACGAAAACGTGTGCCAACCCCTATGCATAGGTTCATGGGAGGAACCCGCAAGTTGATCACCAAAACATACATCAAGTGGATCAATAGAATAACCCATTGTCACCACGATTATCCCACGCAAGACATACATCAAGTGTTCCCAAATCCTTAAAGAATCAATCCGAGAAGATAACTTCAAAGGGAAAACTCAATCCGTTACAAGAGAGTAGAGGGGGAGAAATATCATAAGATCCAACTATAATAGCAAAGCTTGCGATACCTCAAGATCGTACCACCTCAAGAACACAAGAGAGAGATAGAGAGAGAGATCAAACACATAGCTACTGGTACATACCCTCAGCCCCGAGGGTGAACTACTCCCTCCTCGTCATGGAGATCGCCGAGATGATGAAGATGGCCACCGGAGAGGGATTCCCCCCTCCAGTAGGGTGCCGGAACGGGTCTAGATTGGTTTTCGGTGGCTACGGAGGCTTCTGGCGGCGGAACTCCCGATCTATTCTGCTCCCGGATGGTTTTAGGGTATATTGGTATATATATAGGAGGAAGAAGTACGTCAGGGGAGCCACGAGGGGCCCACGAGGGTGGAGGGCGCGCCCAGGGGGTGGGCGCGCCCCCTGCCTCGTGCCTTCCTCGTTGCTTCCCTTACGTACACTCCAAGTCTTCTGGATTGCTTCTGTTCCAAAAATAAGTTTCGTGAAGTTTCAGGTCAATTGGACCCCACTTGTGTAAGTGCATCTAGTGCCACCCCTAGTTGGTTTTGGAGTATTGACGACAAACCTAGTTGAGGGACTAATGTGTTTGTGAGAATTGCAGGATAACACAGGTAGAAGTCCCTCATTAATTCGGTTTTCCTACCAGAGATGACCCCTAAAAATGTATGAAGACATTGAAGTCAAAGGTGGTTTGTGAAGACATTCACATTGAAGACTATGACAAGAGAAGACATCGCATGAAGACTATGGAGCGCGAAGACTTAGATCTTTCGTAGTTCTTTTTCTTCCTTGTTGAGTCATAGGAACCACCGTACTGTTAAGTGGGGTCCAAGAGAACTAGTCAGAATGACTGAAGTGATGCTTAACCAAAATCCTATGTCTTCGAGTGAAGACTATGAGAGCAAATCTTGTTCAGAGTTGGACAAGTCAGCTTTGCTTGTAGCCCAAGTAAAGTTGTCGTGTGTGTTTGAAATCTGACCGTTGGAACATGTGTCAGTTCCTTAGTGACCCAGGGTCATTTTGGACAAATCAGGTCGGGTTGCCTAGTGGCTATAAATAGCCCACCCCCTACAACCATAAACGGTTGGCTGCTCAGAGTTAAAGTACGGCTTTTGTCGTTTGAGAGCAACCCACCTCGAAGCCTTTTGAGAGAGAATTCCTTGAGAGGATAAAGCCCTAACCACCCAGAGCCAAAGAGTGTTAGGCATCACTTAAGTCTTCTTGTCTGTGTGATCTGAAGACTTATTACACTTGAGGACTGTGAATCCTCCAGCCGGTTAGGCGTCGCGTTCTGAGCATCCAAGAGTCATTGTGGATCGCCGGTGAACGAAGTTTGTGAAGGTTTGGAAGTCTACCTTGAAGACTTACCAGAGTGATTGGGCGAGGAGTGGGTGTCCTTAGCTCAAGGGGAATAAGGTGAAGACGAGGTCTCTGAGTTGAATCTTAGCCTCCCTAACCAGACGTACAGTTGTCACAGCAACTGGAACTGGTCCAACAAATCATTGTCTTCAACGAGTCACTGGTTTCATCCTTCCCTTCCCTTTACTTACTGTTGGTCCTAGTGAAGTTATTGTATGATTGCATTATCTTCTGTCTTCACTGAGTGACTGCTTGTTCTGATTGGCTTCACAATATCTTCCTACCTGATCCTTACTGCCTAGCTGCCATTAGTTATTGTGCTTTCACTTCATTGAATACATGACTATGGTTTGCCTAGTGTAGTCTACCTTCCGCTACATGGTAATAGGTTTATTTCTATCGTTTGTCTTTGAAACTTACATGTTTTGAAGACCTTCATAAAAATCGCCTATTCACCCCCCCTAGTCGATCACTAGCACTTTCAATTGGTATCAGAGCAAGATACTCCCTTGTTTTGTGTGATTCGGTTTAACCACCTGGAGTTTTAGCTATGTCGACTGCAGGGATAATTAAAGTCTCCGCTGCGTGCCCCGTCTTCGATGGAACTGAATATCCCTACTGGAAGAATAAGATGCGCATGCATCTTGAAGCCATTGTTGTCGACCTATGGTATGTCGTCAAGAACGGCGTTCCCAAGGCTGGAGAAGGTGTCACTGCCGCTGATGTCAAGAAGTTCGTTCAACTGGACTCTACTGCCAAGAATATCATCTGTGGTCATCTGACCAAAGGATAGTATGGCCGCGTGAGTGCTTTGCAAACATCTAAGGTAGTCTGGGACTGGCTATCCAAGGTCAACGAAGGCGTCTCAACCTAGAGAGATCAGAGAATCAGTGTCCTTTGCAACCTCTTCAACCGCTTCAAGAGAAATGACAATGAGAATGTCCAGCTCACGTTTGATCAACTCACTAACATCACCAATGAGCTTCAAGCCCTCGGCGCTACTGAGATCACCAAGCATGAAGTCGTCAAGACACTACTGAGATCGCTTGACAGTTCGTTTGACACCCTAGCCCTGATGATTCAAGAATGTCCTGATTTCAAGACACTCGATCCGTCTGACATACTTGAGAGGCTCAACACACACGAGTTTCAGCTTTTTGAGAAAAGAGACATCTACGGTCCCAACTATGGGCGAACGTGTGCCTTGAAGGCAAAGGCTGTCTCCTCATCTGAAGAAGAATCTGAAAGCAGTTTTGATGATCCTGAAGACATTGGAAGGGAGCTTTCTATGCTTGTGAAGAAGTTCCAAAAATTCACCAAGAAGAAAAGCCTCAGAAAGTCTTCACGATCAAGCTCAAGGAATGATGAAGCTTCTGCTCATGACTATAAGAAGAGAACATGTCACAAGTACAAGAAACCCGGCCACTACATCTCTGAGTGTCCACAGTGGGACAATGAGAACAAGAAGAAGAAGAGCAAGGAGTATGACTCTGACGACAAGAAGAAGAAGAAGAAGAAATACTCAAAATCTTCTTCCAAGTCTTCCTCCAAGTCTTCATCACACAAGAAGAGATCATCTGGCAAGGCACGTGCGTTTGTTGGCAAGGAAATGGACTCTGAGGATGAGTCCGCTTCTGAGGAGGTGGAGGTGGAGTCTAAGGAGGAGTCCGATTCTGGTGTTGCGAGTCTGGCTACAGCATACGTTGCCAAGTCCATCTTCAACATTGAAGATAATGACTTCATCACCGATACCGATGCAAATGACAAGGACTACTCTGCTCCTTCCTACTGCTTCATGGCACGCGGTGCCAAGGTAAACACACGCACTACTCACTATCAAACATCTAGTGACGATGACTCTGATTGTGGTTCCAAACCCAGCTACAAAACACTTGCTAAAATTGCAACTGAACAATAGAAAGCTATGGAACACATTCAAAAACTGTTAGACAAAAGCGATGATCTGTTAGACGCTGAAATGACTCGATCTCAGTCCTTAATTGAAGACATAAAAAATCTTCACGTTAAGTATGAGGAACTTGAAAGTCGTCATGAAACGCTCCCAACAACTCATGAAAGGCTTCCCTATGATTATCTTCAAAGGAACCAAGATCTTGAGAAATTGAGAGCGGCTCATGAAGATCTTCAAAAGAAAAACGAGTCACTTCGCGCCGAACAGATCAGTTCAGCTCAGGAAGGATTTGAACCACCATGTCTTAAATGCATTGAGCGCGATAACACTACTTCTGTTGCTGAATATTCTACTGCTGCTAGTGTTGCAATATCTTCAACTGTTGATGTGGTAACTAACCCCTCTACTGAGGATACCACTGCTATTGCTGATGAGAATGCTAGGTTGAAGACACTACTTGAAACAGGGATGTACAAAAGTCTCAAAGGGCATCAGACACTATGTGATGTCCTCAAAAGGCAGATCCTGAACCGAAACCCTAGAAAAGAGGGTATTGGGTTCGAAAGGAAAATGAATGCTGATGGCTCTTACTGGAAACCTGAGCAGTACCCCAAAACCACATGGGTTGCTGCAAAGGAACCTTCAGCAGATCCATCCACTCTATCTGGCTTCACTTGTACTAACCCCATTGTTATTGATGAATCCTTTGATGCAAACTATAAACTGTTTAAGAATCAGAATGGTGAAGTGTTTGCCAGGTATATTGGTACTAACTTCAGGAATGGACCGCCTATGAAGAAGATCTGGGTGCCGAAAAGGTGTTTGGAGAATCTTCCTGTGAATGTCATCATGACACCACAGGTGAAGAAGACAAACCCCAGACCACAGGCTTCATATGGTCCAAAGGCTTCATACAGACAGAGGACTCACCTGAGTCACACTAACGCAAATGTTTTGGAGGGAAGCCATACTCAGGCCTATGAATATGAGCGCGGTCCATCAAACCGCCATGTTCATAAGACCAAGAACTATTCTGCTTATTCTTATGAGTACTATTGTCCTCCTGCAAGACTTTTCGCTAGGGCTCCAAAGCCAAAGTTCTCAGATGTTGCACTTAGACTTATTGCTTCGAAGCCACCCCTGAAGATATGGGTGGCTAAGAGACCTTAACTCTCTTTTGCAGGGAAAGGTCTCTAGACGAAAACCAAAATCATCTGATGCTATTGCTGTGGACCTCAAACATCTTGTAGGGCGCAATATCAAATGCCCAAATGGTCTTATTATGTACTTTGTTCCTGAATCACTTGCAACTTGCCCTATCAGTCCTAATCTCGATTTAAGCTTCAATAATCCATTGGTTCGTCAAATGTTTTTGCTTCACAATTCTCTTCGTGAAGCCTATCCCCCTAACTGCACTGTAGGGTACGACACCAGCTGCTTCAGAATGGATTATTGATAGTGGGTGTACAAATCACATGACTGGCAAGCGAAGCCTTCTCATGGACTCAACCTTACGTCCATCTGACAGAAGTCACATCAAATTTGCTGACACTGGTAAAAGCAAGGTATTGGATCTAGGTAGAGTTGCAATCTCAAAGGATCAACACATGGATAAAGTCATGCTTGTTGAATCCCTTGGTTTCAACTTAATGTCTGTCTCAATGCTTTGCGATTTAAACATGATTGTGATGTTTGGAAAATATCGTTGCCTTGTACTAATGGAATCTGACAAGTCTCTAGTGTTTGAAGGGTATCGGAAAGATGATTTGTACGTGGTAGATTTCTCAGCAGGACCACAACTTGCAGTATGTCTTCTAGCAAAAGCTTCTGAATGCTGGCTCTGGCATCGAAGGCTAGGGCATGCTGGCATGAGGAACCTCCACACCCTTGCAAGGAAGAAGCATGTCATAGGCATCGAGGGCGTCAAGTTCAAGAAGGATCACTTATGCGGTGCCTGTGAAGCATGAAAGATGACGAGGGCCAAGCATCCTTCGAAGACAATCATGACAACGACTCAACCCTTTGAACTGCTCCACATGGATCTTTTCGGTCCCACTCACTACTCCACTCTTACTACTACTGCTTGTCTCTATGGCTTTGTCATTGTTGATGATTATTCAAGATATACTTGGGTGCATATAATCCTTTACAAGACTGAAGTGCAGGATGTCTTCAGACACTTCGCCAATCGAGCAATGAACAACTATGGTGCCAAGATAAAGCACATCAGAAGTGACAATGGCACTGAATTCAAGAACACTGGCCTGGATACATATCTTGATACCTTAGGCATCACTCATGAATTCTCAGCTCCGTACACACCACAGCAGAATGGCGTCGTTGAACGCAAGAACAGAACACTTATTGAGATGGCTCGGACGATGCTTGATGAATACAAGACTCCAAGAAAATTCTGGCCTGAAGCCATTGACACTGCATGCCATATCATCAACCGTGTTTATCTTCACAAGCTTCTAAACAAGACATCCTATGAGCTCCTTACTGGCAAGAAGCCAAATGTCAGTTACTTCAGAGTATTTGGCGCCAGGTGCTGGATCAAGGATCCACATCATACTTCAAAATTTTCACCAAAAGCACATGAGGGTTTTATGCTTGGATATGGAAAGGATTCGCACTCCTACAGAGTCCTCAATCTCTTTCATTATAAAGTGGTTGAAACAGTGGATGTGCGGTTCGATGAGACTAACGGCTCACAAAGAGAGCACCTGCCAAATGTGCTAGATGAAGTTCCATCCAGTGAATCAATCAAACTTATGGGAACTGGAGAAATCATACCTTCTGAAGCTCAACCTGAAGAGGAACTTATCATCTCTGCACCTGATCAACCTAAAGACGATGCTCAACCTGAAGACAATCCCTCTAACAATGACAATGATCAGCAAGAGCAATATCTTCGTCCTGCACGTCCTCGTGTTGCAAATGAAGTGCAGATTGAGAGAATAATTGATAGCATCAATGCACCAGGTCCACTCACTCGTTCAAGGGCAACACAGCTAGCAAATTTCTGTGGGCACTTCACATTCGTCTCAATAACTGAACCCAAGAAAGTTTAAGAAGCCTTCATGGAACCTGAATGGATTCAAGCTATGCAAGAAGAGCTTCAACAGTTTGAGCTGAACAATGTATGGAAACTGGTTAAGCGTCCTGATCCTCGGAAGCACAATATAATAGGCACCAAATGGATATATCGCAACAAGCAAGATGAGCATGGTCAAGTTGTCAGAAACAAAGCTCGTCTCGTTGCTCAAGGATACACTCAAGTTGAAGGGATTGACTTCGATGAAACATTTGCTCCTGTGGCTAGACTTGAAGCCATACGCATACTGCTAGCCTATGCAAATCATCATAACATACTTCTATATCAAATGGATGTGAAGAGTGCCTTTCTCAATGGCAAGATTGAAGAAGTGTATGTTGCACAACCGCCTGGCTTTGAAGATCCAAAACATCCTGACATGGTGTACAAGCTCAACAAGGCACTGTATGGCCTCAAACAAGCTCCTCGGGCTTGGTATGACACACTCAAAGACTTCCTGAAGAGCAAAGGCTTCAAATCTGGTTCCCTCGACCGTACTCTCTTCACGAAGACATATGATGGTGAACTGTTTGTGTGCCAAATATATGTGGATGACATTATCTTCAGCTGCACCAATCAGAAATACAGTGAAGAGTTTGGATATATGATGCAAGAGCAATATCAGATGTCCATGATGGGTGAACTGAAATTCTTCCTTGGTCTTCAAATACGTCAGCAACGCAACGGCATCTTTATATCCCAAGAGAAGTATCTCAAAGATTGCCTGAAGAAGTTTGGTATGCAAGACTGCAAAGGCTTCACGACGCCAATGCCAGCCAAACATCATCTGGGTCCCGACGACAATGGTAAAGAGTTCGATCAAAAGGTATACCGCTCCATGTTTGGTTCTTTACTTTATCTATGTGCATCTAGGCCAGATATTATGCTTAGTGTTTGCATGTGTGCTCGATTCCAAGCGGCACCAAAGGAATCGCATCACTTAGCTGTGAAGCGAATTCTTTGATATTTGGCTTACACCCCAACTCTAGGATTATGGTATCCAAAGGGCTCAGAGTTTGATCTGGTTGGATTCTCGGATGTTGATTATACTGGTGACAAGGTGGATCGCAAGTCTACATCAGGCACATGTCATTTTCTGGGACGATCACTTGTATGTTGGTCTTCAAAGAAGCAGAACTGTGCATCTCTCTCCACTCCTGAATCTGAATACATTGCTGCTGGATCTTATTGCGCTCAGCTTCTGTGGACGAAGCAAACACTCGAAGACTATGGCATTCATATGAAGCAAGTGCCACTCTACTGCGACAACGAAAGCGCCATCAAGATTTCCAACAACCCAGTTCAGCACTCGAAGACAAAGCACATTGAAATTCGTCATCACTTTCTCAGAGATCATGTTGTGAAGGAAGATATTGATATCATATACGTCAACACTGAAGAGCAATTGGCAGATATCTTCACCAAGCCCTTGGATGAGAAGAGATTTTGCAAGTTACGGTGTGAGCTAAATATCTTGGAATCCTCAAATGTCCTGTGATCAGGCACACATCCTAACACTTATGCATATTGAGGACTTAGATGTGCAACACACGAAGTAAAGTATATCTTCAATCAATGAAGACATACATTCTAAGTGTGAATACATTAATGTGGAATTTGACTTCGGAGCGCCATGATAATTGTGCGCCGTGTCTGGGTCTAATACTTCCTATACGGTGGGTAACGCCACCACAAAATTCGTCTGTTTGAAGTGTTTTACCCATGGTGTTACATTTGCTATGTCTTCTTGTTGAATCTTTTGAACTAAGTGAATGTGATCGGACCCTAACCTCTCTATGCTTTCTATCTCGAACTCTATCTCTCCAAATCATATGCATTCTATTGATACTGTCGAATATCTTCTCTGCGTCCTTGTCAGCAGAAGATACAGAGACAAACATTAAGTCCGTTTTCAATGCTAATTCCTTCACCTGAAACCCGGAGAAGTGGGAACGACCACCTGACAATCCAGGCTTGCGTGGGAACATGGAACAACCTCTGATATGTTGCATGATGGCCATGTGTCCTTCAGATGTGAATCGCCAGGGGCACCTATGTAATAACACTGTGCCGTCCATGTCCCTATAAATACACGCCTCACCACAGTCATTATCCTTTCTTCCACTCTCGCACGAACCCTAGCGCCACCGCTAGCCCTCGACGACGCCGACGACAAAGCGCTTAGCTGCCGTGACCTCTCCGACGCCGTCTTCACGCCGGCCGCGGACATCGTCTTCTCCGCCGTCGCCGTAGGTGTCCTTCGTCACCATGTTAGGGCACGAACGATCAAACTGCTCGGCCTCCTCTTCCACTCCGTCTAGCAGTTCCTTGTGTGGTAAATAAAACTTCCTTTTTACGGCCCCTTTGATCCTATAGATTCGTCACTTTCTACCACAAGCAGTTTCTATTCACACAAGTTGGATCCACTTCATACTGCATCTCATATTATGCCTAGCATGTTCACTTATGCTTCACAAAGTAGTTACATTCCTCACTTGTACTGATCTGTGAATTCATACAAATCTGGAACCAAATCCTTATCTATGAGTGAATGTCTTCGCACGATGAGGTCAATGTCTTCTAAACTAATTTATCTTCAAAATCTTCTGAGAATGCATATGACCTCTTCCCCTTCCCTCGCACCTTAATGTTGTCATAGGTACATGTCCATGGGAGAATCCCTTGGTTCTCATAGTCTGCATTCATTTGCAGAATTCTTATAGCATCATATAAATTCTCCCGAAGCCAGTTCCTGTTTGTCCAGCAAGCGAAAGCCTCTGAAGCCTTTGAACGTGCTGAAGCCATTCAGTTTGAAGTTCATGGCTGCAGAGAAATCAGTAAGGAAGGGCGGCAGATAGCGTCGTGGGGGAACATCAAGAGATTTGCCTGATGACCTCTCAGAGCTTTACAAGACAGATCCTGAAGAGGATTACAATCAGCGCAAGAACCGAATCCAATGGATTCGAAGATATTGGGTAGAACAATGGTTCAAGTACAGGTTTGTGACAAAGGAATATGCTGAGAAGAATGCCATCAAGCGACCATGGGGAGACATCCTATATAGAAATCTTCAACCCAGGTCCAGAGATGAAGCCATTGAACAAGGCTTCTATCCCTGCATGGTCCGTGGACCACAGCCTGCGGATGCTGACCCATCATCACTGCTATGGTGTCGTGACGACAATCTATTCAAGCGCAACTTCCAGTTTGCCCAAAATTCAGCGAAGCAGAACAAGAAGTCATTGGGACTAGACTTCAACCCTAGTCCCTCCGCTCCCCGTGCCGATGGCACCCGCGAAGCTGAACCCAATCTTGTTGGGTCCTTCTATAACCTGGAAGGTCTCATCACTCATATCGTGGTTCAAGGGACAGCTGTGGATGAGCCTGCAGATGACGCTGAATCTGATGAAGCGCCTGCAGCGCCGAAGCCAAAGAAACTGAAGCAACCTAAAGTTTCAAAGCCTGCCTCAGCACCAAAAATCTCACGGGCGAAGCCACTGGCTACTGCACCTCCTGAAGACAGTGTGCAGTCTGAAGATCTGTCACGCATCTCCAAGCCCCCGAGAGTCAAGATGCCTCTGCCACACACCAGCCAAGAACTGACTGCTGCTGCTATTCTGCGCAACGATACCATTGATCTATCCAGCGATGAAGATCTTGCAGATGACTCTCTTGAGCAACTGATCAAGAGCAAAGAAGAAGCATAAATCTTCAACAATTTGCCTCTCTTTGACATGGCAATCATCCACGACTTCATCGATGAGTGGTTTGACACGCCCAACCTTTGCTTTGAAGATCTGCAACTTCCCATTGGCCTCAGTGTTGCCTTCCATGGCGCCATTGCTTCAGAGTTAGCTATAGCCCAGCGCATCGTTGAACTGAAGCAGAAGATTAACTTTGAGAAAGCTTAGTTCAAGAAGCATATGGCCAAGCTCAGAGTGCAAGAGGTCAAGAACTTCAAGATCATGCTGCACGAGCTCAAAGAAGCCTTTCTCAAGAAGCGTGAAGAAGCTCAAGGTTCTCGTGAGCGCATGAAGAGCCTGGCTGACAAGTGTGTGCAAGCCTACAATGAGGCTGAGAAGCGCAAGGCCCTTGGGCGTCCTGGCATCGACCCCAGGATGGCTGCAAAGCAGAAGAAGAAGAAGCCCGCTATGGCCGAACCCGCCGCACCAAGGCAGGAAGCACATCCCATTGTCTTCCCAGCCAACATGGCTGGCTCGAAGCCAAAGGCCAAGTCAACCGCTTCAGAACTGAAGAAGATGAGGACTGCTGAGGCTAAAGCCAGAAAGAGGAAACATTCTGAAGCCTCTGATGCTGCTCCCTCCAAGAAGCGGAAGACCAAGAAGGAATGGGCTGCTCCCACAGAGCCCCAGATTGTTGAACCTATCTCAATGGTTCGCCCTGCATCTACACATCAAGAGCGCCAATTGACTGTCCATGAGCCTGCTCTCACAGAGGCTCATGAAGTTGAAGACATTCCAGCAGCTGATCCCACCGCTGCTGAAGACATTGGTCACCATGACAATGTTGACGATGATGTAGTTCTTCCTCAGATCGAGCACCAACAGGTATCATCGCCTGTGCTTACACACAGCGAACTCATTAGCATTGGTCGTCCTCTGACGCCAATTGCTCAGGATGCATCATGGGCTGATCACCCACAACAACAAGTCACACCACCCCGGCAAGAAGAAGAAGACGACTTTGAGGCCCAGCCAACTCCATCTCCAAAGGCGTCGCCAGCGTTATGCAGGCTTCGTAAAGGACCAAGGTCTCAAGTCTCCGAGTCTGAGGCTAAAACTGCTGAAGACATTCCGGCTGCATCAGCTGATGACACCCAAGAAGAAGAACGTGTCCCTACTCCCCCAACTACTGATGAAGCTGTTCTCGAGGAGAACGTGTCTGTGCCCGACCCTCCAGCTCATCAAGTGGAGGTAGAACATCTTGAGGCTGCCACCACCAACACAAATGAAGCCAATGACGTAGTCATGGCTGAAGCAAATGTGGAGCCTACACCAACCCAAGAACCAGAAGTCAGTGAAGCCAATGATGCTACTGCTTCTGTTCCTGCGCCTGCTGCTGGCCCTCAGTTTGACTATCATATTGAGCATAGGCCTCAGGTACAGAAGCCAATGCCAAGGTTGCCCAGGTTTCCAGGTCCTGCATCAGCACCTGGATCCTTTAATGTCAACTGCTTCAAAGCAGACAACACCTTCTTCAATAGCTCCAAGAACCCCTACTCAAGGGAACGAATATCTTCTGATCGGTTCTGGAGCTATCCCCAGCGAAGCTATTACTCCTGCATTCTGTACAATCAAGGTCGCATCTTCCCACATATGCGTCTTGACACCGAAGCAATTGTTGGTCTGCCCTGTTTGGAAGAAGCTCTGGATTGCTTCAAAGAGGTTGGATTGTTGCCTTTCGTCACCGACCAAGAGCACTAGAACGAAGAGTTGCTGCTCCAATTTTATGCCACACTTCACATACATGGTTACAACAGAGATCCAAAGACTTGGGTCCTGGAGTGGATGACAGGAAATGTTCATCACGAAGCCAAAGCCTTTGATATCATTGAGCTCACTGGTCTGCCCACTCCTGGAGATCTCTATGAACCTGGATGTCAACTTCACAGTGAAGCTATGGAAAGCATCTTTCAGAAGCCTGAACCGAACATGAGTCAGATGCTCAGTATGATGAAGCCTTTGCCACAAGACGCTACATATCCTAAGGAGTTCTTTGTTGATGACCTGGAGTATCTGCCAAGGACTATCTATCACATTATATGGCGAACTCTCTGGCCCATCAAAGGACATTCTCCACATGCAAAGCTGGAAGGTGCAATGAAGACTTTGGTCTTCTATATTCTTCATGGCAAATGCTTCAATGCACAAGACTTCCTCATCCGCCAACTTGATGCATCAGGATCTGATCTTTTTGGCTTGAAGTTCTACGCTCCATGGATAATGCGATTGATTAAACTCCACTCAGCTATCTCATATCAGCCATCTGCTCGCAATCATCGGATCTTTCTGCCTGATGTGGATATGTCCGTTGAAGCCATTTATCCAGAGCCTGCCAAGGAACCTCTTAGTCTTCAGAATGCGTAGCATCAAAGTTTCACTCAGAACATTGCAGGAGTTGAAGCAGTCACTCGTGTTTATCCTCTGGCTGGTACTACACGTGCACCTCATCGTGCCCTTACTAAAGCCACTGAAAGCACTATTGCCCAACGACCCAAGAAGCGATCTCGTGTTCTCAATGACCGAGAGCTTCTGGTTGCTCTTCATCAGAAACAAGATAGGCATCATGACTGGCTGAAGCGCCAAATGCATAGCCTCTTGGTGGATGTCAACCGCATTCGCAATCTTGCCACCAAGAATGCCTTTGTTTCCCATGAAACCTGTCGGCGTACATGGAAAGGGCTGACGCTTATGTGTTCTGAGGATGATCTTCAAGAGGATGGCTTCCCTGAATGTTTCAAGTTTGACTCCACACCTCCCCGAAGGACTGTGCTGCGACGAACTCCGTCTCTTGAAGACTCTGAGTTCTCTTCCTCCGCGGCAAGTGTGAATGCCAGAGTGATCGAGGACGAAGATGATGCCACTTCACCGCCCCCTACTTCTGCACGCCTCGACACTGTCCCAAGTTCTTCTGCGCCGCCGAACACCACCGACAACCCTGCTGCTTCACCTACTCTTCATGGGAACGAGTAGATGCTCTATGTCTTCAAACCTTTTTGGTCCTCACTGACAAAAGGGGGAGAAGCATATGAGTTTGATAGTCTTCAAGCGGGTCCATATGGGCGGTTACCTTATGTTTTACCTAGTGTTTACAACTCTCGTTTTGATACATTTGATTCTTTGAGTTGTAACACTTAAACTCGATGGTCGTCTGCTACTTATTTGCTATTTTGTGATGCGATGATAAATCCCGCATGTGCGACGATAAATTCCGCACTTAGATCACTTTGCAGACGTACATTTTTCATTATGCATGTCATTATCTTCACATACCTTCATGCATGATGAATTGTCATCATAAGTTGAAGGATCTCCACAAGTACAACCTGCCATGTGCATTTGCATTCCAAAAGCAAATTACTTATATGCACATCTTCAGGGGGAGCCCTTGCAACTTATGAAGACAATTCCTTATCCTTTACAATTTCACATATTATATTCCCTGTTGAAAACTTCAACTAGTTTGTCATCAATCACAAAAAAGGGGGAGATTGTAAGTGCATCTAGTGCCACCCCTAGTTGGTTTTGGAGTATTGATGACAAACCTAGTTGAGGGACTAATGTGTTTGTGAGAATTGCAGGATAACACAGGTAGAAGTCCCTCATTGATTCGGTTTTCCTACCAGAGATGACCCCTAAAAATGTATGAAGACATTGAAGTCAAAGGTGGTTTGTGAAGACATTCACATTGAAGACTATGACAAGAGAAGACATCGCATGAAGACTATGGAGCGCGAAGACTTAGATGTTTCGTAGTTCTTTTTCTTCTTTGTTGAGTCATAGGAACCACCGTACTGTTAAGTGGGGTCCAAGAGAACCAGTCAGAATGACTGAAGTGATGCTTAACCAAAATCCTATGTCTTCGAGTGAAGACTATGAGAGCGAATCTTGTTCAGGGTTGGACAAGTCAGCTTTGCTTGTAGCCCAAGTAAAGTTGCCGTGTGTGTTTGAAATCTGACCGTTGGAACACGTGTCAGTTCCTTAGTGACCCAGGGTCATTTCGGACAAATCAGGTCGGGTTGCCTAGTGGCTATAAATAGCCCACCCCCTACAACCATAAACGGTTGGCTGCTCAGAGTTAAAGTACGGCTTTTGTCGTTTGAGAGCAACCCACCTCGAAGCCTTTTGAGAGAGAATTCCTTGAGAGGATAAAGCCCTAACCACCCAGAGCCAAAGAGTGTTAGGCATCACTTAAGTCTTCTTGTCTATGTGATCTGAAGACTTATTACACTTGAGGACTGTGAATCCTCCAGCCGGTTAGGCGTCGCATTCTGAGCATCCAAGAGTCATTGTGGATCGCCGGTGAACGAAGTTTGTGAAGGTTTGGAAGTCTACCTTGAAGACTTACCAGAGTGATTGGGCGAGGAGTGGGTGTCCTTAGCTCAAGGGGAATAAGGTGAAGACGAGGTCTTCTGAGTTGAATCTTAGCCTCCCTAACCAGACGTACAGTTGTCACAGCAAATGGAACTGGTCCAACAAATCATTGTCTTCAACGAGTCACTGGTTTCATCCTTCCCTTCCCTTTACTTACTGTTGGTCCTAGTGAAGTTATTGTATGATTGCATTATCTTCTGTCTTCACTGAGTGACTGCTTGTTCTGATTGGCTTCACAATATCTTCCTACCTGATCCTTACTGCCTAGCTGCCATTAGTTATTGTGCTTTCACTTCATTGAATACATGACTATGGTTTGCCTAGTGTAGTCTACCTTCCGCTACATGGTAATAGGTTTATTTCTATCGTTTGTCTTTGAAACTTACATGTTTTGAAGACCTTCATAAAAATCGCCTATTCACCCCCCCTCTAGTCGATCACTAGCACTTTCAGTTTGATTTTCCTTTTCTGCGATACTCTAAAACAAGGAAAAAAACAGAAACTGGCACTGGGCTCTAGGTAAATAGGTTAGTCCAAAAAATCATATAAAATAGCATATAAATGCATATAAAACATCCAAGGTTGATAATATAATAGCATGGAACAATCAAAAATTATAGATACGTTGGAGACGTATCAGTATCCCCAAGCTTAATTCCTGCTCGTCCTCGAGTAGGTAAATGATAAAAATTGAATTTTTGATGTGGAATGCTACCTAACATATTTATCCATGTAATATTCTTTATTGTGGCAAGAATATTCAGATCCATAAGATTCAAGACAAAAGTTTAATATTGACATAAAAATAATAATACTTCAAGCATACTAACAAAGTAATCATGTCTTCTCACAATAACATGGCCAAAGAAAGCTATCCCTACAAAATCATATAGTTCAGTCATGCTCCATTTTCGTCACACAAGAATGCTCTCATCATGCACAACCCCGATGACAAGCCAAGCAATTGTTTCATACTTTAGTAATCTCAAACTTTTTTCAACTTTCACGCAATACATGAGCGTGAGCCATGGATATAGCACTATGGGTGGAATAGAATATAATGAGGGGGTTATGTGGAGAAGACAAAAAGGAGAAAGTCTTACATCGACGCGGCTAATCAATGGGCTAGGGAGATGCCCATCAATTGATGTCAATGCAAGGAGTAGGGATTGCCATGCAACGGATGCACTAGAGCTATAAATGTATGAAAGCTCAACAAAAGAAACTAAGTGGGTGTGCATCCAACTTGCTTGCTCACGAAGACCTAGGGCACTTGAGGAGGCCCATTGTTGGAATATACAAGCCAAGTTCTATAATGAAAAATTCCCACTAGTATATGAAAGTGACAAAACAAGACACTCTCTATCATAAAGATCATGGTGCTACTTTGAAGCACAAGTGTGGAAAAAGGATAGTAGCATTATCCCTTTTATTTTTTATTTTTTTATTTGGCCTTTCTTTTTTATTTGGCCCCTTTTTTGCCTTTTTTTGGGACAATGCTCTATGAATGATGATCATCACACTTCTATTTACTTACAACTCAAGAATTACAACTCGATACTTAGAACAAGATATGACTCTATATGAATGCCTCCGGCGGTGTACTGGGATTGCGATGAATCAAGTGTGACATGTATGAAAAATTATGAATGATGGCTTTGCCACAAATACGATGTCAACTACATGATCATGCAAAGCTATATGACAATGATGACGCGTTTCATAATAAACGGAACGGTGGAAAGTTGCATGGCAATATATCTCGTAATGGCTATGGAAATGCCATAATATGTAGGTATGGTGGCTGTTTTGAGAAAGATATAAGGAGGTTTATGTGTGAAAGAGCGTATCAAATCACGGGGTTTGGATGCACCGGCGAAGTTTGCACCAACTCTCAATGTGAGAAAGGGCAATGCACGGTATCGAAGAGGCTAGGAATGATGGAAGGGTAAGAGTGCGTATAATCCATGGACTCAAAATTAGTCATAAAGAACTCACATACTTATTGCAAAAATCTACAAGTCATCAAAAATCAAGCATTACGTGCATGCTCCTAGGGGGATAGATTGGTAGGAAAATACCATCGCTCGTCCCCGACCGCCACTCATAAGGAAGACAATCAAATAACACCTCATGTTTCAAATTTGTTACACAATGTTTACCATACGTGCATGCTACGGGACTTGCAAACTTCAACAGAAGTATTTCTCAAATTCACAACTACTCAACTAGAACAACTTCAATATCACTATCTCCATATCTCAAAACAATCATCAAGTATCAAACTTCTCTTAGTATTCAATGCACTCTATATGAAAGTTTTTATTATACCCATCTTGGATGCCCATCATATTAGGACTAAATACATAACCAAAGAAAATTACCATGATGTTCTAAAAGACTCTCAAAATAATATAAGTGAAGCCTGAGAGTTCATCTATTTCTTCAAAATAAAACCACCACCGTGCTCTAAAAAGATATAAGTGAAGCACTGGAGCAAATGACAAACTACTCCGAAAGATATAAGTGAAGATCAATGAGTAGTCGAACAATTATGCAACTATATGAAGACTCTCTAACATTTAATAATTTCAGATCTTGGTATTTTATTCCAAAATCAATCAAAGCAAAAGGAAATAAAATGACGCTCCAAGCAAAACACATATCATGTGGGGAATAAAAATATAGCTCCAAGTAAAGTTACCGATGAATGAAGACGAAAGAGGGGATGCCTTCCGGGGCATCCCCAAGCTTAGGCTCTTAGTTGTCCTTAGCTTAGGCTCTTAGTTGTCCTTGGATATTACCTTGGGGTGCCTTGGGCATCCCCAAGCTTAGGATCTTGCCACTCCTTATCCCATAGTCCATCAAATCTTTACCCAAAACTTGAAAACTTAACAACACAAAACTTAACAGAAAACTCGTAAGCTCTGTTAGCGAAAGAAAACAAAACACCACTTCAAGGTACTGTAATGAACTCATTATAAATTCATATTGGTGTAATATATACTTCATTCCAACTTATCTATGGTTCATATCTGTAACACCCCGGATGTAACTTTCCCAATTTGTACTCCAACTCTTGCCGTTTCCGGCGTTAAGTTAATTTATTATCTCGGGTTCGGGTTTTTGTCTCCGTGTGTTGTTGTCATTGTCATGCATCTCATATCATGTCTTCATGTGCATTGCATTTTCATACGTGTTCGTCTCATGCATTCGAGCATTTTCCCCGTTGTCCGTTTTGCATTCCGGCGTTTCGTTCTCCTCCGGTGGTCATTTCCAGCTTTCTTTCGTGTGTGGGGATTAAACATTTCCGGATTGGACCGAGACTTGCCAAGCGGCCTTGGTTTACTACCGGTAGACCGCCTGTCAAGTTTCGTATCATTTGGACTTCGTTTGATACTCCAACGGTTAACCGAGGGACCGAAAAGGCCTCGTGTGTGTTGCAGCCCAACACCCCTCCAATTTGGCCCAAAACCCACCTAAGTATTCTCCATCATCTAGAGTGTTCGATCACGATCGAGTGGCCGAAAACCGCACCTCATTTGGACTCTCCTAACTTCCTCTATGCCTATTTAAAGACCCCTTCCCCGAAATCCGGATTCCCCCTCGTCCGAAACCCTAAAATCCACCTCGCGCGCCGCCGGACACTTTCCCTGCCGACGGACGTGTCCGCCGCCATGTCCGCCGCCACGTGGCAGCCTCCCATTCGCCGCCTCCCTCTCTCTCCACCGCCGCCGCCGGAGCCCGCCGCGGCCCGTGGCCGGCCCGCCCGCGCCTGCGCACGGGCCAGAGGAGCCGCCGCCGCCTCTTTCTCCCTCCTTCGCCCGACGCCCCTCGCCGCCCGTCGCCGACGAGCCGCCGCCGCCTCTCCGCCGCGGGCATCCGCACGCCGTGCGCCACAGCTCCTCGCCGGCCCCCCCGCCTCCGCCCGCCCTGCGTCGCCCCGCCGGCCACCGCAGCCTCCTCCGGCCTCGCCCCTCGCCTCGGCCTCTCCCTTCGGCGCCGGTGAACAGGAGCTCCGGCGAGAGCTCCGGTGGACCTCGATCCGCGTGCTGCGCCTAGATCTGATTCGGTTGCTACAATAACCCTAATTTTCGCGAGGTTGATTTTTCTCTAAGTCCCAGAATTCTAGATCCATGTGCCCTTCTTCCTAACCCCGTAACTTTGCATCCATAGCTCCGATTCATGCATATAGCATATCAAAATGTTCATCTCAGAGAGTATATCATTTCATTCCATTGCATCATTTTTATTTGAGTTCATCTTGATGCCCGAAATGCCGTTAGAAGAGGGCTACTTGAGATAATTGTCAGATCTGCTACTCCGTTTAGATTTTTGTCATTTTTGCCATGATTAATGTGTGCATGATATGCCCTGATGCTCTACATGTGTTTTTTTAAGGGTTTTGTCATGTTTCTAGAGGTGCAACCCATGTATTTTTGTGATGTGTGGTGACTTGTGCAAGCTTGCAAAGTGGTGCACTTGCTAATTCTGTTTTCAGGGACTTAGCAATTTCACTAAGTCCTGGAGCTGTTTATCTCATGATGCCATATGTTCATGTTGTTTCCTATTGATCCGTGCCTCTTTTGTGGATGATCAATAAGGATGTTTTGTTATTATTGTAGTGATCTATCCATCCGTGCCTTTGTTTGCAATTATGGAGCACCCGAGCTTGAGTCAATCGAGCTCTACTTTTGCTACTTTGTGAATCTGGGCAGATTGTCAACTTGTTTGCAATTTTGCCGATGATGTTGTAGTTGATCCGTGCATGTTATGCTATTGTTCTTGACATGTCTAGCTTGCATTTTGTGTGTTCGTGATAGATGTATGCTTGTCTTGCCATGACTTGCACCATAGTGAGTGCACCGAGCTCGTAAACATGCCTACTTGAGTTATATTTCAGCTTGCTCCAGTTTTCACTAAGTATGAAAACTGATTATGTTTTTGCTATGTTCACATGCTTGCAATTGTATTTTCTGATCCCTTTTGGCTCAAGGTCACTAAGGGACTTTTTTTAAGCTCTTTGAGTAGCACCATGCCATGCTTTACTTTGCCATGTTCAGGTCCTGTAGCATGTAGTTTTGTTGCTCCGAAGAGGGCTACCTGATCTGAAATTCCACACAAGTGTTAATTTCACCAAGTCTGAGATCTGTTTGCCATATGCATTTTTGCCATGCTTGTTTGAACCTGTTAATGGATGAATTGGCCGTAGCTCAGTGCTAGACTTTTGTTAAGCATCTTGTATGCATCCCTGCCATGTATTTTGTTGTCATGTTTGGGTGCTGTATCATGTTCATTTCATTGCATTTAGATGCCTACTTGCTGTAAATCGCAGACCAGTGCCATTTTTGAATCGCTTGCCATTTCCAAACCGTAACCCGATTTCAGCGTTCTTTATATCATTTTCAAGCGATTTCATCTCATCTTTCCAGTACCACACTTGGATTTCCAAGTTGAGGCCAGGTTCATGCATTTCCTGTCATATCTTGCATTTTGCATCCCGCATCGCATCCCGCATAGCATATCATCATTTCATCATATTGCTTGATCCTTGCACGTGGTTGATTGTATCCTTGTTGCTTGTTTGTCTTGTTTGGGTAGAGCCGGGAGACGAGTTCGCTAACGAGGAGCCCGTTGAGTTTGCTTTCGAGGATCCAGTCAACTCTGACTACTGTGCAGGCAAGATGATCATACCTCGAAATCACCACTATCTTTGCTATGCTAGTTTGCTCGCTCTTTTGCTATGCCAATGCTACGATGCCTACCACTTGCTTGCAAGCCTCCCAAATTTCCATGTCAAACCTCTAACCCACCATGTCCTAGCAAACCGTTGATTGGCTATGTTACCGCTTTGCTCAGCCCCTCTTATAGCGTTGCTAGTTGCAGGTGAAGATTGGAGGCCGTTCCTTGTTGGAACATCTTTTATTTACTTGTTGGGATATCATTATATTGCCATGTTATCTTAATGCATCTATATACTTGGTAAAGGATGGAAGGCTCGGCCTCTCGCCTAGTCTTTTGTTCCACTCTTGCCGCCCTAGTTTCCGTCATATCGGTGTTATGTTCCCGGATTTTGCATTCCTTACGCGGTTGGGTTATAATGGGAACCCCTTGATATTTCGCCTTGATTAAAGCTTTTCCAGCAATGCCCAACCTTGGTTTTACCATTTTCCACCTAGCCTTTTCTTTCCCTTGGGTTATGCAGACTCAAGGGTTATCTTATTTTAACCCCCCCGGGCCAGTGCTCCTCTGAGTGTTGGTCCAACCGAGCGATGTCCAGGGCTACCAGGGGAACTCTGGGCTGGCCTACCCGACGTCTGGCTCATCTGAGTGTGCCCTGAGAACGAGATATGTGCAGCTCCTATCAGGATTTGTTGGCACATTCGGGCGGTGTTGCTGGTCTTGTTTTAACCTGTCAAAGTGTCTTGAATCACCGAGATACCGAGCCTGATCGGAACGTCTTAGGAGGAGGTCTATTCCTACGTTGACCGTGAGAGCTTGTCATGGGCTAAGTTGGGACTCCCCTGCAGGGATTTGAACTTTCGAAAGTCGTGCCCGCGGTTATGGGCAGATGGGAATTTGTTAATGTCCAGTTGTAGATAACTTGAACCTTAACTTAATTAAAATGAATCAACCGAGTGTGTTACCGTGATGGCCTCTTCTCGGCGGAGTCCGGGAAGTGGACACGGTGTTGGAGTAATGTTTGCGCAGGTTGCTCTCTAGTTTCTCGCTCGCGCTTTGCCACCTCTTCCCGCTCTCTTTTGCGTATAAGTTAGCCACCATACTTGCTAGTCGCTTGTTGCAGCTCCACATATTTACCTTGCCTTACCTATAAGCTTAAATAGTCTTGATCGCGAGGGTGTGAGATTGCTGAGTCCCTATGGCTCACAGATTACTATTACACCAGATGCTTGTGAGGGCGTATGAGCTCAAGTGGGAGTTCGACGAAGACTCTCAACGTTACTATGTTTCCTTTCCCGATGATCAGTAGTGGTGCCCAGTTGGGGGTGATTGGGACCGTGTCGCATGTTGGGTTCTCTTTTATTTTGGCGCCGTAGTCGGGCCATGAGTGTTTGGATTATGTAATGTTATTTATGTACTTGATTGACGTGGCGAGTGTAAGCCAACTATGTTACCTCCCCTTTATGATTTATATTACATGGGATGTTGTGAAGATTGCCTAACTTGCGACATATGCCTTCAATGCGATTATGCCTCTAAGTCGTGCCTCGACACGTGGGAGATATAGTCACATCGAGGGTGTTGCAAGTTGGTAATCAGAGCCATCCCCGACCTTAGGAGCCCCATTGCTTGATCGTTTTTAGCGGCCGAGTTGTGTCTAGAAAAATGTTTTGAGTCTTTTAGGAATTATATATCGGAGAGATTAGGAATTCTTTTTACTTCCCAGTCTCCTCATCGCTCTGGTAAGGCATCCTGACGTAGAGTTTTGACTCTTCTCTTCTCAAATTTCACTAAAAAAATTTAGGATCACGCGGGTATCTTGGAATCGTTCCGATGGTTTTATGATGAGAACATTGTCTTGGTGCCTCCTGTCAGGGGTTTAGTGGAAGTGTCCCGGGGAGTTGAGCTCTGAGGTGTTGTCATCATAATTTTATTGTTGCAGTTCTGGAATACCTGAGTTTAGTACGCCGACATCGAAAATCTCTTTTATGCAGTTCGTTGGTGAGATAACCTCGACGCCACCCAGTACTGGGGCGGGAGTTCGGGAGTATCGCCATAACTTGTATAACGGATGCTTTTCGAAGGTTGAGGTAGATGGTTTCTGAAGGTTTCTTGGTTATGTGTTGAAGGATGGATACAGCTGGATGTAGGATTTGCTAGTTTGGGTGAGATATTATGCTTCCCTTGTATCCCCAACACCTGATTCATAACCGGAAAGGTTCGGGAGTTTCATAGGTGTGAATTCTAGTAGCTCTAGTTCTTCTTCCACGGATATTGGTTTGAGATGGGGATTTCTTACCGATTATTCGTTCTTGATCCGTACCTTGTTGATTTATTTCTCTACCTTAATTCTACGTGGCTTCTCAATTTATGGATATGTGACCATTTCAAGAGGAATGCATTCGTTCATTTTGTCCGGATGTGAAGACTATATGTTGCAATTTCCATTCCGTTGGATTCAGCTTCAATAATTGTCTATCAATGTGCTAATGGTGGTCAACCTCTTCAGGATGGCTCCTCCAACGCGCACGACTCCGAATCCTGATCCGTCACCACCTCCACCTCCTCCGAAGGCATGCAAGCTGTGATGGCCGCAACCAATGCAAACACACAGTTGATCATGCAAATTCTTCAAGAGCGCAATCAAGGCAAACAAGGGAATCAAGGCAGCAATCAGAATCACTTTGCTTCACTCAACCAGTTCCTTGCTAACGGGCCAAAGACTTTCAGCAATTGTGTTGAGGCAACCGATGCTGACGATTGGCTTGTGGATCTGTGCAAGCATTTCGAGTGCAGTAATGTCAGGCCTGAGGACTTTGTTAAGTTCGCTTCCTTCCAACTCAAAGATCAAGCTGCAGAATGGTTCCAGCAGTACAAGGACTCCAGAGGTGGACGTGTTATCACTTGGGATGATTTCCGTCGAGATTTACGAGCTCATCATATTCCTCAAAGCGTGGTTGAAAGCAAGCGTGAGGAATTCCGCAATCTGAAGCAAGGCTCTTTATCTGTCTATGACTACAACAAGTTGTTCCAGAAGCTCGCCCGCTTTGCCAAGAAGGACGTCCCTGATGAGAAGAGCATGATATACCAGTTCAGGGGTGGTCTCAGAGAAGAAATTCAGCTCGCTCTTGTTCTCTTCGAGCCCTTGAGATACGATGAGTTCTACAACATGGCACTGAAGCAAGAGGCTGCTCAGTTGAGGTGTGATGCTTCCAGGAAGCGAGTCAGAGATGTTACTCCTTCTTCCTCTACTCAAGTGACCAAGCAGCAGAAGTTTTGGCTTCCTCCTCCTCCGTTCCGTCAGCCGTTTCAGCAGAAGAGCAAAGGTGGCAGTGGTTCTTCCCACCCACCCAACCCTGGCTTTCAGAACAAGACTTCGTCTCAAGCTCCAAGATCGAGTGCTCTGTACCACCGTCCGCTTTCAGAGGTCACGTGCAACAAGTGCCAACAGAAGGGTCACTATGCCAACAAGTGTTTCAACCAGAGGCGTCTTCCTCCTCCTCCTGTCAGATCGGCAAGTACAGCTGTGGTCAAGCATAACCCCAAGTCCGCCAAGGTCAACTTGATGAATGCAGCTCAGGCAGAGGACTCGTCAGATGTGATCATGGGTAACCTTCCTGTTAATGATATTCTTGCAAAAGTTCTTTTTGACACGGGTGCATCGCATTGTTTCATCTCGAGACCATTTGTTTCTAAGCATGAGTTGCCTTTGCAAGATTTGCCTAGACAGTTATCTATTGTTTCTCCGGGTAAATTCATGAATGCAAGCGCTATTGCCCCAGATGTTTCTATCACATTGGGCGATTACAAGTTTCTCTCTTCTCCGGTGGTTCTTGGAAACTCGGATATTGATCTTATTCTCGGAATGGATTGGCTTTCTAAGCACAAGGCTCAGCTTGATTGTGCTTCCAGGCAGATTCAATTGACTCATTCGTCTGAGGATGTAATTGTCTTTGCTGCTCGTGATGATACCATCCGTATGTTTTCTCTCAATGAGAAGGATGAATTGGATGTTATTTCGCAAATTCTAGTCGTTTGCGAATATCAAGACGTCTTTCCAGAAGAGCTTCCAGGAATGCCTCCGCACCGGCCAGTTGAATTCGTTATTGATCTTGAGCCTGGCACGGAACCTGTGTGCAAACGTCCTTACAAGCTCGGACCTGAAGAGTTGAAGGAGCTGAAGAAGCAACTCGATATTCAAGAGAAAATGGGTCTCATCCGGCCTAGTTCTTCTCCGTGGGGTTGTGGTGTTCTTTTTGTGAAGAAGAAGGATGGAACGGACCAACTTTGTGTTGATTACCGTCCAGTGAACAAGAAGACCATTAAGAACAAATATCCACTTCCCAACATCAATGAGCTGTTCGAACAACTCAGAGGTGCCCAAGTATTCTCCAAGCTTGATCTCTGTATGGGTTATCATCAGATTCGAATCCGTGAGCAAGATATTCCCAGGACGGCTTTCAGGACAAGCTTTGGTTCATATGAATACACTATCATGTCTTTTGGCCTCGTCAACGCTCCTCCGACGTTCTCTCGCATGATGAACTTCATCTTCAACGCCTACACCAATGACTTCGTTTTGGTCTATCTCGACGACATTCTGGTTTTCTCCAAGAACAAGAAAGATCATGCCAAGCACTTGTGTTTGGTTCTTGATAAGTTGAGGGAACACAAGTTCTACGCCAAGTTCTGCAAGTGTGAATTTTGGCTCGATGAGGTTCTTTATCTTGGTCATATCATCTCTACCAAGGGCATTGCCATGAATCCTGAGAAGGTGTCTGCAATTGTGAATTGGGAACCTCCTCAGAACGTGAAGCAACTCCGTAGCTTCCTCGGTCTCGCAAGCTATTGCCGAAGATTCATTGAAAACTTTTCTAAGATCGCGAAACCTCTCTCAAATCTTCTCCAGAAGCACGTCAAGTACGTTTGGTCTCCGGAGTGTGACATTGCTTTCAACACTTTGAAAGAGAAATTGATCACTGCTCCAGTTCTCACTCCGCCTGATGAATCCAAGCCGTACGAGGTCTTTTGTGATGCCTCTCTCCAAGTTCTTGGCGCAGTATTGATGCAAGAGAAGAAAGTTGTTGCTTATACCTCTCGCCAGTTGAAGCCTAATGAGAAGAACTACCCCACTCATGATCTCGAGTTGGCGGCAGTTGTGCATGCTCTTTTGACTTGGAGACATCTTCTAGTGGGAAGAAAAGTGGACATTTTCACTGATCACAAGAGTCTCAAGTACATCTTCACTCAGCCTAATCTCAACCTCAGGCAAACTCAATGGGTCGAAATGATTCAAGAGTATAATCCGAGTATTGAGTATACTCCAGGCAAGGCCAATGTGATTGCTGATGCTTTGAGCAGGAAAGCTTACTGCAACAGTCTGATTCTCAAGCCTTATCAACCCAAGCTCTGTGAAGCTTTCCGCAAACTTAACCTGCAAGTTGTTCCTCAAGGATTCCTCGCCAACCTTCAAGTCTCTCCTACCTTAGAAGACCAGATTCGCCAAGCCCAGCTTCTTGATGCTATGGTGAAAAAGGTGAAGATTGGGATTGCCAAGAGTCAACCCAAGTACAAGTGCTACCGCCTTGATGACAAGGACACTCTTTTCTTCGAGGATCGTATTGTTGTACCCAAAGGTGACCTTCGTATAGTGATCATGAACGAGGCTCATAATTCTCTCCTCTCCATCCACCCTGGGAGCACGAAGATGTATCAGGACCTCAAGCAAGCTTATTGGTGGACTCGAATGAAGCGTGAAATTGCTCAATTCGTGAATGAATGTGACGTCTGCAGAAGAGTGAAGGCAGAACACCAAAGGCCAGCTGGTCTCCTCCAACCTCTCGCCATTCCAGAATGGAAGTTTGACCAAATTGAAATGGACTTCGTGACTGGGTTTCCAAAGTCCAAGCGTGGCAATGACGCTATATTCGTTGTCATCGACAAACTCACCAAAGTGGCTCACTTTCTGCCTATCAAAGAGTCGATCACTGCAGCTCAATTGGCGGAACTCTATACCTCTCGTATTGTCTCTCTGCACGGTATTCCACAAGTGATCTCTTCAAACCGTGGCAGTATCTTTACCTCGAAGTTTTGGGATTCTTTTCAGAAGGCCATGGGCACAAACATCCGCTTCAGCACAGCTTTCCATCCTCAAACTAGTGGTCAAGTCGAGCGTGTCAACCAGATTCTTGAAGATATGCTCAGGGCTTGTGTGATCTCCTTCGGCATGAAGTGGGAGGATTGTCTTCCTTATGCTAAATTCTCCTACAACAACAGTTTTCAAGCAAGTTCGGGCAAGGCCCCATTTGAAATTCTGTATGGCAGGAAGTGCTGTACCCCTCTCAACTGGTCTGAAACCGGTGAACGTCAGCTTTTGGTAATGACTTAATCACAGAGGCAGAGGAAATGTGCAAAGTCATTCGTGATAACCTCAAAGCAGCCCAATCCCGCCAGAAGAGCTACTATGATAGTAAGCACCGTGATTTGGCTTTCGGGATCGGAGATCTTGTTTACCTCCGTGTCTCTCCTATGAAAGGTACTCGTCGCTTCGGTATCAAAGGGAAGCTTGCCCCTAGATACATGGGACCTTTCAAGATTGTCAGCAAGAGAGGCGACCTTGCCTATCAACTCGAGCTTCCTTCAAACTTTGCAAATGTTCATGACGTGTTCCATGTCTCTCAGCTTCGAAAGTGCTTCAAGACTCCTGATCGCACCGTCAACTTCGAGGACATTGATCTCCAAGAAGATCTCTCTTATCGTGAGCACCCAGTTGCTACTCTTGAAGAGACTGAATGCAAGACTCGCAACAAGTCAATCAAAATTCTCAAAGTCAAGTGGTCACATCATTCCGACCGTGAAGCTACCTGGGAACGCGAGGATCACCTCCGTTCTGAGTACCCGGCGTTCTTTCAGTCCTAGATCTCGGGACGAGATCCTTTCATAGTGGTGGAGTGTTGTAACACCCCGGATGTAACTTTCCCAATTTGTACTCCAACTCTTGCCGTTTCCGGCGTTAAGTTAATTTATTATCTCGGGTTCGGGTTTTTGTCTCCGTGTGTTGTTGTCGTTGTCATGCATCGCATATCATGTCTTCATGTGCATTGCATTTGCATACGTGTTCGTCTCATGCATTCGAGCATTTTCCCCGTTGTCCGTTTTGCATTCCGGCATTTCGTTCTCCTCCGGTGGTCATTTCTAGCTTTCTTTCGTGTGTGGGGATTAAACATTTCCGGATTGGACCGATACTTGCCAAGCGGCCTTGGTTTACTACCGGTAGACCACCTGTCAAGTTTCGTATCATTTGGACTTCGTTTGATACTCCAACGGTTAACCGAGGGACCGAAAAGAGCTCGTGTGTGTTGCAGCCCAACAACCCTCCAATTTGGCCCAAAACCCACCTAATTCTTCTCCATCATCTAGAGCGTTCGATCACGATCGCGTGGCCGAAAACCGCACCTCATTTGGACTCTCCTAGCTCCCTCTATGCCTATTTAAAGACCCATTCCCCGAAATCCGGATTCCCCCTCGTCCGAAACCCTAAAATCCACCTCGCGCGCCGCCGGACACTTTCCCTGCCGACGGACGTGTCCGCCGCCACGTGGCCGCCTCCCATTCGCCGCCTCCCTCTCTCTCCACCGCCGCCGCCGGAGCCCGCCGCGACCTGTGGCCGGCCCGCCCGCGCCCGCGCACGGGCCAGAGGAGCCGCCGCCGCCGCCTCCTTCTCCCTCCTCTGCCCGACGCCCCTCGCCGCCCATCGCCGACGAGCCGCCGCCGCCTCTCTGCCGCGGGCCGCCGCGCGCCGCAGCTCCTCGCCGGCCCCGCCGCCTTCGCCCGCCCCGCGTCGCCCCACCGGCCACCGCAGCCTCTTCCGGCCTCGCCCCTCGCCTCGGCCTCTCCCTCCGGCGCCGGTGAACAGGAGCTCCGGCGAGAGCTCCGGTGGACCTCGATCTGCGTGCTGCGCCCAGATCTGATTCGGTTGCTACAGTAACCCAAATTTTCACGAGGTTGATTTTTCTCTAAGTCCCAGAATTCCAGATCCATGTGCCCTTTTTCCTAGCCCCGTAACTTTGCATCCGTAGCTCCGATTCATGCATATAGCATATCAAAATGTTCATGTCAGAGAGTACATCATTTCATTCCCTTGCATCATTTTTATTTGAGTTCATCTTGATGCCCGAAATGCCGTTAGAAGAGGGCTACTTGAGATAATTGTCAGATCTGCTACTCCGTTTAGATTTGTCATTTTTTCCATGATTAATGTGTGCATGATATGCCCTGATGCTCTACATGTGTTTTGTTAAGGGTTTTGTCATCTTTCCAAAGGTGCAAACCATGTATTTTTGTGATGTGTGTGGTGACTTGTGCAAGCTTGCAAAGTGGTGCACTTGCTAATTCTGTTTTCAGGGACTTAGCAATTTCACGAAGTCCTGGAGCTGTTTATCTCATGATGCCATATGTTCATGTTGTTTCCTATTGATCCGTGCCTCTTTTGAGGATGATCAGTAAGGATGTTTTGTTATTATTGTAGTGCTCTATCCATCCATGCCTTTGTTTGCAATTATGGAGCACCCTAGCTTGAGTCAATCGAGCTCTACTTTTGCTACTTTGTGAATCTGGGCAGATTGTCAACTTGTTTGCAATTTTGCCGATGATGTTGTAGTTGATCCGTGCATGTTATGCTATTGTTCTTGACATGTCTATCTTGCATTTTGTGTGTTCGTGATAGATGTATGCTTGTCTTGCCATGACTTGCACCATAGTGAGTGCACCGAGCTCGTAAACATGCCTACTTGAGTTATATTTCAGCTTGCTCCAGTTTTCACTAAGTATGAAAACTGATTATGTTTTTGCTATGTTCACATGCTTGCAATTGTATTTTCTGTTCCCTTTTGGCTCAAGGTCACTAAGGGACTTTTTTTAAGCTCTTTGAGTAGCACCATGCCATGCTTTACTTTGCCATGTTCAGGTCCTGTAGCATGTAGTTTTGTTGCTCCGAAGAGGGCTACCTGATCTGAAATTCCACACAAGTGTTAATTTCACCAAGTCTGAGATCTGTTTGCCATATGCATTTTTGCCATGCTTGTTTGAACCTGTTAATGGATGAATTGGCCGTAGCTCAGTGCTAGACTTTTGTTAAGCATCTTGTATGCATCCCTGCCATGTATTTTGTTGTCATGTTTGGGTGCTGTATCATGTTCATTTCATTGCATTTAGATGCCTACTTGCTGTAAATCACAGACCGGTGCCATTTTTGAATCGCTTGCCATTTCCAAACCGTAACTCCGATTCCGGCGTTCTTTATATCGTTTTCAAGCGATTTCATCTCATCTTTCCAGTGGAACACTTGGATTTCCATGTTGAGGCCAGGTTCATGCATCTCCTGTCATATCTTGCCTTTTGCATCCCGCATCGCATCCCGCATAGCATATCATCATTTCATCATATTGCTTGATCCTTGCACGTGGTTGATTGTATCCTTGTTGCTTGTTTGCCTTGTTTGGGTAGAGCCGGGAGACGAGTTCGCTAACGTGGAGCCCGTTGAGTTTGCTTTCGAGGATCCAGTCAACTCTGACTACTGTGTAGGCAAGATGATCATACCCTCGAAATCACCACTATCTTTGCTATGCTAGTTTGCTCGCTCTTTTGCTATGCCAATGCTACGATGCCTACCACTTGCTTGCAAGCCTCCCAAATTGCCATGTCAAACCTATAACCCACCATGTCCTAGCAAACCGTTGATTGGCTATGTTATCGCTTTCCTCAGCCCCTCTTATAGTGTTGCTAGTTTCAGGTGAAGATTGGAGGCCGTTCCTTGTTGGAACATCTTTTATTTACTTGTTGGGATATCATTATATTGCCATGTTATCTTAATGCATCTATATACTTGGTAAAGGGTGGAAGGCTCGGCCTCTCGCCTAGTGTTTTGTTCCACTCTTGCCGCCCTAGTTTCCGTTATATCGGTGTTATGTTCCCGGATTTTGCGTTCCTTACGCGGTTGGTTTATAATGGGAACCCCTTGATATTTCGCCTTGATTAAAGCTTTTCCAGCAATGCCCAACCTTGGTTTTACCATTTTTCACCTAGCCTTTTCTTTCCCTTGGGTTCTGCAGACTCAAGGGTTATCTTATTTTAACCCCCCCCCCCCCCGGGCCAGTGCTCCTCTGAGTGTTGGTCCAACCGAGCGATGTCCGGGGCTACCAGGGGAACTCTGGGCTGGCCTACCCGACGTCTGGCTCATCTGAGTGTGCCCTGAGAACGAGATATGTGCAGCTCCTATCGGGATTTGTCGGCACATTCGGGCGGTGTTGCTGGTCTTGTTTTAACCTGTCAAAGTGTCTTGAATTACCGAGATACCGAGCCTGATCGGAACGTCTTAGGAGGAGGTCTATTCCTTCGTTGACCGTGAGAGCTTGTCATGGGCTAAGTTGGGACTCCCCTGCAGGGATTTGAACTTTCGAAAGCCGTGCCCGTGGTTATGGGCAGATGGGAATTTGTTAATGTCCGGTTGTAGATAACTTGAACCTTAACTTAATTAAAATGAATCAACCCAGTGTGTTACCGTGATGGCCTCTTCTCGGCGGAGTCCGGGAAGTGGACATGGTGTTGGAGTAATGTTTGCGCAGGTTGCTCTCTAGTTTCTCGCTCGCGCTTTGCCACCTCTTCCCGCTCTCTTTTGCGTATAAGTTAGCCACCATACTTGCTAGTCGCTTGTTGCAGCTCCACATATTTACCTTGCCTTACCTATAAGCTTAAATAGTCTTGATCGCGAGGGTGTGAGATTGCTGAGTCCCTGTGGCTCACAGATTACTATTACACCAGATGCAGGGCCTGATGATTCCGCTCCAGGAGACGCGTATGAGCTCAAGTGGGAGTTCGACGAAGACTCTCAACGTTACTATGTTTCCTTTCCCGATGATCAGTAGTGGTGCCTAGTTGGGGGTGATTGGGACCGTGTCGCATGTTGGGTTCTCTTTTATTTTGGCGTTGTAGTCGGGCCATGAGTGTTTGGATGATGTAATGTTATTTATGTACTTGATTGACGTGGCAAGTGTAAGCCAACTATGTTACCTCCCCTTTATGATTTATATTACATGGGATGTTGTGAAGATTGCCTAACTTGCGACATATGCCTTCAATGCGATTATGCCTCTAAGTCATGCCTCAACACGTGGGATATATAGTCACATCGAGGGTGTTACAATATCATCCGATACTACTCATAGATTCATCAAAATAAGCAAACAACACATGTAAAACAGAATCTGTCAAAAACAGAACAGTCTGTAGTAATCTGTAACTAACATAAACTTCTGGAACTCATAAAATTCTCAAATAAATTTCTGGAAGTGAGGAATTTATCTATTAATCATCTGCAAAAAGAATTAACTAAGTATCAATCTCCAATAAAAAATGGCAGAAATTCTCGTGAGCGCTAAAGTTTCTGTTTTTTACAGCATGATCATAAAGGCTTCACCCAAGTCTTCCCAAAGGTTCTACTTGGCACAAACACTAATTAAAAACAAAAAACACAACCATAACAGAGTCTAGATAAATTATTTATTACTAAACAGCAACAAAAATCAAGGAACAACAATAAAATTGGGTTGCCTCCCAACAAGCGCTATCGTTTAACGCCCCTAGCTAGGCATGATGATTTCAACGATGCTCAAATAAAAGATAAGAATTGTAACATAAAGAGAGCATCATGAAGAATATGACTAGCACATTTAAGTCTAACCCACTTCCTATGCATAGGGATTTTTTGAGCAAACAACTTATGGAAACAAGAATCAACTTGCATAGGAAGATAAACAAGCATAACTTCAAAACTTTAAGCACGTAGAGAGGAAACTTGATATTATTGCAATTCCTACAAGCATATATTACTCCCTCATAATAATTTTCAGTAGCATCATGAATGAATTCAACAATATAACCAGCACCTAAAGCATTATTTTCATGATCTACAAGCATAGGAATTTTACTACTCTCCACATAGGCAAAATTCTTCTCATGAATAATAGTGGGAGCAAACTCAACAAAATAATTATCATGTGAGGCATAATCCAATTGAAAACTAAAATCATGATGAAAAGTTTCATGGATATCATTATTCTTTATAGCATACAAGTCATCACAATAATCATCATAGATAGCAACTTTGTTCTCATAATCAATTGGAACCTCTTCCGGAATAGTGGATTCATCACAAAATAAAGTCATGACCTCTCCAAATCCACTTTAATCAAGATAATCATCATAAATAGGAGGCATGCTTTCATCATAATAAATTTTCTCATCAAAACTTGGGGGAGAAAAAATATCATCTTCATCAAACATAGCTTCCGCAAGCTTGTGGCTTTGCATATCATTAGCATCATGGATATTCAAGGAATTCATACTAACAACATTGCAATCATGCTCATCATTCAAATATTTAGTGCCAAACATTTTAATGCATTCTTCTTCTAACACTTTGGCACAATTTTCCTTTCCATCATACTGACGAAAGATATTAAAAAGATGAAACGTATGAGGCAAACTCAATTCCATATTTTTTGTAGTTTTCTTTTACAAACTAAACTAGTGCTAAAACAAGAAACAAAAAGATTCGATTGCAAGATCTAAAGATATACCTTCAAGCGCTAACCTGCCCGGCAATGGTGCCAGAAAAGAGCTTGATGTCTACTACACAACCTTCTTGTTGTAGACGTTGTTGGGCCTCCAAGTGCAGAGGTTTGTAGGACAGTAGCAAATTTCCCTCAAGTGGATGACCTAAGATTTATCAATCCATAGGAGGCGTAGGATGAAGATGGTCTCTCTCAAGCAACCCTGCAACCAAATAACAAAGAGTCTCTTGTGTCCCCAACACACCCAATACAATGGTAAATTGTATATGTGCACTAGTTCGGCGAAGAGATGGTGATACAAGTGGTATATGGATAGTAGATAAAGGTTTTGTAATCTGAAAATATAAAAACAACAAGGTAACTAATGATAAAAGTGAGCACAAACGGTATTGCAATGCGTTGAAACAAGGCCTAGGGTTCATACTTTCACTAGTGCAAGTTCTCTCAACAATAATAACATAATTGGATCACATGACTATCCCTCAACATGCAACAAAGAGTCACTCCAAAGTCACTAATAGCGGAGACAAACGAAGAGATTATGGTAGGGTACAAAACCACCTCAAAGTTATTCTTTCCAATCAATCCATTGGGCTATTCCTATAAGTGTCACGACCAGCCCTAGAGTTCGTACTAGAATAACACCTTAAGACACAAATCAACCAAAACCCTAATGTCACCTAGATACTCCAATGTCACCTCAAGTATCTGTGGGTATGATTATACGATATGCATCACACAATCTCAGATTCATCTATCCAACCAACACATAGAACCTCAAAGAGTGCCCCAAAGTTTCTACCGGAGAGTCAAGACGAAAATGTGTGCCAACCCCTATGCATAGGTTCATGGGCGGAACCCGCAAGTTGATCACCAAAACATACATAAAGTGGATCAATAGAATAACCCATTGTCACCACGGTTATCCCACGCAAGACATACATCAAGTGTTCTCAAATCCTTAAAGACTCAATCCGATTAGATAACTTCGAAGGGAAAACTCAATCCATTACAAGAGAGTAGAGGGGGAGAAACATCATAAGATCCAACTATAATAGCAAAGCTCGAGATACATCAAGATCGTACCACCTCAAGAACACGGGAGAGAGAGAGAGATCAAACACATAGCTACTGGTACATACCCTCAGCCTCGAGGGTGAACTACTCCCTCCTCGTCATGGAGAGCGACGGGATGATGAAGATGGCCACCAGAGAGGGATTCCCCCCTCCGGCAGGGTGCCAGAACGGGTCTAGATTGGTTTTCGGTGGCTACGGAGGCTTCTGGCGGCGGAACTCCCGATCTATTCTGCTCCCCGATGGTTTTAGGGTATATTGCCATATATAGGAGGAAGAAGTACGTTAGGGGAGCCACGAGGGGCCCACGAGGGTGGAGGGCGCGCCCAGGGGGGTGGGCGCGCCCCCCTGCCTTGTGCCTTCCTCGTTGCTTCCCTTACGTACACTCCAAGTCTTCTAGATTGCTTTCGTTCCAAAAATAAGTTCCGTGAAGTTTCAGGTCAATTGGACTCCGTTTGATTTTCCTTTTCTGCGATACTCTAAAACAAGGAAAAAAAGAGAAACTAGCACTGGGCTCTAGGTTAATATGTTAGCCCAAAAATCATATAAAATAGCATATAAATGCATATAAAACATCAAAGGTTGATAATGTAATAGCATGGAACAATCAAAAATTATAGATACGTTGGAGACGTATCATCACCTTATTATTGGGCCAGGCCCATGTATTTTCGAAATACTTAAGTATAGGCTGTTTTTAGAGTCCGTATGTGTGGGGAAACAAGAGTTAGGGTTGGTTTCGGACCCCTCCTCCAAGGGCCATGAAATTTCCCCCTCTTCCTCCATATATACAACCCTTAGGGCATCGTTTAGACTTTGGGTTGTGTTTAGATTAAATTTCGCCATAGCTACAACTTCGAGTACTTCGTTTGTGTTCAACGACCAGACAAAGGCGGCATAGAACCCCACCTTTGATCAATAAAGCTTTCCTCTTATATTCGCAATCTCCAAATTGCAATCTTAGTTTCTTTGAAAGTGCAACTATCCCTAGGTGGTTTTGGTAATTCATAACAACATATAGCTCATTGAGCTAATGCTATTCCAAGATGATTATTTCAGGAAAGCTCAATGATTCGCATGGCATGGATGTGAAAGTGGAACCCTCAAAATGCTAAGGACAAAGGATTGGCTCAAGCTCAAAAGCTCAAGACTCTTCATTCTATATTTTAGTGATCCAAGATCACATTGAGTCTTTAGGAAAAGCCAATACTATCAAGGAGGGATGAGGTGTTGCTTAATGAGCCTCTTGCTTCATGTGCTTCGTGATATGCTCCAAAACCCTCAACTACTTTCCCATATCCACATATGACCTAAACCCTAAGCCAAACTCGGTCCTACCGATTCTTCCTATCCGGCGCCACCGAGTTTCACTTGTCATTAGCCACTGCCAAACCCTAGCAATTCAGTCCTACCGATAGGGATCTCGGTCTCACCGAGATGGGGTTGCAAACTCTCTGTTTCCCTTTCGTAACTTTTCGGTCCCACCGAAAGAGCGAATCGGTCCCACCGAGATTGCAATGTAAACTCAGTGTTTCCCCTTTGTAACTTTTCGGTCTCACCGAGTTCCACTCGGTCTCACCGAAAGAGCAAATCGGTCCCACCGAGTTTGCCTGACCAACTCTCTGGTTAGCTAATTACCAAATTCGGTCTCACCGAGTTTGTGTAATCGGTCTCACCGAGATTACGTTATGCCCAAACCCTAACCATATCGGTCCTACCGAGTTGCATGTCAGTCCCACCAAAAATCACTAACGGTCACTATGTTTACATTTTCGGTCCGACCGAGTTTATTGATTCGGTCCCACCGAGATTGGAAAACTGTGTAACGGTTGGATTTTGTGTGGAGGCTATATATACCCCTCCACCTCCTCCTCATTCGGTGAGAGAGCCATCAGAACACACACACCATTCCAACTCATATGTTCTGAGAGAGAACCACCTACTCATGTGTTGAGACCAAGACATTCCATTCCTACCATATGGATCTTGATCTCTAGCCTTCCCAAGTTGCTTTCCACTCAAATCTTCTTTCAACCAAATCCAAATCCTATGAGAGAGAGTTGAGTGTTGGGGAGACTATCATTTGAAGCACAAGAGCAAGGATTTCATTACCTACACACCATTTGTTACTTCTTGGAGAGTGGTGTCTCCTAGATTGGCTAAGTGTCACTTGGGAGCCTCCAACAAGATTGTGGAGTTGAACCAAGGAGTTTGTAAGGGCAAGGAGATTGCCTACTTCGTGAAGATCTACCGCTAGTGAGGCAAGTCCTGTGTGGGCGATGGCCATGGTGGGATAGACAAGGTTGCTTCTTCGTGGACCCTTTGTGGGTGGTTGCTTCTTCGTGGACCCTTCGTGGGTGGAGCCCTGTGTGGACTCGCGCAACCGTTGCCCTTGGGTGGAGCCCTGTGTGGACTCGCGCAACCGTTACCCTTCGTGGGTTGAAGTCTCCATCAACGTGGATGTAGGATAGCACCACCTATCTGAACCACGGGAAAAACATCCGTGTCTCCAATAGCGTTTGAATTCTCCAAACCCTTCCCTTTACATTCTTGCAAGTTGCATGCTTTACTTTCCGCTGCCAATATACTCTTTGCATGCTTGCTTGAATTATGTGATGATTGCTTGACTTGTCCCAAAATAGCTAAAATCTGCCAAGAACTAAAATTGGGAAAAGGTTAAGTTTTTATTTGGTCAAGTAGTCTAATCACCCCCCCTCTAGACATACTTTCGATCCTACAAGTGGTATCAGAGCTTTGGTCTCCATTTGCTTGATCTCCATAGCTTTTGGTGGGCATAGCCTTGGTTTCACAACCTAGGAGAGTATGGCGTCTAGCGAGGGAAATTATCACCGTAGAGGTCCTTACTTTGATGGTACTAATTTTGCTAGTTGGAAGCATAAAATGAAAATGCATATTCTTGGACATAACCCCGCCGTTTAGGCTATTGTGTGTGTTGGTTTGCAAGGTGACTTCTTTGATGGGAGAGAACCAAACCGTGAAGCTACCGTGGATGAGTTGAAGATGTTGCAATACAATGCTCAAGCTTGTGATATTCTCTTCAACGGATTGTGCCCCGAAGAATTCAACAAAATCAGCCACCTTGAGAATGCAAAGGAAATTTGGGACACTTTGATTGATATGCACGAAGGTACCGACTCCGTCAAGGAATCCAAGTTGGATGTGCTTCAAAGCCAACTTGACAAGTTCAAGTTGAAGGATGGTGAAGGTGTCACTGAGATGTATTCTAGGCTTGCTCTCATCACAAATGAGATTGCCGGCTTAGGAAGTGAAGAGATGACCGATAAATTCATCATCAAGAAGATTCTAAGAGCCTTGGATGTAAAATATGATACCGTGTGCACATTGATCCAAATGATGCCCAATTACAAAGATCTCAAGCCAACAGAGGTGGTTGGAAGAATTGTTGCTCATGAGATGTCACTTAAGGATAAAGAGGAACTTCACAACAAATCAAGTGGTGCCTATAAAGCCTCATGTGAAGCCCCTACATCATCAAGTGAGAAACAAGACTTCAATGAAGCATTGAGCTTAATGGTGAAGAACTTCAACAAGTTCTACAAGAGTAGAAGCAAAGATAGAAGCTCCAAGTCAAGGTCCTACAATGACAAAAGATCTTCTAGTCGAGAGCGAAACTGCTACAATTGTGGAAGACCCGGACACTATTCCAATGAGTGTACGGCTCCCTACAAGAGAAGAGAAGATTCTCCAAAAAGAAGAAGCAAAGGATCACCACCAAGAGAGAGAAGGAGTAGAGATTATCGTTATGAACGAAGATACTCACGGAGAAGCAAGGATTCGGAAAGGAAGGAAAAATCATCAAGGAGCTACACAAGACGAAGACATCAAGCTCATGTTGGTGAATGGGTATCCGGCTCCGACTCCGACAGCCACTCCGAGAGAAGTTATCACTCCGACTCCGAAGATACTCAAGATGAAGGTGTTGCCGGTCTAGCACTTGTGTCAACCAACTCCTACGACATATTTAACTCACCAAATGAAGGAATTGGAAGATGCTTCATGGCCAAAGGCCCTAAGGTAACACACCCCGAGTATGTTGATTTCAATAGTGATGAAGATGACTTGTTAGGTGATGATTTGCTTGGTGACAACTCTAGTGATGAATACTATGATGAAATGTCAATTAAACATGCTAATCAAGATAAAACGAATGACAATGATAAGGAGAAGATTGAGGCCCTAACTAAAGAACTAAACACTCTTAAGTTAGCTCATGAAACCATCTTCGAAGATCATCGAGAACTTTTAAGAGCTCATGAGAAATTACGCTTTGAGAAGCTCAATCTTGAGCAAGAGCATGAGTTCTTAAAAGCAATCAATGATGATCTCCGCAAGAAAAGTTCTTCTTACATTGCCAAGCGTTTACTCTTATCTACTTACATGCATCAAGTCAAGTCTAGTAACAAGAAAGATTCTTCCTCTAGCAGTAACAATGATCATGTTAAAACCAATATTGTTGCTTCTAGTAGTTCTCTTGATTCCACTAATGGTTCTCTTAGCCAAGTTACACTTGAGCAAGAAAATAGCTTATTGAAGGGAATTATAGAGAAAGGAGTGTACAAAAGCCTTGCCGGGAGTAAGCAATTCGAGGAAATTGTGCGCAAGCAAGGAATGCACCGGAAGAATCAAGGTGTTGGTTTTGAACGAAAGTTCAATGCCAATGGAGTTGAGTGGGAAGAAGATCAATACCCCAAGACAAAGTTTGTCCCTCAACAAGAGAAGTATACTTCTTTCAAGGGGACACAAGCTCAAGATGATCTTCCACCACAAGACTACGAGCAAAAAGGCAAGGACAAGCTTCAATAGGAAATTGATGCATTTGAAGAAGCTCCAAAGACCTTAGTCAGGTGGATGCCCAAGACTACTTCAAGCTCCACTTCATCAAGTACGACTACAACTCCAAGGATTCCCATCAAGATGATGTGGATCCAAAAGAGGAAGAACTAGAGAGTTCTTGAGGGTGACTCCGCCAACATACTTCACTCTTATCATTTTGGCAAGAACAAGTGCAATCAACTTCCACATGTTGCACTAGTTCAAGGAGTCACAAACCCTCTTGTTGGTAAGACAAGGGACAAGGTAACCTAAAAGTTTTCATGGACATCATCTTTTGTGTGCATCACTCTATGTCTATGGATATCCTTGTTTGTTCCTTGTGGGACTAACCCATGTAGGTATTGAAAGTGCAATTCACTCAAATGGATAGCTCCAAGAGATGTACATCAACATTGAGCATCCACATCTTCAATATCTACATGAAGTCATCATCGACAAAACCCAAGGTTAGTTCATCCCTCTTAGGGGGGATATCACATCTAGGGGGAGCTTTACTCTAAGACTTGAGCTAAAGCAACTCTAAAGATGTGAACACAACAATGCTTTATGTAAAAGTGGTAACCCCACTTGAGCTTAAACGATGAGTATGACCTATGATCAAGTGATCTCACTTGACTCCTAAGTCAATATACTCATATATAGATGACCTAGTCATCGCAAATTGCTTGATAGATGCTAGAATTGGTTGTGCATGCCTTGTCACATATTTCATTTGCCATCTTATTGTGTGAGCATGCTGGTTGCATATTTTACTCATTCGAGGACATCCACTTGTTGTTTTGATTGTTCGGCTTTATTTCTTTTTGCCAAGTGGATGGACAAGAATGCCTAAGAACCTCCTCTAGCTATCTATGCTTTTCTCGTCTCAAACTCTATTCATGCTGCATCACAAAATTTGATCAAGTTAGATTCGAACCACTCTGTGTGAGGAGCGCTCGGAGTCCCCGATTCGTCATAGACATAAACTTCCAAAACCTCTTTATGATTCTCGGTCTGACCGATACTCCACTTTCGGTCCTACCGAGATCATTAAGTTGATCTAGGTTTTCGATCTCGGTGCAACCGATTTGAACCTTTCGGTCACACCGAGTTTCAGTAACTGCACGCAGTTATGAATCTCGGTGCCACCGAGTTGTTCCACTCGGTCACACCGACAGGGTCGGGCAATATATAGTCACGGGCAAAATTTGGAAATTTCTCCGAACCCCTTCGCCTGCGCGATAGCCTGCTCTGCCCTCGTGGTCTCCGGATCGTCTTCTCGCTGCCAGCAGCCTCCAGTCGCTGGTCTCCGTCACCGTCAACGGGAATTCTGCCCCGCCGTTGCCGCCGTAGCAAGTCCCCGCCGAACTAGGGTATGGACTTGATCTTTGTGCTATTCCGCAATCTGATTCCTAGCACATTGTGATCATATTGATTCTAGCCACGTTTGATAAACTTCTATCCAGTCAAAACGCTCATAGATTAGGTTTGATTCGAAAATTCTAGGTTTAGGTTTCCGCCGAAACTATCTCGGACCCACCGAGTTGAAAAACTCGGTCCCACCGATTTGGCTTATGCCATTGCACAAGTGAGACTCGGTCTGACCGAGAATTACTTATCAGTGTGACCGATTTTTTAACTCAGTGAAACCCTAGCAGTCTCGGTGCCACCGAACTGTGACTCGGTCCTACCGAGTTCACTAGTTTAGGTTCCAAAACTACTTCGGTATCACCGAGTTTGAAAATCGGTAGATCCGAGATGATTTCAGTGGGAAACTAAAACTAAGTTTTTGGATCATTCTTTTGCAAAAATCTCTGCTTTTTGTGATGCTCATCTTTTCTATCTCATCTATAATCTATTCACAGGGTCAGCAGTCAGTTTGCAGCATGTCAGACCAGAGTGATAGCCAGAATCTATCAGAACAGCAAGTGGTGATGAGTGAGGGCACTAGTCCCTCCAGTTCATCTGATGAAGGCAGCAGGAGCACTCCTAGTAACTTGCCAAAGGCTGCCATGAGACAAAGGAAGAAGAGGACTTCAGATTCCGAAGATGAGGACTATGTGGCAGAGGAAGAGGCCACTTCCAAGAGAGTTGAGCCAGCTCAAGGCACTAAGCCAGGCCTGAAAATCAAAAGGCCAGCAGGCAGGCAGCCCATGTCAAAGGCAAGAGCCTCAACTGGGAAGCCCACTCCCCAAGAGCTAGTTGCAGCTGAGGGCAAGAAAAGAAAGGAAAGGGTGAAGAAGACTGTGGCTAGAGTGCTTGGCAAAGCTTCCATCATGGAAGAGGAAGAAGAAGAAGAGGCAGCTACACCAGCGCCCAAGGCACCCAAGCTTATGGGAGATGCCATAAAATCAGGGGGAGCTGCTTCCAGGGCTAAGTCAGCTCCAAAGCCAAAGCCTAAGAGAAATACAAGGAGCATTCCTGCAGCTGAGAAGAACAAGGCCCCAGTGCCTGAGACTGTTGCTGAAGAAGAGGAAGAGAATGTCCTAAGAAAGCTAAAGCCCAAGATCCCAGACCATAACGATGCTCATCCTGTGGCTGAGGACATGAAGCTCAGGAGAGATTCAGGGCTGAGAAAGTGGAGAGAAGCAGACCCATATGCTTCAAGGAGAAGGACTGCCGTGGACTACAGGTTTCACACCAAGGAGAAGCAGGATTTCTATGAGACTGTGCTGTTAGATAAGAAGCCCATTGTCTGTGATATGCGTTGGGTTGATTGGACATACATCAAGGACAATGAGGAGCACTATCCTGGAGTGCAAGACAGCTTCATAGCTTGTGGAGTAGCTGACTTTGTTGGGCAGAAGCTCACAAAGTGGAACGAGGAGCTTATCATGCAGTTCTACTCCATGGCACACTTTTATCCAGATGGGAGGATCACATGGATGTCTGAGGGTACGAGGTACCAATCCACTGTTCAGGAATGGGCAAAGTTGATCAATGCCCCAGAGGAGCAAGATGGTGACTTGGATATCTATGCCAAGAAGAAGATGGACCATAACTCCATGTCCAATATGTACAAGGAAATTCCCAATGAAGCTCTTGACACCTTCAAATTTGGGTATGTGCATTACCTTCTGTCAGGACTGCCTACGATCAATTGGATACTAAGGCACACCTTACTACCCAAGTCTGGAGATCACAAGATGATCAGAGGCCATGCTATCAACTTGCTACATGTGTTTGATGTGCCTCAGAAGTTCAAGGTGATGAGCCTCATAGTGGAAACAATCAAGAGGACTGCAGCAGATCAGAAGAGGGGCTGCGGATATGCCCCTCAGATTCAGGAGCTCATCAACTCCAAGATGGGCACGGGCATATATCTATTGGACAAGGAACACCTGCCCATCCGTCCAGATTTCGAGAACAATGAAGTTGTGATGACTGAGAACGAGCCATCGTCTGCACAAGCATATGCAAAGAAGGAGAAGGCGAGGAAGGAGAAAGATGCCAAGATGCCTACTCAAGAGGAGGCATCTGAATACTTCTTGAAGACCAAACAAGAGCAGCTCGGTTACTTGATTGCATCCACGCTGAGGATTGAGCAAAGTCTGGCCACCCTCACTCAGAATCAGCAGAGCCTAGAGAGAATCATGGAACAGAAGTTCTATGACTTGGATGTCAAGTTAACGGAAGTTCAGTCTGCAGTGGAGCAGCTCCAGGAGGACATGCAGGAGAGGAGAGGCAGGACTACCACTCATGCCTTTGCCAGAGTGCCATGAGGCCCGAGGTCATCTGCCGTGCCAGTTGCTGACACAAGAGCCAGCACCTCAGCACCAGCCACAGCCTCAGTTCCACCAGCTCCAGCATCTACTTCAGCTCCAACTCCAGCGACTCCTTCAGCATCTACCGAAGCCTTCGTCCTTGGAGTGATCCGGACTCCACCACCACCTGAAGATCAAGCCTGAGCGTCGATCTAGTGCTATGCATTTTCTAGGAGCTTTTTGGTAACTTGTTGCCAAAGGGGGAGAAGATGTATAGATCATAGGCTTTGAGAGAGAGTGTGTTGCTTTTCTCTCTTGCTTTATTTGGTGGTTTTTCGAACTTTTGTTTGCTTTTGAGTGCTTGAGATACGACGTCATTATTTGTGAGACATTGATGATCATGTGTTTGATCATAAGCTACACTTAATGCTTGCTTAATGCTACTATCCTATCTATCATGTGTTTGATCATTCACTTTTCTTGGTGATGAGTGCATGTATTTCATTCCTATCATTTTGAGCGCTCCACCAAGATGTATGTGACATGGAAGAGTAACCCATGACTCTAACTCTTTGTGCATTTGCAGTCCAAAGCAAATTTTAAATATGCACAAATTTAGGGGGAGCTCTTACTTATCACATACTTCTCAAAGCGACGATATATTTCTTGCTTATTATCATTTGTCGAAGCTTTGATCTATATGTTGTCATCAATTACCAAAAAGGGGGAGATTGAAAGTGCAACTATCCCTAGGTGGTTTTGGTAATTCATAACAACATATAGCTCATTGAGCTAATGCTATTCCAAGATGATTATTTCAGGAAAGCTCAATGATTGGCATGGCATGGATGTGAAAGTGGAACCCTCAAAATGCTAAGGATAAAGGATTGGCTCAAGCTCAAAAGCTCAAGACTCTTCATTTTATATTTTAGTGATCCAAGATCACATTGAGTCTTTAGGAAAAGCCAATACTATCAAGGAGGGATGAGGTGTTGCTTAATGAGCCTCTTGCTTCATGTGCTTAGTGATATGCTCCAAAACCCTCAACTACTTTCCCATATCCACATATGACCTAAACCCTAAGCCAAACTCGGTCCTACCGATTCTTCCTATCCGGCGCCACCGAGTTTCAGTTGTCATTAGCCACTGCCAAACCCTAGCAATTCGGTCCTACCGATAGGGATCTCGGTCTCACCGAGATGGGGTTGCAAACTCTCTGTTTCCCTTTCGTAACTTTTCGGTACCATCGAAAGAGCGAATTGGTCCCACCGAGATTGCAATGTAAACTCAGTGTTTCCCCTTTGTAACTTTTCGGTCTCACCGAGTTCCACTCAGTCTCACCGAAAGAGCAAATCGGTCCCACCGAGTTTGCCTGACCAACTCTCTGGTTAGCTAATTACCAAATTCGGTCTCACCGAGTTTGTGTAATCGGTCTCACCGAGATTACGTTATGCCCAAACCCTAACCATATCGGTCCTACCGAGTTGCATGTCAGTCCCACCAAAAATCACTAACGGTCACTAGGTTTACATTTTCGGTCCGACTGAGTTTATTGATTCGGTCCCACCGAGATTGGAAAACTGTGTAACGGTTGGATTTTGTGTGGAGGCTATATATACCCCTCCACCTCCTCCTCATTCGGTGAGAGAGCCATCAGAACACACACACCATTCCAACTCATATGTTCTGAGAGAGAACCACCTACTCATGTGTTGAGACCAAGACATTCCATTCCTACCATATGAGTCTTGATCTCTAGCCTTCCCAAGTTGCTTTCCACTCAAATCTTCTTTCAACCAAATCCAAATCCTATGAGAGAGAGTTGAGTGTTGGGGAGACTATCATTTGAAGCACAAGAGCAAGGAGTTCATTACCTACACACCATTTGTTACTTCTTGGAGAGTGGTGTCTCCTAGATTGGCTAGGTGTCACTTGGGAGCCTCCGACAAGATTGTGGAGTTGAACCAAGGAGTTTGTAAGGGCAAGGAGATCGCCTAATTCGTGAAGATCTACCGCTAGTGAGGCAAGTCCTGTGTGGGCGATGGCCATGGTGGGATAGACAAGGTTGCTTCTTCGTGGACCCTTTGTGGGTGGTTGCTTCTTCGTGGACCCTTCGTGGGTGGAGCCCTGTGTGGACTCGCGCAACCGTTGCCCTTGGGTGGAGCCCTGTGTGGACTCGCGCAACCGTTACCCTTCGTGGGTTGAAGTCTCCATCAACGTGGATGTAGGATAGCACCACCTATCCGAACCATGGGAAAAACATCCGTGTCTCCAATAGCGTTTGAATTCTCCAAACCCTTCCCTTTACATTCTTGCAAGTTGCATGCTTTACTTTCCGCTGCCAATATACTCTTTGCATGCTTGCTTGAATTATGTGATGATTGCTTGACTTGTCCCAAAATAGCTAAAATCTGCCAAGAACTAAAATTGGGAAAAGGTTAAGTTTTTATTTGGTCAAGTAGTCTAATCACCCCCCCTCTAGACATACTTTTGATCCTACATTCTTTCTTGTTCTTCGTTTGCCTGCAGGAAAAAGACCTTCGTGGTCAGGTTGATCGTGCTCCAGCTTGGTCAATAACCTCTCGGAGTTGGTTTAGTGATTGGTAAGGCGCGACGTCTTCTCACGTTCGTAGCCGGATCGTCAAAGTTGACTTCCTCCAAAATGATAGCCACCATCTCATCGAAAGATGGGACACCTTTGCCTCTATCAAGTTCTGCTAAATGATTTCGCACTTCGAGTTGGTCTACCATAATGCGCCAAAAATGGTGGGAGCCGCACGGTCTTTGATAGAGTAAACTGATAGTAACAGTTGTGCACCTTCAGATGAATAGAGCTGGCCTGTAGGTGATCGATAGGCTTCATATTAGTAGCGGCAAAAACCCTATGTTTTCTAGTCAGTTCCGCTTTCCTGATTTATTTATGCTGGTTATGGTGTACCCCTATTATCCACACTACGATCTGCCTACTAGCTCTACGCTCTCGTTATCATGGTTTGGCAATAAAATTTCTATACGCTATATTATGAACCTATCGTCTGCCAACTATCCTTACATCTGGGGCCCCTAACAGGGAGCTTATTTTTTTGTGTAGTTGTGCCAGATTATATTAATCTACTCACCATATTACAGCACACATGGGCTCTCTCATCAGAATCCAGTGATAGCACACAAGGGTTTACAAGAAGCCTCTATTATATTACAATATCCTCTGCATTACAAAGATAATCTCACTACTATTTGTGTTTTCATGCTTTACAGATATTGTACATAATCACAATGAATATAAGAATGCGCACATCAGAAGAATATTGCGGAACAGTTCAATGGGTGACAAACTTGGCATCAAGGTATTGAGGTCCATTGTGGATGCAATGAAACCCACACGCTCCCTACCTATAGATTCGTATTCAGAATATGATCCTAATGACTATTCTGAGCTCAAGGAGTCAAAGGCAGATGGCCTATCATGTTCACCCAATAAGGTGCATGTTCTAATTTGGCAAGGTTTTATTGGTTGCACATATCTTGCATAAGGTGTCTTGCATTTCTTTTGCTTCGTTGCACCGCCATCCGCTTAGTTTACTCATGATATATGTGAAAATGCCATGCCCATCCATTATCAACACCTATTCCATTTGTCGGCATACCATGTTTTTCCATTCAAATGTTGTTCTTGTGTTTCAGACATCCAAAAGGGAGAGGGTGATTGCAAAACTTCAAGGAGTACAAGCAAAGTCCTTGAAAAAGGTGGTCCTACCGGAGAAATCACATAGCACCCGACATATACTGGCGATAGAACCAGCGCCACAAAACCTAGGATATCGCAACTATGCTGGTCGGTGCTTTGCTCTTGTGAGTACCTATTGTCCTATCACTGTCCTTACATTCATACCTGGTGGATTATGTACATCATTGTGCATTATAGCTTGCTTATCCATTATTCGCTCCAAATTATCAGATCTATATTAATGCTTAAATTAATGTAGAATAAACCCAATGCCTATGAAGAAATTTAGTTCTGCATTGTTCTTGTAAGTATTTGTTGCCTTTCATCACTGTACTTATATTTGTCAGCTAGTTCTTCATGTACACTTCGCAGCTTATTTTCCCTTGTCCTCCATTTTTCTACACATCAGATCTACATTTACTCTTGCCAAGATATTGAATAAAACCAATGTTACTAAAGAAGCTTAGCTCCGCATTGCTCTTGTCAGTGCCTTCTGCCTGTATGCTGTATTTACATTTGTACTCTGCATCTTAAGTTAAATAATTGCCATTTGTTCCTATATTTTCACATCTATATTTACTCTTAACAAAATGTAGAATAAAGGCAATACTCTTGAAGGAGAGTGTGCGGTAAACTTCTTGAATTGCCCCCCCCCCATCAATATGGACAAGGCCTTTATAGAGCATGTCTTCAGTTTGTCCTCCTCGAGCCTTCAAACTTTGTTGTTTATATTTGGATAGCTATGAGTGCAAATGCTATTTATTTTTGTCGTCTACATCAAATTGCTTGTTCAAAGTTTATAAAGTAGAAGTACATAAACATAAGTTTGTCCTTCTCAATTTCAGTCTTTAGTTGTACAATCTAGTTCCATATCCATACCATGTAAATTAAACTAAACATAGCAAGTTATCTTCTTTAGCACTATTTGTATGCTTGTGCTCTTGATCTGTAATCCAGTGGTGTGGTGAGACTACCAACAACAGCACAATGTCATATCCTGCTATGTCTCAACTATGAACAATGCCATATTATATTAATGTTATTTAAATCGTGTCTCTTTATTTACCAATCTGAAATGGTATAAACTGACAGTACACTCACCATTCATGCTTATACGTTGTTTAGAACTACATCTATGCTTGTGTTCTTGATCTATAATCCAGTGGTCTGGTGAAGCTGGCCGCTCCTGCACAATGCCATTTCCTGCCGTCTTAAGTATGAACAATGCCTATTATGTTAATGCTATTTAAAACCATGTCTCTTTATTTCTGACAAAGAAATGAGATTAATTGACAATGTTGATGCTTATACGTGCAAAACATGTTATCTACCTACTTGTTTCTCTTCCAGGGTGACAACACTGCTGCTAGGAAGAACTGCCACAATGATAGTGAGATGAACCCATTGTTTGTCCCTCTAACACATATTCCAGAGGAGAAGGCAACACATATTGAGGGTAGGGATACATCCACGAAGTCACATCTTGATGTAGTGTCAAACTTACTCAGTGACACAAGCTCGATGAAGTCGCCGCCTGAATCTGTTCGACTTCTTTAGTCTGAAATTCAAGCGGAAATACATGCTTCCGCTCAAATACGACTGGAACTCCAATCTCTATGCAAGATTAACTGTAAGTACATGATGTTTATTGATGCTATGCAGCTTAAGTTGGTGGATATGAGCGCCAAAGAAGCGCAGTCTCATCAGGTTGCTAAGGTGCTTGCGCTGCAGCTCCTGGGTCGGGCTAACCTTTCTTAAACTATGTTGAAGTGTTGTCGGTTCTGTCTATTATTTTGTCCGCCTGTTAACTTCCACTGGTGGCGACCTGCCCAGTTTATGTAATCCGTTGTCTGGTTGCCCTTTATTATCACTGACGGCGAACTTTGATGCCGAGGGGATGTAATATGATGTAATATCTTTGTTGTATAGTCTAGGTATATTCTTGGTCGGTATGCTGTAATTTAGGCTGGAAGGTTCAGTGGATCTCAGTGTTGCCGGTCTTCAGGTCGGCCCGTTACTCATATGGGCCAAAACGTGGGCCTATAATCATCTTGGGCCATTAGCAGGTCTAAACCTATAGTTGTTTCCTGCCTTTAACAGGCCGAGTAAAGTTCTGTCCAACTGGGCCAGAGAATACCATGGGCTTTTAACAGGCTAAAACCTAGATTGGGCAAGCGTTGAGCCGAAAAATTCATGGGCCAATACAGGCCGAAACTACCTAAGGCCCATGTTTGGCCCAAATAGGATGAGTAGTTAACAAGCCAAAAAATATCTTGGGCATGTTTGGCCCAATAAAATTATGGGCTTTAAGCAGGCCGGTATCTACACGGGCCATTATTAGATGGGCTGTAAGCAGCTAGATTCAACGTGGGCTGTAATTAGGCCCAACTGTTACACGGGCCATTAACAGGCCGATAGGCCAGTTGGGCTGAAATTTATCCACGAAGACTACGGGCCGTTAAGAGGCCTAAAGTTACTTCGGACAAGAAATAGCCCAGTTTCTGCATGGGTCGTTAAATGGCCTAAAGTTAAACTGGGCCGACAACGTCCCTGATGCACCACGGGCCGCTAACAGCCCGAAACTATTATCGGGCCGAACTGATAAATGGGCATTTAACAGGCTGAAATACAAACATGTCTTAGAATGGGCCCAAAAGAACAGTGGCCTGTTAATGGGCCTGATCTGATATGGGCCGTAATTTGGCCCAAAACACGGCAGGCTGTGAATGGTCCTAATCTGGTATGGGCCTCAATTTGACCCAAAACATGGCAGGCTATTAACAGGCCAGCCCACTAGTGTCTAGAAAAACATGGTGGGCCTTTAGCTGGGCCGGCCTTTTCACCGGAATGGGCCTCTATTAGTCCATGCCACGTGTCAACGTATCATAGGCGCCTCCTGTCCAATGAGTGGATGACATCTGTCCCAACGGTGAGCCAAGACGTGTTTCCTCCGGCCAATGAGAATTTTACACGTAGAAAATCCCCATTGGTCTAGGCTGTTAACGGGTTATCAGATCCAAAACCGGACCCGATAGCTTAACGGTGACCCATTACGGTCGATGCCATGTGTAGGTCACCCTTGACGAAAGCACTTCTATGACACGCGATTTATCGTCATGGAAGTGGACACTTCCGTGATGATAATTTTGGTAGTGTCATGGAACACTTGTACGATAGCACAGGTATGACTATCTTGATTCTGTCATAAAATCGTCATGGATGTACATGCATGGCAGAAAACGTGACCTAATGTGACAAACACGTATCATCACGGAAGTGTAGTTTTTTGTAGTGTAAGACAGTTAAGGATGTGAGGCGTTTGATAGGGTGTGTTGTCGTGCTTAGCAGATTCATCTCCAGGTCTGCCGAGCGCGCCTTGCCGTTCTTCAAAATCTTGAAGAAGGCAGGACCCATGAAGTGGACTCCAGAAGCAGATGCAACACTACAAGATTTGAAGATCTACTTGTCTTCTGTGCCCACTTTGGTTGCTCCCAAACCACAAGAGCCATTGCTGCTATACTTGGCGGCAACTAATCAAGTGGTTAGTGCAGCACTAGTGGCATAGCGGGAAGTGGAAGTGTAAGTGCATCTAGTGCCACCCCTAGTTGGTTTTGGAGTATTGACGACAAACCTAGTTGAGGGACTAATGTGTTTGTGAGAATTGCAGGATAACACAGGTAGAAGTCCCTCATTGATTCGGTTTTCCTACCAGAGATGACCCCTAAAAATGTATGAATACATTGAAGTCAAAGGTGGTAAGTGAAGACATTCACCTTGAAGACTATGACAAGAAAAGACATTGCATGAAGACTATGGAGCGCGAAGACTTAGATCTTTCGTAGTTCTTTTTCTTCCTTGTTGAGTCATAGGAACCACCATACTATTAAGTGGGGTCCAAGAGAACTAGTCAGAATGACTGAAGTGATGCTTAACCAAGACTATGACAAGAAAAGACATCGCATGAAGACTAATAGTAGCTAGGCAGTAAGGATCGCCGGTGAACGAAGTCTGTGAAGGTTTGGAAGTTTACCTTGAAGACTTACCAGAGTAATTGGGTGAGGTCTGTGTGACCTTAGCTCAAGGGGAATACAGAGAGGACTAAGTGTTCTGATCTGCGTGCTCAGGACTAAGTGTCCGGGACTGAGTGTCCTCAGGTTTAAATACCTATCCGCCCTAACCAGACGTACAACTGTCACAGCAGTTGAAACTGGTCTACCAAACCTTTGTCTTCGTCACGCACACTGGTTCTATCCTTTTCATCTCTTTATTTACAGTTGGCTCTTGTAAAGTCAGTACCTATGTGCTTTATCTATTTGTCTTCACTGTGTACCTGATCCTTACTGCCTAGCTACTATTAGTCAGTGTGGTTTCATTTTATTGAATGATTGACTATTGTCTGTCTAGTGTAGTCTATCTCCCGCTGCATGAAAATAGGTTCATTTCTATCATTTGTCTTTGAAACTTCCATGTTTTGAAGACTTCCATAAAAATCGCCTATTCACCCCCCCTCTAGTCGATATAACACACTTTCAATTGGTATCAGATCAAGGTACTCCCTTGTTCTGTGTGATTTTGGTTTAACCGCCTGGAGTTTCAGTTATGTCGACCACAAGTATGAAGACTGTGTCATGCCCCATCTTTGACGGTCACGAGTATCCCAAGTGGAAGGCCATGATGAAGAAGCGCCTCATGGCAACAAACAGCGAGCTGTGGACCGTCACTGAGATTGGTCTGACCGATCTGTGCAAAATGGCGGAAGCTGATGACATTCGTAAGTACACTGTTCTCAACCTCACGGCGAAGGACGTCATCTGCTCCTGTCTATCTCAAAATCAGTTTAGGAATGTCATGCATCTCGATCATGCAAAGCTCATTTGGGACCGTCTATCGGAGGTCTATGAGGGTCATCGAACTCGTCATGATCCTCGGTTCGAGGACTTTAAGGAGTCACTCAAAGCGATGACTTTCGAACCAGAATCATCATCTTCTGCATCATGCCTTATGGCAAATGATGCTAAGGTAATTGAATGTTATCTATCTAAATCCAGTGATGATGAATCTGGTGATGAATTTGGACCCAGCTATGCAAAACTTGCTTCCCTTGTCACTAAACAACAGAAAGCTATGGAACATATTCAAAAACTATTAGACAAAAGCGATGACCTGTTGGACGCTGAAATGACTCGATCTCAGTCCTTAATTGAAGACATAAAAAATCTTGATATTAAGTATGAGGAGCTTGAAAGTCGTCATGAAATGCTCTCAACAACTCATGAAGAACTCGAGAAATTGAGAGCAGCTCATGAAGATCTTCAAAAGGAAAACGAGTCACTTCGCGCCGAATAGATCGGTTCAGCTCAGGAAGGATTTGAACCACCATGTCTTAAATGTATTGAGCGTGATAACGCTACTTCTGTTGCTGAATGCTCTACTGCTGCTACTGTTGCAATATCTTCAACTGTTGATGTGGAAACTAACCCCTCTGCTGAGGACACCACTGCTATTGCTGATGAGAATGCTAGGTTGAAGACACTGCTTGAAACAGGGATGTACAAAAGTCTCAAAGGGCATCAGACACGATGTGATGTCCTCAAAAGGCAGATCCTGAACCGAAACCCTAGGAAAGAGGGTGTTGGGTTCGTAAGGAAAATGAATGCTGATGGCTCTTACTGGAAACCTGAGAAGTACCCCAAAACCACATGGGTTGCTGCAAAGGAACCTTCAGCAGATCCATCCACTCTATCTGGCTTCACTTGTGCTAACCCCATTGTTATTGATGGATCCTTTGATGCAAACTATAAACTATTTAAGAATCAGAATGGTGAAGTGTTTGCCAGGTATATTGGTACTAACTGCAGGAATGGACCGCCTATGAAGAAGATTTGGGTGCCGAAAAGGTGTTTGGAGAATCTTCCTATGAATGTCGTCATGACACCACAAGTGAAGAAGGCAAACCCCAGACCACAGGCTTCATACGGTCCAAAGGCTTCATACAGACAGAGGACTCACCTGAGTCACACTAACGCAAATGTTTTGGAGGGAAACCATACTCAGGCCTATGAATATGAGCGCAGTCCATCAAACCACCATGTTCATAAGACCAAGAACTATTCTGCTTATTCTTATGGGTACTATTGTCCTCCTGCAAGACTTTTCGCTAGGGCACCAAAGCCAAAGTTCTCAGATGCTCCACTTAGACTTATTGCTTCGAAGCCACCCCTGAAGATGTGGGTGGCTAAGAAAGCTTAACTCTCTTTTGCAGGGAAAGGTCTCCAGACGAAAACCAAAATCGTCTGATGCTATTGCTGGGGACCTTAAACATCTTGTAGGGCACAAGATCAAATGCCCAAATGGTCTTATTATGTACTTTGTTCCTGAATCGCTTGCAACTTGCCCTATCAGTCCTAATATCGATCTAAGCTTTAATAATCCACTGGTTCGACAAATGTTTTTGCTTCACAATTCTCTTCGTGAAGCCTATCCCCATAACTGCACTATAGGGTACGACACCAGCTGCTTCAGAATGGATTATTGATAGTGGGTGTACAAATCACATGACTGGCAAGAGAAGCCTTCTCATGGACTCAACTTTACGTCCATCTGACAAAAGTCACATCACATTTGCTGACACTGGTAAAAGCAAGGTATTGGGTCTAGGTAGAGTTGCAATCTCAAAGGATCAACACATGGATAAAGTCATGCTTGTTGAATACCTTGGTTTCAACTTAATGTCTATCTCAATGCTTTGCGATTTAAACATGATTGTGATGTTTGGAAAATATCGTTGCCTTGTACTAATGGAATCTGACAAGTATCTAGTGTTTGAAGGGTATCGGAAAGATGATTTGTACGTGGTAGATTTCTCAGCAGGACCACAACTTGTAGTATGTCTTCTAGCAAAAGCTTTTGAATGCTGGCTCTGGCATCGAAGGCTAGGGCATGCTGGCATGAGGAACCTCCACACCCTTGCAAGGAAGAAGCATGTCATATGCATCGAGGGCGTCAAGTTCAAGAAGGATCACTTATGCGGTGCCTGTGAAGCAGGAAAGATGACGAGGGCCAAGCATCCCTCGAAGACAATCATGACAACAACTCAACCCTTCGAACTGCTACACATGGATCTTTTCGGTCCCACTCATTACTCAACTCTTACTACTACTGCTTGTCTCTATGGCTTTGTCATTGTTGATGATTATTCAAGATATACTTGGGTGCATATAATCCTTTACAAGACTGGAGTGCAGGATGTCTTCAGACGCTTCGCCAATCGAGCAATGAACAACTATGGCGCCAAGATAAAGCACATCAGAAGTGACAATGGCACTGAATTCAAGAACAGTGGCCTTGATACATATCTTGATACTTTGGGCATCACACATGAATTCTCAGCTCCGTACACGCCACAGCAGAATGGCGTCGTCGAACGCAAGAATAGAACACTTATTGAGATGGCTCGGACGATGCTTGATGAATACAAGACTCCAAGAAAATTCTGGCCTGAAGCCATTGACACTGCATGCCATATCATCAACCGTGTTTATCTTCACAAGCTTCTGAACAAGACATCCTATGAGCTCCTTACTGGCAAGAAGCCAAATGTTAGTTACTTCATAGTATTTGGTGCCAAGTGCTGGATCAAGGATCCACATCACACTTCAAAATTTGCACCAAAAGCACATGAGGGTTTTATGCTTGGATATGGAAAGGATTCGCACTCCTACAGAGTCTTCAATCTCTTTCATTAGAAAGTGGTTGAAACACTGGATGTGTGGTTCGATGAGACTAACGGCTCACAAAGAGAGCACCTACCAAATGTGCTAGATGAAGTTCCATCCAGTGAATCAATCAAACTTATGGGAACTGGAGAAATCATACCTTCTGAAGCTCAACCTGAAAAGGAACTTATCATCTCCGCACCTGAACAACCTGAAGACAATGCTCAGCCTGAACACAATCCCTCTAACAATGACAATGATCAGCAAGAGCAAAATCTTCGTCTTGTACATCCTCATGTTGCAAATGAAGTGCAGATTGAGAGAATAATTGATAGCATCAATGCACCAGGTCCACTCACTCGTTCAAGGGCAACACAGCTAGCAAATTTCTGTGGGCACTTCGCATTCGTCTCAATAACTGAACCCAAGAAAGTTGAAGAAGCCTTCATGGAACCTAAATGGATTCAAGCTATGCAAGAAGAGCTTCAATAGTTTGAGTTGAATAATGTATGGGAACTGGTTAAGCGTCCTGATCCTCGAAAGCACAATATAATAGGCACCAAATGGATATATCGCAACAAGCAAGATGAGCATGGTCAAGTTGTCAGAAACAAAGCTCGTCTCGTTGCTCAAGGATACACTCAAGTTGAAGGGATTGACTTCGATGAAACATTTGCTCCTGTGGCTAGACTTGAAGCCATACGCATACTGCTGGCCTATGCAAATCATCACAACATACTTCTATATCAAATGGATGTGAAGAGCGCTTTTCTCAATGGCAAGATTGAAGAAGAAGTGTATGTTGCACAACCGCCTGGCTTTGAAGATCCAAAACATCCTGACATGGTATACAAGCTCAACAAGGCACTGTATGGCCTCAAACAAGCCCCTCGGGCTTGGTATGATACACTCAAAGACTTCCTGAAGAGCAAAGCCTTCAAATCTGGTTCCCTCGATCCCACTCTCGTCACGAGGACATATGATGGTGAACTGTTTGTGTGCCAAATATATGTGGATGGCATTATCTTCGGCTGCACCAATCAAAAATACAGTGAAGAGTTTGGATATATGATGCAAGAGCAATATCAGATGTCCATGATGGGTGAACTAAAGTTCTTCCTTGGTCTTCAAATACGTCAGCAACGCAATGGCATCTTTATATCCCAAGAGAAGTATCTCAAAGATTGCCTGAAGAAGTTTGGTATGCAAGACTGCAAAGGCTTCACGACGCCAATGCCAGCCAAACATCATCTGGGTCCCGACGACAATGGTAAAGAGTTCGATCAAAAGGTATACCGCTCCATGTTTGGTTCTTTACTTTATCTATGTGCATCTAGGCCAGATATTATGCTTAGTGTTTGCATGTGTGCTCGATTCCAAGCGGCACCAAAGGAATCGCATCACTTAGCTGTGAAGCGAATTCTTTGATATTTGGCTTACACCCCAACTCTAGGATTATGGTATCCAAAGGGCTCAGAGTTTGATCTGGTTGGATTCTCGGATGTTGATTATGCTGGTGACAAGGTGGATCGCAAGTCTACATCAGGCACATGTCATTTTCTGGGACGATCACTTGTATGTTGGTCTCAAAGAAGCAGAACTGTGCATCTCTCTCCATTGTTGAATCTGAATATATTGCTGCTGGATCTTGCTGCGCTCAGCTTCTGTGGATGAAGCAAACACTCAAAGACTATGGCATTCATCTGAAGCAAGTGCCACTCTACTGCGACAACGAAAGCGCCATCAAGATTGCCAACAACCCAGTTCAGCACTCGAAGACAAAGCACATTGAATTCGTCATCACTTTCTCAGAGATCATGTTGTGAAGGAAGATATTGATATCATACACGTCAACACTGAAGAGCAATTGGCAGATATCTTCACCAAGCCCTTGGATGAGAAGAGATTTTGCAAGTTACGGTGTGAGCTAAATATCTTGGAATCCTCAAATGTCTTGTGATCAGGACACATCCTAACACTTATGCATATTGATGACTTAGATGTGCAACACACGAAGTAAAGTATATCTTCAATCAATGAAGACTTACATTCTAAGTATGAATACATTAATGTGGAATTTGACTTTGGAGCGCCACGGTAATTGTGCGTCGTGTCTGGGTCTAATACTTCCTATACGGTGGGTAACGCCACCACAAAATTCGTCTGTTTGAAGTGTTTTACCCATGGTGTTACATTTGCTGTGTCTTCACATTTGGTTTGGCTTCATTCTCAACATGTCTTCATGATTATCTTCATTATGTTGATCATATATATATATACACTAATGTTCTGTCCTCTACAGCATTCACTTATAGCTATGTCTTCTTGTTGAATCTTTTGAACTAAGTGAATGTGATCGGACCCTAACCTCTCTATGCTTTCTATCTTAAACTCTATCTCTTCAAATCATATGCATTCTCTTGAAACTGTCGAATGTCTTCTCTGCGTCCTTGTCACCAGAAGATACAGAGACAAACATTAAGTTTGCTTTTAATGCTAATTCCTTCACCTGAAACCCGGAGAAGTGGGAACGACCACCCGACAATCCAGGCGTGCGTGGGAACGTGGAACAACCTCCGATATGTTGCATGATGGCCACGTGTCCTTCAGATGTGAATCGCCAGGGGCACCTGTGTAATAATACTGTGCCGTCCCTGTCCCTATAAATACACGCCTCACCACAGTCATTATCCTTTCTTCCACTCTCGCACGAACCCTAGCGCCACCGCTAGTCGTCGACGACGCCGGCGACGAAGCGCTTAGCTGCCGCGACCTCTCCGACGCCGTCTTCACGCTGGCCACGGACATCGTCTTCTCCGCTGTCGCCGTAGGTGTCCTCCGTCGCCATGTTAGGGCACGGACGATCGAACTGCTCAGCCTCCTCTTCCACTCCGTCTAGCAGTTCCTTGTGTGGTAAATAAAACTTCCTTTTTACGGCCCCTTTGATCCTATAGATTCGTCACTTTCTACCACAAGCAGTTTCTGTTCACACAAGTTGGATCCACTTCATACTGCAGCTCATATTATGCCTAGTATGTTCACTTATGCTTCACAAAGTAGTTAGATTCCTCACTTGTACTGATCTGTGGATTCGTACAAATCTGGAACCAACTCCTTATCTATGAGTGAATGTCTTCGCACGATGAGGTCAATGTCTTCTAAACTAATTTATCTTCAAAATCTTCTGAGAATGCATATGACCGCTTCCCCTTCCCTCGCACCTTAATGATGTCACAGGTACATGTCCGTGGGAGAATCCCTTGGTTCTCATAGTCTACATTCATTTGTAGAATTCTTACAGCATCATATAAATTCTCCCGAAGCCAGTTCCTATTTGTCCAGCAAGCGAAAGCCTTTGAAGCCTTTGAACGTATTGAAGCCATTCAGTTTAAAGTTCATGGCTACAGAGAAATCAGCAAGGAAGGGTGGCAGAAAGCGTCGAGGTGAAACGTCAAGAGATCTGCCCGATGACCTCTCGGAACTGTACAAGACAGATCCAGAAGAGGATTACAATCAGCGCAAGACATGAATCCAATGGATTCGACGATATTGGGCAGAACAATGGTTCAAGTACAGGTTTGTGACAAAGGAATATGCTGAGAAGAATGCCATCAAGCGACCATGGGGAGACATCCTATACAGAAATCTTCAACCCAGGTCTAGAGATGAAGCCATTGAACAAGGCTTCTATCCCTACATGGTCCGTGGACCACAGCCTGCGGATGCTGACCCATCATCACTGCTATGGTGTCGTGACGACAATCTGTTCAAGTGCAACTTCCAGTTTGCCCAGAATTCGGCGAAGCAGAACAAGAAGTCATTGGGACTAGACTTCAACCCTGGTCCCTCTGCTCCCCGTGCCGATGGCACCCGCGAAGCTGAACCCAATCTTGTTGGGCCCTTCTATAACCTGGAAGGTCTCATCACTCATATCTTGGTTCAAGGGAAAACTGTGGATGAGCCTGCAGATGACGCTGAATCTGATGAAGCGCCTGCAGCGCCGAAGCCAAAGAAACGGAAGCAACCTAAAGTTTCAAAGCCTGCCTCAGCACCGAAAATCTCACGGGCGAAGCCACTGGCTACTGCACCTCCTGAAGACAGTGTGCAGTCTGAAGATCTGTCATGCATCTCCAAGCCCTCGAGAGTCAAGATGCCTCTGCCACACACCAGCCAAGAACTGACTGCTGCTGCTATTCTGCGCAACGATGCCATTGATCTGTCCAGCGATGAAGATCTTGCAGATGACTCTCTTGAGCAACTGATCAAGAGCAAAGAAGAAGCAGAAAACTTCAATGATTTGCCTCTCTTTGACGTGGCAATCATCCAAAACTTCATCGATGAGTGGTTTGACACGCCCAACCTCATCTTTGAAGATCTGCAACTTCCGATTGGCCTCAGTGTCGCCTTCCATGGTGCCATTGCTTCAGAGCTAGCTCTAGCTCAGCGCATCGTTGAGCTAAAGCAAAAGATCGACTTTGAGAAAGCTCAGTTTAAGAAGCATATGGCCAAACTCAGCGTGCAGGAGGTCAAGAACTTCAAGATCATGCTGCACGAGCTCAAAGAATCGTTCCTCAAGAAGCGTGAAGAAGCTCAAGGTTCTCGTGAGCGCATGAAGAGCCTGGCTGACAAGTGTGTACAAGCCTACAACGAGGCTGAGAAGCGCAAGGCCCTTGGTCGTCCTGGCATCGACCCCAGGATGGCTGCAAAGAAGAAGAAGAAGAAGCCCACTGTGGTCGAACCCGACGTACCAAGGCAGGAAGCAAATCCCATTGTCTTCCCAGCCAGCATGGCTGGCTCGAAGCCAAAGGCCAGGTCAACTGCTTCAGAACTAAAGAAGACGAGGACTGCTGAAGCTGAAGCCAGAAAGAGGAAACATTCTGAAGCCTCTGATGCTACTCCCTCCAAGAAGAAGCGGAAGACCAAGAAGGAATGGGCTGCTCCCACAGAGCCCCAGATTGTTGAACCTATCTCAATGGTTCGCCCTGCATCTACACATCAAGAGCGCCAACTGACTGTCCATGAGCCTGCTCTCACAGAGGCTCATGAAGCTGAAGACATTCCAGCAGCTGATCCCACCGCTGCTGAAGACATTGGTCACCATGACAATGTTGACGATGATGTAGTTCTTCCTCAGATCGAGCACCAACAGGTATCATCGCCCGTGCTTACACACAGCGAACTCATTAGCATTGGTCGTCCTCTGACGCCAATTGCTCAGGATGCATCATGGGCTGATCACCCACAACAACAAGTCACACCACCCCGGCAAGAAGAAGAAGAAGACTTTGAGGCCTAGCCAACTCCATCTCCAAAGGCGTCGCCGGTGTTACGCAGGCTTCGTAAAGGACCAAGGTCTCAAGTCTCCGAGTCTGAGGCTAAAACTGCTGAAGACATTCCGGCTGCATCAGCCGATGACACCCAAGAAGAAGAACGTGTCCCTACTCCCCCAACTACTGACGAAGCTGTTCTTGAGGAGAACGTGTCTGTGCCCGACCCTCCAGCTCATCAAGTGGGGGTAGAAAATCTTGAGGCTGCCACCACCAACACCAATGAAGCCACTGACGCTGTCATGGCTGAAGCAAATGTGGAGCCTACACCAACCCAAGAACCAGAAGTCAGCGAAGCCAATGATGCTACTGCTTCTGTTCCTGCGCCTGCTGCTGGTCCTTAGTTTGACTATCATATTGAGCATAGGCCTCAGGTACAGAAGCCAATGCCAAGGTTGCCCAGGTTTCCAGGTCCTGCATCAGCACCTGGAACCTTTAATGTCAACGGCTTCAAAGCAGACAACACCTTCTTCAATAGCTCCAAGAACCCCTACTCAAGGGAACGAATATCTTCTGATCGGTTCTGGAGCTATCCGCAGCGAAGCTATTACTCCTGCATTATGTACAATCAAGGTCGCATCTTCCCACATATGTGTCTTGACACCGAAGCAATAGCTGGACTGCCTTGTTTGGAAGAAGCTCTGGATTGCTTCAAAGAGGTTGGATTGTTGCCTTTCGTCACCGACCAAGAGCACTGGAACGAAGAGTTGCTGCTCCAATTTTATGCCACACTTCACATACGTGGTTACAACAGAGATCCGAAGACTTGGGTCCTGGAGTGGATGACAGGAAATGTTCATCATGAAGCCAAAGCATTTGATATCATTGAGCTCACTGGTCTGCCCACTCCTGGAGATCTCTATGAACCTGGATGTCAACTTCACAGTGAAGCTATGGAAAGCATCTTTCAGAAGCCTGAACCGAACATGAGTCAGATGCTCAGTATGATGAAGCCTTTGCCACAAGACGCTGCATATCCTAAGGAGTTCTTTGTTGATGACCTGGAGTATCTGCCAAGGACTATCTATCACATTATACGGGGAACTCTCTGGCCCATCAAAGGACATTCTCCACATGCAAAGCTGGAAGGTGCAATGAAGACTTTGGTCTTGTATATTCCTCATGGCAAATGCTTCAATGCACAAGACTTCTTCATCCGCCAACTTGCTGCATCAGGATCTGATCTTTTTGGCTTGAAGTTCTATGCTCCATGGATAATGCGGCTGATTAAACTCCACTCAGCTATCTCATATCAGCCATCTGCTCGCAATCATCGGATCTTTCTGCCTGATGTGGATATGTCCGTTGAAGCCATTTATCCAGAGCCTGCCAAGGAACCTCTTAGTCTTCAGAATGCAGAGCATCAAAGTTTCACTCAGAACATTGAAGGAGTTGAAGCAGCCACTCGTGTTTATCCTCTGGCTGGTACTACACGTGCACCTCATCGTGCCCTTACTGAAGCCACTGAAAGCACTATTGCCCAACGACCCAAGAAGCGATCTCGTGTTCTCAATGACCGAGAGCTTCTGGTTCCTCTTCATCAGAAACAGGATAGGCATCATGACTGGCTGAAGCGCCAAATGCACAGCCTCTTGGTGGATGTCAACCGCATTCGCAATCTTGCCACCAATAATGCCTTTGTTGCCCATGAAACCTGTCGGCGTACATGGAAAGGGCTGACGGTTATGTGCTCTGAGGATGATCTTCACGAGGATGGCTTCCCTGAACGTTTCAAGTTTGACTCCACACCTCCCCGAAGGACTGTGTTGCGACGAACTCCGTCTCTTGAAGACTCTGAGTTCTCTTCCTCCGCGGCAACTGTGAATGCCAGAGTGATCGAGGACGAAGATGATGCCACTTCACCGCCCTCTACTTCTGCACGCCTCGACACTGCCCCAAGTTCTTCTGCATCGCCGAACACCACCGACGACCCTGCTGCTTCACCTACTCTTCATGGGAACGAGTAGATGCTCTATGTCTTCAAACCTTTTTGGTCCTCACTGACAAAAGGGGGAGAAGCATATGAGTTTGATAGTCTTCAAGCGGGTCCATACGGGCGGTTACTTTATGTTTTGCCTAGTGTTTACAACTCTCGTTTTGATACATTTGATTCTTTGAGTTGTAACACTTAAACTCGATGGTCGTCTGGTACTTATTTGCTATTTTGTGATGCGATGATAAATCCCGCATGTGCGACGATAAATTCCGCACTTAGATCACTTTGCAGATGTACATTTTTCATTATGCATGTCATTATCTTCACATACCTTCATGCATGATGAATTGTCATCATAAGTTGAAGAGGATCTCCACAAGTACAACCTGCCATGTGCATTTGCATTCCAAAAGCAAATTACATATATGCACATCTTCAGGGGGAGCCCTTGCAACTTATGAAGACAATTCCTTATCCTTTACAATTTCACATATTATATTCCCCATTGAAAACTTCAACTAGTTTGTCATCAATCACCAAAAAGGGGGAGATTGTAAGTGCATCTAGTGCCACCCCTAGTTGGTTTTGGAGTATTGACAACAAACCTAGTTGAGGGACTAATGTGTTTGTGAGAATTGCAGGATAACACAGGTAGAAGTCCCTCATTGATTCGGTTTTCCTACCAGAGATGACCCTTAAAAATGTATGAAGACATTGAAGTCAAAGGTGGTAAGTGAAGACATTCACCTTGAAGAGTATGACAAGAAAAGACATCGCATGAAGACTATGGAGCGCGAAGACTTAGATCTTTCGTAGTTCTTTTTCTTCCTTGTTGAGTCATAGGAACCACCGTACTGTTAAGTGGGGTCCAAGAGAAACAGTCAGAATGACTGAAGTGATGCTTAACCAAAATCCTATGTCTTCGAGTGAAGACTATGAGAGCGAATCTTGTTCAGAGTTGGACAAGTCAGCTTTGCTTGTAGCCCAAGTAATGTTGCCGTGCGTGTTTGAAATCTGACCGTTGGAACACGTGTCAGTTCCTTAGTGACCCAGGGTCATTTCGGACAAATCAGGTCGGGTTGCCTAGTGGCTATAAATAGCCCACCCCCTACAACCATAAACGGTTGGCTGCTCAGAGTTAAAGTACGGCTTTTGTCGTTTGAGAGCAACCCACCTCGAAGCCTTTGAGAGAGAATTCCTTGAGAGGATAAAGCCCTAACCACCCAGAGCCAAAGAGTGTTAGGCATCACTTAAGTCTTCTTGTTTGTGTGATCTGAAGACTTATTACACTTGAGGACTGTGAATCCTCCAGCCGGTTAGGCATCGCGTTCTGAGCATCCAAGAGTCATTGTGGATCGCCGGTGAACGAAGTGTGTGAAGGTTTGGAAGTTTACATTGAAGACTTACCAGAGTGATTGGGTGAGGTCTGTGTGACCTTAGCTCAAGGGGAATACAGAGAGGACTAAGTGTTCTGAGCTGCGTGCTCAGGACTAAGTGTCCGGGACTGAGTGTCCTCAGGTTTAAATACCTATCCGCCCTAACTAGACGTACAACTGTCACAGCAGTTGGAACTGGTCTACCAAACCTTTGTCTTCATCACGCACACTGGTTCTATCCTTCTCATCTCTTTATTTACAGTTGTCTCTTGTAAAGTCAGTGCATAGGTGCTTTATCTATTTTTCTTCACTGTGTACCTTATCCTTACTGCCTAGCTACTATTAGTCAGTGTGGTTTCACTTCATTGAATGCTTGACTATTGTCTGTCTAGTGTAGTCTATCTTCCGCTACATGAAAATAGGTTCATTTCTATCATTTGTCTTCGAAACTTCCATGTTTTGAAGACTTCCATAAAAATCGCCTATTCACCCCCCCCCCCTCTAGTTGATATAACACACTTTCAGGAAGAAGCAGCAGCCTCAGCCAGTGTCCCTTCCGGGGAGAGAATGAGCATAGCCCGGCAAGGCCAGACGCAGATCAAGACGAAGAGGAGCACGACAGCGGAGGCAACCCCAAGGACGCGGAAAGGAAGAAAATGGTGCATCACCTAGTATACTCCATCAGCTCCCTATTGCAGGGGGCTAGATCCAGGTATTCTGGCATGCAAAAGTTGATTTTTTGGCCTTATCATGGCCTCAAGGAAACTGCGCCACTACTTCCAAGCCCATGAGATCACGGTTGTCACCCAGTTCCCTTTGCAAAGGATATTTCGAAACCCTGAGGCTACCGGCAGGATAGTGGAGTGGACATTGGAGTTATCCAGCTTTGGCCTAAATTTTGAAAGCACATCAATAATTCAGAGTAGAGCATTGGCAGAGTTTATTGCAGAATGGACGACAACCCCTGATGAAGAGGTACTAGAGACAGTTGTCCCCGACAAGGAAGCACCCCAAGAATGGATCATGTATTTCGATGGTGCCTTCTCCCTACAAGGTGCAGGGGCTAGCGTGCTTCTCGTTGCTCCCACTGGAGAGCACCTGAAGTACGTTGTCCAGATGCATTTCCCCCGAGAGGAGGCGACCAACAATACTGCAGAATATGAAGGGCTCCTTGCCAGGCTCAGGATTGCAACAGAATTGGGGATTAAGAAGCTGATCATTCGAGGAGATTCACAACTTGTGGTGAGACAAGTCAACAAGGATTACCAAAGTCCATTGATGGAGGCATACATTGAGGAAGTGAGAAGGCTGGAGGAGCGCTTCGACGGATTACAAACAGAGCACGTACCCCGTGCAGAAAAAAACATTGCTGATCATCTGCCAAAGTGCACTGCACAGAAGCTTCCTGTGGAACCAGGAACTTTTGTTCTCCACCTTACTCAGCCCTCCGTATCCCCGGCAACAATGGCCCGAAAGAGGACGAAACTGGACTCCGGCAAGCCTCTCCCGGGGCTCCCAACAGAGAGCTTGACAGGAACAACTCCCCTTCAGCTGCTGAGCTACCCCCTCCCACTAGACCACTAGTCCTCATGGTCGAGGGGTGCACTCACACGAAGGAGGAGGTGCCGCTAGTCCTCGTTGCCGAGCCCCAGGCTCCAACTTGGGCACGGCACATAGTTCATTTCCTCCAAACCAAAGAACTTCCCGAAGAGCAAGAAGAAGCTGAAAGAGTAGCTAGGGCCAGTATGTATCAGTTTGTGGATGACACACTACATAGAAGAAGGCCCAATGGTGTGAAATTGAAGTGCATTTGCCGGGAAGAAGGAAAGGAACTACTGGCAGAAATACAAAAAAGCATGTGCGGCTCCCACATTGGATCATGGGCTTTGGTTGGGAAAGCATTCGGACAAGGATTTATTGGCCCACAACCCTCCAAAATGCGGTCGAGCTAGTCACCAAATGTGAAGCCTGCCAGTTCCATTCCAAGAACATCCATCTGCCTGCCCAAGCTCTTCAGACAATTCCTTTGTCATGGATGTTTTCAGTCTGGGGGCTTGATATCCTCAGCCCTTTCCCCCATGCTGCCGGGGGCTTTGAATTCTTGTTTGTTTCCATCGACAAGTTTACAAAGTGGCCGAAAGTAGAATCCATGAGAAAGGTGACTGCTCAGTCAGCTATCAAGTTCTTGAAAGGATTGGTGTGCGTTTCGGGGTCCCTGCTAGGATCATCACTGACAACGACACCCAATTCACGAGCCATGCCTTCGTGCAATATGTTCATGCCCTCAGAAGAAAGACCTCATTTTCTTCTATTGCACATCCCGGAAGCAATGGACAAGCTCAGAGGGCGAACGATGAAGTGTTGCAAGGACTCAAGACAAGAACATCCGATACGCTGCAGAAGTGCGGCCGGCGATGGATCTACGAGCTGCCGGTGGTTCTTTGGTCCCTCAGAACGACACTAAATCGAGCTACCGGGCAGAATCCCTTCTCCCTAGTCTATGGGGCGGAAGCAGTTATCCCCACATAACTCATTTATGGGTCACCTCGAGTGCTTGCCTATGATGAAGTAGCGCAGGAACAGCACCAGCGTAACGACGCTATGCTTCTCGAGGAGAACCGTCTCTGGGCTACTAGACGTGCTGCATGCTACCAGCAAGCCCTGCGTCGCTATCATAGCCGCAGGGTTCATGCTTGTTTTTTTAGGAAGGCAACCTTGTCCTTAGACGCGTTTAGTCTGCCAAGGGTACAAACAAGTTGACACCGAAGTGGGAAGTCCCTTACCGGGTAGTACAAGTCACCAGACCTGGCGCAGTCCATCTGGAGACCAGAGATGGCATTCAATTGCAAAACTCATGGAATATTGAGCATCTACGCAAGTTCCACCCATAAGGTGCGACTATCGGGCCCTGCCTAGCAGCCACCCTTTTGTCCAGGCCTTGCCTCAGTTGCATGTAACCCCTTGTACAAAGCCAGGCGCAGACCCTGAGAAACAGAGAAGTAAATGAAGCACTGGGGGCCCCCAACAAGTTCATGCATGCATAAGCATATCATGAGCATCACATGTTCATATAGATAAGATCGCATTTGACATCATTTTCATCTGCATAAACCGCAGGCTCCTACTGTGGACTTGGTCCCCAAGAAGAGATGAGAAGACGATCCTACACTGCGATCTCTGGCAAGCCAAACAGATAAGTTCTTTCTCTTATCCATATGTGTTCTGTAAGTAAGGACTTGTGCATAAGAAAACCTCGCTGCCTTTCGGAACTTAGGTGCTCCCATCCCTTGAATCAAACGTTGCTTCGGTCAGGATGGTCACAGTGGCCTTTGACAAAAAAAGGACTGGGCGGGGGCTGGTCCCTCTTCATGATTTGTGCCCGGTAGGCCTAACTCCGTGGGAACAAAGCAGAGGGTACCGGTAGGATAGTTTGTCGGTGAAACTTGTTTACTAAAAAGTATAGAGGCATCCCACCTTTGTATAGACATACTACATGCACGAGTCCCCGGCAAGGTTTATCTTTTTCATTAATATGCTGATCAAACAGGTACAGACCTTACAAGACACAAACATGGATTAAAGAGATTACATAATTCGAACTAAAATTTGGCAAGTTCCTACAGATTTAAGATTGAGAAAAGATAAGTGCCCCATGATGCCCTTTATTGTCCCTCTCCTCCTAGGCACTGCGGTAGAAGGTGAAGAGGGCAAAAGGGGCGCCTAGGCAGAAGCCCAGCTTGACCCTGTCGGTCTCCAGGAGAGGTAGCCTGGCAAAAGCGGAAGGGCACGGACGAAGGTGATGGTGAACAAATCGGCTGAGACAACCCGAAACCACCACCACCAAGGCCAGCAGGACACGGTAGGGCGAATGAAGCTGCAGCCCGCGAGGAAGCCTGCTGGGGCCTAGCTGGAAGGCAGCTGGAGGAGCCGGAAGCACCACCTCCACCCCTGCTCCCAGCTCCCCGGCAAACCACCTTGCCAGCAGGAGGTGTGGATGTAGATGGTGTTGCCGCCACCTGACGGTGACGGTGCGGCTGATGCTCAGCCGGAGTCAGAGTCGTCCTCGTCACTATCACTCGAGGAGGAGCTTCTATCGTCGGTCGAGCTCTCCGCACAGCACCCTAAGCAAGCACCCAAGCTCCCAAAAACCTTGAAGGAAAAGAAACCGGCCTCCATTAACTTAAAATGGAGGACATGCCCTTCCGACAAGCTGTAGGCGCGGGGAAAAGTCTTCCAGCCTCGACAAAAGTACATGACATGAGGGGCAGGGAAATCTACATCCATCTGTATGCTGCCATTCCCACAACCCCTCGTGTGCAGTTTCAACGCTCGCGTCTGCTCGAGCTCCATCGCCCTTGCAAATGGGGTGGGGAGACGGATACGGCCGTGCAGAGGCTTGTACAACCTGATGACGAACTCCAAGGGCTGGTCCCCAACATGGACTTCCATCAGGGGAGGAGCGTCTAGGTGCAATCGAGGCGCCGCCCGTCCTCCTCGGCCTCGTGCACCACGACGACCTTGGCCACATCCCCTTCCACCTCCTCTCACCATGGGCTCAGCTCCCGCATTGTCAGAGGGAAGGGGGAGGCGCTGTCGAGCAGAAGTTCTCGTCGCCACTGGAGCAACACCAGATCCCCAACCTCTCGCCATGATAAGCAAAGGCTATGGTAAGAATGGAAGGAGGAGGAGGTGCAGGAAAGCGTCTTGCCCCGAGTCCCCTTTTATAGGCAAGCGAGGGAAGGGGACGGGTTTTTTCCATGGAGGTTGCCGCCCCGTTCGACCAATCCTGCTCCTCCTCACCATTAATGGCTCAAAGAATCAAGACTGACTCTCTGCTCCAATCCGTGGCACCTGGTTTTCTGCCATGGCACCCATTCCCATGCCCTCCGCATCCACCACCAACCCTGCACGATGCATGCAACACACGTGGCAGAGGCACTTGAAGCGAGAAGAATAATGGGGTGGTAGTTACCGCCCCGTGAACGTGGGACGCGAGTACTCCACAAAGCGTGGCCCATTATCTTCCCCACTACAATTGGTGTTACACGACACGTGGGAGAACCGGAAACTGACCTGGGCTCAGGTTAATGAAGAAGCAAAGAATATCTCAAAAGGGCGAGTCACCACTATGCTCCTGCCTGTGCACTGGTTAGGGCCTACCCCGACGACGCCCGGCAGCGCGTTCGAGCCAGGCCCTAGGGCTCCTGTCGGTGCAACAAACCCTGGGTTTGTTGCCCAGACTGTGCACAGGCCTAAGGACAAGTATGCGGCACCCAAGATCAGACCAAGCACTAAGGATCAGTCCTTTGAAGAATCAAAGTGTAGATCAAGAAGACCAAGTCGAGCCAGAGAAGCAAGATATCACTAAGGGAAAAAAACCTCCCTTGCCGGGCAGGTGATCCTGGTGAGGTCGATGTTACCCCGGAAGTAAGCCTCCAGATCGTCCCAGCAGGGGTGCCAGGGCTTGCGGAGGCGAACTGCTCCACCGCACCATCTCACGGCGACGCAAGTCATCGGTCGGTGTGGTGTCAAGCCCCCAAGTGACTAAATGGTTGGTTCCTGCCACATGGCGGCCACTTTCTATAGAAAACACATCCAAATGACACCCGTCCTAGGACGTGTCAAGCAAGCAGACGAGAAGCTGGCAAAACAGCCTGGCAAGGCTTGCCGGGAACAATGTGATGTGACACTGAGCGGCGCATTTAACGTGCTCTGTCCGCCTGCAGAGTTATGTATGATAGCACTGTTGCTATCTAATCAGTGTGTAAAAGACTGATTTGCCACTGTGGTGACCCCTTTATCTATAAAAAGGAGGACCATGGCAACCATAGAGAGGATTCGGACCCTCGCATATTCATACGTGCGTAGCTACTCTCGCCCTGAGGCAACCCTGTCGGGCAAGGGTGCTGCGTCCTCCACCATTAGCCACCCGATCCACCAAAGCAGGAGTAGGGTTTTATGCCTCACGGTGGCCCGAACCTGGGTAAAACTGCCTATGTGATATCTGTCGTGCTATGTTACGCTTCTCTGCTCTTTGCGCAACGTGCCCATCCCCCCGCCGAACCAAAAGGGGCTCATGGCCCCATAGGTGGTTGTGGTCTCCCACGACACCTCTCCAGGACCACACCCACTTGACTCATAATCTTGAAGTTAGACCCTTCTTGGAAATTGATGCCCAAGGGGGAGAGAGATGCAAATTAAAGCTTACTTCTAAGGAAGAAAGGTGCATTGTGTAATAGAGGAGAGAACCTACATGTTTCTAAGAGGGGAGAAACATGATGACAATTCAATCAAGTTTGACAATTCAATCAAGTTGAGTTTTTAAGTCCGACTTTGCTCTGACTCAACTTGCTAGTAAAGATTTTGTCTCACCTTACCTACTCTCATTATCCAATGTTAGATTCAAGGGGAGAGGAAGTTCAATTTTAGGGGAGAAAAATCCTTGAAATTTAATTGCAAATCCTGTTTGATCTTTGGAGACATGTCTACACCCAAAAATAAGTACTCACTTAGTGATACTTATCTCATACATGTCATCCCAAACTTGGTTTTCCTGTGAGTCTTTGATACGTCTCCAACGTATCTATAATTTTTGATTGCTCCATGCTATATTATCTACTGTTTTGAATGTTTATGGGCTTTATTATACACTTTTATATAATTTTTGGGACTAACCTATTAACCCAGAGCCCAGTGCCAGTTTCTGTTTTTTCCCTGTTTTAGGGTTTCGAAGAAAAGGAAAATCAAACGGAGTCCAATTGACCTGAAACTTCACGGAACTCATTTTTGGAAGGAAAGAAGCCCAGAAGACTTGGAGTGCATGTCGGGGGATCTGCGAGGAGGTCACGAGGCAGGGGGGCGCGCCCTCCACCCTCATGAGCCCCTCGTGGCCCCCCTGACGTACTTCTTCTGCCTATATATCTCCATATACCCTAAAAACATCAGGGAGCACAATAGATCGGGAGTTTCGCCAGAAGCCTCCGTAGCCACCGAAAGCCAATCTAGACCCATTCCGGCACCCTGCCGGAGGGGGCAATCCCTCTCCAGTGGCCATCTTCATCATCCCGGTGCTCTCCATGACGAGGAGGGAGTAGTTCTCCCTCGGGGCTGAGGGTATGTACCAGTAGCTATGTGTTTGATCTCTCTCTCTCTCTCGTGTTCTTGATTTGGCACGATCTTGATGTATCGCGAGCTTTGCTATTATAGTTGGATCTTATGTTTCTCCTCCCCCTCTACTGTCTTGTAATGAATTGAGTTTTCCCTTTGGAGTTATCTCATCGGATTGAGTCTTCAAAGATTTGAGAACACTTGATGTATGTCTTGCCGTGGATATCTGTGGTGACAATGGGATATCACGTGATTCACTTGATGTATGTTTTGGTGACCAACTTGCGGGTTCCGCCCATGAACCTATGCATAGGGTTTGGCACACGTTTTCGTCGTGATTCTCCGGTAGAAACTTTGGGGCACTCTTTGAGGTCCTTTGTGTTGGTTGAATAGATGAATCTGAGATTGTGTGATGCATATCGTATAATCATACCCACAGATACTTGAGGTGACATTGGAGTATCTAGGTGACATTAGGGTTTTTGTTGATTTGTGTCTTAAGGTGTTATTCTAGTACGAACTCTAGGGCTGTTTGTGACACTTATAGGAATAGCCCAACGGATTGATTGGAAAGGATAACTTTGAGGTGGTTTCGTACCCTACCATAATCTCTTCGTTCGTTCTCCGCTATTAGTGACTTTGGAGTGACTCTTTGTTGCATGTTGAGGGATAGTTATGTGATCCAATTATGCTATTATTGTTGAGGGAACTTACACTAGCGAAAGTATGAACCCTAGGCCTTATTTCCACACATTGCAATACCGTTTATGCTTACTTTTATCATTCGTTACCTTGCTGTTTTTATAATTTTGGATTACAAATACCCATATCTATTATCCATGTACCACTTGTTTCACCATCTCTTCGTCGAACTAGTGCACCTATACAATTTACCATTGTATTGGGTGTGTTGGGGACACAAGAGACTCTTTGTTATTTGGTTGCAGAGTTGCTTCAGAGAGACCATCTTCATCCTACGCCTCCTACGGATTGATAAACCTTAGGTCATCCACTTGAGGGAAATTTGCTACTGTCCTACAAACCTCTGCACTTGGAGGCCCAACAACGTCTACAAGAAGAAGGTTGTGTAGTAGACATCAGTCTTGTATCTTATCTTGGAAGAAATTATCTTGTGCTATCTAACCTTGTTTTCTTAAGCTTATTTCTTGAAGAACTTGATGAAGAACCTCAAGGTAAGTATATGCATCACACTCACATGCATGATGAACTATTGCTTGTTGCGCATATTGTTTGCACGAGAGAATCATGAACATGGAGGTATATCTCTTATCATGTTGCATTGATGCATATGGCCAAGATACATGTAACTCTTTACTCATTCCTTCCTGTTATGCACTCATATTTTTATAGATTATCTTCAGTTACATGATTGCACACTTGTAGGGGGGAGCATATGCATGTTACATGTTCTTCCAAAGCTTTTATATACTTTTTGCTATACTCTCACTTAAATCTTTGATGCATGTTTCATAAATTACCAAAAAGGAGGAAATTTAAAGCACATTTTCTCCCTTGGTGGTTTTGGTAATCAATGACAACACACATATTATTGGACTAATACTTTTATCTAGTATGTTTCAGACAAGTTCAATAGTGGCATGGCAAGGACACGAGGATGTGGAGCCCTTCAAAATACAAAGGATAAAGACTACATTTTTGGTTAAGTGATCCAAGATCACATTGAGTCCATATGAAAGCCAATACTATTAAAAGGGGATGAGGTTTTGATCATGACTCAATTGATCAAGTGCTTAGTGATATTGCTCCAAAACCCTCAAATATTTCTCCACTCCCATCTTATCCAAAACCCTAAAGTTGATCTTGGTCCCACCAAAAAGCTCTCATCCGGACCTACCGAGATTGCCATATACACTACCATATGCCAAACCCTAATACTTCGGTGCAACCTAAATGGACCACGGTCTCATCGAGATGGCCTAACCAAGTTTCTGTGATGAAGTTGCTTCAGTTCGGAATCACTGGGATGAACCAGTCCGAACTTCCGAAATGAGGTCTTGCCCTAGCCATCGCACTTCGGTCCCACCAAGTTGGTATGATCGGTCTCACCGAAAATCCTAACGGTCAAGTCTTTTGCACTAGTCGGTCTCACCAAGATTTTCATGTCGGTGTCACCAAGTTGGGTCAAAGACTTGTAATGGTTGGATTTCTGGTGCTGCCTATTTATACCCCTGCACCACCACCTACTCTCTAAGAGAGCCATCAGAACGGAACACAACTTCCACTACTCATTTTCTGAGAAGAAAACCACCTACTCATGTGTGTTGAGATCAAGAGATTCCAATCCAACCATTTGAACCTTGATTTCTAGCCTTCCCCAAGTTGCTTTCCATTTAATCCCCTCTCCTACCCAAGCCAAATATGTAAGAGTGTTTGAGTGTTGGGGAGACTATCATTTGAAGCATAAGAGCAAGGAGTTCATCATCAACAACACTACATATTACCTTTTGGAGAGTGGTGTCTCCTAGATTGGTTAGGTGTCACTTGGGAGCCTCCAAGATTGTGGAGTTGAACCAAGGAGTTTGTAAGGGCAAGGAGATCGCCTGCTTCGTGAAGATCTACCCGAGTGAGGCTAGTCCTTCATGGACGTAAGCCATGATGGAATAGGCAAGGTTGCTTCTTCGTGGACCCTTCATGGGTGGAGCCCTCCGTGGATTCACGCAACCGTTATCCTCCACGGGTTGAAGCCTCCATCAATGTGGACATATGGTAGCACCACCTATCGGAACCATGCCAAAAATCATTGTGTCTTCATTGCGTTTGAATTTCCATCTCCATCCCTTACTTGTCGCACATTGCATGTTTTACTGTTTCCGCTGCTCTATCTCTAGATGTGCATGTGTAGAAAGCCTTGGTGTTATCTTAACTAGTGCCAAAATCTTCCTAAACTTCAAGAGAACCAAAAAAACTGCACCTTTGGTTGGTTAAGAGTCTATTCACCCCCTCTAGGCATATCTTCTCCGGTCCTAAAATAACAGGTTGTGATCACGATCGTTACTGTCACCGAGTTGCAACAGAAGAAGAACGTGTCGGTGTAGATTGTACTTGGAGTCCCTCAAACCGTCGATGAACGATCCCGCGAACCGCCCACGAACAGTCCCTTAAACCAAAGACCGAAAGCATGACCTCTATACTTGGTTGCAAGTGTGGAACCTTCACGATCCGGCAACGCTTCACCGTCCGGAGCTAATCATCATTGGAGAATTAGAGGGAGGAGATTAGAACCACACTAGACTTCTAATTATGAGGATTAGAGGAACTAGACCAACCTCTAATTAGTCAACTAGGACCAACTAGAACTAGGGCTAGATGAACTAGAGGAGGATCCAAAACTTGTGTATCCAATAGAGAAAAAAACCCTAGTATATATAGATCAGAGGGGAGGGAGAGGGCTGCCACCAAGGAGGGAAAGTATCTCCTTGGTGCACGGGCCAAGGGAGGGGACTCCTCCCCCCTCTCCAATTCGGCCTCCTTCCATGGCTATGGGGGCGCCTCCTCCACTTTGGCCTTGGTGGCCCAATATAACACCCTCGATGCGGCTATAGCTCCCACGTGTCGAGGCACGACTTAGAGACATAATCGCATTGAAGGCATATGTCGGAAGTTAGGCAATCTTCACAACATCCCATGTAATATAAATAATAAAGGGGAGATAACAATAGTTGGCTTACACTCGCCACGTCAATCAAGTACATAAATAACATTACATCATCCAAACACTCATGGCCCAACTACGGTGCCAAAATAAAAGAGAACCCAACATGCGACACGGTCCCAATCACCCCCAACTGGGCACCACTACTGATCATCGGGAAAGGAAACATAGTATCGTTGAGAGTCTTCGTCGAACTCCCACTTGAGCTCATATGCGTCTTCTGGAGCGGAATCATCGGGCCCTGCATCTGGTGTAATAGTAATCTGTGAGCCATAGGGACTCAGCAATCTCGCACCCTCGCGATCAAGACTATTTAAGCTTATAGGTAAGGCAAGGTAATTATATGTGGAGCTGCAGCAAGCGACTAGCAAGTATGGTGGCTAACTTATTCGCAAAAGAGAGCGAGAAGAGAAGGCCAAGCATGAGCGAGAAACTAGAGAACAACCTGCGCAAACATTACTCCAACACCGTGTCCACTTCCCGGACTCCGCCGAGAAGAGGCCATCACGGTAACACACTCAGTTGATTCATTTTAATTAAATTAAGGTTCAAGTTATCTACAACCGGACATTAACAAATTCCCATCTACCCATAACCACGGGCACGGCTTTCGAAAGTTCAAATCCCTGCAGGGGAGTCCCAACTTAGCCCATGACAAGCTCTCACGGTCAATGAAGGAATAGACCTCCTCCCAAGACGTTCCGATCAGACTCGGTATCTCGGTAACTCAAGACACTTCGACAGGTTAAAACAAGACCAGCAACACCGCCCGAATGTGCCGAAAAATCCCGATAGGAGCTGCACATATCTCTTTCTCAGGGCACACTCAGATGAGCGCTCCATACAACTAAAACCAAACCTCGAGTTTCCCCGAGGGGGCGCTGCACAGGACTCCAGTTTGAACCAACACTCAGAGGAGCATTGGCCCGGGGGGGTTTAAAATAAGATGACCCGAACCCGAGGGAAAAAGAGGCGAGGTGGCAAATGGTAAGACCAAGGTTGGGCATTGCTGGAAAAGCTTTAATCAAGGCGAACTATCAAGGGGTTCCCATTATAACCCAACCGCGTAAGGAACGCAAAATCCGGGAACATAACACTGATATGACGGAAACTAGGGCGGCAAGAGTGGAACAAAACACTAGGCGAGAGGCCGATCCTTCCACCCTTTACCAAGTATATACATGCATTAAGATAACATAGCAATATAATGATATCCCAACAAGTAAATAAAAGATGTTCCAACAAGGAACGGCCTCCAAACTTCACCTGCAACTAGCAACGCTATAAGAGGGGCTGAGCAAAGCGGTAACATAGCCAATCAACGGTTTGCTAGGACATGGTGGGTTAGAGGTTTGACATGGCAATTTGGGAGGCTTGCAAGCAAGTGGTAGGCATGGTAGCAATGGCATAGCAAAAGAGCGAGCAAACTAGCATAGCAAAGATAGTAGTGATATCGAGGGTATGATCATCTTGCCTGCACAGTTGTCAGAGTTGATTGGATCCTCGAAAGTAAACTCAACGGGCTCCTCGTTAGCGAACTCATCTCCCGGCTCTACCCAAACAAGACAAACAAGCAACAAGGATACAATCAACCACGTGCAAGACCAAGCAATATGATGCAATGATGATATGCTATGCGGGATGCGATGCAGGATGCAAAATGCAAGATATGACAGGAAATGCATGAACCTGGCCTCAACTTGGAAAATCAAGTGTGCCACCAGAAAGATGAGATGAAATTGCTTGAAAACGATATAAAGAACGCCGGAATCGGAGTTACGGTTTGGAAATGGCAAGCGATTCAAATATGGCGCCGGTCTGCGATTTACAGCAAGTAGGCATATAAATGCAATGAGATGAACATGCTACAGCACCCAAACATGACAAAAAAATACATGGCAGGGATTCATACAAGATGCTTAACAAAAGTCTAGCACTGAGCTACGGCCAATTCATCCATTAACAGGTTCAAACAAGCATGGCAAAAATGCATAAGGCAAACAGATCTCAGACTTGGTGAAATTAACACTTGTCTGGAATTTCAGATCAGGTAGCCCTCTTCGGAGCAACAAAACCACATGCTACAGGACCTGAACATGGCAAAGTAAAGCATGTCATGGAGATTCTCAAAGACCTTAACAAAAGTCCCTTAGTGACCTTGAGCCAAAAGGGATCAGAAAATACCATTGCAAGCATGTGAACATAGCAAAAACATAATCAGTTTTCAGACTTAGTGAAAACTGGAGCAAGCTGAAATATAACTCAAGTAGGCATGTTTACGAGCTCGAGGCACTCACTATGGTGCAAGTCATGGCAAGACAAGCATACACCCATCAAGAAGGCACAAAAAGCAAGCTATACATGGCAAGAACAAAAGCATAGCATGCACGGATCAACTACAACATCACCGGCAAAATTGCAAACAAGTTGACAATCTACCCAGATTCACAAAGTTGCAAAAGTAGAGCTCGATTGACTCAAGATAGAGTGCTCCATAATTGCAAACAAAGACATGTATGGATAGAGCACTACAAGGTTAACAAAACATCCTTAATGATCATCCTCGAAAGAGGCACGGATCACTAGGAAACAACATGAACATATGGCATCATGAGATAAACAGGTCCAGGACTTAGTGAAATTACTAAGTCCCTGAAAACAGAATTAGCAAGTGCACCACTTTGCAAGCTTGCACTAGTCACCACACACATCACAAAAATACATGGGTTACACCTCTGGAAAGATGACAAAACCCTTAACAAAACACATGTAGAGCATCAGGGCATATCATGCACACATTAATCATGGCAAAAATGACAAAATCCTAAATGGAGTAGCAGATCTGGCAATTATCTCAAGTAGCCCTCTTCTAACAGCATTTCGGGCATCAAGATGAACTCAAATGAAAATGATGCAATGGAATGAAATGATGTATGTTGGAGAACGTAGCAGAAATTCAAAATTTTCCTACGTGTCACCAAGATCTATCTATGGAGTCATCTAGCAACGAGGGAGGAGTGAATCTACATACCCTTGTAGATTGCGCGCGGAAGCGTTCAAGAGAACGGGGTTGATGGAGTCGTACTCGTCGTGATCCAAATCACCGATGATCCTAGCGCCGAACGGACGGCACCTCCGCGTTCAACACACGTACGGAGCAGCGACGTCTCCTCCTTCTTGATCCAGCAAGGGGGGAGGAGAGGTTGATGGAGATCCAGCAGCACGACGGCGTGGTGGTGGAAGTAGCGGGATTCCAACAGGGCTTCGCCAAGCGCTGCGGGAGGAGGGAGATGTGTCATGGGAGGGAGAGGGAGGCGCCAGGGCTTAGGTATGGTTGCCCTCCTTTCCCCCAACTATATATAGGGCCAAGGGAGAGGGGGAGGGCGCAGCCTTGCCCCTTCCTCAAAGGAAGGGTGCGGCCAAGGGGGGGAGGAGTCCGTCCTCCCCAAGGCACCTCGGAGGTGCCTTCCCCCTTTAGGACTCTCCCTTTTCCTCTACTCTTGGCGCATGGGCCTCTTGGGGCTGGTTCCCTTGGCCCATATAGGCCAAGGCGCACCCCCTACAGCCCATGTGGCCCCCCGGGGTAGGTGGCCCCACCCGGTGGACCCCCGGGACCCTTCCGGTGGTCCCGGTACAATACCGGTGACCCCGAAACTTGTCCCGATGGCCGAAATAGCACTTCCTATATATAATTCTTTACCTCCGGACCATTCCAGAACTCCTCGTGACGTCCGGGATCTCATCCGGGACTCCGAACAACTTTCGGGTTACCGCATACTAATATCTCTATAACCCTAGCGTCACCGAACCTTAAGTGTGTAGACCCTACGGGTTCGGGAGACATGCAGACATGACCGAGATGACTCTCCGGTCAATAACCAACAGCGGGATCTGGATACCCATGTTGGCTCCCACATGTTCCATGATGATCTCATCGGATGAACCACGATGTCAAGGACTTAATCAATCCCGTATACAATTCCCTTTGTCTATCGGTACGACACTTGCCCGAGATTCGATCGTCGGTATCCCGATACCTTGTTCAATCTCGTTACTGGCAAGTCTCTTTACTCGTTCCATAACACATCATCCCGTGATCAACTCCTTGATCACATTGTGCACATTATGATGATGTCCTACCGAGTGGGCCCAGAGATACCTCTCCGTTTACACGGAGTGACAAATCCCAGTCTCGATTCATGCCAACCCAACAGACACTTTCGGAGATACCCGTAGTGTACCTTTATAGCCACCCAGTTACGTTGTGACGTTTGGCACACCCAAAGCACTCCTGCGGTATCCGGGAGTTGCACAATCTCATGGTCTAAGGAAATGATACTTGACATTAGAAAAGCTTTAGCATACGAACTACACGATCTAGTGCTATGCTTAGGATTGGGTCTTGTCCATCACATCATTCTCCTAATGATGTGATCCCGTTATCAACAACATCCAATGTCCATGGTCAGGAAACCGTAACCATCTATTGATCAACGAGCTAGTCAACTAGAGGCTTACTAGGGACATGGTGTTGTCTATGTATCCACACATGTATCTGAGTTTCCTATCAATACAATTCTAGCATGGACAATAAACGATTATCATGAACAAGGAAATATAATAATAACTAATTTATTATTGCCTCTAGGGCATATTTCCAACAGTCTCCCACTTGCACTAGAGTCAATAATCCAGTTCACATCGCCATGTGATTAACACTCACAGGTCACATCGCCATGTGACTAACACCCAAGAGTTTACTAGAGTCAGTAGTCTAGTTCACATCACTATGTGATTAACACTCAATGAGTTCTAGGTTTGATCATGTTGCTTGTGAGAGAGGTTTTAGTAAACGGGTCTGCAACATTCAGATCCGTATGTACTTCGCAAATTTCTATGTCATCTTGTAGATGCAACTACTACGCTACATTTGGAGCCATTCCAAATAACTGTTCTACTTGGAGCTATTCTAAATTGTTGCTCCATTATACGTATCCGGTATCTCTACTCAGAGCTATCCGGATAGGTGTTAAGCTTGCATCGACGTAACCCTTTACGACGAACTCTTTTACCACCTCCATAATCGAGAAAAATTCCTTAATCCACTAGTTACTAAGGATAACTTTGACCGCTGTCCTGTGATCCATTCTTGGATCACTCTTGTACCCCTTGACTGACTCATGGCAAGGCACACTTCAGGTGCGGTACACAGCATAGCATACTGTAGAGCCTACGTCTTAAGCATAGGGGACGACCTTCGTCCTTTCTCTCTATTTTGCCGTGGTCGAGCTTTAAGTCTTAACTTCATACCTTACAACTCAGGCAAGAACTCCTTCTTTGACTGATCCATCTTGAACACCTTCAAGATCATGTCAAGGTATGTGCTCATTTGAAAGTACTATTAAGCATTTTGATCTATCCTTATAGATCTTGATGCTCAATGTTCAAGTAGCTTAATCCAGGCTTTCCATTGAAAAACACTTTCCAAATAACCCTATATGCTTTCCAGAAATTCTACGTCATTTCTGATCAACAATATGTCAACAACATATACTCATCAGAAATTCTATAGTGCTCCCACTCACTTCTTTGGAAATACAAGTTTCTCATAAACTTTGTATACACCCAAAATCTTTGATCATCTCATCAAAGCATACATTCCAACTCCGAGATGCTTACTCCAGTCCTCAGAAGGATTGCTGGAGCTTTGCATACTTATTAGCATATTTCAGGATTGACAAAACCTTCCGGTTGTATCACATACAACCTTTCCTCAAAAATCGTCGAGGAAACAATGTTTTGATATCCTATCTGCAAGATTTCATAAATGATGCAGTAATTGCTAATATAATTCCAATAGACTCTTAGCATCGCTACGAGTGAGAAAGTCTCACCGTAGTCAACTCCTTGAACTTGTCGGGAAACTTCTTAACGACAAGTCGAGCTTTCTTAATGGTGACATTTACCATCATTGTCCATCTTCCTTTTAAATCCATCTGTACTCAACAGCCTCACGACCATCAAGTAGTTCTTCCAAAGTCTACACTTTGTTTTCATACATGGATCCTCTCTCGGATTTTATGGCCTTGAGCCATTTATCGGAATTCGGGCCCACCATCGCTTCTCCATGGCTCGTAGGTTCATTGTTGTCTAGCAACATGACTTCCAAGACAGGATTACGTACCACTCTGAAGTAGTACGCATCCTTGTCATCCCACGAGGTTTGGTAGTGACTTGATCCGAAGTTTCATGATCACTATCATAAGCTTCCACTTCAATTGGTGTAGGTGCCACAGGAACAACTTCCTGTGCCCTGCCACACACTAGTTGAAGAGACGGTTTAATAACCTCATCAAGTCTCCACCATCCTCCCACTCAATTATTTCGAGAGAAACTTTTCCTCGAGAAAGGACCCGATTCTAGAAACAATCCCTTATTTCTTTCGGATCTGAGACAGGAGGTATACCCAACTGTTTTGGGTGTCCTATGAAGATGCATTTATCCGCTTTGGGTTCGAGCTTATCAGCCTGAAACCTTTTCACATAAGCATCGCAGCCCCGAACTTTTAAGAAATGACAGCTTAGGTTTCTCTAAACCATAGTTCATACGGTGTCATCTCATCGGAATTACGTGGTGCCCCTTTTAAAGTGAATATGGTTGTCTCTAATGCCTAACCCATAAACTATTGTGGTAATTCGATAAGAGACATCATGGTATGCATCATATCCAATAGGGTGCAGTTATGATGTTCGGACACACCATCACACTATGGTGTTCCAGGCTGTATTAGTTGTGAAACAATTTCCACAATGTCTTAATTCTGTGCCAAACTCGTAATTCAGATATTCATCTCTATGATCATATCATAGATATTTTATCCTCTTGTCACGATGATCTTTCAACTTCACCTTGAAATTACTTGAACCTTTCAATAATTCAGACTCGTGATTTATCAAGTAAATGTACTCAACATCTACTCAAATCATCTGTGAAGTAAGAACATAACGATATCCACTACACGCCTCAGCACTCATTGGACTGCACACATCAAAATGTATTACTTCCAACAAGTTGCTTTCTAGTTCCATTTTACTGAAAACGAGGCTTTCAGTCATCTTGCCCATGTGGTACGATTTGCATGTCTCAAGTGATTCAAAATCAAGTGAGTCCAAACGATCCATCTGTATAGAGTTTCTTCATGCATATCTACAACAAACATGGTTCGCATGTCTCAATCCTTTCAAAAATGAGTGAGTCCAAAGATCCATCAACATGGAGCTTCTTCATGCGTTTTGTACCGATATGACTTACGTGGCAGTGCCACAAGTAGGTGGTACTATCATTACTATCTTTTGGCATGAACATGTGTATCACTACGATCGAGATTCAATAAACCATTAATTTTAGGTGCAAGACCATGGAAGGTATTATTCAAATAAACAGAGTAACCATTATTCTCCTTAAATGAATAACTGTATTGCGATAGACATAATCCAATCACGTCCATGCTCAACGCAAACACCAAATAACAATTATTTAGGTTTAACACCAATCTCGATGGTAGAGGGAGCGTGTGATGCTTGATCATATCAACATTGGAAACACTTCCAACACATATCGTCAGCTCACCTTTAGCTAGTCTCCATTTATTCCGTAGCTTTTATTTCGAGTTACTAACACTTAGCAACCGAACCGGTATCTAATACCCTGGTGCTACTAGGAGTACTAGTAAAGTACACATCAACACAATGTATATCCAATATACTTCTATCGACCTTGCCAGCCTTCTCATCTACCAAGTATCTAGGGTAATTCTGCTCCAGTGGCTGTTCCCCTTATTACAGAAGCACTTAGTCTCGGGTTTGGGTTCAACCTTGGGTTTCTTCACTAGAGCAGCAGCTAAATTGCCGTTTCATGAAGTATCCCTTCTTGCCCTTGCCCTTCTTAAAACTAGTGGTTTCACCAACCATCAACAATTGATGCTCCTTCTTGATTTCTACTTTCGTGGTGTCAAACATCGCGAATATCTCAAGGATCATCATATATGTCCCTGATATATTATAGTTCATCACGAAGCTCTAGCAGCTTGGTGGTAATGACTTCGGAGAAACATCACTATCTCATCTGGAAGATCAACTCCCACTCGATTCAAATGATTGTTGTACTCAGACAATCTGAGCACAAGCACAACAATTGAGCTTTTCTCCCTTAGTTTGTAGGCTAAGAAAATCGTCGGAGGTCTTATACCTTTTGACGTGGGCACGAGCCTGAAATCCCAATTTCAGCCCTCAAAACATCTCATATGTTTTGCGATGTTTCAAAACCGTCTTCAGTGCCTCAATTCTAAACCGTTTAACTGAACTATCACGTAGTTATCAAAATGTGTATGTCAGATGTTCGCAACATCCACAGACGACGTTCGAGGTTCAGCACACTGAGCTGTGCATTAAGGACATAAGCCTTCTATGAAGCAACGAGGACAATCCTTAGTTTACGGACCTAGTCTGCATAATTGCTACTATCAACTTTCAACTAAATTTTCTCTAGGAACATATCTAAACAGTAGAACTGAAGCACGAGCTACGACATAATTTGCGAAGACCTTTTGACTATGTTCTGGATAATTAAGTTCATCTTATGAACTCCCACTCAGATAGACATCCCTCTAGTCATCTAAGTGATTACATGATCCGAGTCAACTAGGCCGTGTCCGATCATCACGTGAGACGGACTAGTCAACATCGGTGAACATCTTCATGTTGACTGTATCTACCATACGACTCATGCTCGACCTTTTGGTCTTGTGTGTTCCGAGGCCATGTCTGTACACATGCTAGGCTCGTCAAGTCAACCTAAGTGTTTTGCGTGTGTAAATTTGTCTTACACCCGTTGTATGTGAACGTTAGAATCTAACACCCGATCATCACGTGGTGCTTCGAAACAATGAACTGTCGCAACGGTGCACAGTTAGGGGGAACACTTTCTTGAAATTATTATGAGGGATCATCTTATTTACTACCGTCGTTCTAAGTAAACAAGATGCATAAACATGATAAACATCACATGCAATCAAATAGTGACATGATATGGCCATCATCACTTTGCTCCTCTTGATCTCCATCTTCGGGGCTCCATGATCATCATCGTCACCAGCATGACACCATGATCTCCATCATCATGATCTCCATCATCGTGTCTTCATGAAGTTGTCTCGCCAACTATTACTTCTACTTCTACAGCTAACGGTTAGCAATAAAGTAAAGTAATTACATGACGTTTATGTTGACACGCAGGTCATAAATAAATTAAGACAACTCCTATGGCTCCTGCCGGTTGTCATACTCATCGACATGCAAGTCGTGATTCCTATTACAAGAACATGATCAATCTCATACATCACATATCATTCATCACATTCTTCTTGGCCATATCACATCACATAGCATACCCTGCAAAAACAAGTTAGACGTCCTCTAATTGTTGTTTGCATGTTTTACGTGGCTGCTATGGGTTTCTAGCAAGAACGTTTCTTACCTACACAAAGACCACAACGTGATATGCCAATTGCTATTTACCCTTCATAAGGACCCTTTTCATCAAATCCGATCCGACTAAAGTGGGAGAGACAGACACCCGCCAGCCACCTTATGCAACTAGTGCATGTTTGTCGGTGGAACCAGTCTCACGTAAGAGTACGTGTAAGGTCGGTCTGGGCCGCTTCATCCCACAATGCCGCCGAATCAAGATAAGACTAGTAACGGTAAGCATATTGAACAAAATCAACGCCCACAACTACTTTGTGTTCTACTCGTGCATAGAAACTACGCATAGACCTAGCTCATGATGCCACTGTTGGGGAACGTAGCAGAAATTCAAAATTTTCCTACGTGTCACCAAGATCTATCTATGGAGTCATCTAGCAACGAGGGAGGAGTGAATCTACATACCCTTGTAGATTGCGCGCGGAAGCGTTCAAGAGAACGGGGTTGATGGAGTCGTACTCGTCGTGATCCAAATCACCGATGATCCTAGCGCCGAACGGACGGCACCTCCGCGTTCAACACACGTACGGAACGGAGACGTCTCCCACGCCTTGATCCAGCAAGGAGGAGGGAGAGGTTGATGGAGATCCAGCAGCACGACGGCGTGGTGGAAGTAGCGGGATTCCAACAGGGCTTCGCCAAGCGCTGCGGGAGGAGGGAGATGTGTCATGGGAGGGAGAGGGAGGCGCCAGGGCTTGGGTATGGTTGCTCTCCCTTCCCCCCACTATATATAGGGCCAAGGGAGAGGGGAAGGGCGCAGCCTTGCCCCTTCCTCCAAGGAAGGGTGCAGCCAAGGGGGGGAGGAGTCCATCCTCCCCAAGGCACCTCGGAGGTGCCTTCCCCCTTTAGGACTCTCCCCTCCTCTTGTCCCTTTGGCGCATGGGCCTCTAGGGGCTGGTGCCCTTGGCCCATATAGGCCAAGGCGCACCCCCTACAGCCCATGTGACCCCCGGGGCAGGTGGCCCCACCCGGTGGACCCCCGGGACCCTTCCGGTGGTCCCGGTACAATACCGGTGACCCCGAAACTTGTCCCGATGGCCGAAATAGCACTTCCTATATATAATTCTTTACCTCCGGACCATTCCAGAACTCCTCGTGACGTCCACGATCTCATTGGGACTCCGAACAACTTTCGGGTTACCTCATACTAATATCTCTATAACCCTAGCGTCACCGAACCTTAAGTGTGTAGACCCTACGGGTTCGGGAGACATGAAGACATGACCGAGGTGACTCTCCGGTCAATAACCAACAGTGGGATCTGGATACCCATGTTGGCTCCCACATGTTCCATGATGATCTCATCGGATGAACCATGATGTCAAGGACTTAATCAATCCCGTATACAATTCCCTTTGTCTATCGGTACGACACTTGCCCGAGATTCGATCGTCGGTATCCCGATACCTTGTTCAATCTCGTTACCGGCAAGTCTCTTTACTCGTTACGTAACACATCATCCCGTGATCAACTCCTTGATCACATTGTGCACATTATGATGATGTCCTACCGAGTGGGCCCAGAGATACCTCTCCGTTTACACGGAGTGACAAATCCCAGTCTCGATTCGTGCCAACCCAACAGACACTTTCGGAGATACCTGTAGTGTACCTTTATAGCCACCCAGTTATGTTGTGACGTTTGGCACACCCAAAGCACTCCTACGGTATCCGGGAGTTGCACAATCTCATGGTCTAAGGAAATGATACTTGACATTAGAAAAGCTTTAGCATACGAACTACACGATCTAGTGCTATGCTTAGGATTGGGTCTTGTCCATCACATCATTCTCCTAATGATGTGATCCCGTTATCAACGACATCCAATGTCCATGGTCAGGAAAATGTAACCATCTATTGATCAACGAGCTAGTCAACTAGAGGCTTACTAGGGACATGGTGTTGTCTATGTATCCACACATGTATCTGAGTTTCCTATAAATACAATTCTAGCATGGACAATAAACGATTATCATGAACAAGGAAATATAATAATAACTAATTTATTATTGCCTTTAGGGCATATTTCCAACAATGTACTCTCTGAGATGAACATTTTGATATGCTATATGCATGAATCGGAGTTACGGATGCGAAGTTACGGAGCTACGAACATGAGCACTTGGATCGGAATTTCTGGGACTTGGAGAAAAAAATGCCTCCGAGATCTAGGGTTTGCACGGATTACGAGGACGGCCGGATCTTCACGGGAACAGTGCTCGGGACCTCCGGAGAGGTCGAGGTGGCCGGAGTTGGAGATGGACGGGGCGGCGGTCGGAGCGCGGCGGCGCGGTGCGCGGAGGCGGCGGCGGCGCGCCGTCGGCTGCGGCTCGAAGGAGAGGGAGGTGGCGGCACGGCGGCTCGGGCCGCGGGGGCCGGCTTCGGGCTCCCCGGGCCGCGGCGGCGGCGAGGTGGCGGGTGCCACATGGCAGGAGGCGGTTGGCTGGCGGCGGTGTGTCTGCCCCAGGCGGACAATGTCCGGCAGCGCGCGGTGGAAAATTAGGGTTTCGGAGGTAGGAGGAGATCCGAAAATCGGGGGGTGTTTAAATAGGCATAGAGGGAGCTAGGAGAGTCCAAATGAGGTGAGGTTTTCGGCCACGCGATCGTGATCGAACGCTCTAGATGATGGAGCAGAGTTTGGTGGGTTTTGGGCCAAATTGGAGGGGTGTTGGGCTGCAACACACACGAGGCCTTTTCGGTCCCTCGGTTAACCGTTGGAGTATCAAACGAATTCCAAATGATATGAAACTTGACAGGCGGTCTACCGGTAGTAAACTAAGGCCGCTTGGCAAGTCTCGGTCCAATCCGGAAATATTTAATCCCCACACACGAAAGAAAGCTAGAAATGGCCACCGGAGGAGAACGAAGTGCCGGAATGCAAACGGACAACGGGGAAAATGCTCGAATGCAAGAGACGAACACGTATGCAAATGCAATGCACATGATGACATGATATGAGATGCATGACAATGACAACAACACACGGAGACAAAAACCCGAACCGAGATAATAAATATAACTTAACGCCGGAAACGGCAAGAGTTGGAGTACAAATAGGGAAAGTTACATCCGGGGTGTTACAACACTCCACCACTACGAAAGGATCTCGTCCCGAGATCTAGGACTAAAAGAACACCGGGTACTCAGAACGGAGGTGATCCTCGCGTTCCCAGGTAGCTTCACGGTCGGAATGGTGTGACCACTTGACTTTGAGAAATTTGATTGACTTGTTGCGAGTCTTGCGTTCAGTCTCTTCAAGAATAGCAACTGGGTGCTCACGATAAGAGAGATCTTCTTGGAGCTCAATGTCCTCGAAGTTGATGGTGCGGTCAGGAGTCTTGAAGCACTTTCGAAGCTGAGAGACATGGAACACGTCATGAACATTTGCAAAGTTTGAAGGAAGCTCGAGTTGATAGGCGAGGTCGCCTCTCTTGCTGACAATCTTGAAAGGTCCCACGTATCTGGGGGCAAGCTTCCCTTTGATACCGAAGCGACGAGTACCTTTCATAGGAGAGACACGGAGGTAAACATGATCTCTGATCTCGAAAGCCAAATCACGGTGCTTACTATCATAGTAGCTCTTCTGGCGGGATTGGGCTGCTTTGAGGTTATCACGAATGACTTTGCACATTCTTCTGCTTCTGTGATTAAGTCATTATCCAAAAGCTGACGTTCCCCGGTTTCAGACTAGTTTAGAGGGGTACGGCACTTCCTGCCATACAGAATTTCAAATGGGGCCATGCCCGAACTTGCTTGAAAACTGTTGCTGTAGGAGAATTCAGCATAAGGAAGACAATCCTCCCACTTCATGCCGAAGGAGATCACACAAGCCCTGAGCATATCTTCAAGAATCTGGTTGACACGCTCGACTTGACCGCTAGTTTGAGGATGGAAAGCTGTGCTGAAGTGGATGTTGGCGCCCATGGCCTTCTGAAAAGAATCCCAAAACTTCGAGGTAAAGATGCTGCCACGGTCTGAAGAGATCACTTGAGGAATACCGTGCAGAGAGACAATACGAGAGGTATAGAGTTCCGCCAATTGAGCTGCAGTGATCGACTCTTTGATAGGCAGAAAGTGAGCCACTTTGGTGAGTTTGTCGATGACAACGAATATAGCATCATTGCCACGCTTGGACTTTGGAAACCCAGTCACGAAGTCCATTTCAATGTGGTCAAACTTCCATTCTGGAATGGCAAGAGGTTGGAGGAGACCTGCTGGCCTTTGGTGTTCTGCCTTCACTCTTCTGCAGACATCACATTCATTCACGAATTGAGCGATCTCGCGCTTCATTCGAGTCCACCAATAAGCTTGCTTGAGGTCCTGATACATCTTCGTGCTACTAGGGTGGATGGAGAGGAGAGAATTGTGAGCCTCGTTCATGATCACTTTACGAAGTTCACCTTTGGGTACAACAATACGATCCTCGAAGAAGAGAGTGTCCTTGTCATCAAGGCGGTAGCACTTGTACTTGGGCTGACTCTTGGCAATCCCACTCTTCACCTTTTTCACCATAGCATCAAGAAGCTGGGCTTGGCGAATCTAGTCTTCCAAGGTAGGACAGACTTGAAGGTTGGCGAGGAAACCTTGAGGAACAATTTGCAGATTAAGTTTGTGGAAAGCTTCACAAAGCTCGGGTTGATAAGGCTTGAGAATCAGACTGTTGCAGTAAGCTTTCCTGCTCAAAGCGTCAGCAATCACATTGGCCTTGCCTAGAGTATACTCAATACTCGGATTATACTCTTGAATCATTTCGACCCATCGAGTTTGCCTGAGGTTGAGATTAGGCTGAGTGAAGATGTACTTGAGACTCTTGTGATCAGTGAAAATGTCCACTTTTCTACCCAATAGAAGATGTCTCCAAGTCAAAAGAGCATGCACAACTGCCGCCAACTCGAGATCATGAGTGGGGTAGTTCTTCTCATTAGGCTTTAACTGGCGAGAGGTATAAGCAACAACTTTCTTATCTTGCATCAATACTGCGACAAGACCTTGGAGAGAGGCATCACAAAAGACCTCGTATGGCTTGGATTCATCAGGCGGAGTCAGAACTGGAGCAGTGATCAATTTCTCTTTCAAAGTGTTGAAAGCAATGTCACACTCCGGAGACCAAACGTACTTGACGTGCTTCTGGAGAAGATTAGAGAGAGGCTTCGCGATCTTAGAAAAGTTTTCAATGAATCTTCAGCAATAGCTTGCGAGACCGAGGAAGCTACGGAGTTGCTTCACGTTCTGAGGAGGTTCCCAATTCACAATTGCAGACACCTTCTCAGGATTCACGGCAATGCCCTTGGCAGAGATGATATGACCAAGATAAAGAACCTCATCGAGCCAAAATTCGCACTTGGAGAACTTGGCGTAGAACTTGTGTTCTCTAAGCTTATCAAGAACCAAACGCAAGTGCTTGGCATGATCTTCCTTATTCTTGGAGAAAACCAGAATGTCGTCGAGATAGACCAAAACGAAGTCATTGGTGTAGGCGTTGAAGATGAAGTTCATCATGCGAGAGAACGTCGGAGGAGCGTTGACGAGGCCAAAAGACATGACAGTGTATTCATATGAACCAAAGCTTGTCCTGAAAGCCGTCTTGGGAATATCTTGCTCACGAATACGAATCTGGTGATAACCCATGCGGAGATCAAGCTTGGAGAATACTCGAGCACCTTTGAGTTGTTCGAACAGCTCATTAATGTTGGGAAGTGGGTATTTGTTCTTGATGGTCTTCTTGTTCACTGGACGGTAATCAACACAAAGTCAGTCTGTTCCATCCTTCTTCTCCACAAAAAGAACACCACAACCCCACGGAGAAGAACTAGGCCGGATGAGACCCATTTTCTCTTGAATATCGAGTTGCTTCTTCAGCTCCTTCAACTCTTCAGGTCCGAGCTTGTAAGGACGTTTGCACACAGGTTCCGTACCAGGCTCAAGATCAATAACGAATTCAACTGGCCGGTGCGGAGGCATTCCTGGAAGCTCTTCTGGGAAGACGTCTTGATATTCGCAAACGACTGGAATTTGAGAGATGGCATCCAATTCGCCCTTCTCATTGAGAAAAAGCAGACGGATTGTATTATCCCGAGCGGCAAAGATAATAACATCCTCAGACGAATGAGTCAATTGAATCTGCCTGGCAGCACAATCAAGATGTGCCTTGTGCTTAGAAAGCCAATCCATTCCGAGAATAAGATCAATATCCGAGTTACCCAGAACAATTGGGGAAGAAAGGAACTTGTAGTCACCCAATGTGATAGTAACCTCCGGGACACAGGTGTTAGCTGTCATCTGCTTGCCCGGTGACACAATTTGCAAGGAACTTTGCAGATACTGATAATCACACTCATACTTTGATGCAAAAGGTTTGGAAATGAAGCAATGCGATGCACCCGTGTCAAAAAGAACTTTTGCAGGAATATCATTAACAGGAAGGTTACCCATGATGACATCTGGTGAGTCCTCTGCCTGAGCTGCATTCACCATATTGACCTTGGCGAACTTGGGGTTATGCTTGACCACAGCTGTACTTGCCGATCTCACAGGAGGAGGAGGAGGAAGACGCCTTTGGTTGAAACACTTGTTGGCATAGTGACCCTTCTGTTGGCACTTGTTGCACGTGACCTCTGAAAGCGGACGGTGATACGGAGCACTCGATCTTGGAGCTTGAGACGAAGTCTTGTTCTGAAAGCCAAGGTTGGGTGGGTGGGAAGAACCACTACCACCTTTGCTCTTCTGCTGATACGGCTGACGGAACGAAGGAGGATGAAGCCAATACTTCTGCTGCTTGGCCACTTGAGTAGAGGAAGAAGGAGTAACATCTCTGGCTCGCTTCTTGGAAGCATCACACCTCAACTGAGCAGCCTCTTGCTTCAGTGCCATGTTGTAGAACTCATCGTATCTCAAGGGCTCAAAGAGAACAAGAGCTAGCTGAATTTCTTCTCTGAGACCACCCCTGAACTGGTATATCATGCTCTTCTCATCAGGGACATCCTGCTTGGCAAAGCGGGCAAGCTTCTGGAACAACTTGTTGTAGTCATAGACAGATAAAGAGCCTTGCTTCAGATTGCGGAATTCCTCACGCTTGCTTTCAACCACGCTTTGAGGAATATGATGAGCTCGTAAATCTCGGCGGAAATCATCCCAAGTGATAACACGTCCACCTCTGGAGTCCTTGTACTGCTGGAACCATTCTGCAGCTTGATCTTTGAGTTGGAAGGAAGCGAACTTAACAAAGTCCTCAGGCCTGATGTTACTGCACTCGAAATGCTTGCACAGATCCACAAGCCAATCGTCAGCATCGGTTGCCTCAACACAATTGCTGAAAGTCTTTGGCCCATTAGCAAGGAACTGGTTGAGTGAAGCAAAGTGATTCTGATTGCTGCCTCGATTCCCTTGTTTGCCTTGATTGCGCTCTTGAAGAATTTGCATGATCAACTGTGTGTTTGCATTGGTTGCGGCCATCATAGCTTGCCATGCCTCCGGAGGAGGTGGAGGTGGTGGCGGATCAGGATTCAGAGTCGTGCGCGTTGGAGGAGCCATCCTAAAGAGGTTGACCACCATTAGCACATTGATAGACAATTATTGAAGCTGAATCCAACGGAATGAAAATTGCAACATATAGTCTTCACATCCGAACAAAATGAACGAATGCATTCCTCTTGAAATGGTCACATATCCATAAATTGAGAAGCTATAGGATCGAAAGTCTGTCTAGAGGGGGGTGATTAGACTACTTGACCAAATAAAAACTTAACCTTTTCCCAATTTTAGTTCTTGGCAGATTTTAGCTATTGTAGGACAAGTCAAGCAATCATCACACAATTCAAGCAAGCATGCAAAGAGTATATTGGCAGCGGAAAGTAAAGCATGCAACTTGCAAGAATGTAAAGGGAAGGGTTTGGAGAATTCAAACGCAATTAGAGACACGGATGTTTTTCCCGTGGTTCGGATAGGTGGTGCTATCCTACATCCACGTTGATGGAGACTTCAACCCACGAAGGGTAACGGTCGCGCGAGTCCACGGAGGGCTCCACCCACAAAGGGTCCACGAAGTAGCAACCTTGTCTATCCCACCATGGCCATCGCCCATGAAGGACTTGCCTCACTAGCGGTAGATCTTCACGAAGTAGGCGATCTCCTTGCCCTTACAAACTCCTTGGTTCAACTCCACAATCTTGTCGGAGGCTCCCAAGTGACACCTAGCCAATCTAGGAGACACCACTCTCCAAGAAGTAACAAATGGTGTGTTGATGATGAAATCCTTGCTCTTGTGCTTCAAATGATAGTCTCCCCAACACTCAACTCTCTCTCATAGGATTTGGATTTTGTGGAAAGAAGATTTGAGTGGAAAGCAACTTGGGGAAGGCTAGAGATCAAGATTCATATGGTAGGAATGGAATATCTTGGTCTCAACACATGAGTAGGTGGTTCTCTCTCAGAACATATGAGTTGGAATTGTGTATGTGTTCTGATGGCTCTCTCCACGAATGAAGAGGAGGTCGAGGGGTATATATAGCCTCCACACAAAATCCAACCGTTACACACAGTTTTCCAATCTCGGTGGGACCGAATCAACAAACTCGGTCGGACCGAAAAGGTAAACCTAGTGACCGTTAGAGATTTTCGGTGGGACTGACATGCAACTCGGTAGGACCGATATGGTTAGGGTTTGGGCATAACGTAATCTCGGTGAGACCGATTACACAAACTCGGTGAGACCGAGTTTGGTAATAAGCTAACCAGAGAGTTGGTCAGGCAAACTCGGTGGGACCGATTTGCTCTTTCGGTGAGACCGAAAAGTTACAAAAGGGAAACAAAGAGTTTACATTGCAATCTCGGTGGGACCGATTCGCTCTTTCGGTGAGACCGAAAAGTTACGAAAGGGAAACAGAGAGTTTGCAATCCCATCTCGGTGAGACCGAGATCCCTATCGGTAGAACCGAATTGCTAGGGTTTGGTAGTGGCTTATGACAAGTGAAACTCGGTGGCGCCGGATAGAAAGAATCGGTAGGACCGAGTTTGGCTTAGGGTTTAGGTCATATGTGGATATGGGAAAGTAGTTGAGGGTTTTGGAGCATATCACTAAGCACATGAAGCAAAAGGCTCATTAAGCAACACCTCATCCCTCCTTGATAGTATTGGCTTTTCCTAAAGACTCAATGTGATCTTGGATCACTAAAATATAAAATGAAGAGTCTTGAGCTTTTGAGCTTGAGCCAATCCTTTGTCCTTAGCATTTTGAGGGTTTCACTTCCACATCCATGCCATGCCAATCATTGAGCTTTCCTGAAATAGTCATCTTAGAATAGCATTAGCTCAATGAGCTATATGTTGTTATGAATTACCAAAACCACCTAGGGATAGTTGCACTTTCAATCTCCCCCTTTTTGGTAATTGATGACAACATATAGATCAAAGCTTCGACAAATGATAATAAGCATGAAATATATCGTCGCTTTGAGAAGTATGTGAAAAGTAAGAGCTCTCCCTAATTTTGTGCATATTTAAAATTTGCTTTGGACTGCAAATGCGCAAAGAGTTAGAGTCATGGGTTACTCTTCCATGTCACATACATCTTGGTGGAGCGCTTAAAATGATAAGAATGAAATACATGCACTCATCACCAAGAATAGTGAATGATCACATAAGATAGATAAGATGATAATATTAAGCAAACATTAAGTGTAGCTTATGATCAAACACATGATCATCAATGTCTCACGAGCAATGACATAGTATCTCACACAAAAGCAAACAAAGTTCGAAAAACCACCAAATAAAACAAGAGAGAATAAAAGCAACACTCTCTCTCGAAGCCTATGATCTATACATTTTCTCCCCCTTTGGCAACAAGTTACCAAAAAGTTCCTAGAAAATGCATAGTGCTAAGTCGACACTCAGGCTTGATCTTCAGGTGGTGGTGGAGTCCGGAGCACTCCAAGGACGAAGCCTTCTGTAGACGTGGTCGGAGTCGAGGCTGAAGTGGACGCTGGAGCTGGTGGAACTGAGGCTGTAGCTGGTGCAGACGTGGTGGCTCTGCGGTCAACAACTGGCACTGCAGACGACCTTGGACCTCGTGGCACTCTGGCAAAGGCATCAGTTGTAGTCTTGCCTCTCCTCTCCTGCATGTCATCCTGGAGCTGCTCCACTGCAGTCTGAATCTCTGTCACTTTGACATCCAAGTCATAGAACTTTTGTTCCATGATCCTCTCTAAGCTTGCTTGGTTCTGAGTTAGGGTGGCTAGTCCTTGATCAATCCGCAGGGTGGATACAATCAAGTAACCAAGCTGCTCTTGTTTGGTTTTCAGGAAATATTCAGATGCCTCCTCTTGAGTAGGCATCTTGGCAGCTTTCTCCTTCCTCGCCTTCTCCTTCTTGGCTTGTGCTTGGGCAGATGATGGCTCATTCTCAGTCATGACCACTTGATTATCTTCAAAGTCTGGACGGATGGGCAGGTGTTCCTTGTCCAATAAGTATATGCCCGTGCCCATCTTAGAGTTATGCACGTGCCCATCTTAGAGTTGATGAGCTCCTGAATCTGTGGGGCATATCCACAGCTCCTCTTCTGGTCTGCTGTTGTCCTCTTGATTGTTTCAATCATAAGGCTCATGACTTTGAATTTTTGTGGCACGTCAAAGATATGAAGCAAGTTGATCACGTGGCCCTTGATCATCTTGTGATCTCCAGACTTGGGCAATAGGGTGTGCCTAAGAATCCAGTTGATGGTTGGCAGCCCTGATAGAAGATAGTGTACTGAGCCAAACTTGAACGTATCAAGTGCTTCATTTGGAATCTCCTTGTACATGTTTGACATTGAGTTGTGGTCCATCTTCTTCTTGGCATAAATGTCCAAGTCATCGTCATGCTCTTCTGGGGCATTAATCAGCTGAGCCCATTCAGCAACTGTAGACTGGTACCTCGTACCCTCTGACATCCATACAATCCTGCCACCTGGATAGAAATGGGCTGTGGAGTAGAACTGCATGATGAGTTCCTCGTTCCACTTTGTGAGCTTCTGCCCAACAAAGTCCTCTACTCCACATGCCTTGAAGCTATCCTGCACTCCAGGGTAGTACTCTTCGTTGTCCTTGATGTATTGCCAATCAACCCATCTCATATCACAGACAATTGGCTTCTTGTCTAGCAGCACTGTCTCATAAAAGTCTTGCTGCTCCTTGGTGTGAAACCTGTAGTCAACTGCAGTCCTTCTCCTTGAAGCATACGGGTCTGCTTCTCTCCACTTCCGGAGCCCTGAATCTCTCCTGAGTTTCATATCCTCAGCCACAGGATGAGCATCATTGTGGTCTGGGATCTTAGGCTTGAGCTTTCTAAGAACATTCTCTTCTTCTTCTACAGCTTCATGCACTGGGGCCTTGTTCTTCTCAGTAGCTGGGATGCTTCTTGTGTTCCTCTTTGGCTTTGGCTTTGGAGCTGGCTTGGCCTTGGAAGCAGCTGCCCCTGTTCTTATGGCATCACCCATCAGCTTGGGTGCCTTAGGTGCTGGTGCAGCTACCTCTTCTTCTTCCTCCTCATCTTCCATGATGGAAGCCTTGCCAAGCACTCTGGCTACAGTTTTCTTCACCCTTTCTTTCCTCTTCTTGCCTTCAGCAGCAACTGGCTCAATGGGAGTGGGCTTCTCAGTTGAAGCTCTGGCCTTTGACATAGGTTGCCTGCCTGCTGGCCTTTTGATCTTCATCCCTGGTTTTATGCCCTGTGCTGGCTCAACTCTCTTGGAAGTTGCTTCCTCTTATGCCACATAATCCTCATCTTCTGAGTCTGAGGATCTCTTCTTTCTCTGTCTTGTGGCAGCTTTAGGCAGATTGCTAGGGGTGCTCTTGCTGCCATCATCTGAGGAACTTGAGGGACTAGTGCCCTCACTCATCTGCACTTGCTGCTCTGACAAGTTCTGGCTATCACTTTGGTCTGACATGATGCAAACTCTGACTGCTGACCCTGTGAATAGGTTATAGATGAGATAGAGTGGATGAGCATCACAAAATGCAGAGATTTTTGCAAAAGAATAATTCAAAAACTTAGTTTTAGTTTCCCACTGAAAGCATCTCGGATCTACCGATTTCTAAACTCGGTGATACCGAAGCAGTTTTGGCACCTAAACTAGTGAACTCGGTTAGACCGAGTCACAGTTCGGTGGCACCGAGACTGCTAGGGTTTCACAGAGTTCCAAAATTGGTCACACCGATAAGTAATTCTCGGTCAGACCGAGTCTCACTTGTGCAATGGCATAAGCCAAATCGGTGGGACCGAGTTTTTCAACTCGGTGGGTCCGAGATGGTTTCGGCGGAAACCTAACCCTAAAATTTTCAAATTAAACCTAATCTACGAGTTCATTGACTAGATAGAAGTTTAACAAACGTGGCAAGAATCATGATGATCACAATGTGCTAAGAATCGGATTGGGGAATAGCACAAAGATCGAGTCCATACCCTAGTTCGGCGGAGACTCGCTACGGCGGCAACGGCGGGGTTGAATTTCCGTTGACGGCGACGGAGACCAGCGACTGGAGGCGGCTGGCGGCGAGGAGACGATCCGGAGACCAAGTTGGCAGAGCAGGCTATCGCGCGGGCGAAGGGGTTCGGAGAAATTTCCAAATTTTTGCCCGTGACTATATATAGCCCGACCCTGTCGGTGTGACCGAGTGGAACAACTCGGTGGCACCGAGATGCAAAACTGTATACAGTTGTTGCAACTCGGTGTGACCGAATGGTTCAAATCGGTTGCACCGAGATCAAAAACCTAGATCAACTTAATGATCTCGGTAGGACCGAAAGTAGGGTATCGGTCAGACCGAGAATCATAAAGAGGTTTTGGAAGTTTAAGTCTATGACGAATCGGGGACTCCGAGCGCTCCTCACACAGAGTGGTTCGAATCTGACTTGATCAAATTTTGTGATGTAGCATGAATAGAGTTTGAGATGAGAAAAGCATAGATAGCTAGAGGAGGTTCTTAGGATTCTTGTCCATCCACTTGGCACAAGGAAATAAAACCAAACAATCAAAACAACAAGTGGATGTCCTCGAATGAGTAAAATATGCAACTAGCATGCTCACACAATAAGATGGCAAATGAAATATGTGACAAGGCATGCACAACCAATTCTAGCATCTATCAAGCAATTTGCGATGACAAGGTCATCTATATATGAGTATATTGACTTAGGAGTCAAGTGAGAACACTTGATCATAGGTCATACTCATCGTTTAAGCTCAAGTGGGGTTACCACTTTTACATAAAGCATTGTTGTGTTCACATCTTTAGAGTTGCTTTAGCTCAAGTCTTAGAGTAAAGCTCCCCCTAGATGTGATATCCCCCCTTAGAGGGATGAACTAACCTCAGGTTTTGTCGATGATGACTTCATGTAGATGTTGAAGATGTGGATGCTCAATGTTGATGTAGATCACTTGGAACTATCCATTTGAGTGAATTGCACTTTCAATACCTACATGGGTTAGTCCCACAAGGAACAAACAAGGATATCCATAGACATAGAGTGATGCACACACAAGATGATGTCCATGAAAACTTTTAGGTTACCTTGTCCCTTGTCTTACCAACAAGAGGGTTTGTGACTCCTTGAACTAGTGCAAGATGTGGAAGTTGATTGCACTTGTTCTTGCCAAAATGATAAGAGTGAAGTATGTTGGCGGAGTCACCCTCAAGAACTCTCTAGTTCTTCTTCTTTTGGATCCACACCATCTTGATGGGAATCCTTGGAGTTGTAGTCGTACTTGATGAAGTGGAACTTGAAGTAGTCTTGGGAATCCACTTGACTAAGGTCTTAGGAGCTTCTTCAAATGCATCAATTTCCTCTTGAAGCTTGTCCTTGCCTTTTTGCTTGTAGTCTTGTGGTGGAAGATCATCTTGAGCTTGTGTCCCCTTGAAAGAAGTATCATACTTCTCTTGTTGAGGAACAAACTTTGTCTTGGGGTATTGATCTTCTTCCCACTCAACTCCATTGGCATTGAACTTTCGTTCAAAACCAACACCTTGATTCTTCCGGTGCATTCCTTGCTTGCGCACAATTTCCTCGAATTACTTACTCCCGGCAAGGCTTTTGTACACTCCTTTCTCTATAATTCCCTTCAATAAGCTATTTTCTTGCTCAAGGGTAACTTGGCTAAGAGAATCATTAGTGGAATCAAGAGAACTACTAGAAGCAACAATATTGGATTTAGCATGATCATTGTTACTGCTAGAGGAAGAATCTTTCTTGTTCTTGTTACTAGACTTGACTTGAGGCATGTAAGTGGATAAGAGTAAATGCTTGGCAATGTAAGAAGAACTTTTCTTGCGGAGATCATCATTGATTGCTTTTAAGAACTCATGCTCTTACTCAAGATTGAGCTTTTCAAAGCGTAATTTCTCATGAGCTCTTAAAAGTTCTCGATGATCTTCGAAGATAGTTTCATGAGCTAACTTAAGAGTGTTTAGTTCTTTAGTTAGAGCCTCAATCTTCTCCTTATCATTGTCATTCGTTTTATCTTGATTAGCATGATCAATTGACGTTTCATCATAGTATTCATCACTAGAGTTGTCAACAAGCAAATCATCACCTAACAAGTCATCTTCATCACTATTGAAATCAACATACTCGAGGTGTGTTACCTTAGGACCTTTGGCCATGAAGCATCTTCCAATTCCTTCATTTGGTGAGTCAAATATGTCGTAGGAGTTGGTTGACACAAGTGCTAGACCGGCAACACCTTCATCTTGAGTATCTTCGGAGTCGGAGTGATAACTTCTCTCGGAGTGGCTGTGGGAGTCGGAGCCGGATACCCATTCACCAACATGAGCTTGATGTCTTCGTTTTGTGTAGCTCCTTGATGATTTTTCCTTCCTTTCCGAATCCTTGCTTCTCCGTGAGTATCTTCGTTCATAACGATCATCTCTACTCCTTCTCTCTCTTGGTGGTGATTCTTTGCTTCTTGTTTTTGGAGAATCTTCTCTTCTCTTGTAGGGAGCCGTACACTCATTGGAATAGTGTCCGGGTCTTCCACAACTGTAGCAGTTTCGCTCTCGACTAGAAGATCTTTTGTCATTGTAGGACCTTGACTTGAAGCTTCTATCTTTGCTTCTACTCTTGTAGAACTTGTTGAAGTTCTTCACCATTAAGTTCAATTCTTCATTGAAGTTTTGTTTCTCACTTGATGATGTAGGGGCTTCACATGAGGCTTTGTAGGCACCACTTGATTTGTTGTGAAGTTCCTCTTTATCCTTAAGTGACATCTCATGAGCAACAATTCTTCCAATCACCTCCGTTGGCTTGAGATCTTTGTAATTGGGCATCATTTGGATCAATGTGCACACGGTATCATATTTTCCATCCAAGGCTCTTAGAATCTTCTTGATGATGAATCTATTAGTCATCTCTTCACTTCCTAAGCCGGCAATCTCATTTGTGATGAGAGCAAGCCTAGAGTACATTTCAGCGACACCTTCACCATCCTTCATTTTGAACTTGTCAAGTTGACTTTGAAGCACATCCAACTTGGATTCCTTGACAGAGTCAGTACCTTCGTGCATATCAATCAAAGTGTCCCAAATTTCCTTTGCATTCTCAAGACGGCTGATTTTGTTGAATTCTTCGGGGCACAATCCATTGAAGAGAATATCACAAGCTTGAGCATTGTATTGCAACATCTTCAACTCATCTGCGGTAGCTTCACGGTTTGGTTCTTTCCCATCAAATAAGTCACCTTGCAAACCAACACACAAAATAGCCCAAACGGCGGGGTTATGTCCAAGAATATGCATTTTCATTTTATGCTTCCAACTAGCAAAATTAGTACCATCAAAGTAAGGACCTCTATGGTGATAATTTCCCTCGCTAGACGCCATACTCTCCTAGGTTGTGAAACCAAGGCTATGACCACCAAAAGCTATGGAGATCAAAGCAAATGGAGACCAAAGCTCTGATACCACTTGTAGGATCGAAAGTATGTCTAGAGGGGGGTGATTAGACTACTTGACCAAATGAAAACTTAACCTTTTCCCAATTTTAGTTCTTGGCAGATTTTAGCTATTGTAGGACAAGTCAAGCAATCATCACACAATTCAAGCAAGCATGCAAAGAGTATATTGGCAGCGGAAAGTGAAGCATGCAACTTGCAAGAATGTAAAGGGAAGGGTTTGGAGAATTCAAACGCAATTGGAGACACGGATGTTTTTCCCGTGGTTCGGATAGGTGGTGCTATCCTACATCCACGTTGATGGAGACTTCAACCCACGAAGGGTAACGGTCGCGCGAGTCCACGGAGGGCTCCACCCACAAAGGGTCCACGAAGTAGCAACCTTGTCTATCCCACCATGGCCATCGCCCACGAAGGACTTGCCTCACTAGCGGTAGATCTTCACGAAGTAGGCAATCTCCTTGCCCTTACAAACTCCTTGGTTCAACTCCACAATCTTGTCGGAGGCTCCCAAGTGACACCTAGCCAATCTAGGAGACACCACTCTCCAAGAAGTAACAAATGGTGTGTTGATGATGAACTCCTTGCTCTTGTGCTTCAAATGATAGTCTCCCCAACACTCAACTCTCTCTCATAGGATTTGGATTTTGTGGAAAGAAGATTTGAGTGGAAAGCAACTTGGGGAAGGCTAGAGATCAAGATTCATATGGTAGGAATGGAATATCTTGGTCTCAACACATGAGTAGGTGGTTCTCTCTCAGAACATATGAGTTGGAATTGTGTATGTGTTCTGATGTCTCTCTCCATGAATGAAGAGGAGGTGGAGGGGTATATATAGCCTCCACACAAAATCCAACCGTTACACACAGTTTTCCAATCTCGGTGGGACCGAATCAACAAACTCGGTCGGACCGAAAAGGTAAACCTAGTGACCGTTAGAGATTTTCGGTGGGACTGACATGCAACTCGGTAGGACCGATATGGTTAGGGTTTGGGCATAACGTAATCTCGGTGAGACCGATTACACAAACTCGGTGAGACCGAGTTTGGTAATAAGCTAACCAGAGAGTTGGTCAGGCAAACTCGATGGGACCGATTTGCTCTTTCGGTGAGACCGAAAAGTTACAAAAGGGAAACAAAGAGTTTACATTGCAATCTCGGTGGGACCGATTCGCTCTTTCGGTGAGACCGAAAAGTTACGAAAGGGAAACAGAGAGTTTGCAATCCCATCTCGGTGAGACCGAGATCCCTATCGGTAGAACCGAATTGCTAGGGTTTGGCAGTGGCTTATGACAAGTGAAACTCGGTGGCGCCGGATAGAAAGAATCGGTAGGACCGAGTTTGGCTTAGGGTTTAGGTCATATGTGGATATGGGAAAGTAGTTGAGGGTTTTGGAGCATATCACTAAGCACATGAAGCAAAAGGCTCATTAAGCAACACCTCATCCCTCCTTGATAGTATTGGCTTTTCCTAAAGACTCAATGTGATCTTGGATCACTAAAATATAAAATGAAGAGTCTTGAGCTTTTGAGCTTGAGCCAATCCTTTGTCCTTAGCATTTTGAGGGTTCCACTTTCACATCCATGCCATGCCAATCATTGAGCTTTCCTGAAATAGTCATCTTGGAATAGCATTAGCTCAATGAGCTATATGTTGTTATGAATTACCAAAACCACCTAGGGATAGTTGCACTTTCAGAAGCCATGTAGAATTAAGGTAGAGAAATAAATCAACGAGGTACGGATCAAGAACGAATAATCGGTATGAAATCCCCATCTCAAACCAATATCCGTGGAAGAAGAACTAGAGCTACTAGAATTCCCACCTATGAAACTCCCAAACCTTTCCGGTTATGCAATCAGGTGTTGGGGATACAGGGGAAGCATAATATCTCACCCAAACTAGCAAATCCTACATCCAGCTGTATCCATCCTTCAACACATAACCAAGAAACCTTCGGAAACCATCTACCTCAACCTTCGAAAAGCATCCGTTATACAAGTTATGGCGATACTCCCGAACTCCCGCCCCAGTACTGGGTGGCGTCGAGGTTATCTCACCAACGAACTGCATAAAAGAGATTTTCAATGTCGGCGTACTAAACTCAGGTATTCCAGAACTGCAACGATAAAATTATGATGACAACACCTCAGAGCTCAACTCCCCGGGACACTTCCACTAAACCCCTGACAGGAGGCACCAAGACAATGTTCTCATCATAAAACCATCGGAACGATTCCAAGATACCCGCGTGATCCTAAAAAAAATTAGTGAAATTTGAGAAGAGAAGAGTCAAAACTCTACGTCAGGATGCCTTACCAGAGCGATGAGGAGACTAGGAAGTAAAAAGAATTCCTAATCTCTCCGATATATAATTCCTAAAAGACTCAAAACATTTTTCTAGACACAACTCGGCCGCTAAAAACGATCAAGCAATGGGGCTCCTAAGGTCGGGGATGGCTCTGATTACCAACTTGTAACACCCTCGATGTGACTATATCTCCCACGTGTCGAGGCACGACTTAGAGGCATAATCGCATTGAAGGCATATGTCGCAAGTTAGGCAATCTTCACAACATCCCATGTAATATAAATCATAAAGGGGAGGTAACATAGTTGGCTTACACTCGCCACGTCAATCAAGTACATAAATAACATTACATCATCCAAACACTCATGGCTCGACTACGGCGCCAAAATAAAAGAGAACCCGACATGCGACACGGTCCCAATCACCCCCAACTGGGCACCACTACTGATCATCGGGAAAGGAAACATAGTAACGTTGAGAGTCTTCGTCGAACTCCCACTTGAGCTCATACGCGTCTCCTGGGCTCTGGGCTCCCCGGGCCGCGGCGGCGAGGTGGCGGCGACCACGTGGCAGGAGGCGGTTGGCTGGCGGCGGTGTGTCCGCCCCGGGCGGACAATGTCCGGCGGCGCGCGGTGGAAAATTAGGGTTTCGGAGGTAGGAGGAGATCCGAAAATCGGGGGGTGTTTAAATAGGCATAGAGGGAGCTAGGAGAGTCCAAATGAGGTGAGGTTTTCGGCCACGCGATCGTGATCGAACGTTCTAGATGATGGAGCAGAGTTTGGTGGGTTTTGGGCCAAATTGGAGGGGTGTTGGGCTGCAACACACACGAGGCCTTTTCGGTCCCTCGGTTAACCATTGGAGTATCAAACGAAGTCCAAATGATACGAAACTTGACAGGCGGTCTACCGGTAGTAAACCAAGGCCGCTTGGCAAGTCTCGGTCCAATCCGGAAATATTTAATCCCCACACACGAAAGAAAGCTAGAAATGGCCACCGGAGGAGAACGAAGCGCCGGAATGCAAAACGGACAACGGGGAAAATGCTCGAATGCAAGAGACGAACACGTATGCAAATGCAATGCACATGATGACATGATATGAGATGCATGACAACGACAACAACACACAGAGACAAAAACCCGAACCCGAGATAATAAATATAACTTAACGCCGGAAACGGCAAGAGTTGGAGTACAAATAGGGAAAGTTACATCCGGGGTGTTACACCCAAGTTGCCTTCCACCACCTTTTTAGGCCTGTTGATATTAAATTAAAAATAAAAGTGTTCTAAATATTTTCAGACCCTTTTATATATAATTTAACATCCCTGCAAACATTTTCCACCTATATATTAATTATCGGTAATACCTGGTATTACCCGATACTCTCTGAAACCCTTTCAGTGACCCCGAAACGATTCCGGATCCTCTCGAAACTATTCTGAATATTAATGAAACAGCATGAATATATTCTCATCACTCCCGTCGTACTAACACTCAGCAAATCATGATTGCCTTAATCTTGTGACCCCGTAGGTTCCGCAACTCATAGACATGAACGAAACCCCTTCGTTCAATGACCGATAGTGGAACCGTGGACGTCCATATTGATCCCTATGTGCACACGAATGATACTCGACTGAACCTTTGGTTATCATGTGATGTTACCTTTGCTTCGCGATACCTCATAAAACCCGGGATTCACCGGTATCCTCCTAAGTCATCACATGCTCACTATACCATTATCCTCGTTACCGGTTTTGTTCTTCTTTCTCGTTATTGTGTTCCGGCATCCCTATGACGAAGTGACCTGTATCTGGCCAATATGATGTTGTATGCCGTCACACCGAGAGGGCCTTAAGAATATCTCTTTGTCCTTGGAAGATCAAACCCCACTCTCGAGCTATCTAGTCCCTTGTCAAACTTTCCGATGAGCCTACAAGTTGTCATTATGATCAACATCTTACGGGTGACGTTTGAGTAATACCAAAATCCACCGTACGATAAGAAGTGACTATGATACTCTCATGGTCTAAGGAGCAAAATCAACATTAACACTCCATGTTATTACAATTGAATACAAAAGATATTAACTCAATTCATAACGGACAAGTTTGGATCGATCCAATATGATGGTTCTTCTAACTTCATAATCTCAATGTTGTTTTAGGACTATCGTTACACTTAACGATATACTAAGATCTGGAAAACGCGATCACAAACAACACTTCATAATCTCAATGTTGTTTTAGGACTATTGTTACACTTAACGATATACTAAGATCTGGAAAACGTGATCACAAACAACACTTGAGCTAGTCCCAGAGGCAAGAATAGGAACCTTTTATTTAACCATTTATCATTGCAGACGTGTATATGAGTTTTCCACTAAATCGCATATTCCAGGATCATAGCAGTTATAACATAGAATATAAACTCTTTAATTATGAATATGAAAATATAATAATACAAATATTATTGGCTCTAGGGCATATTTCCAACAAAACCCCCTTAGAGTTTTTCAAGGGGATTGAAAATATAGGGCAGAGGGCGTCACGTCGGGAGGCGGTGCATGTGGGTCCCACACGACTAAGTGTATCTTTTCTCCTAAAGTTTTTTTTGTATTTTTTTGGCAATTTATTGAGCTCCGGAAGATTCCTTTGTTCACTACCATTATTTTGCTCATGTTTTTCATCTCTGTGCTAATTCCCTTCTCCGTGTAGCGCATGCAAATTGAAGGGAAAAGGATGTATAATTGAGTTATAATGTGGATAATATCGACTATAAAGAAAAATTATAATGAAAAACAATGTTGCAAATGAACATATCAGCTCCCCCAGGCTTAGAACATCTATAGCCGCAACCTACGAATGGGTCCTCAAACGTCCGCGGACAGTGACTGGGAGGGCCTCAAATTTTGCCATTTACAACTACAAACCCTATTTCCAAAACACCTAATACATGCAAATACATGCATGTCGATCATTTTGAATGTGTAGTCCTTGTTAGGCTGGCGTGGCTGTTACAAACACCAAATAAATTACTCGTACTTAAGATTTTCACATCCATATTGGGTCGGCGAGTTTCAGAGTTTAGTCCCATCTCGCTGTGCGAGGCGAGGTGACCAACTTAAATAACAACATCATCCAAAAGAAATAAGCTTCAATCATCATTGCACCGTTTGCAAATGATATAGACTCTCACTATTAATCTTCTCTGCTTATCATAGAGAAGACTAATAGTCATGGTCTATATCCTTAACACATGGAACATTGATGGTTGTCGGCTCTTTTTAAATCACAACGTGTTGAACACACAGAGGGCAAGGTGCAGTCTAGTGCAAGGGTAACGACGGAGATAGTAGACGTCCTACGCGGAGAAGCAAGTGAAAAGGAGTAGGTTAGAAGGGGATTTGGTTCACTTTTTGTGGGGGCGTGCCATTTGTCGGACGTGGCTTTTTTTATCGCTCACTGTCCAGGGCATCCGCCCGGGCGGATGGGAGGGTTTGAGGCGCCTGATTGTAGATGCTCTTAGATGTCACTTGTCGCTAAGAGAATACCGAACTTGCCAAATATGACCACATGTTTATGAAGTGAAGAGTGGATAATAAATAATACGAACCCTTACCCTAGTAGGTAAATATGATCGTGGATATTTATTTTTCCCAAGCTCTTATCCTAATACGGTTTTTACCCCATTGCCATTTTTAGCCGGCCGAATTTAATTGTGCCAAAGAAAACATGTCAAAGCATTTTCTCAAAATTAAAGAAAAACTAAGATCAAGGGGTGTCACGTCGGGAGGCGATGCATGTGGGCCCCCATGCGGCTAACTGTGTATTTTCTCCTAAAGTTTTTCTTGTAATTTTTTTGGCAATTTATTGAGCTCCAGAAAATTCCTTTGTTCATTGCCATTATTTTGCTCATGGTTTTCATCTTTGTGCTAATTCCCTTTTCCGTGTAGTTCATGCAAATTGAAGGGGAAAAGGCATTATAATCAAGCTATAATGTGCAAAATATCGACTATAAAGAAAAAAAGTATAATAAAAACAGTGATGCAAAATGAACATATCAGCTCCCCCAAGCTTAGAACATCTACAGCCACAACTAGCAAATTTGGGCCCTCAAACGTCCACGTATGCTCCTGCGAACAATGATCGGGTGGGCCTTAAATTTCGCCATTTATAACTACAAACCCTATTTCCAAAACACCTAATGCATGCAAACACATATACGTCGATCTTTTTGGATCTTTAGTCCGTGTTGGGCCGGTAGGGCTGTTACAAACACCAAATAAATTGCTCGTACTTAAGATTTTCACATGTGTATTGTTGGGGAACGTAGCAGAAATTCAAAATTTTCCTACGTGTCACCAAGATCTATCTATAGAGAGACTAGCAACGAGGGGAAGGAGACTGCATCTACATACCCTTGTAGATCGCTAAGCGGAAGTGTTCAAGTGAACGGGGTTGATGGAGTCGTACTCGTCGTGATTCAGATCACCGATGATCCTAGTGCCGAACGGACGGCACCTCCGCGTTCAACACACGTACAGCCCGGTGACGTCTCCCATGCCTTGATCCAGCAAGGAGAGAGGGAGAGGTTGAGGAAGACTTCATCCAGCAGCAGCACAACGGCGTGGTGGTGATGGAGGAGCGTGGCAATCCTGCAGGGCTTCGCCAAGCACCACGGGAGAGGAGAAGAACTTGGGAGAGAGGGAGGGCTGCACCAAAGGCATAAGGGGTGTATCTAGAGGCCCTCCTACCCTCACTATATATAGGGAGCCCAAGGGGGGGTGCGCCAGCCCTAGGAGATCCAATCTCATAGGGGGCGGCGGCCAGGGGAGGTTTCCCTCCCCCCCAAGGCACCTAGGAGGTGCCTTCCCTCCTTGGGACTCTTCCTTAGGGTTTCCCCAGGCGCATGGGCCTCTTGGGGCTGGTGCCCTTGGCCCATGTAGGCCAAGGCGCACCCCCTACAGCCCATGTGGCCCCCCGGGGTAGGTGGTCCCACCCGGTGGGCCCCCGGGACCCTTCCGGTGGTCCCGGTACAATACCGATGACCCCGAAACTTGTCCCGATGGCCGAAACAGGACTTCCTATATATAAATCTTTACCTCCGGACCATTCCGGAACTCCTCGTGACGTCCGGGATCTCATCCGGGACTCCGAACAACATTCGGTAACCACATACAAGCTACCTTTATAACCCTAGCGTCATCGAACCTTAAGTGTGTAGACCCTACGGGTTCGGGAGACATGCAGACATGACCGAGACGTTCTCCGGTCAATAACCAACAGCGGGATCTGGATACCCATGATGGCTCCCACATGTTCCACGATGATCTCATCGGATGAACCACGATGTCAAGGACTCAATCAATCCCGTATACAATTCCCTTTGTCTATCGGTATGTTACTTGCCCGAGATTCGATCGTTGGAATCCAATACCTAGTTCAATCTCGTTACCGGCAAGTCTCTTTACTCGTTTCGTAACACATCATCCCGTGATCAACTCCTTGGTCACATTGCGCATATGATGATGTCCTACCGAGTGGGCCAAGAGATACCTCTCCGCTTACACGGAGTGACAAATCCCAGTCTTGATTCGTGCCAACCCAACAGACACTTTCGGAGATACCTGTAATGCACCTTTATAGTCACCCAGTTACGTTGTGACGTTTGATACACCCAAAGCATTCCTACGGTATCCGGGAGTTGCACAATCTCATGGTCTAAGGAAATGATACTTGACATTATAAAAGCTTTAGCATACGAACTACACGATCTTTGTGCTAGGCTTAGGATTGGGTCTTGTCCATCACATCATTCTCCTAATGATGTGATCCCGTTATCAACGACATCCAATGTCCATGGTCAGGAAACGTAACCATCTATTGATCAACGAGCTAGTCAACTAGAGGCTCACTAGGGACATGGTGTTGTCTATGTATCCACACATGTATCTGAGTTTCCTATCAATACAATTATAGCATGGATAATAAACGATTATCATGAACAAGGAAATATAATAATAACTAATTTATTATTGCCTCTAGGGCATATTTCCAACATGTATTGGGTCAATGGGTTTCAGGGTTTAGTCTCACCTCGCCGCGCAAGGCAAGGCGAGGTGACCGACTTAAATAGCCGCGTCGTCCAGAAGCAATAAGCTTCGGTCATCATTGCACCGTTTGCCAAGGATATAGATTGTCACTATTAATCTTCTCTGCTTATCATAGAGAAGATTAATAAGTCATGGTCTATATCGTTCACAAACAGAACATTGATGGCTGCCCGGCTCTTTTTGAATCATAATGTGTCGAACTCATAGAGGACAAGGTGCAGTCCAGTGCAAGGGTGACGGTGGAGCTAGCAAACGTCTGGCGCCAAGGAGCAAGTGCAAAGGGGTAGGTCGGAAGGGGATTTGGTTCACTTTTTGTGGGGGTCGTGCCGTCAGTCGAACGTGGCGGACGCGTTCGGGCCTCCTCATATTTGCCCCATATTTAGGATGAATATGAGGGGTGTTGATCAGCTTTGACATTTGAGGCCCGTTTCGAGTGACCGTTTTGTCGTTTTTTTACCGGTAACTAACCAGGTCATCCGCCGGGACGCATGGTAGAGTTTGAGGCGCCTACTGTAGATGCTTTTTGATCTCACTTGTCGCTAAGAGAATATCGAGCTTGCTAAATATGAGCACATGTTTATAAAAATGAGGAGTGGATAATAAATAATACAAACCCTTACCCTAATATGTATATACATATGATCATGGATATTTATTTTTTCCAAACTCTTATTCTAATAGGATTTTTACCGCAGGATTCGTGGGTAGTGGGTGCCCATTGCCGTCTTTAGCAGGCCGAACTTAACTATACCAAAAAATACCATGTCAAAGCATTTTCTCTCAAAATAAAAGAAAAACTAAGATGAACAAAAAAAGAAAAGAAAACGGTGTCCCACTCCGAGCCCGAGCTCCTCCAGACGGATAAGCCCCCACGTGTTCTCCTCTACGCCATAACCACACCGCACAAGACTCATATTAACCCTGTCTCTGCCCGTAGACCCCACACCCTTCTTCCCCGGCCATAACAACAAAACCCCTGAAAAATCACCTCCCCCAAATCCACACGTTCCCCTCCTCACCACCGTGGGGAAAAGATCCCTCCGCTCCCCAATGGCTCTCCTCCCCCAAATCCTCCCCTCCCCGCGCCCCCATCCCCACCTCGCCGCCTCCCGCCACCCTTTCTCCCCCGCCCACGCATTCCGCACAGCGCCTCGCCTCCACGCCTCTGGCCACCGCCGCCGAGGCCGCCTCGCCGCGTCAGGGCCCGGGTCGTCGCCGTCGCCGTCGCCCGACCAGTACCCGTCCGAGCCCGACGATGGCCTTGTGGAGCTCCCTCTGTTCCCTCTCCCGCTCGTGCTCTTCCCGGACGCGACCCACGCGCTGCATATCTTCGAGTTCCGCTACCGTATCATGATGCACACCGTGCTCGACACCGACCTCCGCTTCGGCGTCGTCTTCGCCGGCTCCGACGGAGCCTCCGACGTCGGCTGCGTCGGGGAGGTCGTCAAGCACGAGCGCCTCGCTGACGACCGCTTCTTCCTCATCTGCAAGGGCCAGGAGCGGTTCCGCGTCGCCCGCATAGTCCGCAACAAGCCTTACCTCGTCGCCGCCGTGCAGTGGCTCGAGGACCGCCCGCCCGCGGAGACGCCCTCCCCTGGGGAGGACGCTGAGGCGCTCGCCGTCGAGGTCGAGGCGCTCATGCGCGACGTCATACGCATCGCCAACCGCCTCAACGGCAAGCCCGAGAAGGAGGTCGGGGACCTGCGCCGGGGCCTCTTCCCCACCCCATTCTCCTTCTACGTGGGCAACACCTTCGAGGGCGCGCCCAGGGAGCAGCAGGCGCTGCTCGAGCTTGAGGACACCGCCGCGCGGCTGCGACGGGAGCGGGACACGCTCCGCAACACTCTCAACTACCTTACCGCCGCGTCTGCCGTCAAGGACGTCTTCCCCTCGTCGCCGTCGTCGGGGTGAAGCCTTTCGCCTCTGTCCCATCTCGCTCGCCGATAAGGAGTTTGTGGAGGGTAGTGGACTAAAACCTTCTTATACTCTTTTTCGCCCTTTTCCTTTCCTTATAATTGCAAGGGTAGGCTTTATTTCAAAGTGATAGCATTTTAGCGTGTAAAATTGTATGTATAATTCATGCTGTATGTATTAACTCAAGAAAAATGCAGAGCTATGACGATGATCCATAAGCATTTTGCTCAATGAAAGCAATGCATTCAGTGTGAAATAGGACGTATTTACTCATTGGTCAGCTCTTGAGTCTAGACTGCCATTTCTCAATTTGAATTATGTTGTTTGACATGATTGGCTTACCATATAATTTTAGTTTCAGTTATGCAATGAAATCATTCCAGTAAAAAAGGTATGTGTTGTAGTAGGATACTTTAGCAGGTTTATTCATCATCAGTTGTGCATGTGTAACCGTATACTCCTTCATCTAATGTCAAAAATCGTCTTACATTATGGGACGGAAGGAGTACATTACAATGTGATGGAATCATGGAAACGGAGGCATGTCACAAATTGGGAAATGGTTTTTGACATCCAGCTGTTTAATAAGTATAACTTTCTCTCTGTTTTCTTTTTTGAATTGTATGATCCCGTAACAGGTGACTTGTTTTGTCCCACGTTTAATATTTCTTTTAATATGGTCCAGTAAAAGGTGATTCAAATTTTTATGCCATGATGAAGGTAGCATAGCAACACTCTTTGCATCCAGGAGAAAATGCAGCACTCTTTCCTGCCATCAAGTAAAAGTGTATCTACTGGCTGCTTGCAGGTGTTGAATCTCTGTACAGATGTTATCTGCATTTTCATTTTGAAAGATCTTTCCATTGGACTAGCCACAGGGAGGAAAGCGTTTAAAGATTGCATCACCTGTTCTGGTTCGGTTTGGTCTAGAGTAGCACCCTGATCCTATGGTGGTGGTTGTTCATAAATCATGATTGTCAGTCTGTTTTTTTTTTAGGATCGATTGTCAGTCTGTTGAACAGTCGAAACATACATAATTCTGCAGGATTTGCTTAATGTTATGTCCTGTCTACCAGTAATTTTCTGTGAGTTCTAGTAATATGAACATCGCATTTGTGAACTGCAATCCTATCAATACGATTGTGTATGTGTGAATCCTAGTAATACTGTTTCATCATAAGCATTTCATGAATAGCACATGTGTGAGATCTTCGGCTTAAGGTTGCCAAATTTCAAAGAAACTCTTTGCAACTCTGAACCAACTCAGCGTACGCTAGACAGCTGCTAAACATACATTAACTGGCAAATTCGCTTCTGTGCTTCCATGGACATGGGTCAGTTGTGTGCGGCGGTCATTTGCATCGTGAACAATCAAAGATCCGATGCGCTGACAAGTGCTACTGAAACCATATCCCTCGCTCGTTGAATAGCCTGAGCAAATAAAGAAGCTCGTCGTTTGACATCTTGGACGGCCTCTTCCCAGCGAGTTCGGTGGACTCTAAAGCACCGGCAATCCTTTCCTTGAAAGCCTCGACCTCTTCCATGCTGAAACCAGCTGCTGTCGCCGTCTTCGTCGCTGCAGGCTTCGTCATTACCGTCGCCGTCAAGAACACCGAGGATGATGCCAGGGGCATCGCTTGTGCATCTCTCGCTTCTCTGAGACCGCTTGAGAAGATCCAGGATCTTCCTTTTCTGCTTGAAGATGGCACCGAGGGTCTTGTTCTTCTGCCCGAAGCACTCCCGCGTGAAGCCCAGCCACTCGGCGAGGTCGACCTCAGGCGGAGCCGCCCTCGGCCGGATCTCGACGAGGGAGGAGTCTACCCTGGGCATGGGAACGAAGTCCCTTTTGCTCACGTCCATGAGCAGCTTCACGTCAGCTACCATGCCAACGTTGGCCGCCAGGCGGTTATACTCCGAGTCGCCTGGTATGGCCACGAGCCGCCGCGCGAACTCCTTCTGCCGCCAGGCGGTTATACTCCGAGTCGCCTGGTATGGCCACGAGCCGCCGCGCGAACTCCTTCTGCAGCAGGAGCGTTGCTGTCCGGAAGTGGTACGTCCCGAACAGCAGCTTCGCGATGAGCGGCGAGGAGATTCCGTAGGGGATGTTAGCCATGATGAAGACATGTATCTAGGATAGGGACACGGACCTGACCAAAAAGTCTACCCTAGGACATTCCTAAGAGAAGTCACCTTTCAATCGACTTAAAGGTATCTCACTCGACGGGCTCAAGACACTCGACCATAAAGCTAACCACTCGACCGCCAGGAGACCCACAGTTACTCCGCAGGCAAACGGTCAGCTGTTAAGTAGTCTTTATGGTCATCATAGCATTTTATTAGGGCGTTACCAGTAACGCCCAACCTTAAATGTACCTTAAACCCTGCATTACTGAGGGCAGGAGGGGGCCGGCGAACTCTATATAAACCACCCCCCTCCTCAGTATGAAGGGTTCGCACCCCAGTTATTCACACGCCAGTAATCCAATCGACCGCCTCCGGACACCGAGACGTAGGGTTGTTACTTCCTCCGCGAAGGGTCTGAACTCGTACATCTTGATGTGTTTACAACTTCCCAATAGCTGAGATCTAACCTCTCCATACTTACCCCCCTACATCACTGTCAGAGTTAGAACCACGACAGTTGGCGCCCACCTTGGGGCAGGAATCTTAGCGCCTGATTGGGGAAGTTGCGGTTTCTCCGATCCCTCTGATCATGGTTTCGTGCGGAGTTTTGGTGGAGGGCCGCGAGATCCGTCTCGGCGTGCTCACATTCATCGCCGATGACTCCGCCTGGCTTCAAGAGGCGTCACTCGACGTCGACGCGCTCCCCGTCCGCGGTGCGACGCATTTCCGCGCATTCATTCGTGGCGTCCTCCTGCGGCAGCCGTCGACCTAGTATCGGTCGGCCCCCGTATCGTCTCCCCACTCTGTCTCCCACCGGCGCAAGCGCTCCGGTCGGTCGAGACTTCAGAGGTGGGTGAGGCATGACGTGGCTCGCCAGTCGGCCACCCCGCAAGTCGCGGCAATCGAGCCCGACGAATCCCTCTGCGGCCTGTTCGACTTGTCGATTGGCTTCGCGGAGACCGCATCCGAGTGCGACAGCAACGACCCAGCGGCTGAGATCCTGGCGGTCGATGGAACGCACAGTACTCCCGGTTTCCCTCGCGCCGATGGAGGCGCGGGCGGGGGCGGCCCGTCGAATCCCCACGATGAGTATCTCCCCGAACCTCTCACGTCATCACAGCGAGAGGAGCTTCGCCGCTGGAACACGGACGCCCTCCGCACCCCTATCGTCGGAGAGTCCCCCGAGGCCCGGGCCTTGGAGGACGCGCGTTTGGCTAATTTGGCCGAGCGCACTCGACTGGAGAATCTCCAGCGAGCGCTCGACGAGCGAGCGCGTCAGCGGGCTCCCGAGTCTAGTCGATGCCAGCTCTTCCCGCCGACGCAGGTATATCGAACCCCAGTTCAGAATTTGGCCGCTGCGGCCCGTATAGCAGAATCAATTCAGCCCTCCCAGTCGGAGGCTGGCAGGGGCTTGTTACAGATCAGAGCGTTGCTCCGGGCGGCGGGAAACCAGAATTCCGCTGTTTCTCAGTCGCGGAACAGGATCCACAGTCGATCCGTTGCAACCGATACAGTCCAGTCGGCTCACAGCCCGCGGTCACCCCCCGAGGCGTGAGGGACGTGGCGACCGGCATGATCAGTACGGAAGGAACGAGCAGTATGATCACCGATCCGATCGTGATGATCGACGTCGAGTGCCAACCCCTCCCCCGAGGAGTGGGTCATATGCGCCTCAACATCGAGATGACAGGCGCCCTCGTAGCGTTGGGCAGAGGGTTCCCGTCGACCCCAGAGACCCAGGCTTTGACGCGAGATCTGTCCTCGTTCAAGGCTTGGTTGACAGGAACAGGGCTCATCGGGAAGGCCAGAACAGAGATGCGCCCGCCAGCAGCAGAGTACATGCTTCAGGGCCAGAATGTTTCAGTCGAGCCATCAGAGCCGCAGTGATTCCTCCCAATTTCAGGCTGGCGACTGGAATCAGCAAGTTCACTGATGAATCTAAGCCTGACACTTGGCTCGAAGATTACCGAGTGGCTGTACAGATTGGCGGTGGCAATGATGAGGTGGCCATGAAGCATTTACCTCTCATGTTAGAGGGCTCAGCCAGAGCGTGGCTAAATCAGTTGGCACCCAGCATCATTTACACTTGGGAGGATCTCTCCCGAGTGTTTATCACAACCTTTGAAGGAACATGCAAGCGACCTACAGGCCTTACAGAGTTGCGGTCTTGTGTGCAGAAGCCGAATGAAACCCTGAGGGAATACATCCAGAGGTGGATCACACTGCATCACTCGGTTGAGAATGTGCCAGACCATCAAGCAGTCTGTGCCTTCAAGGAAGGCGTTAAATACAGAGAGTTGAATCTGAAGTTCGGTCGAACTGGAGAGATGTCTCTGAATCGGATGATGGAGATTGCCACCAAGTACGCTAATGGTGAAGACGAGGACCGACTTCGGAGTGGCAAGCACAAGGCAGTCGCCCAAGAAACCGGAGGAAATTCCAGTCGGAAACAGAAGCGGAAGGCCGAGCCAGCCGCTCCTGGGGAGGCCCTGGCCGTATCCCAGGGAAACTTCAAGGGAAAACCCAAGGGCACCTGGAAGCCCAAGAAAGTCAAGGATCAGGATGGAAGCGATGTTTTGGACCTGCCGTGTCACATCCACATCAAGAAAGATGAAGAGGGTAATTTTATTTACCCAAAGCATACCACTCGACAGTGCCGGCTCCTAATCTAGCAGTTTCAAGGCAAACAGTCCAAGGATAAGGAAAAAGAGTCAGACAGAGTCGAGGACAAGGAAGATAGCGACGACGGATACCCCCAAATCAATTCCACCCTGATGATTTTTGCTGATGTCGAAAGCAAAAGTCGACTGAAAGTCATCAACCGTGAGGTGAATATGGTTGCTCCGGCAACACCCAGTTATCTGAAGTGGTCTCAGACTGCCATCACGTTCGACCAGTCTGATCACCCTACACACATTGCCACCCCTGGGAGGCAAGCGTTGGTGGTCAATCCAATTGTCGAAGGCACTCGACTGACCAAAGTCTTGATGGATGGTGGCAGTGGCCTGAACATACTGTACGCCGAAACTTTGAAAGGAATGGGCATTCCGATGTCCAGACTGAGTACCAGTAACATGAGCTTCCACGGAGTCATTCCTGACAAGAAAGCCGAATCACTCGGCCAGATTGCTCTTGATGTGGTTTTCGGTGATTCAAAGAATTACCGCAAGGAAAAGTTGACATTCGAGGTTGTGGACTTCCAAAGTGCTTATCATGCCATTTTGGGCAGGCCAGCTTACGCACGCTTCATGGCTCGACCATGTTACGTGTACCTCAAACTGAAGATGCCTGGCCCTAAAGGGGTAATCACTTACAGGCAATCGGAAGAAGGCAGAAGAGTACTTTCAGAAAGGCTCAAAAATTGCAGATGCTCAGATGGCAGTGGGAGTACCAAAAGACTGCCGATCCGAGTGAATTGCTACGGGCCAAGAAGCCTGCTTCAGAGTCAGTTTTTCAGTCGTCCGGAGAAACAAAGATAGCTCACATTCACCCGACCAACCCCGACGCTGCTCCGATTCACATCTCGACGACGCTCGACTCCAAATAGGAAGAAGCGCTCATCCAGTTCCTCCGTGAGAATTGGGACGTCTTTGCATGGAAGCCTTCTGACATGCCTGGAGTTCCCAGGGGGCTGGCTGAGCACCATCTACGAGTCGACCCAAAGTTCAAGCCTGTGAAAGAACATCTTCGACGGTCCGCCGTCCAGAAGAGGAAAGCCATTGGCGAGGAGGTGGCTCGGCTCTTAGCAGCGGAGTTCATCCGAGAGATTTACCACTCCGAGTGGCTCACCAATGTCGTCATGGTCCCAAGAAGGACAAGTCACTTCGCATGTGCATTGATTTCAAACATATCAATCGGGCCTGCCCGAAAGATCATTTCCCTCTCCCCCGCATCGACCAGATAGTGGACTCGACCGCGGGATGTGAGCGTTTGTCTTTTCTAGATGCCTATTCCGGGTACCATCAGATCCGTCTGTATGAGCCCGACGAGATCAAAACAGCTTTCATCACTCCATTCGGATGCTTCTGTTACGTCACCATGCCGTTCGGCCTCAAAAACGCCGGAGCCACGTTCATGAGAATGATTCAGAAGTGTCTACTCACTCAAATCAGTCGGAATGTGGAGGCATACATGGATGATATTATGGTCAAGTCACGGAAAGGTTCCGACCTGCGGGCTGACCTTGCTGAAACCTTTGCCAACCTCAGGAGGTATGATATTAAGCTCAATCCGTCAAAGTTCACGTTCGGAGTTCCAGGTGGAAAGTTACTCGGTTTTCTCGTTTCCGAACGGGGGATCGATGCCAATCCTGAAAAAGTTGGCACCATACTCCGGATGAAGCGTCCTGTACGCGTGCACGATGTCCAAAAGCTTACAGGCTGCCTGGCCACTCTAAGTCGATTCATTTCTCGTCTCGGTGAAAAGGCGTTGCCCCTTTACCGGCTGATGAAGAAGTCTGACAAGTTCGAATGGACTCCAGAAGCTGACGCAGCATTTGCAGAGCTCAAAGCTCTGCTCTCCACCCAGCCGGTGCTTGCTGTCCCAATCAGCAAAGAGCCTCTGCTGCTTTACATTGCAGCCACAGGACAAGTTGTCAGCACAGTACTTATGGTCGAGCGGGAAGAAGAAGGAAAGGCCTTCAGAGTTCAGCGCCCAGTCTATTATCTGTCCGAAGTTTTGACCCCTTCAAAACAAAGATACCCTCACTACCAGAAGCTTGTATATGGGATTTACATGACCACGAAGAAGGTTGCACATTACTTCTCTGACCACTCCATTACAGTCGTCAGCAACGCCCCACTGTCAAAGATTCTGCATAACAGAGATGCAACTGGTCGAGTGGCCAAGTGGGCGATTGAACTCCTTCCCTTAGATATCAAGTTTGAAGCAAAGAAGGCTATCAAGTCCCAAGCAATCGCAGATTTCATCGCCGAGTGGATTGAACAGCAACTTCCGACTCAATTTCACTCGGAGCACTGGACCATGTTCTTCGATGGATCTAAGATGCTCAATGGTTCCGGTGCTGGGGTAGTTCTAGTCTCCCCCCGAGGAGATAAGCTCAGATATGTTCTCCAGATTCACTTCGATTCCTCCAATAATGAAGCAGAGTATGAAGCACTTTTGTATGGGTTGCGCATGGCCATTTCACTCGGCGTCCGTTGCCTCATGGTCTATGGCGACTCAGATTTGGTGGTTAATCAGGTGATGAAGGAGTGGGACGTCAGAAGTCCAGCTATGACTGGTTATTGCAATGCAGTGAGAAAGTTAGAAAAAAATTCGAGGGGTTAGAGCTTCATCACATCCCCCGACTGAAAAATCAAGCAGCTGATGATCTGGCAAAGATAGGCTCCAAGAGAGAAGCCATTCCCAGCAATGTGTTTTTGGAGCACATCCGCTCGCCGTCAGTCCAGGAGGATCCTTTCATAGAAGAAGCCCCACAACCGAAAAGTGCCACAGATCCGACTGAAGTCGAAGTTCCTGCTGTGGTCGACCTAATCATGGAAGTCTTGGCAATCACTCCCGACTGGACGATACCGTACATCGCGTATATCCTAAGGAAAGAGCTTCCAGAAGACGAGGAAGAGGCTCGACAGATCGTCCGCCGATCCAAGGCCTTCACAGTCATAAAGGGGCAGTTGTATAGAGAAAGCGCGACTGGAATCGGTCAGAAGTGCATAACACCAGAAGAAGGTCGGATAATCCTTGATGATATCCACTTGGGGACCTGTGGCCACCATGCGTCCTCTCGGACCATTGTGGCTAAAGCATACCGAGCGGGATTTTACTGGCCTAGAGCAAATGAGATGGCAAAAGAGATAGTCGACAAGTGTGGAGGCTGCCAGTTCTACTCCAACATGTCACACAAGCCTGCATCAGCCCTGAAGACCATTCCACTCGTCTGGCCCTTTGCTGTCTGGGGACTGGACATGGTTGGTCCACTGAGAACAGGCAGGAGCGGATTCACGCATGTGCTTGTGGCAGTCGACAAGTTCACCAAATAGATTGAAGCCAAGCCTATCAAAAATCTTGATGCTAGCACTGCTATCGGTTTCATCAGAGAGTTGATATTCAGGTATGGGGTCCCGCATAGCATCATCACTGATAATGGATCAAACTTCGATTCAAACAAGTTCAGAGCTTTTTGCGCCTCTCAAGGCACACGAGTCGACTACGCGTCGGTCGCGCATCCTCAGTCGAATGGACAAGCTGAAAGAGCAAATGGTCTGATTCTCAAAGGACTGAAGCCTCGGCTGATGCGTGATCTCAAGCACGCGGCAGGTGCTTGGGTCGACGAGTTTCCGTCAGTTCTGTGGGGATTGAGGACCACCCCTAACCGGTCGACTAGAAGAACTCCATTCTTTCTGGTTTATGGAGCCGAAGCGGTTCTGCCAAGTGATCTTCTTCACAACGCGCCTCGAGTCGAGCTTTACACCGAAGATGAAGCAAAACAGGCCCGGCAAGACGCAGTCGACCTCCTAGAAGAAGAGAGGGAGATGGCCATGATCAGATCGACCATTTATCAGCAAGACTTGCGTCAATTCCACGCCCGAAATGTGAAGAGTCGAGCCTTCCAAGGAGGAGATTTGGTCCTCCGAGTGGATCAACAGAAACCACACAAGCTTGCTCCTACTTGGGAAGGCCCCCTTCATCATCACCAGAGTCCTCCACAATGGAGCGTATCACCTCTACAATGTTGATCGCCAGATCGACGAGCCACGAGCTTGGAATACGGAACTACTCCGCCCCTTTTACAGTTGAGCTCTCCCTTGGACGAGATGTAATAAGAAAAATTCCTGCAGTTCGTTTTTATCAAAGGCAAGAGTGTTCCATTAATTGTTGTCACTTTTGTTTACATACGAAATCCCCCAGTGGGTGACTTAGCTGCGAATCCGTTTCGCCTAAGTTTGAAAAAATCCTACCGAGTGGAGAGCAAACCTCCCACTCGGGGGCTTAGCTGCAGCCCAGTGCTCGCCTAAGTATTGAAAAAAATCCTACCGAGTGGAGAGCAAACCTCCCACTCGGGGGCTTAGCTGCAGCCCAGTGCTCGCCTAAGTGTTTAAAAATCCTACCGAGTGGAGAGCGATCCTCCCACTCGGAGGCTTAGCTACAGTCCAGCACTCACCTAAGTTCTCTCACTTAGAGACTTAGCTGCGGTCCGGCACTCGCCTAAGTTTGAAAAAATCCTACCGAGTGGAGAGCGATCCTCCCACTCGGGGGCTTAGCTGCAGTCCAGCACTCGCCTAAGTTCTCTCACCTAGAGACTTAGCTGCAGTCCGGCACTCGCCTAAGTTTGAAAAAATCCTACTGAGTGGAGAGCAAACCTCCCACTCGGGGGCTTAGCTGCAGCCCAGTGCTCGCCTAAGTGTTTAAAAATCCTATCGAGTGGAGACAAACCTCCCACTCGGGGGCTTAGCTGCAGTCCAGCACTCGCCTAAGTTCTCTCACTTAGAGACTTAGCTGCTGTCCGGCACTCGCCTAAGTTTGAAAAAATCCTACCGAGTGGAGAGCGATCCTCCCACTCGGAGGCTTAGCTGCAGTCCAGCACTCACCTAAGTTCTCTCACTTAGAGACTTAGCTGCGGTCCGGCACTCGCCTAAGTTTGAAAAAATCCTACCGAGTGGAGAGCGATCCTCCCACTCGGGGGCTTAGCTGCAGTCCAGCACTCGCCTAAGTTCTCTCACCTAGAGACTTAGCTGCAGTCCGGCACTCGCCTAAGTTTGAAAAAATCCTACCGAGTGTAGAGCAAACCTCCCACTCGGAGGCTTAGCTACAGTCCAGCACTCACCTAAGTTCTCTCACTTAGAGACTTAGCTGCGGTCCAGCACTCACCTAAGTTTGAAAAAATCCTACCGAGTGGAGAGCGATCCTCCCACTCGGGGGTTTAGCTGCAGTCCAGCACTCGCCTAAGTTCTCTCACCTAGAGACTTAGCTGCAGTCCGGCACTCGCCTAAGTTTGAAAAAAATCCTACCGAGTGGAGAGCAAACCTCCCACTCGGGGGCTTAGCTGCAGCCCAGTGCTCGCCTAAGTGTTTTAAAAATCCTACCGAGTGGAGAGTAAACCTCTCACTCGGAGGCTTAGCTACAGCCCAGTGCTCGCCTAAGTACAAGACTCGACCCAATCCGCGAGTCGACTGCTACCTTCTCCCTCGGAGCTGCGTCGCAAATACAAGATTATTCCGAGTGAAGATCAAGTTCCACTCGACGAATCAAACCGTGAAGATATCCAATGAGAAATCAAGTTCAGAAAAAGCCCAAAAGGTCCCAGACCTCAAAGTACTCGAGCCCTCGGCTCGGCGGAGTTTAAACGGTTACAAATCCACTCGGCATCCCGAGGTAAATTCAAAGTTTTTCACTCCTCGGGAGGAGGACTGGAAGGGGCGACGAACTCATCCAAGTCGATCCCGTCGGCAATGCGGGTGGCAGCAGCGATGAAGGTCTCCATGAAGTCTTGAAAGCTGTGCTTCCTGGTATTGGCAACTTGGATGGCCGCCAACTTTTCTTCTCGCGCCTCCTTGCAATGGACGCGGACCAGAGACAGAGTGACATCAGCACCACATCTAGCAGAAGATTTCTTCCATTCCGCCACTCGACCTGGGACTTCGTTAAGTCGAGCCATCAGAGACTCGAGGTCGTTCTGAAGCGTCGTCCCAGGCCAGAGTGATGTGTCGATCCGCGACATCGCCACTTTCAGCCGAGCCAGATAGTCAACGACGCTGGCAGTACGAGACTCCAGACGGAGCACGTTCATTGCAGCCTCGTCCTTCACAAGAGAGTTAACAGGGTCCAAGCTTGGCTCCACTCGACTGGTCTCCTCTTCAAAATTCTGGCAAAGCTCTGCATACACGATCCAAGTATAAGTCAATTTTCATAGACTGAGTCGACAAAAAAACCAGTCGGAACTGAATGTGCACCTTCAAGCTTAAGGTACAACTTCTTGGCGAGGCTCCCCAAGTAGCTCTCCAGGTCGTCCCTCCTGCGAGCGATGCCTTCCAGCTTCTCGCTCAGGGTGAGGTTCTCCTTCTTCCAACGTGAACACTCCCTATTGGCTTCATTCAGAGCGGTCTTCAGCTTGGTATTCTCTTCTTCTAAGTGGTCGACCGAAGCCAGCTTCTGTGCGGCCAGAGCGGTCTTGTCATCAGCCTCCTTACGGGCAACAGCCAAGTCCTGATCCTTCTTCGCCAGAGCTTCGTTCAGTTTTTCTGCGAAGAAATGATGATTGAATCGGAAATAACAAAAGGGTACTCAAGCCCAAAGACTAACCAATCGACAAAGTCGTCTTACTTGCGGCGCCGTCTCTGACCTTCTGCAGCTCTGTTCTGGCCAGCTCCAGATCAAGGTTCAGTTGAATCTTCTACTTCTCCAACTCAGTATAGTGAGCTACGAGTTCGCAGGATTTCTGTAAAAGCAAAATCAGTCGACAGACGTCCAAGATAAGTTGCTTTCGAGTAACTAAGGGACAATGACGACGTTTCTAAGACCACAACCGAATCAAAAACATTCGACAGTAGTCTCGGGGACTACACCCAGTGGGTGCACTCAGCGTGCCCCCACTGGTTTGACCAAAAAAAAAGTTCCACTCGATCTGGCCCGACCAAACCGAGTGAAGAAATACAGCTACAGCAACACAATGTAAAGACTACAGTCGACTGCCAACAGTCCACCGTAGTCTCGGGGACTACACCCAGTGGGTGCACTTAGCGTGCCCCCACTTGTCCAAGGATTGGCAGACACACCCAGTGGGTGTACAGATACAAAGATCTTCGGAAAAGAGACTCTCCAAATAGCATATCATAACAGACCAAGTGTTGAGTCGACTGACCTGGACGTTGCTCTGAAGAGCCGAACTCGCGTCATAGGCTGCTTGGCTGGCCTCCCGAGCCATCTTCACTTGCTCCATCATGATCCCCGCCTGGCGTATAGCCTCCTTTGCAGCAGCCGCTTGGTCCTCAGGGACGGGGTATGTGGCAAAAAGCGAAGACGGATCCGCAGTCGACGACGAGGGCCGCGCACTCGCCAGAGGAACGGCGAAGGTCACTGAAGCCCGAGTGGTGTCACCACCATCCCGAGCCTCGGCCTCGGACGCCGGAGCGGATTGGGGGGTCTTGTCAGCCGACGCCCTCTTGTGCCTCCTCACTCTCAATGGACCGTTGTCATCGTCATCCGGGAGGTCGATAACATGAGGAGGGGCTACAAAGGAAAGGTTCAATCGACCAGGGTTGCAATAAATGATCAGTCGACTCAAAGAAGAACGTCAGTAACCGTACCAGGGTTGGAGGTAACAGCATCCTCCATCTCTTGGTCACCGTCCTTGGTGGAGACCTCAGAAGTAGCAGCGCTGCAAATCTCGAAAGTCAGTCAGTTGGCTCAATGAATCGACCAAGGATCTGTCCATGGTCGACGAAGGAAAGCAAGTTTTATTATTACCCGGAAATGGTAGGGACAGCTATCTTCATCTTGGGCAGAGCCTTGGGCGGCTTGGACAGCGTCGTGTGTGGGTGCTTGGGAACCTTCCCAATCGGCGTAGGAGAAGAGGTCCGAGGGCGTTTCGACGACTGCGCTCGACCTCCTCCTCCTCCTCTTCGCTGGAGTCGACATCGTCGTCTCCCTCTCCTTCCCCGTTGGACTCCCACTCGCCTTGGTCGTCCCCACTCTCACCTCCGCTCGCCTCCCCTTCCTCAGTTGGCTCCTGAGCCCCGTTGGGCGTCGAGTACATCTCGGTGGTCGCCTGGAAGACAATAGACAAGACGAAAGTCAATCGACCAACTCAAAGAAGACCAATGCAGAAAACAAGATTTCAGTCGGGAACATAAAGACATACCTGGTCCACCTCATACGAATTGTCGAGTGGAACCACCCTCCTGGCTCCTCGGGGGTTGTCTTTGTTCCCCGTAATGCTTGACAACCACCCCTCCAGCATCTCGTCGGTGACCTCCTCCGGGTGGACCCGAGTGGTGTCGTCAAGGCCCGCGTACAGCCACATCGGATGGTCACGGGCCTGGAGCGGTTGGATACGCCTCCGGAGAAAGACCTCCAGCAGGTCCATGCCAGTCACACCCTCACGGACGAGCTCAACCACTCGACCCGCCAACACTTTGACCTGGGCCCTTTCCTCCGGCGACACTTTCAGAGAAGCAGGCTTTTCAGCTCGGTCGAGAGAGAATGGAGGAAGTCCAGTCGACTGCCCTGGGGTCGCCTGGTCTTGACAGTAGAACCAGGTTGCCTGCCAACCGCGGACCGACTCCGGGAAAGTGATGGAAGGAAAACAACTCTTCCCCCTCGCCTGGATCGCCAGACCCCCGCACAGCTGGATCACCTGCGTCCTCTCGTCACTCGACTTGGCCTTCTTGACCGATTGAGAGCGACAGGTAAAGATGTGCTTGAAGAGTCCCCAGTGGGGGCGGCAACCCAAGAAGGCCTCGCACATAGAAATGTAAGCGGCGAGGTAGACGATGGAGTTGGGAGTGAAGTGATGGAGCTGCGCTCCGAAGAAGTTCAGAAAACTCCGGAAAAAGGGATGGGGCGGCAGAGAAAACCCTCGGTCGATGTGGGTGGCTAGGAGCACGCACTCACCGTCACGGGGTTGAGGTTCGATCTCTCCCCCCGGAAGACGCGCGGCTTGGTGGGGGATGACTCCCCCCTCGACCATGTCGTCGAGATCCTCTTGACGGAGCACCGACGACATCCAGTCACCCTGAATCCAACCTTTGGGCAGAGCGGTCCAAGAGGAGGATCCGCCCCGAGCCGATCTTCTTCCCTTCCCCTGCGCCGCCGCCTTCTTCGCGCGCTCCAGAGCGGAGGTCTTGCCCTTCGTCACCGTCGCCGGCGAGGTCTCGCACGAGCCTGCTGCGTTAGGGCGAGAACGGAGGTGGCGGAAGGACTTGCGAAGGGAGAGAGGAAGAAGAAAGGAGGAGAAGAGAGCGCACTGTTGGGAAACCCCGAGCCGGCGATTTATAAGGGACCGCTTCCGAGTGGCTGACTGGTAGGCCCAGCCATCCAGTCAAATCCCGCAGCAGATGCGCGCGCAGTACGTGGCGAAAAAGGCGACGCGGGGATCGAGGAGCTTCCGCTTTATCGCTTCCGATTACTGCGGCCGCTCCCGTCCCGCGCACTTCCCAAAATCCGAATCCCGCGACATCCGCGGGCCACAAAACAACTTGTCAAAACAGAAGACCCTGATCGCGCCGGCGCTCGGTATGTCACAAGCAAAGAAATTCACTCGACGAAAGGCCTAGAATGGATCAAGGCGACTGAAAAAGGTTGGCAACGTCATCCGTGACGATTGACCGAAAACGAGGCGCTCACGTAGCCCGAAGAACCAGTCGGAAAGATCTCCAACTCTTTCCCCACTCTAACCTCGATCCATTCGGGGGCTAATGATGAAGACATGTACCTAGGGTAGGGACACGGACCTGACCAAAGAGTCCTACCCTAGGACATCCCTAGGAGAAGTCACCTTTCAATCGACTTAAAAGGTATCCCACTCGACGGGCTCAAGACACTCGACCAGAAAGCTATCACTCGACCATGAAGCCAACCACTCGACCGCCAGGAGACCCACAGTCACTCCGCAGGCAAACGGTCAGCTGTTAAGTAGTCTTTATGGTCATCATAGCACTTTATTAGGGGCGTTACCAGTCACGCCCAACCTTAAATGTACCTTAAACCCTGCATTACTGAGGGCAGGAGGGGGCCGGCGAACTCTATATAAGCCACCCCCCTCCTCAGTATGAAGGGTTCGCACCCCAGTTATTCACACGCCAGTAATCCAATCGACCGCCTCCGGGCACCGAGACGTAGGGCTGTTACTTCCTCCGCGAAGGGCCTGAACTCGTACATCTTGGTGTGTTTACAACTTCCCAATAGCTGAGATCTAGCCTCTCCATACTTACCCCCCTACATCATTGTATGATCCCGTAACAGATGACTTGTTTTGTCCCACGTTTAATATTTCTTTTAATATGGTCCAGTAAAAGGTGATTCAAATTTTTATGCCATGATGAAGGTAGCATAGCAACACTCTTTGCATCCAGGAGAAAATGCAGCACTCTTTCCTGCCATCAAGTAAAAGTGTATCTACTGGCTGCTTGCAGGTGTTGAATCTCTGTACAGATGTTATCTGCATTTTCATTTTGAAAGATCTTTCCATTGGACTAGCCACAGGGAGGAAAGCGTTTAAAGATTGCATCACCTGTTCTGGTTCGGTTTGGTCTAGAGTAGCACCCTGATCCTATGGTGGTGGTTGTTCATAAATCATGATTGTCAGTCTGTTTTTTTTTTAGGATCGATTGTCAGTCTGTTGAACAGTCGAAACATACATAATTCTGCAGGATTTGCTTAATGTTATGTCCTGTCTACCAGTAATTTTCTGTGAGTTCTAGTAATATGAACATCGCATTTGTGAACTGCAATCCTATCAATACGATTGTGTATGTGTGAATCCTAGTAATACTGTTTCATCATAAGCATTTCATGAATAGCACATGTGTGAGATCTTCGGCTTAAGGTTGCCAAATTTCAAAGAAACTCTTTGCAACTCTGAACCAACTCAGCGTACGCTAGACAGCTGCTAAACATACATGGACTGGCAAATTCGCTTCTGTGCTTCCATGGACATGGGTCAGTTGTGTGCGGCGGTCATTTGCATCGTGAACAATCAAAGATCCGATGCGCTGACAAGTGCTACTGAAACCATATCCCTCGCTCGTTGAATAGCCTGAGCAAATAAAGAAGCTCGTCGTTTGACATCTTGGACGGCCTCTTCCCAGCGAGTTCGGTGGACTCTAAAGCACCGGCAATCCTTTCCTTGAAAGCCTCGGCCTCTTCCGTGCTGAAACCAGCTGCTCGATCGCTGCTGTCGCCGTCTTCGTCGCTGCAGGCTTCGTCATTACCGTCGCCGTCAAGAACACCGAGGATGATGCCAGGGGCATCGCTTGTGCATCTCTTGCTTCTCTGAGACCGCTTGAGAAGATCCAGGATCTTCCTTTTCTGCTTGAAGATGGCACCGAGGGTCTTGTTCTTCTGCCCGAAGCACTCCCGCGTGAAGCCCAGCCACTCGGCGAGGTCGACCTCAGGCGGAGCCGCCCTCGGCCGGATCTCGACGAGGGAGGAGTCTACCCTGGGCATGGGAACGAAGTCCCTCTTGCTCACGTCCATGAGCAGCTTCACGTCAGCTACCATGCCAACGTTGGCCGCCAGGCGGTTATACTCCGAGTCGCCTGGTATGGCCACGAGCCGCCGCGCGAACTCCTTCTGCAGCAGGAGCGTTGCTGTCCGGAAGTGGTACGTCCCGAACAGCAGCTTCGCGATGAGCGGCGAGGAGATCCCGTAGGGGATGTTAGCCACGCAAACGTTGAACTCTGGGAATTCGGTCTCCATGGCATCCCCCTGGATCACCTGGCATGGCAATGGAGAAAGAAAATTCCATTCGTCATTTGACTTTAGGCATTTGATCGAGCAGGTGGTGGGCGCCGGCAGAGACAGACCGTGAGCTTGTGCGCCAGGTCGAGTGCCCCGAAACGGGACGTGACTGCGTCGACCATGCGCGGGTCGATCTCGACGGCGGTGACGCGGTCGACCGGGGAGGCGAGGAGGCGGGCTGTGAGGTTGCCGGTGCCGGGGCCGACCTCGAGTACGGCGTCGCCCGGACGGAGCGCGGCGTGGCGCGCGATGGCGTTGAGGACGCGTGGGTTGGTGAGCAGGTGCTGCCCCCGCGGCTTGTGTAGCCGGAAGCGCCCATCCCACGCCTCCGACGCCAGTGACGACGAGGAGAAGGAGGACGACGAGGAGAAGGCGGCGAGGCGGGCTCGAGAGTTCGAGACGGCGCGGTTCATATCCGGTTTGGCTCGGTTCGCTCTAGAGTACGAAGTCGAACAACATCTCTCGGCTTTTGCCTTTTGTGTGAGAGCAATTCCAATAGCCCTCATACAGAACTTTTCCCATAAAAGTGGTTAGAAAACCATCTTCAACTAGTAATGTGCATGTGCAACGCAAGTTAATATTTAAAAAATATATTAATTGCACACGGATATTAGGTATGCTATTATTTATGTGTTAATCTTGTGATTAGTGCAATATTCGGTATGATATTAATTGCATGTTAAACACGTTTAACGCTCGCCATTAAAGCAGTATAGGTTGTTGGATTGACTTAGTTCGATGGCCTTTGGGTCTTTTCATATTAGTATAGATAGAAGATTTCTACATAGATTAAAAGATAATTAACTTTTACATCTTTGAAACCCCAAAACCTGCACCCAACAGATAATAATGTAAATGAAAAATAAATTATATCGCCTAATCCAAATGATGTAAATGCAATACGTGAAGATGCAAATCACCTCCACCTGACGTAAGATTGGTCCCGTGCCAATCGTCAATTGCCCTTCAGTTTTTCCCCACCTGCATCTTCTTCCTCCAGTCGCGCCGCCGCATGCCCGCCCATTGCATCACACCGCCATCGCCTGTGCCTGTTGAGTATATATGTTATGAGCATATTATGTATTGGGCTCGTTTTCTAGTTCATATATAGTTGAGATTCATGGCCCACATTTATACATCATATATACATGTCTATGCACGAAGAGCAATACATCGTGCAATCATACATGATATTAGTTTTTAGATTTTATCCCTAGTCTTCCGTTGCCGCCTCCTCCGCGCCGCCGCCCATACACTCCCGCGCCGGCCGCCGCTACTTGCTCTCCCCGCCAGCCCCGCGCGTGTTGCACCTCTCTCCTTCACCCGCACGCTAGCCTGCCGATCGCGCCCGCCCGCCTGCACCCGCTAGCTTCTACCTCCCACGCCCGAGCCGTTCACTAGCCTGCCGATCCCGCTCGCTGCTACCTCCGTACGCCAAGTCACGCCTGACCCGCTCGCTTCCATCGCTCGCTTCGGTGTTGGTGTGCAGCGCGCCAAGTCACGCCCGAGCCGCCTGCCGCGTCCACATCGCCAGTCGCCTACCACGTCGCCGCGAGCCGCGCACCCAAGCCGCCTGTTCTCGTGTGCGTGTCTTGCATAGCTAGCAAATCCATCAAGTCAAGGCTAGCTAGCTTTGCTAGTCAACTACGTCTCGCCGGATCCTTTCTGGTGTGCCTGGTTAGCTCCGTTTGCCGCGTACGTGCGCGTCTCCGCGGAAAGCACTCGTCCCGCTCGCGTCCGATTCGAGTTGCGCCACCAGCCTCCTGCACGCCTCCTGTTGCTGCCCAGCCGCCGCCGTCGGACCAGCGATGGTGTTAACTGGCCCGTCCGCCGTCGCCGTCGCCGTCACCAGCGCTCTACGGCGCGGCCCCGCTATCCCGTTTCGACTTGCCACATGGCTCGGTTTCGCTGTCCTCGCTGGCGTACGTCGCCGCCCCACGGTCAGCGCTCTCCGGCCAGTCCGTCGTCGTCCCGCCGTCAGCACCGATTCTGCCCGTCGACCCTTTGCTGTTGCGCGGCACGTTCGACCCGCCCGTGTATGGGGCTCCCGCGTACTGGTGCGGGTCGTCAGCAGACCAGCACTCACTCGCTGGACAACAGCCAGACGGCACCCAGCACCTGCAGTATCTGTCAGCGGGCCAGCAGGTTGTTCCGGCGGGCCATCCAGCCTACCCGGCACCGCATTCGTAGCTAGGGCCGCTTCCCATACCGCCTGGAGAGTACCCACCGCCGCTGCCGAGCGGTGGCTACGGCCTCCCCATGGAGTCTCCGTCCCCCTTGCCGGCCCTGCCGCCGGCACCTGGGACCCGGTGCTTCTTCCTGCGCTGCATGCCGCTCCCACGACGAACAACTATACCGGAGGTGATGATTGGTACATGGACACCGGGGCTACGGCTCACATGTTTGCTCATCCTAATAATCTTGCCTCCTTCATTCCCGTCACCACCGACCACCGCATCATTGTCGGCGACGGTTCCACACTCCCTATCACACATGCCAGGCACACTTCTTTTCCTTCTAATTCCATGCCTATTACTTTGTCTAATATATTTGTGTCACCTCATCTTATTAAGAACCTTATTTCCGTTCGTCGTTTAACTCGTGAAAATTCTGTTACTGTTTAATTTGACGAGCTTGGGTTTTGTGTCAAGGACGCTCGAACCTGGATGGTGCTTCACCGATATGACAGCCTCGACGAGCTCTATCCGGTGCATCCGCCGTCCACCTCCACCACCGCATCGGTTGCTCTCTCCATCGGCGTCGATCTCTGGCATGGTTGTTTGGGTCATCCCAACCCCGTCACACTTTGTTATATTCTTAGGAGTTTAAGTTTCAGTTTCAGTTGGCATAAGATAGAGGATCACACTTGTCATGCCTCTCGTGTCGGCAAACATGTTCGCCTCCCGTTTAATAACTCCACCACCATAGCTTCTTTTCCTTTTCAGTTGATTCATAGCGATGTGTGGACCTCTCCGGTTTCTAGTAATTCGGGCTATTTATATTATCTGGTTATCCTTGATGATTATTCTCATTATGTGTGGACTTTTCCTTTGCGCAGAAAGTGGGATGCACTCTCCACTTTGAGGGCTTTTTACTCCTATGTCAGCACGCAGTTTGGGTGTTTCATCCTTACTCTTCAGACTGACAATGGAAAAGAGTTTGACAATCTTGCTTTCCGCACTTTTCTATCGCATCATGGAAATTTTTTCGTCTCACATGCCCGTATACTTCCTAGCAGAACAGTCGAGCCGAACGCGTCCTTCGCACTCTGAACGACTGCGTTCGCACGCTCCTGTTCCATCCTAACGTGTCGCCTTGCTTCTGGCCGGACGCACTCGCTACTGCTTCTCTTCTCCTTAACCTTCGCCCTTGCCGCCCACGATGGAACTATGCACCTCACCATCTTCTCTTTGGTACGCCCCCACTTATGATGGCTTGCGTATTTTTGGGTGCCTTTGCTATCCTAGCACTGCCGACTCCGCTCCTCACAAACTTGCACCTCGTTCTGTTGCTTGCATCTTCATCGGCTACCCCTCCAACTCCAAGGGATATCGGTGCTATGATCCCGTCTCCCACCGTGTGTTCACTTCCCGGCACGTTTACTTTGATGAGCATGTGTTTCCGTTTCACCAGGTACCCCCGGCTGTTCCTCCCGTCACCAGTGACGCGGGCTCCTCGACGCATCTCCCAGGGCGCTCGCGTGCCTCTCTTGGCCCGCCCCTGGCTTTGAGGCGCGCCCCCGCATGCCGCGCCTCCTCCAGCCGCGGCGCTGGTGGCCCCCTCGACGCCCCCGGCGCCCACGGTCCCCCCGGCGCCTGTGGCCGGTCCGGTCACCCGCACCCGTACGGGCGTTTTTCGCCCGAGCTCGCGCTACGCCTCGGACAACTACGTCCATGCGGCGTCCACCTCTGAGCCGTCGCCGTCCTCCGTTCGAGCCGCTCTTCATGACCCGCTCTGGATGGCTGTGATGCAAGAGGAGTTTGACGCCCTGTTGCTCAACCGGACGTGGCAGCTTGTTCCCCGTCCCCGGCACGCCAACGTGATTACCGGTAAGTGGGTCTTTAAACACAAGCTCCGTCCTGATGGTACACTTGATCTATACAAAGTGCTCTGGGTTGTTCGTGGCTTCCGACAGCGTGCTGGCATCGACTTCACCGACACCTTCGCTCCAGTCGTCAAGCCCGACACGATACGCACGGTTCTCCACCTTGTGGTCTCCCGTGCTTGGCCGGTGCACCAGATGGACGTCTCCAACGCCTTTCTCCATAGTCACCTCGAGGAGCAGGTCTTCTGCCAGCAGCCCACCGGGTTTGTTAACCTGACGCTTCCCGACCACGTGTGCCTGCTTTCGCGGTCCTTGTACGGACTCAAGCAGGCTCCGCGCGCTTGGTACCAACTTATACGTCTCCAACGTATCTATAATTTTTGATTGTTCCATGCTATTATATTATCTGCTTTGGATGTTAATGGGCTTTATTTTACACTTTTATATTATTTTTGGGACTAACCTACTAACCCAAAGCCCAGTGCAAATTGCTGTTTTTTGCCTATTTCAGTGTTTCACAGAAAAGGAATATCAAACGGAATCCAAACGGAATGAAACCTTCAGGAGAGTTATTTTTGGAACAAATGTGATCCAGAGGACTTGGAGTGGACGTCAAGAAACAAACGAGGAGTCCGCGAGGCAGGGGGACACGCCCTCCCCCCTCGTGGGCCCCTCGTGGCTCAACCGACCTACTTCTTCCTCCTATATATATTCATATACCCCCAAAACATCGAGGAGCACCACGAAACCCTATTTCCACCGCCGCAACCTTCTGTACCCAAGAGATCCCATCTTGGGGCCTTTTCCGGAGCTCCGTCGGAGGGGGCATCGATCACGGAGGGCCTCTACATCAACTCCATGGCCTCTCCGGTGATGTTTGAGTAGCTTACTTCAGACCTTCGGGTCCATAATTATTAGCTAGATGGCTTCTTCTCTCTCTTTGTATCTCAATACAAAGTTCTCCTCGATCTTCTTGGAGATCTATTCGATGTAACTCTTTTTGCGGTGTGTTTGTCGAGATCCGATGAATTGTGGGTTTATGATCAAGTCTATCTGTCGGCGTTCTGGGAACGGGGGTCCCCAGACTTGCCTGCCTGCGGCCTGCGGCGTGGCTCAAAGGGGGCCCAGCACGGCCCATCTTCACCAACACAGACCCAAGACCCTCGCGAGGGGCCAAGCCTCGCGGGGCGGACGACGCGGAGCTTCCTCAGGCACGGCCTCATCAGGCTGGCTCGCGAGGAGGCAGAGAGAGCAATGCGGGGTACCTCATGAGGTGCCCGTGACGCAAGCCATGACGACCAAAGGCGCCAGGCGGGTGCCAGCCCGCGCAGCGTCCTCCTCTCCTCTTTGGTGCAAAGGGAGTAAGCGCAGCCGCGGAGTACCGAGGCATCAGGCAAAGGTTGCCATTTCAGTGCAACAAGACCAAGACCAGGAGGACTGCAAGACGGAGGTCATTGTTGAGCCCAAGACGGTGTCACCACCAGAGCTTTGTGCAGGCGAAGACTACTTTTGTCAGGATAGCTGGTACTAGCTGTCCCCCTTCAAATTAGCCTGCCATTGTTGGCTCCCTTCCCGCTTGATATTTGGGAAGAGGACCAGGGCCTCTATAAATAGGACCAACCACCCACAGAACGAGAGAGAGACGGGGGAAGAGGAAAAAGACGAGAGAAGGAAAAGAGAAGGAAGGAGAGAGAGAGAAGGGTGACTGAACTCCTCCCAGCAGTTCATCGCCCCAGCCAAGAGCAGACCCTCGCAAGGCTGTTCTCCCTTGTATTGTTCATCATCATCAGCCCAAGAGGCAATCCACCACACCACACACTGGAGTAGGGTATTACACCACAACGGTGGCCCGAACCAGTATAAACCCTGTGTCATTCGTCTTGTTCTTTCCATTGCTTAGATCCTAGCAAGGCGGAGGGGTGCAGGTAGGTAGGAGGCGAAATCTTTGCGCGCACCCCAGTGTTCGAACCTCAAGGGTCTGCCGGAACCCGAAATCCGACATTTGGCGCGCCAGGTAGGGTGTGCACCGGAGTTTTCTCTTCCGCCACCGCCACAGCCTACCTCGCGATGAGTAGCGCGTCGCCCGCTCTGGCCCCCGGCGCCAGCACGGGGGCCAGGGGGCTCCGAGCCCTGGCCCCAGCCCTGCAACGGGTACGATGGTCGGACAAGTTCAGGCCAACGACGCCGCCGCGCTACGGCGGCGCGACAGATCCGCTGGCCTTCTTGCCGGCGAGCGAGGAGGCCCCCCTCGAAGTTGGAGGTGACGATAGGGTCATGGCCAACTGGCTCCCCATGGCCCTCACCAGTGCTCTGCGCCCATGGCTGCTCCAACTGCCGGAAACCTCCGGGGCCTCTTGGGAAGAGCCCCGCAGCTTCTTCCCCGCCCATCGCGCTACACCAACACCCCCGGTCGTCGCGGCCCTCCTGGGCGGCTCGCAGGCGCCGCCTACAAGTAACCACGTCAAGCCGTTCATCCGCCGGGTCAGCGCCGCTTCCACGCGGCAGGTGGCTCTCCCGGACCAGGCGGCGTTCAAGGCCGGCCTGACCTTCAGCTCGAAGGACCACCCCTCCAACTCGGCCTGCTCGGGTGCGCTTCCCATGCTGTGCACACCCACCATCTGCCAGGTGGCCGTCACCAGAACTCTCATCGATGGCGGTGCGGGCCTCAGCGTGCTCTCGGTCGAGGCCTTCAACCTCCTCTCCATACCCCTGGAACGGCTGCAACCCAGCCGGCCCTTCTCTGGCATTAGGGGCGGATCATCCAGCTCCTTGGGACAGATCCGGCTCCCAGTAACCTTCGGCACCTACAACAACTTCCGCACGGAGCTGGTCGACTTCGACATCGCCCCCATCGGCCTCCCCTACAATGCCATCCTCGGCTACCCAGCGCTGGCCCAGTTCATGGCCGCGACGCACCCGGCGTACAACCTCATGAAGATGCCCGAGAGCAGCGGTGTCCTCACCGTGCACGGGGACACCGGAGACGCGCTGCGGGTACTCAAGCTCGCCTTCAAGACTGCGGCGTCGGCACAGCCCGCCGGCTTGGAGACCCCCGAGCCCAAGGGGGCTGCACCCGCCAAGAAGAAACAGTTGTTCACCCAAGACAAGGCAGAAACCAAGCAGATACCCGTCGATGAGGACGGGTCCACCAACGCCACTTTCACCATAGGCGCCAACCTCGAACCCGAGCAGGAGGAGGCCCTGGTCAAGTTCCTGCGCACGAACAAGAAGGTATTCGCTTGGGAGCCTGACCAGTTGGTGGGGATCCCTAGGAGCGTAATCGAGCATCACCTCAACGTGTGCCCCAACGTGCGTCCCGTGAAGCAGAAGGCAAGGCGGCAGTCCACAGAAAAGCAGGCCTTCATCGTCCAAGAGACCCGCAAACTAGAAGCCGCTGGGGTCATTCGCGAGGTCCGATACCCGGGTTGGTTGGCCAACCCTGTCGTTGTGCCAAAGAAGGGAGGGAAGGAGCGCATGTGTGTCGACTTCACCAACCTCAACAAGGCATGCCCGCAAGATCCGTTCCCGCTCCCCCTCATCGACCAAATCGTCGATTCCACCGCAGAATGTGACCTGCTATGCTTCCTGGATGCCTTCTCTGGGTATCACCAGATCAAGATGGCGGTAGAAGACGTCGAAAAGACAGCCTTCCTAACCCCATGTGGGGTGTACTGCTACACATGCATGCCATTTGGGCTGCGTAACACAGGGGTGACCTTTCAGCGGCTGATGCACATCACTCTGGGCCCGCAACTCGGGAAGAATGTTGAGGCTTACATTGATGACATTGTGGTGAAGTCTCGGGAGGCCAGGACCCTGATACAAGACCTGGAGGAAACCTTCGCGAGCCTCAACGCAGTGAACCTGCGGCTCAACCCAGAGAAGTGTGTGTTCGGAGTCCCCTCGGGCAAGCTCTTGGGTTTCCTCGTGTCCTACCGAGGCATCGAGGCTAACCCGGAGAAGGTCAAGGCGGTCGAGGACATGAGCCCGCCGAAGACCCTCAGAGAAATGCAGAAGCTCACTGGGCGCGTGACCGTGCTAGGGCGCTTCATCTCCAAGTTGGGGGAGCGAGCGCTGCCCTTCTTCTAGCTAATGAAGAAAAAGGGGCCCTTTGAATGGACCAAAGAGGCCGACAAGGCTTTCCAAGATCTCAAGAGATACCTGACTAGCCCTCCGGTCATGGTGGCTCCGCGCCCTCAAGAGCCCCTGGTGCTTTACCTCGCCGCCACTCCCTACTCCGCCAGCGCAGCCCTGGTGGCGGTTAGGGAGGAGCGTCGAATCAAAACCACAGCAGCAGCCCGGGACAAGGCAAAACAGGAACAAGGAAGGCCCACAGAAACCGCCAACGCGGCTGAGGAGGATCAGCCGCCGCAGAGGAGTGCACCGGAGGCAGAAGAGGCCCCTCTCCCAGATGGCCAGCCTCCAGAGGCCTCATCGCCTCAGGAGGCGCCATGGACTCCGGAGGGTGCCACCAGCACTGACGCAGCCAACCTCGTTGAGCACCCGGTGTACTTCGTCAGCATGGTGTTGCGGGACGCGAGGGCATGGTACCCCATGCCTCATAAGCTCCTCCTCACGCTACTGGTGGCCTCGCGCAAGCTATGGCACTATTTTCAGGGTCACCTGTAACGCCCTCGATGCGGCTATAGCTCCCACGTGTCGAGGCACGACTTAGAGATATAACCGCATTGAAAGCAATGTCGCAAGTCAGGCAATCATTACAACATCCCATGTAACATATATAATAAAAGGGGGAGATACATAGTTGGCTTACACTCGCCACGTCACATCAAAGTACATAAATAACATGCATCATACAAACACTCATGGCCCGACTACGGCGCCAAAATGGAAAATAACCCAACATGCGACAAGGCCCTGAATCGAACCCCAACTAGGCACCACTACTGATCATCAGGAAAAGACACGTAGTAACGCTGAGAGTCCTCGTCGAACTCCCACTTGAGCTCGTACTCGTCACCTGGAGCGGAATCACCTGGACCTGCATCTGGAGTTATAGTATCTGTGAGCCACAGGGACTCAGCAATCTCGCACCCTCGCGATCAAGACTATTTAAGCTTATAGAAAGGGTAAGGCTTATATAAGTGGAGCTGCATCAAGCGACTAGCATATATGGTGGCTAACTTATACGCGAAAGAGAGTGAGAAGAGGAGGCAAAGCGCGAGCGAGAATCTAGAAGAACAACCTGCGCAAGCATTACTCCAACACCGTGTCCACTTCCCGGACCCGCCGAGAAGAGGCCATCACGGCAACACACTCAGTTGATTCATTTTAATTAATTAAGGTTTAAGTTATCTACAACCGGACATTAACAAATTCCCATCCGCCCATAACCGCGGGCACGGCTTTCGAAAGTTCAATCCCTGCAGGGGAGTCCCAACTTAGCCCATGACAAGCTCTCACGGTCAACGAAGGAATAGACCTCCTCCCAAGACGTTCCGATCAGACTCGGTATCTCGGTAACTCAAGACACTTCGATAGGTTAAAACAAGACCAGCAACACCGCCCGAATGTGCCGACAAATCCCGATAGGAGCTGCACATATCTCTTTCTCAGGGCACACTCAGATAGGTCAAGCTACGAGTAAAACCAACCCTCAAGTTTCCCCGAGGTGGCCCCGCAGGCTGCCCGGTTTGGACCAACACTCAGAGGGAGCACTAGCCCGGGGGGTTAAAAATAAGATGACCCTTGAGTCTGCAGAACCCAAGGGAAAGAAAAGGCTAGGTGACAAATGGTAAAACCAAGGTTGGGCATTGCTGGACAAGCTTTAATCAAGGCCAAATATCAAGGGGTTCCCATTATAACCCAACCGCGTAAGGAACGCAAAAATCCGGGAACATAACACCGATATGACGGAAACTAGGACGGCAAGAGTGGAACAAAACACTAGGCGAGAGGCCGAGCCTTTCACCCTTTACCAAGTATATAGATGCATTAAGATAACATAGCAATATAATGATATCCCAACAAGTAAATAAATGTCCCAACAAGGAACGGCTCCAATCTTCACCTGCAACTAGCAACGCTATAAGAGGGGCTGAGCAAAGCGGTAACATAGCCAAACAACGGTTTGCTAGGACATGGTGGGTTAGAGGTTCAACATGGCAATTGGGAGGCTGACAAGCAAATGGTAGGCATCGTAGCATTGGCATAGCAAGAGCGAGCAAACTAGCATAGCAAAGATAGTAGTGATTTCGAGGGTATGATCATCTTGCCTGCACAGTTGTCAGAGTTGACTGGATCCTCACAAGCAAACTCAACGGTCTCCTCGGTAGCGAACTCGTCTCCCGGCTCTACCCAACAAGACAAACAAGCAACAAGTATACGATCAACCACGTGCATGACCAAGCAATATGATGAAATGATGATATGCTATGCGGGATGCGATGCGGGATGCAAAATGCAAGATATTACAGGAAATGCATGAACCTGGCCTCAACTTGGAATTCCAAGGGTGCCACTGGAAAGATGAGATGAAATCGCTTGAAAACGATATAAAGATCACCGGAATCGGAGTTACGGTTTGGAAATGGCAAGCGTTTCAAAATGATATCGATCTGCGATTTACAGCAAGTAGGCATCTAAATGCAATGAAATGAACATGCTACAGCCACCAAACATGACAACAAAATACATGGAAGGGATGCACATAAGATGCTTAACAAAATACTAGCACTGAGCCACGGCCAATTCATCCATTATGGGGTTCAAACAAGCATGGCAAAAATGCAAAAGCAAAACAGATTCCAGACTTAGTGAAATTAACACTTGTCTGAAATTTCAGATCACGAAGCCCTCTTCTGAGCAGCAAAACAACATGATACATGACCTGATTAAGACAAGTAAGAACATGGCACGGAGCTACTCAACAAGCTTAACAAAAGACTGAAAGTGACCTGGGGCCAAAAGGGTTCACAAAATATACTAACGGGCACACGAACATAGCTAAAACACAATCAGTCTTCAGACTTGGTGAAAACTGAGACATGCTGAAATATAACTCACGAAGGCATGTAAACGAACTCGATGCACTCACCATGGTGCAAGTCATGGCAAGGCAATCATACATCCATTAATAAGGCACAAAATGCTAGCTAGACATGGCAAGAACAATGGCATAGCATGCACAGATCAACTACAATAACATCGGCAAAATCGCAAACGAGTTGAAGATCTGCCCAGATTCACCACGAAGAAAAAGTAGAGCTCGATTGACTCAAGCTAAGCTGCACCATAATTGCAAACAAAGATATGGATGGATAGAGAATAACATGATTAACAAAACTCCTTTACTGATCATCCTCAAAAGAGGCACGGATCACTAGGAAACAAGCTGAACCTATGGCATCATGAACTAAATAATCCCAGACTTAGTGAAAACTACTAAGTCTCTGAAAACAGATTTCCCGGGTGCCTCACTTTGCAAGCTTGCACAAGTCACCACACACATCCTAAAAATGCATGGGTTGCACCTCTGGAAATAAAACAAAATGCTTAACAAAACATATGAAGGACTCACAGGCATATCATGCACACAATAATAATGGCAAAAATGACAAAAGTCTAAGATGAACTAGCAGATCTGACAACACCTCAGAGCTCAACTCCCCGGGACACTTCCACTAAACCCCTAACAGGAGGCACCAAGTCAGTGTTCTCATCATAAGCCATCGGAACGATTCCATAATACTCGCGTGATCCTAAATTTTTTTTAGTGAAATTTGAGAAGAGAAGAGTCAAAACTCTACGTCAGGATGCCTTACCAGAGCGATGAGGAGACTGGGAAGTAAAAAGAATTCCTAAGCTCTCCGATATATAATTCCTAAAGACTCAAAACATTTTTCTAGACACAACTCGGCTGCTAAAAACGATCAAGCAATGGGGCTCCTAAGGTCGGGGAAGGCTCTGATTACCAACTTGTAACGCCCTCGATGCGGCTATAGCTCCCACGTGTCGAGGCACGACTTAGAGATATAACCGCATTGAAAGCAATGTCGCAAGTCAGGCAATCATTACAACATCCCGTGTAACATATATAATAAAAGGGGGAGATACATAGTTGGCTTACACTCGCCACGTCACATCAAAGTACATAAATAACATGCATCATACAAACACTCATGGCCCGACTACGGCGCCAAAATGGAAAATAACCCAACATGCGACAAGGCCCTGAATCGAACCCCAACTAGGCACCACTACTGATCATCAGGAAAAGACATGTAGTAACGCTGAGAGTCCTCGTCGAACTCCCACTTGAGCTCGTACTCGTCACCTGGAGCGGAATCACCTGGACCTGCATCTGGAGTTATAGTATCTGTGAGCCACAGGGACTCAGCAATCTCGCACCCTCGCAATCAACACTATTTAAGCTTATAGGAAGGGTAAGGCTTATATAAGTGGAGCTGCATCAAGCGACTAGCATATATGGTGGCTAACTTATACGCGAAAGAGAGCGAGAAGAGGAGGCAAAGCGCGAGCGAGAATCTAGAGGAACAACCTGCGCAAGCATTACTCCAACACCGTGTCCACTTCCCGGACCCGCCGAGAAGAGGCCATCACGGCAACACACTCAGTTGATTTATTTTAATTAAATAAGGTTTAAGTTATCTACAACCGGACATTAACAAATTCCCATCCACCCATAACCGCGGGCACGGCTTTCGAAAGTTCAATCCCTGCAGGGGAGTCCCAACTTAGCCCAAGACAAGCTCTCACGGTCAACGAAGGAATAGACCTCCTCCCAAGACGTTCCGATCAGACTCGGTATCTCGGTAACTCAAGACACTTCGACAGGTTAAAACAAGACCAGCAACACCGCCCGAATGTGCCGACAAATCCCGATAGGAGCTGCACATATCTCTTTCTCAGGGCACACTCAGATAGGTCAAGCTACGAGTAAAACCAACCCTCAAGTTTCCCCGAGGTGGCCCCGCAGGCTGCCCGGTTCGGACCAACACTCAGAGGGAGCACTGGCCCGGGGGGTTAAAAATAAGATGACCCTTGAGTCTGCAGAACCCAAGGGAAAGAAAAGGCTAGGTGACAAATGGTAAAACCAAGGTTGGGCATTGCTGGACAAGCTTTAATCAAGGCGAAATATCAAGGGGTTCCCATTATAACCCAACCGCGTAAGGAACGCAAAAATCCGGGAACATAACACCGATATGACGGAAACTAGGACGGCAAGAGTGGAACAAAACACTAGGCGAGAGGCCGAGCCTTTCACCCTTTACCAAGTATATAGATGCATTAAGATAACATAGCAATATAATGATATCCCAACAAGTAAATAAATGTCCCAACAAGGAACGGCTCCAATCTTCACCTGCAACTAGCAACGCTATAAGAGGGGCTGAGCAAAGCGGTAACATAGCCAAACAACGGTTTGCTAGGACATGGTGGGTTAGAGGTTCAACATGGCAATTGGGAGGCTGACAAGCAAATGGTAGGCATCGTAGCATTGGCATAGCAAGAGCGAGCAAACTAGCATAGCAAAGATAGTAGTGATTTCGAGGGTATGATCATCTTGCCTGCACAGTTGTCAGAGTTGACTGGATCCTCACAAGCAAACTCAACGGTCTCCTCGGTAGCGAACTCGTCTCCCGGCTCTACCCAACAAGACAAACAAGCAACAAGTATACGATCAACCACGTGCATGACCAAGCAATATGATGAAATGATGATATGCTATGCGGGATGCGATGCGGGATGCAAAATGCAAGATATTACAGGAAATGCATGAACCTGGCCTCAACTTGGAATTCCAAGGGTGCCACTGGAAAGATGAGATGAAATCGCTTGAAAACGATATAAAGATCACCGGAATCGGAGTTACGGTTTGGAAATGGCAAGCGTTTCAAAATGATATCGGTCTGCGATTTACAGCAAGTAGGCATCTAAATGCAATGAAATGAACATGCTACAGCCACCAAACATGACAACAAAATACATGGAAGGGATGCACATAAGATGCTTAACAAAATACTAGCACTGAGCCACGGCCAATTCATCCATTATGGGGTTCAAACAAGCATGGCAAAAATGCAAAAGCAAAACAGATTCCAGACTTAGTGAAATTAACACTTGTCTGAAATTTCAGATCACGAAGCCCTCTTCTGAGCAGCAAAACAACATGATACATGACCTGATTAAGACAAGTAAGAACATGGCACGGAGCTACTCAACAAGCTTAACAAAAGATCGAAAGTGACCTGGGGCCAAAAGGGTTCACAAAATATACTAACGGGCACACGAACATAGCTAAAACACAATCAGTCTTCAGACTTGGTGAAAACTGAGACATGCTGAAATATAACTCACGAAGGCATGTAAACGAACTCGATGCACTCACCATGGTGCAAGTCATGGCAAGGCAATCATACATCCATTAATAAGGCACAAAATGCTAGCTAGACATGGCAAGAACAATGGCATAGCATGCACAGATCAACTACAATAACATCGGCAAAATCGCAAACGAGTTGACGATCTGCCCAGATTCACCACGAAGAAAAAGTAGAGCTCGATTGACTCAAGCTAAGCTGCACCATAATTGCAAACAAAGATATGGATGGATAGAGAATAACATGATTAACAAAACTCCTTTACTGATCATCCTCAAAAGAGGCACGGATCACTAGGAAACAAGCTGAACATATGGCATCATGAACTAAATAATCCCAGACTTAGTGAAAACTACTAAGTCTCTGAAAACAGATTTCCCGGGTGCCTCACTTTGCAAGCTTGCACAAGTCACCACACACATCCTAAAAATGCATGGGTTGCACCTCTGGAAATAAAACAAAATGCTTAACAAAACATATGAAGGACTCACAGGCATATCATGCACACAATAATAATGGCAAAAATGACAAAAGTCTAAGATGAACTAGCAGATCTGACAACACCTCAGAGCTCAACTCCCCGGGACACTTCCACTAAACCCCTAACAGGAGGCACCAAGTCAGTGTTCTCATCATAAGCCATCGGAACGATTCCATAATACTCGCGTGATCCTAAATTTTTTTTAGTGAAATTTGAGAAGAGAAGAGTCAAAACTCTACGTCAGGATGCCTTACCAGAGCGATGAGGAGACTGGGAAGTAAAAAGAATTCCTAAGCTCTCCGATATATAATTCCTAAAGACTCAAAACATTTTTCTAGACACAACTCGGCTGCTAAAAACGATCAAGCAATGGGGCTCCTAAGGTCGGGGAAGGCTCTGATTACCAACTTGTAACGCCCTCGATGCGGCTATAGCTCCCACGTGTCGAGGCACGACTTAGAGATATAACCGCATTGAAAGCAATGTCGCAAGTCAGGCAATCATTACAACATCCCGTGTAACATATATAATAAAAGGGGGAGATACATAGTTGGCTTACACTCGCCACGTCACATCAAAGTACATAAATAACATGCATCATACAAACACTCATGGCCCGACTACGGCGCCAAAATGGAAAATAACCCAACATGCGACAAGGCCCTGAATCGAACCCCAACTAGGCACCACTACTGATCATCAGGAAAAGACATGTAGTAACGCTGAGAGTCCTCGTCGAACTCCCACTTGAGCTCGTACTCGTCACCTGGAGCGGAATCACCTGGACCTGCATCTGGAGTTATAGTATCTGTGAGCCACAGGGACTCAGCAATCTCGCACCCTCGCAATCAACACTATTTAAGCTTATAGGAAGGGTAAGGCTTATATAAGTGGAGCTGCATCAAGCGACTAGCATATATGGTGGCTAACTTATACGCGAAAGAGAGCGAGAAGAGGAGGCAAAGCGCGAGCGAGAATCTAGAGGAACAACCTGCGCAAGCATTACTCCAACACCGTGTCCACTTCCCGGACCCGCCGAGAAGAGGCCATCACGGCAACACACTCAGTTGATTTATTTTAATTAAATAAGGTTTAAGTTATCTACAACCGGACATTAACAAATTCCCATCCACCCATAACCGCGGGCACGGCTTTCGAAAGTTCAATCCCTGCAGGGGAGTCCCAACTTAGCCCAAGACAAGCTCTCACGGTCAACGAAGGAATAGACCTCCTCCCAAGACGTTCCGATCAGACTCGGTATCTCGGTAACTCAAGACACTTCGACAGGTTAAAACAAGACCAGCAACACCGCCCGAATGTGCCGACAAATCCCGATAGGAGCTGCACATATCTCTTTCTCAGGGCACACTCAGATAGGTCAAGCTACGAGTAAAACCAACCCTCAAGTTTCCCCGAGGTGGCCCCGCAGGCTGCCCGGTTCGGACCAACACTCAGAGGGAGCACTGGCCCGGGGGGTTAAAAATAAGATGACCCTTGAGTCTGCAGAACCCAAGGGAAAGAAAAGGCTAGGTGACAAATGGTAAAACCAAGGTTGGGCATTGCTGGACAAGCTTTAATCAAGGCGAAATATCAAGGGGTTCCCATTATAACCCAACCGCGTAAGGAACGCAAAAATCCGGGAACATAACACCGATATGACGGAAACTAGGACGGCAAGAGTGGAACAAAACACTAGGCGAGAGGCCGAGCCTTTCACCCTTTACCAAGTATATAGATGCATTAAGATAACATAGCAATATAATGATATCCCAACAAGTAAATAAATGTCCCAACAAGGAACGGCTCCAATCTTCACCTGCAACTAGCAACGCTATAAGAGGGGCTGAGCAAAGCGGTAACATAGCCAAACAACGGTTTGCTAGGACATGGTGGGTTAGAGGTTCAACATGGCAATTGGGAGGCTGACAAGCAAATGGTAGGCATCGTAGCATTGGCATAGCAAGAGCGAGCAAACTAGCATAGCAAAGATAGTAGTGATTTCGAGGGTATGATCATCTTGCCTGCACAGTTGTCAGAGTTGACTGGATCCTCACAAGCAAACTCAACGGTCTCCTCGGTAGCGAACTCGTCTCCCGGCTCTACCCAACAAGACAAACAAGCAACAAGTATACGATCAACCACGTGCATGACCAAGCAATATGATGAAATGATGATATGCTATGCGGGATGCGATGCGGGATGCAAAATGCAAGATATTACAGGAAATGCATGAACCTGGCCTCAACTTGGAATTCCAAGGGTGCCACTGGAAAGATGAGATGAAATCGCTTGAAAACGATATAAAGATCACCGGAATCGGAGTTACGGTTTGGAAATGGCAAGCGTTTCAAAATGATATCGGTCTGCGATTTACAGCAAGTAGGCATCTAAATGCAATGAAATGAACATGCTACAGCCACCAAACATGACAACAAAATACATGGAAGGGATGCACATAAGATGCTTAACAAAATACTAGCACTGAGCCACGGCCAATTCATCCATTATGGGGTTCAAACAAGCATGGCAAAAATGCAAAAGCAAAACAGATTCCAGACTTAGTGAAATTAACACTTGTCTGAAATTTCAGATCACGAAGCCCTCTTCTGAGCAGCAAAACAACATGATACATGACCTGATTAAGACAAGTAAGAACATGGCACGGAGCTACTCAACAAGCTTAACAAAAGATCGAAAGTGACCTGGGGCCAAAAGGGTTCACAAAATATACTAACGGGCACACGAACATAGCTAAAACACAATCAGTCTTCAGACTTGGTGAAAACTGAGACATGCTGAAATATAACTCACGAAGGCATGTAAACGAACTCGATGCACTCACCATGGTGCAAGTCATGGCAAGGCAATCATACATCCATTAATAAGGCACAAAATGCTAGCTAGACATGGCAAGAACAATGGCATAGCATGCACAGATCAACTACAATAACATCGGCAAAATCGCAAACGAGTTGACGATCTGCCCAGATTCACCACGAAGAAAAAGTAGAGCTCGATTGACTCAAGCTAAGCTGCACCATAATTGCAAACAAAGATATGGATGGATAGAGAATAACATGATTAACAAAACTCCTTTACTGATCATCCTCAAAAGAGGCACGGATCACTAGGAAACAAGCTGAACATATGGCATCATGAACTAAATAATCCCAGACTTAGTGAAAACTACTAAGTCTCTGAAAACAGATTTCCCGGGTGCCTCACTTTGCAAGCTTGCACAAGTCACCACACACATCCTAAAAATGCATGGGTTGCACCTCTGGAAATAAAACAAAATGCTTAACAAAACATATGAAGGACTCACAGGCATATCATGCACACAATAATAATGGCAAAAATGACAAAAGTCTAAGATGAACTAGCAGATCTGACAATTAACTCACGAAGCCTCCTTCTAACAGCATTTTGGTCATCAAGATGAGCTCAAATGAAAATGATGCAATGGAATGAAATGATGTACTCGTCGAGGCGAACATTTTGATGTACTATATGTCCAAATCGGAGCTACGGATGCAAAGTTACGGCAGGTCAAAGTATGCATAAAAGTTTAGGGGGGAGAGGGAAAAAGTCAACCGTCAGGGTTTTTTGGATCTGGATCTGGCGCGGCACTGTAGCAGGTACTGTTCACCGAAGCTCGCCGGAATCTCCTAGGTCACCGGAGATGGAGGGGAGAGGCCGGGGCCGGTGAGGGGGCGGCCGGATCCGGCCCGGTCGCCGGAGATGGGGCGGCGTGGAGGCGACGGGCGGCTCAGCGGCGTTGTGGCGGCGGTGACCCGAGGCGGGGCCGGGCGAGGCGGCGGCCGCGTGAGGTGGCGGCTCGCGGCGGACGGCGGCGAGGAGGCGGGTGGCGGCCGGCGACGAGGGAGACCGGGCGGCGCGGCGACGAGGGAGACCGGGCGGCGAGTGGCCCGGTCGGGCGCGGGAGCGGGCCGGCGATGGGCTCTCGGGCCCGCGGCGGCGAGGTGGCGACGAGTGCCACGTGGCGGGCGCTGGGTGGCGGCGGCGGAATCCAGACGTTGTCCGGCTCGTCCGGACACGTCCGGCGGCGGCGGAGAGGGATTTTTAGGGTTTCGAGAGGGGGAGAGAGATCCGAAAATGGGGGGGGCCTATTTATAGGCATAAGTGGAGCTAGGAGAGTCCAAATGAGGTGCGGTTTTCGGCCGCGTGATCGTGATCGAACGCTCTAGGACATGGAGCAGAGTTTGGTGGGTTTTGGGCCAAATTGGAGGGGTGTTGTGCTGCAACACACACGAGGCCTTTTCGGTCCCTCGGTTAACCGTTGGAGTATCAAACAAAGTCCAAATGATACGAAACTTGACAGGCGGTCTACCGGTAGTAAACCAAGGCCGCATGGCAAGTTTCGGTCCAATCCGGAAATGTTTAATCCCCACACACGAAAGAAAGCTAGAAATGACCACCGGAGGAGAACGAAGCGTCGGAATGCAAAACGGACAACGGGGAAAAAGCTCGAATGCATGAGATGAACACGTATGCAAATGCAATGCACATGATGACATGATATGAGATGCATGACAATGAAAACAACACACGGAGACAAAGACCCGAACCCGAGAAATAAATATAGCTTAATGCCGGAAATGGCAAGAGTTGGAGTACAATTAGGGAAAGTTATATCCGGGGTGTTACATCACCCCATCAAGGTCGTCTCGTCATACCCCTTTCGTGGCCGTTCGCAGTCTGGGGGCTGGACATCTTGGGCCCGTTTCCTCGGGCGCCTGGGGGCTACCGCTACCTCTACGTCGTCGTGGACAAGTTCACCAAGTGGGCTAAAGTAGAGGCTGTCCGCACCATTCCCGCAGGTTCCGCGGTCAAGTTCATCAAGGGCATCGTGAGCCGGTTCGGGGTGCCGAACCGCATCATCACGGACAACGGTTCGCAGTTCACCAGTAACCTCTTCAAAACATACTGTGCTAACCTTGGAACACAGATATGCTACGCTTCGGTGGCGCACCCCCGAAGCAACGGCCAGGCCGAGCGAGCCAACGCAGAGGTCCTGAGGGGCCTCAAGACCAGGACGTTCAAGAAGAAGCTGGAGGCCTGCGGCAGAGGTTGGTACGACGAGCTTCAGTCCGTGTTGTGGTCCATCCGCACAACCACGACCAAGCCGACTGGAGAGACCCCGTTCTTCCTGGTCTACGGAGCCGAAGCGGTCCTCCCTCACGAGGTCAGATGTCGCTCCGCGCGGGTCCTGGCGTTCGACGAGGCGCAGCAGGACGCCATGCAGGGGATGGACCTCGTGCTGGGGGAGGAACGTCGTCGAGAAGCCGCACTGCGAGCGGCAAGGTACCAACAGGCACTGCGGCGATATCACTGCCGCAACATCCGCCCCAAAACTCTCGAGGTAGGAGACCTCGTGCTCAGGCGGGTTCTCTCCAGGGAGGGGCTGCACAAGCTCTCTCCCATGTGGGAGGGCCCGTTCAAAGTTGTTCATGTTTCCAGGCCCGGCTCCGCGCGCTTGGAGACTCAGGAGGGGGTGCCGGTCCAGAATGCATGGAACATCCAGCACCTCCGGAGGTTCTACCCCTAAAAAGGCCCAGAGCCTGTGAAGAAGGCGAATGCCTGTGAAGCTGTCGCGTTTGGGAAAAGGCCCAGAGCCTGTGAAGAAGGCGAATGCCTGTGAAGCTGTCGCATTTTGGAAAAGGCCCAGAGCCTGTGAAGAAGGCGAATGCCTGTGAAGCTGTCGCGTTTTGGAAAAGGCCCAGAGCCTGTGAAGAAGGCGAATGCCTGTGAAGCTGTCGCGTTTTGGAAAAGGCCGGGAGCCTGTGAAGAAGGCCAACACCTGTGAAGCTCGCCGCCCGTGACACTCTCACGTAATAATGAGTTGGGGCTGTACACGCCCCGAAGTCTCAGGAGCGCCGGCCTCAGGCCCTGGGGCTCCCTCCCACGCCCAGTGGCAGCACTTAGCTCCGCGCTGGTGAGAAGACGTCGAAGACTAGATTAGGTGCCGGACGCGGCTTTTCATTTGCTTTCCGCAGTTGGCTTGTTCCTTCTCATTCGAAGTTTTATTGAAGTTGTTGCCGTCTTTGGCTTGTGGTTCTTCGACTTTTCACTCTCCTGCCTCGATTTCTCTTATGCAAGGCCTCACGAGGGGGGGGGGGACTGCCGAGCGCCCTCGTGAGTGTTCCCGTCCTAGTCGTTCAAAGGATTCGCGACCTGGGTCCATTACAGGAGCACCCCTCCAGTCCGTGCCCCACGGGCATCGAGACACGAACACAGGGCCTGGGTCGGTCGCCCCCCCTACGGCTGGGGCCAGGAACTATCCACACGCGGGCACGTAGCCGGAAGGCATGATAACGGAAGCAAAACGATGATTAACAGCAATAACCCAAACACGCCCCCGCGGGGCTCCACACTACTGTCTTTTTTACGCATGAAAAAAGGAAAAGAAAGAACAGATCAGGCGCAGCTCGCCTCACACCGGCCTGCAGGGAAGACTCGAGCTGCCTCCGGGGCTCAGGCAGACTCCCTCTCGCGCTTCACCGGGGCACGACGACGGGCGGACACGCTACCACCCCCCAAGCAGATGCGACGGCGTGGAGGCTGACCGCGGCCACCGCTGGAAGAGTCGCCACCTGAAGAAGAACCGGAGAAGCTTGGGGAACCCTGAGCGCCGCCAGTCACGCGAGCGCTGTCTTCTCCATTGTCGCCGGAGCTAGGCTCCCGGCCGCGGTCGTCGTCCTCGGGGCAGCACCCTGCGCGGCGACCATCTTCCCCAAACACCCTCACGTAGAGGGTGGCATCACCGTCAAACTTGAAGTGCAGGGTGCAACGACGGCTCAGGCCACGCGCGCGGGCAAACGTCTGCCAACCGCAGGCCAGGGCCAGGCTCCCGGCTGCGGAGACCTCCAGTGAAGCCCATGAGGCCTGGCTGCAGCAGCCGTCGGCCTGAAGCCAGAGGCCGCCCGGAGCGCCGGCCGGGAGCTCGCCGAGGAGGAAGCGAGGAAGCGGAAGCCGGGTGCTAGTCGGCTCCGCCGACCACACAACGAACTCCGGTAGCACCTCTGCAGCGTGAAAGCGCGGCCTAGGGGGACGCGCGACCGGACCGCGCCCCCCGACCGCAGTGATCCGCCCGTCGCCGCGCTGGAAATCGTCTCCACGGCCGCGGGGAGCTGCCGTGGTGGCCACAGGATGTTTGCGAGGGCGCCCTCGGCCGCGCTTAGGCGGGGGAGATGCAGGCTCAACCTGGTGAGCCATCCCCTTCTCTGCGGCCGAGAACCTCCTCGACGGGGCCATGAAGAAGAAGGAGAAGCAAGGGGGGATGAACTGGAAGGGCGCACGCCGTTCCGTACTTATAGCCGGTGAAGGCCAACCGTCGACCTCCACGATCGCAGGTAATCATGACCCGCTTTGCATGCAGGGACTTGTCCAATCCGTGCAGTTGCTGAGGCGCCATGGGGAAATGGAGACGCCCACGTCCAATCAACCGCCACGCGGCGCCCAAGGCCGCAGGCTGTTAGGGCCCGCGGCGCTTCGCTCTTGCCCTTCCGCCTCCCTGCACGGCCAGGTCCGGGCGCGCCTTGGGCCCGGGGGCTACTGTCGGCGTTCTGGGAATGGGGGTCCCCAGACTTGCCTGCCTGCGGCCTGCGGCGTGGCTCAAAGGGGGGCCCAGCATGGCCCATCTTCACCAACACAGACCCAAGACCCTCGCGAGGGGCCAAGCCTCGCGGGGCGGACGACGCGGAGCTTCCTCAGGCACGGCCTCATCAGGCTGGCTCATGAGGAGGCGGAGAGAGCAAGGCGGGGTACCTCACGAGGTGCCCGTGACGCAAGCCATGACGACCAAAGGCGCCAGGCGGGTGCCAGTCCGCGCAGTGTCCTCCTCTCCTCTTTGGTGCAAAGGGAGCAAGCGCAGCCGCGGAGTACCGAGGCATCAGGCAAAGGTTGCCATTTCGGTGCAACAAGACCAAGACCAGGAGGACTGCAAGACGGAGGTCATTGTGGGGCCCAAGACGGCGTCACCACTAGAGCTTTGTGCAGGCGAAGACTACTTTTGTCAGGATAGCTGGTACTAGCTGCCCCCCTTCAAATTAGCCCACCATTGTTGGCTCCCTTCCCGCTTGATATTTGGGAAGAGGACCAGGGCCTCTATAAATAGGACCAACCACCCACAGAACGAGAGAGAGACGGGGGAAGAGGAAAAAGACGAGAGAAGGAAAAGAGAAGGAAGGAGAGAGAGAGAAGGGTGACTGAACTCCTCCCAGCAGTTCATCGCCCCAGCCAAGAGCAGACCCTCGCGAGGCTGTTCTCCCTTGTATTGTTCATCATCATCAGTTCAAGAGGCAATCCACCACACCACACACTGGAGTAGGGTATTACACCACAACGGTGGCCCGAACCAGTATAAACCATGTGTCATTCGTGTTGTTCTTTCCATTGCTTAGATCCTAGCGAGGCGGAGGGGTGCAGGTAGGTAGGAGGTGAAATCTCTGCGCGCACCCCAGTGTTCGAACCTCAAGGGTCTGCCGGAACCCGAAATTCGACACTATCTATGAACAATATTTGATTCTTCTCTGAAATATTTTATGTATGATTGGTTTATCTTTGCAAGTCTCTTCGAATTATCAGTTTGGTTTGGCCTACTAGATTGATCTTTCTTGCAATGGGAGAAGTGCTTAGCTTTGGGTTCGATCTTGCGGTGCTCGATCCCAGTGACAGAAAGGGAAACGACACGTATTGTATTGTTGCCATCGAGGATAAAAAGATGGGGTTTATATCATATTCCTTGATTTTATCCCTCTACATCATATCATCTTGCCTAATGCGTTACTCTATTCTCATGAACTTAATACTCTAGATGCATGGTGGATAGCGGTCGATGTGTGGAGTAATAGTAGTAGATGCAGGCAGGAGTCGGTCTACTTGTCACGGACATGATGCCTATATACATGATCATGCCTAGATATTCTCATAATTATTCGCTTTTCTATCAATTGCTCGACAGTAATTTGTTCACCCACCGTAATACTTATGCTATCTTGAGAGAAGCCACTAGTGAAACCTACGAGCCCCAGGTCTATCTTTTATCATATAAGTTTCCAATCTACTTTACTTTGCAATCTTTACTTTCAATCTTTCTCATAAAAATACCAAAAATATTTATCTTATTATTATTATCTCTATCAGATCTCACTCTCGTAAGTGACCGTGAAGGGATTGACAACCCCTTTATCACATTGGTTGCGAGGTTCTTATTTGTTTGTGTAGGTACGAGGGACTTGCGTGTGGCCTCCTACTGGATTGATACCTTGGTTCTCAAAAACTGAGGGAAATACTTACGCTACTTTGCTGCATCACCCTTTGCTCTTCAAGGGAAAACCAACGCAGTGCTCAAGAGGTAGCAAGAAGGATTTCTGGCGCCGTTGCCAGGGACACTACACACAAGTCAAGACATACGAAGTACCCATCACAAACTCTTATCCCTCGCATTACATTATTTGTCATTTGCCTCTCATTTTCCTCTCCCCCACTTCAACCTTGCCGTTTTATTCGCCTTTTCCCCATTTATTTCTCTTGTGCCATGGCCGATTCAAAAAGGGCTAAGGGTCCTCTCCCGGGTTTTACTCTGGATAGTCCCTCTGTCCTCTCTAAGCTCATAAATAATGATGCTATGGAAAGACCTACCGGGGTTATCAATGAGAGTTTGAATAATTTTGATGAAGATGATCTCAGAATTTTTCGTTATTTATTTGATGAATCTTTGAAAGATGCTTGGGATAGGCTATTAAGGATCCAGGCTAGTTATGTGCCCCAATATCAAATTGAGATATACCTGAAAAGCTTTTATATTGGTTTACCCTCTTCGTTCAAACAAGTTCTAGATTCTATTTTTGAGGAAGGTTTTCTTGAGGGGGATCAAAGAAATGAGAGCTAGTTTAGATACAAATTTCCGTAACATGTTTAATCTTTCTTCCACCATTAATGGCCACGTCCTCTCTCAAAATAAAAAGATAAATGCTATAGAAAAGAAATTTTCTCTTTTGTTTCCCAATACCAAATATGGTAATACCTAGATCTTGTTGGGGAACGTAGTAATTTCAAAAAAATTCCTACACACACGCAAGATCATGGTGATGCATAGCAACGAGAGGGGAGAGTGTTGTCTACGTACCCTCGTAGACCGGAAGTGGAAGCGTTAGCACAACGCGGTTGATGTAGTCGTACGTCTTCACGGCCCGACCGATCAAGCACCGAAACTACGGCACCTCCGAGTTCTAGCACATGTTCAGCTCGATGACGATCCCCGGACTCCGATCCAGCAAAATGTCGGGGATGAGTTCCGTCAGCACGACAGCGTGGTGACGATCTTGATGTTTTATCGTCGCAGGGCTTCGTCTAAGCACCGCTACAATATTATCGAGGACTATGGTGGAGGGGGGCACCGCACACGGCTAAGAGATCAATGATCAACTGTTGTGTCTATGGGGTGCCCCCTGCCCCCGTATATAAAGGAGTGGAGGAGGGGGCCGACCAAGGAGGGTGGCGCGCCCTAGGGGGGTGTCCAACTCCCACAGGGAGTAGGAGTCCCCTTTTTCCTATTAGGAGTAGGAGAGGGAAGGAAGAGGAAGGAGGGAGGAAGGAAAGGGGGGCCCAGCCCCCCTCCCAACTCGGATTGGGCTTGGGGGGGGGCGCCCCCTCCCTTGCTCCTTTCCCCTCCTTTCCACTAAGGCCCAATAAGGCCCGTATACCTCCTGGGGGGTTCCGATAACTTCCCGGTGATCCAGTATTGTCCCAATCTCACCCGGAACCTTTCTGGTGTCCAAATATAGTCGTCCAATATATCAATCTTTATGCCTCTACCATTTCGAGACTCCTCGTCAAGTCCGTGATCACATCCGGGACTCCGAACAACCTTCGGTACATCAAAATATATAAACTCATAATGAAACTGTCATCGTAACGTTAAGCGTGCGGACCCTACGGGTTCGAGAACAATATAGACATGACCGAGACACGTCTCCGGTCAATAACCAATAGCAGAACCTGGATGCTCATATTGGCTCCTACATATTCTACGAAGATCTTTATCGGTCAGACCGCATAACAACATACGTTTGTTCCCTTTGTCATCGGTATGTTACTTGCCCGAGATTCGATCGTCGGTATCTCAATACCTAGTTCAATCTCGTTACCGGCAAGTCTCTTTACTCGTTCTGTAACACATCATCTTGCAACTAACTTATTAGTTGCATTGCTTGCAAGGCTTAAGTGATGTGCATTACCGAGAGGGCCCAGAGATACCTCTCCGACAATCGGAGTGACAAATCCTAATCTCGAAATATTCCAACCCAACATGTACCTTTGGAGACACCTGTAGAGCACCTTTATAATCACCCAGTTACATTGTGACGTTTGGTAGCACACAAAGTGTTCCTCCGGTAAACGGGAGTTGCATAATCTCATAGTCATAGGAACATGTATAAGTCATGAAGAAAGCAATAGCAACATACTAAACGATAGGGTGCTAAGCTAATGGAATGGGTCATGCCAATCACATCATTCTCCTAATGATGCGATCCCGTTAATCAAATGACAACTCATGTCTATGGTTAGGAAACATAACCATCTTCGATTAACGAGCTAGTCAAGTAGATGTATACTAGTGACACTTTGTTTGTCTATGTATTCACACAAGTATTATGTTTCCGGTTAATACAATTCTAGCATGAATATTAAACATTTATCATGATATAAGGAAATAAATAATAACTTTATTATTGCCTCTAGGGCATATTTCCTTTAGTCTCCCACTTGCACTAGAGTCAATAATCTAGATTACACAGTAATGATTCTAACACCCATGGAGCCTTGGTGCTGATCATGTTTTTCTCGTGGAAGAGGCTTAGTCAATGGGTCTGCTACATTCAGATCCGTATGTATCTTGCAAATCTCTATGTCTCCCACCTGGTCTAGATCCCGGATGGAATTGAAGCGTCTCTTGATGTGCTTGGTTCTCTTGTGAAATCTGGATTCCTTTGCTAAGGCAATTGCACCAGTATTGTCACAAAAGATTTTCATTGGACCCGATGCACTAGGTATGACACCTAGATCGGATATGAACTTCTTCATCCAGACTCCTTCGTTTGCTGCTTCCGAAGCAGCTATGTATTCCACTTCACATGTAGATCCCGCCACGACGCTTTGTTTAGAACTACACCAACTGGCAGCTCCACCGTTTAATGTAAATACGTATCCGGTTTGCGATTTAGAATCGTCCGGATCAGTGTCAAAGCTTGCATCAACGAAACCATTTACGATGAGCTCTTTGTCACCTCCATATACGAGAAACATATCCTTGGTCCTTTTCAGGTATTTCAGGATGTTCTTGACCGCTGTCCAGTGATCCACTCCTGGATTACTTTGGTACCTCCCTGCTAGACTTATAGCAAGGCACACATCAGGTCTGGTACACAGCATTGCATACATGATAGAGCCTATGGCTGAAGCATAGGGAACATCTTTCATTTTCTCTCTATCTTCTGCTGTGGTCGGGCATTGAGTCTTACTCAACTTCACACCTTGTAACACAGGCAAGAATCCTTTCTTTGCTTGATCCATTTTGAACTTCTTCAAAACTTTGTCAAGGTATGTGCTTTGTGAAAGTCCAATTAAGCGTCTTGATCTATCTCTATAGATCTTAATGCCCAATATGTAAGCAGCTTCACCGAGGTCTTTCACTGAAAAACTCTTATTCAAGTATCCCTTTATGCTATCCAGAAATTCTATATCATTTCCGATTAGCAATATGTCATCCACATTTAATATCAGAAATGCTACAGAGCTCCCACTCACTTTCTTCTAAATACAGGCTTCTCCAAAAGTCTGTATAAAACCAAATGCTTTGATCACACTATCAAAGCGTTTATTCCAACTCCGAGATGCTTGCACCAGTCCATAAATGGATCGCTGGAGCTTGCACACTTTGTTAGCTCCCTTTGGATCGACAAAACCTTCCGGCTGCATCATATACAACTCTTCTTCCAGAAATGCATTCAGGAATGCAGTTTTGACATCCATCTGCCAAATTTCATAATCATAAAATGCAGCAATTGCTAACATGATTCAGATAGACTTAAGCATCGCTGCGGGTGAGAAGGTCTCATCGTAGTCAATCCCTTGAACTTGTCGAAAACCTTTTGCGACAAGTCAAGCTTTGTAGACAGTAACATTACTGTCAGCGTCAGTCTTCTTCTTGAAGATCCATTTATTCTCAATTGCTTGCCGATCATTGGGCAAGTCAACCAAAGTCCACACTTTGTTCTCATACATGGATCCCATCTCAGATTTCATGGCTTCAAGCCATTTTGTGGAATCTGCGCTCACCATCGCTTCTTCATAGTTCATAGGTTCATCATGATCTAGTAGCATGACTTCGAGAACAGGATTACCGTACCACTCTGGTGCGGATCTTACTCTGGTTGATCTACGAGGTTCAGTAGTAACTTGTTCTGAAGTTTCATGATCATCATCATTAGCTTCCTCACTAATTGGTGTAGGTGTCACAGAAACCGGTTTTCTGTGATGTACTACTTTCCAATAATGGAGAAGGTACAGTTACCTCATCAAGTTCTACTTTCCTCCCACTCACTTCTTTCGAGAGAAACTCCTTCTCTAGAAAGGATCCATTCTTAGCAACAAATGTCTTGCCTTCGGATTTGTGATAGAAGGTGTACCCAACAGTCTCCTTCGGGTATCCTATGAAGACACATTTCTCCGATTTGGGTTCGAGCTTATCAGGTTGAAGCTTTTTCACATAAGCATCGCAGCCCCAAACTTTCAAAAACGACAACTTTGGTTTCTTGCCAAACCATAGTTCATAAGGCGTCGTCTCAACGGATTTTAATGGTGCCCTATTTAACGTGAATGCGGCCGTCTCTAAAGCATAACCCCAAAACGATAGCGGTAAATCTGTAAGAGACATCATAGATTGCACCATATCAAGTAAAGTACGATTACGACGTTCGGACACACCATTACGCTGTGGTGTTCCGGGTGGCGTGAGTTGCAAAACTATTCCGCATTGTTTCAAATGTAAACCAAACTCGTAACTCAAATATTCTCCTCCACGATCAGATCGTAGAAACTTTATTTTCTTGTTACGATGATTTTCAACTTCACTCTGAAATTCTTTGAACTTTTCAAATGTTTCAGACTTATGTTTCATTAAGTAGATATACCCATATATGCTTAAATCATCTGTGAAGGTGAGAAAATAACGATATCCGCCACGAGCTTCAACATTCATTGGACCACATACATCTGTATGTATGATTTCCAACAAATCTGTTGCTCTCTCCATAGTTCCGGAGAACGGCGTTTTAGTCATCTTGCCCATGAGGCACGGTTCGCAAGTACCAAGTGATTCATAATCAAGTGGTTCCAAAAGTCCATCAGTATGGAGTTTCTTCATGCATTTACACCGATATGACCTAAACGGCAGTGCCACAAATAAGTTGCACTATCATTATCAACTCTGCATCTTTTGGCTTCAACATTATGAATATGTGTATCACTACTATCGAGATTCATCAAAAATAGACCACTCTTCAAGGATGCATGACCATAAAATATATTACTCATATAAATAGAACAACCATTATTCTCTGATTTAAATGAATAACCGTCTCGCATCAAACAAGATCCAGATATAATGTTCATGCTCAACGCTAGCACCAAATAACAATTATTTAGGTCTAATACTAATCCCGATGGTAGATGTAGAGGTAGCGTGCCGACCACGATCACATCGACTTTGGAACCATTTCCCACGCGCGTCGTCACCTCGTCCTTCACCAGTGTTCGCTTAATCCGTAGTCCCTGTTTCGAGTTGCAAATATTAGCAACAGAACCAGTATCAAATACCCAGGTGCTACTACGAGCTCTAGTAAGGTACACATCAATAACATGTATATCACATATACCTTTGTTCACTTTGCCATCCTTCTTATCCGCCAAATACTTGGGGCAGTTCCGCTTCCAGTGACCAGTCTGCTTGCAGTAGAAGCACTCAGTTTCAGGCTTAGGTCCAGACTTGGGTTTCTTCTCCTGAGCAGCAACTTGCTTGCTGTTCTTCTTGAAGTTCCCCCTTCTTCCCTTTGCCCTTTTTCTTGAAACTAGTGATCTTGTTAACCATCAACACTTGATGCTCCTTCTTGATTTCTACCTCCGTAGCTTTTAGCATCGTGAAGAGCTCGGGAATTGTCTTATCCATCCCTTGCATATTATAGTTCATCACGAAGCTTTTGTAGCTTGGTGGCAGTGATTGAAGAACTCTGTCAATGACACTATCATCAGGAAGATTAACTCCCTGTTGAGTCAAGTGGTTGTGGTACCCAGACATTCTGAGTATATTTTCACTGACAGAACTATTCTCCTCCATCTTGCAGCTATAGAACTTATTGGAGACTTCATATCTCTCAATTCGGGCATTTGCTTGAAATATTAACTTTAACTCCTGCAACATCTCATATGCTCCATGATGTTCAAAATGTCGTTGAAGTCCCGATTCTAAGCCGTAAAGCATGGCACACTGAACTATCAAGTAGTCATCAGCTTTGCTCTGCCAGACGTTCATAACATCTGGTGTTGCTCCAGCAGCAGGCCTGGCACCCAGCGGTGCTTCCAGGACGTAATTCTTCTGTGCAGCAATGAGGATAATCCTCAAGTTACGGACCTAGTACGTATAATTGCTACCATCATCTTTCAACTTTGCTTTCTCAAGGAACGCATTAAAATTCAACGGAACAATAGCACGGGCCATCTATCTACAATCAAACATAAACAAGCAAGATACTATCAGGTACTAAGTTCATGATAAATTTAAGTTCAATTAATCATATTACTTAAGAACTCCCACTTAGAAAGATATCCCTCTAATCTTCTAAGTGATCACGTGATCCAAATCAACTAAACCATAACCGATCATCACGTGAAATGGAGTAGTTTTCAATGGTGAACATCACTATGTTGATCATATCTACTATATGATTCATGCTCGACCTTTCGGTCTCAGTGTTCCGAGGCCATATCTGCATATGCTAGGCTCGTCAAGTTTAACCTGAGTATTCTGCGTGTGCAAAACTGGCTTGCACCCGTTGTAGATGGACGTAGAGCTTATCACACCCGGTCATCACGTGGTGTCTGGGCACGACGAACTTTGGCAACGGTGCATACTCAGGGAGAACACTTTTATCTTGAAATTTAGTGAGAGATCATCTTATAATGCTACCGTCAATCAAAGCAAGATAAGATGCATAAAAGATAAACATCACATGCAATCAATATAAGTGATATGATATGGCCATCATCATCTTGTGCTTGTGATCTCCATCTCCGAAGCATCGTCATGATCACCATCGTCACCGACGCGACACCTTGATCTCCATCGTAGCATCGTTGTCGTCTCACCAATCTTATGCTTCCACGACTATCGCTACCGCTTAGTGATAAAGTAAAGCATTACAACGCGATTGAATTACATACAATAAAGCGACAACCATACGGATCCTGCCAGTTGCCGATAACTCGGTTACAAAACATGATCATCTCATACAATAAAATTTAGCATCATGTCTTGATCATATCACATCACAACATGCCCTGCGAAAACAAGTTAGACATCCTCTACTTTGTTGTTGCAAGTTTTACGTGGCTGCTACGGGCTTAGCAAGAACCGTTCTTACCTATGCATCAAAACCACAACGATAGTTTGTCAAGTTGGTGCTGTTTTAACCTTCGCAAGGACCGGGCGTAGCCACACTCGGTTCAACTAAAGTTGGAGAAACTGACACCCGCCAGCCACCTGTGTGCAAAGCACGTCGGTAGAACCAGTCTCGCTAAGCGTACGCATAATGTCGGTCCGGGCCGCTTCATCCAACAATACCGCTGAACCAAAGTATGACATGTTGGTAAGAAGTATGACTTATATCGCCCACAACTCACTTGTGTTCTACTCGTGCATATAACATCAATGCATAAAACCTAGGCTCGGATGCCACTGTTGGGGAACGTAGTAATTTCAAAAAAATTCCTACGCACACGCAAGATCATGGTGATGCATAGCAACGAGAGGGGAGAGTGTTGTCTACGTACCCTCGTAGACCGGAAGCGGAAGCGTTAGCACAACGCGGTTGATGTAATCATACGTCTTCATGGCCCGACCGATCAAGCACCGAAACTACGACACCTCCGAGTTCTAGCACACGTTCAGCTCGATGACGATCCCCAGACTCCGATCCAGGAAAGTGTCGGGGATGAGTTCCGTCAGCACGACGGCGTGGTGACGATCTTGATGTTTTACCGTCGCAGGGCTTCGCCTAAGCACCGCTACAATATTATCGCGGACTATGGTGGAGGGGGGCACCGCACACGGCTAAGAGATCAATGATCAACTATTGTGTCTATGGGGTGCCCCCCTGCCCCCGTATATAAAGGAGTGGAGGAGGGGGCCGACCAAGGAGGGTGGCGCGCCCTAGGGGGGAGTCCAACTCCCACAGGGAGTAGGACTCCGCTTTTTCCTATTAGGAGTAGGAGAGGGAAGGAAGAGGAAGGAGGGAGGAAGGAAAGGGGGGGCCGGCCCCCCTCCCAATTCGGATTGGGCTTGGGGGGCGCCCCCTCCCTTGCTCCTTTCCCCTCCTTTCCACTAAGGCCCAATAAGGCCCATATACCTCCCGGGGGGTTCCGATAACCTCCCGGTGATCCAGTATTGTCCCAATCTCACCCGGAACCTTTCCGGTGTCCAAATATAGTCGTCCAATATATCGATCTTTATGTCTCTACCATTTCGAGACTCCTCGTCAAGTCCGTGATCACATCCGGGACTCCGAACAACCTTCGGTACATCAAAATATATAAACTCATGATGAAACTGTCATCGTAACGTTAAGCGTGCGGACCCTACGGGTTCGAGAACAATGTAGACATGACCGAGACACGTCTCCGGTCAATAACCAATAGCGGAACCTGGATGCTCATATTGGCTCCTACATATTCTATGAAGATCTTTATCGGTCAGACCGCATAACAACATACATTTGTTCCCTTTGTCATCGGTATGTTACTTGCCCGAGATTCGATCGTCGGTATCTCAATACCTAGTTCAATCTCATTACCGGCAAGTCTCTTTACTCGTTCTGTAATACATCATCTTTCAACTAACTTATTAGTTGCATTGCTTGCAAGGCTTAAGTGATGTGCATTACCGAGAGGGCCCAGAGATACCTCTCCGACAATCGGAGTGACAAATCCTAATCTCGAAATACGCCAACCCAACATGTACCTTTGGAGACACCTGTAGAGCACCTTTATAATCACCCCGTTACATTGTGACATTTGGTAGCACACAAAGTGTTCCTCCGGTAAACGGGAGTTGCATAATCTCATAGTCATAGGAACATGTATAAGTCATGAAGAAAGCAATAGCAACATACTAAACGATAGGGTGCTAAGCTAATGGAATGGGTCATGTCAATCACATCATACTCCTAATTATGTGATCCCGTTAATCAAATGACAACTCATGTCTATGGTTAGGAAACATAACCATCTTCGATTAACGAGCTAGTCAAATAGATGTATACTAGTGACACTTTGTTTGTCTATGTATTCACACAAGTATTATGTTTCCGGTTAATACAATTCTAGCATGAATAATAAACATTTATCATGATATAAGGAAATAAATAATAACTTTATTATTGCCTCTAGGGCATATTTCCTTCAGATCTATCCTTGCTTGTATGCCTAGCTAGGGGCGTTAAACGATAGCGCTTGTTGGGAGGCAACCCAATTTTATTTTTGTTCCTTGGTTTTTGGTTCTGTTTAGTAATAAATAATTTGTCTAGCCTCTGTTTAGATGTGGTTTTATGCTTTTAATTAGTGTTTGTGCCAAGTAGAACCTTTGGGAAGACTTGGGGAAAGTCTTTGCGATCTTGCTGTAAAAAACAGAAACTTTAGCGCTCTGGAGATTTGCTGCCATTTTTTTTACTGGAGAGTGCTATTTAGTTAATTATTTTTACAGATGATTCATAGATAAATTACTCACGTCTAGCAATTTATTTTAGAATTTTTGTGGTTCCAGAAGTATTTGAAACCTACAGATTACTACAGGCTGTTCTGTTTTTGACAGATTCTGTTTTTTGTGTGTTGTTTCCTTATTTTGATGAATCTATGGCTAGTTTTTGAGTGTATGAACCATAGAGAAGTTGGAATATAGTAGGTCTAACACCAATATATGTAAAAAATGAGTTCATTACAGTACCTTGAAGTGGTGGTTTGTTTTCCTTTACTAACGGAGCTCACAAGATTTTCTTTTAAGTTTTGTGTTGTGAAGTTTTCAAGTTTTGGGTACAGATTTGATGGATTATGGAACAAGGAGTGGCAAGAGCCTAAGGTTGGGGATGCCCAAGGCACCCCAAAGTAAAATCAAAGGACAACCAAAAGCCAAAGCTTGGGGATGCCCTGGAAGGCATCCCCTCTTTCATCTTCGTCCATCGATAACTTTACTTGGAGCTATATTTTTATTCACCACATGATATGTGTTTTACTTGGAGCGTCTTGTATGATTTGAGTCTTTGCTTTTTAGTTTACCACAATCATCCTTTCTGTACACACCTTTTGGGAGAGACACACATGAATTGGAATTTATTAGAATACTCTATGTGCTTCACTTATATCTTTTGAGCTAGATAATTTTGCTCTAGTGCTTAGCTTATATCTTTTAGAGCACGGTGGTGGTTTTATTTTATATAAATTATTGATCTCTCATGCTTCACTTATATTATTTTGAGAGTCCTTTAGAACATCATGGTAATTTTCTTTGGTTATGAATTTAGTCCTAATATGATAGGCATCCAAGATCGGTATAATAAAAACTATCATAAAAAGTGCATTGAGTACTATGAGAAGTTTGATGCTTGATGTTTGTCTTGAGATATGGAGATGGTGATATTAGAGTCATGCTAGTTGAGTAGTTGTGAATTTTATAAATACTTGTTCTAAAGTTTGTGATTCCCGTATCATGCACGTATGGTGAACCGTTATGTGATGAAGTCGGAGCATGATTTATTTATTGATTGTCTTCCTTATGAGTGGCGGTCAGGGACGAGCGATGGTCTTTTCCTACCAATCTATCCCCCTAGGAGCATGCGCGTAGTACTTTGTTTCGATAACTAATAGATTTTTGCAATAAGTATGTGAGTTCTTTATGACTAATGTTGAGTCCATGGATTATACACACTCTCACCCTTCCACCATTGCTAGCCTCTCTAGTACCGCGCAACTTTCGCCGGTACCATAAACCCACCATATACCTTCCTCAAAACAAACACCATAGCTACCTATTATGGCATTTCCATAGCCATTCTGAGATATATTGCCAGGCAACTTTCCACCATTCCGTTTATGACACGCTTCATCATTGTCATATTGCTTTGCATGATCATGTAGTTGACATCGTATTTGTGGCAAAGCCACCATTCATAATTCTTTCATACATGTCACTCATGAGTCATTGCATATCCCGGTACACCGCCGGAGGCATTCACGTAGAGTCATATTTTGTTCTAAGAATTGAGTTGTAATTCTTGAGTTGTAAGTAAATAAAGCGTGATGATCATCATTATTAGAGCATTGTCCCAAGTGAGGAAAGGATGATGGAGACTATGATTCCCCCACAAGTCGGGATGAGACTCCGGACGAAAAATAAAAAAAGAGGCCAAAAAAAGAGAAGAAGGCCCAAATAAAAAAAATGATGAGAGAAAAACAGAGAAGGGACAATGTTACTATCCTTTTTCCACACTTGTGCTTCAAAATAGCACCATGATCTTCATGATAGAGAGTCTCTTATGTTATCACTTTCATATACTAGTGGGAATCTTACATTATAAAACTTGGCCTGTATATTCCAATGATGGGCTTCCTCAAAATGCCCTAGGTCTTTGTGAGCGAGCAAGTTGGATGCACACCCACTTATTTTCTTTTTGAGCTTTCATACACTTATAGCTCTAGTGCATCCGTTGCATGGCAATCCCTACTCACTCACATTGATATCTATTGATGGGCATCTCCATAGCCCATTGATATGCCTAGTTGATGTGAGACTATCTTCTCCTTTTTGTCTTCTCCACAACCACCATTCTATTCCACATATAGTGCTATGTCCATGGCTCACGCTCATGTATTGCGTGAAGATTGAAAAATTTTGAGAACATCAAAAGTATGAAACCATTGCTTGGCTTTTCATCGGGGTTGTGCATGATTTAAATACTTTGTGTGGTGAAGATAGAGAATAGCCAGACTATATGATTTTTTAGGGATAACTTTCTTTGGTCATGTTATTTTGAGAAGACATAATTGCTTAGTTAGTATGCTTGAAGTATTATTATTTCTATGTCAATATTAGACTTTTGTCTTGAATCTCTCAGATCTGAATATTCATGCCACAATAAAGAGAATTACATTGAGAATTATGCTAGGTAGCATTCCACATCAAAAATTCTGTTTTTATCATTTACCTACTCGAGGACGAGCAAGAATTAAGCTTGGGGATGCTTGATACGTCTCCAACGTATCTATAATTTTTGATTGTTCCGTGCTATTATATTATCTGTTTTGGATGTTAATGGGCTTTATTTTACACTTTTATATTATTTTTGGGACTAGCCTACTAACCCAAGGCCCAGTGCAAATTGCTATTTTTTTGCCTATTTCAGTGTTTCACAAAAAAGGAATATCAAACGGAATCCAAACGGAATGAAACCTTTGGGAGAGTTATTTTTGGAACAAACGTGATCCAGAGGACTTGGAGTGGACGTCAAGAAACAAACGATGAGTCCACGAGGCAGGGGGGCACGCCCTCCCCACTCGTGGGCCCCTTGTGGCTCAACCGACCTACTTCTTACTCCTATATATATTCATATACCCCCAAAACATCCAGGAGCACCACAAAACCCTATTTCCACCGCCACAGCCTTCTGTACCCAAGAGATCCCATCTTGGGGCCTTTTCCGGAGCTCCGTCGGAGGGGGCATCGATCACGAAGGGCCTCTACATCAACTCCATGGCCTCTTCGGTGATGTGTGAGTAGCTTACTTCAGACCTTCGGGTCCAGAGTTATTAGCTAGATGGCTTCTTCTCTCTCTTTGGATCTTAATACAAAGTTGTCCTCGATCTTCTTGGAGATCTATTCGATGTAAGTCTTTTTGCGGTGTGTTTGTTGAGATCCGATGAATTGTGGGTTTATGATCAGGTCTATCTATGAACAATATTTGATTCTTCTCTGAAATCTTTTATGTATGATTGGTTTATCTTTGCAAGTCTCTTTGAATTATCAGTTTGGTTTGGCCTACTAGATTGATCTTTCTTGCAATGGGAGAAGTGCTGAGCTTTGGGTTCAATCTTGTGGTGCTCGATCCCAGTGACAGAAAGGGAAACGACACGTATTGTATTGTTGCTATCGAGGACAAAAAGATGGGGTTTATATCATATTTCTTGAGTTTCTCCCTCTACATCATGTCATATTGCCTAATGCGTTACTCTGTTCTTATGAACTTAATACTCTAGATGCATGCTGGATAGCGGTCGATGTGTGGAGTAATAGTAGTAGATGCAGCCAAGAGTCGGTCTATTTGTCACGGACGTGATGCCTATATACATGATCATGCCTAGATATTCTCATAATTATTTGCTTTTCTATCAATTGCTCGACAGTAATTTGTTCACCCACCGTAATACTTATGCTATCTTGAGAGAAGCCACTAGTGAAACCTATGGCCCCCAGGTCTATCTTTTATCATATAAGTTTCCAATCTACTTTACTTTGCAACCTTTACTTTCAATCTTTATCATAAAAATACCAAAAATATTTATCTTATTATTATTATCTCTATCAGATCTCACTCTCGTAAGTGACTGTGAAGGGATTGACAACCCCTTTATCGCATTGGTTGTGAGGTTCTTATTTGTTTGTGTAGGTACGAGGGACTTGCGTGTGGCCTCCTACTGGATTGATACCTTGGTTCTCAAAAAATGAGGGAAATACTTACGCTACTTTGCTGCATCACCCTTTGCTCTTCAAGGGAAAACCAACGCAGTGCTCAAGAGGTAGCACCAGCGCATCGCGACGTTTCTCCACCAGCTTGGGTTCCGCTCTACCCGCTCAGACGCCTCGCTCTTCGTCTATCATCAGGGCTCTGACACGGCCTACTTGCTGCTCTATGTCGACGACATCATCCTGACGGCATGTACGGCTGGTCTTCTCAGTCAGCTCACGGCTCGTCTTCGCGCTGAGTTCGCCATTAAGGACCTGGGTCCTTTGCACTACTTCCTCTGTGTCGAGGTGGTGTGCCGTCCGGATGGCTTCTTCCTTCATTAGTGGAAGTACGCTCACGAGCTCCTGGAGCGCGCCGGCATGCTTAACTACAAGCCACGCCTGTTGATACGAAGGCCAAGCTTTCTGCCACGGATGGTTCTCCTGCTTCGGATGCTGCTTTCTATCGGTCTATCGTCGGTGCTTTCCAGTACCTCACTCCGACTCACCCGGAGATTCAGTATGACGTGCAGCAGGTGTGTCTTCATATGCATGCTCCTCGAGACGTTCACTGGGCTGCTGTCAAGCGGATTCTCCGCTATATCTGTGGCACTATGGATCTTGGCGTCATGCTTCATGCCTCTGCCAACACCGCCCTCACCGCCTACTCCGATGCAGACTGGGCGGGCTGCCCTGACACTCATCGCTCCACTTCGAGATATTGTGTCTACCTTGGACTCTCACTTATCTCGTGGTCATCCAAGCGGCAGCTACGGTCTCTCGTTCCAGTGCTGAGGCTGAGTATCGTGCGGTGGCCAACACCGTCGCCAAGTGTTCGTGGCTTCGCCAGCTGCTTCAGGAGCTCTCTTGCCTTATTGACCGTGCCACGGTGGTCTACTGCGACAATGTAACACCCACGATGCGGCTATATCTCCCACGTGTCGGGGCACGACTTAGAGGCATAACCGCATGGTAGGCATGTCGCAAGAGGGGTAATATTTATGCATCCCATGTATTGAAAAAGAAAGGGATAAAGAGTTGGCTTACAATCGCCACTTCACACAATACAAATATATAGCATACATCATCCAGAATACAATCAAGGTCCGACTACAGAACCAAAAGAAAGACAACCCCAAAAGCTAGATCCCCGATCGTTCCAACTGGGCTCCACTACTGATCAACAGGAAACGAAACAACAGAACGAACAAGATCTTCATCGAACTCCCACTTGAGCTCGGTTGCATCATCTGCACTGGTATCATCGGCACCTGCAACTGTTTGGAAGTATCCGTGAGTCACGAGGACTCAGCAATCTCACACCCGCGAGATCAAAACTATTTAAGCTTATGGGTAGGAAAGGGTAGTGAGGTGGAGCTGTAGCACTAAGCATATATGGTGGCTAACATACGCAAATAAGAGCGAGAAGAGAAGCAACGCAGCGGTCTAGAAACTATAAGTGATCAAGAAGTGATCCTGAAACAACCTACGTTCAAGGATAACACAAGAACCGTGTTCACTTCCCGGACCCCGCCGAGAAGAGACCATCACGGCAACACACGCGGTTGATTCATTTTAATTAAGTTAAGTGTCAAGTTCTCTACAACCAGACATTAACAAATTCCCATCTGCCCATAACCGCGGGCATGGCTTTCGAAAGTTCAAAACCCTGCAGGGGTGTCCCAACTTAGCCCATCACAAGCTCTCACAGTCAACGAAGGATATTCCTTCTCCCAGGAAGACCCGATCAGACTCGGAATCCCGGTTAAAAGACATTTCGACAATGGTAAACAAGACCAGCAAAGCCGCCCGATGTGCCGACAGTCCCGATAGGAGCTGCACATATCTCGTTCTCAGGGTAACACCAGATAGGTCAAGCTATGAGTAAAACCAGCCCTCGAGTTGCCCCGAGGTGTCCCCACAGGCTGCCCGGTTCGGACCAATACTTAGACAAGCACTGCCCCCCCCGGGGGGGGGGTTAAAATAAAGATGACCCGAGGGAAGGGTAGGTGGTGGTGAGGCAAATGGTAAAACCAAGGTTGAGCCTTGCTGGAGGAGTTTTATTCAAAGCGAACTGTCAAGGGGTTCCCATAACACCCAACCACGTAAGGAACACAAAATCAAGGAACATAACACCGGTATGACGGAAACTAGGGCGGCAAGAGTGGAACAAAACACCAGGCATAAGGCCGGGTCTTCCACCCTTTACCAAGTGTATAGATGCATTAATTAAAATAATAGATATTGTGATATCCCAACATATCCATGTTCCAACATGGAACAAACTTCATCTTCACCTGCAACTAGAAACGCTATAAGAGGGGCTGAGCAAAAGCGGTAACATAGCCAAACAACGGTTTGCTAGGAAAAGGTGGGTTAGAGGCTTGACATGGCAATATGGGAGGCATGATATAGCAAGTGGCAGGTATCGCGGCATAGAAAAAGAGCGAACAACTAGCAAGCAAAGATAGAAGTGATTTCGAGGGTATGGTCATCTTGCCTGAGATCCCGCAAGGAAGAAGAACGATTCCATGAAGAAGACAAACGGACGTAGTCGAACGGATCCTCACAAACGCGACGTTATCGGAACTAACCCGAAGAAGCAACACCAGAAAGAAACAAAGAACATGGTAAACAACCACCACATGAACATGGCATGATGCACAATTAAGTATGATGCATGTCTGGTTTAATGAGGCATGGCATGGCAAAGTGCACAAACAACACTACAAGTTAAGTGGAGCTCAATATGCATCAGGATGCATATTGACAAAACACCACATTCCATTATTTAGTTCGATCTCGTTATGTACTGCTACGTCTTGAGCTTGCGTTGATTTTCCCCGAAGAGGAAGGGATGATGCAGCAGGGTAGCGTAAGTATTTCCCTCATTTTTTGAGAACCAAGGTATCAATCCAGTAGGAGGCCACGCTCAAGTCTCTCGTACCTGCACAAAGCGATTGCTACTCGCGAGCTCCGTTAGCGAAAGAAAACAAAAGACCACTTCAAGGTACTGTAATTAACTCATTCTTTATTTATATTGGTGTTAAACCTACTGTATTCCAACTTCTCTATGGATTATAAACTATTTTACTAGCCATAGATTCATCAAAATAAGTAAACAACACACGAAAAACAGAATCTGTCAAAAACAGAACAGTCTATAGTAATCTGTAGCTAGCGCAAAATATGGAACCCCCAAAAAAATAACTTGCTGGACGTGAGGAATTTATCTATTAATCATCTGCAAAAATAATTAACTAAATAGCACTCTTCAAATAAAAATGACAGCAGTTCTCGTGAGCGCTAAAGTTTCTGTTTTTTACAGCAAGTTCAACAAGACTTTCCCCAAGTCTTCCCAACGGTTCTACTTGGCACAAACACTAATTAAATACAAAAAACACAACCAAAACAGAGGCTAAATAATTTATTTATTACTAATCAGGAGCAAAAAGCAAGGAATAAAAATAAAATTGGTTGCCTCCCAACAAGCGCTATCGTTTAACGCCCCTAGCTAGGCATAAAAGTGAGGATAGATCTAGGTATTGCCATCTTTGGTAGGCAATCCATAAGTGGCTCTCATGATAGTTTTATATGGTAATTTTATTTTCTTTCTTGGAAAGTGTTCCATGCCCTTTTTAATGGAAATTTAAATCTAATATTCCCTTCCTTCATATCAATAATCGCACCAACCGTTCTAAGGAAAGGTCTACCAAGAATAATAGGGCATGAAGGATTGCAATCTATATCAAGAACAATGAAATCTACAGGCACATAATTCGTATTTGCAACAATAAGAACATCATTAATCCTTCCCATAGGTTTCTTAATAGTGGAATCCGCAAGATGCAAGTTTAGAGAGCAATCAACAAAATCACAGAAATCTAGTAAATCACACAAAGTCTTGGGAATAGTAGAGACACTAGCACCCAAATCACACAAAGCATAAAACTCATGATCTTTAATTTTAATTTTAATAGTTGGTTCCCACTCATCATAGAGTTTTCTAGGGATAGAAACTTTCAACTCAAGTTTTTCTTCATAAAATTGCATCAAGGCATCAACAATATGTTCGGTGAAGGCTTTATTTTGACTATAAGCATGTGGAGAATTTAGCACGGATTGCAACAAGGAAATACAATCAATTAAAGAGCAACTTTCATAATTAAATTCCTTGAAATCCAATATAGTGGGTTTAACAACATCTAGATTTGTATTTCTTTCAATCCCACTTTCATCAATTTCATCATTAAGATCTAAATACTCCGAATTTTTAGAACGCCTTCTAGGTAAAGGAAGATCATATTCAGTTTCATCAGGATTCATATTGCAAAACAAAGATTTAATAGGGGACACATCAATACTTTTAGATCTTCATCTTGATTTTCATAGATATTGGAAGAACACGCTTTAATAAAGGCATCTTTGGAAGCACGCATCCTAGCGGTTCTTTCCTTGCACTCATAAATGGAAATTCTCATGGCTTTGAGAGACTCATTGATATCATGCTTAGGAGGAATAGATCTAAGCTTTAAAGAATCAACCTCAAGAGAAATTCTATCAACGTTCCTAGCCAAATCATAAACTTTAAGCAATTTCTCTTCAAGTAAAGCATTAAAATTCTTTTGTGAATTCATAAACTCTTTAACACTATTCTCAATTCAGAGGGCATCTTATTATAATTTCCATAAGAGTTGTTGTAGGAATTCCCATAATTATTAGAAGGATTACTAGGATATGGCTTAGGATTAAAATTCCCTCTATAAGCGTTGTTACCAAAATTATTCCTACCAACAAAATTCACATCCATATATTCATTGTTGTTCTCAATCAAAGTAGACAAAGGCATATCATTAGGATCAGAAGAAACACTCTTAGTAGCAAATAATTTCATAAGTTCATCCATCTTTCCACTCAACACATTAATTTCTTCTATCGCATGCACTTTTTTATTAGAAGATCTTTCAGTATGCCATTGAGAATAATTAACCATAATATTATCTAAGAGTTTAGTAGCATCTCCTAAAGTGATTTGCATAAAAGTGCCTCCCGCGGCCGAATCTAAAAGATTTCTAGAAGCAAAATTTAATCCGGCAAATTTTTTTTGTATGATCATCCTCAAATTCAAACGATGAGTAGGGCAATTACATATCATTAATTTCATTCTCTCCCAAGCTTGTGCAACATGTTCATGATCAAGTTGTTTAAAGTTCATAATATCGTTTCTAAGAGAGACGATATTAGCGGGAGGAAAATACTTAGAGATAAAAGCATCTTTACACTTGTTCCATGAATCAATACTATTCTTAGGCAAAGACGAAAACCAAGCTTTAGCACGATCTCTAAGCGTGAAAGGAAACAGCTTCAATTTAACGACATCATTACTGACATCTTTTTTCTTTTGCATATCACATAAATCAACGAAGCTATTCAGATGAGTAGCGGCATCTTCACTAGGAAGGCATGGGAATTGATCTTTCATAACAAGATTCAAAGAGTATTAATTTCACAAGATTCATCATCGGTAAGAGGAGCAATTGGAGTGCTAAGGAAATCATTATTGTTGGTATTGGTGAAGTCACACAATTTGGTAGTATCTTGAGCCATCACAACAAACAAGCAAACTAACACACAAGCAAACAAGAGCAAACGGGAAAAAGAGGCAAATAGAGAGGGAGGATAGGGAGAGAGAGGGCAAATAAAATGGCAAGGGTGAATTGGGGGGAGAGGAAAACGAGAGGCAAATGGAAAATAATGTAATGCGAGAGATAGGGATTGTGATGGGTACTTGGTATGTTGACTTTTTGCATAGACTCCCCGGCAACGGCGCCAGAAATCCTTCTTGCTATGTCTTGAGCTTGCGTTGGTTTTCCCCGAAGAGGAAGGGATGATGCAGCAGAGTAGCGTAAGTATTTCCCTTAGTTTTTGAGAACCAAGGTATCAATCCAGTAGGAGGCCACGCTCAAGTCCCTCGTACCTGCACAAAGCGATAGCTACTCGCAACCAACACGATTAGGGGTTGTCAATCCCTTCACGGTCACTTACGAGAATGAGATCTGATAGATATAATATTTTTGGTATTTTTGGTATAAAGATGCAAAGTAAAAAGTAAAAGCAAAGTAAAAGGCAAAGCAAGATTAAAGTAATGGAGATTGATATGATGAGAATAGACCCGGGGGCCATAGGTTTCACTAGTGGCTTCTCTCAAGAGCATAAGTATTCTATGGTGGGTGAACAAATTACTTTTGAGAAATTGACAGAATTGAGCATAGTTATGAGAATATCTAGGCATGATCATGTATATAGGCATCACGTCCGTGACAAGTAGATCGAAACGATTCTGCATCTACTACTATTACTCCACTCATCGACTGCTATCCAGCATGCATCTAGAGTATTAAGTTAAAAACAGAGTAACGCCTTAAGCAAGATGACATGATGTAGAGAGATAAATTCATGCAATATGAAATAAACCCCATCTTGTTATCCTCGATGTCAGCGATACAATACGTGCCTTGCTGCCCCTTCTGTCACTGGGTAAGGACACCGCAAGATCGAACCCGAAGCTAAGCACTTCTCCCATGGAAAGAACTACCAATCTAGTTGGCCAAACCAAACGGATAATTCGAAGAGACTTGCAAAGATAACCAATCATACATAAAAGAATTAAGAGAATATTCAAATATTATTCATAGATAGACTTGATCATAAACCCACAATTCATCGGTCTCAACAAACACACAGCAAAAAGAAGATTACATCGAATAGATCTCCACAAGAGAGGGGGAGAACTTTGTATTGAGATTCAAAGAGAGAGAGAAGAAGCCATCTAGCTACTAACTATGGACCCGAAGGTCTGAGGTAAACTACTCACACTTCATCGGAGAGGCTATGCTGATGTAGAAGCCCTCCGTGATGACGGCCCTCTTCCGGCGGAGCTCCGGAACAGGCCCCAAGATGGGATCTCGTGGATACAGAAAGTTGCGGCAGTGGAATTAGGTTTTTGGCTCCTGTTCTGATCGCTTGGGGGTACGTGTGTATATATAGGAGGAAGAAGTACGCCGGAGGAGCAACGAGGGGCCCACGAGGTAGGGGGCGCGCCCTAGGGGGGCCCACCCTCGTGACCGCCTCTTTTGTTCCTTGGAGCAGGGTCCAAGTCTCCTGGATCACGTTCGGTGAGAAAATCACGTTCCCTAAGATTTTATTCCGTTTGGAATCCGTTTGATATTCCGTTTATCCGAAACACCGAAATAGGCAAAAACAACAATTCTGGGCTGGGCCTCCGGTTAATAGGTTAGTCCCAAAAATAATATATAGGTGGAAAATAAAGCCCAATATAGTCCAAAACAGTAGATAATATAGCATGGAGCAATCAAAAATTATAGATACGTTGGAGACGTATCATGTACCCAACAATATTAAATGTTCTTAACATGGCAAGGGGTGAAGCAAATGAAAACTACCTATCTAGGCAAGTTTAAATGAGGCCGGAACAACAAGCAACAAGTCTGGAAAAATCCTCATGAGCATATTATAGATTTGGTACTGTTCTGCCCTAAACACAATTTTCGAGTTATTAAACATGCAGAGTAAATTCTCCATGTTAAACTAGGCATTTTTCTACCCCATTTACATATAAAGTTTGTTAAGTTTGGAGCTACGGTTGTTTAGTTATGAAATAAATCATTTTAACATGGCATAGGAGCAAATTGATGCAAACAACATTTTAAACATAGATGAAAGTTGCAAATTATGAAACGAGACAAAATTCTAAGCAAGTTACATATATAACTTTTTTTAATCCGATGCACGGTTCTGAAGTTATTATATGTATGAACATTAAGGGGTTTTCTAAAAAACTGCAGTCTCTGGAATAATAACTAAATCGCAGAACTGAAAAAAACATGAGGCGGGCTGAATCTAGCCGGTCCAAAGGAAGGAAAAAAAGGAGGCACTAGGGGGGGGGTTGCCTCACCATGGGCCTTGGCCCGATTGGGAGGGAGGCTGCAGGAGGGGCGCTGGGCCCTGGCGACTCGAGAAGCAGGGCGCGGTCAACGCGCTAGCGATACATGGGGTCGAGACGCTTGTCCTCCTCTGCAACTGCTTCGATGCAGAGGACGCCAGCGACGCAGGAGGCCGCAACAGCGGGACTTGGCGGTGGCTTGAGGGACTTGGCGGGGCGCCAGCGACGCGGACGAGACGAAGGAGGACTCCGGGCGGAGAAGCTCTAGGCGGCAGCGCTGGCCCCGAAGCTGCACGAGGCCAAGCTTCAAGGTGGTTGCAGTGGCGACTGTCTGCTGCGAGAGCTGTATCCATGGCGCGGGGCGGGTCTTGGCGACGCAGTCAACGGCGCGGAGCGGGATGATGCGCTGGCGACGGAGACCAGCGGTTCCGAGCGCGTACGAAGTTCTCTGTCGAGGTGGCATGAGGGCGGAGCGACGACGAGTGGATGCAGGCGCGGGGCGACACTGCGAGTGGTTCGAGCTCGTTTGAACGGTGCAGAGCGAGCAGAGGCCGGCGGCGAGGCAGGACTCGGGATCCTTGGGCAGAGGCCACGTCCGGCGGATCCCTGGTGGTGACGCGTGGCTTGGGGCTTGCGGCGGAGCTCCTGTGGCACTTCATGGCGATGGGCCAAAGAAAAGGTTCCTGAGAGAGAGGGGAGATGTGAGACGAGAGAGAAAGAGAAGCATGAGGGGAAAGGAGCAGGGCTGTCGGGACTCATCTCCGGCGAGGGTCCGGTCGTCGGTGTCTGCTGGACGACGAGGCGGGGTCGAGGTTGACGGGGAGCTGCGAGAGGAGCTCGGGCAGAGGATCAAGGAGGCATCGGGTGAGGTGGAGTTGGATCGAGGGGAGGGGCTGGTTGGCTCGGCGCTGAAAACAGGGTGAGTGGCGGAGGGGGGGGATTGGACAGGGGAGGATTCCTAGAAATTAGGTCTTGGTCTGATTTGGATAGAGGTGGACTATTTATAGGGACGAAAAGGAGTAGGTTAGGACCCTTTGATCGAAATTGGGCGGTCAAGAAAAATAGGCTAGGAAGTCCAAATAAGAAAACGGTGATGTTTTAGGGACGTTTGGGGATGATCCGGAACCAACGGTGACGACTGCCCGGGTCGGGTTCGGGACAACTTTCGGACGCGCGCGAGGGGTTTGATGCACTGATGCAAGGGGGGGGGGGGTCATGTGGAACTTGTGGGTTGAGAAGAGAGGAAGATGGGCAGCCCGACACATGTTTCCGGAGACCGAAAACGTCCGACGAAAAGACCGACTATATTGCCGCTATAGTTATCCGTTGGGGCGTCAAACGGACTCCGAATGCGATGAAACTTGGCAGGCGGCCTATCTACACTATAACAACACCACATGCCAACTTTCAACCCATTCCAAGAACATTTTCCAGCCACTTATAAAATATTATTTCGGACATGCCGCGGGTGTGTGCAAGTGTGTCTGGGCTCAGAACGGACAACATAAGGAACGGGGAGGCCGGGACGGATGCAAGTATTGAAAACATGATGATGCAATGCACATGATGACATGACAAGATGCAACACGCAAGAGACGAACATGGCAACGACGGTGAAAAACTAGGAGACACCTGACGCATCGGTCTCGGGGCGTTACAACACTCCACCACTACGAGAGGATCTCGTCCCGAGATCTAGGATGGCATTGGAGGGGAAAACGAAAGGTGAAGAGGTAAAACAAAGTTGCTTCTTTGACAAATGAGTGAAACCGAAGAACCTTGCGAGGTTGAACAAATTGAAAGAAAGAATGCAACGAAGATGAACAAATTTGAGAACACTCCGTTAGAAAAGAGGAACAAAGAACATTACTAGAACCTTGTAGGTTGAAAGGCATAAGAAGAGGGTTGCAATGGACAAGAAGTACATGCAAGCACTCCGGATCAAACGTGATGTGCAAGGAACGATAAAGATCAATTATGCCAACACTGCAGTTGGAAATGGAAGGTGAAGAATATGAGCTTGGCAAAATAAAAGCACTTGGATGAGACTCTGGTTAGAAGAGGAATGATGGTCACAACACTCCGGTTAAACAAGATAGAGAAGGAATAAGAATGATAAAATTTGGACAGCACTCCGACTATACATGGAAGGAATTAGAATCATGAACTTGACAAGATGAGAAGATACTTGATGAAAACAACAACACACTACCTCCGGAACTATTGAAAGAATGGCACAAGGGGTAAGAACGATTTCAAACAGCACTCCGGTTGAGAAGGGATGGAAAAATTGATAAGATGAGAGGACTCGAATGAAAACAGGACACTCCAGTTAAATGGATAAGAAAAGGAAAAAAACACGATCCTCACAATTCGAGATGTAGAGTGAAGAGAGCAACATCACAATGCTTCCGGAACAAAAGAATAGAAGCTAGATTGTTGGAGTCAAGGGACGGAGAAGAAAATGACAACTTCTGCCACAAATGAGCTTGAAAAAGCATCTTTAGGAGAAGGGTCGAACGGAGTTGTTGGAAAAGCAACAACAAAAAAAAGTAAGCTTGTTGTGGGCTTATGGAAAACATCTCAAAACTGAGGTGAAATTCTGCCACCGAAAACAATGATTGATAGAGGACAATGAAGAGATGATGAACTTCTTCACCAAGATGGGAAGGAGAATATTGGATCATTGATAAGCACCTAAATCGAAACCATCCTTAGGATAGGCTTTAGGTGAAATATAACTCAAGATGACTCCCATGAAGAGATTGATGGATTTAAAATACCATATTCTTGACAACATGTGAATCACGAAACAAGAATGGAAATTGTCAAGAAATGATATAGCACCACCTCAAAAGATAAGGTAGAAAGAATCGCACTTTGGACTGCACGATGAAGAATACTTAAACTCCTTAAAACAAACATGTGTAGAGCACCCTGTTTAATTTTTGAGTATAGCTTCGCGGACCATAACTTTGAGAGAAAATCTTGAAGAACAAATAAAGAATGAAAAGAATCCTTGACGAACCACCATGTTGAGCCTTCGTGAGAACTCTGGTAATAAAAGGATGATGAGAGGAAGAGAAATTGAAAACACAAGGTATAATCAAGAAAACTTAGAGCTCCGGAAAAATAAAAGGTGAAACACTAGAACCGAGAATTACTTCATCTTGAAAAAACTCCGAAGGAAAAAATTAAACACTTGGATGAAACAAGAATAAGAATTACATTATGCGTATCCTTCATCAATTTAAATTGATGACAAACAACGGATTTGGCATACTACTTATTCTCGTAGAAAGGATTAATCGAGTTGAATATGTGTCTTCATGAACTCACGTATCTTGGGGCAAGTTTGCTGTTGCGGTTTACCTTAGCCTGGACGAGCCCCAAACTGGCTCGTGAGGTTGTGAGTTTCTGGGAAGCTCCTGAGGAGCTCGTCGACACGCCCAAGGGGGCCGTGTGATAAGCAAGCGCTAGCCGTGGCGCGACATGCGCGTGGCGCGTGTGCGCCATGCCTAGCCCCACTCGCGAGGGCCCCACGAGGGCCCCGCGAGGGGGAAGCAACAGGCGCGAACTCCGAATTAAGGCAAGAACCAGATAGCAAGAAATCGCTCGAACGAGAAAAGGCACCCCCGCGCGCATCAATGAATATTCAACTTCAACTTAAATCCAAATCCAGAAGGCAGGGTTACAGAAAGGAGATCCAAAGCAAATGGCCGCGTCCAGCGCCTAGTCTAGTCTTCTTGTCTTCTCACCAGTGCGGCGCTAAGTGCTTCCACTAGGACGTGGGAGGGAGCCCCGAGGCCCGAGGGCAGCACTCCTGAGACTCCGGGGCATGTACAACCCCACTCATTATTACGTGAGAGTGTCACGAGCGGAGACCTTCACAGGCGTGAGGCTTACTTCATATCGCTAGACGAGGGCCCCACCTTGCGCCTCCCTTGACCACCGTTGGGGGTGACCTGAAACTAGGACAACACCAAGGGGCAAAGGGGACGCCAGCGGCGCCCTCGGCGACCATGGGTCCTCTGTTGGGGGAAGGCTCTGGGGACCTCCCCGGTAGAGGGCCTACCTCTGGGGGACGCCTTGCTCCGTGCGGCGCGGGGAGGGGCCTTGCTCCCGGCCCCTCTCCTACAGCCCCCAGCGTGCCCCCTGGAGGCAGGGAGGCCGATGAGCTGGGGGCGCCATCCACTGCTGCGACCTGATCCTCCTGCGTCCCATGGTTAGCGTAAGCCTGCTCCTGAGGAACTAGTGGTACCATGTAGCTATTGTCGCCGGCGCGGTTGGTGAGGCTTCCGGAGGGCTCCTGAAAGGTGCCGACATCTAGCGCCTCCTCCTCCCAGCCCAGCTCGAGGAACGAGCTAGGGTCGTCTTCCAATATGTACTCCTGGTCCACCATGCGGGGCATGTAGGCCTCCGAGGCCGTTGCCTCAAAGACCTTGCCGTAGTGCCCCACGCTCCATGTTGCCCCACCCAACGTGCCACCTTGAGGATGGTAGGGTTGCATCCCGCTGGTTCCGTAGGTGGCAGCACCCGTGCTCGCGCCCACCGAAGGTGGCATGGGTTTGAGTGAGCGTCCAGCTCCATTGGCTGCGCCAGTGTCGATGAAGCCTGGTGGCGCGCCCGTGGGCACGCGGGCGCGGCGTGGCCCGCCATGTAACCCGACCGCAGCTTGAGGTGTGAGCAGAGAGCAGAAGGGTGGTGCTCCTGAGGCCACGGCGTCCAAGAGCTCGGCGATGCGCTCCAGCAATGCATCCCGGCCGCTCTCCATTAACCGACATCGCAGCAGCTCCCGAGCCACTGTGAGCGCGGCCCTCATGTTTGCTTGCTCCCGTCGGGTGTGTGGCGTCATGGCCGCGGCGTGGCTTGAGGCTCTTGCGGCTGCCCGCACTTGTCGTGGGGTAAGGGCGGACGGCGGGTGACCGCGTCGCCCACGCCCCGCAGTGTTTGGCGGTGCGCGTGCTGCCTGGGGCACTGGGTTGAGGTCTTCTTGGGCGGGCGGCGCCGCCCGGGCTGCCCAGGCTGCCCAGCGGTCGGCATTGGTCCTTGAGTCGCCGGACATCGGAGCTGCGGAGTGTCGGGGGACCAACGAGCGGATCAACTGGCGGAAGAGGAGCTCCGGCGCACCCCTACCTGGCGCCAAATGTCGGATCTCGAGTTCCGGCAAAACCTTCAAGGTTCGAACACTCGGGTGTGCACGAAGATCTCCCCCTACCAACTCACGCCCTCAACCTCGCCACGATCTCAAAGGCAAGCTCGAAGAACTCGCAACACAAGAGACACAAAATTTATACTGGTTCGGGCCACCGTTGTGGTGTAATACCCTACTCCAGTGTGGTGTGGTGGATTGCCTCTCGAGCTGAGGATGAACAGTACAAGGGGACAAACAGCCTCCTAAGGCGAGGTGTTCTTGTGCTTGGTGGGTGTGAGGATGGGTTGGATCTAGTCCAAGATGAGATGGATGAGGCTCCCCCCGCCTCCTACTGTGGTGGCTAATCCTATTTACAGGGGCCCTGGTCCTCTGCCCAAATATTGAGCAGGAAGGGAGCCAACAACGGCCAATTTGAAAGGGGACAGCTAGTACAAGTTATCCTGACAAAAGCAGTCTTCACCTGCCAAAGGCTCTGGTGGTGACGCTGCCTTGGGCTCCATGGTGACCTCCATCTTGCCGTCCTGCTGGCTTGGTCTCGTTGCACCGATATGGAATCCTTTGCTTGACGCCCCGGTACTCCTCGCCTATGCTTGCCTCCTTAGCTCCAAAGAGGAAACAAGGACACTTTGCACGCTGGCGCCCGCCTGGTCTCGATCGTCATGGCTCACATCATTGGAACCTCGCGAGGTTTGCCTTGCCTTGATCTCTCAGCCCCTCGCCGCCAGCCTGGTGAGGCCACTCCCGAGGAGGTCTTGTGTCGTCCGCCTCGCGAGGGTCTTGAATGCTTGTTGGTGAAGATGGGCCGTACGGGCCCGCTTGCAGCGCCACGTCGTGGGCCGCAGGCAGGCATGTGTAGGGACCCCGATCCCAGAACGCCGACAATATTCGTGTTTTACACGTCCCTACTTCCCAACAATTTGCCGATATCATGACCAAGGGCTTGCCTACGGCGTCATTTGAGGAGTTCCGGTCCAGTGTTTGCGTCAGTCGCGGTGCCGCTTCAACTGCAGGGGGTGTTGAGTATATGTGTTATGTGCATATTGTGTATTGGGCCTGCCTCCTAGTTCATGTATAGTTGAGGTCCATGGCCCACCTTTGTACTCATATATACGTGCCTATGCATGAAGATCAATACATCGTGCAATCATACAGCGCCAGATCCAGCCGTTCCTCCACCCCACCCGCTGGTTCTGCCGCGTTTCGATCGCCGCACACCGTGAATCAGGCATTTTTCCGCCGTCCCGCGGCCGCTGCCTGATTCCTTCCCGCACAGTTTCCGCCATCGCCGTGGACACCACCCAACCACCAAGCACCCTCCCAGCAACCACATCCCCGCTACCCAACCCGCACGTTGTGAATCTGCCGTATTTTCCGCTGCTCCATCGCAACCGCCCGATTCGTCCCTGTTGCCGTTTCCACCATCACCGTCGCTCATCCACCAAGCCACCGCCCAGCCCCCCTATAACACCCCTATAATTAAGCTACTGTGAACCCATACTAATGAACTTTTTGCTAAGTTAAATTGTCCCTTGATAAAAATCAAAGTCAAAATCAAATTCAAATTGCAAGTCAAATTATTATTTCTTCAAACAGTAAAACAAAACTATTGGTTGAGTTGCAAATATTCAGTAAGTAATTGTCATGTAAAAACCAACATCATTTGAATTATTAAAATGCCCTTAACCTATTTAAAACTGAACCAACATCATTAAATTGAGTCTTCTAGATTAAATAAATAGTTGAACTCTTCAAAATAAGTTGAGAGTTGTTGTGCCAACTCAAAACATTGCCTAGTATTTATGTGCTTACTTGCTCATGCAAATAAAATCAATTGGTATTTTATTTAATTGTAAAACAGAGAAGAAATAAAGACTAAAGAAAAGAACAAAACAGACATTGTGCCACTCGACCTTAAGTCCATAGTAAAGGTCCGGCCCGACTCCCCCTGTCGTCTTCCTTTTGTTCACTGCGCCCCCATGGAGGACCCAAGCGTGTCCATGGCCGGGGATCGCCACGCGCGAGTCATCCAAGCCTCCCCGACAAGGATAAGATCATCCCCGGCGCTAGGGGTTTCGTTCGCATCCTCTACCCTGCACAATTATACCCCTCTCACCTCAGATTCACCGTTGCAAGCACACGAGCGCCCTCGTCACCATGGACCTCGTCGTTCCCGCGACCACTGTCACCCCCACTCCGTAGCAACGTGTCCACGAGCTCCGCCGTCATCATCTGCATCATCCACGCTCTCGAGTTTGTGCTGGGAGCCCCTGCATCACCGGATCTATCGTCGTCTTCAACCTTTGGCCACCGACGCGTCCACGCCGATTATCGATGTTCTGCTACTCCTAAGCCACCGTCGGGCCTCCTTGTGCCTCCATAGTGAGCTCCCGCTTCTTTCCCCTCTCTCCCACACTCGGTTTGGCCTCCCTAGCCGCTTCTCTCACCATGGCCGAAGCTCCTCTTCGCCGGCCACATCGCAGTCGCATCCGCAACAAGAAGAGCTTGCGTCTGAGCTCTGCAATGAGCTCCTGGCATCCCTAGGAAGCCATCGAGCCACGCAACGTCACCTGTCGCTTATTATAGCGCCTAAACCAAGCTCGCCCAAAGCCTCCATCACTACATGTTGATGTTTGGGGTTTCCTCCTCTCCATTCTTGGGGGTGTCTACCATGTACACATCATAGGTGGAGTTTGCTGCCCACTTGCCGTTGTGATTGATGGCAAGTGGCGGAGCGTTATCTGATGTGTCACAAACTTCTTCATCTACATCGGTTGCCTCCTCAGAGGCGCTGGCTAGGACGTCGGTCAAGTCCTCGACGGTAGCAACTAGGTGGGTGGAGGGTGGGCTGAAAATTCCAGATTCTCCTATTTTCCCCATATTTGATTGTACACCAAGTGTCGATTTTTCCTTAGATCGTGAGGCTCTAAATGTGACCTAACTTATCGTTTAGGAGCGCCTTGTCGGCTTCCCCATACCCTGGTTGAAGGTTGGGTTCGGCTGGAGTTTGCCCGAGATCCGAACTGACATGGTCATGGGGTCTTCGTTGTGTTGGGAAACATAGTAGAAAAACAAAAAATCTCCCTAGGATCACCTCGGAACAATATGAAGATGCATAACGAGTTGTGATCAACGATCGTTACCGACTTTGGGAGTGCGGTAGAAGTAGATGAGTTGGTGTAGATCATACTTGCAGTCCCTCGAACGTCGATGACGATCTTGTGAGCCGCCCTAGAGCGATCCCTCGAACAGAAGATCAAAAGCATGCCGTCTCTACATGGTTGCAAGCGTACGATCTTCAAGATCTGCAGCGCTTCGCTGTCCAGAGCTAATCGTCGTTGGAGAATTATAGGGAGGAGTTTAGAACCACACCGGGCTTCTAATTATGAGGATTAGAGGTGGCTAGGGCTATCTCTAATTAGTCAACTAGGACTAACTAGAACTAGAACTAGATCAACTAGAGGAGGCTCCAAAACTTGTGTTGTCATAGGTTGGAAATCCTCTAGTATATATAGATTAGAGGGGAGAGGGAGGGCTGGCACTGATACGTCTCCAATGTATCTAGAATTTTTTATTGTTCCATGTTGTTATATTATCAATCTTGGATGTTTTATAATCATTTTATATCATTTTTTGGTACTAACCTATTGACATAGTGCCAAGTGCCAGTTGCTGTTTTTTTCCATCTTTTTTACATCGCATAAAACCAATATCAGACGAAGTCCAAATGCCACGAAACTTTACGGAGAATTTTTATGCGCCAAAAGGAACACAACGGGCCCTGGCTGCGCCTAGGGGGTGCCCCGAGGAAGGCACAACCCACCAGGGCACGCCAGGAGGCCCAGGCGCACCCTGGTGGGTTGTGCCCACCTCGTGTACCCCCGGACAGCCTATTTGCTCTATAAATACCCCAATATTTCCAGAACCCTAGGGGAGTCGACGAAATATTCATCTAGCTGCCACAGAGTCCAGAACCACCAGATCCAATCTAGACACCATCTCGGATGGGGTTCACCACCTCCATAGGTGCCTCTCCGATGATGCGTGAGTAGTTCTTTGTAGACCTTCGGGTCCGTAGTTAGTAGCTATATGGCTTCATCTCTCTCTCTCTCTATCTCTCTCTCCCTCTCTTGATTCTCAATACAATGGTCTCTTGGAGATCCATATGATGTAACTCTTTCGCGGTGTGTTTGTTGGGATCGATGAACTTTGATTTTACGATCAGATCTATCTTTTTATATCCATGAAAGTATTTGAGTTTCTTTGATATCTTTTATGCATGATCTCTTATAGCCTCGTATTTCTTCTCCGATATTTGGGTTTTGTTTGGCCAACTTGATCTATTTATCTTGCAATGGGAAGATGTGCTTTGTAGTGGGTTCGATCTTATGGTGCTTGATCCCAGTGAGAGAAAGGGAACTGACACGTATGTATCATTGCTACTAAGGATAAAATGATGGGGTCTATCTCTAGATAGATAGATCTTGTCTACATCATGTCATCATTCTTATTGCGTTACTCCGTTTCTCCATGAACTTAATACAGTAGATGCATGCTGGATAGCGGTCGATGTGTGGAGTAATAGTAGTAGATGTAGGTAGGAGTCAGTCTACTAATCTTGGACGTGATGCCTATATAATGATCATTGCCTGGATATCGTCATGAGTATTTGAAGTTCTATCAATTGCCCAACAGTAATTTGTTCACCCACCATTTGCTATTTTTCTCGAGAGAAGCCACTAGTGAAACCTACGGCCCCCGGGTCTCTTTCTCATATCATTTGCCTTTGCGATCTATTTTGCTTTGCTTTTATTTCAGATCTATTGATCCAAAAACCCAAAAATACTTTGCTGCACTTTATTTTATTTGCGACCTATTTATTCAATCTAATACAACTTTCTCCCGTCATGCACCAATTTCTGGCACCGTGATACGTCTCCAACGTATCTATAATTTTTGATTGCTCCATGTTATTATATTATTTATTTTGGATGTCAATGGGATTTATTTTACACTTTTATATCATTTTTGGGAATAACCTACTAACCAGAGGCCCAGCCCAAATTGCTGTTTTTTTTGCTTATTTTAGGGTTTCGCCGAAAAGGAATATCAAACGGAGTCCAAACGAAATGAAACCTTCGGGAACGTGATTTTCTCAACAAACATGATCCAGGAGACTTGGAGTGGGCGTCAAGAAACAAACAAGGAAGCCATGAGGCAGTGGGCGCGCCTACCCCCTTGGGCACACCCTCCACCCTCGTGGGCCCCTCGTTGCTCCACCGACGCACTTCTTCCTCCTATATATATCCACGTACCCCCCAAACATCCAGGAGCACCATGATGACCCACAAGTAGGAGTGTCGAACCCAACGAGGAGCAGAAGGAAATGATAAGCGGTTTTCAGCAAGGTATTCTCTGCAAGCGCTGAAATAATAGGTAACATATAGTTTTGTGATAGGATAATTTGTAACGAGCAACAAGTAACAAAATTAAATAAAGTGCAGCAAGGTGGCCCAATCCTTTTTGTAGCAAAGTACAAGGCTGGACAAACTCTTATATGATGTAAAGCGCTCCCGAGGACACATGGGAATATCGTCAAGCTAGTTTTCATCACGTTCATATGATTCGCGTTCGGTACTTTGATAATTTGATATGTGGGTGGACCGGTGCTTGGGTGCTGTCCTTACTTGGACAAGCATCCCACTTATGATTAACCTCTATTGCAAGCATTCGCAACTACAACAAAAGTATTAAGGTAAACCTAACCATAGCATGAAACATATGGATCCAAATCAGCCCCTTACGAAGCAACGCATAAACTAGGGTTTAAGCTTCTGTCACTCTAGCAACCCATCATCTACTTATTACTTCCCAATGCCTTCCTCTAGGCCCAAATAATGGTGAAGTGTCATGTAGTCGACGTTCACATAACACCACTAGAGGAGAAACAACATACATCTCATCAAAATGTCGAACGAATACCAAATTCACATGACTACTAATAGCAAGTCTTCTCTCATGTCCTCAGGAACAAACGTAACTACTCACAAAGCATATTCATGTTCATAATCAGAGGAGTATTAATATGCATAAAGGATCTGAACATATGATCCTCCACCAAATAAACCAACTAGCATCAACTACGAGGAGTAATTAACACTACTAGCAACCCATAGGTACCAATCCCAGACTTGGAGACAAGAATTGGATACAAGAGATGAACTAGGGTTTTGAGAGGAGATGGTGCTGGTGAAGATGCTGATGGATATTGCCCTCTCCTGATGAGAGGAGCGTTGGTGATGACGATGGTGATGATTTCCCCCTCCCGGAGGGAAGTTTCCCGGGCAGAACAGCTCCACCGGAGACCTAGATTGGTTCCGCCAAGGTTCCGCCTCGTGGCGGCGGAGTTTCGTCTGGAAATATGGATTCTGATTTTTTCCTCATCGAAAGATTCCATATAGCAGAAGATGGCCATCGGAGGGCCATCAGGGGGCCCACGAGGTAGGGGGCGCGCCCAGGGGGGCAAGGCGCGCCCCACCCTCATGGGCAGGGTGTGCCCCCCTGGTGAACTTATTTCTCTCAGTATTTTTTATATATTCTAAAAACGTCTTCCGTGAAGTTTCAGGACTTTTGGAGCTCTGCAGAATAGGTCTCTAATATTTTCTCCTTTTCCAGCCCAGAATCCCAGCTGTCGGCACTCGGGGCCTTTTCCGGAGCTCCGCCGGAGGGGCCATTGATCACGGAGGGCCTCTACATCAACTCCATGGCCTCTCCGGTGATGTGTGAGTAGTTTACTTCAGACCTACGGGTCCATAGTTATTAGCTAGATGGCTTCTTCTCTCTCTTTGGATTTCAATACAGAGTTCTCCTCGATCTTCTTGGAGATCTATTCGATGTAAGCTTCTTTTGCGGTGTGTTTGTCGAGATCCGATGAATTGTGGGTTTATGATCCAGTTTATCTATGAACAATATTTGAATCTCCTCTGAATTATTTTATGTATGATTGGTTTATCTTTGCAAGTCTCTTCGAATTATCAGTTTGGTTTGGCCTACTAGATTGATCTTTCTTGCAATGGGAGAAGTGCTTAGCTTTGGGTTCAATCTTGCGGTGCTCGATCCTAGTGACAGAAAGGGAAACGACATGTATTGTATTGTTGCCATCGAGGATAAAAGATGGGGGTTTATATCATATTGCATGAGTTTATCCCTCCACATCATGTCATCTTCCTTAAAGCATTACTCTATTCTTATGAACTTAATACTCTAGATGCATGCTGGATAGCGGTCGATGTGTGGTGTAATAGTAGTAGATGCAGAATCGTTTCGGTCTACTTGTCGCGGACATGATGCCTATATACATGATCATACCTAGATATTATCATAACTATGCTCAATTCTATCAATTGCTCGATAGTAATTCGTTTACCTACCATAATACTTATGCTCTTGAGAGAAGCCACTAGTGAAACCTATGGCCCCGGGTCTATCTTCCATCATATTAATCTTCCAATACTTAGTTATTTCTATTGCCTTTTATTTTACTTTGCATCTTTATTTCTCTTTATCATAGAAATACCAAAAATATTATCTTATCATATCTATCAGATCTCACTCTCGTAAGTGACCGTGAAGGGATTGACAACCCCTTTATCACGTTGGTTGCGAGGTTCTTATTTGTTTGTGTAGGTGCGTGGGACTTGAGAGTGATCTCCTACTGGATTGATACCTTGGTTCTCAAAAACTGAGGGAAATACTTACGCTACTTTGCTGCATCACCCTTTCCTCTTCAAGGGAAAACCAACGCAGTGCTCAAGAGGTAGCAAGAAGGATTTCTGGCGCCGTTGTCGGGGAGATTAGCGCCAAGTCAAGTCAAGATTTGACTCCCAACAACGAGTCATTTTTGGCGCCATTGCCAAGTCAAGACATACCAAGTACCCATCATAAACTCTTATCCCTCGCATTACATTGTTTGCCATTTGCCCGTCGTTTTCCTCTCCCCCACTTCACCCTTGCCGTTTTATTCGCTCTCTCTCTCCGTTCCCCTTCTCTTTCCCTATTTGCCTCTTTTGCCCGTTTCTTGTTTGCTCGTGTGTTGGGTTGCTTGCTTGTCACGATGGCTCAAAATAATACTAAATTGTGTGACTTCGCCAATACCAACAACAGTGATTTTCTTAGCACTCCGATTGCTCCTCTTACCGATACTGAATCTTGTGAAATTAATGTTGCTGTGTTGAATCTTGTCATGAAAGATCAATTCGCCGGCCTTCCTAGTGAAGATGCCACTACCCATCTAAAAAACTTTGTTGATTTGTGTGATATGCAAAAGAAGAAAGATGTGGATAATGATATTGTTAAACTTAATCTATTCCCGTTTTCGCTTAGAGATCGTGCTAAAGCTTGGTTTTTGTCTTTGCCTAAAAATAGTATTAATTCATGGAATAAGTGCAAAGATGCTTTTATCTCTAATTATTTTCCTCCCGCTAAGATCATCTCTCTTAGAAACGATATTATGAATTTTAAGCAACTTGATCATGAACATGTTGCACAATCTTGGGAGAGGATGAAATTAATGATACGTAATTTCCCTACACATGGTTTGAATCTTTGGATGATTATACAAAACTTTTATGCCAGATTGAATTTTTCTTCTAGAAATATTTTAGATTCGACCGCGGGAGGCACTTTTATGGAAATCACTTTAGGAGAAGCTACTAAACTCCTAGATAATATTATGGTTATGGCACACCGAAAGATCTACTAATAAAAAAGTGCATGCAATTGAAGAGATTAATGTTTTGAGTAAAAAGATGGATGAACTTATGAAATTGTTTGCTAATAAGAGTGCTCCTACTTATCCTAATGATATGCCTTTGTCTACTTTGATTGAGAATAATAATGAATCTATGGATGTGAATTTTGTTGGTAGGAACAATTTTGGTAACAACGCGTATAGAGGTAATTTTAATTCTTGGCTATTTCCTAGTAATTCCTCTAATAATTATGGTAATTCCTACAACAATTCTTATGGAAATTATAATAATATGCCCTCTGAATTTGAGACTATTGTTAAGGATTTTATGAATTTGCAAAAGAATTTCAATGCTTTGCTTGAAGAAAAATTGCTTAAAGTTGGTGAATTGGCTAGGAACATTGATAGAATTTCTCTTGATGTTGATTCTTTGAAACTTAGATCTATTACAACTAAGCATGATATCAATGAGTCTCTCAAAGCCATGAGAATTTCCATTGATGAGTGCAAAGAAAGAACCGCTAGGATGCGTGCTAAGAAAGATTGCTTTGTCAAAGCGCGTTCTTCTAGTTTTCATGATAATAAAGATGAAGATCTAAAAGCTATTGATGTGTCTCCTATTAAATCTTTGTTTTGCAATATGAATCTTGATAATGATGGGACTGAAGATGAGCCACCTTTAGCTAGAAGGCATTCCAAAAATTCGGAGTTTTTAGATCTTGATTCAAAAATTGTTAAAAGTGGGATTGAAGAGGTCAAAACTTTAAACAGTAATGAACCCACTATTTTGGATTTCAAGGAATTTAATTATGATAATTGCTCTTTGATAGATTGTATTTCCTTGTTGCAATCTGTGCTAAAATCTCCTCATGCTTATAGTCAAAATAAAGCTTTTACTAAACATATCATTGATGCTTTGATGCAATCTTATGAAGAAAAACTTGACTTGGAAGTTTCTATCCCTAGAAAAATTTATGATGTGTGGGAACCTACAATAAAAATTAAAATTAAAGATCATGAGTGCTATGCTTTGTGTGATTTGGGTTCTAGTGTTTCCATGATTCCAAAAACTTTGTGTGATTTGCCAGGTTTCCGTGATTTTGATGATTGTTCTTTAAACTTGCACCTTGCAGATTCCACTATTAAGAAACCTATGGGAAGAATTAATGATGTTCTTATTGTTGCAAATAGGAACTATGTGCCCGTAGATTTCATTGTTCTTGATATATATTGCAATCCTTCATGTCCTATTATTCTTGGTAGACCTTTCCTTAGAACGATTGGTGCAATTATTGATATGAAGGAAGGGAATATTAGATTCCGATTTCCATTAAGGAAGGGCATGGAAAACTTTCCTAGAAATAAAATTAAATTACCATATGAATCTATTATGAGATCCACTTATGGATTGCCTACCAAAGATGGCAATACCTAGATCTATCCTTACTTTTATGCCTAGCTAGGGGCGTTAAAACGATAGCGTTTGTTGGGAGGCAACCCAATTTTATTTTTATTCCTTGCTTTTTTTCTCCTGTTTAGTAATAAATAATTTATCTAGCCTTTGTTTTGATTGTGTTTTTTGTGTTTAATTAGTGTTTGTGCCAAGTAGAACCATTGGGAAGACTTGGGGAAAGTCTTTTTGATCTTGCTGTAAAAAATAGAAACTTTAGCGCTCACGAGAATTGCTGCCATTTTTATTTGGAAGGTGATATTTAGTTAATTATTTTTTCATATGCTTAATAGATAAATTCCTCACATCCAGCAATTTATTTTAGAATTTTTGGGGTTCCAGAAGTTGCGTTAGCTACAGATTACTACAGACTATTCTGTTTTTGACAGATTCTGTTTTTCTTGTGTTGTTTGCTTATTTTGATGAATCTATGGCTAGTAAAAGAGTTTATAAACCATAGAGAATTTGGAATACAGTAGGTTTAACACCAATATAAATAAATAATGAGTTAATTACAGTACCTTGAAGTGGTGTTTTGTTTTCTTTCGCTAACGGAGCTCACGAGATTTTCTATTTTGAGTTTTGTGTTGTGAAGTTTTCAAGTTTTGGGTAAAGATTTGATGGATTATGGAACAAAGAGTGTGTCGGAGTAAATAGCCATGGGTAGCCTAGCCGGCTTCCCCTGGCACTTCTGCAAAAATTACGAGCCAGCCCGGCTCTCAAGAACCCAAGACATGGGGCCGCCTTCCCCCAGCCGGCTGCGCTCGAGGGCCGACTTTAGCCCTCAAGAGAAGGCCGACTCCAAGAAGCCGGCCGTGAGAAGGCTGACTCCTTCGAGCCGGCTCCCCGTAAAGAAGTCAAGACCGTACCCACAAAGTTTTCACCCACCTAACGGCGGTGCGACGGGGCGTGGCTACAGTAGAGCCTGCCACCCCCGAATCCCGGGGCACGCCTGGCACAGTGCGCCGTACGAGGTGGGCATGACCCGACCGGCGCAGCACTGTAGCCACGTTGCCCCTGGCATCATCCACGACGGGCCGCCAGCACGTCCCATAGGCGGTGGCCCCCTTTGTGCGAAGAGACGGCCGAAGGCGGCCATGCTTCCAACCAGCCGGCCCGAGACGGAGCCGGCTCCCCGTAGCCGGCTCACCGCCTCCCCCGAAGAGGACGCCCCATTAAGGAGACAAGACGCGGTAAGGCTACAGTGATCGTCCGACAGGCGGCGGTACTGTAGCCTCTCTTACCGCGACAAAGCTCTTGTCAGCAAGATGAGGCTACAGTGACCAAGGAGTTGGCAGCCGGCGGGACCCACCAGTCGGCGGGCCCCAGCAGTCGGCGCAGAAGCCGGCGAGCGCAGTCACAGACGGCTGGGCCCCGCGCCCAGCCGGATTACCATTGTACCCCCGGGGGGTAGGCCTATATAAGCCCCCCGGAGCACCCATGCAAACGGTTCGACCCCCTGCTAGTTCTAGACACCACACAAGGAGAAGAAGCAGGCTAGCCGTGCCCTTTCTTCCTCCTCCCCCCAAAACAGCTCCAGGAGCGTTGTGTAGCTACTTGATTCATCGAGTGATCATGCGGAGACCCCGCAGAGCAGCAGTAGGGGTGTTATCTCCTCGGAGAGCCCCGAAGCTGGGTAAGATCCGCCGGCGTGTGTGTCCTTGCCTCATCCCGCTTCCAGGCACCGGCGATGTCTTACTGGTTCCCACAAAGATAAGCCACCCGTAGGCATATGTCGCACCCACCACCCGACATTTGGTGCCCACCGTGGGGCCAGGCGCACCGTCGTCCGGAGACCTGTTCTGGACGGGAACCCTCTTCCTCCCCAGCGAGCGTAGCCAGCCCGGCACGCCCGATGGCGCTTGCCACGACGCGCTGCAAGGCGTCACCAGCATCTGCGCGGCAAGCGGCCTCGCCGATCTCCCCGACGAGACCTTCACCTCCGACGAACTCGCCTCCGATGCGGGCGCTGACCGCCCCGCCAACCTTCTCGGCCGGCTCCATGCCTCCAGCGAGCCCGCTGCGGACCTGGAGTCGGTTGGCTCCACCGACCCGATGCCTGTCGACTCCGACGCGGCCTCCTACGACGCCTTCCCCACCAACGTCGCGATCTACAATGACCCGCTTCCTCGAGCCGACGGCCACGATGCTGTCATCGCCGAAGTGATGGTTGTCGGCCACAGCGGCCCGGCCGACGAGAGCGCCCGCGACGCTTCGCGCGCGGTGGCCCATGACTTGTCCGCCCCTCTCCCGGCCGACGCCGACGACGAAGCATTGGAAGCACGCCGCCTCGCTCTCCTCGCAGAGGGCCGGAGGCTAGCCTCCGTAAGACGCCTCACTGAGGCCTACCGACGCGAGGCCGACCGCGCCGCCTTCGGCATGCCGGCCCCGGCGGGCCAAGCCGGGCCGGCCTTGTCAAGCAACGCGGCGCCGTCATCGCCGACACGCTGGGAGTCGACCGCCCGATCTATGCCACTCCGCTCAAGAACTTGCGTGCCGCCCAGGCGGCCGTAGACGAGCTGGACGGCCTGGAGGCCGAAGACCTTCCCCACATGACCCGGCGCATCCAGCAGTTGATTGACGCCGCCACGCAGCGGCACGAAGCCGACGCTCGCGCGGAAAGCCTTCCCCCGCGCCGAGAACACGACGCGATGTCCCAGACGCCGACTACGAGCAACACCCGCGCGCGACGCGAGAAGGAACCGGCTACCAGCCGTAGCCGGACCCGGATCTCCATCGAGCGGGACGCGGACGGTCATCCCCGAGCCATGGAGTGGCGGGGCGACCCACCTCCGCCTCCGCCCCGTGGAGAGAGATATCCCGCCTCACCGCCAGTGGCGCACCCGACTCTCAGCGGCCGGCTGGGCCGCCGCGAAGGAATCGGCGAGAACGACGCCCGTCATCGGCTCGACCGCCTGGCATTGGAAGAAGAAGACGATGTCGGCCCGCCTTGCTTTGGCCCCCGCATCCGCGATGAGCCCTTTCCCAAAGGGTTCTCACTCCCAAGAGACACGCCCAAGTACAACGGCTCCGTGAAGCCAGAAGATTGGTTGATCGACTACTCCACCGCAGTTAGCATAGCCAACGGCAACCGGCGAGTCGCTGTGAAGTACGTGCCACTCATGCTGCAGGGCACGGCGCGGACCTGGCTCAACAGCCTCAGGCCGCGTAGCATCAACAGCTGGCTAGACTTCACAGAAGCCTTCATCCGCAACTTCACCAGCACCTACAAGCGGGCTCCCAAGCCCAGACAGCTCTCCTTGTGCGTACAAGGCCCCGCCGAGTCCACTCGCGATTACCTCACGCGTTGGGCCGAGCTCCGCAACTCCTGTGAAGGGGTGCACGAGGTGCAAGCCATAGAATACTTCACAGCCGGATGCCGAGAAGGCACCCTCCTCAAGCACAAGCTCCTCTGCGACGAGCCAGCTACCCTCGACGAGCTTCTGGACATAGCGGACAAGTACGCCACCGCCGACTCCTCGATGAAGACCGAGCTTCGGGTAGACGCGTCCGGGAAGGTGCTCAACCCGGCGCCCAAGATGCCGGCTGGAGAACCTGGCCGACACCCCAACTCGAACGACAACAAGCGCAAGGGCCCCGCGCCGCCTCCTACCAGCCGGCAGGTGGCCACGATCGAAGATGCGCCGCCTGAAGAACGACCGGCGCCCAAGAAGCCCAAGGGCGGCAGGCCGGCTTGGCAGCCTGCCTTCTCCTACGAGCAAACCCTCGATGCCCCTTGCAAGTTCCACAGCGGCGCGAAGCCGTCCAACCACACGACCCGGAAGTGCAACTGGCTCACCAGAATCTCTAAGGGCGAGGGGCTCTTGCCGCCTCCGCCTGCCGGCCCGCCGCCTCCGCCTCCGCCGCCTCCGGCCGCTTGGCCTGCAGTCGGAGCCGTGCACGACGAATTTCCTGACGAGCAAGCAACCTACGTCATCTTCACCAGCCAACCCGAAGACCGGCGCAGCAAACGCCGAGAGCACCAGGAAGTCGGCGTGGTTGCTGCCAGCCCCGCCGAACACATGCATTGGTCAGAAAAGCCCATCAGCTGGAGCCGGGCCGACCATCCGGAGGTGATGCCGTCTCCCGGCTCTTACGCTCTGGTCCTGGAAGCCACCCTTGCGACGGACAAACGCGCCGCCCGCTTCTCCCGTGTGTTGATAGACGGCGGGAGCAGCATCAACATCCTGTATCGTGACACCCTGGAGAAGTTGAACGTCAAGACAAAACAGCTCACGCCCACTCGGACGGTGTTCCACGGCATTGTACCCGGCCTGTCCTGCGCCCCCATTGGCAAAATCAAGATTGATGTACTTTTTGGGGACAAGGAGCATTTCTGCCGGGAAGCAATCTGGTTTGAAGTGGTGGACCTGGAGAGCCCTTACCATGCATTGCTGGGCCGACCTGCCTTGGCCAAATTCATGGCAGTCCCCCACTATGCATACCTCAAGATGAAGATACCGAGCACCAAAGGCGTCATCACCGTAGCCGGCGACTACAAGAAGTCCTCCGAGTGCGCCGCGGCCAGCAGCCGGCTGGCCGAGTCCCTTGTGATCGCCGAAGAGAAGAAGATGCTGGCCCGAGTCGTGGCCATGGCCGGCAAGCAGTCGGCCGTGTCCCCCGACCCCAAGGAGCATGATCCTCAAGGGTCTTTCCAGCCGGCCAAGGAGACGAAGAAAATACCCCTTGACCCCGAGTATCCAGAGAGGTTTGCCGTCATCGGGGCAAACCTAAACAGCAAATAGGAAGGCGAGCTCGCCGATTTCCTCCGTGAGAATCGGGACATCTTCGCGTGGTCCCCCAAGGACATGCCAGGTGTCCCGAGGAAATTCGCCGAGCACAAACTACCTGTTCGAGAAGACGCAAAGCCAGTCAGACAGCCCCTCCGCCGACTGTCGGAGGAGAAACGCAGGATTGTGGGGGAGGAAATAGCCCGGCTCTTGGCGGCCGGCTTTATCATGGAAGTTTTCTTTCCAGAGTGGCTCGCCAACCCGGTCCTTGTGCTGAAGAAGAATAACAAGTGGCGCATGTGTATAGACTACACAAGTCTCAACAAGGCCTGCCCCAAAGATCCTTTTGCCTTGCCAAGGATAGACCAAGTGATAGACTCCACAGCCGGATGCGAGCTGTTGACTTTTTTGGATGCTTACTCCGGATACCACCAGATAAAGCTAGACCCGGATGACCGCCTGAAGACCGCCTTCATCACGCCGTTCGGAGCCTTCTGCTACCTGACTATGACATTCGGCTTGAGAAATGCCGGTGCCACCTTTCAGCGTTGCATGCAGAAGTGCCTCCTCAAGCAGCTCGGCAGGAATGCCCACGTTTACGTGGACGACATCGTGGTGAAGACGGAGAAGCGTGGCACCTTGCTGGAGGACCTCAAGGAAACATTTGAGAACCTGCGCCGGTTCCAAATCAAGCTCAACCCGAGAAATGCGTGTTCGGGGTGCCAGCCGGCCAGCTTCTAGGCTTCCTGGTCTCCGAACGCGGCATCGAATGCAACCCAGCGAAGATCAAGGCCATCGAGAGAATGGCGATCCCCACCAAGCTTCGAGACATTCAGAAGTTCACCGGGTGCTTGGCCTCCTTGAACCGCTTCATGAGCCGGCTCGGAGAGAAGGCCCTCCCCCTCTACCGCCTCATGAAGAAGAGCACTCACTTCGAGTGGAACGACCAGGCCGACCACGCTTTCCACGAGTTGAAGAAGATGCTGGCCACGCCGCCTGTCCTCGTGGTGCCGACCGAGAAAGAGCCCATGCTCCTTTATATCGCTGCAACCAGCCGGGTGGTCAGCACCATCATTGTAGTCCAGCGCCCGGAAGAAGGCTGAGCCCAGCCGGTCCAGAGGCCGGTGTATTATCTGAGCGAGGTGCTGTCCGCCTCAAAGCAGAACTACCCGCACTACCAAAAGATGTGTTACGGCGTGTACTTCACCGCCAAGAAGCTGAAGCCCTACTTCCAAGAGCATCCCGTCACGGTCATATGCACTGCCCCGCTAGCCGAGATCATAGGCAGCCGGGATGCATCCGGCCGGGTGGCGAAATGGGCCATCGAGCTGGCCCCATACACGATCTTCTACCAGCCCCGCACTGCCATCAAGTCCCAAGCACTGGCTGACTTCCTCGTCGACTGGGCCGAGACCCAATACCTGCCGCCGGCTCCCGACTCCACCCATTGGCGCATGCACTTCGACGGATCCAAGATGCGCACCGGCTTGGGAGCCGGCATCGTCCTTACCTCTCCCAAAGGCGACAAGCTCAGATACACGCTACAAATCCACTTCGCCGCCTCCAACAATGTGGCCGAGTACGAGGCGCTCATACACGGGCTCCGGCTTGCCAAAGAGATTGGCATTCGCCGGATCCTATGTTATGGCGACTCGGACCTGGTAGTCCAGCAGTCATCCGGCGACTGGGACGCCAAGGACGCGAATATGGCGAGCTACCGTTTCCTGGTCCAACAACTCAGTGGATACTTTGAAGGGTGCGAGTTCCTCCACGTACCACGAGCCGACAACGACTCAGCCGATGCCTTGGCCCGAATAGGCTCCACTCGGCAAGCAATTCCAACCGGCGTCGCTCTACAACGCCTACTCAAGCCGTCTATTAAGCCGTCTCCGGAATCCGATTCCATCTTCGTGCCGCCTGACCCCGATGCGGCCAGGTCCCGCTCGAAGAATCAAGTAGCTGACCCCAAAACATCCGTAGCCGGCCCGGGGACTTCGGCAGCCGGCTCGGGGACTTCGGCAGCCGGCTCGGGGACTGCGGTAGCCGGCCCGGGGACTGCGGTAGCCGGCCCGGGGACTGCACCAGCACTACAGCCGGCGGCCGACTCCAGCACCTCACCGCCCAGCCCACCCACCCTGGTGGCAGTAGCCACTTTGGCAGTAGAAGAAGTCGCGGCTCCGTCTTGGGCTCAGTCCATCCTCAACTTCCTAGTAAACCAAGACCTGCCGGCTGACGAAACAGAAGCAAGACAAGTCCAGCGTCGAGCCAGAGCATACACAATCGTCAACAGAGAACTACTCAAGCGCAGCGCCACCGGAGTCCTCCAGCGATGCGTCGAGCAAGAGAAGGGCATCGCAATCCTCGCAGACATTCACCAAGGAGAATGCGGCCACCATGCGGCCTCAAGATCACTTGTCGCCAAAGCCTTCCGCCATGGTTTCTTCTGCCCGACTGCTTTGGACGACGCCAAAGAATTAGTCAAGCATTGCAAGGGATGCCAGCTCTTCAGCTCCAAGCAGCACATGCCGGCTTCGGCACTCAAGACCATTCCCCTCACTTGGCCCTTTGCCGTTTGGGGACTGGACATGGTGGGCCCATTCAAGACGGCGCGCAGCGGCATGACGCATTTACTCGTCGCCGTGGACAAATTCACCAAGTGGATCGAGGCGAAGCCGATCAAGAAGCTGAATGGGCCGACTGCCGTGACGTTCATCGCGGACATAACAATTCGATACGGCGTGCCGCACAGCATCATCACCGATAATGGCACGAATTTCGCCAAAGGAGCCTTGGCACGTTTCTGCGCAGCCCAAGGCATCCGGCTGGACTTAGCGTCCGTCGCCCACCCGCAGTCAAACGGCCAGGTCGAGCGAGCCAACGGCCTCATCCTCTCCGGCATCAAGCCCCGACTGGTTGTACCTCTGGAGCGCTCAGCCGGCTGTTGGCTCGATGAGCTGCCGGCTGTCCTCTGGAGTCTGCGCACTACACCAAACAAGTCAACCGGCTTCACCCCTTTCTTCCTTGTGTATGGTGCCGAGGCGGTCATCCCAACTGACATCGAATTCGACTCGCCTCGGGTAACCATGTACACGGAAGCGGAGGCCAAGGAAGCACGAGAAGACGGCGTCGACTTGCTGGAAGAAAGCCGGCTGTTAGCCCTCAGCCGGTCTGCAATTTACCAGCAGGGTTTGCGCCGCTACCACAGCCGGAAGGTCAGGCCAAGATCTTTTCAGGAGGGCGACCTTGTGCTCCGGCTGATTCAGCGAACAGCCGGCCAGCACAAGCTCTCAGCCCCTTGGGAAGGCCCTTTCGTCATCAGCAGAGCTCTAGGCAACGACTCATACTACCTGATCGACGCGCAGAAGCCGAAGGCACGCAAGAGAGACGACTCCGGCAAGGAGTTGGAACGGCCATGGAACGCCAACCTCCTTCGAAGATTTTACAGTTGAAAGGCAGTATGTATCACGCTAACTTTTGTATTAAGTACGCGACAATAGGCTCCCCGAGGAGGGCTCGGGGACTGCCATCCCTTATTTATGAAAGGAAAATATCATGCTTATGACCTTGTTGTATCATTTACTTATTCCGTCCGGCACCGAGTTCGACTAGTCGGCTCGGGGACTGGCCGACTGAAGTTATATTAGAAGTCCTACCCGCAGTCAGACAAGTAGTGTGCCGGCTCTCAAGCCTTCCCTTGCCAAAGTCGCAGTTCGAAGAACCGGCTGTCCGGCTGGCAAGAGTTAAAGGTAGGAACAACCGCCCACACGAAAAACAGCTAGGGACTAATGGACTAATATAACAAAGACGGTTTTTCCCATACCGCCGACCGGCTACAAGAGTAGCCGGCCGGCCGGTTTCCATTCACTTTACTTTAAATCCAAGAAAGCTCAAGTACTTGCCTCCCCAAAGAGGGAAGGCGGCAAAGGAAAAAGCCTAAGGATAAACAAGCATACGCGAATGGAAACCAAACATGCACATGATAATATTTACACAAAAATACCTCCAAGAGGCCAGCATTCAACATAGTTTGGATACACCCCCAGTGGGTGGAACTGCGAAACTTAACAAAGATTGTCCAAAGACAACAAAGCAGGAAAGATAGAGACGGCAGGTCAAGCTGGCGGAGCGGCCGACTGGTTGGCGGAGACGGTCGCGCCGGCTGAAGGAGCGGCCGGCTGACGTACTTCGGCTTGGTCGCCGCCTCCCACAGAGGGTGCGCTCCCACGCGCCTCGTTGCTGGAGGCACGGTCGGCCTGAGGTCGGCTGGTTGCTCCACCAGCCGGCTCGACGTCTCCGCCGTCGTCGTCTTCGTCTTCTTCACCCTCGTCGCTGGAGGCGATCTCCTCTGCCGAGTCCTCGCCCATCGCCGGGTTCAGCCCGAACCACTCCTCCGGCTGCGTGACACCGTCATCATCGATTTTGGGTGCGAAGACGCTGATGTCGGTGCACTCGGCGATCGTTGAAGCCCGCTGGGCGATAGCCGGCCTCACCGCCTCCAGCTCCGCGTCGGCCTCCATCCGCCAAGTGCGCAGCTGGTCGAGGCTGAGCCCTGGGTACCAAGCCCAGACGAATTCCAACGCCCGCCCGGCTCCGAGGCGGGCCGCTGACGCCTTCCAAGCCTCAAAGCGGCCGACTGTGCCTTCCAGCTAGTCGGCGGTTCGGCTTGGAGTACGGGGGATCGTCTCGCCGGGCCAGAGGGCGGCCAGAACTTGCGCCCCGGCACGTTGGAGCCGGTGGAGCATCCGATGAGCCGGCTGCAACCTTGCCTGGACAGCCAGGAGCTGCTCCTCAAGGGTCCGGTTTGCATCCGGCGCGATGTCGGCCCCCGCTTGCCGGCGCGCCTCGCGATGGGCCTCAATGCTTTGGGCGGCGAAGGCGGAGTAGCCTGGGAAGTAATCTGCAAGAAACAACAAGCAAGAGTTCAAGATAAGTCAACAAACCCAAGCGGCAAATGGCAGGAGAAGGGCTGAGAAAGGCAGCTTACCGTCGATCAAGTCTTCAATCCGGCCGAAGCCTTCGTCCAGAGCTCGCCGGGTCTCAGACCAGCTCGCCGCCTCCATCTCATATTCCGCTAGCAAGGTGGCTTCACTCTCCTTCGCCGCCTGAAGGGCCGCTTTGTGGCTTTCCTCCTGGTCGGCCAGCTTCTTGGCCAGGCGATCCCGTTCCTGGGCCAAGGCAGCGCACTCGGCCTCCTTGGTATAAAGGGCGGCCTTCGCCTCGCCAAGCTCCTTCCGCAAGTCGGCGTTGGCCCCTGAAGACAAAGAAGAAGAAAAATCAATAAGAAAGTGTCGTCAAGAAAGATTCGACCCGACTGCGCGGCAGTCGGCCAGAATCTCGGGGACTACACCCAGTGGGTGCGCTGACGCGCCCCCACAGGAGACAAACAAAACCAAGTACTTACTTCGGCTGTTGGCCAGGTCGTCGGTCCGCCGGCTCAACTCTCGAGCCTGGGAGTCGAAGGCGGCAACACGAAGGTTGTGGTATTCCTGAAAGTTTAGAAAGAAAGCAAAGTAAGGTGGCCGTCGAGAAAGATCCGACCCGACTGCGCAGCAGTCGGCCCGAATCTCGGGGACTACACCCAGTGGGTGCGCTGGCGCGCCCCCACGGAAGAAATCAAGAAAGCAAAGCAGCCAAGAGCAAAGGACTCACCCGGACAGTGGTTCGCGTCGACAAAAACTCTTGGTTGAGCTGTTGCAGCAGGGCGGCTTGAGCTCGTAGCCGGCTCCGGACCCCTTGAGCCGCTGCTTCCAGCTCGCCGGTTCCCCCGCTGGGAGTCCACTCGGACAAGGCGGAGCTGGCCGCCTCCAGATCTCCAGCCGGCTGGCCTACGCCCGCGGCTCGGCGCGACTCCGGCGGAGCAGCGCCTCCTCCAGCACGCCGGCCCGTCGCCAGCTGCACCTTGAGGCTGGCCCGGCTCTCTGGCTCGCCTCCGGCCGGCTCTTCCGGCGCCGCCGATGATTGACCGCCTTGGCCCGCTCCGGTTGGCGCCGCAGGCGGCGCTCTTCCGGCCAAGGCCACGTGCTCCTCCGCCCTCTGCAACAGCGGCGGGTCTTGGACAATCTCCTCCGCCATGGGCAACGGGGTGTCGGGGGCCACAGCTCGGAGGGGCACAGCGAGCAGCGGAGGCTGGCTGCGTGAGTTTTCCGCCTCCGTCATCGCGGAAGCCGCCTCCCTCTGGGCCTTGGCTACCGCCTCAGCCTGCCCCTTTGCCGCCTGGGCGGCCGCCTTCACCGCCGCCTCGCGCTCCTCCCGTGCTTCGCGGGCGTTCCGCTCGGTGGCCTCCCTAAGATCGGCGCGGGGGTCCACGCGGCGGGAGCTCGAAGACCCTCCAGCCGGCCCCACGACGGAGCCGCCCGGGCCCCGCTCAAGGGAAAGTGGCGCCCTGTCCAGCAAGCAAAGGAAAGTTAAGAAGACGTTTGAAGAAAAGAGAACGACAACGACGAGACTGCGGCAAACCAAGTAAAGACTTACGCCGAGACCGCCTGGGGCTGTTTTACGGCCTTGCGGAAGCGGGCCGCCTTCGCGGCCGCCTCTTCTCGCTTCGTCGCCGCGGCGGAAGGCTTGGACTTCTTCGGCCGACTGCCGAAGAGGCCTAGAGCGGCCCGGCGTTTCTGCGCGCCGCCGGCAGCCGACGCAACAGACGAGCCCGCACCCTGTTGGTCGGCCGCCGGCTGGCGACGCGGAGCGACTTCGACTTCGAAATCGTCCGGCCAGTCCTCAAAGCTCGCGGTGAACTTTGAGCCTCCGGGCTCGGCGCTGTCCCCCACGACGGCGTCCTCCATGGCAGCCGCCCCCAAGTCCGGGTCGTCAACATCATCCACCGTGCGGTCGGGGGCGTACTGGCGTTCGATCCCTGCCGCCCCGGCCGGCGGCGGGAGAAGAGGGTTCTGCACAGAGAACCGGCTGGTCAGAAGCCGGCCGTCGCGAAGCCGGCTGACGATGAAAAAGAATATAAAGAGAGAAACTTACCACAGGTGGAGGATTTGCGCGAGAATACGGCGCCTTGCCGTATTGCCAGTCCCCGCTGAGCTTGCAGTTGGCAATGTAGTTGACCATGAGGGCCACCTCCGCGTGGGGCATCTCCCATGTGCTCAGCCGGCTTGGGTCGAAGAGGCCGCTCATCTGGCACATCATATGGGGCCGGCTCTGGAGAGGAAGGATCCGGCGCTCCACGAAGGCGGCCACCAAGTCGGCCCCGCGCAAGCCTTCCGACTAAATCAGCACCCGAAGCCGGGAGATGGCGGCGTTCCCGGCCGGAGACAGCGACCGGGACCGGAAGCTCCACGAGGGCTGCCTTCCAGCCGGCGGGCCGGCTACGTAAGCCGGCGTGAGGTGGCGTGGAGACGCGACGGCGCTGAGACAGGAGGCTGCGGCAACAGTGAGAGGAAGAAGATGAGGGCTAGGAGGGACGGAGTGGGAGGGAGCGCGCGAGCCTCTGTCGCTCCCCCTCTTCCCCCTACTTATAGGCTCACGTGGCGGAGCCGAGGAGGCGTGGCGTGGGGAAGCGCGGGGGTCGATCGTGCCCACTTCCCACGTCCCGCGATTACCGATCCATAATGGCGAGGCGAAAACTGCCTTGAGAAGGCGAGCGGCCCTGTGGGCCACGGGAGATCCGCGCCTGGACCGAGGCTTGCGAGTGGCGGGCCCGGGCCTGCGGCGGCGTCCCATCGCGCGCGTGCGCTCGCAGGGTTCTGCCGCCACGCGGCCGCGAGAGGGCCCGTGGGCAGCATGCAGACCCCCTCTCCTCCCGTCAACGCGGGGTTACCTGAAGTCGGCATACGCCCGCGAGGCCGGCTCTTCGGGATAGGAAGCTGACCAAGCTTCTCGTCCCCTTGTTCACCTCGGAGCTCGATCAGCTTCGGGGACTACTGTCGGAGTAAATAGCCATGGGTAGCCTAGCCGGCTTCCCCTGGCACTTCTACAAAAATTACGAGCCAGCCCGGCTCTCAAGAACCCAAGACATGGGGCCTCCTTCCCCGAGCCGGCTGCGATCGAGGGCCGACTTTAGCCCTCAAGAGAAGGCCGACTCCAAGAAGCCGGCCGTGAGAAGGCCGACTCCTTCGAGCCGGCTCCCCGTAAAGAAGTCAAGACCGTACCCACAAAGTTTGCACCCACCTAACGGCGGTGCGACGGGGCGTGGCTACAGTAGAGCCTGCCACCCCCGAATCCCGGGGCACGCATGGCACAGTGTGCCGTACGAGGTGGGCATGACCCGACCGGCGCAGCACTGTAGCCACGTTGCCCCTGGCATCATCCATGACGGGCCGCCAGCACGGCCCACAGGCGGTGGCCCCCTTTGTGCGAAGAGACGGCCGAAGGCGGCCACGCTTCCAACCAGCCGGCCCGAGACGGAGCCGGCTCCCCGTAGCCGGCTCGCCGCCTCCCCCAAAGAGGACGCCCCATTAAGGAGACAAGACGCGGTAAGGCTACAGTGATCGTCCGACATGCGGCGGTACTGTAGCCTCGCTTACCGCGACAAAGCTCTCGTCAGCAAGATGAGGCTACAGTGACCAAGGAGTTGGCAGCCGGCGGGACCCACCAGTCGGCGGGCCCCAGCAGTCGGCGCAGAAGCCGGCGAGCGCAGTCACAGACGGCTGGGCCCCGCGCCCAGCCGGATTACCATTGTACCCCCGGGAGGTAGGCCTATATAAGCGCCCCGGAGCACCCATGCAAACGGTTCGACCCCCTGCTAGTTCTAGACACCACACAAGGAGAAGAAGCAGGCTAGCCGTGCCCTTTCTTCCTCCTCCCCCCAAAATAGCTCCAGGAGCGTTGTGTAGCTACTTGATTCATCGAGTGATCATGCGGAGACCCCGCAGAGCAGCAGTAGGGGTGTTATCTCCTCGGAGAGCCCCGAAGCTGGGTAAGATCCGCCGGCGTGCGTGTCCTCGCCTCATCCCGCTTCCAGGCACCGGCGATGTCTTACTGGTTCACACAAAGATAAGCCACCCGTTGGCATATGTCGCACCCACCACCCGACAGAGTGGCAAGAGCCTAAGCTTGCGGATTCACATGGCACCTCAAGGTAAAATTAAGGGACACCAAAAAGCCTAAGCTCGGGGATGCCCCGGAAGGCATCCCCTCTTTCGTCTTCATCTATCGATAACTTTACTTGGAGCTATATTTTTATTCACCACATGATATGTGTTTTGCTTGGAGCGTCTTGTATGATTTGAGTCTTTGCTTTTTAGTTTACCGCAATCATACTTGCTATACACACCTTTGAGAGAGACTCACATGATTTGAAATTTATTAGAATACTCTATGTGCTTCACTTATATCTTTTGAGCTGTATAGTTTTTGCTCTAGTGCTTCACTTATATATTTTAGAGCACGGTGGTGGTTTTATTTTATAGAAATAATTGATCTCTCATGCTTCACTTATATTATTTTGAGAGTCCTTTAGAACAATATGGAAATTTGCTTTTAGGAATAATATAAAAACTTTCATAGAAGTGCATTGAATACTATGAGAAGTTTGATACTTGATAATTGTTTTGAGATATGGAGATGGTGATATTAGAGTCATGCTAGTTGAGTAGTTGTGAATTTGAGAAATACTTGTGTTGAAGTTTGTGATTCCGTTAGCATGCACGTATGGTGAACCGTTATGTGATGAAGTCGGAGCATGATTTATTTATTGATTGTCTTCCTTATGAGTGGCGGTCGGGAACGAGCGATGGTCTTTTCCTACCAATCTACCCCCTAGGAGCATGCGCGTAATACTTTGTTTCGATAACTAATAGAGTTTTGTAATAAGTATGTGAGTTCTTTATGACTAATGTTGAGTCCATGGATTATACGCACTCTCACCCTTCCACCATTGCTAGCCTCTCTAATATCGCGCAACTTTCGCCGGTATCATACACCCACCATATACCTTCCTCAAAACAGCCACCATACCTACCTATTACAGCATTTCCATAGCCATTCTGAGATATCTTGCCATGCAACTTTCCACCGTTCTGTTATTATGACACGCTTCATCATTGTCATATTGCTTGCATGATCATGCAGTTGACATCGTATTTGTGTCAAAGCCACCATTCATAATTATTCATACATGTCACTCATGCATCATTGCACATCCCGGTACACCGCCGGAGGCATTCACAGAGTCATATTTTGTTCTAAGTATTGAGTTGTAATTCTTGAGTTGTCAGTAAATAAAGTGTGGTAATCATCATTATTAGAGCATTGTCCCAAGTGAGGGAAGGATGATGCAGACTATGATTCCCCCACAAGTCGGGATGAGACTCCGGACGAAAAAAGAATAGAAAAGAGGCCAAAAAGAAAAAAAAGAAGGCCCAAATAAAAAAATGAGAGAAAAAGAGAGAAGGGACAATGCTACTATCCTTTTTCCACACTTGTGCTTCAAAGTAGCACCATGTTCTTCATATAGAGAGTCTCCTATGATATCACTTTCATATACTAGTGGGAATTTTTCATTATAGAACTTGGCTTGTATATTCCAATGATGGGCTTCCTCAAAATGCCTTAGGTCTTCATGAGCAAGCAAGTTGGATGCACACCCACTTAATTTCTTTTGTTGAGCTTTCATATACTTGTAGCTCTAGTGCATCTGTTGCATGGCAATCCCTACTCACTCACATTGATATCTATTGATGGGCATCTCCATTTCCCGTTGATACGCCTAGTTGATGTGAGACTATCTTCTCCTTTTTGTCTTCTCCACAACCACCATTCTATTCCACCATAGTGCTATATCCATGGCTCATGCTCATATATTGCGTGAAGATTGAGAACATCAAAAGTATGAAACAATTGCTTGGTTTGTCATCGGGGTTGTGCATGATTTAAATATTTTGTGTGGTGAAGATAGAGCATAGCCATACTATATGATTTTGCAGGGATAACTTTCTTTGGCCATGTTACTTTGAGAAGACATAATTGCTTAGTTAGTATGCTTGAAGTATTGTTATTTTTATGTCAATATTAAACTTTTATCTTGAATCTTTCGGATCTGAACATTCATGCCACAATAAATAAAAATTACATTGAGAAATATTTTAGAAAGCATTCCACATAAAAAATTCTTCTTTTATCATTTACCTACTCGAGGACGAGCAGGAATTGAGCTTGGGGATGCTTGACACGTCTCCAACGTATCTATAATTTTTGATTGCTCCATGCTATTATATTATCTATTTTGGATGTCAATGGGCTTTATTTTACACTTTCATATCATTTTTGGGACTAACCTACTAACCGGAGGCCCAACCCAAATTGCTGTTTTTTGCCTATTTTAGGGTTTCACCGAAATGGAATATCAAACGGAGTCCAAACGGAATGAAACCTTCGGGAACGTGATTTTCTCAACAAACGTGATCCAGGAGACTTGGAGTGGGAATCAAGAAACAAACGAGGAAGCCACGACGCAGGGGGGCGCGCTTACCCCCTAGGCGCGCCCTCCACCCTCGTGGGCCCCTCGTTGCTCCACCGACGTACTTCTTCCTCCTATATATATCCACGTACCTCCAAACATCCAGGAGCACCACAAAAACCTAATTCCACCGCCGCAACCTTCTATAACCGAGAGATCCCATCTCGGGGCCTCTTCCGGAGCTCCGCCGGAGGGGGCATTGATCACGGAGGGCCTCTACATCAACTCCATGGCCTCTCCGGTGAGGTGTGAGTAGTTTACTTCAGACCTACGGGTCCATAGTTATTAGCTAGATGGCTTGTTCTCTCTTTGGATCTCAATACAATGTTCTCCTCGATCTTCTTGGAGATCTATTCGATGTAATCTTCTTTTGCGGTGTGTTTGTCGAGATCCGATGAATTGTGGGTTTATGATCCAGTTTATCTATGAACAATATTTGAATCTCCTCTGAATTCTTTTATGTATGATTGGTTTATCTTTGCAAGTCTCTTCAAATTATCAGTTTGGTTTGGCCTGCTAGATTGATCTTTCTTGCAATGGGAGAAGTGCTTAGCTTTGGGTTCAATCTTGCGGTGCTCGATCCCAGTGACAGAAAGGGAAACGAGACGTATTGTATTGTTGCCATCGAGGATAAAAAGATGGGGTTTATATCATATTGCATGAGTTTATCCCTCGACATCATGTCATCTTCCTTAAAGCATTACTCTGTTCTTATGAACTTAATACTCTAGATGCATGCTGGATAGCGGTCGATGTGTGGAGTAATAGTAGTAGATGTAGAATCGTTTTGGTCTACTTGTCGCGGACATGATGCCTATATACATGATCATACCTAGATATTCTCATAACTATGCTCAATTCTATCAATTGCTCGACAGTAATTCGTTTACCCACCGTAATACTTATGCTCTTGAGAGAAGCCACTAGTGAAACCTATGGCCCCGGGTCTATCTTCCATCATATTAATCTTCCAATACTTAGTTATTTCTATTGCCGTTTATTTTACTTTGCATCTTTATTTCTCTTTATCATAAAAATACCAAAAATATTATCTTATCATATCTATCAGATCTCACTCTCGTAAGTGACCGTGAAGGGATTGACAACCCCTTTATCGCGTTGGTTGCGAGGTTCTTATTTGTTTGTGTAGGTGCGTGGGACTTGAGCGTGATCTCCTACTGGATTGATACCTTGGTTCTCAAAAACTGAGGGAAATACTTACGCTACTTTGCTGCATCACCCTTTCCTCCTCAAGGGAAAACCAACGCAGTGCTCAAGAGGTAGCACACCGTTACCCGAAAGGGATTGACAACCCCTTTAACACGTCGGGTTGCGAGTATTTGTTATCTGTGTGCAGGGGATGTTTATGTTGTGTTGCTTGGTTCTCCTACTGGTTCGATAACCTTGGTTTCATATCTGAGGGAAATATCTACCGCCGCTGTGTTGCATCATCCCTTCCTCTTTAGGGAAATACCAACGTAGTTTCATGAGACATTAAAAGTAATTTTTGGCGCCATTGCCCGAGAGGATCTTCAACATATACTAGGTTCCTAATCACAAATCTCATCTCCTCGCAATTTACATTATCTTCCATTTGCCTCTCGCTTTCCTCTCCCCCACTTCACAAAAAAATTGTTTTATTCGCCTCTCTTTTTCCATTCGCCGTTTTCTTGCCGGATCTGTTTTTGAGTGCAATCTTGTTGTGTGGTCATCATGACTCAATATAACACCAAGTTATGTGACTTCTCAAATACCAACAACAATGATTTTATCAGCACTCTGTTTGCTCTTCCCGCCACTAGTGCGGAGACTTGTGATATTAATACCGCTTTGTTGAATCTTGTTATGAAAGACCAATTTTCTGGTACTCCTAATGAGGATGTCGCTTCCCATCTTAATACCTTCGTGGAATTATGCGATATGCAAAATAAAAAAGATGTGGACAGTGATGTGGTCAAGATGAAATTATTTTTCATTTTCTTTGCGTGATTCTGCAAAAAATTGGTTCTCTTCTTTGCCTCGCAATAATATCGATTCTTGGAATAAGTGCAAACATGCTTTTATCACTAAGTATTTTCCTCCCGCAAAAATTATTCCCCTTAGAACCCATATCATGAATTTCAAGCAACTTGAACATGAGCATGTTGCACAATCTTGGGAAAGGATGAAAATGATGCTAAGGAATTGCCCAACTCATGGGTTAAATCTTTGGATGATCATACAAATTTTTTATGCGGGGTTGAATTTTGTTTCTCGTAATCCTTTAGATTCCACCGCGTTTGGTAATTTTATGGAAATTACTTTGGGTGAAGCCAAAAAATTGTTTGATAATATTATGGCAAATTATTCACAATGGCATACCCAAAGAGCTCCTACTAGTAAAAAAGTTAATTCGGTTGAAGAAATTTCTTCTTTGAGTGAAAAAGTTGATGCTCTTGTGAAATTGGTTGCTAGTAGAAGTGCTCCTATTGATTTTAATGATATGCCTTTTTCTACTTTTATTGAGCAAAATAGTGATGCCATAGATGTGAATTTTATCTCTCGAAATAATTTCAACAACAATGCTTATAGAGGTAATTTTAATCCTAGGCCTTTTCCTAGCAATTCCTCTAATACTTATGGTAATTCCTATGGAAATCAATCTTATAATAATAATAGGAACACATCTGATCTTGAGAATAATATTAAAAAATTTATCAATACACAAAAAGTTTTCAATACTTCCATAGAAGAAAAGTTGAGTAAGATTGATGATTTGTCTGGAAGTGTTGATAGAATTTCTCATGATGTGCAAAATCTCAAGATGAAAATTTTTGTGCCTAAAGTTGATGAATCAATTAAAGCTCTTTATGTTTCTATGGATGAAAGTAAGAAAAGAACCGCTATGCTTAGAGCTAAAAGAGAATTTTTCGAAAAAGCATTTTCTAGTGATTTCTTTCGCAAAAGTGATGAAGATCTTGAAATGATTGGTGTTTCTTCTATTGCTTCCTTGTTTAGTGAAGTTAATATTGATGAAAAAGGGACTGGAGAAAAGTCAAATTTAGGTAGAAGGTGTCACAATATTTCAGAGGGTGAAAATCTTGTTGAGAAAATTGATAAAAGTGAGTTTGAAGAGGTCAAAACTTTAGCTAGTGATGTGCCCACTCTTTTGGATTACAAAGACTTTAATTATGATAGTTGCTCTTTGATTGATTGAATTTCTTTGTTGCAATCCATGATAAATTCACCCCATGCCTATGAACAAAATAAAGCTTTTACTAAACATATTGTTGATGCTATGATGAAAGCTTTAGAAGAAAAGTTGGAATTAGAAGTTTCAATTTCTAGAAAATTGCATGACGAATGGGAACCTACTATCAAAGTCAAGATTAAAATTTATGAGTGTTTTGCTTTGTGTGACTTGGGTGCTAGTGTTTTCACTATTCCAAAATCTTTATGTGATGTGCTTGGTCTTACCGATCTTGAATCATGTTCTTTGAATTTGCACTTGGTGGATTCTACTATTAAAAAGCCTATGGGAAGAATTAATGATGTTCTTATTCTTGCAAATAGAAATTATGTGCCCATAGATTTTATTATTCTTGATATTGATTGCAATCCATCTTGTCCAATTATTCTTGGTAGACCGTTTTTACGCACTATCGGTGCCGTCATTGATATGAAATAAGGCAATATAAGTTCCAATTTCCTTTAAGGAAAGGTATGGAAAACTTTCCTAGAATAAGAATTAGGCCACCATATGAATCAATCATGAGGGCATCTTATGGATCTCGAACCAAAGATGACAAAACTTAGATCCTTGCTTTATGCCTAGCTAAGGGCGTAAAACAATAGCGCTTGTTGGGAGGCAACCCAATGAATAAAATTTATTTTTGCTTCCTGTTTTTGTGTGTTGGCAAAATTATGCTACTGTTATGATTGCGTTTTTTATGATTTAATTAGTGTTTGTGCCAAGTAAAGCCTTTAGGATCTTCTTGGGTGATAGTTGTTTGATCTTGCTGAAACAACAGAAGCTTTTGCGCTCACTAATTTAATTTTCATTTTTACCAGAGAGCGATAAAATACCCATTCCACTTGCAGTAGATCAATATACAAATTTCTCAGTCCTTCCTAATTTTTCAGAATTTTTGAATTTACATAAGTATTCGGAATAGTCAGATTGCTACATACTGTTCTGTTTTGACAGATTCCGTTTTCTTTGTGTTGTGTGCTTATTTTGATGGCTCTATGGTTTTCTTTGATGAGTTTTTGCCATAGAAAAGTTGGAATACAGTAGTATAATACAAGAACAAAATATTAATTGGTTTGATACATCACTTATAGTAGTGACTTATTATTCTTATAATGATGGATCTCACGAAGGGTTTGTTGAGTTTTGTGTGATTGAAGTTTTCAAGTTTTGGGTTATCTTATGATGGATGAGGGAATAAAGGATAGAAGATCCTAAGCTTGGAGATGCCCCGGCATCCAAAGCTATTATCCAAAAATGAGCAACCAACTAAGGTTGGGGAGGCCCCCGAGTGGCATCCCCTCTTTCTTCTAACAACCATCGGTATTTCACTCGAAACTATATTTTTATTCATCACATACTATGTGTTTTGCTTGGAGCATCTTGTATGTTATGAGTCTTTGCTATTTTATTTTGTGTTTTTAGTCTTGATCCCTTGCTGGACACACCTATTTGAGAGAGCCAAAATTATGTCATGACTTGTTAGAATTGCTCTCTATGCTTCACTTAAATTTTTTATGAGCTATGGACTTGCTCTAGTGCTTCACTTATATCTTTTTGAGCACGGTGTACTTTAGTATTTTTGAAACAAATGCTCTCTTGCTTCACTTAGATTTATTCGAGAGTTAGTAAAATTTTCAAGAAATTCTCTCTTGCTTCACTTAAATTAATCTGAGAGAAAGAAATATTATGCTCATGATCTTCACTTATATTTGTTTGAGCTTGTCAAAAGCAATATATGAAAATTAGTCCCAAAGTGATAGATATCCAAGAAGGATATAATAAAAAATTTCATGAAGATCATTGGACAAAATAAACTTGATTCTTAGTAATAGTTTTGAGATATGAGTAATTATGCTTTAGTAGGAATATTGGTGTTAAGGTTTGTGATTCCCTATGCAAGCATGAAAGTCAATAGTTATGCAATGAAATTATATCCTACTTGTGGTGCATTATTCGGTGTTAGTTATGCTGAATGCTCGCTTATGAGAATTATTCGTTTCTTAGTTGGTCGCTTCCCAATCTTTTGCTAGCCTTCATTTTGCACTAAGTATGATCACTACTTGTGCATCCAAAAACCTTTAACCCAGTTTTGCAACATGAGTCCACTATATCTACCTATATGCAGCATTCTTTTGCTGTTCTAAGCAAATTTGCATGTGCCATCTCGAATTTTCAAAAATAAACTTCTCTTTTGTGTGTTTCTTTGGCTCGCGGAACGGTGAGGGGTAGCTAATATTTTCCATGCTAGATGTGTTATTCTCAAGATGAGTGTTTATTCACTTGTCATTACACGAGAGTAAGGCAAAGGTATTAGGGATGCCCAGTCCCGAAATGCAAAAAATGAATTTACTTTATGTTGTCAAATAATAAATTCCTTGGAAAGTGTTGGAATGGAGGGCACCCGTGGATACGGTTAGCCATGGAAAGAGAAAGTATGGTGGAAAAAGGAATAAACTTTATTTTCTATTTGGGAACCGCCTATGATATATCTATGCATGGAAAGTATTAGGAACTCTAAGTCGTTTTTGTTGGTGGGATGGATACACCTCTCAAAATGTTTTTATCTCTAAGTTTTTTGCTTTGAGCTATGGCACCTCTACAAATCCCTACTTCCCTATGCAAAGGGCCTATCTTTTACTATATGTAATTTTTATTTTGAATATGAGTCTCCATCTTCTCTTATAAAAAGCACCAACTAGGAGGCAATATGATCGTACTTGAGTATTGGACATAGCTAATATGCGAGTGTGTTTCATGAATGGATCAATGGTTGAGCATGATGGGCTAGGGATAACTTATTTTAGCATTGATATTTTGAAAGACATGGTTGCTTGTTGATATGCTTGAGTATTTAAATTATCATGTCAAAACTAGACTATTGCTCTGAACAATATAAAAGTCCAAATGTCCATGCTATAAAGGAAGGAATATGATATGACATGTTAGGCAGCATTCCACATCAAAAATTCTGTTTTTATCACTTCCCTACTCGAGGACGAGTAGGAGTTAAGCTTGGGGATGCTGATACGTCTCAACATATCTATAATTTTTGTTTGTTCCATGTTGTTACATTATCAATCTTGGATGTTTTATAATCATTTTATAGTCATTTTATAACATTTTTTGCTACTAACCTATTGACATAGTGCCAAGTGTCAGTTGCTGTTTTTTCCATGTTTTTTACATCGTAGAAAATCAATATCAGATGGAGTCCAAATGTCATGAAACTTTACAGAGAATTTTTATGGGCCAAAAGGAACACAACAGGACCTAGCTACGCCTGGGGGGTGCCCCCAGGGAGGCACAACCCACCAGGGCGCGCCAGGAGGCCCAGGCGCGCTCTGGTGGGTTGTGCCCACCTCGGGTGCCCCCCGGACCGCCTCTTTGCTCTATAAATACCCCAATATTTCCAGAACCCTAGGGGAGTCGACAAAATATTCATCCATCCACCGCAGAGTCCAAAACCACCAGATCCAATCTAGACACCATCTCAAATGGGTTCACCACCTCCATTGGCGCCTCTCCGATGATGCGTGAGTAGTTCTTTGTAGACGTTCGGGTCCGTAGTTAGTAGCTAGATGGCTTCATCTCTCTCTCTCTCTCTCTCTCTCTCTCTCTCTCTTTATTGTCAATACAATGGTCTCTTGGAGATCCATATGATGTAACTCTTTTGCGGTGTGTTTTTGGGATCGATGAACTTTGAGTTTATGATCAGATCTATCTTTTTATATCCATGAAAGTATTTGAGTTTCTTTGATCTATTTTATGCATGATCTCTTATAGCCTCGTATTTCTTCTCCGATATTTGGGTTTTGTTTGGCCAACTTGATTTATTTATCTTGCAATGGGAAGAGGTGCTTTGTAGTGGGTTCGATCTTACGGTGCTTGATCCCAGTGACAAAAAGGGAACCGACACGTATGTATTGTTGCTACTAAGGATAAAACGACGGGGTCTATCTCTACATAGATAGATCTTGTCTACATCATGTCATTGTTCTTATTGCATTACTCCGTTTCTCCATGAACTTAATACACTAGATGAATGCTGGACAGTGGTCGATGTGTGGAGTAATAGTAGTAGATGTAGGCAGGAGTCGGTCTACTAATCTTGGACGTGATGCCTATATAATGATCATTTCCTGGATATTGTCATGAGTATTTGAAGTTCTATCAATTTCCCAATAGTAATTTGTTCACCCACCGTTTGCTATTTTTCTCGAGAGAAGCCTCTAGTGAAACCTACGGCCCCCGGGTCTCTTTCTAATATTATTTGCCTTTGCGATCTATTTTCCTTTGCTTTTATTTTTAGATCTATTAATCCAAAAACCAAAAAATACTTTGCTGCACTTTATTTTATTTGCGATCTATTTATTCAATCTATTACAACTTTCTCCCGTCACGCACCAATTTCTGGCAACCCGAAAGGGATTGACAACCCCTTTAACACGTCGGGTTGCGATTATTTGTTATTTGTGTGCAGGGGCTGTTTACGTTGTGTTGCTTGGTTCTCCTACTGGTTCGATAACCTTGGTTTCATATCTGAGGGAAATACCTACCGCTGTTGTGCTGCATCATCCCTTCTTTGGGGAAATACCGACGTAGCTTCAAGCAACATCAGCCACCAAGGGGAACGAGTCCCCCTTGGTGAGCCATCTAAGGGGAGGAGGAGTCGGACTCCTCCCCTTCCCCAATTCGGACCCCTTCCTTAGGGAAGGAAGACACTTTCCCACTTGGGCCTTTTTGGTCCAAGTTGCCTTCCACCTCTTGACCTTCTTAGGCCCGTTGATATTTAAATTATATATAAACATGGTTTAAACATTTCTAGAGCATCATATATATACATAATTTAACATCCCCGAAACCATTTCCCACCTATATATAACTAATCAGTAATACCCGATATTACCCGATATTCTCCAAGACCCTTCCAGTGACCCCAAAACGCTCCCGAAACCTCTCGGAACTATTCCTGATATTAATGAAATAATTCCATAAATATATTCTCATCACTCCCATCCTACTAACACTCAAAAGTTCTTGATTACCTTAAGCTTGTGACCCCATAGGTTCAGTAAATCATAGACATGAATGAAACCCGTTCATTCAATGATCGATAGCGGAACCATGGATATCCATATCGGTCCCTATGATTACACGAATGATATTCGAGTGAACATTTGGTTATCATGTGATGTTCCCTTTGCTTCGACCCGGTGTGCATTGGTATCCTCCTGAGTCATCACCATACTCACTATACCGTTGCTCCCGTTACCATTTTTGTTCTTCTTTCTCGTTGACGTGTTCCGGCATCCCCTTGATGTAGTCACATGTGTCTGGCCAGACGATGTTGGATGCCGTCACACCATGAGGTCCCTAAGAATATCTATCCATCATCGAAGGAGCAAATCCCATTCTCGAGCTATCCGGTCATTTGTCAAACTTCCCGGTGTGCCTGAAATTGTCGTTATGATTACCTTGTTACAGATGACATTTGAGCAACCCAAAAGCCCACCATCTTGTAGGAAGTGACTGAGATACTCTCATGGTCTGAGGAACTAAAACACATGCTAACACTCCATGTTACAACAGATGATTTTAGATGATATAATCACAAAGTATAACAAACAAGTATTGGGTCGATTCAGTATAATCGTTCTTCTAACTTCATACCCTCATTGTTGTTTTAGGACTATCATTACACTTAACGATATCCTAAGTTCTGGAAAACATGATCACCAACAACACTTGAGCGAGTCTTAGAGGTGAGACCGGGAACCTATTGTTACCGTTTATCATTCCACACGTGCATATGAGTTTTCCACTGAATTGCATATTCTAGGATCATAGCAGTTATAACATGGAATATAAACTCTTAAGTGTGAATATGAAAATATAATAATATGATATTATTGCCTCTAGGGCATATTTCTAACTCGTTGGTCAGGCTAGATACCTGATCCATCACAGTAGTGCTCGGTTCCAAGCTCAAGGTGAGATTCGAGATGTGATCCATGTCGTGGTCCTGATCTGGGATTGAATCTAAGATCTGGATGGAAGCGTTGGTGTGGTCTTTGGTCTGGTTTGACACCCAACCCGAAAATGCAAACTCGCCGCGAGAATCCACCACATACTCCAACTTCCCAAATCTAATGATCAGACCTGGAGAAATTTTTTATCTCGCCGAGGTGACCAGATGAATCAACATAAAGCATGATGCTACCGAGGACAAAGAGTTGTCCCGGGAAGAAAGTCAGGCCGCAGCCAATGTTGTCGTCTATTTGGAGGCAAGCCATCAAGTTGCTTTGGCTATGCAGAGGGACATGTATGGTTCGACAAATATTGGGTAGGGGGTTCCAAGTTGGTAGCCTTTCCATGATGATAACAGGACAAAGAGGGGAACGGTGTTTACCCAGGTACTGGCCCTCTCGAAGAGGTAAAACCCTATGTGCTGCTTTCTTTGTATTGATTGTGGATGGGGTAGAGAGTACATGTTGATCTACCACGCGATTGTGTATGAATGAGTTTCCCTCTATGCTCTAAATGCCTCAGCTTATATAGACACTGAGGGTATACATAGGCTTACGCATAGGTCGGTTACATCTAGAGATAAACATGTCGAAGATTGCATTTGTGCCTTGGGCGCCAAGTATTCGGAGGGATCCATCTTTATTTCTTCATGGGCCTGACTTATGCGGTGCATTGGTTGGCTCTTTGGGGGTCCTCGACCCAGCCTATGTCTGGGAACCGACGTGGTTAGCACCCCCTATCTGGGACACCATCGCCTGGTTTATTATATAAGCTAAGGCCAAAGATAGTAGATATATACATTACAATCTCTTGGTTTATACGTGTACTTTGTTTACCCAATCGCAATACACAGAGCAGGAGTAGGATTTTATCTCCACCGAGAGGGTCCGTACCTGGGTAAACTCACGTCCTTGTTTCCCCTCCGACCTAATTATGACACCAGGATACAATATCGAGGAATCCCCCAGAATCATCTCCGAAAATGGCAACAACACTATTTCCACTTCCGCTCAACGAATGTCACAACACCTACTAAATGAGGTGATCATGGATAAGCATTACACACAACACAAGCTCCTTGTGGCTAACACAATAGTCGTCGACGTATGGTGGTTCCTCCTGTTCACATCCCCCGTAAAATCAAAGTAGCCTTGTTAGCATTTTGTAGAAACAAGAATCATGGCTGAACTTAGGTGCAACAAAATGTCTATGTAGAAAATATAGTTAGAAACAAGGAAGCATGTGCTTGCAATGAAAAATGTATATCACTGTGTGCAGCAAAACGTTTATACAACAAAAGTGTATGTAAGAAGTAATGGAAGCATGATAGTTGGAAACAAAAATGCGAGAAGAACGAAACATGCTTGCTAGTGATTCTAGGCTTTAAGCTATGCTTGAAAATTGATGAACAAGCTAAACAGACTATGTGAAGTCAACATTGGCCATATTGGTATGAAGTATGGAAAATTGATAATGCAAAACAAACTAAGCTTGCTACCAACATGATGATGCATCTTTTGAGTCACTGACAAATATCTTGAACTAATTTTCTGTTGATGAATGCATGCAATTTTCTAGTCGAACAAAACTAAAGGATTACAATATAGAAGCATCATGGCAAAAAAGCACAGGGTATATTTGTAGTGTCACCTAAAGCATGGAATTTTTAAAATGGAATAAAAACAAATATTTTCGCCCACTTGGTACTCATATTTGCACAAGCTCCAAATACAGGAAACATGTAAAGGTTGATATGTCAACAATTCTTCCTTTTCCATATACTGTTTTTTCTCGACAAGTACTACACATAGGGTTGCTAAAAGGTGTAGGTTATCAGTATTGTACATAATAGGATTATAATAAGCAAGCACGATGGCATAATAGGAGTAGCTAGAAATTAATCTGGTGGGATCATAGTAAAAAAAGCATGGAAACATAAATTTTGTTGAGGAGATTAGTTGAAGCTCTATCAACACAATAGTGGAGCACATAGTATATGCTATCAAAGCATAAGAACACTAGATTGTAACACCATCTAGCATTATTAAAGGGGGGGGGGTTCACAACCTTCCCTCCAAGGTTTTATGTAGATCACATATGCAGTTGACAATTTAAAACAAAAATATACAAATAGAAGCATGGTATTATTGTTGTAACTATCTACATGGAAGAAACACATGCAGTAACCTTAGCAAATAAAGTACTTTGAATCATAAAAATAATATTGTGTCAACATAACTCATATATATAGTGTGCATAGAAATTTAAATTGAAAATTATTGATGCTTCTTGCCAAAGCAATTCTACCAAAACTAATTGGTAGTTTTGTGAGCTTATATAAAATTACTTTTGGGGAACATAGCATGCAATTCAAAAAAATTCCTATGATCATGCAAGATCTATCTAGGAGATGCATAGCAAGGAGAGGGGGGAGTGTGTCCACATACCCTCGTAGACCAAAAGCGGAAGCGTTAGATTAACGCAGTTGATGTAGTCGAACGTCTTCACGATCCAACCGATCCAAGTACCAAACGTACGACATCTCTGTGTTTGCACACGTTCAGCTCATTGACGTCCCTCGAACTCTTGATCCAGTAGAGGGTCGAGGAAGAGTTCCGTCAGCACGACGACATGGTGACGGTGATGGTGATGTGATCCGCGCAAGGCTTCGCCTAAGCACTACGACGCTATGATTGGAGGAGTAAACAGTGGAGGGGGCGCCGCACACGGCTAAGAGAAATCTTGGTGTGCCTTTGGGGTGCCCCCCGCCCCCGTATATAAAGGAGGGGGAGGAGGTGGCCGGCCAGGGGTGGCGCGCCATGAGGGGGGAGTCCTACTAGGACTCCATTCCTAGTAGAATTCGCCCCCTTTCCTTCCAACGGAGAAAAGGGGAAAGGAGGGAGAGGGAGAAGGAAAGAGGGGGCCCGCACCCCCTCCCCTTGTCCAATTCGGATTGGGCAAGGGGGGGCATCCTCCTATGGCCTACCTTCTCTCGTCCACTATGGCCCATTAGGCCCATTAACTTTCCCGGGGGGTTCGGGTAGCCTCCAGGTACTCCGAAAAATCCCCAAACCTTGTCGGAACCATTCCGGTGTCCATTTATAACCTTCCAATATATCAATATTTAACTCTCGGCCATTTAGAGACTCCTCATCATGTCCATGATCTCATCCGGGACTCCGAACAAACTTCAGTCACCAAAACACGTAACTCATAATACAAATCGTCATCGAACGTTAAGCATGCGGACCCTACGGGTTCGAGAACTATGTAGACATGACCGAGACACATCTCCGGTCAAAAATCAATAGCGGAACCTGGATGCTCATATTGGTTCCTACATATTCTACGAAGATCTTTATCGGTCAAACCGCATAACAACATATGTCATTCCCTTTGTCATCGGTATGTTACTTCCCCGAGATTCGATTGTCAGTATCCTCATACCTAGTTCATTCTCGCTACCGGCAAATCTTTTTACTCGTTCCGTAATGCATCATCCCGCAACTAACTCATTAGTTACATTGCTTGCAAGGCTTATAGTGATGTGCATTACCGAGGGGGCCTAGAGATACCTCTCCAATAATCGGAGTGACAAATCCTAATCTCAATCTATGCCAACTCAACAAACACCTTCGGAGACACCTGTAGAGCAACTTTATAATCACCCAGTTACGTTGTGACATTTGATAGCACACTAGGTGTTCCTCTGGTATTCGGGAGTTGCATAATCTCATAGTTAGAGGAATATGTATAAGTCATGAAGAAAGCAATAGCAATAAAACTAAACAATCATAATGCTAAGCTAACGGATGGGTCTTGTCCATCACATCATTCTCTAATGATGTGATCCTGTTCATCAAATGACAAAACATGTCTATGGTCAGGAAACTTAACCATCTTTGATTAACGAGCTAGCCAAGTACACGCATACTAGGGACACTCTGTTTGTCTATGTATTCACACATGTACTAAGTTTCCGGTTAATATAATTCTAGCATGAATAATAAACATTTATCATGATATAAGGAAATATAAATAAAAACTTTATTATTGCCTCTAGGGCATATTTCCTTCAATTACATGATGGGCCAAACACATCATTTCAACATAGATCGACAAGAGTAAATTTAATTTCTTGTTTATAAAATTGTACTTCAAAATTAGAGTATCAAATCCTTGCAATTTACAGACTTGAGTTGTGAAATTGGCAAGAAATTAGACAAATTGGAGGACACGAGATGCAGTTTTGTACCGTTGGCCCCATGAACCACTGACGTTGTTAGGAAGGATAGAGAAGGATTGGTGGAATCATTGTTTATTGCTTGAGCCTCGTGGGCATATATATAGTAGTATAATTGTCGAATTCAGGGCTCCACAGACCCTTGAGAGGTTCGAACACTTGGGTGCATACGAAGAACTCCTATTCCCCGACCTGCCAGCCCAACGATTCCACAGCTTGACTCGACGAACCCAAAGAATGAGAGACACAGAGATTTATCCTGGTTCGAGAGGTGAGGTGTTACCCTACTCCATCTTTGTGGTGGATTACCTCGAGGGGCTGAGGATGAACTAATACAATGGATGAACAGCCTTGAGAGGTGAGGTGTTATTGAGCTTGATGAGCTGATGAGCTGGTCAGGATGGAATGGATCCGATCTGAGATGCCCCACTATGGTGGTGGCTAAGTCCTATTTATAGTGGCCTCAGCCCTCTTCCCAAATGTTAGGCGGGAAGGGATCCCACAATGGCCAAATTCGAAGGGAGACAACTAGTACAAGTTATCCTGACAAAAGTAGTCTTCACCTACAAAGGCTCTGGTGGTGATGCTGTCGTGGGATCCGCGATGACCTCCGTCCTGCCGTCCTCGCGGTCTTGGTCTTGTTGCACCAATATGGAAACCTTTGCTTGATTCCTCGGGACTCTGCGCCTGCGCTTGCCCCCTTAGCACCAAAGGGGAAATTGGCGTGCTGCGCCCGCTGGAGCCCGCCTGGCCTTGGTCGTCATGGCTCACGTCATGTGAACCTCGCAAGGTGCGCCTTGCCTTGACATCTCCGCTCCTTGGGAGCCAGCCTAGTGAGGCCGCCCCCAGGGAGGTCTTGGTGTCGTCCGCCTCGCGAGGCTTGGCCCCTCGGGAGGGTCTTGAGTCGTTGTTGCTGGAACCGGGCCACACAGGGCTGCTGATGGAGCCATGCCATGGGCCACAAGCAGGCAAGTCTGGCCACCCCCGGTCCCAGAACGCCGACAGTAGCCCCCGGGCCCAAGGCGCGCTCGAACTTGCCTTTGAGGCGAAGCCAAAGGGCAAGTGCGCAGTGCCATGGGCCCCAACCGTCTGCGGCCTTGGTTGACGCGTGGCGATTGATGGGACGTGGGCGTCTCCGCTTCCCTACGCTGCCTCGGCAACTATCCGACTTGACGAGACGCTGCTGCATGCAGAGGAAAATCGTCATTACGTGCGATCGTGGTGTCTGGTTGTTGGCCTCCTCCTGGCTATAAATGAGGGAAGGGGGAGCCCCTCTCGCTCATCTCTATCTTCTCGCAGTCCGCTCCTTCTTCTTCCTCCTGCTCCTTCCATCTTGCTAACTTGCTGAAACGTCCATGGTGCCGATCAGGAGATTTTTGGCAGCAGAGAAGGGAAAGACCCCCCTCGTGGACCCCTAGCTGCTTCCGCCGAAGAAGAGATCCCAACGCCCTCACGACGCCTGGGCGAGGCAGGAGGTGACGCGGCACTGGTACGAGCGGCCACCCCCTGGCTTCCCACTTCCTTTGTATGCTCAAGCGCCAGACTTAGGAGCAGGTGGAAGCATCCCACGCCACGCGAGCCGCGGGGACCAGGCTGGGGCCGCGCGGTCGTCCGTCACGCGAACCCACGCCGAGGCTTCCTCGGGTGAGTTCGTGTTGTGGGCGGCGATGCCTCCGCGCACGTGGATCCGGTTCCCGCAGTTCTTCACCGAAGAGATGTCGCCAAGGGGGCCTCTCGAGCTGTGGCTGCAGCACGCTGGGTGCTCTAGTCTAGCCATGGGAGCGGAGGTCGAGGTCGTCTCCCCCGGCAAGATCTTCATGACTCGAGGATGGGGCGAGGTCGCGTACGCTTGTCGTGCGGAGGGGGCTCTTACCATCCATTTTGAGTATGACGGCGCCTCCACATTGTTCTTCAAGGTCTTCGACGAGGAAGGCCACCGTCTGGAGTGCTGCCCTGGGGGAGACCATCAGCAGGGCGAGGCGACAGGCGCAGCGCCCGCCGTGGGTCTTGCCGGCGGCTCCTCCAGCAGTAGCGACGACTCCTGGGAGTCCAGCGACTCTCCTGGGCCTAGTGAGTCTTTGGAGTCGAGCAACGACAGCTACGTGCCCCCGAGCTCCCGCCGTGCCCGGAGCACCGTGGCGGCCTCCGCCCAGCGCCAACGGTGATCTGGATGGGGTTGGCGCCGGCCTCACGTGGCCCACTGTTGATGATGGCATCGGCGGCGGTGCTCGTAGTTGGGGCCTCTTGAGGCTGCTCTTCTTTTGTTCCCCACGTGGAATCGAAATGAACCCCGAGGGGGTATGTAAAGAACCTTTAATGCTTTCGTTCCATCGCTTATTACTCTTAACATGAGATTGTGGCTACGTGTCTCGCTTAGGCATTACTCCCTCTTTTCATTCTTGCAGTAGCTTTAGCGCTCTACGCTGTTAGGTCCCAGTCCTCGGGCAGGCTCCAGCCGTCGCTGGTATGCACTAGTACGTGTCGGTGCTATACAAACGGTTTTTAACCTCTTTTCACGATGACATTTGGAACCGTCGCCTAGTGAGTGTGGGTGATAGGGGGGTCTGCTACCTCTTGAGCATGCGTTGGTTTTCCCTTGAAGAGGAAAGGGTGATACAACAAAGTAGCGTAAGTATTTCCCTTGGTTTTGAGAACCAAGGTATCAATACAGTAGTAGACAACGCACAAGTCACCTAGTACCTGCACAAACAATCAAGAACCTTGCAACCAACGCGATAAAGGGGTTGTCAATCCCTTCACGGTCACTCGCAAAAGTGAGATCTAATAGAGATGGTAAAGTAAGTATTTTTGGTATTTTTGTTGTATAGATTGGAAAGTAAAGATTGCAAAATAGTAAACAAGATGCGATGCAAATAAAAGAGATGTAATATAATAGGAAAGAGACCCGGGGGCCATAGGTTTCACTAGTGGCTTCTCTCAAGACAGCATGTATTACGGTGGGTGAACAAATTACTGTCGAGCAATAGATAGAAAAGCGCGTAGTTATGAAGATATCTAAGGCAATGATCATGAATATAGGCATCACATCCGTGTAAAGTAGACCGAAACGATCCTGCATCTACTACTATCACTCCACACATCGACCGCTATCCAGCATGCATCTAGAGTATTAAGTTCATAAGAACGGAGTAACGCATTAAGCAAGATGACATGATGTAGAGGGATAAACTGAAGCAATATGATATAAACCCCATCTTTTTATCCTCGATGGCAACAATACAATACGTGCCTTGTTGCCCCTACTGTCACCAGGAAAGGACACCGCAAGATTGAACCCAAAGCTAAGCACTTCTCCCATTGCAAGAAACATCAATCTAGTAGGCCAAACTAAACTGATAATTCGAAGAGACTTGCAAAGATATCAAATCATGCATATAAGAATTCAGAGAAGGACCAAATAATATTCATAGATAATCTTGTTCATAAATCCACAATTCATCGGATCTCGACAAACACACCGCAAAAGAGTATTACGTCGAATAGATCTCCAAGAACATCGAGGAGAACTTTGTATTGAGAATCAAAGAGAGAGAAGAAGCCATCTAGCTAATAACTATGGACCCGCAGGTCTGTGGTAAACTACTCACGCTTCATCAAAGAGGCAATGGTGTTGATGTAGAAGCCCTCCTTGATCGATTCCCCCTTCGGCAGATTGCTGGAAAATGCCCTAAGATGGGATCTCACGGGTACAGAAGGTTGCGGCGGTGGAAAAGTGGTTTCCTTGCTCCCCCTGATGTTTCTAGGGTATAAGAGTATATATAGGCGAAAGAAGTACGTTGGTGGAGCTACGAGGGGCCCACGAGGGTGGGGGCACGCCTACCCCCTGGGTGCGCCCTCCTGCCTCGTGGCTTCCTCGTGGAGTTCCAGACTTCGACTCCAAGTCTTCTGGATTGCTTTCGGTCCAAGAAAGATCATCGTGAAGGTTTCATTCTGTTTGAACTCCGTTTGGTATTCCTTTTATGCAAAACTCTAAAATGAAAAAAAAAACAGAAACTGGCACTAGGCCTCTGGTTAATAGGTTAGTCCCAAAAATAAAATAAAAGAGCATATTAAAGCCAATTAAACATCCAAAACAGATAATATAATAGCATGGAACAATCAAAAATTATAGATACGTTGGAGACGTATCAGGGTCCTTCCCACACAACCCAGAAACCGTCGGGGATATGCCCTCCTGGCAAACACGATCGACAAAATGAGGTCGTGTGCGACCGGCGAGCGCTCAATTATAGAAATACGTACAACAGAGCTAAAAATACAATTATATAGGCTAAATTGTTTCCGGTCGCAAGTACGTCCCACACAGTCAGTCCCCGCTAAACGTTTCCGTTCATATGTACATCCCACATAGTCGCTCCAAGGAAAACGTTTCCGTTCACAGGTACATCACACACAATTTTTCCTGTTAAATCGTTTGCGTTATTGAATGTATCACACACGGTCCATAGAAGAAATTGTGTGGCAAAGGCTATCCATCACAGACAGTTTTTATGTGGTAAAAGTGTGCGCAAGGTGGCCTAACGCAAATAGTTTTCAAGAGAAAGTCGTGTGTGATTGTTCATTGATCCAACACGGTTTATTCCTAGAAACTGTGTGCGTTGCCTGAATTCATCACCCACAGTATTTTTCCAATAACCGTTTGGCTAATTGCCCTATTATTAATAATCCATTTATTAATCTAATTGACATTCATATTAAGCACATAATATATTTCATTTCCATATTAGGGAAACAGAATTTCATAATTGAAATACATCAGAGTACAACATGATAAGGTAGTTAGTCATCAGGTTTCCCATTACACAACTACCCCATAATACATCAGCTACCCCATTACACAACTGCACCTGCACCAAGTTTCACATGCAACATGTAGAACCTTTCGAAATTAGCATCATAGACGGTATATAGAGAGATGCATCTCATCTGGGAAACTGCTGAAGCAGAAGGCGAATATTGAACCTTCATTCATGTTGAAGATCTTTGCAACTTTAGGCCAGTGCATGATTGACCGTCTGTCCTTCGTCCTCTTTAGGAACACTTCAATATTGAACCGTGGGTGTTGTATGAAAACCTTCCTCGCCTCCTGACCATAGAGGTGGTTTGAGAGGTAATCATCAGTGAACTGCTTTGGAAAGGCCTGAAAACAAGGATCTGCATAAATATCGTCTCTATATTGGAAATGGGGCAAAGGAATAAAAAAGGCAAGGTCTAATAGTTAGTACCATCTTGTAGTGAAGTGATATCTTCTTCATTGTGCAGACAAAGATCTTGTTGTTTTTTTCGCTAATTTCTTTATCCTAACAATATTTCTGAGTTTCTTGATTTGATTGATATTCATGGACAACTCATTTCCCCATATGCAAAAAGGGTCAAACAGTGGGTCAAACCCTCTGACAGCAGGACCTACATGTGCAAGACCAAATTTTTAAAAACCAAAATATTAGAATGGTTCCTACAATTGCACAATAATGTGCTATTAGACAACGGACCATGCACATGCTAACCTCGATTGTAAACCTCAGTGCTTCCCATTGTTTCCCTGCAACACATATAAGGTAGTTAGTCATCAGGTTAAGTAAGGGTTCGCATGCTATTAGGAAAATATGTTGATGAAAAATAAGCACATTGCAGATTCATCAGATTAATTCAAGCCACATGGAAAACCCATTTATCCAAACCAAGCATGGTTAAGAACTAGGAAATATAGCACTTGTATATGTTTCTCATGTATTAAGTGCAGCCAAATTCGATTTCTTCCTCACATGCACAACAATACAAAATTCTACCCACGACAATTGGACATCGCATTGCAGAATTGAACCAAGCAGTTTACTAAACACCACAACAAATGAACCAAACATTAACTGAGCACCACATGCACAATATAACATACTCCTAATAGAAGATCAGACAGTTAACCAAACAGTTAACTATAGCCAATTGTAGCAATTGTATTTGTTTCTCATGTATTTACTACAACCAAATTCAATTTATTCCTCACATGGTATACAATAACAGAATGCACCCACAACTATTGAACATCGCATTGCAGAATTGAGCCAAACAGTTAACTAAACACTACAACACAAATGAACCAAACGTTAACTGAGCACCACATTGAACAATGTATAACCAAACCAAGCATGCTTAACAACTTGGAAATATAGCAATTGTATTCGTTTCTCATGTATTTTGTAAAGATGAATTTGATTTATTTCTCACATGGAAGACAATAAAAAATTGCAGCCTGAAGAATTGAACATCACATTTGCAGAATCGAACCAAACAGTTGACTAAAGACAACAACTAATTAACAAAACAGTTAGTAAGTGAGCACCACACTGCACGACATATAGAACATATACACTAGAGCAACAAATTGCATGGTAAAATTAGATAGCACAATTCACTAGAATTTGTGAAGGAAAGGCAGGGGCAGCACACGCAACAGGTAAACCAAGCATGCTTAACCGGCATAGCTAGCAAATGGCAAGGTGCTCCTCCAAGATCTAGGGGTCAGCACGAATAGCAGTCATCGCGACCTCATCCGCGCGTGCGGCCGCGATTTGCTTCTCCGCAGCCAAATGCTCCTTGAGATCCTGGCTATACTGCGTGCACCATGGCTTAGGGCGGCGCTTATTTGGTGGAGGGTACGGTGATTTGGGTGGAAGGTGTCGCGCTTGCGTCGGCGGTCGGGGCATGTGGGATGTGGAAGGAGGAGTAGGATGGGGGTCGGGTGTGAATTACCTGCCTGGATAGACGAGACCGAGTAGCAAGAAGGAGGGTCACCGACGAGGAGGCAGCGCTGCAAGCAAGGAGTGAAGGTTTCAACTTGGAAAGGAAGGAGGAAACAGGGAAAATGTGGCTTTTGGTAAGGGGGAGGGGGCGGGGAGGTAGATATTTCCGCGGAAGCCGAAAATTTGGAATCGCTTTAGACAAAAAACTGGCATGCAAAGTGTCATCAGACACGGTCCCTTATTCAGAATTGTGTATGATATGTGGACATCACAAACGATTCAAATAGCTTAACCCGTGTGTGATGAGTTTGAACGTCAAAAGTTTTGGTTTGAATTTCCATGGTTACAGTGGTCATCCACGTCATTGCATAATTTGGGTACACAAAGGAGACTACAGCACACCCACACTTCTTAATCGAGCAAGTTCAGCAATTAAACAGAGCTAGCTGACCTACACATTACTCTGACAAATTAAAAACCGGCGTTCTTAATTAAACAAAACAAAGAGTACTACTATGGCTGGTGCTCATCGATCTCTGCCACCGCCTCCATGTCCAGCTCGCGCCCGACGGTCTCCTGGGGAAGGGGATCCATGGCATCGATCACACCATACTCGGCAAGCATCTCGCCATCCGCGTCTGCCATCTCTTTGGAAAAGGCCGCGACTAGCTGGGCATGGGCGGACGCGATCTGGGCTTGGACGAGCTCCGTTGTCACAAGGTATGTGGCGGAGGAACGGACGGCTGCTCGAACGCTCTCGGCGATTGCCAGCTCTTTGGCCGTGGGTTGCCGACCGTTGTCGAAGAAGCTTTGTTCGATTTGTGCGGTGACCGCCAGGAGCTAGGCGTGGGTGGCCTCGACATGGTCGTTGGCGGCCTTCATCAGGGCTAAGGCCGCCGCTGCAAAATGGACAGCTGTTGTGCCGCTCTCACCAGTTGTTATCCCCGAGCCAGATGTTGCTGCTGCCACCTGAGAAGCAACAGCGGCCGTTTGGGCTGCCATGGCCGCGCAGTCACAGATTACGGCCGCGCTCATGCACCTTGTTAGCACGCGCATGGCGGCTACGGCCGTGCTCTCGCTGGAGTGGGCCACAGAAGTTGCCCTCACGACGTGGGTCCATGTGCCCATCTTTCACCGGCGACGATTGAATAGTGAAATGATATTTGGGGAGTGAGCTAGTGTGCTTGAGACGCCGACTGTGGACTGTAGCCGACACACCTTCTTGTGTAAGCCATAGGCGTACTATACACCGACGGTGCTCCAGGATATTTTGTGCTGCATCTCACACGGTTCGTGATAATAAACAGTGTGCGATCTACTTGATTCTTCATCTTGATTTGAATTACATAATGGGGTCACATCGGCAATGGACAATGTTTGAATTACTAGACCTTTTATCTGGAGTGAACATGCAACTATATGTGTGTCGTAAAAGAATTGGAATTATTCATGGTTTGTTTGAACATTTTATACATTAAATTGGTTTTCCAGCCATTTCAGGTGCACAATTCAAAACTAAACTACATGCACATGCTCCGGTGCACCAACATGGGTTATAAAATCATATATGTGTCCATGGGTTTATGCTTATCTCTCATGCAAGAAGTGGGGATGAAATTCGAACACCACGACACCGTGGCTCTTCGGCAAACGTCTACGTACTTGTTTTTGTAATTCTAGTAAATCCAAAATTTGTCCGAAATTCATGAAACTTGGCATGCTATCATGGAGCGGCATCAACATGCCGTGGTAAAATTTTTATCCCATTTGGGGGAGGTTTGAGCTTATCATAAACCAGAGCTTCTCACAACAAGTGTGATTGTTTCGGTAGGTAACGTTTCACCTTTCTGGACGAAACGATATCCGTTGCCTCTTCTCGATTTCAAATTTTTCCCTAGTGTCAAGATAGAACAACAGGAGTGTTGTGTCAATTTTTGGGATTTTTCAGGGTTCACTTGGAAATTTTTATACATTAACTGAGTTTTCTATGCATTTATGTGCATAATTCAAATTTGAACTACATGTACATGCTCTAACGCATATAAATTAGTTGAAAATTCAAATATGTGTCCTTGGTTGCCTGCTTAGGTCCCATGCAAGGGGAATGAATGTCAAACACCCTGCCACCGTCACTCAGCCGCAAACATTGAGATACCTGGTTTTTAAATTCTAGTATAACCAAAACTCGTCTGAAATTCATGAAACTTGGCATGCTATCATGGGGCAGCATCAACATGTCGTGGTAAATTTTTTGTCCCATTTGGGGCAGGTTTGGGTATATGCTTCTCACAAACCAGATCTTCTCACAACAAGCATGATGGTTTCGGTAGGGAATGTCCCACCATTGGAGACGAAACAATATCCGTTGAATCTTATTGCTTTCAAAAAAGTTCTCGTGTCAACATAGAACAATAGGAGTGTTGTGTCAATTTTTGTGATTTTTAGGGTTCGTTTGGACATTTTTATGCATTAACTAAGTTTTCAACGCATTTATGTGCATAATTCAAATTTGAACTACATGCACATGGTCCAGTGCATATAAATTGGTTGAAAAATCAAATATGTGTCCTTGGGTGCATGCTTAGGTCCCATGCAAGAGATGGGAATGAATTTCAAACACCAGGGCACTGTTGATTGCCGGCAAAACATTGAGATGCCTGGTTTTTAAATTCTAGTAAATCCAAAACTCGTCTGAAATTCATGAAACTTGGCATGCTATCATGGAGCGGCATCAACATGCCGTGGTAAAATTTTTGTCCCATTTGGGGTAGGTTTGGGTATATGCTTCTCACAAACCAGAGCTTCTCACAACAAGCATGATGGTTTCGGTAGGGAACGTCCAACCTTTGGGGACGAAACGATATCCATTGCCTCTTATTGCTTTCAAAAATTTTCCCGTGTCAACATAGAACAACAGGAGGGTTGTGTCAATTTTTGTGATTCTTCGGGGTTCGTTTGGACATTTTGATGCATTAACTGATTTTTCAATGCATTTATGTGCGTAATTAAAATTTGAACTATATGCACATGCTCCAGTGAATATAAATTGGTTGAAAAATCAAATCTGTTTCCTTGGGTGCATGCTTAGGTCCCATGCAAGAAATGGTAATGAATTTCAATCACCAGGGCACCGTTGATTGCCGGCACAACATTGAGATACCTAATTTTTAAATTCTAGTAAATCCAAAACTCGTCTGAAATTCATGAAACTTGGCATGCTATCATGGAGCGGCACCAACATGGCGTGGTAAATTTTTTGTCCCATTTGGGGCAGGTTTCGGTATATGCTTCTCACAAACCAGAGTTTCTCACAATAAGCATGCTGGTTTCGGTAGGGAACGTCCCACCTTTGGGGATGAAACGATATCCATTGCCTCTTATTGCTTTCAAAAATTTTCCCGTGTCAACATAGAACAACAGGAGTGTTGTGTCAATTTTTGTGATTTTTCAGGGTTTGTTTGGACATTTTTATGCATTAACTAAGTTTTGAATGCATTTATGTGCATAATTCAAATTTGCACTACTTGCACATGCTCCAGGTCATATAAATTGGTTAAAAAATCAAATCTGTGTCCTTGGGGTGCATGCTTAGGTCCCATGCAAGAAATGGGAATGAATTTCAAACACCAGGGCACCGTTGATTGCCGGCAAAACGTTGAGATACTTTATTTTTAAATTCTAGTAAATCCAAAACTCGTCTGAAATTCATGAAACTTGGCATTCTATCATGGAATGGCACCACATCTATAGTTAGATGAACTGAACAAAATAGCCGGAGGTGGTAGGTATTTGAACATAGTTTCAATTATATAATTTTTATAACATGCATTAACATTTTGTTGGTTAAATTTGAGGTCAAAGTAATGCACAGAATATAAAGGGGACTATAGACTAGACGGAGGTGGTAGCACACGGCCGCTCTCTACGCAGCGATGATACGTCTCCAATGTATCTATAATTTTTGATTGCTCCAAGCTATGTTATCTACTGTTTTGGGCAATATTGGGCTTTGTTATCCACTTCTTTTTGGGACTAATCTACTAACCGGAGGCCCAGCCCAGAATTGCTGTTTTTGCCTATTTCAGTGTTTCAAAGAAAAGGAATATCAAACGGAGTCGAAACGGAACAAAATCAACTGGAGAAGTTATTTTTGGAAGGAAAGCTACCGGATGGACTTGGACCCCACGTCAGGAGCCAAGGGAGGTGCTCACGAGGGTGGGGGCACCCCCCCTAGGGCGTGCCCCCTGCCTCGTGGGGCCCCCGAAGCTCCACCGACGTACTTCCTGCACCCATATATACCTACGTACCCTAAAACTTCCAGAACAGACAATAGATCGGGAGTTCCGCCGCCAGAAGCCTCCGTAGCCACCGAAAGCCAATCTAGACCCATTCCGGCACCCTACCGGAGGGGGCAATCCTTCTCCGGTGGCCATCTTCATCATCCCGGTGCTCTCCATGATGAGGAGGGAGTAGTTCTCCCTCGGGGCTGAGGGTATGTACCAGTAGCTATGTGTTTGATCTCTCTCTCTCTCTCTCTCGTGTTCTTGAGGTGATACGATCTTGATGTATCGTGAGCTTTGCTATTATATTTGGATCCTATGATGTTTTCTCCCCCCTCTACTCTCTTGTAATGAATTGAGTTTTCCCCTTGAAGTAATCTTATCGGATTGATTCTTTAAAGATTTGAGAACACTTGATGTATGTCTTGCCGTGCGTATCTGTGGTGACAATGGGATACCACGTGATTCACTTGATGTATGTTTTGGTGATCAACTTGCGGGTTCCTCCCATGAACCTATGCATAGGGGTTGGCACACGTTTTCGTCGTGATTCTCCGGTAGAAACTTTGGGGCACTCTTTGAGGTTCTATGTGTTGGTTGAATAGATGAATCTGAGATTGTGTGATGCATATCGTATAATCGTACCCACGGATACTTGAGGTGACATTGGAGTATCTAGGTGACATTAGGGTTTTGGTTGATTTGTGTCTTAAGGTGTTATTCTAGTATGAACTCTAGGGCTGTTTGTGACACTTATAGGAATAGCCCAACGGATTGATTGGAAAGAATAACTTTGAGGTGGTTTCGTACCCTACCATAATCTCTTCGTTCGTTCTCTGCTATTAGTGACTTTGGAGTGACTCTTTGTTGCATGTTGAGGGATAGTTATGTGAACCAATTATGTTATTATTGTTGAGAGGACTTGCACTAGCGAAAGTATGAGCCCTAGGCCTTGTTTCAACGCATTGCAATACCATTTACGCTCACTTTTATCATTAGTTACCTTGCTGTTTTTATAATTTCAGATTACAAATACCTTTATCTACCATCCATATACCACTTGTATCACCATCTCTTCGCCGAACTAGTGCACCTATACAATTTACCATTGTATTGGGTGTGTTGGGGACACAAGAGACTCTTTGTTATTTGGTTGCAGGGTTGCTTGAGAGAGACCATCTTCATCCTATGCCTCCCATGGATTGATAAACCTTAGGTCATCCACTTGAGGGAAATTTGCTACTGTCCTACAAACCTCTGCACTTGGAGGCCCAACAACGTCTACAAGAAGAAGGTTGTGTAGTAGACATCAAGCTCTTTTCTGGCGCCGTTTCCGGGGAGGTTAGCGCTTGAAGGTATATCTTTAGATCTTGCAATCGAGTCTTTTAGTTTCTTGTTTTATCACTAGTTTAGTTTATAAAAAAACTATAAAAATGGAATTGAGTTTATCTCATACACTTCACCTTTTTAATATCTTTCGTGAGTATGATGGAAAGGATAATTGTGCTCAATGGCTAGAAGAAGAAATCTATAAAATGTTTGGCACTAAATCTTTGAATGATGAGCATGATTGCAATGTTGTTAGTATGAATCCTTTGAACATCCAAGATACTAATGATGATTGCACTAGTTATGATGTCTCCTATAAACATGTCAATTTTTGTGGAGTACATTGGGTTTGTACGAACACACTAAATAGGGAAGACAGATATTGCAAGAGGCATAAGCACTTAGAAACTAAATTTTTGCAAGAAGAGCTAGATGAATGTGCTGAAAATTTAAATTATCTTGGCCATACTTGTGAGCTTTGCAATGAACATGATCTTTTCAATACCCAATGCAAATTGTTTCATGATCGTATCCTGTCCAAAAATTGTGATGACTTGATTTCCCTTGCATATCATAATGAACTTAGTTTGCTTATGGGTTACGAAGAAATGAAACGTTTATAATGATGAAGATGATATTTTTAGTCTCCCAAGTTTTGATATGCAAGTTTATAATGATGATAGCATGCCTCCTACTTATGCTGATTATTGTGATGATACTTATGCTATAAAAAGTAGTGATTATATTTATAAAACTTGTCATGATTATGATTACCCCTTCTCTGAACATTACTCTTTTAATGTGAAAACAATTTATAGTATTCGAGTTTCCTATGATACTCCCACTATTCCGAATGAGAAGAATTTTGCTTATGTGGAGAGTAATAAATTTTCTATGCTTGTAGATCATGAAAAGAATGCTTTAGGTACTGGTTATATTGTTGAATTCATTCATGATGCTACTGAAAATTATTATGAGGGAGGAATTTATGCTTGTAGGAATTGCAATAATATCAAGTTTCCTCTCTATGTGCTTAAAGTTTTGAAGTTATGCTTGTTTTACCTTCCTATGAAAGTTGTTTCTTGTTCCCACAAGTTGTTTGCTCACAAAATCCCTCACATAGGAAGTATGTTAGACTTAAATGTGCTAGTCATATTCTTCATGATGCTCTTTTTATGTTACGATTCTTATCTTTTATGTGAGCATCATTGAAATCATCGTGCCCAGATAGGGGCGTTAAACGATAGCGCTTGTTGGGAGGCAACCCAAATTTATTTTTGTTCCTTGATTTTTGTTCCTGTTTAGTAATAAATAATTCATCTAGCCTCTGTTTATATGTGGTTTTATTCTTTTAATTAGTGTTTGTGCCAAGTAGAACCTTTGGGAAGACTTGGGGGAAGTCTTGTTGTGCGGCAGCAATCCTTGGTGGGGAGAAGCGAGATGAATCCCCAAGGACGGCATTCGGGAGATCACTGATGCGGTCCACCCGTGATTCTACGGGTTCCTGGGATTCGGTGGAGGCGGGGTCGTCGCTTCTCCCCACGCTGCCGGGTGCATGATCTACAACAGGCGTCGCCTCTGGCGGGAGCCTCATCTTGTTGGCGATGGGGTCAGCCAACTCCATTTTCCTCGAGGGCATCGCGTCGCGCTCACGGATTTGGGCAGAGTAACGAATGACGAGCCTAGTTATAGTGCGAGTGAAGAAGAAGAAGGGGAGCTAGGGTTTTTCTGTAGTAGTGAGGAAGAAGGGGAGCTGGGGTTTTTCTGTAGGAGTGAGGTGAGGAATTTGGGGGTACGAGTGGAGTGAGCTGATGTGAGGTGGGTGGGAGTGAGGAGGAAGAAGAGCACCCAAGTTTTTTTGTGGAGCAGTGTGCTGGGTGTGGGTAGCGCCTCTCATTAAGTAAATATATGGGCTTTTGAATTGATTTTATTACTTACTAGGGTGGATGGGCTGTTTTGTCTTGGGCCCAGAGAAACAATTACTACTAGTACAGTGGAGACACTCTACAGCTACCAGAAAAACAATTACTACTAGTACAGTGGATACACTACCGCTTCTGGCTCCTCCTAGGTCATCGAAATGTCTCCCTCTACTGAATGTCGTTTTACTTTTTTTTCACCAACATGCGGGCCATGCCGCGCGCGGGCCCAAATGTCATCCACCAAATTAGAAGGCAGTATGTAGGCGGAGAGTCACCCCGGTCGTAGCGCGGCAGAAACAAGTCGTCGTATCACAAAACCCCACCTCCCCACAGTCTAAGTTTGACGGACGAAGCAACCATCATTTCACTCTTCGCTGAATCCCCTTCTCCCTCACTGTAAGAAAGCCAACACTCGCATCTGCCACTGTTCTTCTCTCCCAATGAAGGGAAGGTAAGCAGATCCGTGATATTGGTATATTTTCGTTCAAAAAAAAGAACTTTTGCAAAGCAGTAACCAATCCTCACTCTCATTTTGTTTCATTGTCATTGCGATTGTGTTTTCCTTTCAATGCTCTCCTAGTATTCGTCAGTATGGACTAAGGAGAACCAGGCAAAGATCTGCCGATATTGGAGCAGACGCGGGAGACTGATCCCCACGAGACAGAGAGCTCCAAGAAGATGGAGGCAGCAACCGAGCCGACCCAAGATACGCTCACGGTCACTACTGAGATGGTCAACGCCCCGTATGAGGTTACGGCCCTCGTGGCACTGCAGGGGCAGTTTCCCCCCTTCGAGGATGTGTCCCCCCCCCCCCCCCCCCCCGCGCTAAGCTGCCCAAGGTGATTTGCTTCTTTGCCGATCTCAATTGTGGTTTTTCATCTAAGTATGTGGTGATGAATAATGCAAAATTTTATTAGCTTCGATGCCATGCTATACATAGTGGTTTAAATAACTTGTGTTTCTTATACTGGAAAGTAATTCAGAATTTTTTTATGTTTCAATTAGAGCCCTGATGCTGACAAGGATTGTGTGGTTGTACATGTCACTCGTTATGAGGCCGATGACCTAAATATACGCACTGGGAAAACAGAGTTCTCGGGCTGTTGGATCTTGGAAGCCATTTGCGCTTATACCCATGTCGAGTTGTATTCCAGCCTCACTGTTGCCAGGCGTGTTGTCTAGGGTGTACTGAAGCACAAGAAGTTCAAAGCTACTCCTTTGTTTGTGAGGCATACCGTTCTTGTCAAGCTTATGCAGGAAGATGATGTGGCATGCCTCCACAAACAATTTTATGAGTGGCAAGACCACAAGGTTATCTTCATGAAGGTTCACAGGATTGAGCTGCTGCCGGACGTCCTTGATGATGTTAATGGCAAGGTCCGTCTTGTGTCCAACCCAAATTAGATCTATGCATGAAATAGTTGCCCCATCTAGTGTTTAATACTAGTTTCGATTGTGTCTACTTTTCCGAACCTTGCCTATTATCGAGCCCTCTGGGGCTAGTACTCTGTTTGAATCCGTCTATGGGAACTGCTGCTACTTTTGTGTGCCCGTGAATCATGTGAGAACCATCGTAATTGTTGCCAAAACAGATGCATCCTCACTAGTTTTTTTCATGAATATAGCATGGTAAGACATAAGTTGTCACGGTTTATCATACGAGCAGTGTGTGTTTGATGAAATAGAGTACTCATTCGAGAAATGCGCGCCGACGTATACATAAGTACTTGTAAACACTGTTTGTGCTACCCCACTTGTAAGCAGTTGTGCAAAACATGGCACATTGGCTCAGCTCGCTTCAACACTAGGCTATTGAACTGCTAACAATCAATAATCTGTTGTCTGACATATAAGCAACTACGTATCTTGTTACAGTGGTTCATGCAGTTAACTGAGGCCACATTGTAAATTCCAACTGTTCACATGCTAGTCCAGCGTTCATGTGGAACACTCACATTAAACTCGGCTTCATAAAAAACTTGAAAAGCATAAGTTAAGCCATGTTATACATCTCAATGATTCATAGAACATAACAAACAAATACTAGTTCACAACAAAAGACAAAGTTGTGAAGGTTTACAAATCAGGAAAAAACAAGCAAGGCTTCTTTGAGCAAAGGGCCTCCCGACAGGCTTAAATTTCCTGGAGTACACTCTGGTTTTTTCTTGTTGCCACCATCTAGGGTTAGGTTCTCTCAATCCAGAATAACCAATTATAATTGTGTTCTTAGCTCGAATGCTGAACTGAACCATGTAGTGTACTGACCAGGTGAAATTCTTGTGCATTCCATTAAATTTAAGCACCACTATTTGCAGAAATAAGCAGACCACGATGCCTCTTGTCCGCGCACCTGTCCCAAAAACCTCCGTGCAGCTGTGCCAGCTAGTCCTAGGTCCATGGATCAACTTGTGGAAAGTGCATTCCGGACTAGGATGCAGTTGTTTTCGCTCGTCCATGCAGTACAATCAGGAAGTAAAACATACGATTTAGCTTCTTTTAGATTGCGTTGGTCATTCTACCTAGTTAGAACCAATGTAGGAATACCTGGAACACTGGTGGTTAGTGGACAGCAGCTAGGAATAGCCATCTCATTTTGTGCAGTTGTACTAAAAATGAGGTGTGTACTTTTGATTGCGCAAATAGAAACAATATGGAGACAGACATCCCTGTTTGCGCAAATACGAAATACAGTTATTTAAACAGTGACAGATATTTGCAGTGGCGTATGATTAATAGCAGCATCTATTGTGTTATAATTGGCACTAGACTAACAGTATGAAAGTGCCCTTAAGTAAATAGCATCACATCACATCAACACTGCCACTACATTAACATGCAAAACAATAGCATTAGTATTACTGTCATGAGAGTAGCACATGGTCAATAAATGTGCAATCAAATTTGTGCAGTTCCATTGGGATGAAGCAATGTTAGCGGTGTGAGATTTAAGTATCTACTACTTTCCCCCGTTTTCCCCCACCCTTCGCCATCCACCATGCTTTCTTCGCCTTTCCAACCAATAGACCGGTTGGGTAGCCATTATCTACTACTTTCCCCCGTTTCCTCTTAGAACCAAGTCCTAGATTCATGCTACAGCTTTCCCACTTTCTTCCCTGTTTGAACCAACTCTTAGATTCGACTGTATGAACTAGCTTTACCTCTAATAATAGTAAAAGTCTAGGTGTCTTTGGAACAGCCGACGGAAGTAGAAAAATATCCACACGCAGCCACGTGGGGAGCTGGGGCAGTAGAGCAAGGCAGGTTTCGAAGGAATATATACCCGAGGGTCATCGGCATGTGGCAAAGACGGCGTCGGGAGGCCGCATCTTGGCCACAATACCGCAGGGAGGAAGAAGGGGTCGGAGGCCCTCCTGAGCCGGCACTCTCTCGGAGAGAACGGCACGACCGCTGATCGGGACGCGCGGGCAGCCGTTGGTCTCCTCCTTCACCGCTGACGACAGCGTGAACGATGCACCTACACCCCTGCCCCAGTCAAGGTGGTCCGGCCGGATTTGTGACCAGCCGTGAGTAGAGAGAGTGTGGCCACCTATGTCTTGCTTAGATCTAGAGATCATGAGAGAGTGAAAGAGAGGAACCCTAGTAAAGCAAGCGCTAAGGCTCCTGCTTATATATATAGTGGAGTGATTTTGTTGTACCAGCTTCAAAAAATGCGCTCCTACGTGTACCCGCGACTGGGTGTGAGAGAACTAGTGCGTGCGTGCACCCTTCTCTTCATGAGAGTACAATATACTATGCCCAAACAACATTCGCCACAAGAGTAATAGTATAAGTGTGTGACGTGTGAGATGAAAAAAAAGGTGCACGACGTCTTTTGTTTTTTAGAAGTTCTGAGGGTAGGGTGTGAAGAGCACATATGTGTGTGACGTTTACCTGCAGATAGATGGTGGGTGCGAAAGGACTCGGGAGAGTCGTGACTCATGAGGGTGCGTGTGTGCATGAGAGAGAGGGGGCACGTATCAATGCAATGCATGTGTCCGTAAATCATTATCCGACAAACGTTTGCCACAAGCCGTTTCCTGACGAACGTCGTAAGAACTGTTACATCGGCATCCGAAAGTTTTAGTTTTGCCATGTCATTTAACAGAGCAGCCACTCGTCCTACACACAAATCTTCCACGTGAGTGTTCGCAACTGTCGTATGCTCCTCCCTCCGTTCCAAAATGCAGTGCATATAGCTCTATTGAAAATTCGAACCTTGCAAACTTTTACCAAGTTTTCATGTACCAAAATGCACATATAGAATACCCAGTATATATCATTTCATTAATCTTCGAGAGGTAACTATAAAGATGGTGGAGGAGTCTACAAAGAAAGACCATCGTATCACCTGCAACAATTTCAACCATCCTTTGGTGTGGAGGAATATCATAGGAACTCTATATGATATGATTTTTATAGGATTTTTTCTATAGAGCCAATTGGTTCGTAGGAATAGATTCATATACTCCACATTTCAAAGGAAATAAACATGATATCATTTATATAGCTTTAGAGCCACTTAGTTCATATGAATGGATTCCTATATTCCCATAGTTTCAAAGGAAAATAAACATTAGTGTATATTCAATAGAAAAGTTCCTATGATGTGAACCAAATGACATTTCTTTTCTAATCCCTCCTGATAGGAATTGAGATACATGTCATCTCTAGATTCAAGAGAAAAGTTCCTATGACGTGAAACAAATGACATCTCTTTTCCAATCCCTACTCATAGGAATTGAGATACATGTCATCTCTTTCCCTACAACTTCCATGTATACATCTTCTATTCCTAAATAGCTAGTACAACCCACAAGTATCTTTTTTTCCTAGACATGCAACTATGGCACAAGAACACGTCAGTCATGCAAGTCATAAATCACATTGTTTTTTCTATTCTATGCATGGAATCACCACATCATCAATTCATGCATGTTACTCATAAGTTATTTCTTGCATTAAATTTAGCATTGACAATGTATGTGTTGGTCACGTGCACACATATGTAGTTCACATTCACATTTTTGTTAGAAATGTCATTCTTTTAATTGCAATTCATTTTTTCTCTTTGTAATCCCTCCATCTAGGTGTGTAAGTCATCTTCCGAAAACCAAATAATCCCAAAACACTTTGGCACGGTACATTAACTCCCTCCTCGTTTCTTTATTCGTGACATATCAACCAATAAGAGATGTGGGCCGTGCATGCTTTCCCAAAACACAAGCACTTCTCCTTTGTTCTAGAATCTTCTGTATCATAATTTCCCAAACTTTTTTTCTAAATGAATTGCCATTATTTGTTTTTTACTTTATGCTTTACAATGCACAATGCCATGAATCTTAACCTTTTTATAAAACTAATTGACTTTGAATGATATTAACTATAAGAACTAAATGAACATCTACATCATGCATATATGACTCAAAGCTTTACATGCTATAGTGTGTACTTATTCATAATTTGGTTTCCAAATCTCATGCGTTCAATGCATGTGTACCTTACTAGTTTTGAGTAGAGTAGCAAATTTCACATGGCAGCGGGTATATCAAAATGCAGGGCCCATGCATCATTGCCTTTCGGTCGAACCTACGTCCACAATTTTTTGTATGTATATCTCCACTGGTCCCCAAACCCAAAATGATGCCTCGTTCCCGTAAAACCAAGCGGCCCACACATATTAAGGCGTCGACTCGAACTCAATCCCTCTCCCGTTTACTATGACGTGGCCCCGCACGCCGTAGTACTCCTACAAACCCTACCGCCGCACGCATCATCGGTTTTCTTCAAGAGGATGAGGGAGAAGCGGATTTGTAGTGGAGGCGCTTTCAAAAAAATGGATTTGTAGTGGAGGCCCCTACCCTAGGGTGCCCTAGGTAGCTGTCGCATGCATCATTGGTTTTCTCTTTTCTTTATGCTCTTGCACCCTAGAGTGAAATGATGGTTGCTTCGTCCATCCAGCTTAATGCAGGAAAGGTGGGGCTTTGTGATTTGACCCCTCATTGCTCATTTATTACTACTGTGGCCCTACAACCGGGGTTCCTCCAATTCCAACCGCTTCTCCAAACTGCAATTTGGTGCAACGCACGTGGAAAGAGACGGTGGATGAGCCACATGTCGGCCAAAGGGGTCCTATTAAGTGTGTCACCATTTCGTGTGCAGACTGACCCTGCTTGAGTTGCTACGCCAACACGACAGGAGCAGCCTACCACTTGGTTTTGCTCCTTGGTGAATCCTGACTATATTGATCTAAAAAGATACGTACTGTACTACCCTCTCCGTCTCGGTTTATATGGCGCGCACGTACTTCTCGGTCATCCATTTGACTAACTAAATATGATTTACTATGTCACAAAAAGTATATCATTCGATTCTTAAGAGGATTAGTTTCTAAACATATACTGTTCATCACATATATAGCCAGTTAAATTCTCAACCTAGAACGACGTGCATGCCCTGTAAACCAATACGGAGGAAGTAGTAAAAATGAGGTGATTATACCGAGCGATGGGCGGGGGAGCATGGCCTGTCATGCGGTCCCACAAGTCATGATGTACCAAGGCGATGCGCGTGTCCCTCTTGAGGCAGAACAATGGCAAAAGCAATACTACCTGGTTTTTTTGAAGGAGATGATGGCGAAGCGAAGTTTGAAATAATGGTTGCTTCGGCATCTGGGAAGGTGCGGCATTGTGGTTTGACATCTCATTCCTCATTAATACTACTGGGCGGTACGACTCAGGTGTGTCCCCTGCTGTTCTGCACTGTTATTTGGTGCATGAAACGTCGACCCGGTTGCTATATGTCCCACATGTCGGCGAGAGGAAGTACAAAATTCATGAAAGCGAGCATCGACGGAGGAGTACAAGACACGGCTTGGTTTTTGCTGCTTCGTGCGATCCATCGATACAAACCCAGACTAAAAAAGGCAAGGGCGGGTCTTTTCCCATGCAGTAGGCAGGGGAGTTTGGCATAGTTTGGTCGAGGCAATGAGGCAGGAAGGGAAACAAGCAAATAAAGGTTGAGCGACTTAGTTTTGGGAAAATCTGATTTTATGGAGTATGTACCCACTATGGAGGTAGTATAGTACTTACTATTCCCTCCTTTCCAGTTTATAGGGCTCATCTAAAAAAATTCTTTTTTCCGTTTTATAAGTTTCAGTTCTACTACTACTAGTAGTAGTACCATCACATGTTGGATTTCAAGGTGCGTTAAATCACCTCATGCAAGCATTGTCAAGAGAAAACTCACCAATGCATGCAGAAGTTCATGGAAATTAAGTGGTCATGCATGCATCCGTTCTAATTAATGCCTTGGTAAACATAACTTCTTGAGAAAAACATGCGTACATTACTTGTGCAAAGTACGAAATTAATTCCACCACTCACCGTTGATAATCCCCAAGTGCAGGGAATCATCGTAGCAATTACCAAAGGTGGAAGTGATAAGTATGGAGTGTCGAACCCACAAGGAGCTAAAGGTAAGATCAATATTCTCTCAAGTCCTATCTGCCACTGATACGACTCTACGTACACCGAACGTTTGCTTCCAACTAGAAATGAGAAATAAAACTATGTTGTGGGTATGAAGAGGATAACTTTGCATGGTATCGGAGAGCTAAAATATAAAAGTAGGTGCAGTTATCATAAAGTTAGAATATATTACTAAATATTATAAATAGCGAGTGTGGAATAATGATGGTCCGGTGTGCGGAATTATCCTAGGCAATCGTTAACAAGACCGGTAGTCGTAATTGCAATTTCATATGAGGGAGAGGCATAAGCAAACATACTTTCTCTTGTATCATATGCACTTATGATTGGAACTCTAGCAAGCATCCGCAACTACTAAAGATCATTAAGGTAAAACCCAACCATAGCATTAACATATCAAGTCCCCTTTATCCCATACACAACAACCCCCTTACTCGGGTTTACGCTTCTGTCACTCAAGCAACCCACTATAAGCGAATCATGAACGTATTGCAACACCCTACAGCAGGAATCCCTCACGCTTGTGCGACACGGAGGGCACAATAGGACAGCACCAAAATAAAACATACAACTCATACCAATCTAGATCATCAATCAACCCAAAGACAAAGGATATCTACTCAAAACATCATAGGATGGCAACACATCATTGGATCATAATATGTGGCATAAAGCACCATGTTCAAGTAGGGATTACAGCAGGGTGCGGGAGAGTGGACCGCGTAAAAGAGATGAGGATGGTGATGATGATGGTGATGTTGATGAAGATGATCACCGCGGTGATGATTCCCCTCCAGATGGCACTCCGGCGCCACCGAGAGAGAGGAGGAGAGGTTCTCCCCCTTGTGCTTCCTCCTCCATGGCCTCCCCCTGGATGGGGAGAGGTTCTCCCTCTGGATCTTGGCCTTCATGCCAATGTTGGCCCCTCCGGGATCCTCATCCATGGCCTTCGGTGATGATGGCCCCCTCCAGCAAGGTGCCAGAGAGAGCCTAGATTGATTTCTCATGGCTACACAGGCTTGCAGCGGCAGAACTTCTGATCTGGGTTATTTTCTGGAGGTTTGGGGATTTATAGGGGAGGTTGGCATCAAGAACAAGTCAGGGGCCCCACGGAGAGTCCATGAGGCACAGGAGCACGCCCCAAGGGGGTGGGCGCGCCCTCCACCCTCGCGGGGCCCACGGGACTCCCCTCCGGTAACTCTTCGTTCCAGTATTTTTTATATTTGCCAAAAAAAATCTCCGTTGATTTTTAGCGCATTCCGAGAACTTTTATTTCTACACAAAAACAACACCACAGTAGTTCTGCTGAAAACAGCATCAGTCCGGGTTAGTTCTAATCAAATCATACCAAAATCATATAAAACTATTGTAAACATGGCATGAATACTTCCTACATTATAGATACGTTGGAGACGTATCAACCGTCTACCTTGGTTCGAGAGATTTTGAAATTGAGCCATAAACTGGAAAGGAGGGAGTAGTAACATAGCCTAGGGTAGCTTGCTGCACCAGACTGCAAGGAAATTGTTGTAGTAGTACTACTCCTATATACCACTGGGCTATTCCTACTACTAATCCTATTAAAAGACATATATTCCAAATAATATGATAATCTCTCTAACCAAGGTAGGGACAAGGAGTAAACGGAGGGAGTAGTAAAAATTTCTCCTCGTCCTGCGAGCCACCGTGCGCGTGGGCGAGGGAGCGGGTGTAGGGCGTAGTACTACTCCCTCCGTCCTAGTTTATAGGTCACCTTTGTAGTTCGTGCCAAATTTCGTCCTGCGAGCCACCGCGCCCGTGGGCGGGGGTGACAGCGTAGTAAGCAAGCCTCTCCTTGTTCTGCGAGTTGACGGGACATATCAAAAGTAATATGTACAGATCATCTTGAGTATATAGAACCTTGCCTCTAAGGTAGGCCCCACATGGTTTGCCTCTTTTTTAACATAACACGTCAAGTCGCAATTTGTTTGTTCACCCGTGGTAGACGATCCTCCATCAAGTGGACAACCAGTACACGTGTCAAATTACCACGTGGGCTGCCTTTTCGTACAGAAATGAGCTCCACTGTGTACCCGCGCGGGTGTGGTTGGGAAAGAGACGGGAGTACGTGCACTGTGCGTGCACCACTTCTCTTCATGCACGTCCCCCACCTACGTGCGTGTGTGTGAGAGAGATACAAACCTAGACATAATGCGTCGTCCTTACCCATGCCTCCGCCCAGTCCGACCACCAGTCACCACCATGCCCCACTCCTCCTCACCTTATTTATCATCTTTCTCGAGATATCGTTTTTTGATGAAATGGTCGTGATACCATGTTTCTGATAAAATTCTCGAGATATCATTAGTTTTTACACATGGGATTACTCCTGCATGGGTCAATCACAACATGTGTTTTGTAAAAAAATGCATCTTGATGTTCCGTGCAATGCACGGGCATCTTGCTAGTCCATCAAAACAACACATGGCAAAATTTCACGGCAAACGAGGGACTTGAATCTGCTGGGAGGGGCTGTTTAAATTTTTCCCGGGGTAGCCAAAATATTGGCGACCCTTTTGTCCACCAGTGCCTTTGCCACCGATGAATGAGGAATGGCTCGGGTGCTCATGCATCCTCCAGCGCGCATGTTGGAGATGAGCTCACACGAGCTGTGCTTTTTTTGTCCCACCACGCCGCCCGAGCCGGTCTCAGACCGACCGGCGACCCGCATATTACGCCATCCAACCGTAGCCGCACACATTCTGATAGCAACTCAACCAAAAGGACGAAATTCATGCAAACACGGCGATATTTCTCATAAACAATGACGGAATTCATATAAAATACCGGATTTTCATACAAACATGACAGGTTTCATTACATTCAAATCAACTAAGCGGTGCTAGTTCTGGACAGCACAGGTATATAATTGTAGGGGGACGCAGGAATTTCAAAATTTTCCTACGCACACACAAGATCTATCATGGTGATGCATAGCAACGAGAGGGAAGAGTGTTGTCCACGTACCCTCGTAGACTGTAAGAGGAAGCGTTATGACAACGTGGTTGATGTAGTCGTACATCTTCATGATCCGACCTATCCTAGTACCGAAAGTACGCAACCTCCGTGATCGACACACGTTCAGTTCAGTGACATCCCACGAACTCTCGATCCAGCTGAGTGTCGAGGGAGAGCTCCGTTAGCACGACGGCGTGATGACGATGATGATGAAGCTACCGGCACAGGGCTTCGCCTAAGCACTACGACGATATGAGCGAGGTGGATTATGGTGGAGGGGGGCACCGCAAATGGGTAAGACAATGATCAACTTGTGTGTCTATGGGGAGCCCCCCTCCCCCGTATATAAAGGAGTGGAGGAGGGGGGAGGGCCGGCCCTCTATGGCGCGCCCTAGGGGAGTCCTACTCCCATCGGGAGTAGGATTCCCCCTTCCAAGTAGTAGGAGTAGGAGAGAAGGAAGGGGAGGAGAGACGGAAGGAAAGGGGGGGCAGCCCCCACCCAATTCGGATTGGGCTAGGGGACACGCCTCCCACCTTTTCCCTTCCTCTCCTCTATTCCACTAAGGCCCAATAAGGCCCATATACTCCTCGGGGGGTTCCGGTAACCTCCCGGTACTCCGAAAAATGCCTGAACTCATTCGGAAGCATTCCAATGTCCAAACATAGGCTTCCAATATATTGATCTTTATGTCTTGACCATTTCAAGACTCCTCGTCATGTCTGTGATCATATCCGGGACTCCGAACTACCTTCGGTATATCAAAACACATAAACTCATAATACCGATCGCCACCGAACATTAAGCATGCGGACCCTACGGGTTCGAGAACTATGTAGACATGACCGAGACTCATCTCTAGTCAATAACCAATAGCGGAACCTGGATGCTCATATTGGTTCCTACATATTCTACGAAGATCTTCATCGGTCAAACCGCACAACAACATACGTTGTTCCCTTTGTCATCGATATGTTACTTGCCCGAGATTCGATCGTAGGTATCTCAATACCTAGTTCATCTCATTACTGGCAAGTCTCTTTACTCGTTCTGTAATGCATTATCCCGCAACTAACTCATTAGTCACATTGCTTGCAAGGCTTATAGTGATGTGCATTACCGAGAGGGCCCAGAGATACCTCTCCGATTCTCGGAGTGACAAATCCTAATCTCGATCTATGCTAACTCAACAAACACCATTGGAGACACATGTAGAGAATCTTTATAGTCACCCAGTTACATTGTGACGTTTGATAGCACACTAAGTGTTCCTCCGGTATTCGGGAGTTGCATGATCTCATAGTCATAGGAACATGTATAAGTTATGGAGAAAGCAATAGCAACAAACTAAATGATCATCGTGCTAAGCTAACGGATGGGTCTTGTCCATCACATCATTCTCTAATGATGTGATCCTGTTCATCAAATGACAACACATGTCCATGGCTAGGAAACTTAACCATCTTTTATTAACGAGCTAGTCAAGTAGAGGCATACTAGGGACACTCTGTTTGTCTATGTATTCACACATGTACTAAGTTTCCGGTTAATACAATTCTAGCATGAATAATAAACATTTATCATGATATAAGGAAATATAAATAACAACTTTACTATTGCCTCTAGGGCATATTTTCTTCAATAATACCTGGCCTAAATGGTCGCCCGCCGATCCATTTGTGTTCCTCATGTCCGGCACCACGACCACCGGACTGCCGGGAGCCCCGGAGGTATATGTTTCAGTGCAAAGGATGACTCGCTTCCCCGCTGCCCAACTGATATGGTTGGTTGATGCCCAAGATGATGTTGGAAGGGGGCTTCTCCGCATCCGTGGAGCCCATGCGGGGTCGACGAAGGTCCTCGCAACAAAAGGATCCAGCAAGACACCTGCTGTGTACACCAGCGTCGCCTCCGCGGTGGCCTTAATGGGACCCAAGCGGCGGCAGCCTCCCATGTTCTACATCTCCTCGATGATGGCAGCGGATGCGGAGGCGCTGGCCACCGACTCGTCGCGCACGCGGCTTCTGTCTCTGCTTGCATGGCGCGGCCGCCGGCATGGGAGTCTCGGCCACAGAAACAGGAGACGTGGTCATAGACACAGGAGGCGTGGTACGAGGCGGCGGCGTGGACGGCAGCGACGATGCCCGTGCACCGTTCCTCGTCGAGCTTGCCTGGAGCAGCGAGTTGCTGAACCGCGCGCAAGCTTGGGGAGGCAACTGGCTCCGTCGGGCGAGGGGAGGGAGGTGGATTAGCGAGCTGCATAGCTCGTATCCAGCAGGCTCGGCGGGCCACCCAGCCGGCTTGGATGCGGGATAACTACTCTTCGTAAGCCATTGTAAGAGTGGACAAATGTTGAAGGAGGAGATAGGGGAGCAGCGGAGGTGTGTGATTCATGGCCGGCATCTGGCCTCGTTTAAATAGGAGATTAAATAGATGGTGGACGGGAGGAGCTCGGCTGGCGTTGCGTTTAATGCCAGCCCCGGGTTTCATGGAGGCGTTTGAATGCGGCAAGGAGGCGTGTTCAGCCGGGAGTGCATCGAGTGGCGCCCTCGACTCTGACGTATGACACCACGCCATTCTTCCACTAATGTGTGGGCTCTTTGGGTACATGGCCTGCATGTTAGTGGCCCAACGCGGGCAGCACACGGCAGAGGAACTTTTGGTGGGCCAGGGCGGTCAGAAGCGGGCATTTCATAAACCGATGATTGTTCATTGAGTGTGACGTCATCTATTTCATCTAGATAAGCCTACTATATAATGTAAGAGAATTTTAAATTTTTCATATATACGTTGATAGACCGTTCGATACGTTGTAATTCATAAAGACTGCTGCCAACATCAATGTTTAGCTTATCACACATAAGATTGATTAAACCTTGCAAAAAGAGATAAGATTGATTAATACCCGTAACAATCCATGTCCTTAACAAAGGGTGCATGCACGTATAGGTTGAGCGTGTGTCTTGCATCGTGTGTGGTGTGCATGCAGGCGTGCGAGTGTTGCGTGCGTGCATGTGTACGTTTTAGTGTTGCATGCATGTGTACATACGTGCGTGTGTTCATGAGTGCATGTGTACGTGTCAGTGTTGCATGCCTGCATGCGTGCGTATGTTCATGCGAGTGTTGCATGCGTGCATGTGTACGTGCGGGGTGAGGCTACACGTCAGTTGACTGACTTTTCATCTCTGGTCAGTATATTTTCCAGCCATTGGATATGAAATCAAGGGCCTGCAGTTTATCTTCAACCTCCACCCCCTGAGCCGCCAGCCGCCGTCGCTCGCGGCCGGCCCGCGCGGCCACGCCGCCCGCCCTGAAACCACTCCTCACCGTCGGTCCGCCGCCGCCCCGGCCATCCCTCTAGGCCCTCCCCACGCCACCGCCCAATCACCATGCCCCGCCACCGCTGGCGACTGCCAACCAGAGGTCTCACGACTTCGAATACCCACCGACCACTAATTTATTACCATTTCTGTCCTTCATATACGCGCTGACGGGTGGGCCCTATGGTAATGTGCGCTGTTGAATGTGGACCGTTTGACTGGTCAATTGATCGTGTCATCAACAAATTACGGAGTTGTATGGTGAGCCAGTGACCGTATGATCACCCTAAAATGTATTTTATTAACACAGTACAGACTCAAACTACCATTTCTTTCTTTCATATACGCGTTGACAGGTGGGCCCCATGGTTACGCACCCCGATGGTGCAACACTAGTTGCACCACGTGGAACGTTTGTCTGGTCAATTGATTGTGCAATCAACAAAATACGGAGTTGTAAGGGTGAGCCAGTGATCGTATAATCATGACATGTATTTTTTTCAACGCGGTACAGACGCAAGCGCCCAAATATACGCGCAAGCACTCACCGCTATAAGCGCACACACGCATACCCTACCCCTATGAGCACCTTCGAGAGAGTGAGCCAGCATATGATCTTGAGATTTTACGAAGTCACCATAGGTGCCTCGTAGTCGAGTGGAACGTCTCCTCCCACTGAACGCACATCGCCGAAAAAATACTGAAATTAACCCAGGATAAATGCGAGCACCAGGACTTTAACCTTGGTGTGCTCGAGAAACCACTATCCTCCTAACCATCCAACCATAGCTTGGTTAGCACCACAAAATGTATGTGCTGACCGTGATGAGCTTATTCTGAAGTCCAGTGACCATATCGTGCTTTCGCTTCAAATACAATGACCGTAATTGTCGTCAACAAAATACGGAGCATGCATCAAATACAATGTCCGTCAGTGTCATCAACAAAATACGGAGACGTATCGTGAGCTAGATAATGTATGATCACCACGAGAATGTATATGGTAACCGTAATGAGCATATTCTGGAGTCCACCGACTGTATAGTGCTTTCGCTTGAAATATAGTGACCGTCACGCATGAATGTGTCATGGGCATGCATACTTTTAGAAGGCCGAGAGATAGTTTGTGTGCGTACGTGAAAGTGGTGTAAAAAGAGGGGGTGTCTGGTGGAGACAAGGAGAGATATGCTCTTCGTTTCTCTTTCCCGTGACTAATATTTTAGGAGAAAATATAAACATTCACAATGCAGAACAATTTTTTTGGATGCACCATGCAATTAACTTTCATGTATAACATTGTACTTGTCTATGCTTATTTGCTTAGTGGCCGATTGCGTGTGTGGTGTGGTGGGCACATCATTTCTAGTTGGGGTGGGCACATCATTTCTAGTTGTGGTGGGTCAACATGAGGACTCATGGGTCGGTTCCATCCTATGCCACGTAGGTTGGACCGAGACGCATTATACGAAGACCCATGTGGAGGACTCGGCATACAACACGAAGCTACCAGAGTCCTGGAGGACTCTATCCCCACTGGTGGTAAGCCGACTATATATGATTTGTAACCCTAGGCCCCGAGTATGTTATAGAAGCCTGGGGGCTAGTTCGCCGATAGTATACACACACACACAATGCCTGGTATTCACTTGTACTTTGTACACACCCCTATCACTAATATACAGTACCAGGAGTGGGCTTTTTCCTCAATTGCAAGGGTTCGAACTTGGGTAAAACTTTGCCTCGTATTACCATCCAGCCTAACAGTCAGGGATATCCTACCAAATGATCTGATGGAATCATATCTGCCAACTACTAAGAGAGAGGAGTGTCTGTGGGGGGGGGGGGGGTAATGTGTGCGAGAGAGGCCTAAAGATAATGTGCGTGCGGGAGACATGTAGGCACATACATGTGTGTGTATAGAGGGCTAGTAGAGACTGTGCGTGTGTATATATGCATGTGAGAGAAATAGTGTTTTCCAACTGAGATTAGTGAAAAGAGTGGTACATAGTAGTCAGAGAGAGAGAGAGAGTGCGTGAGACACCCCGACACCCCAGAAGAGATTGTGATCATGTGTGAAAGAGAAATGCCAATGTATATAAAGTGTGTGCACTTATGTGTTAGATATAGAGATATATAGCACGTTTGTGAGAACGGGCCGAGGCATAGTGCATCTACATGTAAAAGGCGGTTCTACACATTAAATTAAAATATAAATGGCATTATTATTTTTGGATGAGATCATGAATTTTGCAATTTGCGTATGAACGAAAATCGGTCTATGAGACACCCATACTCTATTGAATTCTAACATTTGCATGTGTTTATTTCATATTATCGATCCATAGAGTGAGAGTGGTTTGAAATACAAGCAATGCATTGCTTTTGCAATTCATATATAAACATTAATTAGTGCACTCCATGTTGTTAGTGTGAAGCACTTTATACATTTGTCACTTACATGGATACATTCCATATTGGTAGCTACAAAATAGAATACATGTTGAATTGAACATAAAGGGGGGTTCGCAGATTCGAATTCATAGGAAGTGCATTCATCTATTTAAACCCGAGATAATGGCATTTGTAAATCAGATCTAAAAGGGGCATCAATCTTTGTTGTGCGTTTGAACATGCTATATATTCATACGCATGTCTAACTATTTTTTTTGCAACCAAGGAGATTATATCTGGAACCATGCATGAACTGAGGTAAGTTGCATATTTTTAATATATACTCGTGTACAATGTATATTCAAATGTACCCCCTCCATTCCAAAATAATCGTAGTTTAGGATTTTCAAGAGTAAAGATTTGTGAAGTTTGACAATCCTGAAAGTTCAATTCAAGAGAATCAAAAACGATAATGCTTCTGCTCCCAAATATTGAACGAAGCGCCAAATAAGCCTCTGGTCACCCGAAATCGCGCGAGACTAATGTTTGGTGGCAGGAAATTACTGTCCTGACTCTGGCATGTGTAGCCTATCGGCCTGATGTCCAAAGGTATAAACCTGGGTAGGTTTGTAACTTCACCAAGATGCCAATATCAACCGCCTTCGAGAAGCATTCACACACCATGGGCGCATAAACACCCATACGCTCGGCCGAAATCTATCCCGGCCACCATTTGGGACACCTGAGATTACTGTCCTACCCCCAACCCGCAATATGTCTGAAATTTTAGATGGGGGCAAAGTTTGTAACTTCCCCCAAATTTCAAACAAGCGCGTCCCAAACCGAAACATTGTTCACCCTTAGTCCCCCCCCCTCTGTTTCCCCATTCATACTCCGTGGGCGCCAAAACGCCCTCTCCACCAGCCGCAAAACCCCAACCTCCTCCGTCCTCCACCCCCATTGCGCCCAATCCACCGCCGCCCTCCTCCATCACGCTAGTGCCGGTACCCCGACGTCGTCGTCCAATGCAACCGCAACCGCAACGCCCTCACGGACTTAGCAGCTGAAGCCGAGGTAGAGCTGCCTCCATGACGCCGACGCCGACGTGCGCCGTACCAGAACCACTTCGACCACGCCGTCCTGCGCCTCACCGCTGCCGCTCCACTGTCGCAACCATCCACCGCACCGGGGCTGTTCCCGCTACGACGTCGTTCGTCGCCTCGGATCTGGTTCCCCGTTGCCGACAGACGGCCACCGCACCACACACAACAACTTGGCCATGGGTTCGTCCAAGGCTCTACCATCCTCCACAACTTCTCGTTTCCAGCAAACCACAAGAAGATCGTTGGAAAAACAAAAGGAGGACACAACACTGCCAGCAGAAAGAGGTACTCATCTTCCCTTATTTGTGCAAATCTTACGTTTCTCCTCACACCGTATTCATCCCACGAAAGAAACTAGTTGAGCGTTTCATACTGCATCTTCTTTGTGATACTAAATGCACAAGGTTTCGTCCCATTTACTATTTCACCTTTTCTAGAGGTCAGTAGCCCGCCTGTATTTCAATTCAGGGTCAGTCGAATCGCAATTAAAAGAAGCAGCACCCGCTTAGGCGCGTGGAGCACTTAGTCCGCATGTTCGCCGGGGAAACGGTGCATTGGTGTCTAGCATAGGGGTCTGGGGCGCAGGAGCGGCTTGCGCCTGATCTGGAGGTCGGCGGGGCTTGAAGGGTTGGCCGGGGGCGGTGCCAAGCATGACGGTGCGGTGAGGTCGAGGGGAGCGTGGAGGCAGGGGACTAGGCCGGTGGTCGCTGGTGTTTTGAGGAAGATCGTAACACTGACTGGCTGGAGGTATATGAAGGTGATCTGCCCATTCTTTGTACATCGGACGGTGCAGAAAAAATGGACTGACCTATTTTTTTTCAGTCGACTGTTATTCTCATAAGACCACACCTTGTGGTGTGCTGGAGGAGCATCTGCATTTCCCAGCCATCCTTGTGCTCATATTTCAAAATCCTAGGATCTAGTAATTTTGTGTGCCATGCATGTTGTAGAGCTATCATATGTCTCCCGTCATTTATTTCTCACCGACCTGCTATCTACTACCTATACACTATACTACTTGTGCACACACTTCACCCATACTCACACTATTGTTTTTTTATGCATGGGTATTTCAGACTCCGACGCAGTGGTGATGAATACAAAAAAGAGAAGACAGAAGTCGCTCCAGTGTAATTTGAAGATAAGCACTATGTGTCCTAGCGCTCTAAAGGGTGCAGTGCCAGTAGATGGAGATAGTAAACGTAGCTCTGCAGTTGATGATCTCAATTGCCATACACAACCATCCCAGGTGCTTGCTTTAACTTCGCGCTGTCAAATGTGGTTGCATGTGGCATATGGTGTCTAGCTTGTATTGCTTCCAATTAGGTTAAATTGCATCAGCTTACTTTACACATTATACCTTTGATAATGACATGCCTTCCTGTTTTTGATACATACTACATATGTCTATTAACCATGTTCGTACATCAAACTAATGTTCTTTTGTATCCCTCATCAATCACTTATGACGAGACAGTCACCCCAGTGGGTTACTGTGAGATGCGCTACTCGTTTAAAGAGTGCAATGTCATCCTCCTCACATGATTCTCAAGAAACAGCAAGGCTAAATGAAGATAGTCAACGTAGCTCTCTAGTTGATGACCGCAATTCCCCCACACCACCATCGCAGGTGCTTGCTCCTACTTGGTAGTGTGATATGTGGTTGCATGTTGCATATGGTGTCTACCTTGTAATGCTTCTAATTAGGGTAAATTGCATGTGCTTAGTTAACACATTATACCTATGAATATGACATGTGTTCCTGTTTTTGGTACATATTACGTATTTCTATTAACCATGTTCTTAATCAAACTACTTTTCTTCTGTATCCCTCATCAATCACTTCTGACGAGACACCTTCAAGTTGACAGTGTAATATTGGTTGCATCTTGCATATCATTTCAAACATGTATTGCCTCTAATTTGTTGAAGTGCTACTTATAATGAGACACATCTAACTTGGTAGAGTGATTTTGGTTGGATCTTTCATATGGTGTCTAGATTGCATTGCTTCCAATTTGTTGAAATGCCTTCTGCTTAGCATTTTTCGTACATATTCCATCCTCCTACAATGTGGTTGCCATGCATAAAAGTTATGTTCGCCAGTATCATGCATCAACGAATTTGGAAGTGTGAATTTCATTCTTTTTTCTTGTGTGTTTACTTGACAAGGCAAAATCTAAAAGGACAAAGGCATGAAATGATGGTGGTCCTCTGGAGCAACTGAAACAGATGATCTCTGCAGATTCTCCTGCTACTCCTACTGCAGTGCAAGTTCCAAATCTCATCTCCCCTACTCCACAACCCCGGGTGCTTGCTCTAACATGGCAGTGTGATATCTGGTTGCATGTTGCATATGGTGCCTAGCTTGTATTGCTCCTAATTTGTTAAATTGCATCTCCTCAGCTTACACATTATACATGTGAATATGACACGCCTTCCTTTTTTTGGTGCATACTACATCTTCCTGTTTTTGGTACATACTAGTGTTCATCAGTATCATGCATCAATGAGTTCTGAAGAGCAAATTTTATTCCTTTTTCTTGTGGATTTGACTTGACAAGGCAAAATCAAAAAATAGGAAGGAAAAGAGTAAGGAAGGAGATGATGGTGGTCCTCTGCAGCAACGTAAACGGAGCATCTGTACGGATTCTCCTTATACTGCTAGTGCATTACAAGTTCCAAGTCTCCGCTCCCCTACTCCACCATCCAAGGTGCTTGCTCTAACTTTGCAGTGTGATATCTGGTTGCATGTTGCATATGGTGTCTAGCTTGTATTGCTCCTAATTAGTGTAAACTGCATCTGCTTAGCTTACATATGATACGTGTGAATATGACACGCTTTCTTGTTTTTTGTACATACTATATATGTCTATCACACAATGTTCTCACATGAAACTACTCTTCTTGTGTATCCCGCGTCAGTCACATATGATTGGACACCTTTAAGTTAGCAGTGTGATATTGGTTTGCATCTTGAATATGATTTCTAGCATGTAGTGCTTCTAGTTTGATGAATGCCACCTATGACGAGACAGTTTTAACTTGGCAGAGTGATATTGATTGCACCTTCCAGATGGTGTCTAGCTTGCAGTGCTTCTAATTTGTTGAAGTGCCTTCTGCTTAGTTACCACATCATAGGTGTGAATATGTCAAGCCGTCTAGTTTTCGTACATATTCCATCCTCGTATCATGACTTTGCCTTTCAATAGAGTAGTGTTCGTCAGTATCATGCATGAATGAGTTCTAAAGAGCAAATTTTATTCCTTTTTCTTGTCGGTTTGACCTCACAATGCAAAATCAATAAAGCGGAAGTAAATTGGTAAGGCATTGGATGATGGTGGTCCTTCCGAGCAACTGAAATGGAGGGTCTCTACAGATTCTACTCTGCCATCCTCCCAACAAGATTCGCAAGACAACACAAGGCTAGACAGTCAACGTAGCTGTGTAGATGATGAGCACATCTCCCCTACTCCACCATCACAGGTGCTTGCTCTAACTTGGCACTATTATATGTGGTTGCATGTTGCATATGATTTTTAGCTTGTATTGCTTCTAACTTTGTTGAATTGCATATGCTTACGTTACACATAATGCCTGTGAATATGACACATGTTCCTGTTTCTAGAACATACGTGTAGATGATGAGCACATCTCCCCTACTCCACCATCACAGGTGCTTGCTCTAACTTGGAACTGTTATATGTGGTTGCGTGTTCCGTATGATGTCTAGTTGTAGCGACCCAACCTCAAACGGTCAAGTCTCTGTGCATAAGTGTCATCCCTGGATCGGTATTGCGGACACACACAGTACTGGAGGATTTATAACATAGTTCAATCACACACTTATTACATCGAATGTCTCAAAATAAAACTTATTGCAATAATATGGCTGAAGGCCATCTAAATAAGATAACAACGGAAGCATCGAAGGTAGAAGAGTCCATCCAACTCCACGGCAAAACTGAGTGCATGACAACGACCTAGCGCACCTTACTCTTTGTCTGAAAAATTCTGCAACATAATACGTTGCAGCCTATGTAGGTTAGCACATGGAATATGCTGGCAAGATAACACTATAGAGCAATGAACAAATAACAGCTATCACTACATGCATATATGGCTGGTGGAGACTATATGGTTTATCTTTTGCATAAATCTAGTTTTTCCCTACAACAAAGGAATATATTTTATTTAACTACAAAGTTTGTTGAAAACATTGAGAAGGTAACCCCAACTCAATCCCAATTAAAAGTTTAATAACCCAACAAATTAATTAAGTAGAGTGATGAGATCAACATAATAATTCAAGTACTAGATACTCAAGATGTGCATAACCGGGGACACGGCTAACCATGATTAGTTTATACACTCTGCAGAGGTTTGCGCACTTTTCCCCACAAGACTCGATCTCCTCCGTTACATTTATCGCACTACATGATGTTTGAGAAATGGATGATCGAGAGACAATCTTTCAGAATCATTAACTCTTTAGGATGGGTAGACCATAGCACCTACATCCCCTACATCTGCTAGTCTACCACTGAAAGAGGTCACACAACATACTCAACTATGCCAGAGCCCATAATGTCTTGTGCCTGCACACGTAAGTTTCTGGCATGAATAACATTATGATCCCTTTGACCCTAGGTGGTGAACCATAGGATGATCACACGGATACCCGGGATCTCCTTGGACAACACTGGATTCCCCAGGTGCCCACAACCAATCCACCCAGATGTGTATTAAAGTAGCCACCTTAATTTAAACCTTAGTTAACAATAACTCTCACATCTTTCATGAATTCTCTCAAAACCAATCCACGTCTACGAGCATAAGATAGCAGTATAAGCATAACGTAGTAACACCCAAGGTTTGAAATAAAGGTAATAGGTTACTACCTCATCAACCACTTCCCAAATACCCACATGTTATCAAGTCCTACTCAATGCAGTGTTTGAGAGTTGAAACTAATGCATAAAAAACTGGGTAATAAATGGATATGATCAAATTGTTACTTGCCTTGCTGACGATCGGAAAACCCTAGTGATTCGTAGTAGCAAGCCTCGCACTCCGGAAACTCTATCGTGAAAAAACAATGGCATAAATAAGCACTCAAGCATAAAATGCAAAGTTAAAACCAATAGAAAAGATCTGAACAGAAAGTTCAAGAGAAGAGCTTCGATTTGCAAAATGAATCAATCAAATCGGAGATACGAAACTCAAACTACAATCAAAATAAGTTCAAATTCAAATCTGCTTGAAACCAAATTTAAAATTTCCAAAATCATGTTCAAGTTGATTATCTGGACAGAGGGGAACAAGACGGAGATTTTGGCGTTGGTTTCACTGGATTTGGACAAACGAGCAAAAAGTAGCGAGGGTTTGAAGATTAGGGACTAACCTATAATAAAAGTTATTACAGATAGGTCCCTGGCCGAAAATAAAACTAAAAAGAAAAAACCTAATGAACGTCCGCTAACAGAGACTAACGAACGAATTCGTTCGCTAACAAATCTAAACGGATGAATGCTCGCTAAATAACCTAAAAATAAAAAAAACAATCTAATCTAATAAACTGAAACTTTTTTAAAAAACCGAACTAAACCGAGAAAAACCGGATCGGTTTGTACCGGTCGACGGCGGCGGCGGAATCGGTCACCGGCGACGTCGGGCGAGGCGGCGGCGGCGTGCGGTGCCGGCAGCGGCAGCAGCGCGCGGCGACGGTGGCGGCGGCGCTAGCGGGCGGCGGTGGCAGCGGCGAGCAGCACGGCGGCGGCGGTAGTGGCTTGGCGGCGCAACGGCGGTGGCTTAGGATGGCGGCGGCAGTGGCTTGAGGACGAGAGGGGGGCGACGGAGTATTTAAAGAGGGGGGTGCGCCGGCTTGGGGAAGGGGCAAAGACGGCGGCGGAGGTGGAGTCGGAGCCGGGCTCCGGCTCGGCCACGGCGGCGCGCGCGCGGGGATGGCGGCGGCGACTTGGGCCGGCTAGGCTTCGGCCCAGTCGGTCCGAAGAGAATTTTTTTAAAATAATTTCGCTCGGACGGAAAAATCCAAAAATAAAATAAATAAAAATCCTAAAATCCCAAAAATAATTTTCACGGTCCTCTCCTAATATTTAGGACAACATGAACATTTTTCTGGGATAAAATGCAATTTTTCCCTAATTTACTCGAATAAAAACTCGAATAAAATTCAAATAAAATATATATTTTTGAAACTAAAATTCCATTATTTCCTTTGTTTTGAAGAAGTCATATCACCTTCTCTCATTATTTATTTATTTGGAAATAATTTGGAAGAAAAATTTCAAATAAAAATTCACTTTGATCTAATTTACCAATTTTGAAAAATTCAAAAATGGAATTTTATAAAACCTCCAACTCTCTCAAATGGTCCTTGAGTTGCTTAAGGTCTTTAGGATCAAAATGTTCAAATAAAACCAAATAAAAATGCAAAGAGCATGGATGCATATGATGACCTAATGATTAACATCCAAATTGAAAATTGGGATGTTACGAACCTACCCCCCTTAAGATGAATGTTGCCCTCGAGATTCGGGTTGGCTAGCAAATAGGTGTGGGTGGTCTTTCCATAGGTCTTCTTCTAGCTCCGAGGTGGCATCTTCCTCGGTATGGTGGCTCCACTGAACTTTGCAAAACTTGATGACCTTGCTGCATGTAACTCGACTGGCAAACTCAAGAATCTTGACAGGTTTGTCCTTGTAGGTTAGGTCACTCTCCAACTGAATTGCTTCCAGGGGCACTGTATCTCTCAGATGAATATCGGCCATCTCTGCATGGCACTTCTTCGACTGGGAAACGCGAAAAACATCATGAGCTCCTGACAAACCTTCGGGTCACTCCAATTTATAGGCCACTTCTCCCATACGTTCCAAAACTCGGTATGGTCCTGCAAATCTTGGGGCTAACTTCCCTTGAATCCAAATCGTTTAACTCCTCGAAGTGGCGATACACGTAGATATGCTCTATCTCCGACTTCATAGACTACCTCCTTGCGTTTAGTATTGGCGTAACTCTTCTGCCTGGATTGAGCCACCTTCAGTCTATCATGAATCAACTTAACCTTATCTTCAGACTCCTTGATTAAATATGGTCCGAACAATTGACGGTCTCCCACTTCATCCCACATGAACGGTGTCCTACACCTCCTTCCATACAAAGCTTCAAAAGGGGCCATCTTCAAACTAGCCTGGTAGTTGCTGTTATATGAGAACTCTGCGTAAGGCAAATTATCATCCCAACTAGACCCATAATCTAGCGCACAAGCTCTCAACATGTCCTCCAGAATTTGATTGACTCTCTTAGTATGTCCATCTGTCTGTGGATGAAAGGCTGTACTAAACTCTAGCCTGGTAACCAAAGTCTGGTGCAACTGATTCCAAAACTTCAAGGTAAATTGTGTTCCTCTATCTGATGATGGTCCTCGGAACTCCATGCAGACATACGATCCTGGTCATATATATCTTGGCCAACTTCGCGCTCGTATAAGTGGTTTTCACAGGGATAAAATGAGCCACTTTGGTCAAGCGATCTAGTACTACCTAGATGGAGTCATATCTTGATCGGGTCCTGGGTAATCCGGTGATAAAATCCATGCCCAGTTTTATCCCACTTCCATTTGGGTATCGGCATAGGATGTAGTAATCCTGCTGGCTTTGGATGTTCTGCCTTAACTCTTCGACAGACGTCGGACACAGCTACATACTCGGCAATATCCTTCTTCATACCTGTCCACCAGAAACGTTCCTTCAAATCCAAATACATCTTAGTCTTTCCGGGGTGAACCGAGTATGGCGATTCATGAGCTTCCTAAAGTATTAACTTCCTGATCTCTGGGTCATTGGGCACATAAATACGATCCTCAAACCATAAAGTTTCATGCTCGTACTCACGAAAACCTTTGGCTTTTCCTTTACTCATCTTTTCCTTTATCTCTGCAATCTCCTTATCAGTCTTCTGGGTTTCTCTAATCATTCCCAACAATGTGGATTGAACTTCCAAAGCTGCAACAAATCCTCTCGAAACTATCTCCAATCGAAGTTCCCTGAGATCTTCGGCTAACTCCTGTGGTAATCCTCCGGTTAGGAGAGTATTGACATTACTCTTGCGGCTCAAAGCATCTGCTACAACATTGGACTTTCCTAGATGATAGTGTAACTACATATCATAATCCTTTATGAGCTCCAACCATCTCCTTTGCCTAAGATTCAACTCCTTCTGTGTGAAAATATACTTCAAGCTCTTATGATCCGTGTATACATCACAACGGTTTTCAATAAGGAAATGTCTCCAGGTCTTAAGCGCATGCACTACGGCTGCTAACTCCAAATCATGCGTAGCATAATTCAACTCATGAGGTCGAAGCTGTCAGGAGGCATATGAAACAACTCTTCCGTATTCCATAAGCACACCTCCAAGTCCTTGGCAAGAAGCGTCGCAATACACTTGGAAATCCTTGTGTATATCCGGAATAATTAGCACTGGGGCTGTAACTAAATGTTTCTTCAACTCTAGAAAACTGGCCTCGCATTCCTCGGTCCATTTGAACTTGGTTTCCTTCTTCAATAACCCTATCATGGGCTTCGCAATCTTGGAAAAATTCTCAATGAATCTCCTATAATATCCTGCGAGTCCAAGAAACTGCAGATCTCTCCAACCGAGGTGGGTGCCAACCACTCAGTGACAGACTGAACCTTGGTAGGGTCTACTACTATACCTTCTCCTGATATAACATGTCCAAGAAATCCAACTTCTTTCAACCAAAACTCACATTTACTTAACTTTGCATATAGCTGATGTTCTATGAGCTTCTCGAGAACTAATCACAAATGTTCCTTGTGTTCCTCTTCATTCTTCAAGTACACCAATATATCATCAATGAACACCACAACAAACTTATCCAAGAACTCCATGAACACTTATTCATCATACTCATAAAATAGGTAGGGGCGTTAGTCAATCCAAAAGACATGACCGTGTACTCATATGGCCCATACCTTGTGGTAAAAGCTGTCTTGGGTATATCCTGCTCTCGGATCTTCAGTTGGTGGTATCCTGATCGAAGATCGATCTTGCAGAATACTTTAGCTCCCTGTGGCTGGTCAAACAAATTGTTGATCATCGATAGTGGGTACTTGTTCTTGATCGTTACTTCATTCAATGCATGATAATCAACAACCATTCTCAAAGATCCATCCTTCTTCTCAACTAAGAGCACTAGGCTCCCCACGGTGATGAGCTTGGTCGAATGTAACCTTTCTCCAATAACTCCTTAATCTGTTTCTTAATTTCCTCCAAATCATTTGCGGGCATCCGAAACGGTCTCTTATATATTAGTTCGGTGCCTCGCAATAGCTCTATCAAAAATTCTATATCCTGATTTGGTGGCATGCCTGGTAATTCCTCTAGAAAAACATCAGGGTAATCCTTCACAACTCGCACTTCTTCCCGAACCACTCCCGAGAGGGGATTTACTTGAGTCATCCTTGGCACATGCCTAGATACATACTTGATCCTCTTTCCCTCAGGGGTGGTGAGTAGTATCGACTTACTAGCACAGTCGATGTTTCCTCCATACTTCGATAACCAATCCATACCTAGTATTATATCCAATCCTTGTGACTACAAAATTATTAGGTCTGAGGGAAAAACATGGTTGCCAATGGTTAATGGTAACCGTTCACACCATCGACTGGCCATATACTCTGCTCCTGGAGAGCTTACTAACATGGGTGACCTAAGGGCTAAGGTTGGCAATTTAAACTTGTCCACAAATCCCCTTGATATGTATGAATGCGATGCACCAATGTCAAAAGGAACGAGAGCAGTAAATGACTTAATCAAAAACTTACCGATAACTGCGTCGGGCTGCTCTTCAACTTCCTCCACGTTAACGTGGTTCACCTGTCCTCTGGTGAAAGGGTTGGGCTTCTGTGTTACCATTCGTCAACTCAGAACAATCATTGGCGTAGTGTCCAGTCTTCCCGCACTTGTAACAGGTGACATGATTTAGATCCTTCCTAGCAGGTGTTGCTGGGTTGGAACGGTTCTGGTTGTTGTTTCCTACATTCCGATTTCCATTCTTAGGGCCACTGTGGTTATGTGAACTTCCTCCATTGTGAGTATGGCCTCCATGGTCATGATGGGTATGTCCTCCCGAGTTTGAGGTAAAACGAGGCTTCTGCTAAGCTCCAGAGTTGTACTTCCCCTGTCCATACTTCCTTTTGTGGCTCTCTATCTACTGCTGCTTTCCTTCAATCATAAGAGCCCTGTCTACCAACTCCTGATAGTTAGTGAATGTTGCCACCATCAACTGCATACTCAGCTCGTCATTCAGCCCTTCCATAAACTTCTCCTTCTTCACGGCATCTGTGGCCACATCATTTGGGGCATAGCGAGCTAACTTGTTGAACTCATCCACGTACTGCCCCACAGTACGATTTCCCTGGTGTAAGTTGCGAAAATCATGCTTCTTTATACTCATAGCTCCAGCTGAGACATGTGTAGTGCAGAAAGCTTGCTAAAACTGATCCTAAGAGAAATTGGCCACGGGGAAAGTGGCAGTGTAGTTCTCCCACCATGAGGCTGTGGGTCCATCCAGGTGATGTGTGGCAAAGTGCACCTTCTTAGCATATGTGCAACCTGTGGTGGTCAGCTCCCTTCCAATCTTGTGGAGCCAGTCATCAACAACAATCGACTTGGTGCTACTAGAGAACACCGGCGGATTCAACCTTAGAAACTGGGCTAAGTTGTCAACTGGAGGTGGTGGCGGTGCGTTGTTTAAGGAAGTCACTAGGTACCTGAAAATTGGCATACCAAGCTTCACCAGAACCTACACCGCCACTTTACCAGAAGAGGAGCACTGGATGATTCGAGTTCATGTTCGAGGAAGGACGTTCACACCAGTTACTGAGCCCATAGAGTTTTCCTTTGATGCACCCACCTGGAGTCTAGGAAAGAGCATGGCCACCCACATCGCCATTGGACGCATCGGTGAGGTATAAAACAAGGATCTTAAGGAAATGATCTACAAGATATATGGATGCGAAGATGAGCAATGGGAGATGATTTGCACCAGGAGGGATAAATCCATTGCAGCCTGCATCCAAGAGTTAAACCAGCACATTCATCGTCAGGAGAACCAGACGTGCGCCAGCATGATAGACATGAAGAAGGTGATGACCAGGAACATGGAGCTAGAAGAGGAACTCAAGTCTACACACGATGGATATGAAGAAGAAATTGCAGTACTACTAGAGAAGAATGAAGACCTAAAGAAGAAGCTAGGAATATTCATGGGAGATCCCGAACCCGAGGAGGACAACCATCCTGAAGACTACATCATAATCGATGACACCGACTCTGACCCCGTAGTGATGATGATTATGAAGACGAAGTTGGAGCAGATATCATGGAGTCTTCCACCGATCAAAATTTCTAGATGACCACCAGATTATCATTAGTATTTTCCCATGTATATAGTAATAGTCCGAGCATTTTGTAACAGTAGCTTAGATCGATTGTATGATCTTGTTTGAATTGAGTGGTGTGAAATGAATGTGTTTGTCTCATGTGCACATGGGTAGTGAATTTCTCTTTAGACCTCACTCTATTATGTTCACACCCCGCTAAAACCTATCAGATGCCTCCGAGACGTGACCCCGGATTTGTCTTTAGCGGACGAATTCGTTTGTTAGTCTCTGTTAGCGGACATTCGTTCGTTAGGTTTTTTATTTTCAGTTTTATTTCCAGCCAGGGACCTATCTGTAATAACTTTTATCACAGATTAGTCCCTGATCTTCAAAACCTCGCTACTTTTTACTCGATTGTCCAAATCTAGTGAAACCAACGCCAAAATCTTCATCTTGTTCCCTTTGTCCAAATAATCAACATGAATATGATTTTGGAAATTTAAAATTTGGTTTCCAGCATATTTGAATTTGAACTTCTTTTGATCATAGTTTGAGTTTTGTATCTCCGATTTGATTGATTGTTTTTACAAATTGAAGCTCTTCTCTTGAACTTCCTGTTTAGATCTTTTCTCTTTGTTTTAACTTTGCATTTTATGCTTGAGTGCTTATGTATGCTATTGTTTGTTCACGATAGTGTTCCCGGAGTGTGAGGCTTGCTACTACGAATCACTAGGGTTTTCCGATCGTCGGCAAGGCAAGTAACACTTTGATCATATCCCTTAATTACTCAGTTTTTTATGCATTGGTTTCAACCCTCAAACACTGCATTGAGTAGGACATGATAACATGTGGGTATTTGGGAAGTAGTTGATGAGGTAGGAACCTGTTACCTTTATTTCAAACCTTGGGTGTTACTACGTTATGCTTATACTGTTATGCTATGCTCGTAGACGTGGATTGGTTTTGAGAGAATTCATGAAAGATGTGAGAGTTATTGTTAACTAAGGTTTAACTTAAGGTGGCTACTTTAATACACATCTGGGTGGATCGGTTGTGGGCACCTGGGGAATTCCGTGTGCAGCCACAAGCCATTATGGGCTTTGGCATACTTGAGTATGTTGTGTGACCTCTTTTAGTGGTAGACTAGCAGATGTAGGGGATGTAGGTGGTACGGTCTACCCATCGTAAAGAGTTAATGCTTCTGAAAGACTATGTCTCGATCATCCGTTTCTCAAACATCATGTAGTGCGAGAAATGTAATGGAGGAGATCGAGTCTTGTGGGGAAAAGTGCGCAAACCTCTGCAGTAATCATGGTTAGCGTGTCCCCGGTTATGGACATCTTGAGTATCTGGTACTTGAATTATTATGTTGATCTCATCACTCTACTTAAGTAATCTGTTGGGTTATTAAACTTTTAATTGGGATTGAGTTGGGGTTACATTCTCAATGTTTTCAACAAACTTTGTAGTTAAATAAAATATATTCCTTTGTTGTAGGGAAAAACTAGCTTTATGCAAAAGATAAACCATAGAGCTTCCACCAGCCATATATGCATGTAGTGATAGCTGTTATTTGTTCATTACTCTATAGTGTTATCTTGCCAGCATATTCCATGTGCTGACCTAGACAGGCTGCAATGTATTATGTTGCAGAATTTTTCAGACGAAGAGTAAGGTGCGCTAGGTCGTTGTCATGCACTCAGTTTTGCTGTGGAGTTGGATGGACTCTTCTATCTTCAAAGCTTCCGTTGTTATCTTATTTAGATGGCCTTCAGCCATATTATTGTAATAAGTTCTCTTTTCAGACATTCGATGAAATAAGTGTGTGATTGAACTCTGTTATAAATCCTCGAGTACTGTGTGTGTCAGTAATACCGTTTGAGGTTGGGTCGCTACAAGATGGTATCAGAGCACACGCTGACTATAGGACGCGACCACCAGGGTAAGCCATAGGACACTTGTCAAAACCGGCGGATCTCGGGTAGGGGGTCCCGAACTGTGCGTCTAGGCGGATGGTAACAGGAAACAAGGGACACGATGTTTTTACCCAGGTTCGGGCCCTCTCGGTGGAGGTAAAACCCTACTCCTGCTTGATTAATATTGATGATATGGGTAGTACAAGAGTAGATCTACCACGAGATCAAGGAGGCTAAACCCTAGAAGCTAGCCTATGGTATGATTGTTGTATGATGAAGTTGTCCTACGGACTAGAACCCTCCGGTTTATATAGACATCGGATAGGGTTAGGGTTACACAGAGTCGGTTACAATGGTAGGAGATCTTGAATATCCGCATCGCCAAGCTTGCCTTCCACACCAAGGAAAGTCCCATCCGGACACGGGACAAAGTCTTCAATCTTGTATCTTCATAGTTCTGGAGTCCGGCTGAAGGTATAGTCCGGCTACCCGAACACCCCCTAATCCAGGACTCCCTCAGTAGCCCCTGAACCAGGCTTCAATGACGATGAGTCCGACGCGCAGATTGTCTTCGGCATTGCAAGGCGGGTTCCTCCTCCAAGTTCTTCAAGAAGATTTTAAACACCAAGGATAGTGTCCGGCTCTGCAAAATAAGTTTCCACATATTGCCATAGAGAGAATAATATCAACACAAATCTAATCTACTGATGTATTCCGCAGCGTGACATCACACTACGGCCAAGTCCTTTACTCGAATCGTTTTTACTTTTCCACCTCAGCACGTTTAGCAAGGCGGTTTCCTTGGCACGTCTTGTCAAAGCAGAGATTGTGTCCCCCCTTTTATGGGATTCTCATCAATACGAATGTGGGTAACCCAACTGCGCCATTTATCACGGCTCTTAGGAGGCAAGCGAGTTTTACTAGGCTGGTGGGGACACACAACCGCATCCGCCCATATAAGGGGATAAGGATCCACCTTTTTACCTACGCCTTCTTCCTCCTTTGCCTACCCATCTCCTGCGCACTCGAGCTCCAGCGCCCAAGCCCACACTTCCTACCTCAACCTCCTCCAGCAATGTCCGGAGCGGGAGGCAAGTGGATGGTCTCCTCCGTCACGGAGGGCCATGTCAAAAAGCTAAGGAAGGCCGGATACTTGTCCAAGGACATCGCGCACCGGCTTCCCGAGGAAGGGCAGCTTCTCCCCACCCCAAGGCCCCATGAGAGGGTAGTATTCCTTCCCCACTTCCTCCGCGGACTGAGTTTCCCACTCCACCCATTTGTCCGGGGGCTCATGTTCTACTATGGCCTGGATTTCCACGACTGACCCCGAACTTCGTCCTCAACATCTCGGCGTTTATCGTCGTGTGCGAGGCTTTCCTCCGCATCCGCCCCCATTTTGGCCTATGGCTCAAGACCTTCAATGTCAAGCCCAAGGTGGTGCGCGGCAGCCAGGCGGAGTGCGGAGGCGCCATGGCGAGCAAGATGGCCAACGTCCTATGGATCAAGGGCTCCTTCGTGGAGACCCTGAAGGGTTGGCAATCGTGGTGGTTTTACATCATCGAGCCGCGTGATCCGAAATGGATTGCAGCCCCCGAGTTCCGATCCGGACCCCCCACGCGGCTTATGTCCTGGAAAGAGACGGGCCTGTCGTGGGGCGATGAAAAAGAGGTGACCGGATTGCAGACATGCATCCAGTCCCTGGTGAGCAAGCCGATCAAGCTTGTCAATGTAGTCCAGGTCATGCTCGTCCGCCGGATCCTCCCGTGTTAACAACGGGACTTTACTCTGTGGGAGTTCGACCCGGCGCAGCACCAAACCCTTAACAGGCTCTTCGACACGACGTATGAAGACGTCTGGAAGGTGCTAACCAAAGGCGCCGAGGCTCCCACATCCGCTTCCGAGAACCGCGGATACAGCTCGCAGCGGCACGCTAGCGAGGTAAGCTATTTTCACCTTTTACAGGATGTTAAGTTTTTCCATAGTTTGACTCTATGCGGGTTCTAAACTCCCCCACCTTTGACAGGCTTGGCAGGCGCAGTCCGGATCGATTAACTGTCCGGCTCCCTTGCCCGAAGACCCAGCCCCTGCTCTCCTAGTGAAGCTGCTGGTTCCGGCGCCTTATGTGGTGCCGGAGAAGAAGGCTAAGAAGAAGAAGGCCACGGGGACACGAAAGAGTGCCCGTAATGTGGTGGTGTCGGACTCGTCATCCGACAAGTCCGAGACGCTCTCCTCCCGTGAGAACGAGGAGGAGGAAGAAGAAAACTCTCCCCTCCAGCGGGGGGAGGAAAGAAAAGGAAAGCCGCCCCAACGGGGGAGGCCGAAGGGTCCAGGAAGAGGAAGACCCCTCCGCCGAACTACTCCCCCGATGACGAAGAGGACGAAGAGGAGTGGCCAGATAGGGCCAAGCGTCCGGCGAAATCGTAAGTATTCGGATATCAGAGTAACTCATGACGTTCCTTTGTCGCATTGCTTTCCCTAATGTCGAACATAATTATGCAGCCCGCCTCGGGCCAAACTCAACGAGTCGTCGAGCGGCTCCCTGGATTCATCGAACGTGAACTCAGTTCTGCCCGCTTTCTCCCCCCGCACTGCAGACGACGCCGAAGTGGCATCGCAACGAGCTCCGGGGCAGGAGGAGGTGGTCCTGGAGGAGCCGCAAGGCGACCTCCCGGACTCCAGGAGTAAAGGCGACAAGACCCCCTAGGGCTCCAAGTCCGGCTTTGTGCCGGACACCGCGCCGGAATCTTCAACAGTTCCGGACCGCGGTAGGCGAACTCCTTCCAAGAGGAGCAAGCCTTCTGAGCCGGCGGCCTCCGTCCAACCGGAGGTGCCGGACAATCTGCTGGAGGTTCTTGACGGCGCCTCCATCGACGAGGAGCACCGTACTATTATGAGTACGGTGATCCAGAAGGTTCAGTCCGCCAAGAGCGGACTGAGTGAAGCTTGCGCTAGCCTTCTAACAGGCTTCGAGGTAAGTAAAAAATATGTAAGAATATAACCGCATAGACAGTAGCCCCTGATGCTCTGTTTGGCGTTCGGAAAGAAAAGCCGAATAGAGGATCTATTAAATGTCCAGGAGTCTAACAACAAAGAGTCAATATGCAGGCTTCGCTGCTAGCCACCGCCGCACTGACTGCGGAGGTGGGTGCCCTGAAACAGGGACTCCAGCGGACCGAGCAAGAGCTCGGCCTTGCCAAGCGGCAGCTCGAGGAGAAAGAAGGTAAGAAATACCTTACAGAAAAAGTGCCTATAAAAAGACGTGATTGCAAAAAATAACAGGATTGTACTGCTTATTGTAGGGGCCACGACTGAGGTGGCGACCCTCAAGCAGGCGCTGTCCGAGGCCGAAAAGAAAGCGGCCGCGGAGTGCACCGAGCGAGAGAAACTTGAGGCCCAAGTCGGCGAGGTGCAGCAAGAGCTTCAGGCTCTCATGAAAAAACATGAGAGTTTGGAGCTTGAGTCAAAGACGCAAGCGTCCGAGCTCACGGCGGCCCTTGAGACTGCCAAGTTTGCCAAGGCCGAAGCCCAAAAGGCCCTCCAAGAGTTGGAGGAGATGAAAAAGATAGCAGCGGGTAAGGCATTCTTTATGCAAAGCAGAAATATTAAAGTGAACTACTTGTTACTTACCCGAATCCGGAGCTCTCCAGGGGCATTCGCAGATCTTCCCCGCAGCGTATCCGACACCACCACATTCCACGGAGCTGAAGAGGGCAGCTCGATGGAGAAGGTGTTCTGGTCTTAGTACGCTGAGGCCGGACACCCTGTGCCCTTGAGCGACCAGCTGAAGCAGCTGGTCGAGCTCCACAAGGTGGCCGAACAGGCCATGAAGGGCTTCATAGTTCGGCTGTGGCCCGGAGAGGCCCTGCCTGGGAGCTACTTCGGGCTGGTGCGGCGGCTGGTGGAGGCCTGTCCAAGGCTCGAGGTTATCAAGCGCTCCATCTGCATCGAAGGTGCCCGTAGGGCCCTTGCCCGTGCAAAGGTGCACTGGGGTAAGCTGGACGGTGAGAAGCTTGTGAGGGACGGGCCGCCGCCGGGGAAGGAGCATCGCAAGCCTGAGAACTACTATAAGGATGTTCTTGCGGGTGCCCGCCTTGTGGCGGATGAATGTACCAAGGATGTAATTTTTGAATGAACTCACTCGTATTTATCCTGTGGGCTGAAAACTTGTTCATATGCGCTAAGCAATGCTTGTTGAATTTAAAATATTACTTTGTGTGCGGCCGTTTATCAAAAAAATTGAGAGATGGCCAGTCGTCGGCTTCTGCCCCCATGCCACTAGTGCTGGGGTGTTCGGGATAAACCTGAGCGCTCTTTTTCCCATAGTTGGGTCCTTCGAGGGAGGCGCTCAGCACAACGAACCAGGCAATCAGACTATAATGCTTGAACACTCTCACTTAGCCATAGAACTCTATAATTTTAAATTTCGGCGAAGCCCCTAGTTTGGAAGACTGAGTACGGGGCGCTATCCACGCCTTGGCCGGACAAAGCCGGCTCCTCGCTCGAAGCGGCATAAGTCTTTAGGGACTCGAAAAACCTCTCGAACAGCGACCGGTCTCTCGCCTCATCATGACAGTCAGTTTTAGCTTTCTCCACTGAGGTGCTTAACCCAGCTCAACTGGGGCATAATCGCAGTGGTTCTCCTAGTGCTACCTTAGCCGATATAGCGGAACGTAAGGCACCAAAACATAGGAGCCGGGTAAACCCAACTATTGACCCAAATCATGATTCGGAGCCGATGCATATAGTGCTATAAGTTCGGGGTGCCGCACTTGTGAAAGTGTACGGGCTTCTCACACCATATTGAGGGGTACTGAAGCCCTTGGCGTGTTTGCCGTACCATGGTGTACGGGTGCAACATGTCATTTAATAAACATATATATGAAAGGAGGATAATGCAAAAAATAGACAAAAAGCTATGCATTGTTTATAGAAAGGCTGCTATCAAAGCAGAACGATACAAGTAGTGCGATAAGCAAAAGATATTGGGCTATTTAACATGTCCTGGCTAGGAGCAGGCCGCGGAATTATATGCCAAAACAGGTATACTGCTCGTAACAGAGACCACCTGGGAGTTCCATAATGCGGCATGGCTTGTCTGCTTCCCTGGATCTTGCATCATTTGTGCGGCAGTTGAATTGCCGAACAGGTCGTCCGAAGTATGGAGTCCTGAAAGTAAGAGAAAATTAAAAAAAGAATTCGGCAGCCCCTAGTACGTTTTAAGCCGTATTTTGGGATTGCCGTTATTGTGCCCCTTCCCCTGTGCCCATGGTATTTCTAGAGCGTAGTTATGTACGTGAGGCACTGGTTTCGCTATGTCGCGAGGGCTGGGGTTGGGGCCGCATTGCTACGCCTGCTCAGAACGTGCCAGGCGGTCTTGTTGTAGGTTACTCCGGGCGCGCTTGGCAGTGTCTGGCTTTTTAACGGCCGGACTGGAGAATTGCCTAAGAAGGCTGCTTTGTACTTCCGCTGCGAGGGCCGCCATGTGCTCCTCCGTACGGAGGGAGCGTTCGATGTTTCCATTGACCGTGATTACTCCTCGAGGGCCTGGCATCTTGAGCTTGAGATATGCGTAGTGCGGCACCGCATTGAACTTTGCAAATGCGGTTCGCCCGAGCAGGGCGTGATAGCCACTGCGAAACGGGACTATATCGAAGATTAACTCTTTGCTTCGGAAATTGTCCGGAGACCCGAAGATCACTTCAAGTTTTACTGAGCCTGTACAGTTGGCCTCTACACCTGGTATAACGCCTTTAAAGGTCATTTTTGTGGGCTTAATCCTCGAGGGATCGATGCCCATTTTCCGCACTGTATCTTGGTAAAGCAGGTTCAGGCTACTTCCGCCGTCCATGAGGACTCTTGTGAGATGAAATCCGTCGATAATTGGGTCGAGAACCAATGCGGCGAAGCCGCTGTGACGGATGCTAGTGGGGTGGTCCCTTCGATCAAAAGTGATCGGGCAGGAGGACCATGGGTTGAACTTTGGGGCGACTGGCTCCATCGCGTATACGTCCCGTAGCGCACGCTTCCGCTCCCTCTTGGGAATGTGGGTTGCGTATATCATGTTCACTCTCCGCACTTGTGGGGGAAAAACCCTTTTGTCCACTGTTGTTCGGCGGCCTGGGCTCCTCCTCGTCATCGCTATGCAGCCCCTTGTCTTTATTTTCGGCTCTTAGCTTGCCTGCCTGCTTGAACACCCAACAATCCTTATTGGTGTGATTGGCTGGCCTTTTGGGGGTGCCATGTATCTGGCACAAGAGGTCGAGTATTCGGTCCAAACTGGACGGGCCCTGGGTATTCTTTTTGAATGGCTTTTTCCGCTGACTGGATTTATAGCCTCTGAATCCGGCATTAACTGCCATGTCTTTGTTGCTGTCGCTGCTAACGTGGCGCTTTTGCTTATTCTGACGTGTACTGCCACTTTTGTCCTTGGTATCCGAATTACCAGGGTTCTTTGCTAAGTTGTTACTGCGAGCTAGCCAGTTGTCTTCTCCCACGCAAAAGCGGGTCATGAGTGTCGTGAGGGCTGCCATGGACTTCGGCTTTTCCTGTCCCAGGTGTCGGGCAAGCCACTCGTCGCGGATATTATGCTTGAAGGCTGCTAGGGCCTCTGCGTCCGGATAGTCGACTATCTGGTTTTTCTTTGTTAGGAACCGTGTCCAGAATTGCCTGGCCGATTCCTCTGGCTGCTAAATTATGTGGCTTAAGTCATCGGCATCCGGTGGTCGCACATAAGTGCCCTGGAAGTTGTCGAGGAATGCGGCTTCCAGGTCCTCCCAAGAACTGATTGAGTCTGCTGGCAAGCTGTTAAGCCAATGCCGGGCCGGTCCCTTAAGTTTGAGCGAGAGGTATTTGATGGCGTGTAGATCATCGCCGCGGCCCATGTGGATATGGAGGAGATAATCCTCAATCCATACCGTAGGATCTGTTGTTCCATCATATGATTCGATGTTTACGGGTTTGAAACCCTCTGGAATTTTATGATCCATTACTTCGTCTGTGAAGCATAATGGGTGTGCGGCGCCTCTATACTGGGCTATATCATGACGCAGCTCGAAGGAGCTATGTCTGTTGTGTTCGGCCCGGCCGGATTTGTTGTATCCGGAATGAAGATCACCTTCATGTGTCGTGGGGCGCCTGCTCGATCCGTAGATCGATCTTGTTTGTCTTGCCTTGTTCTCCAGTACGTCTCGCAGGTCTGGCGCATTTTCCCGTGCCTTGGTTGAACGGCGCCGGGGCATGGCTTGGGTGGAGGGCCGAGAGGCCTCTCTGTCGCGACCGCGAGGTGGCCGGTCGGCCATGTCGTGTGCTGGTGATGTAGGTGCTTCCTTCTCTGATTGGGGTAGCGGCCTGTGCTTTGGGTAACTCTTGGAGGGGCGTTCGAGTTCATACTCTTCGGCTGCAAGGACTTCGGTCCATCTGTCGGCTAGCAAATCTTGATCAGCTCTAAGTTGTTGCTGCTTTTTCTTGAGGCTGCTTGCCGTGGCTAAAAGCCTACGTTTGAAATGCTCTTGTTCGGCGGGGTCTGATGGTACGACGAACTCATTGTCGTCGAGGCTTGCCTCGTCTTCGGAGGGAGGCATATAGTTATCATCCTCAACCTCTCGGTCTGCCGCTCTCTCATGAGGGCTGGCTTCTCCATCTTCCTATGCCGAATCTTGCTGTAGGGGGTGTTCTTCGGCGCTATTCGGGGTAGTATTGTCTCCCGTGCCGGAATCACCGTTTTTGCTTTGGCGGGATTTAGAGCGGCGCCGCTGACGCCGGCGCTTTGGCTGTTTCTTGGAGGTGTCATCCTCCGTTGTTCCATCGCCATCTCCATCTTTTGGAGTATCCACCATGTATATATCATATGACGAGGTGGCCTTCCAGCGCCCTACAGGTGCTGGTTCCTGTTCGTCTCCTGCATCGTCGTCCATGCTGTCGATGTCTGCGGAGTCGAAGTTGAGCACGTCGTTTAAATTGTTGACAGTGGCTACCAAGTGGGTGGTGGGTGGGCTTTGAATTTCTTCATCGTCCGTATCCCATCCTTGCTGACCGTAGTCCGGCCAGGGCTCTCCTGATAAAGAGAGAGACTTTAGAGAATTCAGGATGTCGCCAAAAGGCGAGTGCTGAAAGATGTCCGCAGCGGTGAACTCCATTATCGGCGCCCAATTGGATTCGATCGGCAGGGGCACGGGGGGTTCGGAGTTCGGAGAGGAATCCAGCTCCTTGGAGTCACGGACCGTGCGAAACGCGGGGCTGACGTTTGGCTCGACCGCCTTTGAGATCGTAGCCCCCGAGGTGACGTCCAACCGCTCATCCTCGATTGGCGCAAGAGGCTCCGAATAAAGGGTCGGAACCGGTGCTTGTGCGGCCTCTAGGGCACTGTTCGGCGACAGAGCTAGATCATGCCTCTCGACACAGTGCGGCGCGCTCAGCTGTGGCTTGAATCCGTCAAAGATCGAATCCCCGCGGGTGTCTGCCATGTAGTTTAAGCTTCCAAACCTGACCTGATGGCCAGGGACGTAGCTTTCGATCTGCTCCAGGTGGCCAAGCGAATTGGCCCACAGTGCGAAGCCACCGAAGACGAAGATCTATCCGGGGAGAAAAGTCTCACCCTGGACCGCATCGTTGTTGATGATCAAAGGAGCCATCGAGCCCAAAAGTGACGACACAGAGGAACTCTCAATGAAAGCACCAATGTCGGTGTCAAAACCGGCGGATCTCGGGTAGGGGGTCCCGAACTGTGCGTCTAGGCGGATGGTAACAGGGGACAAGGGACACTATGTTTTTACCCAGGTTCGGGCCCTCTCGATGGAGGTAAAACCCTACTCCTGCTTGATTAATATTGATGATATGGGTAGTACAAGAGTAGATCTACCACGAGATCAAGGAGGCTAAACCCTAGAAGCTAGCCTATGGTATGATTGTTGTATGATGAAGTTGTCCTACGGACTAGAACCCTCCGGTTTATATAGACACCGGATAGGGTTAGGGTTACACAGAGTCGGTTACAATGGTAGGAGATCTTGAATATCCGCATCTCCAAGCTTGCCTTCCACGCCAAGGAAAGTCCCATCCGAACACTGGACGAAGTCTTCAATCTTGTATCTTCATAGTCCTGGAGTCCGGCTGAAGGTATAGTCCGGCTACCCGAACACCCCCTAATCCAGGACTCCCTCAACACTCTTCTCTACTCATTTCTGACTCTTCCCCATTTTCTACTCTATAGATGGCGGACCCAAGGAAGAAGTTCACTCAACTGGATGATGACACCCCTTTCGGATAACACTTATGCACAGAAACATGACCGTTTGAGGATGGGTTGCTACACTAGTTTGTATTGCTTATGATTTTGTTGAATTGCATCTGCGTATCTTACAACTTATACCTGCAACGATCACTTACCCATAAGACACATTTAACTTGGGAGTGTGATGTAGGTTTCATCTTGCATTGTCTTCTAGCTTGTACTGCTTCTAATTTCTTGAAATGGCACTTACGACGAGACACTCTTTACCTGATAGAGTGATATTAGTTTCATGTTCATATGGTGCCTAGCATTCATTTCTTCTAATTTTGTTGAAATACCTTCTGCTTACTGTTTTCCATACATATTCCATCCTCCTATCGTACGTCTGAATATGCAATGCTATCTTTTTTGTATATATTCCATCCTCCTATCTTGCGCTTGCCTTACATCAAAGTAGTGTTCGTCTGTATCTTGCATCAACCAGTTATGCAGAGCTAACTTTATTCATCTTCTTTTGGTTTTGAGTTCATAAGGAAATATCAGAAAATAGGAAGGAAAAGAGTAAGTTAGGAGATGTTGGTGGTCCTCCGGACCGACGCAAACAAAAACTCTCTACATTTTCCACTACTACTGCTAATGAAGTTGAAGTCTCAAGTCCACATGATGAGTTCATCTCTCGTACTCCACCATTGCAGGTGCTTGCTCTAAGTTGACAGTGTGATAATTGGTTTCATGTTGCATATGTTGTTTAGCCTATATTTCTTCTATTTTGATTAAGTTGCACCTGTTGATTTTATACGTTATACATGTGCATATGACATGCCTTTCTGTGTCTAAAATACACTGCATCTATCAATCATACCATGTTCTTACATCAAAGTACTGCTGTTGTGTATCCCGCATCAGTCAATCATGATTGGACGCTTTTAACATGGCAGTTTGATAGTGGTTGCATCTTGCATTGATTTCTATGTTGTACTGCTTCTAATTTTTCGAGATGCCATTTATGACAAGACACTTTTAACTAGGCAGAGTGATATTGGTTGCATCTTTCATATGGTGTCTAGCTTGCATTACTTATATTTTCTTGAAAATCCTTCTGCTTAGTTTACACATCGTAGCTATGAATATGTCACGCCGTCCTGTTTTTCTTACATATTCCATCCTCATATGGTTGTCTTACATCAAAGTATTGCTTGTCTGTATCATGCACCAATGAGTTCTGAAGTGCAATTTTATTCTTTTGTGTTGTGGGTATGCCTTGACATGGCGAAGTCAAAAAAGAGCAAGGAAAAGAATATAGTAGGGAATGGTGTTACTCATCGGCTTAAACGGAAAAGGATCTGCCCTCGAGATTCTGCTGGTACTTATAGTGCAGTAGAAAGTCCAAGTCCACTGGCTAAATCTACAAACATAGTATCACCTGCTCCACCAGCTGCCGCATCCGCTTCAATAGTACCAGCATCTCAACGAGTTACTCATTCATTTGCTCCGGAACTGGCCAGTTCCCAAGCTGCATTCACACCTAACACTACTTCCGAAGCACTGCTGACACAACAAGACTTGGTAAGATCAGATGAACCTCATGAGCATCAACACCAAGACGGTACCTGACCGAGTCAAGTTGCAGTTGCATGCTCCTTTATATGTACTCTCACAGTTTCATGTGCACTAACACTTTCCATATTCGTTGTTGAACTAGCACCACGGCGCAAGTGGAAACAGACATCAGGGATAATGCTTGATAGATCAACAAAATCTAAAGGAGGAAGAATGGTGTAACGCCCTGATCCCGTTGCGCTAGGTGTCTTCTAGTTATTCGCTGTCTTTGCCATGTAATTTTCTTGCGTGTTGCATCTTGCCATGTCATCATGTGCATTGCATCATCATGTTTTCAAAACCTGCATCTGTCCAGGTCTCCCCGTCCTCTCTGTTGTCCGTTCTGAGCCCAACCACACTTGCACGCGCCCGCGGCATGTCTGAAATATTATTTTATAAGTGGTTGGAAAATGTTCCCGGAATGGGTTGAAAGTTGTCATGCGGTGTTGTTATGTTGTTAGTATGTCGCCTGCCAAGTTTCATCGCATTCGGAGTTCGTTTGACGCCCCAATGATTAACTATAGCGGCAATATAGCCGGTCAAACATCGGACGTTTTCGGTCTCCGAAAACTGTTGCCGGGCTTTCCCTCTCTTTCCTCCCTAGACCGTCTACACAGTCCACTACCTACCGCCAGGCCCAATCTAACCTCTCTCGTCAGCCCACGGCCCTCCTCGCGCGCGCATCCGAAAGTTGTCCCGGACCCGACCCGGGCAGTCGTCACCGTTGGATTCGGATCATCCCCAAACATCTATAAAACATCACAGTTTTCTTATTTGGAAATCCTAGTCTATTTTTCTTTACCGCTCGATTTTAATTAGAGGACCAGATTATCCCCTACCCAAAAATCATATTGCTATATATAGTCCAACCATAGACCAATCCCTAAAACTTAGACTTCTTGTCCCATCGCGCCGCCACCCGCTCAATCCCCATCGGGATCACCCACAGCCAACCTGTAACACCCTCGATGCGACTATAGCTCCCACTGTCGAGGCACGACTTAGAGACATAATCGCATTGAAGGCATATGTCGCAAGTTAGGCAATCTTCACAACATCCCATGTAATATGAATAATAAAGGGAGATAACGTAGTTGGCTTACACTCGCCACGTCAATCAAGTACATAAATAACATTACATCATACAAACACTCATGGCCCGACTACGGCGCCAAAATAAAAGATAACCCAACATGTGACACGGTCCCGATCACCCCCAACTGGGCACCACTACTGATCATCGGGAAAGGAAACATAGTACCGTTGAGAGTCCTCGTCGAACTCCCACTTGAGCTCAAGCGCGTCTCCTGGAGCGGAATCATCAGGCCCTGCATCTGGTGTAATAGTAATCTGTGAGCCACAGGGACTCAGCAATCTATCACCCTCGCGATCAAGACTATTTAAGCTTATAGGTATGGCAAGGTAAAATGTGTGGAGCTGCAGCAAGCGACTAGCAAGTATGGTGGCTAACTTATTCGCAAAAGAGAGCGAGAAGAGGAGGAAAAGCATGAGCGAGAAACTAGAGAGCCACCTACGCAAACATTACTCCAACATCGTGTCCACTTCCCGGACTCCGCCGTGAAGAGGCCATCACGGTAACACACTCAGTTGATTCATTTTAATTAAGTTAAGGTTCAAGTTATCTACAACCGGACATTAACAAATTCCCATCTGCCCATAACCGCGGGCACGGCTTTCAAAAGTTCAAATCCCTGCAGGGGAGTCCCAACTTAGCCCATGACAAGCTCTCGTGGTCAACGAAGGAATAGACCTCCTCCCAAGACGTTCCGATCAGACTCGGTATCTCGGTTCTTCAAGACACTTCGACAGGTTAAAACAAGAGCAGCAACACCGCCCGAATGTGCCGACAAATCCCGATAGGAGCTGCACATATCTCGTTCTCAGGGCACACTCAGATGAGACTAGCTACGAGTAAAAACCAACCCTCAAGTTTCCTCGAGGTGGCCCCGCAGGCAGCTCAGTTCGGACCAACACTCAGAGGAGCACTGGCCCGGGGGGGGTTAAATAAGATGACCCTCAGGCTCCGGAAACCCAGGGGAAAAAGAGGCTAGGTGGAAAATGGTAAAACCAATGTTAGGCATTGCTGGAAAAGCTTTAATCAAGGTGAACTATCAAGGGGTTCCCATTATAACCCAACCGCATAAGGAACGCAAAATCCGGGAACATAACACCGATATGACGGAAACTAGGGAGGCAAGAGTGGAACAAAACACTAGGCGGGAGGCCGAGCCTTCCACCCTTTACCAAGTATATAGATGCATTAATATAACATGGCAATATAATGATATCCCAACAAGTAAATAAATGACCCAACAAGGAATGGCCTCCAATCTTCACCTGCATCTAGCAACGCTATAAGAGGGGCTGAGCAAAGCGGTAACATAGCCAATCAACGGTTTGCTAGGACAAGATGGGTTAGAGGTTTGACATGGCAATTTGGGAGGCTTGAAAGCAAGTGGTTGGCATCGTAGCATTGGCATAGCAAAAGAGCGAGCAAACTAGCATAGCAAAGATAGTAGTGATTTCGAGGGTATGATTATCTTGCCTGCAAAGTTGTCAGAGTTGACTGGATCCTCGAAAGCAAACTCAACGGGCTCCTCGTTAGCGAACTCGTCTCCCGGCTCTACCCAAACAAGACAAACAAGCAACAAGGACACAATCAACCACGTTCAAGGATCAAACAATATGATGCAATGATGATATGCTATGCGGGATGCGATGCGGGATGCATATGCAAGATATGACAGGAAATGCAAGAACCTGGCCTCAACATGGAAATCCAAATGTTCAACTGGGAAGATGAGATGAAATCGCTTGAAAACGATATAAAGAACGCCAGAATCGGAGTTACGGTTTGGAAATTTCAAGCGATTCAAAATTGACACCGGTCTGCGATTTACAGCAAGTAGCCATCTAAATGCAACGAAATGAACATGCTACAGCACTCAAACATGACAACAAAATACATGGCAGGGATGCATTGCTTAACAAAAGTCTAGCACTGAGCTACGGCCAATTCATCCATTAACAGGTTCAAACAAGCATGGCAAAAAATGCATATGGCAAACAGATCTCAGACTTAGTGAAATCAACACTTGTCTGGAATTTCAGATCAGATAGCACTCTTCTGAGCAACAAAACTACATGCTACAGGACCTGAACATGGCAAAGTAAAGCATGGCATGGAGCTACTCAAAGAGATTAACAAAAGTCCCTTAGTGACCTTGAGCCAAAAGGGATCAGAAAATTCAATTGCAAGCATGTGAACATAGCAAAAACATAATCAGTTTTCAGACTTGGTGAAAACTGGAGCATGCTGAAAACAGATATCAAGTAGGCATGTTTACGAGCTCGATGCACTCACTACGGTGCAACTCATGAAAAACTAAGCATACACCCATCAAGAACACACAAAATGCAAGCTAGACATGGCAAGAACAATAGCATAGCATGCACGGATCAACTACAACATCCTCGGCAAAATTGCAAACAAGTTGACAATCTGCCCAGATTCACAAAGTAGCAAAAGTAGAGCTTGATTGACTCAATCTAGGGTGCTCCACAATTGCAAACAAAGTCATGGATGGATATAGCACTACAATATTAACAAAACATCCTTACTGATCATCCTCAAAAGAGGCACGGATCACTAGGAAACAACATGAACATATGGCAACATGAAAAAAAAAGCTCAAGGACTTAGTGGAAATGCTAAGTCCCTGAAAACAGAATTACCAAGTGCACCACTTGGCAAGCTTGTGCTAGTCACCACACACATCACAAAAATACATGGGTTGCACCTCTGGAAAGATTACAAAACCCTTAACAAAACATATGTAGAACATCAGGGCATATCATGCACACATTAATCATGGCAAAAATGACAAAAACCTAAATGGAGTAGCAGATCTGACAATTATCTCAAGTAGCCCTCTTCTAATAGCATTTAGGGCATCAAGATGAATTCAAATGAAAATGATGCAATGGAATGAAATGATGTACTCTCTGAGATGAACATTTTGATATGCTATATGCATGAATCGGAGCTACGGATGCAAAGTTACGAGGCTATGAACATGAGCACTTGGATCTGGAATTTCGGGACTTAGAAGAAAAAAAGGAACCACCAGATCTAGGGTTTCGGTGGCACGCAATCCGAGGTCGACCGGATCTTCGCCGGAGTAGCTGCGCGGGGAGGCGAGGGGGAGGTCGCCCCGGCCTCTCCCGGCCGGATCCGGCGGCGGGGAGGCGGCTGGGCGAGGCTCCCGCGACGGCGGCGAGGTTCCAGTGGCGGTGGCCGGCGACGAGGCGGCGCGCAGGCGGCGGCGTCCGAGGCGGCAAAAGCGGCGCGGGCGAGCGGCGTCGGGGAGGAGAAGGGCGCGGGCGGCGCGGCGTCTGCGGGCCGCGGGGTCCCCGGCTGGGCCGCGCGGGCCTCGGGCGGTGCCGGCTTGCCACGTGGCAGGCGGCTAGAGGCCACGGGCGTCGGCGGACGAAATGTCCGGCGCGGCGGACATGTCCGGTGCGCGCGAGGTGGATTTTTTAGGGTTTCGGGGGAGAAAGAGATCCGAATTTCGGGGGGGGGGGGGTCTATTTATAGGCATAGAGGGAGCTAGGAGAGTCCAAATGAGGTGCGGTTTTCGACCACGCGATCGTGATCGAACGATCTAGAAGATGGAGAAGGCTTAGGTTGGTTTTGGGCCAAATTGGAAGGGTGTTGGGCTGCAACACACATGAGGCCTTTTCGGTCCCTCGGTTAACCGTTGGAGTATCAAACGAAGTCCAAATGATACGAAACTTTACAGGCGGTCTACCGGTAGTAAACCAAGGCCGCTTGGCAAGTCTCGGTCCAATCTGGATATGTTTAATCCCCACACAAGAAAGAAAGGTAGAAATGACCACCGGAGGAGAACGAAGCGCCCGAATGCAAAACGGACAACGGGGAAAATGCTCGAATGCATGAGATGAACACGTATGCAAATGCAATGCACATGATGACATGATATGAGATGCATGACAACGATAACAACACACGGAGACAAAGACCCGAACCCGAGGAAATAAATTAACTTAACGCCAGAAATGGCAAGAGTTGGAGTACAAATTGGGAAAGTTACATCCGGGGTGTTACAACACTCCACCACTACGAAAGGATCTCGTCCCGAGATCTAGGACTGAAAGAACGCTGGGTACTCAGAACGGAGGTGATCCTCGCGTTCCCAGGTAGCTTCACGGTCGGAATGGTGTGACCACTTGACTTTGAGAAATTTGACTGACTTGTTGCGAGTCTTGCATTCAGTCTCTTCGAGAATAGCAACTAGGTGCTCACGATAGAAGAGATCTTCTCGGAGCTCAATGTCCCCGAAGTTGACGGTGCGGTCAGGAGTCTTGAAGCACTTTCGAAGCTAAGAGACATGGAACACGTCATGAACATTTGCAAAGTTTGAAGGAAGCTCGAGTTGATAGGTGAGGTCGCCTCTCTTGCTGACAATCTTGAAAGGTCCCACGTATCTAGGGGCAAGCTTCCCTTTGATACCGAAGCGACGAGTGCCTTTCATAGGAGAGACGCGGAGGTAAACATGATCTCCGATCTCGAAAGCCAAATCACGGTGCTTACTATCATAGTAGCTCTTCTGGCGGGATTGGGCTGCTTTGAGGTTATCACGAATGACTTTGCACATTTCCTCTGCCTCTGTGATTAAGTCATTACCCAAAAGCTGACGTTCACCGGTTTCAGACCAGTTGAGAGGGGTACGGCACTTCCTGCCATACAGAAATTCAAATGGGGCCTTGCCCGAACTTGCTTGAAAACTGTTGTTGTAGGAGAATTCAGCATAAGGAAGACAATCCTCCCATTTCATGCCGAAGGAGATCACACAAGCCCTGAGCATATCTTCAAGAATCTGGTTGACACGCTCGACTTGACCGCTAGTTTGAGGATGGAAAGCTGTGCTGAAGCGGATGTTCGTGCCCATGGCCTTCTGAAAAGAATCCTAAAACTTGGATGTAAAGATGCTGCCATGGTCTGAGGAGATCACTTGTGGAATACCGTGCAGAGAGATCGAGAGGTATAGAGTTCCGCCAATTGAGCTGCAGTGATTGACTCTTTGATAGGCAGAAAGTGAGCTACTTTAGTGAGTTTATCGATGACAACGAATATAGCATCATTGCCACGCTTGGACTTAGGAAACCCAGTCACGAAGTCCATCTCAATGTGGTCAAACTTCCATTCTGGAATGGCAAGAGGTTGGAGGAGACCAGCTGGCCTTTGGTGTTCTGCCTTCACTCTTCTGCAGACATCACACTCATTCACGAATTGAGCAATCTCGCGCTTCATTCGAGTCCACCAGTAAGCCTGCTTGAGGTCCTGATACATCTTCGTGCTCCCAGGGTGGATGGAGAGGAGAGAATTATGAGCCTCGTTCATGATCACTTTACGAAGTTCACCTTTGGGTACAACAATATGACCCTCTAAGAAGAGAGTATCCTTGTCATCAAGGCAGTAGCACTTGTACTTGGGCTGACTCTTGGCAATCCCAATCTTCACCTTTTTCACCATAGCATCAAGACGCTGGGCTTGGCGAATCTGGTCTTCCAAGGTAGGAGAGACTTGAAGGTTGGCGAGGAAACCTTGAGGAACAACTTGCAGATTAAGTTTGCGGAAAGCTTCGCAAAGCTCGGGTTGATAAGGCTTGAGAATTAGACTGTTGCAATACGCTTTCCTGCTCAAAGCGTCAGCAATCACATTGGCCTTGCCTGGAGTATACTCGATACTCGGATTATACTCTTGAATCATTTTGACCCATCGAGTTTGCCTGAGGTTGAGATTAGGCTGAGTGAAGATGTACTTGAGACTCTTGTGATCAGTGAAAATGTCCACTTTTCTTCCCAATAGAAGATGTCTCCAAGTCAAAAGAGCATGCACAACTGCCGCCAACTCGAGATCATGAGTGGGGTAGTTCTTCTCATTAGGCTTCAATTGGCGAGAGGTATAAGCAACAACTTTCTTCTCTTGCATCAATACTGCGCCAAGACCTTGGAGAGAGGCATCACAAAAGACCTCGTACGGCTTGGATTCATCAGGCGGAGTCAGAACTGGAGCAGTGATCAATTTCTCTTTCAAAGTGTTGAAAGCAATGTCACACTCCAGAGACCAAACGTACTTGACGTGCTTCTGGAGAAGATTTGAGAGAGGCTTCGCGATCTTAGAAAAGTTTTCAACGAATCTTCGGCAATAGCTTGCTAGACCAAGGAAGCTGCGGAGTTGCTTCACGTTCTAAGGAGGTTCCCAATTCACAATTGCAGACACCTTCTCAGGATTCATGGCAATGCCCTTGGCAGAGATGATATGACCAAGATAAAGAACCTCATCGAGCCAAAATTCGCACTTGGAGAACTTGGCGTAGAACTTGTGTTCCCTGAGCTTATCAAGAACCAAACGCAAGTGCTTGGCATGATCTTCCTTGTTCTTGGAGAAAACCAGAATGTTGTCGAGATAGACCAAAATAAAGTCATTGGTGTAGGCGTTGAAGATGAAGTTCATCATGCGAGAGAACGTCGGAGGAGCGTTGACGAGGCCAAAAGACATGACAGTGTATTCGTATGAACCATAGCTTGTCCTGAAAGCCGTCTTGGGAATATCTTGCTCACGGATTTGAATCTGATGATAACCCATACGAAGATCAAGCTTGGAGAATACTTGGGCACCATTCAGTTGTTCGAATAGCTCGTTGATGTTGGGAAGTGGGTATTTATTCTTGATGGTCTTCTTGTTCAATGGACGGTAATCAACACAAAGTCGGTCCGTTCCATCCTTCTTCTTCACAAAAAGAACACCACAACCCCACGGAGAAGAACTAGGCCGGATGAGACCCATTCTTTCTTGAATATCGAGTTGCTTCTTCAGCTCCTTCAACTCTTCAGGTCCGAGCTTGTAAGGACGTTTGCACACAGGTTCCGTGCCAGGCTCAAGATCAATAACGAATTCAACTGGCCGGTGCGGAGGCATTCCTGGAAGCTCTTCTGGAAAGACGTCTTGATATTCGCAAACGACTGGAATTTGAGAGATGGCATCCAGTTCACCCTTCTCATTGAGAGAAAACAGACGGATGGTATTATCCTGAGCGGCAAAGACAATTACATCCTCAGACGAATGAGTCAATTTAATCTGCCTTGCTGCACAATCAAGCTGAGCCTTGTGCTTAGAAAGCCAATCCATCCCGAGAATAAGATCAATATCTGAGTTACCAAGAACCATTGGAGAAGCCAGAAACTTGAAATCACCCATCATGATAGAAATATCCAGAACCATCATACTAGAACTCAGACGCTTAGCTGGAGAGACGACTTGCATAGCTCTAGGTAAAGCCTTAGTACTAAAATTGTTCTCCGATGCAAATGGGAATGACTTGAAGGAATGCGATGCACCAGAGTCAAAAAGTACTTTTGCAGGAACATCGTTAACAGGAAGGTTACCCATGATCACATCTGACGAGTCCTCTGCCTGAGCTGCATTCATCAAGTTGACCTTGGCATGCTTGGGGTTATGCTTGACCACAGCTGTACTTGCCGATCTCACAGGAGGAGGAGGAGGAAGACGCCTCTGGTTGAAACACTTGTTGGCATAGTGACCCTTCTGTTGGCACTTGTTGCACATGACTTCTGACAGCGGACGGTGATACGGAGCACTCGATCTTGGAGCTTGAGACGAAGTCTTGTTCTGAAAGCCAGGGTTGGGTGGGTGGGAAGAACCACTGCCACCTTTGCTCTTCTGCTGATACGGCTGACGGAACGGAGGAGGAGGAAGCCAGTACTTCTGCTGCTTGGCCACTTGAGTAGAGGAAGGAATAACATCTCTGACTCGCTTCTTGGAAGCATCACACCTCAACTGGGCAGCCTCTTGCTTCAATGCCATGTTGTAGAACTCATCGTATCTCAAGGGCTCAAAGAGAACAAGAGCTAGCTGAATTTCTTCTCTGAGACCACCCCTGAACCGATATATCATGCTCTTCTCATCAGGTACGTCCTGCTTGGCAAAGCGGGCGAGCTTCTGGAACAACTTGTTGTAGTCATAGACAGACAAAGAGCCTTGCTTCAGATTGCGGAATTCATCACGCTTGCTTTCAACCACGCTCTGAGGAATATGATGGGCTCGGAAATCTCGACGGAAATCATCCCAAGTGATAACACGTCGACCTCGGGAATCCTTGTACTGCTGGAACCATTCTGCAGCTTGATCTTTGAGTTGGAAGGAAGCGAACTTAACAAAGTCCTCAGGCCTGACGTTACTGCACTCGAAATGCTTGCACAGATCCACAAGCCAATCGTCAGCATCGGTTGCCTCAACACAATTGCTGAAAGTCTTTGGCCCGTTAGCAAGGAACTGGTTGAGTGTAGCAAAGTGATTCTGATTGTTGCCTTGATTCCCTTGGTTGCCTTGATTGCGCTCTTGGAGAATTTGCATGATCAACTGTGTGTTTGCATTGGTTGCGGCCATCACAGCTTGCCATGCCTCCGGAGGAGGTGGAGGTGGTGGCGGATTAGGATTCGGAGTTGTGCGCGTTGGAGGAGCCATCCTGAAGAGGTTGACATCCATTAGCACATTGATAGACAAATATTGAAGCTGAATCCAACGGAATGAAAATTGCAACATATAGTCTTCACATCCGAACAAAATGAACGAATGCATTCCTCTTGAAATGGTCACATATCCATAAATTGAGAAGCCACGTAGAATTAAGGTAGAGAAATAAATCAACAAGGTACGGATCAAGAACGAATAATCGGTAAGAAATCCCAATCTCAAACCAATATCCGTGGAAGAAGAACTAGAGCTACAAGAATTCCCACCTATGAAACTCCTGAACCTTTCTGGTTATGCAATCAGGTGTTGGGGATACAGGGGAAGCATAATATCTCACCCAAACTAGCAAATCCTACATCCAGCTGTATCCATCCTTCAACACATAACCGAGAAAAACTTCGGAAACCATCTACCTCAACCTTCGAAAAGCATCCATTATACAAGTTATGGCGATACTCCCGAACTCCCGCCCCAGTACTGGGTGGCGTCGAGGTTATCTCACCAACGAACTGCATAAAAGAGATTTTCGATGTCGGCGTACTAAACTCAGGTATTCCAGAACTGCAACGATAAAATTATGATGACAACACCTTAGAGCTCAACTCCCCGGGACACTTCCACAAAACCCCTGACAGGAGGCACCAAGACAATGTTCTCATCATAAAACCATCGGAACGATTCCAAGATACCCGCGTGATCCTAAAATTTTTTTAGTGAAATTTGAGAAGAGAAGAGTCAAAACTCTACGTCAGGATGCCTTACCAGAGCGATGAGGAGACTGGGAAGTAAAAAGAATTCCTAAACTCTTCGATATATAATTCCTAAATGACTCAAAACATTTTTCTAGACACAACCCGGCCGCTAAAAACGATCAAGCAATGGGGCTCCTAAGGTCGGGGAAGGCTCTGATACCAACTTGTAACACCCTCGATGCGACTATAGCTCCCACGTGTCGAGGCACGACTTAGAGACATAATCGCATTGAAGGCATATGTCGCAAGTTAGGCAATCTTCACAACATCCCATGTAATATGAATAATAAAGGGAGATAACATAGTTGGCTTACACTCGCCACGTCAATCAAGTACATAAATAACATTACATCATACAAACACTCATGGCCCGACTACGGCGCCAAAATAAAAGATAACCCAACATGTGACACGGTCCCGATCACCCCCAACTAGGCACCACTAATGATCATCGGGAAAGGAAACATAGTATCGTTGAGAGTCCTCGTCGAACTCCCACTTGAGCTCAAGCGCGTCTCCTGGAGCGGAATCATCAGGCCCTGCATATGGTGTAATAGTAATCTGTGAGCCACAGGGACTCAGCAATCTCACACCCTCGCGATCAAGACTATTTAAGCTTATAGGTATGGCAAGGTAAAATATGTGGAGCTGCAGCAAGCGACTAGCAAGTGTGGTGGCTAACTTATTCGCAAAAGAGAGCGAGAAGAGGAGGCAAAGCACGAGCGAGAAACTAGAGAGCAACCTGCGCAAACATTACTCCAACACCGTGTCCACTTCCCGGACTCCGCCGTGAAGAGGCCATCACGGTAACACACTCAGTTGATTCATTTTAATTAAGTTAAGGTTCAAGTTATCTACAACCGGACATTACCAAATTCCCATCTGCCCATAACCGCGGGCACGGCTTTCGAAAGTTCAAATCCCTGCAGGGGAGTCCCAACTTAGCCCATGACAAGCTCTCGCGGTCAACGAAGGAATAGACCTCCTCCCAAGACATTCCGATCAGACTCGGTATCTCGGTTCTTCAAGACACTTCGACAGGTTAAAACAAGAGCAGCAACACCGCCCGAATGTGCCGACAAATCCCGATAGGAGCTGCACATATCTCGTTCTCAGGGCACACTCAGATGAGACTAGCTACGAGTAAAAACCAACCCTCAAGTTTCCTCGAGGTGGCCCCGCAGGCAGCTCAGTTCGGACCAACACTCAGAGGAGCACTGGCCCGGGGGGGTTAAATAAGATGACCCTCGGGCTCCGGAAACCCAGGGGAAAAAGAGGCTAGGTGGCAAATGGTAAAACCAATGTTGGGCATTGCTGGAAAAGCTTTAATCAAGGTGAACTATCAAGGGGTTCCCATTATAACCCAACCGCGTAAGGAACGCAAAATCCGGGAACATAACACCGATATGACGGAAACTAGGGAGGCAAGAGTGGAACAAAACACTAGGCGGGAGGCCGAGCCTTCCACCCTTTACCAAGTATATAGATGCATTAATATAACATGGCAATATAATGATATCCCAACAAGTAAATAAATGACCCAACAAGGAACGGCCTCCAATCTTCACCTGCATCTAGCAACGCTATAAGAGGGGCTGAGCAAAGCGGTAACATAGCCAATCAACGGTTTGCTAGGACAAGGTGGGTTAGAGGTTTGACATGGCAATTTGGGAGGCTTGAAATCAAGTGGTAGGCATCGTAGCATTGGCATAGCAAAAGAGCGAGCAAACTAGCATAGCAAAGATAGTAGTGATTTCGAGGGTATGATTATCTTGCCTGCAAAGTTGTCAGAGTTGACTGGATCCTCGAAAGCAAACTCAACGGGCTCCTCGTTAGCGAACTCGTCTCCCGGCTCTACCCAAACAAGACAAACAAGCAACAAGGACACAATCAACCACGTGCAAGGATCAAACAATATGATGCAATGATGATATGCTATGCGGGATGCGATGCGGGATGCATATGCAAGATATGACAGTAAATGCAAGAACCTGGCCTCAACTTGGAAATACAAATGTTCCACTGGGAAGATGAGATGAAATCGCTTGAAAACAATATAAAGAACGCCGGAATCGGAGTTACGGTTTGGAAATGGCAAGCGATTCAAAATTGACACTGGTCTGCGATTTACAGCAAGTAGCCATCTAAATGCAACAAGATGAACATGCTACAGCACTCAAACATGACAACAAAGTACATGGCAGGGATGCATTCATGATGCTTAACAAAAGTCTAGCACTGAGCTACGGCCAATTCATCCATTAACAGGTTCAAACAAGCATGGCAAAAAATGCATATGGCAAACAGATCTCAGACTTAGTGAAATCAACACTTGTCTGGAATTTCAGATCAGATAGCACTCTTCGGAGCAACAAAACTACATGCTACAGGACCTGAACATGGCAACGTAAAGCATGGCATGGAGCTACTCAAAGAGATTAACAAAAGTCCCTTAGTGACCTTGAGCCAAAAGGGATCAGAAAATTCAATTGCAAGCATGTGAACATAGCAAAAACATAATCAGTTTTCAGACTTTGTGAAAACTGGAGCATGCTGAAAACAGATATCAAGTAGGCATGTTTACGAGCTCGATGCACTCACTACGGTGCAAGTCATGAAAAACTAATCATACACCCATCAAGAACACACAAAATTCAAGCTAGACATGGCAAGAACAATAGCATAGCATGCACGGATCAACTACAACATCCTCGGCAAAATTGCAAACAAGTTGACAATCTGCCCAGATTCACAAAGTAGCAAAAGTAGAGCTCAATTGACTCAAGATAGGGTGCTCCATAATTGCAAACAAAGACATGGATGTATATAGCACTACAATATTAACAAAACATCTTTACTGATCATCCTCAAAAGAGGCACGGATCACTAGGAAACAACATGAACATATGGCAACATGAAAAAACCAGCTCAAGGACTTAGTGGAAATGCTAAGTCCCTGAAAACAGAATTACCAAGTGCACCACTTGGCAAGCTTGTGCTAGTCACCACACACATCACAAAAATACATGGGTTGCACCTCTGGAAACATGACAAAACCCTTAACAAAACATATATAGAACATCAGGGCATATCATGCACACATTAATCATGGCAAAAATGACAAAAACCTAAATGGAGTAGCAGACCTGACAATTATCTCAAGTAGCCCTCTTCTAACAGCATTTCGGGCATCAATATGGACTCAAATGAAAATGATGCAATGGAATGAAATGATGTACTCTCTAAGATGAACATTTTGATATGCTATATGCATGAATCGGAGCTACGGATGAAAAGTTACGAGGCTATGAACATGAGCACTTGGATCTGGAATTTCGGGACTTAGAAGAAAAAAGGAACCACCAGATCTAGGGTTTCGGTGGCACGCAATCCGAGGTCGACCGGATCTTCGCCGGAGTAGCTGCGCGGGAAGGCGAGGGGGAGGTCGCCCCGGCCTCTCCCGGCCGGATCCGGCGGCGGGGAGGCGAGGCGGCGCGGGGAGGCGGCTGGGCGAGGCTCCCGCGGCGGCGGGGAGGTTCCGGTGGCGGCGGCCGGCGCGCAGGCGGCGGCCGGCGCGCAGGCGGCGGCGTCCGAGGCGGCGAAGGCGGCGCGGGCGAGCGGCGTAGGGGAGGAGAAGGGCGCGGGCGGCGCGGCGTCTGCGGGCCGCGGGGGCCCCGGCTGGGCCGCGCGGGTCTCGGGCGGTGGCGGCTTGCCACCTGGCAAGCGGCTAGAGGCCACGGGCGGCGGCGGACGAAATGTCCGTCACGGCGGACATGTCCGGTGCGCGCGAGGTGGACTTTTTAGGGTTTCGGGGGAGAAAGAGATCCGAATTTCGGGGGGGGGGTCTATTTATAGGCATAGAGGGAGGTAGGAGAGTCCAAATGAGGTGCGGTTTTTGGCCACGCGATCGTGATCGAACGATCTAGAAGATGGAGAAGGCTTAGGTGGGTTTTGGGCCAAATTGGAAGGGTGTTGGGCTGCAACACACACGAGGCCTTTTCGGTCCCTTGGTTAACCGTTTGAGTATCAAACGAAGTCCAAATGATACGGAACTTGATAGGCGGTCTACCGGTAGTAAACCAAGACCGCTTGGCAAGTATCGGTCCAATCCGGAAATGTTTAATCCCCACACACGAAAGAAAGGTAGAAATGACCACCGGAGGAGAACGAAGCGCCCGAATGCAAAACGGACAACGGGGAAAATGCTCGAATGCATGAGATGAACACGTATGCAAATGCAATGCACATGATGACATGATATGAGATGCATGACAATGATAACAACACACGAAGACAAAGACCCGAACCCGAGGAAATAAATTAACTTAACGCCGGAAACGGCAAGAGTTGGAGTACAAATTGGGAAAGTTACATCCGGGGTGTTACATAACCACCATCCATCCCATCGATCCATCTCTAGTCAACGACTGCCGACGCTCAGCTCCCGCGGCAACCCAACTCCAATTTGCCCGCGCATCTTGCCTGCCTTTGGCAACCGCATCGGCGGGCGCCACCGCCCGGAGTATTGCTCGAGTTCTCTGCCAGCGTCCAGGCCAGCCCCGTGCCCTGCCTCTCTCCTTCCTTCCTTATTTCTCCCTCACCTCACCTCTCTTTTTCTCCAGGAAGCCGCCGAGCCTCCCGAGCTCCTCGACCACAGCCTCGCGCATTCGAACCGCGCGCCCGTCCTCGTGACCAGCTGCGTCACCGGCGACCAGGCGCCCTGCAGCCTCCCTCCGGCCCGCGCCCGAAGGACCCCTCCCTCACGTCGCTCGGGAGCAGGCCGGAGCTCCGCGTCATGCAGCTTGTCTCGCGTGGCCACACCTTAGGACCCTCTCGCCAGACCAGCAGGACCATCTCCGTCGCGCCCTATTTCTTCCTCCTCGAGGAGATGCTCCTCGTCACCTTGCACATCGCCCGAGCCCCCCCTCGTGATACCTCCTTCTTTCCCTTCTTCTTTCCCTATCTCATCTCTCTCTATTGCTCTGCATGTTTGAACAGGAGCCCATGGAGCCATTGTCTTCAAGCTGTCGACTTGCCAAAGCTTCAACACCGGCCAAGATCTTCTACAGTCCTTGAACCGTGAGGGATTTCCGCATTGCGTGTGCTTCCGTCCGTCGCCGTCAATACCTGCGCCTTCGTGCCTCTTCGTCGGCCGCAGCAAGCCCCGGCCTCCTCCGCTTTGTGGTGACCGGATGCTTCCAACCCGCTGCCGCAAGGATGAGCCCCACGCCGGAGCTGCCTCTTCTCGCTCGCCGGTCAAGAACCCCGTCTCCGCATCCAGATCGCCGTGCTGCCCCACCGGAGAGCGCCAAGTCCATTATCGGCCTCCCCTGTTTCTGTGTGAGAGCACGCGAGGACGGTGACTACAGCGCCAAGTCCTGTTGGGTTCAGCCCGCTCCATTGACCGCGACCGCCCGAGACGGCCTACTTGTAACACCCCGGATGTAATTTACCTAATATGTACTCCAACTCTTGTCGTTTCCGGCGCTAAGTTATTTTATTTCCTCGGCTTCGGGTTTTTGTCTCCGTGTGTTGTTGTCGTTGTCATGCATCTCATATCATGTCATCATGTGCATTGCATTTGCATACGTGTTCGTCTCATGCATCCGAGCTTTTTCCCCGTTGTCCGTTTTGCATTCCGGCGCTCCTATCTCCTCCGGTGGTCCTTTCTACCTTCTTTTCATGTGTGGGGGTTAAACATTTCCGGATTGGACCGAGACTTGCCAAGCGGCCTTGGTTTACTACCGGTAGACCGCCTGTCAAGTTTCATACCATTTGGACTTCGTTTGATACTCCAACGGTTAACCGAGGGACCGAGAAGGCCTCGTGTGTGTTGCAGCCCAACACCCTTCCATTTTGGCCCAAAACCCACCAAAACCATCTCCATCATCTAGAGCGTTTGATCACGATCGCGTGGCTGCAAACCGCACCTCATTTGGACTCTCCTAACTCCCTCTATGCCTATATAAAGAACCCCCTCCGAAATTCACGGGTGAAACCCTAACCCTCTCCCTCTCCTCGCGACCGGACAAAAACTCCACCGACGGACGTGTCCGCCCACGCCGCCCGACCAATCGCCGTCCGCCACGTGTCCCAGCCGGCGCCCCACTTCGCCGCAAACCGCGCCGGCCCGCGCAGCCCGCCGCGGGCCCTCCCGGCTCGCGCCCCCGAACCACGCGCCCCGCCGCCCGGCGACTCGCGGCGCCGCCCCGCTCTCCCCACCGCCTCGCCGGGACCGCCCGACGCCATCGCGCCTCTCGCCGCCCGGCAACGCCGCCGCCATCACCGGACACCACGGCGCCATCGTCGCCTCGCCGCCACCACGGCCGGAACCGCCGCAGGGGACGCCGCCCCCGCCGTCCGGCCTCCCCTCATCTCCGGCAACCCCCTTGCCGGACCACCTCGACTCCGGCCGGCCCCTCCTCTCCGGCGAGTTCGTCGTCATCTACAGTGTTCTCCGTTGACCGCCTCAGGAAGCATGCAGATCTGGATCTGAGGAGATCCACTCGGTTGACTTTCCTCCCGAAACCCTAGATATTTTGCGTTTTTCATCATGCCGTAATTCCGCATCCGTAGCTCCGTTTTGCGCATGTAGCATATCAAAATGTTCGTCTCAGAGAGTACATCATTTCATCATTTTCATTTGATCTCATCTTGATGCCCGAAATGTTGTTGGAAGAGAGCTATTTGAGTTAATTGTCAGATCTGCTGCACCAAATAGATATTTGTCATTTTTGCCATTATTAATGTGTGCATGGTTTGCTCCTGAGCTCTACATGAGTTTTGTTATATGCCATGCCATATTTACAGAGGTGCTTACCATGTATTTTTGTGACATGTCTGGTGACTAGCACAAGCTTGCAAAGTAGTGCATTCGTTAATGCTGATTTCAGGGACTTAGAATTTCTCCAAGTCCTTGATCTGTTTTTATCAATATGCCATATGTTCATGTTATTTCCTAGTGATCCGTGCCTCTTTTGAGGATGATGAGTAAGTATGATTTGCTAATATTGTGGTGCTCTATCCATCCATGTATTTTTTTGCAATTATGGAGCACCCTAGCTTGAGTCAATCGAGCTCTACTTTTGCTATTTCGTGAATCCTGGCAGATTGTTTACTTGTTAGCAATTTTGCCGAGGATGTTGTTGTTGATCCGTGCATGCTATGTTGTTGTTCTTGCCATGTCTAGCTTCTATAACATGTATTCTTGATGGGTGTATTCTTAGTTTGTCATGTCATGCTCTGTAGTGAGTGCATCGAGCTCGTAAACATGTCTACTCGTTAACATATTTGCATGCTCCGGTTTTTCACTAAGTCTGTAACCTGATTATGTTTTTGCCATGTTCACATGCTTGCAATTATATTTTTGGGTCCCTTTTGGCTCAAGGTAACTAAGGGACTTTTGTTAACTGCTTTGAGTAGCTCCATGCCATGCCTTGCTTTGCCATGTTAAGTTCTTGTAGCATATAGTTTTCATGCTCCAAAGTGTGCTACCTGATCTGAAATTCCAGGCTTGTGTTAATTTTCACTAAGTCTGAAACCTGTTTATCAATTGCACTTTTGCCATGCTTGTTTGAACCTATTAATGGATGAATTGGCCATAGCTCAGTGTTCATCTTTTGTCAAGCATCATGAGTGGATCCCTGCCATGTATTTTGTTGCCATGTTTGAGTGCTGTAGCATAATTATCTTGATGCATTTAGTTGGCTACTTGCTGTTTATCGCAGACCGGTGCCATATTTGTTTTGCTTGCCATTTCCAAACCGTGCCTCCGATTCCGGTGACCTTTATATTGATTTCAACCGAAATCACCTCACCTTTCCAGTGGCACACTTGGATTTCCAAGTTGAGTCCAGGTTTAATCATTCCTTGTCAAATCTTGCATATGCATCACATATCGCATCCCGCATAGCATACCATGTTTGCATCATGTTGTTGGAGCATTGCACATGGTTGATTGTGTTCCTTTTGCTTGTTTGTCTTGTTTGGGTAGAGCCGAGAGACGAGTTCGCTAACAAGGATCCCGTTGAGTGTGCTTACGAGGATCAAGTCAACTCTGACAACTTTGCAGGCAAGATGATCATACCCTCGAAATCACTTCTATCTTTGCTTGCTAGATGCTCGCTCTTTTGCTATGCCTATGCTACAATGCCTACCACTTGCTTATCATGCCTCCAAAATTGCCATGTCAAACCTCTAACCCACCATGTCCTAGCAAACCATTGATTGGCTATGTTACCGCTTTGCTCAGCCCCTCTTATAGCGTTCCTAGTTGCAGGTGAAGATTGGAGATCGTTCCTTGTTGGAACATTGTTTATTGTAAGGATATCACTATATTATCTTGTTATCTTAATGCATCTATATACTTGGTAAAGGGTGGAAGGCTCTGCCTTTGCCTAGTGATTTGTTCCACTCTTGTCGCCCTAGTTTCCGTCATATCGGTGTTATGTTCCCGGATTTTGCGTTCCTTACGCGGTTGGGTAAAAAGGGGAACCCTTTGACAGTTCGCCTTGAATAAAACTCTTCCAGCAATGCCCAACCTTGGTTTTACCATTTGCCACCTAGCCTATTTTTCCCTTGGGTTTCCGGAGCCCGAGGGTCATCTTATTTTAAACCCCCCACCCCCCGGGCCAGTGCTCCTCTAAGTGTTGGTCCAAACTAGAGTCTAGTGCAGCGCCCCCTCGGGGAAACTCGGGGTTTGGTTTTAGTTGTATGGAGAGCTCATCTGAGTGTGCCCTGAGAACGAGATATGTGCAGCTCCTATCGGGATTTATCGGCACATTCAGGCGGTGTTGCTGGATTTGTTTTACCTTGTCGAAGTTGTCTTGTAGAACCGGGATACCGAGTCTGATCGGAATGTCTCGGGAGAAGGTTTATCCTTCGTTGACCATGAGAGCTTGTGATGGGCTAAGTTGGGACTCCCCTGCAGGGATTTGAACTTTCGAAAGCCGTGCCCGCGGTTATGGGCAGATGGGAATTTGTTAATGTCCGGTTGTAGATAACATGAACCTTAACTTAATTAAAATGAATCAACTGCGTGTGTTACCGTGATGGTCTCTTCTCGGCGGAGTCCGGGAAGTGAACACGATGTTGGAGTAATGTTTGTCGTAGGTTGTTCTATAGTTTCTCGTTCGGCTTCGCCTTCTCTTCTCACTCTCTTTTGTGAACATGTTAGCCACCATATATGCTAGTCGCTTGCTGCAGCTCCACATATTACCTTGCCTTACCTATAAGCTTAAATAGTCTTGATCGCGAGGGTGCGAGATTGCTGAGTACCCGTGGCTCACAGATTACTTCCAAACCAGATGCAGGGACCGATGACTCCGTTCCAGATGATGCGCTTGAGCTCAAGTGGGAGTTCGACGAAGACTCACGCTATTACTATGTGTCTTTCCCTGATGATCAGTAGTGGTGCCCAGTTGGGGCGATCGGGACCGTGTCGCATGGTGGGGTTGATCTTTTATTTTGGTACCATAGTCGGACCATGAGTGTACTGGATGATTGTAATGTTATTGATGTACTTTGTGTGACGTGGCGAGTGTAAGCCAACTATGTACCTTTCCCCTTATTATCTATTTACATGGGTTGTTGTGAAGATTACCTTACTTGCGACATTGCTTTCAATGCGGTTATGCCTCTAAGTCGTGCTTCGACACGTAGGAGATATAGCCGCATCGAGGGCGTTACAAGTTGGTATCAGAGCCTTTCCCGACCTTAGGAGCCCCCACTGCTTGATCGAATTAGCTGACGAGTTGGGTCTAGAAAAAATGTTTTGACTCATTTAGGAATTATATATCGGAGAGTTTAGGAATTATTTTTACTCCTCAGTCCCTTCATCGCTCTGGTAAGGCATCCGGACGTAGAGTTTTGACTCTTCTCTTCTCAAATTTCACTAAAACAAATTTAGGATCATTCCGATCAATTTGTGACGAGAACATTGTTCTTGGTGCCTCCTGTCATTTAGGGGTTGTGGCAGTGTCCCGGGGAGTTGAGTTCCGAGGTGTTGTCGTCACAATTTTATCGTTGCAGTTCTGGAATACCTGAGTTTAGTTTTGCCGACATCAAAAATCTCTTTTATGCAGTTGTTGGTGAGATAACCTCGACGCCACCCAGTACTGGGGCGGGAGTTTGGGAGTATTGCCATAACTTGTATAACGGATGCTTTTCAAAGGTTGAGGTAGACAATTTCCGAAGTTTTTCTCGGTTATGTGTTGAAGGATGGATACAGCTGGATGTAGGATTTGCTAGATTTGGGTGAGATATTATGCTTCCCCTGTATCCCCAACACCTGATTGCATAACTGGAAAGGTTCGGGAGTTTCATAGGTGGGAATTCTTGTAGCTCTAGTTCTTCTTCCACGGATATTTGGTTTGAGATTGGGCGATCCTCACCGAGTATTCGTTCTTGCTCCGTACCTTGTTGAGTTTATTCATCTACCTAAATTCTAAGTGGCTTCTCAATTTATGGATATGTGACCATTTCAATTGGAATGCATTCATTCATTTTGTTCGGATGTGAAGACTATATGTTGCAATTTCAACCCGTTTGATTCAGCCAATGTGCTAATGGATGTCAACCTCTTCAGGATGGCTCCTCCAACGCGCACGACTCCGAATCCTGATCCGCCACCACCACCTCCTCCTCCGGAGGCATGGCAAGCTGTGATGGCCGCTACCAATGCAAACACGCAGCTGATCATGCAACTTCTTCAAGAGCGCAACCAAGGGAACCAAGGCAACAATCAGAATCGCTTTGCTACACTCAACCAGTTCCTTGCTAACCAGCCAAAGACCTTCAGCAATCGCGTTGAGGCAACTAACGCTGATGATTGGCTCGTGGACTTGTGCAAGCATTTCAAGTGCAGTAACGTCAGGCCTGAGGACTTTGTCAAGTTCGCTTCCTTCCAACTCAAAGACCAAGCTGCAGAATGGTTTCAGCAGTACAAAGATTCCAGAGGAGGCCATGTGATTACCTGGGATGAATTCTGTTAAGACTTCAAAGCTCATCATATTCCTTAGAGCGTGGTTGAAAGCAAGCGTGAGAAATTCCACAACCTGAAGCAAGGCTCTATGTCTGTCTACGATTACAACAAGATGTTTCAGAAGCTTGCCCGCTTTGCTAAGCAGGACGTCCCTGATGAGAAGAGCATGATATACCAGTTCAGGGGTGGTCTTAGAGAAGAAATCCAGCTCGCTCTTGTCCTCTTTGAGCCCAGGAGGTACGATGAGTTTTACAACATGGCATTGAAGCAAGAGGCTACTCAACTGAAGTGTGATGCTTCCAACAAGCGAGTCAGAGATGCGACTCCTTCTTCCTCTACTCAAGTGGCTAAGCAGCAGAAGTATTGGCTTCCTCCTCCTCTGTTCCGTCAGCCGTATCAACAGAAGAGCAAAGGTGGCAGTGGATCTTCCCATCCACCCAACCCTGGCTTTCAGAACAAGACTTCGTCTCAAGCTCCAAGATCGAGTGCTCCGTATCACCGTCCGCTTTCAGAGGTCACGTGCAACAAGTGCCAACAGAAGGGTCACTATGCCAACAAATGCTTCAATCAGAGGCGTCTCCCTCCTCCTCCTATGAGATCGGCAAGTACAGTTGTGGTCAAGCATAACCCCAAGTACGCCAAGGTCAACATGGTGAATGCAGCTCAGGCAGAGGACTCGTCATATGTCATCATGGGTAACCTTCCTGTTAACGGTATTCCTGCAAGAGTTTTTTTTGACACTGGTGCATCGCATTGTTTCATTTCCAAACCTTTTGCATCAAAGTGTGAGTGCGATTATCAGTATCTGCAAAGTTCTTTGCAAATCGTGTCACCGGGCAAGCTTATGATAGCTAATTTCTGTGTCCCGGATATTTTTATCACGTTGGGCGACTACAACTTTCTAGCTTCTCCTATTCTTCTGGGTGACTCGGATATCGATCTTATTCTTGGAATGGATTGGCTTTCTAAGCACAAGGCACATCTTGATTGTGCTGCCAGGCAGATTCAATTGACTCATTCGTCTGAGGATGTAATTGTCTTTGCTGCTCGTGATGATACCGTCCGCCTGTTTTCTCTCAATGAGAAGGGTGAACTGGATGCCATCTCTCAAATTCCAGTTGTTTGCGAATATCAAGACATCTTTCCAGAAGAGCTTCCAGGAATGCCTCCGCACCGGCCAGTTGAATTCGTCATCGATCTTGAGCCTGGCACGGAACCGGTTTGCAAACATCCTTACAAGCTCGGACCCGAAGAGTTGAAGGAGCTGAAGAAGCAACTCGATATTCAAGAGAGAATGGGTCTCATCCGACCTAGTTCTTCTCCGTGGGGTTGTGGAGTTCTTTTTGTGAAGAATAAGGATGGAACGGACCGACTTTGTGCTGACTACCGTCCATTGAACAAGAAGACTATCAAGAACAAGTACCCACTTCCCAACATCAATGAGCTGTTCGAACAACTCAAAGGTGCCTAAGTATTCTCCAAGCTTGATTTCCGTATGGGTTATCACCAGATTTGAATCCGTGAGCAAGATATTCCCAAGACGGCTTTCAGAACAAGCTATGGTTCATATGAATACACTGTCATGTCTTTTGGCCTCGTCAATGCTCCTCCGACTTTCTCTCGCATGATGAACTTCATCTTCAACGCCTACACAGATGACTTTGTTTTGGTCTATCTCGATGACATTCTGGTCTTTTCGAAGAACAAGGAAGATCATGCCAAGCACTTGCGTTTGGTGCTCGATAAGCTCAGGGAACATCAGTTCTACGCCAAGTTCTCAAAGTGCGAGTTTTGGCTCAATGAGGTTCTCTATCTTGGGCATATCATCTCTTCCAAGGGCATTGCGGTGAATCCTGAGAAGGTGTCTGCAATTGTGAATTGGGAACCACCTCAGAACGTGAAGCAACTCCGCAGCTTCCTCGGTCTCCCAAGCTACTGTCGAAGGTTCGTTGAGAACTTTTCAATGATCGCGAAGCCTCTTTCAAACCTTCTCCAAAAGCACGTCAAGTACGTTTGGTCTCCGGAATGTGACATCACTTTCAACACTTTGAAAGAGAAATTAGTCATTGCTCCAGTTCTGACTCCTCCTGATGAATCCAAATCGTTTGAGGTCTTCTGCGATGCCTCTCTTCAAGGTCTTGGTGTAGTGTTGATGCAAGAGAAGAAAGTTGTGGCTTATACCTCTCGCCAGTTGAAGCCCAACGAGAAGAACTACCCCACTCATGACCTCGAGTTGGTGGCAGTTGTGCATGCTCTTTTGGCTTGGAGACATCTCTTATTGGGAAGAAAAGTGGACATCTTCACTGACCACAAGAGTCTCAAGTACATCTTCACTCAGCGTAATCTCAACCTCAGGCAGACTCGTTGGGTCGAAATGATTCAAGAGTATAATCTGAGTATCGAGTATACTCTAGGCAAGGCCAATTTGATTGCTGACGCATTGAGCAGGAAGGCTTACTGCAAGAGTTTGATTATCAAGCCTTACCAACACGAGCTTTGTGAAGCTTTTGGCAAACTCAATCTGCAAGTCGTTCCTCAAGGTTTCCTCGCCAACCTTCAAGTCTCTCCTACTTTGGAAGATCACATTCGCGAGGCTCAACTTCTTGATGCTATGATGAAGAATGTCAAGATTGGGATTGCCAAGAGTCAACCCAAGTACAAATGCTATTGCCTTGATGACAAGGATACTCTCTTCTTCAAGGATCGTATTGTTGTGCCCAAAGGTGACCTTTGTAAAGTTATCATGAATGAGGCGCACAATTCACTCCTCTCCATCCACCCTGGGAGTACGAAGATGTATCAGGACCTCAAGCAGGCTTATTGGTGGACTCGAATGAAGCGAGAGATTGCTAAATTCATGAATGAATGTGATGTCTGCAGAAGAGTGAAGGCAGAACACCAACGACCAGCTGGTCTCCTCCAACCTCTTGCCATTCCAGAGTGGAAGTTTGACCACATTGAGATGGACTTCGTGACTGGGTTTCCAAAGTCCAAGCGTGGCAATGATGCTATATTCGTTGTCATCAACAAACTCACTAAAGTGGCTCACTTTCTGCCTATCAAAGAGTCTATCACTGCAGCTCAATTAGTGGAGCTTTATACCTCTTGGATTGTCTCCCTGCACGACATTCCACAGGTGATCTCTTCAGACCGTGGCAGCATCTTTACCTCCAAGTTTTGGGATTCTTTTCAGAAGGCCATGGGCACCAACATCCGCTTCAGCCCAGCTTTCCATCCTCAAACTAGCGGTCAAGTCGAGCGTGTCAATCAGATTCTTGAAGATATGCTCAGGGCTTGTGTGATCTCCTTCGGTATGAAGTGGGAAGATTGTCTTCCATATGCCGAATTCTCCTACAACAATAGTTTTCAAGCAAGTTCGGGCAAGGCCCCATTCGAAATTCTGTATGGCAGGAAGTGTCGTACTCCTCTTAACTCGTCAGAAACCGGTGAACGTCAACTTCTTGGAAATGACTTGATCACAGAGGCGGAGAAAATGTGCAAGGTCATTCGTGACAACCTCAAAGCAACGCAATCGCGCCAGAAGAGCTACTATGATAGTAAGCACCGTGATTTGGCTTTCGAGATCGGAGATCATGTTTACCTCCGCGTCTCTCCAATGAAAGGTACTCGTCGCTTCGGTATCAAAGGGAAGCTTGCCCCTAGATATGTGGGTCCTTTCAAGATCGTCAGCAAGAGAGGCGATCTCGCCTATCAACTCGAGCTTCCTTCAAACTTTGCAAATGTGCATGACGTGTTCCATGTCTCTCAGCTCCACAAGTGTTTCAAGACTCCTGACCGCACCATCAACTTCGAAGACATTGATCTCCAAGAAGATCTCTCTTATCGTGAGCACCCCGTTGCTATTCTTGCAGAGACTGAACGCAAGACTCGCAATAAGTCTATCAAATTCCTCAAAGTCAAGTGGTCACACCATTCCGACCGTGAAGCCACCTGGGAACGCGAGGATCACCTCCGTTCTGAGTACCCGGCGTTTTTCCAGTCCTAGATCTCGGGACGAGATCCTTTTGTAGTGGTTGAGTGTTGTAACACCCCGGATGTAATTTACCTAATATGTACTCCAACTCTTGCCGTTTCTGGCGCTAAGTTATTTTATTTCCTCGGGTTCAGGTTTTTTTCTCCTTGTGTTGTTGTCGTTGTCATGCATCTCATATCATGTCATCATGTGCATTGCATTTGCATACGTGTTCGTCTCATGCATCCGAGTTTTTTCCCTGTTGTTCGTTTTGCATTCCGGCGCTCCAATCTCCTTCGGTGGTCCTTTCTACCTTCTTTTCGTGTGTGGGGGTTAAACATTTCCGGATTGGACTGAGACTTGCGAAGCGACCTTGGTTTACTACCGGTAGACCGCCTGTCAAGTTTCGTACCATTTGGACTTCGTTTGATACTCCAACGGTTAACCGAGGGACCGAGAAGTCCTCATGTGTGTTGCAGCCCAACACCCTTCCATTTTGGCCCAAAACCCACAAAAACCCTCTCCATCATCTAGAGCATTCGATCACGATCGCGTGGCCGCAAATCGCACCTCATTTGGACTCTCCTAGCTCCCTCTATGCCTATATAAAGAACCCCCTCCGAAATTCACGGGTGAAACCCTAACCCTCTCCCTCTCCTCGCGACCGGACAAAAATTCCACCGACGGACGTGTCCGCCCGTGCCACCCGACCAATCGCCGTCTGCCACATGTCCCAGCCGGCGCCCCACTTCGCCGCGAATCACGCCAGCCCGCGCAGCCCGCCGTGGGCCCTCCCGGCCCGCGCCCCCGAACCACGCGCCCCACCGCCCGGCGACTCGCTGCGCCGCCCCGCTCTCCCCGCCACCTCGCCGGGACCGCCCGACATCGTCGCGCCTCTCGCCACCCGGCGACGCCGCCGCCATCGCCGGCCACCGCGGCGCCATCGTCGCCTCGCCGCCACCGCGGCCGGAAGCGCCGCAGGGGATGCCGCCCCCGCCGTCCGGCCTCCCCTTGTCTCCGGCAACCCCCTCGCCGGACCACCTCGACTCCGGCCGGCCCCTCCTCTCCGGCAAGTTTGTCGTTATCTACAGTGTTCTGCGGCGACCGCCTCGGGAAGCATGCAGATCTGGATCTGAGGAGATCCACTCGGTTGACTTTCCTCCCGAAACCCTAGATATTTTGCGTTTTTCATCATGCCGTAACTCCGCATCTGTAGCTCCGTTTTGCGCATGTAGCATATCAAAATGTTCGCCTCAGAGAGTACATCATTTCATCTCACTGCATCATTTTCATTTGAGCTCATCTTGATGCCTGAAATGCTGTTGGAAGAGAGCTATTTGAGTTAATTGTCAGATCTGCTGCACCAAATAGCTATTTGTCATTTTTGCCATGATTAATGTGTGCATGATTTGCTCCTGAGCTCTACATGAGTTTTGTTATATGCCATGCCATATTTACAGAGGTGATTACCATGTATTTTTGTGACATGTGTGGTGACTAGCACAAGCTTCCAAAGTAGTGGATTCGTTAATGCTGATTTCAGGGACTTAGAATTTCTCCAAGTCCTTGATCTATTTTTATCAATATGCCATATGTTCATGTTATTTCCTACTGATTTGTTCCACTCTTGCCGCCCTAGTTTCCGTCATATCGGTGTTATGTTCCCGGATTTTGCGTTCCTTACGCGGTTGGGTAATAATGGGAACCCCTTGACAGTTCGCCTTGAATAAAAATCTTCCAGCAATGCCCAACCTTGGTTTTACGATTTGCCACCTAGCCTCTTTTTCCCTTGGGTTTTCGGAGCCCGAGGGTCATCTTATTTTAAACCCCCCGGGCCAGTGCTCCTCTGAGTGTTGGTCCAAACTAGAGTCTTGTGCAGCGCCCCCTCGGGGAAACTCGAGGTTTGGTTTTAGTTGTATGGAGAGCTCATCTAAGTGTGCCCTGAGAACGAGATATGTGCAGCTCCTATCGGGATTTGTCGGCACATTCGGGCGGTGTTTGCTAGATTTGTTTTACCTTGTCGAAGTTGTCTTGTAGAACAAGGATACTGAGTCTGATCGGAATGTCTCGGGAGAAGGTTTATCCTTCGTTGACCGTGAGATCTTGTGATGGGCTAAGTTGGGACTCCCCTGCAGGCATTTGAACTTTCGAAAGCCGTGCCCGCGGTTATGGGCAGATGGGAATTTGTTAATGTCCGGTTGTAGATAACATGAACATTAACTTAATTAAAATGAATCAACCGCATGTGTTACCGTGATGGTCTCTTCTCGGCGGAGTCCGGGAAGTGAACACGGTGTTGGAGTAATGTTTGTCGTAGGTTGTTCTATAGTTTCTCGTTCGGCTTCGCCTTCTCTTCTCGCTCTCTTTTGCGAACAGGTTAGCCACCATATATGCTAGTCGCTTGCTGCAGCTCCACATATTACCTTGCCTTACCTATAAGCTTAAATAGTCTTGATCGCGAGGGTGCGAGATTGCTGAGTACCCGTGGCTCACAGATTACTTCCAAACCAGATGCAGGGACCGATGACTCCGTTCCAGATGATGCGCTTGAGCTCAAGTGGGAGTTCGACGAAGACTCATGCTATTACTATGTGTCTTTCCCTGATGATCAGTAGTGGTGCCCAGTTGGGGCGATCGGGACCGTGTCGCATGGTGGGGTTGATCTTTTATTTTGGTACCATAGTCGGACCATGAGTGTACTGGATGATTGTAATGTTATTGATGTACTTTGTGTGACGTGGCGAGTGTAAGCCAACTATGTACCTTTCCCCTTATTATCTATTTACATGGGTTGTTGTGAAGATTACCTTACTTGCGACATTGCTTTCAATGTGGTTATGCCTCTAAGTCGTGCTTCGACACGTAGGAGATATAGCCGCATCGAGGGCGTTACACTACTGCTTCTGTTGACCGCGTCCTTGCCTCCAGATCCGGCCCAGCTCGCATCAAGCCGGCCCATGAGGCCTGGTGAGCTTCAGATCCAGCTCCCATGCTGCTATCGGGCCAGTTAGATTCGGCCCACAGAATTTTTTCCCTGCTGCTGCGATTTCCACAATTTTCCAGAGAGTACAGTTTTACAGAAAAGTCCCCCTAGTTAATGCATTTAATAACTCACAAATGGTGCATCGGATTAAAATGAGTTATATATGAAAAATGACCAGAATTTCATATAGTTTCATAATATGCCACTTTCATGCATGTTAAAAATATTCAACTTGCTGTTTGCATTAATGTGCTCTTATGCCATGTTAAAATGCTTTAATTCATAACTAAATAACCGTAGCTCGGTTTTAAATAAACTTTATATGTAAATGGGGTAAAAATGCCTAGTTTAACATGATGTACTTACTTTGCATGTTTAACAACTCTCAAATATGGTTTAGGGCAAAACAATACCAAATTCAAATATTGCACTTGGGATTTTCTGGATTTGTTGTTTGTTATATCCGGCCTCATTTAAACTTGCCTAGATAGGTAGTCTTCATACGCTTCACCTCTTGCCATGCTAACCAACATTTAATATTGTTGAGTACATAAACGGGAGAGAACTAAATAAGTCATGTGGTGTTCCGTCAATAGGAAACTCATTGCATATGGAGCTCCACTTAACTTGTAGTGTTGGTTGTTGCACTTTGCCATGCCATGCCTCATTAAACCAGACATGCATCATCCTTGGTTGTGCATCACGCCATGCTTATGTGATGGTTGTTCACTATGTTGCTTGCTTCTTTCCGGGTTGCTTCTCTCATTAGCTTCGGTTTCGTTCTGGAGTTGTGAGGATTTTTTCGACTACGCCCGTTTGTCTTCTTCATGGACTCGTTCTTCTTCCTTGCGGGATCTCAGGCAAGATGACCATACCCTCGAAATCACTTCTATCTTTGCTTGCTAGTTGTTCGTTCTATCGCTATGCCGCGTTACCTACCAATTGCTATATCATGCCTCCCATATTGCCATGTCAAGCCTCTAACCCACCTTTCCTAAATCGTTGTTTGGCTATGTTACCACTTTGCTCAGCCCCTCTTATAGTGTTGCTAGTTACAGGTGCAGTTGAAGTTTGTTCCATGTTGGAACCTGGATATATTGGGATATCACAATATCTATTATTTAATTAATGCATCTATATACTTGGTAAAGGGTGGAAGGCTTGGCCTTATGCGTGGTGTTTTGTTCCACTTTTTCCGCCCTAGTTTCCGTCATACCGGTGTTATGTTCCTTGATTTTGTGTTCCTTACACGGTTGGGTGTTATGGGAACCCCTTGACAGTTCGCTTTGAATAAAACTCCTCCAGCAAGGCCCAACCTTGGTTTTACATTTTCCTAACAACCTATTACCTTTCCCTTGGGTCGGCCAACCCGAGGGTCATCTTTATATTAACCCCCCCCCCCTGGCCAGTGCTTCTCTAAGTGTTGGTCCGAACCGAGCCGCCTGCGGGGCCACCTCGGGGAAACTCAAGGGCTGGTTTTACTCGTAGCCTGTCTCATTCGGTGTTTCCCTGAGAACGAGATACGTGCGACTCCTATCGGGATTGTCGGCACATAGGGTGGCTTTGTTGGTCTTGTTTTACCATTGTCGAAATGTCTTGTAACCGGGATTTCAAGCCTGATCGGGTCTTCCTGGGAGAAGGAATATCCTTCGTTGACCGTGAAAGCTTGTGATGGGCTAAGTTGGGACACCCCTGCAGGGTTTGAACTTTCAAAAGCCATGCCCGCGGTTATGAGGTAGATGGGAATTTGTTAATGTCCGGTTGTAGAGAACTTGACACTTAACTTATTTAAAATGCATCAACCGCGTGTGTAACCGTGTTGGTCCCTTTTCGGCGGAGTCCGGGAAGTGAACACGGTTATTGTGTTATGCCTGAACGTAAGTGGTTTCAGGATCACTTCTTGATCACTTCTAGCTTCACGACCGTTGCGTTGCTTCTCTTCTCGCTCTTACTTGCGTATGTTAGCCACCATATATGCTTAGTGCTTGCTGCATATCCACCTCACTACCCTTTCCTACCCATAAGCTTAAATAGTCTTGATCTCGCGGGTGTGAGATTTCTGAGTCCTCGTGACTCACAGATACTTCCAAACAGTTGCAGGTGCCGATGATACCAGTGCAGGTGGCGCAACCGAGCTCAAGTGGGAGCTCAATGAAGATCTTGTTTGTTGTGTTGTTTCATTTCCTGTTGATCAGTAGCGGAGCCCAGTTGGGACGATCGCGGATCTTGCAATTGGGGTTGTATTCTTTTATTTTGGTTCCGTAGTCGGACCTTGATTGTATTTTGGGTGATGTATGTTTAATTTGTATTTGTGTGAAGTGGCGATTGTAAGCCGACTCTTTATCCCTTTCTTATTCGGTACATGGGATGTGTAAAGATTACCCCTCTTGCAACATGCCTACCATGCGGCTATGCCTCTAAGTCGTGCCCCGACACCTGGGAGATATAGCCGCATTGTGGGTGTAACAAGTTGGTATCAGAGCCATCCCCAACTTAGGAGCCCCCTGCTTGATCGAATCGCTGATGTTGTTGAGTCTAGAACAAAATGTTTTGAGTCTTAGGATTATATATATCGGAGAGTAGGATTCTTTTTACTCCTTAGTCCCTTCGTCGCTCTGGTGAGGCCTCCTGACGTAGAAGTTTTGACTTTTCTCTCCTCAAATTTCACGAATTTTTTTTAGGATCACGCGGGTATCTTGGAATCGTTCCGATGGTTTTGTGATGAGAACATTCTTCTTGGTGCCTCCTGACATTTAGGGGTTGTGGCAGTGTCCCGGGGAGTTGAGCTCCGAGGTGTTGTCGTCACAATTTTCTCGTTGCAGTTCTTTAATAACTGAGTTCACCGACATCAAAAATCTCTTTTATGCAGTTGTTGGTGAGATAACCTCGATGCCACCCAGTACTGGGGCGGGAGTTCAGGAGTATTGCCATAACTCATATAACGGATGCTTTTCGGAAGTTGAGGCACATGATTTCCGAAGGTCTCTTGTTTATGTGTTGAAGGATGGATACAGCTGGATGTACGGATTGTTAGTTTGGGTTAGATATTATGCTTCCCCTATATCCGCAACACCTGATTGCATAACCAGAAAGTTTCGGGAGTTTATAAGTGGGAATTCAAGTATATCTTAGGATATCTTTCCAACAAACACATGATACGATATGGGGTCTATCTTATGTTTGTTTCCGGCTTATTTTCAAGCCAATCCTTTGTTTTGTTTTTCAGTTGTGGTATTCGAGTTGCTTCGAAGTCAATTGTTGATTCCATACCTTTCCTAAGTGGTGTTCTCATATTTCTATGTGAATACTAATCCTTCTTGATCATCAAGTTCATCTTTTCAATTTCTTCTCAACCGGTGTGCTCCTCTTCAAGTGGATCCGATCATTTTCAACATCCGCAAGATCAACTCAAAGTATTCTCAATGTTATTTGTTAAATCCTCCCAAGTTGCCTTTGTTTTCCGCCCTCCCACCCTTTTCTTCAAGGACTCGGATTTCTTAATCAAGTATCCATCTTATGGATGTGAAGTCTCTCCATTTTTTCCGACAATGTTCTTATCCGGTGATTCTCAGGAAGATACTAACGGAGCCTCAACTTCATCTTTATTCGTTCTTTTTCCTCTCCGGTGGAGTCAAGTCAAGCTTTGTCGATCATATCCTTTCCTCTTTTCAAATGCTTTCTCATGTCGGTGCACCTCTTAATCATTCACTTCTCGCTATTCTTTTGTTCTGGAGTGCTCAAGATATCTCAGAAGGCTTTTCTTTTCATTCAAGATCCGTTCAACCTATTTCGAGGTTGTTATCTCATTCAAGCCATTTAATTCAACCGGTGCAATCTCCCTTTTAAGTAATCGTTCAACGGTGTTTCTTTTGAGTGGGCCCTAACCCACAGGTCTTTTTCAAGGATCTTACCTGACTCTTCTAATTCTTTTCGGAGTTATTCTCAAATTCATCGCAAAAATTTAACGTAAGAATGAATTATCATCAGTCAAATGTCTTCCCCAAGATCTTTCAAATTCTTTCATCGTTGGTTCAACCTTTTTCCAATTTTCATTCCGGAGTACCTCAACAATTCATGGTGGTGTTTCTCATCGTCGTTCTCGAATTTGAAGACCGAAGGAGATTTTTCTCTTAATCTTGTCCATCCTCTCGAAGATTCGTGATTCTAGCCTGATGCCATCCTCTCATAATTGTTTTCGATTTGAGAATTCTTTTCACCCATCCGGAGCAATTCAACAGTCTTTTCAGTTTGTTCCTCCGAAGGCCATCATTTCGGGTTTATTCATTCTCAGCTTTCAGCTCTCATTCTCCAAATTTTACCAGTGCATCATTCAAGTATTCTCTAATCAGTTCGTGATATCTTCGTTCTCTTGCATCTTGATTCACCCCTTTACTTCGTTTGTTTTCAATTCTTACGGTGGGTCATTCAAGATTTCTCTTCCTTCGTTATCATATCAATTTATTCGTTGTTTCAATCCTACCGGTGGTTCGTCGAAGACCTTCTCAAGTTTACGCTATATCTATCTTAATCCTTTCTATGAGAATAAGTAGTATGCCAAATCCGTTGCTTGTCGTCAATCTAAATTGAAGAAGGATAATCATAATGTAACTCTTATTCTTGTTTCATCGAGTGAATTCAATTCCTTATTCCGGAGGTTCATCAAATTCTTTATTTTCCCGGAGTTCCAAGATCTCTCCACTATATCACCACGAAGATTCATCTAAATCATTGCAAGGATTCACCTTGTGTTTGCAACTTCTCTTTCTTTTTATCATCCTTTTATTACCGGAGTTCTTCATGGAGGCTCTACATGGTAGTTCGTCAAGGATTCTTTGCATTCTTCTATTGTTCTTCAAGATTTCTCTTGAAGTTATGATCCACCAAGCTATACTCCAAAATAAACATGGTGTTCAACACATGTCTTGTTTTGAGGAGTTCAAGTATTCTTCATCTTCCATTCTAAAGTGCAATTCTTCCTACCTTATCTCTTGAGATGGTGTTATGTCATTCTTGACAATTTCCCTTCATGCTTCATGATTCACAAATTTTCCGGAATGACATATTTTAAACCCATCATTTTCAATTCGTTCATGAGTTTCTTTGCAACCCATCAATCTCTTCATTGGAGTTATCTTGGGTTACATTTCACCTACAGATTTCCCTAAGGATTTTTGCTATTTACGGTGCTCTTAAATGACCCAAGTTCTTCTTTTATCCTCATGGTGAAATAAGTTTCGCGTCTCCTTGTTGATATAAATCCAATCTATTTGTTTCCGTAGTGGCAGAATTTCACCTCAATTTTGAGAAGTTTTCCATAAGCCCACTATAAGCTTATTCGTTTCGTCATTGGTTATCCAACAACTCCGTTCAACCTTTTCTTTCTAAGCATGCTCTTTCAATTTTATTTGCGAGAGTTGTCATTCTTCTTCTCCGTTCTTTTCTTTCCAACCATCTATTTTTCCATTCATTTGTTCCGGAGGCATGGTGATGTTGCTCTCTTCGTCCTATCATCTCGTTTTGCCAAGATCATGCTCTTTCATTTGTCTATCCATTCAACCTAAGTGTCGTGCCCTCTCTTCAAGTTCTTCCAATTTTGTCAAGTTTTACCTCCCTTCTCAACCGGAGTGCTGTTTGAAATCTTTCTTACCCATTGTGCCATTCTTTCAATAGTTCTGGAGGCAGAGTGTTGTTGATCTCATCAAGTATCCTCTCATCTTGTCAAATTCATGTTCAATTCCTTTCATTTACAGTCAGAGTGCTGTCCAAATTATATCATTATTTTTCCTTCTCTATCTTGTTTTAACCGGAGTGTTCTGGCTATCATTCCTCTTCTAACCGGAGTCTCATCCAAGTGCTATAATGTTGCCAAGTTCATATTCTATGCCTTCCATTTCCAACCAGAGTGTTGTCGTATTTGATCTTTATCATTCCTTGTACATCTAGTTTCAACCAGAGTGCTTGCATGTACTTCTTATACATTGCACCCCTTTTCTTATGTCTTTCAACCTACAAGGTTCTAGTAATGTTCCTTGTTCCTCTTTTCTAACAGAGTGTTTTCAACTTCGTTCATCTCCGTTGTATTCTTTCTTTCAAGTTTTCAACATCTCAAGGTTCTTTGGTTTCACTCGTTTGTCAAAGAAGCAACTTTGTTTTACCTCTTCATCTTTCATTTTCCCTCCGGTGCCATCCTTGATCTCGGGACGAGATCCTCTTGTAGTGGTGGAGTGTTGTAACGCCCCGAGACCGTTGCGCCAGGTGTCTTCCAGTTATTCGTTGTCTTTGCCATGTCATTTGCTTGCATGTTGCATCTTGCCATGTCATCATGTGCATTGCATCATCATGTTTTCAAAACCCGCATCCGTCCAGGTCTCCCCGTCCTCTCCGTTGTCCGTTCTGAGCCCAACCACACTTGCACACGCCCGCGGCATGTCCGAAATATTATTTTATAAGTGGCCGGAAAATGTTCTCGGAATGGGTTGAAAGTTGGCATGCGGTGTTGTTATGTTGTTAGTATGTCGCCTGCCAAGTTTCATCGCATTCGGAGTTCGTTTGACACCCCAACGATTAACTATATCGGCAATATAGCCGGTCAAACGTCGGACATTTTCGGCCTCCGAAAATTGTTGCCGGGCTTTCCCTCCCTTTCCTTCCTAGACCGTCTACACAGTCCACTACCTACCGCCAGGCCCAATCTAACCTCTCTCGTCAGGCCGCGGCCCTCCTTGCGCGCGCATCCGAAAGCTGTCCCGGACCCGACCCGGGCAGTCGTCACCGTTGGGTCTGGATCATCCCCAAATATCTATAAAACATCATCGTTTTCTTATTTGGACTTCCTAGTCTATTTTTCTCAACCGCTCGATTTTAATTAGACGACTGGATTAGCCCCTACCCAAAAATCCTATTGCTATATATAGTCCAACCCTAGACCAATCCCTAAAACCAAGGCTTCTTGTCCCATCGCGCCGCCACCCGCTCAATCCCCATCGGGATCACCCACAACCAACCACCATCCATCCCATCGATCCATCTCTAGTCAATGACCGCCGACGCTCAGCTCCCGTAGCAACCCAACTCCAATCTCCCCGCGCATCCTGCCTGCCTCCGGCAACCGTGTCGGCGGGTGCCACCGCCCAGAGTATCGCTGGAGTTCTCTGCCAGCATCCAGGCCAGCCCCGCGCCCTGCCTCTCCCCATCCTTCCATAGTTCTCCCTCACCTCACCTCTCTTTTTCTCTAGGAAGCCGCCAAGGACGCGAAGCCGCCGAGCCTCCCGAGCTCCTCGACCACATCCTCGCACGTTCGAACCCCGCGCCCGTCCTCGTGACTAGCTGCGTCACCGACGACCAGGCGCCCCTGCATCCTCACTCCTGCCCGCGCCCTAAGGACCCCTCCCTCGTGTCGCTCGGGAGCAGGCCAGAGCTCCGCGTCATGCAGCTTGTCCCGCGCGGCCGCACCCGAGGACCCTCCCGCCGGACCAGTAGGACCGGCTCCGCCGCGCCCTGTTTCTTCCTCCTCGAGGAGATGCTCCTCGTCGCCTTGCACATCGCCCGAGCCCCCCCCCCCTCGTGCTAACTCCTTATTTCCCTTCTACTTTCCCTATCTCATCTCTCTCTCTTGATCTGCATGTTCGAACAGGAGACCATGGAGCCGCTGTCTTCAAGATGTCGACTGGCCAAAGCTTCAACGCCGGCCAAGATCTTCTCCGGTCCTTGAACCGCGAGGGATTTCCGCATTGCGCGTGCTTCCCGTCCGTCACCGTAAATACCTACGCCAACGTGCCTCTTCCTCAGCCATAGCAATCCCCGGCCTCCTCCGCTTCGCGGTGACCGGATGCTTCCAACCCCGCTGCCGCAAGGATGAGCCCCACGCCGGAGCTGCCTCTTCTCGTGCGCCGGTCAAGAACCCCATCCCTGCCTCCAGATCGCCGTGCTGCCCCACCGGAGAGCGCCAAGTCCATCGCCGGTCTCCCCTGTTTCTGCGTGCGAGCACGCGAGGATGGTGACCGCAGCGCCAAGTCCCGCTGGGTTCAGCCCACTCCATTGACCGCGACCGCCCGAGCCGGCCTACTGCTGTTGTTGACCGCGTCCTTGCTTCCAGATCCAGCCCAGCTCGCGTCAAGCCGGCCCATGAGGCCTGGTGAGCTTCAGGTCCAGGTCCCATGCTGCTATCGGGCCATTCAGATTCGGCCCATAGTGTTTTTTCCCTACTGCTGCGATTTTCGCAATTTTCTAGAGACTACAGTTTTTACATAAAAGTCCCCCTAGTTCATGCATTTAATAAATCACAAATGGTGCATAGGATTAAAATGAGTTATATATGAAAAATGACTAGAATTCCATCTAGTTTCATAATATGCCACTTTCATGCATGTTAAAAATGTTTAACTTGATGTTTGCATTAATTTGCTCTTATGCCATGTTAAAATGCTTTAATTCATAACTAAATAACCGTAGCTTAGTTTTAAATAAACTTTATATGTAAATGGGGTAGAAAAATGCCTAGTTTAACATGATGTACTTACTTTGCATGTTTAACAACTCTAAAATATGGTTTAGGGCAGAACAGTACCAAATTCAAATATTGCACTGGGAATTTTCTGGATTTGTTGTTTGTTATATCCGGCCTCATTTAAACTTGCCTAGATAGGTAGTCTTCATACGCTTCACCTCTTGCCATGCTAACCAACATTTAATATTGTTGAGTACATAAACGGGAGAGAACTAAATAAATCATGTGGTGTTTCGTCAATAGGCAACTCGTTGCATATGGAGCTCCACTTAACTTGTAGTGTTGGTTGTTGCACTTTGCCATGCCATACCTCATTAAACCGGAAATGCATCGTCCTTGGTTGTGCATCATGCCATGCTTATGTGATGGTTGTTTACTATGTTGCTTGCTTCTTTCCGGGTTGCTTCTCTCATTAGCTTCGGTTTCGTTCCGGAGTTGTGAGGATTCGTTCGACTACGTCCGTTTGTCTTCTTCATGGACTCGTTCTTCTTCCTTTCGGGATCTCAGGCAAGATGACCATACCCTCGAAATCACTTCTATCTTTGCTTTCTAGTTGTTCGTTCTATCGGTATGCCGCGTTACCTACCACTTGCTATATCATGCCTCCCATATTGCCATGTCAAGCCTCTAACCCACCTTTCCTAGCAAACCATTGTTTGGCTATGTTACCGCTTTGCTCAGCCCCTCTTATAGCGTTGCTAGTTGCAGGTGCAGTTGAAGTTTGTTCCATGTTGGAACCTGGATATAATGGGATATCATAATATCTATTATTTAATTAATGCATCTATATACTTGGTAAAGGGTGGAAGGCTCGGCCTTATGCCTGGTGTTTTGTTCCACTCTTGCCGCCCTAGTTTCCGTCATACCGGTGTTATGTTCCTAGATTTTGCGTTCCTTACGCGGTTGGGTGTTATGGGAACCCCTTGACAATTCGCTTTGAATAAAACTCCTCCAGCAAGGCCCAACCTTGGTTTTACATTTGCCTAACAACATATTACCCTTCCCATGGGTCGGCCAACCCGAGGGTCATCTTTATTTTAACCCCCCGGGCCAGTGCTTCTCTAAGTGTTGGTCCAAACCGAGCCGCCTGCGGGGCCACCTCGGGGAAACTCGAGGGCTGGTTTTACTCATAGCCTGTCTCATCCCGTGTTGCCCTGAGAATGGGATACATGTGACTCCTATCGGGATTATCGGCACATCGGGTGGCTTTGCTGGTCTTGTTTTACCATTGTCGAAATGTCTTGTAATCGGGATTCCGAGCCTGATCGGGTCTTCCTGGGAGAAGGAATATCCTTCGTTGACCATCAGAGCTTGTTATGGGCTAAGTTGGCACACCCCTGCAGGGTTTGAACTTTCGAAAGCCATGCCCGTGGTTATGAGGCGGATGGGAATTTGTTAATGTCCGGTTGTAGAGAACTTGACACTTAACTTATTTAAAATGGATCAATCGAGTGTGTAGCCGTGATGGTCTCTTTTCGGTGGAGTCCGGGAAGTGAAAATGGTTCTTGTGTTATGCTTGAACGTAAGTAGTTTCAGAATCACTTCTTGATCACTTCTAGCTTCACGACCATTGCGTTGCTTCTCTTCTCGCTCTTACTTGTGTATGTTAGCCACCATATATGCTTAGTGCTTGCTGCGGGTCTACCTCACTACCCTTCCCTTCCCATAAGCTTAAATAGTCTTGATCTCGCGGGTGTGAGATTGTGTAGCGACCAGACCTCAAACGGTCCAATCTCTATGCTCCGGTGTCATCCTTGGATCAGTAATGCTGACACCACACAGTACTTGAAGGATTTATAGCAGAGTAACAATCACACACTTATTACATCGAGTGTCTCCAAAGATAACTTTTTACAATAAAAATGGCTTAAGGCCATCTCATAACGATAACAGCGGAAGGCTTGGAAGATAAGTGAGTCCATCAACTCCAACGGCATCACTGAGTATAGAACCATGACCTAAAACTCCTTAATCGTCGTCTGAAAAGTCTGCAACATTAACATTGCAGCCCGAAAACGGGTCAGCACATGGAATATGCTGGCAATGTAACACATAGAGAATAATGGAATGAAACAGCTATACTATATGCATATTTGGCTGGTGGAGAGCTCTATGGTTACAGTTTTGCGTAAAGCCAATTTTTCCCTACTGCAAAGGAATAAATTTATTTTACTATTATGGTGGTTGTTAAACATTGAGAATGGTTGACAGCATTCTCAATCCCAATTAAACATCATCATTAAACAAACCCAACAAAATTAATCTTTAGAGTAACATGTTGAGATTCACATGATAATCCAGGTACTAGATACTCAAGATGTCCATAACCGGGGACACGGCTAACCATGGTTAGTTTATACACTCTGCAGAGGTTTGCGCACTTTTCCCCACAAGACTCGATCTCCTCCGTTTGGTTTCTCGCACTACACGGTGTTTGAGAAACGGATGACCGAGACATAGTCTTTCAGAAGCGCTAGCACCTTACGATGGGTAGACCGTACCACCTACATCCCCTACATCTGCTAGTCTACCACTGTAAGAGTTCACATGACTTAGTCCACTATGCTAGAGCCCATAATAGCTTGTGGCTGCACACGGAAGTTTCTAGCATGAATAATCTCATGATCCCTTTGAGCCTGGGTGGCGGTCCAAAAGAAAACAGGCAATCCTGGAATACCCAGGTGCCTCAATCCACCCAGATGTGTGTATGGAGAGCTCATCTAAGTGTGCCCTGAGAACGAGATATGTGCAGCTCCTATCGGGATTTGTCGGCACATTCGGGCGGTGTTTGCTAGATTTGTTTTACCTTGTCGAAGTTGTCTTGTAGAACAAGGATACTGAGTCTGATCGGAATGTCTCGGGAGAAGGTTTATCCTTCGTTGACCGTGAGATCTTGTGATGGGCTAAGTTGGGACTCCCCTGCAGGCATTTGAACTTTCGAAAGCCGTGCCCGCGGTTATGGGCAGATGGGAATTTGTTAATGTCCGGTTGTAGATAACATGAACATTAACTTAATTAAAATGAATCAACCGCATGTGTTACCGTGATGGTCTCTTCTCGGCGGAGTCCGGGAAGTGAACACGGTGTTGGAGTAATGTTTGTCGTAGGTTGTTCTATAGTTTCTCGTTCGGCTTCGCCTTCTCTTCTCGCTCTCTTTTGCGAACAGGTTAGCCACCATATATGCTAGTCGCTTGCTGCAGCTCCACATATTACCTTGCCTTACCTATAAGCTTAAATAGTCTTGATCGCGAGGGTGCGAGATTGCTGAGTACCCGTGGCTCACAGATTACTTCCAAACCAGATGCAGGGACCGATGACTCCGTTCCAGATGATGCGCTTGAGCTCAAGTGGGAGTTCGACGAAGACTCATGCTATTACTATGTGTCTTTCCCTGATGATCAGTAGTGGTGCCCAGTTGGGGCGATCGGGACCGTGTCGCATGGTGGGGTTGATCTTTTATTTTGGTACCATAGTCGGACCATGAGTGTACTGGATGATTGTAATGTTATTGATGTACTTTGTGTGACGTGGCGAGTGTAAGCCAACTATGTACCTTTCCCCTTATTATCTATTTACATGGGTTGTTGTGAAGATTACCTTACTTGCGACATTGCTTTCAATGTGGTTATGCCTCTAAGTCGTGCTTCGACACGTAGGAGATATAGCCGCATCGAGGGCGTTACACTACTGCTTCTGTTGACCGCGTCCTTGCCTCCAGATCCGGCCCAGCTCGCATCAAGCCGGCCCATGAGGCCTGGTGAGCTTCAGATCCAGCTCCCATGCTGCTATCGGGCCAGTTAGATTCGGCCCACAGAATTTTTTCCCTGCTGCTGCGATTTCCACAATTTTCCAGAGAGTACAGTTTTACAGAAAAGTCCCCCTAGTTAATGCATTTAATAACTCACAAATGGTGCATCGGATTAAAATGAGTTATATATGAAAAATGACCAGAATTTCATATAGTTTCATAATATGCCACTTTCATGCATGTTAAAAATATTCAACTTGCTGTTTGCATTAATGTGCTCTTATGCCATGTTAAAATGCTTTAATTCATAACTAAATAACCGTAGCTCGGTTTTAAATAAACTTTATATGTAAATGGGGTAAAAATGCCTAGTTTAACATGATGTACTTACTTTGCATGTTTAACAACTCTCAAATATGGTTTAGGGCAAAACAATACCAAATTCAAATATTGCACTTGGGATTTTCTGGATTTGTTGTTTGTTATATCCGGCCTCATTTAAACTTGCCTAGATAGGTAGTCTTCATACGCTTCACCTCTTGCCATGCTAACCAACATTTAATATTGTTGAGTACATAAACGGGAGAGAACTAAATAAGTCATGTGGTGTTCCGTCAATAGGAAACTCATTGCATATGGAGCTCCACTTAACTTGTAGTGTTGGTTGTTGCACTTTGCCATGCCATGCCTCATTAAACCAGACATGCATCATCCTTGGTTGTGCATCACGCCATGCTTATGTGATGGTTGTTCACTATGTTGCTTGCTTCTTTCCGGGTTGCTTCTCTCATTAGCTTCGGTTTCGTTCCGGAGTTGTGAGGATTTTTTCGACTACGCCCGTTTGTCTTCTTCATGGACTCGTTCTTCTTCCTTGCGGGATCTCAGGCAAGATGACCATACCCTCGAAATCACTTCTATCTTTGCTTGCTAGTTGTTCGTTCTATCGCTATGCCGCGTTACCTACCAATTGCTATATCATGCCTCCCATATTGCCATGTCAAGCCTCTAACCCACCTTTCCTAAATCGTTGTTTGGCTATGTTACCACTTTGCTCAGCCCCTCTTATAGTGTTGCTAGTTACAGGTGCAGTTGAAGTTTGTTCCATGTTGGAACCTGGATATATTGGGATATCACAATATCTATTATTTAATTAATGCATCTATATACTTGGTAAAGGGTGGAAGGCTTGGCCTTATGCGTGGTGTTTTGTTCCACTTTTTCCGCCCTAGTTTCCGTCATACCGGTGTTATGTTCCTTGATTTTGTGTTCCTTACACGGTTGGGTGTTATGGGAACCCCTTGACAGTTCGCTTTGAATAAAACTCCTCCAGCAAGGCCCAACCTTGGTTTTACATTTTCCTAACAACCTATTACCTTTCCCTTGGGTCGGCCAACCCGAGGGTCATCTTTATATTAACCCCCCCCCCCTGGCCAGTGCTTCTCTAAGTGTTGGTCCGAACCGAGCCGCCTGCGGGGCCACCTCGGGGAAACTCAAGGGCTGGTTTTACTCGTAGCCTGTCTCATTCGGTGTTTCCCTGAGAACGAGATACGTGCGACTCCTATCGGGATTGTCGGCACATAGGGTGGCTTTGTTGGTCTTGTTTTACCATTGTCGAAATGTCTTGTAACCGGGATTTCAAGCCTGATCGGGTCTTCCTGGGAGAAGGAATATCCTTCGTTGACCGTGAAAGCTTGTGATGGGCTAAGTTGGGACACCCCTGCAGGGTTTGAACTTTCAAAAGCCATGCCCGCGGTTATGAGGTAGATGGGAATTTGTTAATGTCCGGTTGTAGAGAACTTGACACTTAACTTATTTAAAATGCATCAACCGCGTGTGTAACCGTGTTGGTCCCTTTTCGGCGGAGTCCGGGAAGTGAACACGGTTATTGTGTTATGCCTGAACGTAAGTGGTTTCAGGATCACTTCTTGATCACTTCTAGCTTCACGACCGTTGCGTTGCTTCTCTTCTCGCTCTTACTTGCGTATGTTAGCCACCATATATGCTTAGTGCTTGCTGCATATCCACCTCACTACCCTTTCCTACCCATAAGCTTAAATAGTCTTGATCTCGCGGGTGTGAGATTTCTGAGTCCTCGTGACTCACAGATACTTCCAAACAGTTGCAGGTGCCGATGATACCAGTGCAGGTGGCGCAACCGAGCTCAAGTGGGAGCTCAATGAAGATCTTGTTTGTTGTGTTGTTTCATTTCCTGTTGATCAGTAGCGGAGCCCAGTTGGGACGATCGCGGATCTTGCAATTGGGGTTGTATTCTTTTATTTTGGTTCCGTAGTCGGACCTTGATTGTATTTTGGGTGATGTATGTTTAATTTGTATTTGTGTGAAGTGGCGATTGTAAGCCGACTCTTTATCCCTTTCTTATTCGGTACATGGGATGTGTAAAGATTACCCCTCTTGCAACATGCCTACCATGCGGCTATGCCTCTAAGTCGTGCCCCGACACCTGGGAGATATAGCCGCATTGTGGGTGTAACAAGTTGGTATCAGAGCCATCCCCAACTTAGGAGCCCCCTGCTTGATCGAATCGCTGATGTTGTTGAGTCTAGAACAAAATGTTTTGAGTCTTAGGATTATATATATCGGAGAGTAGGATTCTTTTTACTCCTTAGTCCCTTCGTCGCTCTGGTGAGGCCTCCTGACGTAGAAGTTTTGACTTTTCTCTCCTCAAATTTCACGAATTTTTTTTAGGATCACGCGGGTATCTTGGAATCGTTCCGATGGTTTTGTGATGAGAACATTCTTCTTGGTGCCTCCTGACATTTAGGGGTTGTGGCAGTGTCCCGGGGAGTTGAGCTCCGAGGTGTTGTCGTCACAATTTTCTCGTTGCAGTTCTTTAATAACTGAGTTCACCGACATCAAAAATCTCTTTTATGCAGTTGTTGGTGAGATAACCTCGATGCCACCCAGTACTGGGGCGGGAGTTCAGGAGTATTGCCATAACTCATATAACGGATGCTTTTCGGAAGTTGAGGCACATGATTTCCGAAGGTCTCTTGTTTATGTGTTGAAGGATGGATACAGCTGGATGTACGGATTGTTAGTTTGGGTTAGATATTATGCTTCCCCTATATCCGCAACACCTGATTGCATAACCAGAAAGTTTCGGGAGTTTATAAGTGGGAATTCAAGTATATCTTAGGATATCTTTCCAACAAACACATGATACGATATGGGGTCTATCTTATGTTTGTTTCCGGCTTATTTTCAAGCCAATCCTTTGTTTTGTTTTTCAGTTGTGGTATTCGAGTTGCTTCGAAGTCAAGTGTTGATTCCATACCTTTCCTAAGTGGTGTTCTCATATTTCTATGTGAATACTAATCCTTCTTGATCATCAAGTTCATCTTTTCAATTTCTTCTCAACCGGTGTGCTCCTCTTCAAGTGGATCCGATCATTTTCAACATCCGCAAGATCAACTCAAAGTATTCTCAATGTTATTTGTTAAATCCTCCCAAGTTGCCTTTGTTTTCCGCCCTCCCACCCTTTTCTTCAAGGACTCGGATTTCTTAATCAAGTATCCATCTTATGGATGTGAAGTCTCTCCATTTTTTCCGACAATGTTCTTATCCGGTGATTCTCAGGAAGATACTAACGGAGCCTCAACTTCATCTTTATTCGTTCTTTTTCCTCTCCGGTGGAGTCAAGTCAAGCTTTGTCGATCATATCCTTTCCTCTTTTCAAATGCTTTCTCATGTCGGTGCACCTCTTAATCATTCACTTCTCGCTATTCTTTTGTTCTGGAGTGCTCAAGATATCTCAGAAGGCTTTTCTTTTCATTCAAGATCCGTTCAACCTATTTCGAGGTTGTTATCTCATTCAAGCCATTTAATTCAACCGGTGCAATCTCCCTTTTAAGTAATCGTTCAACGGTGTTTCTTTTGAGTGGGCCCTAACCCACAGGTCTTTTTCAAGGATCTTACCTGACTCTTCTAATTCTTTTCGGAGTTATTCTCAAATTCATCGCAAAAATTTAACGTAAGAATGAATTATCATCAGTCAAATGTCTTCCCCAAGATCTTTCAAATTCTTTCATCGTTGGTTCAACCTTTTTCCAATTTTCATTCCGGAGTACCTCAACAATTCATGGTGGTGTTTCTCATCGTCGTTCTCGAATTTGAAGACCGAAGGAGATTTTTCTCTTAATCTTGTCCATCCTCTCGAAGATTCGTGATTCTAGCCTGATGCCATCCTCTCATAATTGTTTTCGATTTGAGAATTCTTTTCACCCATCCGGAGCAATTCAACAGTCTTTTCAGTTTGTTCCTCCGAAGGCCATCATTTCGGGTTTATTCATTCTCAGCTTTCAGCTCTCATTCTCCAAATTTTACCAGTGCATCATTCAAGTATTCTCTAATCAGTTCGTGATATCTTCGTTCTCTTGCATCTTGATTCACCCCTTTACTTCGTTTGTTTTCAATTCTTACGGTGGGTCATTCAAGATTTCTCTTCCTTCGTTATCATATCAATTTATTCGTTGTTTCAATCCTACCGGTGGTTCGTCGAAGACCTTCTCAAGTTTACGCTATATCTATCTTAATCCTTTCTATGAGAATAAGTAGTATGCCAAATCCGTTGCTTGTCGTCAATCTAAATTGAAGAAGGATAATCATAATGTAACTCTTATTCTTGTTTCATCGAGTGAATTCAATTCCTTATTCCGGAGGTTCATCAAATTCTTTATTTTCCCGGAGTTCCAAGATCTCTCCACTATATCACCACGAAGATTCATCTAAATCATTGCAAGGATTCACCTTGTGTTTGCAACTTCTCTTTCTTTTTATCATCCTTTTATTACCGGAGTTCTTCATGGAGGCTCTACATGGTAGTTCGTCAAGGATTCTTTGCATTCTTCTATTGTTCTTCAAGATTTCTCTTGAAGTTATGATCCACCAAGCTATACTCCAAAATAAACATGGTGTTCAACACATGTCTTGTTTTGAGGAGTTCAAGTATTCTTCATCTTCCATTCTAAAGTGCAATTCTTCCTACCTTATCTCTTGAGATGGTGTTATGTCATTCTTGACAATTTCCCTTCATGCTTCATGATTCACAAATTTTCCGGAATGACATATTTTAAACCCATCATTTTCAATTCGTTCATGAGTTTCTTTGCAACCCATCAATCTCTTCATTGGAGTTATCTTGGGTTACATTTCACCTACAGATTTCCCTAAGGATTTTTGCTATTTACGGTGCTCTTAAATGACCCAAGTTCTTCTTTTATCCTCATGGTGAAATAAGTTTCGCGTCTCCTTGTTGATATAAATCCAATCTATTTGTTTCCGTAGTGGCAGAATTTCACCTCAATTTTGAGAAGTTTTCCATAAGCCCACTATAAGCTTATTCGTTTCGTCATTGGTTATCCAACAACTCCGTTCAACCTTTTCTTTCTAAGCATGCTCTTTCAATTTTATTTGCGAGAGTTGTCATTCTTCTTCTCCGTTCTTTTCTTTCCAACCATCTATTTTTCCATTCATTTGTTCCGGAGGCATGGTGATGTTGCTCTCTTCGTCCTATCATCTCGTTTTGCCAAGATCATGCTCTTTCATTTGTCTATCCATTCAACCTAAGTGTCGTGCCCTCTCTTCAAGTTCTTCCAATTTTGTCAAGTTTTACCTCCCTTCTCAACCGGAGTGCTGTTTGAAATCTTTCTTACCCATTGTGCCATTCTTTCAATAGTTCTGGAGGCAGAGTGTTGTTGATCTCATCAAGTATCCTCTCATCTTGTCAAATTCATGTTCAATTCCTTTCATTTACAGTCAGAGTGCTGTCCAAATTATATCATTATTTTTCCTTCTCTATCTTGTTTTAACCGGAGTGTTCTGGCTATCATTCCTCTTCTAACCGGAGTCTCATCCAAGTGCTATAATGTTGCCAAGTTCATATTCTATGCCTTCCATTTCCAACCAGAGTGTTGTCGTATTTGATCTTTATCATTCCTTGTACATCTAGTTTCAACCAGAGTGCTTGCATGTACTTCTTATACATTGCACCCCTTTTCTTATGTCTTTCAACCTACAAGGTTCTAGTAATGTTCCTTGTTCCTCTTTTCTAACAGAGTGTTTTCAACTTCGTTCATCTCCGTTGTATTCTTTCTTTCAAGTTTTCAACATCTCAAGGTTCTTTGGTTTCACTCGTTTGTCAAAGAAGCAACTTTGTTTTACCTCTTCATCTTTCATTTTCCCTCCGGTGCCATCCTTGATCTCGGGACGAGATCCTCTTGTAGTGGTGGAGTGTTGTAACGCCCCGAGACCGTTGCGCCAGGTGTCTTCCAGTTATTCGTTGTCTTTGCCATGTCATTTGCTTGCATGTTGCATCTTGCCATGTCATCATGTGCATTGCATCATCATGTTTTCAAAACCCGCATCCGTCCAGGTCTCCCCGTCCTCTCCGTTGTCCGTTCTGAGCCCAACCACACTTGCACACGCCCGCGGCATGTCCGAAATATTATTTTATAAGTGGCCGGAAAATGTTCTCGGAATGGGTTGAAAGTTGGCATGCGGTGTTGTTATGTTGTTAGTATGTCGCCTGCCAAGTTTCATCGCATTCGGAGTTCGTTTGACACCCCAACGATTAACTATATCGGCAATATAGCCGGTCAAACGTCGGACATTTTCGGCCTCCGAAAATTGTTGCCGGGCTTTCCCTCCCTTTCCTTCCTAGACCGTCTACACAGTCCACTACCTACCGCCAGGCCCAATCTAACCTCTCTCGTCAGGCCGCGGCCCTCCTTGCGCGCGCATCCGAAAGCTGTCCCGGACCCGACCCGGGCAGTCGTCACCGTTGGGTCTGGATCATCCCCAAATATCTATAAAACATCATCGTTTTCTTATTTGGACTTCCTAGTCTATTTTTCTCAACCGCTCGATTTTAATTAGACGACTGGATTAGCCCCTACCCAAAAATCCTATTGCTATATATAGTCCAACCCTAGACCAATCCCTAAAACCAAGGCTTCTTGTCCCATCGCGCCGCCACCCGCTCAATCCCCATCGGGATCACCCACAACCAACCACCATCCATCCCATCGATCCATCTCTAGTCAATGACCGCCGACGCTCAGCTCCCGTAGCAACCCAACTCCAATCTCCCCGCGCATCCTGCCTGCCTCCGGCAACCGCGTCGGCGGGTGCCACCGCCCAGAGTATCGCTGGAGTTCTCTGCCAGCATCCAGGCCAGCCCCGCGCCCTGCCTCTCCCCATCCTTCCATAGTTCTCCCTCACCTCACCTCTCTTTTTCTCTAGGAAGCCGCCAAGGACGCGAAGCCGCCGAGCCTCCCGAGCTCCTCGACCACATCCTCGCACGTTCGAACCCCGCGCCCGTCCTCGTGACTAGCTGCGTCACCGACGACCAGGCGCCCCTGCATCCTCACTCCTGCCCGCGCCCTAAGGACCCCTCCCTCGTGTCGCTCGGGAGCAGGCCAGAGCTCCGCGTCATGCAGCTTGTCCCGCGCGGCCGCACCCGAGGACCCTCCCGCCGGACCAGTAGGACCGGCTCCGCCGCGCCCTGTTTCTTCCTCCTCGAGGAGATGCTCCTCGTCGCCTTGCACATCGCCCGAGCCCCCCCCCCCTCGTGCTAACTCCTTATTTCCCTTCTACTTTCCCTATCTCATCTCTCTCTCTTGATCTGCATGTTCGAACAGGAGACCATGGAGCCGCTGTCTTCAAGATGTCGACTGGCCAAAGCTTCAACGCCGGCCAAGATCTTCTCCGGTCCTTGAACCGCGAGGGATTTCCGCATTGCGCGTGCTTCCCGTCCGTCACCGTAAATACCTACGCCAACGTGCCTCTTCCTCAGCCATAGCAATCCCCGGCCTCCTCCGCTTCGCGGTGACCGGATGCTTCCAACCCCGCTGCCGCAAGGATGAGCCCCACGCCGGAGCTGCCTCTTCTCGTGCGCCGGTCAAGAACCCCATCCCTGCCTCCAGATCGCCGTGCTGCCCCACCGGAGAGCGCCAAGTCCATCGCCGGTCTCCCCTGTTTCTGCGTGCGAGCACGCGAGGATGGTGACCGCAGCGCCAAGTCCCGCTGGGTTCAGCCCACTCCATTGACCGCGACCGCCCGAGCCGGCCTACTGCTGTTGTTGACCGCGTCCTTGCTTCCAGATCCAGCCCAGCTCGCGTCAAGCCGGCCCATGAGGCCTGGTGAGCTTCAGGTCCAGGTCCCATGCTGCTATCGGGCCATTCAGATTCGGCCCATAGTGTTTTTTCCCTACTGCTGCGATTTTCGCAATTTTCTAGAGACTACAGTTTTTACATAAAAGTCCCCCTAGTTCATGCATTTAATAAATCACAAATGGTGCATAGGATTAAAATGAGTTATATATGAAAAATGACTAGAATTCCATCTAGTTTCATAATATGCCACTTTCATGCATGTTAAAAATGTTTAACTTGATGTTTGCATTAATTTGCTCTTATGCCATGTTAAAATGCTTTAATTCATAACTAAATAACCGTAGCTTAGTTTTAAATAAACTTTATATGTAAATGGGGTAGAAAAATGCCTAGTTTAACATGATGTACTTACTTTGCATGTTTAACAACTCTAAAATATGGTTTAGGGCAGAACAGTACCAAATTCAAATATTGCACTGGGAATTTTCTGGATTTGTTGTTTGTTATATCCGGCCTCATTTAAACTTGCCTAGATAGGTAGTCTTCATACGCTTCACCTCTTGCCATGCTAACCAACATTTAATATTGTTGAGTACATAAACGGGAGAGAACTAAATAAATCATGTGGTGTTTCGTCAATAGGCAACTCGTTGCATATGGAGCTCCACTTAACTTGTAGTGTTGGTTGTTGCACTTTGCCATGCCATACCTCATTAAACCGGAAATGCATCGTCCTTGGTTGTGCATCATGCCATGCTTATGTGATGGTTGTTTACTATGTTGCTTGCTTCTTTCCGGGTTGCTTCTCTCATTAGCTTCGGTTTCGTTCCGGAGTTGTGAGGATTCGTTCGACTACGTCCGTTTGTCTTCTTCATGGACTCGTTCTTCTTCCTTTCGGGATCTCAGGCAAGATGACCATACCCTCGAAATCACTTCTATCTTTGCTTTCTAGTTGTTCGTTCTATCGGTATGCCGCGTTACCTACCACTTGCTATATCATGCCTCCCATATTGCCATGTCAAGCCTCTAACCCACCTTTCCTAGCAAACCATTGTTTGGCTATGTTACCGCTTTGCTCAGCCCCTCTTATAGCGTTGCTAGTTGCAGGTGCAGTTGAAGTTTGTTCCATGTTGGAACCTGGATATAATGGGATATCATAATATCTATTATTTAATTAATGCATCTATATACTTGGTAAAGGGTGGAAGGCTCGGCCTTATGCCTGGTGTTTTGTTCCACTCTTGCCGCCCTAGTTTCCGTCATACCGGTGTTATGTTCCTAGATTTTGCGTTCCTTACGCGGTTGGGTGTTATGGGAACCCCTTGACAATTCGCTTTGAATAAAACTCCTCCAGCAAGGCCCAACCTTGGTTTTACATTTGCCTAACAACATATTACCCTTCCCATGGGTCGGCCAACCCGAGGGTCATCTTTATTTTAACCCCCCGGGCCAGTGCTTCTCTAAGTGTTGGTCCAAACCGAGCCGCCTGCGGGGCCACCTCGGGGAAACTCGAGGGCTGGTTTTACTCATAGCCTGTCTCATCCCGTGTTGCCCTGAGAATGGGATACATGTGACTCCTATCGGGATTATCGGCACATCGGGTGGCTTTGCTGGTCTTGTTTTACCATTGTCGAAATGTCTTGTAATCGGGATTCCGAGCCTGATCGGGTCTTCCTGGGAGAAGGAATATCCTTCGTTGACCATCAGAGCTTGTTATGGGCTAAGTTGGCACACCCCTGCAGGGTTTGAACTTTCGAAAGCCATGCCCGTGGTTATGAGGCGGATGGGAATTTGTTAATGTCCGGTTGTAGAGAACTTGACACTTAACTTATTTAAAATGGATCAATCGAGTGTGTAGCCGTGATGGTCTCTTTTCGGTGGAGTCCGGGAAGTGAAAATGGTTCTTGTGTTATGCTTGAACGTAAGTAGTTTCAGAATCACTTCTTGATCACTTCTAGCTTCACGACCATTGCGTTGCTTCTCTTCTCGCTCTTACTTGTGTATGTTAGCCACCATATATGCTTAGTGCTTGCTGCGGGTCTACCTCACTACCCTTCCCTTCCCATAAGCTTAAATAGTCTTGATCTCGCGGGTGTGAGATTGTGTAGCGACCAGACCTCAAACGGTCCAATCTCTATGCTCCGGTGTCATCCTTGGATCAGTAATGCTGACACCACACAGTACTTGAAGGATTTATAGCAGAGTAACAATCACACACTTATTACATCGAGTGTCTCCAAAGATAACTTTTTACAATAAAAATGGCTTAAGGCCATCTCATAACGATAACAGCGGAAGGCTTGGAAGATAAGTGAGTCCATCAACTCCAACGGCATCACTGAGTATAGAACCATGACCTAAAACTCCTTAATCGTCGTCTGAAAAGTCTGCAACATTAACATTGCAGCCCGAAAACGGGTCAGCACATGGAATATGCTGGCAATGTAACACATAGAGAATAATGGAATGAAACAGCTATACTATATGCATATTTGGCTGGTGGAGAGCTCTATGGTTACAGTTTTGCGTAAAGCCAATTTTTCCCTACTGCAAAGGAATAAATTTATTTTACTATTATGGTGGTTGTTAAACATTGAGAATGGTTGACAGCATTCTCAATCCCAATTAAACATCATCATTAAACAAACCCAACAAAATTAATCTTTAGAGTAACATGTTGAGATTCACATGATAATCCAGGTACTAGATACTCAAGATGTCCATAACCGGGGACACGGCTAACCATGGTTAGTTTATACACTCTGCAGAGGTTTGCGCACTTTTCCCCACAAGACTCGATCTCCTCCGTTTGGTTTCTCGCACTACACGGTGTTTGAGAAACGGATGACCGAGACATAGTCTTTCAGAAGCGCTAGCACCTTACGATGGGTAGACCGTACCACCTACATCCCCTACATCTGCTAGTCTACCACTGTAAGAGTTCACATGACTTAGTCCACTATGCTAGAGCCCATAATAGCTTGTGGCTGCACACGGAAGTTTCTAGCATGAATAATCTCATGATCCCTTTGAGCCTGGGTGGCGGTCCAAAAGAAAACAGGCAATCCTGGAATACCCAGGTGCCTCAATCCACCCAGATGTGTGTTTAGGTTGCCTCCTTAAGTAAACCATTAATTAACAAAGCTCACATCTGTCATGGATACACTCACCCAATCCACGTCTACTAGCATAGCATAGCAATAATAAGCAAACATAGAAGTAACTCCCAAAGGTTTGATAATTAGACAGGTAATAGGTACTACCTCAACTACTTCCCAAACCCACAATTTAATTAGATCCTAATCATGCAATGTGTAAGGATTGATCTAATGCAATAAAACTGGGTAGTAGGAGGTATGATCAAAGTGTTACTTGCCTTGCTGATGATCCGGGAAACCTAGTGATTCGAAGTAACAAGCGGCGCGCTCCGGGTACTCTATCGCAAACAAGCAAGCACACAATAAGTACTCAACTAATGCACAGGTAAAACTCAAATAAGATATTTAACCAGAAAGTTCAACTTAAGAACTCCGGTTGGCAAAAAGAATCGAATCGAACGAAGCAACGAAAAACAAACGGCAAAAGAAACAGGCTTCATTTACTATTCTGGATCTAAGGCAATTTTTATGGAAGCAAAAACTTGTTTAAGTTGGTTAAACGGAAAGAGGGTTTCGAGACGAAACTCCTGGCGCTTGAATCGCCTGATTTCAATAAACGAGCGAAAAGATAAACTAAAACGAAAATCGCATCAGAAATCGCGATCAGAAAATCGCGGATTTAATCCGAGAAAAAGAAAAACGACGAACAGTTTAACGAACGAACGTTCGTTAACTGAATCTAAACTAAGAATGCGTTCGTTAAAATGAACGAACGAGCGAACGCTCGCTAACTAGCCTAAACCAGAAAAAAAAACCGATCTAAAGAAAAAACGAAACAAAAAAACCGACCAAAACCGAACGGTTTTTTTGGGAAAACTGGCGGCGGGATCGAGGTAAACCTCGGGAGGCGGGACGGCGGCAGAGGCTCCGGCGAGGCGGCGGCGGCAGGCGGCGGCGGTGGCGGGCGGCGTCGGTTGCGGGCGGCGGCGTCGGGCGCAGCGGCGGCGTCCGGCGGGGCGGCGGCGGCGGTGGGCGGCGTCGGGCGTGGGCGGCGGCGGCGGGCGCGGGGTTCGAAGAGGGGCGGCTAGGGTTTCGGCCCGGGGTGGGCCGGCAGCTTATAAAGGTTGGGTCCGGGGGAGTCCGGGCCTAGCACAGCCCGTAGGATGGTTCAGACGTTTTTTTTTTAAACTTACGCTCGAAAAAAAACAAAAGGACTACTAAACCCACTCCAAAATTCCCGAAATATATTTTCCCCGGCTTCTAAAATCAAGCCGCACAGGATGAACATTTATTTGGGGCCTAAATTCAATCTTGAAAAACACGCATTTTTCGTAAATTCAAATAAAATAGCAAATAAAACCAAATAAAATCTTATTTGATTTTTTTATTAAATCCTCAATATTTCTTTATTTAGGGAAAGTCATTTTATTCCCTCTCTCATATTTTTGTAATAGAAATAATTGATGATAAAATAAATAAAATTAAATGATCCTATTTTCAAAATTTGAGACAACTCGAATATGAAAATAACGAAATCCCCAACTCTCTCCGAGGGTCCTTGAGTTGCGAAAAATTTCTAGGATCAACCAAAATGCAATAAATATGATATGCAATGATGATCTAGTGTATAACATTCCAGATTGAAAATTTGGGATGTTACAAACCTACCCCCCCTTAAGATGAATCTCGCCCTCAAGATTCGGGTTGGCTAGAAAATAGGTGAGGGTGGTCTTTCAGCAAATCTTCCTCTCATTCCCAGGTGGCTTCATCCTCCGTGTGGTGGCTCCATTGAACCTTGCAAAACTTGATAACCTTGCTGCAGGTGACTCGACTGGCATACTCTAGAATCTTAACTGGTTTCTCCTCATAGGTCAAATCACTGTCCAACTGAATTGCTTCCAGTGGTACCGTATCTCTCAGCGGTATGTCGGCCATCTCTGCGTGGCACTTCTTCAACTGGGATACATGGAACACGTCGTGAACTCCTGAAAATCCTTCGGGCAATTCCAACTTATAGGCAACTTCTCCCATACGCTCCAAAACTTGGTATGGGCCTACAAAACGTGGTGCTAACTTTCCCTTAAATCCAAAGCGCTTAACTCCTCGAAGTGGTGATACTCGAAGATAGACTCGGTCTCCGACTTCGTAAATTGTCTCCTTGCGTTTAGAATCTGCATAACTCTTCTGCCTGGATTGAGCTACCTTCAGCCTGTCGCGAATAAATTTCACTTTCTGTTCAGACTCCTTTATCAGATCTGGTCCAAACAACTGGCGATCTCCAACTTCATCCCAGGACAATGGGGTCCTGCACCTCCTTCCATACAAGGCTTCGAAAGGGGCCATCTTCAAACTGGATTGATAGATGTTGTTGTAAGAGAACTCTGCATGTGGCAAATTCTCATCCCAACTAGATCCATAATCTAGCGCACAAGCTCTTAGCATATCCTCCAAAATCTGATTTACTCTCTCGGTCTGTCCATCTGTCTGCGGGTGGAAAGCTGTGCTAAACTCCAGTCTGGTTCCCAAAGTCTCATGCAACTGATTCCAGAACTTTGAGGTAAACTGGGTTCCTCTATCCGATACAATGCTCCTTGGAACTCCATGCAGACATATGATCCTAGTCATGTATACCTTTGCCAACTTTGCACTGGTATAGGTAGTCTTCACTGGAATGAAATGAGCTACCTTTGTCAAATGATCGACTACAACCCATATCGATCATAGCCTGAACGTGTTCTGGGCAATCCTGTGATGAAATCCATGCCTAGCTTATCCCACTTCCATTCGGGTATCGGCAATGGTTGTAGCAATCCTGTTGGCTTCTGATGCTCTGCCTTCACTCTCTGACATACATCACAAACTGCTACATATTCCGCAATATCCTTCTTCATTCCGGTCCACCAGAAAATATCCTTCAAATCCAAATACATCTTGGTATTTCCTGGGTGAATCGAGTATGGTGAGTCATGGGCCTCTTGCGGAATTAGCTTCCTAATCTCCGGATCATTTGGTACATAGACACGGTCTTCAAACCATAAGGTATCTTGCTCATCCTCATGAAATCCCTTAGCTTTTCCTTTGTTCATTTTCTCCTTAATGGAAGCAATTTCCTTGTCAGTCCTTTGAGCTTCTCTGATCTTATCCATTAAAGTAGACTGAGTCTCCAATGCTGCTACATAGCCTCTTGGAACTATTTCCAAACATAGCTCTCGAAGATTTTCGGCTAACTCCCCTGGTAAATCTCCCGTCATTAGGGTGTTGACATGGCTCTTACGGCTTAATGCGTCAGCTACTACGTTAGCCTTTCCGGGGTGATAATGCAATTTCATATCATAATCCTTGATGAGCTCCAACCATCTCCTTTTCTGAGGTTCAACTCCTTCTGTGTGAAAATATACTTCAAAGTCTTGTGATCTGTGTACACCTCGCAATGGTTTCCAATCAGAAAATGTCTCCAAGTCTTCAATGCATGCACTACGGCTGCTAACTCCAAATCATGCGTGGCATAATTCAACTCATGAGGCTTAAGCTGTCGTGAGGCATATGAAACAACTCTGCCTTCCTGCATAAGCACTGCTCCAAGTCCTCGTCGTGAAGCATCGCAATACACCTCATAATCCTTGGTCTGGTCCGGTAAAATCAACACGGGTGAGGTAACCAAACGTTTCTTCAACTCCTGAAAACTAGCCTCACATTCCTCCATCCATATGAACTTGATATCCTTCTTCAACAACTCAGTCATAGGCTTCGCAATCTTTGAGAAATTCACAATAAACCTCTGGTAGTATCCTGTGAGTCCAAGAAAACTCCGGATCTCTCCCACGGTGGTTGGTGCTTCCCACTTGGTCACGGTATCAACTTTAGTGGGATCTACTGCTACACCTTCTCCGGATATAACGTGTCCGAGAAATCCAACTTCCTTCAACCAAAACTCACATTTGCTAAATTTGGCATATAATTGATGTTCTCTGAGCTTTCCAAGAACCAAACGCAAATGCTCCTTATGCTCCTCTTCATTCTTTGAGTAAACCAGGATATCATCAATGAACACTACGACGAACTTATCCAAGAACTCCATAAACACCTTGTTCATCATGTTCATAAAATATGCAGGTGCGTTAGTCAGACCAACTGACATAACGGTATACTCGTACAGCCCATACCTGGTGGTAAAAGCCGTCTTGGGTATATCATGTTCCCGAATCTTCAACTGGTGGTATCCTGATCGCAGATCGATCTTGGAAAATACCTTAGCTCCTTGCAATCGATCAAACAGATCATTGATCATCGGTATGGGGTACTTGTTTTTTATGGTTACTTCATTCAATCCTCGATAATCGACAACCATACTTAATGATCCATCCTTCTTCTCCACTAGAAGTACTGGCGATCCCCAAGGCGATGAACTTGGGCGAATATATCCTTTATCCAGTAACTCCTTAATCTGCTTCTTAATTTCCACCAAATCCTTTGCAGGCATCCTATATGGTCTCTTTGATATTGGCCCTGTGCCTGGCAAAAGCTCAATCAAAACTCAATATCTCTATCCGGTGGCATGCCTGGCAACTCTTCTAGAAATACTTCGGGGAAATCCTTCACTACTGGTACTTCCTCCTGCACTACTCCGGTTAAACAATTTACTTGAGTCCTCTTTGGCACATGTCGGGATACATACTTGATTCTTCCCCCTTCTGGGGTGGTAAGTGAAATTGACTTACTGGCACATTCAATATTCCCTTCATACTTTGATAACCAATCCATGCCTAATATCACATCCAATCCTTGGGATTCCAATACTATTAGGTCCGAGGGAAAAACGTAGTTACCAATCCTTAATGGTAACCGATCACACCATAGACTAGCCATATGTTCTGCTCCAGGCGAGGTTACTAACATGGGGGACCTAAGGGCTTGGGTTGGCAGTTTATACTTATCAACAAATCCCCTTGATATGTATGAATGCGATGCAACCGTATCGAAAAGAACGAGTGCAGTAAATGACTTAACCAAAAACTTACCGATTACTGCATCCGGCTGCTCTTCAACCTCCTCCATGTTAAGGTGTTCACCTGCCCCTGTTGAAAGGGTTCGGCTTCTTCCCAGAGCTTCCATTGCCATTTCCATTCTGGGATTCAGGACATTCATTGGCATAATGTCCGGTCTTCTGGCACTTAAAGAAAGTGACTTGGCTCAGGTCTTTCTTGGCTAGGGTTGATGGGTTGGTGCGGTTCTGGCCGTTGCTTCCTCCATTCCCATTACCATTCCTGGGGCCATTGTGATTGTGTGAACTACCTCCTCCATGGGTATGCTGAAAATGTCCTCCCGGCCTAGGGGTAAATCGTGGCTTCTGCTGAGCTCCTGAACTGTACTTTCCTTGTGCATACTTCCTCTTGCGATTCTCGATTTGCTGCTGCTTCCCTTCAATCATAAGAGCACGATCTACCAACTCCTGGTAGTTGTTGAAGGTTGCTACCATCAATTGCATGCTCAACTCATCATTCAGTCCTTCTAGAAACTTCTCCTGATTAGCTGCATCCGTAGCAATGTCAGTTGTGGCATAACGTGCTAGCTTACTAAATTCCTCCACATACTGGCCAATTGCCCGTCCTCCTTGGCGCAAGTTGCGAAACTCTCGCTTCTTCATGGCCATAGCTCCTGCTGAAACATGGGCAGTACGAAAAGCCTGCTGAAACTAGTCCCATGTGATAGTATCGATAGGGAAAGTGGCTATGAAATTCTCCCACCATGATGCTGCGGGTCCTTCAAGCTAATGTGCGGCAAACTTCACCTTCTCCGCATCAGTGCATCCTGCTGTGGTCAACTCTCTAGCTGTCTTGCGGAGCCAATCATCTGCTACTATTGGCTCGGTGCTACTGGAAAACACTGGCGGATTCAGCCTAAGAAAACGGGCTAAGTGATCAACAGGTGGTGGTGGTGGTGGGTTGTTGTTGTTGTTCCCCTAGTTCTGATTCTGGACTAGTAACTGCATCAATGTGTTCTGCTGCTGGATCAACTAAGTGAGCTCCGGTGGGAAGGTAAATCCGGGGTCAAGTCTCGGAGGCATCTGAGGGTTTAGAAAAGGATGAGATTTAAGAATAGAGGGGGCCTAAAGAGAAAACACTACCCATATGCACATGAGGCAAAAGCAAACAATTCACTTCATCCAATCAACCAAACAAGGGCATACAATCGATCTAACTATCGCAAAAGTGCTCGGGCTACTATATTTACATGGTGGACTACTACTACTGTTGGGGTGGTCTACTAGAAATGTTCTTCGGTTGCAGACTCCATGATATCTGCTCCAGCTTCATCAACATAGTCATCACCGCTATCATCTGGATCCGAGTCGGTGTCGTCGATGATGATGTAGTCTTTCGGGCGAATCTCCTTGGGTTCTTCGTCTTCTTCTACCGATGTAGGGTCTCCCATGAATATTCCAATCTTCTTGATCAGATCGTCATTCTTTTCCACTAATACTTCAATTTCTTCTTCAAAATCTTCACGTGTAGCCTTGAGTTCTTCCTCTAGTTCCTTGATTCTTGTCCTTGCCTTCTTCAGGTCTATCATGTCGGCGCACATCTGGTTCTCCTGACATCGAATGTGCTGGTTTAACTCCTGGATAAAAACTGCAATTGATCTATCCTTTCTGGTGCTGATCATCTCCCGGTGCTCATCTCGGCGCCCACAAATCTGGTAGATAGTATCCTTGAGATCATTGCGGTAGACTTCTCCAATGCGTCCCATGGCGATGTGAGCTGCCATGCTCTTTCCTAGACTCCAGGTTGGTGCATCGAAAGAAAACTCTATGGGCTAAGTGACTGGCATGAACGTCCTTCCTGGAACTTGAACTTGAATCATCCAGCGCTCTTCTTCAGGTAAGGTGGCGTTGTAGGTTCCGGTGAAGCTTGGTACTCCTATGTTCAGGTATCTAGTGACTTCCTTCAAGTGACGTCCAAAGGGTGTATCTTCATCCGGTTGAATGAACTTGTTCCTTGCATCCTCCATCCTAAAAGAGTAGAAAAGATGAGAGGTCAGAAGAGAAGAGAGTGAGTAGTGATCTAGGTCTTTAGCTTAGTGGTCGTGTCCTACAGTCAGCGTGTGCTCTGATACCATCTTGTAGCGACCAGACCACAAACGGTCCAATCTCTGTGCTCCGGTGTCATCCCTGGATCAGTAATGCTGACACCACACAGTACTTGAAGGATTTATAGTAGAGTAGCAATCACACACTTATTACATCGAGTGTCTCCAAAGATAACTTATTACAATAAAAATGGCTTAAGGCCATCTAATAACGATAACAGTGGAAGGCTTGGAAGATAAGTGAGTCCATCAACTCCAGCGGCATCACTGAGTATAGAACCACGACCTAAAACTCCTTAATCATCGTCTAAAAAGTCTGCAACATTAACGTTGCAGCCCGAAAACGGGTCAGCACATGGAATATGCTGGCAATGTAACACATAGAGAATAATGGAATGAAACAGCTATACTATATGCATATTTGGCTGGTGGAGAGCTCTATGGTTACAGTTTTGCGTAAAGCCAATTTTTCCCTACTGCAAAGGAATAAATTTATTTTACTATTATGGTGGTTGTTAAACATTGATAATGGTTGACAACATTCTCAATCCCAATTAAACATCATCATTAAACAAACCCAACAAAATTAATCTTTAGAGTAACATGTTGAGATTCACATGATAATCCAGGTACTAGATACTCAAGATGTCCATAACTGGGGACACGGCTAACCATGATTAGTTTATACACTCTGCAGAGGTTTGCGCACTTTTCCCCACAAGACTCGATCGCCTCTGTTTGGTTTCTCGCACTACACGGTGTTTGAGAAACGGATGACCGAGACATAGTCTTTCAGAAGCGCTAGCACCTTACGATGGGTAGACCGTACCACCTACATCCCCTACATCTGCTAGTCTACCACTGTAAGAGTTCGCACGACTTAGTCAACTATGCTAGAGCCCATAATAGCTTGTGGCTGCACACGGAAGTTTCTAGCATGAATAATCTCATGATCCCTTTGAGCCTGGGTGGCGGTCCAAAAGAAAACAGGCAATCCTGAAATACCCAGGTGCCTCAATCCACCCAGATGTGTGTTTAGGTTGCCACCTTAAGTAAACCATTAATTAACAAAGCTCACATCTGTCATGGATACACTCACCCAATCCACGTCTACTAGCATAGCATAGCAATAATAAGCAAACGTAGAAGTAACTCCCAAAGGTTTGATAATTAGACAGGTAATAGGTACTACCTCAACTACTTCCCAAACCCACAATTTAATTAGATCCTAATCATGCAATGTGTAAGGATTGATCTAATGCAATAAAACTGGGTAGTAGGAGGTATGATCAAAGTGTTACTTGCCTTGCTGATGATCGGGAAACCTAGCGATTCGAAGTAACAAGCTGCGCACTCCGGGTACTCTATCGCAAACAAACAAGCACACAATAAGTACTCAACTAATGCACAGGTAATACTCAAATAAGAGATTTAACCAGAAAGTTCAACTTAAGAACTCCGGTTGGCAACAAGAATCGAATCGAACGAAGCAACGAAAAACAAACGGCAAAAGAAACAGGCTTCGGTTACTATTCTGGATCTAAGGAAATTTTTACATAAGCAAAAACTTGTTTAAGTTGGTTAAACGGCAAGAGGGTTTCGAGACGAAACTCCGGGCGCTTGAATCGCATGATTCCGATAAACGAGCGAAAAGATAAACTAAAACGAAAATCGGATCAGAAATCACGATCAGAAAATCGTGGATTTAATCCGAGAAAAAGAAAAACGATGAATAGTTTAACGAACAAACGTTCATTAACTGAATCTAAACGAAGAACGCGTTCGTTAAAACGAACGAACGAGAGAACGCTCGCTAATTAGCCTAAACTGGAAAAAAACTGATCTAAAGAAAAAATGAAACAAAAAAACCGACGAAAACCGAACGGTTTTTCCGAGAAAACCGGCAGTGGGATCGAGGTAAACCTGGGGCGGCGGGACGGCGGCGGCGGCTCCGGCGAGGCGGCGGCGTCGGCGGCGGTGGGGTCTGACAGGGCGGCGGCGGAGGGCGGCGGCGTGGGCGGCGTCGGGCGCGGGCGGCGGCGTCGGGCACGGCGGCGGGGTCCGTCGGGGCGGCGGCGGCGTCAGCGGCGGCGGGTGGCGTCGGGCATGGGCGGAGGCGTTGGGCGCGGCGGCGGGGGGGTTCGAGGCGGGGCGGCTAGGGTTTCGGCCCGGGGTGGGCCGCCGGCTTATAAAGGCTGGGTCCGGGGGAGTCCGGGCCCAGCACGGCCCGTAGGTCGGTTCAGACATTTTTTTTGAAAAAAACTTACGCTCGGGAAAAAACAAAAGGACTACTAAACGGACTCCAAAAATCCCGAAATAAATTTTCCCTGGCTTCTAAAATCAAGCCGCACAGGATGAACATTTATTTGGGGCCTAAATGCAATTTTGGAAAACGCGCATTTTTACTAAATTCAAATAAAATAGCAAATAAAACCAAATAAAATATTATTTGATTTTTTATTAAATCCTCAATATTTCTTTGTTTTGGGAAAGTCATTTTATTCCCTCTCTCATATTTTTGTAATAGAAATAATTGATGATAAAATAAATAAAATCAAATGATCCTATTTTCAAAATTTGAGACAACTCAAATATGAAAATAACAAAATCCCCAACTCTCTCCGAGGGTCCTTGAGTTGCGAAAAATTTCTAGGATCAACCAAAATGCAATAAATATGATATGCAATGATGATCTAGTGTATAACATTCCAAATTGAAAATTTGGGATGTTGCAGATTGCTGAGTCCTCGTGACTCACAGATACTTCCAAACAGTTGCAGGTGCCGATGATACCAGTGCAGGTGGCGCAACCGAGCTCAAGTGGGAGCTCGATGAAGATCTTGTTCGTTGTGTTGTTTCGTTTCCTATTGATTAGTAGGGGAGCCCAGTTGGGACGATCGGGGATCTAGCAATTGGGGTTGTCTTCTTTTATTTTGGTTCAGTAGTCGGACCTTGATTGTATTATGGGTGATGTATGTTTAACTTGTATTTGTGTGAAGTGGTGATTGTAAGCCGACTCTTTATCCCTTTCTTATTCAATACATGGGATGTGTAAATATTACCCCTCTTGTGGCATGCCTACCATGCAGCTATGCCTCTAAGTCATGCCCCGACACGTGGGAGATATAGCCGCATTGTGGGTGTAACAAATGGAGATCCATTTTGAGGTAGGTTTAAAAAGGCCACGTGATGCTACAGAGTCAGCCAAGTTAGTATCAGAGGCAGGCATTGCCAATAGGTGTCATGCACGTATCCTCCCAACGTGGATCCAGTACAGGAATGAGAAAGACAGTGCCCAGTTTAACACCTTCCTTAACCATTTATCCATAAGTAATGTTATTCATCGCAATTTGTAATATTGTCTTGTTGTGTGCCATACTATCTAACTTCCTCCTAATAAGACTCACATTCTTTTTTCAACAGATGAGGTTCAAGTTGGATCCGAAAGATGATGCAACTAAACAAGCATGCACTCATGTTTCTTAGTCTGCTCTGCGAAAGTATCGGTACCACCTTAGAAAATCTCACTTTGAAGGCAAGGCTAACAATGAAATCGCCCAAACATCTCCAGTGGAATATATTACAGATGAAGACTGGACAGCTCTTGTTAAACACTGGTCTGGTCCAAAGTATCAGGTAGGGTATATGTATTTGATCAGACCACATATTGAACTTGTATTTATGTATGTGCCTTACAAGTGTATATTCTTATAGGCTAACTGTTTGAAGAACAAGACCAACCGTTCTAAAGTGAAATTCCAACAGACAGCGGGATCGCGTAGCTATATTGCACACTGCGAGGCTCTTGTAAATTGCTACTAGTTCCTTTTTTTGTGCCATATTATTGTATCTATATTGACTTGTTCCAAATACAAAGGAAAACCCGTGTAGACCAAAAGAACCTAAACCGAATGCAGTGCAAATCTTCAAGGATTGCCACACCAGCAAGATGAAGGGCATGAGCACACCAGTTCAGGCCGCTGTTGTAAGTCCTTACTCCTCCTGCCTTTGAACTGATTGGTACTGTGATATGTTCATTTAACTACTTGGTTTGCAGCCAATATTAGTTACTCTGTTCACTTTTATACACAGTTGTCTTAACGTATCATTTCACCTTACATGGTTTAAAAGACATGAAGGATATTCTTTTGGTCTTGACCTGTAATCTAGTTCTGATGTTCACGTGCGCACACAATGATACAATAGCCTGTTTGTTTTATATCTGTTTGCCCATGATATGAAAGATATCATACTATTTTCATCCTACTTTAAACCATGTCTCTTTACCCTTAGATGTCAACGAATGTTAGGAAATAGACAATACATTAGGCATGCTACATGGACATATGTTCCAAAAGTGATTTTATTATGTAGCTGGCACTACAATACATGATAATGTATTACTGTAGTTCACCAAAATAAGTTATGTATAAACCTGAAACCTACTTTGTTTGTTTTTGTCTCATTAGTAACTTATCTGGTACACTGATCTACAAGTTCAAACTTTCAGCAAGCTATGGAACAAATGATTGAATAGCCACAACCACCTAAAGGTGACGAGGCTACCACAGGCATAATGTCACCTCTTGCTGCAGTGCGTCAGTATCTCTCCACTAATAGTGCAAACAGCACCTTCTTGCGTAATTCCGGGTTGGTTGCCAAGGTAACCTCGTCCAAATCGCCTACTGAACAAAATCTTCCGGCTAGACAGAGTGATATATCTATGCTCCAGACACAAGTCCAATCCCTAATGGACGTTGTGTCGAAAACAAAAATAGTGGTTGACAAATGTCGTGAAGATATGAATGGTTTTGAAATCAGACTATCAGACATTTGCTTCGTTGTTCAAGAGCAATGGCGGAAAAATGGGAAGATTGTGTTGCTCCATCAGATTCTATAGCCTGAACATAAGCACTCAGGTCAAATGATTTGTGCTTCTATACATCTGATGGTGCTTTATCTGCAAGGACTGTAAACTTTATGCCAACAGGCCTTTTGTTGTATGGTTGGAATTTATTTTGTTGTGATACAACATTTATGATGCTGCCAAAGGCTGCAGTAATTACGATGCTATTTTTGTATAGTGTAGGTTTATCTTAGTAATGTTTGGCCGAAAGCTTTGTAGGAGCCCAACATGCCAACATTCGTCGGGCCCATTCCAATTAGGCTAAAAACGATTCTGGGCCGAAATTTGCATGTAGCCCACTAAAAATATATGGGCCTAAATCAGCATAAGCTTTCAAACTTTTCTGGTAGGCCTGTGCACATAGTGGGCCTTTAACACGCCTAAACATAATTTGGGCCCTCAGTAATAATAGGCCGTTTACATGTGTAAATATCTCGAGCCCATAAAAACATTGGCCTTTAATAGGACGAAAGTAAGATTGGGCCCTGACTGTGCCAAATAACCCACTGGTCTTAGCAGGCCGAAATGGTGGCCCATTTACAATGCGGATCGTCCACAGGCCGAAATTCAGACAGGCCGTTGATATGTCTCCAACGTATCTATAATATTTTATTGTTCCATGATATTATATTATCTATTTTGGATGTTTAATGGGCTTTAATATGCACTTTTATATTATTTTTGGGACTAACCTATTAACCAAAGGCCCAGTGCAAATTGTTGTTTTTTTGCCTATTTCAGTGTTTTGCAGAAAAGGAATATCAAACGGAATCCAAACGGAACGAAACCTTCGCGAGGATCTTTCTTGGAACAAACGTCACCCAGGAGACTTGGATTACAAGTCTGGAAGTCCACGAAGCTTCCACGAGGCAGGGGCCCGCCCCCCCACCCTCATGGGCCCCACGGAGCTCCACCAACCTACTTCTTTCGCCTATATATACTCGTATAGCATGAAAACATCCAGGGGAGCCACGAAACCACTTTTCCACCGCCGCAACCTTCTATACCCGTGAGATGCCATCTGGGGCCTTTTCCGGCGATCTACCGGAGGGTGATTCGATCACGGAGGGCTTCTACATCAACACCATAGCCTCTCCGATGATGTGTGAGTAGTTTACCACAAACCTTCAGGTCCATAGTTATTAGCTAGATGGCTTCTTCTCTCTCTTTGGTTCTCAATACAAAGTTCTCCTTGATGTTCTTGGAGATCTATTCGATGTAATACTTTTTGCGGTGTGTTTGCTGATATCCGATGAATTGTGGGTTTATGATCAAGATTATCTATGAACAATATTTGATTCTTCCCTGAATTCTTATATGCATGATTTGATATCTTTGCAAGTCTCTTCGAATTACCGGTTTAGTTTGGCCTACTAGATTGATCTTTCTTGCAATGGGAGAAGTGCTTAGCTTTGGGTTCAATCTTGCGGTGTCCTTTCCCAGTGACAGCAGGGGCAACAAGGCACATATTGTATTGTTTCCATCGAGGATAAAAATATGAGGTTTATATCATATTGCTTGAGTTTATCCCTCTACATCATGTCATCTTGCCTAATGCGTTACTCTGTTCTTATGAACTTAATAATCTGGATGCATGTTGGATAGAGGTCGATGTGTGGAGTAATAGTAGTAGATGCAGAATTGTTTCGGTCTACTTGACGCGGACGTGATGCCTATGTTCGTGATCATGCCTAGATATTCTCATAACTATGCGCTTTTCTATCAATTGCTCCGCAGTAATTTCTTCACCCACCGTAATATGTGCTATCATGAAAGAAGCCACTAGTGAAACCTATGGCCCCCCGGTCTATTTTACATTATATTAGTTTCCCGTCAATTTTCCAATTTCTGTCACTATTTATTTTGCAATCTTTACTTTCCAATCTATACAACAAAAATACCAAAAACATTTATCTTATTATCTTTATCAGATCTCACTTTTGCAAGTGGCCCTGAAGGGATTGACAACCCCTTTACCGCGTTGGTTGCAAGGTTCTTGATTGTTTGTGCAGGTACTATGCGATTTGCATGTAGTCTCCTACTGGATTGATACTTTGGTTCTCAAAAACTGAGGGAAATACTGACGCTACTTTGCTGCATCACCCTTTCCTCTTCAAGGGAAAACCAACGCATGCTCAAGAGGTAGCAAGAAGGATTTCTGGCGCCGTTGCCGGGGAGATGTACGCTCAAGTCAAGACATACCAAGTACCCATCACAAACTCTTATCCCTCGCATTACATTATTTGCCATTTGCCTCTCATTTTCCTCTCCCCCACTTCACCTTTGTTTTCTCTCGTCATCCTCTTGTTTTCTTAAAATTTCCTTTCTATCGCGATGGCCGAACCAAAGGGGTTAAGGGTTTCCCGGGTTTTAATACCTTGGATAACCCCTCGATCATTTCTAAGCTCATAAATAATGATGCTATGGAAAGACCTACTGGGGTTATCAATGAGAGTTTAGATAATTTTGATGAAGATGACCCCGGAATCTTCCGTTATTTTCTTGATGAATCTTTGAAAGATCCTTGGGATAGACTATTAAGGATCCGAGCCAGCTATGTACCCGAATATCAAATTGAGATATACTTAAAAAGCTTTTATGTTGGCTTGCCCTCTTCTTTCAAGAAAGTTTTAGATTCTATCTTTGAAGAAGGTTTTATTGAGGGGTATGCCATCGATACATATGAAAAGATGAAAGCTATATTTGGGCACCCCATGAGTGAAAAAGTTGAATCCACCTCTTTTTTGTGCTTTTATCAAAATGAAATTATCAAAGAGATGAAGGTTAGCTTAGATGCAAATTTTTGTAGTGTGCTTAATATTTCTTCTACAATTAATGGCCACGTGCTTTCACAAAATAGGAAGATAAGAAAGTCTCCCTTTATCACCAAAAGGGAAAAGATGACAATACTTAGATCTATTCTTGTTTTATGCCTAGCTAGGGGCGTTAAACGATAGCGCTTGTTGGGAGGCAACCCAATTTTATTTTTGTTTCTTGCTTTTTGTTCCTGTTTAGTAATAAATAAATCATCTATCATCTGTTATGATTGTGCTTTTTATGTTTTAGTTAGTGTTTGTGCCAAGTAAAGCCATTGGGATCTTCTTGGGTGATTGTTGTTTGATCTTGCTGAAAAAACAGAAAGTATGCGCTCACGAGAATAATTTTAATTTTTTATAAGAGAGCAATAAAATACCAATTCCAACTGTAGTAGATCAATATACAAATTACTTAGGTCTTCCTAATTTTTCAGAATTTTTGGAGTTACAGAAGTATTCGAAACCTCCACATTGCTACAGACTGTTCTGTTTTTGACAGATTCTGTTTTTCGTGTGTTGTTTGCTTATTTTGATGAATCTATGGCTAGTATCGGGGGGTATGAACCATAGAGAAGTTGGAATACAGTAGGTTTAACACCAATATAAATAAATAATGAGTTAATTGCAGTACCTTAAGGTGGTGATTTGTTTTCCAATACTAACGGAGCTCATGAGAATTTCTGTTGAGTTTTGTGTTGTGAAGTTTTCAAATTTTTGGGTAAAGATTTGATGGATTTTGGAACAAGGAGTGGAAAGAGACTAAGCTTGGGGATGGCCAAGGAACCTCAAGGTAAAATTCAAGGATAACCAAAAGCCTAAGCTTGGGGATGCCCCGGAAGGCATCCCCTCTTTCGTCTTTGTCTATCGGTAACTTTACTTGAGGCTATTTTTTTATTCACCACATGATATATGTTTTGCTTCGAGCGTCTTGTATGATTTGAGTCTTTGATTTTTAATTTACCACAATCATCCTTGCTGTACACACCATTTGGAGAGACACACATGATTCGGAATTTATTAGAATACTCTATGTGCTTCACTTATATCTTTTGAGCTACATAATTTTGCTCTAGTGCTTCACTTATATCTTTTAGAGCACGGTGGTGGTTTTATTTTATATAAATTATTGATCTCTCATGCTTCACTTATATTATTTTGAGATTCTTTAGAACTGCATGGTAATTTGCTTTGGCTATAAAATTAGTCCTAATATGATAGGCATCCAAGATGGGTATAATAAAAACTTTCATATATAGTGCATTAAATACTATGAGAAGTTGGATACTTGATAATTGTTTTGAGATATAAAGATGTTAATATTAGAGTCATGCTAGTTGAGTAATTGTGAAATTGAGAAATAATTGTGTTGAGGTTTGCAAGTCCCGTAGCATGTACGTATGGTAACCGTTGTGTGACAAATTTGAAGCATGAGGTGTTCTTTGATTGCTTTCCTTATGAGTGGCGGTCGAGGACGAGCGATGGTATTTTCCTACCAATCTATCCCCCTAGAAGCATATGCGTAGTGCTTTGTGTTTGATGACTTGTAGAGTTTTGCAATAAGTATGTGAGTTCTTTATGACTAATGTTGATTCCATGGATTATACGCACTCTCACCCTTCCATCATTGCTAGCCTCTTCGGTACTATGCATTGCCCTTTCTCACCTCGAGAGTTGGTGCAAACTTCGCCAGTGCATCCAAACCCCATGATATGATACGCTCTATCACACATAAGCCTCCTTATATCTTCCTTAAAACAGCCACCATACCTACCTATTATGGCATTTCCATAGCCATTTTGAGATATATTGACATGCAACTTTCCACCGTTTCGTTTATTATGACACGCTCCATCATTGTCATATTGCCTTGCATGATCATGTAGTTGACATCGTATTTGTGGCAAGGCCACCATTCATATTTCATACATGTCACTCTTGATTCGTTGCATATCCCGGTACACCACCGGAGGCATTCACATAGAGTTATATTTTGTTCTAAGTATCGAGTTGTAATTCTTGAGTTGTAAGTAAATAAAAGTGTGATGATCTTCATTATTAGAGCATTGTCCCATGTGAGGAAATGATGATGGAGACTATGATTCCCCCATAAGTCAGGATGAGACTCCGGATGACAAAATAGAAAAAAGAGGCCAAAGAAGCCCACCAAAAAAATGAGAGAAAAAGAGAGAAGGGACAATGTTACTATCCTTTTTCCACACTTGTGCTTCAGAGTAGCACCATGATCTTCATAATAGAGAGTCTCCTATTTTGTCACTTTCATATACTAGTGGGAATTTTGTATTATAGAACTTGGCTTGTATATTCCAATGATGGGCTTCCTCAAAATGCCCTAGGTCTTCATGAGCAAGCAAGTTGGATGCACACCCACTTAGTTTCTTTTGTTGAGCTTTCATACATTTATAGCTCTAGTGCATCTATTGCATGGAAATCCCTACTCCTTGCATTGACATCAATTGATGGGCATCTCCATAGCCCGTTGATTAGCTGCATCAATGTAAGACTTTATCATTTTTTGTCTTCTCCACACAATCTCCATCATTGTATTCTATTCCACCCATAGTTCTATGTCCATGGCTCGTGCTCATATATTGCGTGAAAGTTGAAAAGGTTTGAGAATACTGAAGTATGAAACAATTGCTTGGCTTGTCATCGGGGTTGTGCATGATGGGAGCATTTTGTGTGACAAAAATGAAGCATGGACAAACTATATGATTGTGTAGGGATGAGCTTACTTTGGCTATGTTATTTTGAGAAGACATAATTGCTTGGTTAGTATGCTTGAAGTATTATTGTTTTTATGTCAATGTTAAACTTTTTTCTTGAATCTTTCGGATCTGAACATTCATGCCACAATAAAGAAAATTACATTGAAAATTATGTTAGGTAGCATTCCACATCAAAAATTACGTTTTTTATCATTTATCTACTCGAGGACGAGCAGGAATTAAGCTTGGGGATGCTTGATACGTCTCCAACGTATCTATAATTTTTATTGTTCCATGCTATTATATTATCTACTTTGGATGTTTAATGGGCTTTTATATGTACTTTTATATTATTTTTGGGACTAACCTATTAACCAAAGGCCCAGTGCAAATTGCTGTTTTTTGCCTATTTCAGTGTTTCACAGAAAAGGAATATCAAACGAAATCCAAACAGAACGAAACCTTTGCGAGGATCTTTCTTGGAACAAACGTCACCCAGGAGACTTGGAGTACAAGTCTGGAAGTCCGCAAAGCTTCCACGAGGCAGGGGGCGTGCCCAGGGGGGTAGGTACGCCCCCCACCCTCGTGGGCCTCACGGAACTCCACCGACCTACTTCTTTCACCTATATATACTCTTATACCCTGAAAACATCCAGGGGAGCCACGAAACCACTTTTCCACCACCGCAACCTTCTGTACACGCGAGATCCCATCTGGGGCCTTTTCCAGCGATCTGCCGGAGGGGGTTTCGATCATGGAGGGTGAAAGATCGTGGATGTCGCCTAGAGGGGGGTGAATAGGCGCTTTTAAAATAATTATGGTTTAGGCTTGAACAAATGCGGAATAAACCTAGCGGTTAATTTGTCAAGCACAAAACCTACAACAACTAGGCTCACCTATGTGCATCAACAACTTATGCTAAGCAAGATAAACTACTAGGTGATAGCAAGATATATGACAAGAAACAATATGGCTATCACAAAAGTGCATAAGTAAAGAGCTCGGGTAAGAGATAACCGAGGCACACGGAGACGACGATGTATCCCAAAGTTCACATCCTTGCGGATGCTAATCTTCGTTTGGAGCGGTGTGGAGGCGCAATGCTCCCCAAGAAGCCACTAGGGCCACCGTAATCTCCTCATGCCCTCGCACAATGCAAGATGCCGTGATTCCACTAAGGGACCCTTGAGGGCGGTCACCGAACCCGTACAAATGGCAACCCTTGGGGGTGGTCACCGAACCCGTACACTTTGTCAACCCTTGGGGGCGGTCACCGAAACCCGTCAAATTGCTCGGGGAGATCTCCACAACCTAATTGGAGACCCCGACGCTTGCCCGGAGCTTTACACCACAATGATTGAGCTCCGAACACCAACAACCGTCTAGGGCGCCCAAGCACCCAAGAGGAACAAGCTCAAGGGTACCAAGCACCCAAGAGTAATAAGCTTCTCAACTTGTAACTTCCACGTATCACCGTGGAGAACTCAAACCGATGCACCAAATGCAATGGCAAGGGCACACGGAGTGCCCAAGTCCTTCTCTCTCAAATCCCACCGAAGCAACTAATGCTAGGGAGGAAAATGAGAGGAAGAACAAGAAGGAGAACACCAAGAACTCCAAGATCTAGATCCAAGGGGTTCCCCTCACATAGAGAAGAAAGTGATTGGTGGAAATGTGGATCTAGATCTCCTCTCTCTTTTCCCTCAAAAACTAGCAAGAATCCATGGAGGGATTGAGATTTAGCAAGCTCTAAGAAGGTCAACAATGGGGGAAGAACACGAGCTCAAAGGATAAGGTTCAAGGGGAAGAAGACCCCCTTTTTTAGGAGGGGGAAAATCCAACCGTTATGTGCTCAGCCCGCACACGAGCGGTACTACCGCTCCACGAGCGGTACTACTGCTCAGGTGGAAGAAACATGGAAAAGGAGCAACAAAACATGAACCTTGGGGTGGTAGTACCGCAGTAGACAGCGGTACTACCGCTGGGTTAAGCGGTACTACCGCTCCCTTCGGCGGTACTGCCGCACAGAACGAAGGGGAAAGGGAAAGAGGGAACCGGGCGGTACTACCGCAGAGGAAGGGCGGTACTGCCGCTAAGGAGCGGTACTGCCGCACTACTGCCGCAGCGAGGTACCGCACAATCCGACACAGAAAAAGACCCCTCGAATCGACGCGGTAGGGACCTGGTAAGCCAGCGGTAGTACTGCTGCAGAGTCACCGCCGGTACTACCGCTTCGTAGCGGTACTGCCGCTTGTGACCCCTCAGCGGTACTACCGCTGGGTACCACGGTACTACCGTTGGGACCCTGACAAAAACCACACTCAAGAAAACAAGAACTGCCATAACTTCTGCATATGAGCTCCGAATTGAGCAAACTCAAGCTTGTTGGAAACAAGACGACGAGTAGTATCAAAACAGCGACTGGATATAGAAAGAAGAGGCAGGGGAGGTATGCCTAACAAAAAGAGGAGTGAAACCTCCAACCGAGAAGAATCGGCAAAACCTCCAACATCGAAAACATCATAGAAGATGCATGCGAACTCCGTTTTCGATGAACTCAAGCTTGTAATCAAGATGACCATAAGCTCTAAGACTCACAAAGAGAACCAAACAAGAACCAAGAAAGATGATGCAAGGATGCAATGGTTTGAGCTCTCAACCAACGATACGATCAAGCTACTCATCGAGAGCCCCCCCCTTGATAGTACGGCAATCGATCCTATAACCTGGTCTCCCAACTACCATCATGAGACTGGTAAAATAGAAAACCTACCAAGGGCAAACCTTTGCCTTGCACATGGTCCACTTGAGCTAGATGATGACGATCTTGACTCCCTCAAGTTGGACCACCTTTCTTGATTGGGTTGACTCGATGAAGACTAGTTGATTGCTCCCCCATACTCCACTATGGGTGAGCCACTCTTCCGCACATCTTCACAAGTCCATTATCACCACAAAGGATGGCAAGCTTCAAGAATTTGATCTCTTCGTGATGCTCTGCTTGAACTTGCACACCGCAACCTAACCCCACAAAGAACCCTCACGAAGACCATGGGTTAGTACACAAAGCGTAATTGACAATGCTTACCATACCATGGGATCACTTGATCCCTCTCAGTACATCTTCTATGCTTTGTGGGTTGATCAACTTGATTCACTCTTGACTTAGTCTTGATCAACCTTTCACAAGACCAATCTTTAGGTAATTCCTTGAATAGCACCTTGGTCGACACAAACTCTCCTTGAAACCAACACATGTACTCCAAGAAAAGCCTATGGACAAAAACCTTCAAATATAACTCAAGCCAACCATTAGTCCATAGAGATTGTCATCAATTACCAAAACCAAACATGGGGGCATCGCATGTTCTTTCAGAGGGCTTCTACATCAACACCATAGCCTCTCCGATGATGTGAGAATAGTTTACCACAGACCTTCGGGTCCATAGTTATTAGCTAGATGGCTTCTTCACTCTCTTTGGTTCTCAATACAAAGTTCTCCTCGATATTCTTGGAGATCTATTCGATGTAATACTTTTTGCGGTGTGTTTACCAAGATCAGATGAATTGTGGGTTTATGATCAAGATTATCTATGAACAATATTTTATTCTTCTCTGAATTCTTATAGGCATGATTTGATATCTTTGCAAGTCTCTTCGAATTATCGGTTTAGTTTGGCCTACTAGATTGATCATTCTTGCAATGGGAGAAGTGCTTAGCTTTGGGTTCAATCTTGCGGTGTCCTTTCCCAATGACAACAGGGGCAACAAGGCACGTATTGTATTGTTTCCATCAAGGATAAAAAGATGGGGTTTATATCATATTGCTTGAGTTTATCCCTCTACATCATGTCATCTTGCCTAATGCATTACTCTGTTCTTATGAACTTAATACTCTAGATGCATGCTTGATAGCGGTTGATGTGTGGAGTAATAGTAGTAGATGAAGAATCGTTTCGGTCTACTTGACGCGGACGTGATGCCTATGTTCATGATCATGCCTAGATATTCTCATAACTATGCGCTTTTCTATCAATTGCTCGGTAGTAATTTGTTCACCCACCATAATATGTGCTATCATGAGAGAAGCCACTAGTGAAACCTATGGGCCCCGTGTCTATTTTACATTATATTAGTTTCCCGTAAATTTGCCAATTTCTGTCACCGTTTATTTTGCAATCTTTACTTTCCAATCTACACAACAAAAATACCAAAAATATTTATCTTATTATCTTTATCATATCTCACTTTTGCAAGTGGCCGTGAAGGGATTGACAACCCCTTTATCGTGTTGGTTGCAATGTTCTTGATTGTTTGTGCAGGTACTAGGCGATTTGCGTGTAGTCTCCTACTGGCCTAATACCTTGGTTCTCAAAAACTGAGGGAGAAACTTATGCTACTTTGCTGCATCACCCTTTCCTCTTCAAGGGAAAACCAACGCATGCTCAAGAGGTAGCAGCCGTAAATGCGCTAACCTCCTACACGGGCCTTTAATAGGCCAAAAGTTTGGTCGGGCTTGATTAGTGTCATTTTTATATGGGCCGTTAGTTGGCTCAATGTGGCGTTGGGCCACATATGGCCCATGGATTTCGTCCGAAGTTAACAGGCCGTAAGTCACAACAGGCTGAAATTGGCCCAAATCTGTAGTGGGCCTCTAACAGGCCGAATGTCAGACATGGCCGAATATGACCCATATCCTTCACGCTCGTTTATGGGCCAAAAGTTTCAATGACATATAAATGGGCCCAAATGAAGTAGGACCTTTAACAAGACGGAAACTCACTGGGCCGTAATTCGGCCCAAATTATTAGCGGACTGTTAACGGGCCAGAAGTGACCATGGGCCGCGATGATGACAAGTTTAGGATGGGCCATTGACGGGCCAATTTGACACTAGCCGTACGGGCCTTAACTGAGAATGTTGGGCCTTTAGTTGGGTCGGCCCATTATGGTCTGCAAAATCTTGTGGGCCTTTACCTGGGTTGGCCCATTTTAGCCTGCTAAATCTTGTGGGCCTTTAGTTGGGCCGGCCCATTTAATCTTTATGGGCCACTTTTGGGCCGGTCCACGTGTCAACGTAGCATAGGCGCATCTCGCCCATTGGATGAGTGACACCTGTGCCAACATGAAGCTGACACGTGGTTCCGTCAGCCAATGAGAATTTTACACGTGGAAAATCGGCATTGGTTGTGGCTGTTAGCGGGTTATTGGATCCAAAACCAGACCCAATAGCTTAATGGCGTCCCGTTACGGTGGATGCCATGTGTCAATCACCCTTGATGAAAGCACTTCTATGACGCGTGATTTATCGTCATGGAAGTGGACACTTCCATGATGATAATTTTGGTAATGTCATGGAACACTTCTACGACAGCACATGTATGACTATCTTCATTCTGTCATAAAATTGTCATGGATGTACATGCATGACAGAAAATGTGACCGACTATGACAAACACGTATCATCACGGAAGTGTCTTTTTTTGTAGTGCATTGCTGGAGGGGTGTTGAAGTAGCTGAAGATGCGCCCTGAAGAGGTTGCTCCTCACGAGCCACCTTGGCCTTGAACCTCGGGAGGCTCTAGGGGGCTCGGGAGGTTCGCGAAGAACCGTCGCTGCCTCCGCTAGGACCGCGTGGTACCTGGCCTCCTGAGCGGCCATGATGCTTCGCAGGGGACGCTGGAAGGCAACAACCGCGTTCGGCAAGCCAAAGGGCATGCGAACGTAGCTGTGAGGTGGGCCCTCACACCGACCAGCGCACGAAGGCCAGAAGCATTGCTGAGCTGCGGCTCTGTTGAGCCTGGGGATGTTAACACAGACGTGCAGCTCGTTGTCCTCGCCAGGACAAGGAGTCGTGCTAGGTGGTAGGCAATGGTCGCCACGCATGGCTCTCGCCTCTTGAAGTTCCTCGGTCATCTTGGTGATGAACTCCTGAGCGCCTGGCACCTCGTGCCTAGCGCCCTCGTGAGGGAAGAATGCGGTGAAGCATGCCTCCATGTGGTGCCCAAGCGCCACCCTCGTGGCATTGGCTAGGTCAGAAACCCTCCAGAAGAGAGCCCCTGAGCCCAGCCTAAGGAGGGCGCCGGACGCGCCTTCCTATGCGAGAGAGGGAGGCGCCCATCCGTGGGTGCTGGTCTTGAGGTGGTGCCGCTGGAGACACCGCTCTCCTATGGCCCTTGGCAGAGCAGCTGCTTCTTCTTCTTGAGAACTGCCTCACGAGGGTAGATGGCACCTTTGTTGTCTGGGTTTTCAACCGCCGCAGCCTGGTAGGCGCGCTCAAGGGAGCACACTGCATCCTTCTCCTCATAGGCGACCTTGATGACGTCGTGGCTCCCTGGCATCTTGAGGACGTTGTAGCCGTTGTGGGTCACTGCCATGAACTTGTCCAGGGCCGGATACCTAAGGATGGCGTTGTACATGAGGCGGATGTGTGTGGCACTGAAATCGATGAGCTCGGTGTGGTAGTTGTTGTGCTGGCTGATACGTCTCCAACGTATCTATAATTTTTTATTGTTCCATGCGATTATATTATCCATCTAGGATGTTTTATATGCATTTTTATGCTATTTTATATGATTTTTGGGACTAACCTATTAACCTAGATCCCAGTGCCAGTTTCGATTTTTTCCTTGTTTTTGAGTTCTACAGAAAAGGAATACCAGATGGAGTCCAATTGACGTGCCAATTTTTGATGATTTTTTATGGACCAAAAGAAGCCCCCGGAGTAAAATAGTTGGGCCAGAAGAGTCGCTAGCCATCCATAAGATAGGAGGGCGAGCCTAGGGGGTAGGGCGCGCCCTCCACCCTCGTGGACGACTCGAGCACCTCCCTGACTTGTTCCCGACGCCAAAAATTCCTATAAATACTGAAACCTCCAGAAAATAACCTAGATCAGGAGTTCTGTCGCCTCAAGCCTCTATAGCCACCGAAAACCAATCTAGACCCGTTACATCACCCTGTCGGAGGGGGGAATCCCTCTTTGGTGGCCATCTTCATCATCCCGGTGCTCTCCATGACGAGGAGGGAGTAGTTCACTCTCGGGGCTGAGGGTATGTACCAGTAGCTATGTGTTTGATCTCTCTCTCTCTCGTGTTCTTGATTTGGCACGATCTTGATGTATTGAGAGCTTTGCTATTATAGTTGGATCTTATGATGTTTCTCCCCCTCTACTCTCTTGTAATGGATTGAGTTTTCCCTTTGAAGTTATCTTATCTGATTGAGTCTTTAAGGATTTGAGAACACTTGATGTATGTCTTGCACGTGCTTATCTGTGGTGACAATGGGATATCACGTGATCCACTTGATGTATGTTTTGGTGATCAACTTGCATGTTCCGTGACCTCGTGAACTTATGCATAGGGATTGGCACACGTTTTTGTCTTGACTCCCCAGTAGAAACTTTGGGGCACTCTTTGAAGTTCTTTGTGTTGGTTGAATAGATGAATATGAGATTGTGTGATGCATAGTATAATCATACCCACGAATACTTGAGGTGACATTGGAGTATCTAGGTGACATTAGGGTTTTGGTTGATTTGTGTCTTAGTACGAACTCTATGATAGATCGAACAAAAAGAATAGTTTTGTGTTATTTTACTACGGACTCTTGAATAGATCGATCAGAAAGGATAACTTTATGGTGGTTTCGTACCCTACAATAATCTCTTCATTTGTTCTCTGCTATTAGTGACTTTGGAGTGACTCTTTCTTGCATGTTGAGGGATAGTTATATGATCCAATTATGTTATTACTGTTGAGAGAACTTGCACTAGTGAAAGTATGAACCCTAGGCCTTGTTTCAACGCATTGCAATACCGTTTTCGCTCACTTTTATCATTAGTTACCTTGCTGTTTTTATATTTTCAGATTACAAAAACCTATATCTACTATCCATATTGCACGTGTATCACCATCTCTTCGCCGAACTAGTGCACCTATAAAATTTACCATTGTATTGGGTGTGTTGGGGACACAAGAGACTCTTTGTTATTTGGTTGCAGGGTTGCTTGAGAGAGACCATCTTCATCCTACGCCTCCACGAATTGATAAACTTTAGGTCATCCACTTGAGGGAAATTTGCTACTGTCCTACAAACCTCTGCACTTGGAGGCCCAACAACGTCTACAAGAAGAAGGTTGTGTAGTAGACATCAAGCTCTTTTCTGGCGCCGTTCCCAGGGAGGTTAGTGCTTGAAGGTATATATTTAGATCTTGCAATCGAATCTTTTAGTTTCTTGTTTTATCACTAGTTTAGTCTATAAAAGAAAAATAGAAAAAATGGAATTAAGGTTGCCTCATATTCTTCATCGTTTTAATGTCTTTCATGAAAATGAGGATTCCGATAATTGTGCCAAAGTGTTAGAAGAAGAATGTATTAAAATGTTTGGCACTAAATCTTTGGATGATGAGCATGATTTCAATGTTGTTAGTATGAATTCTTTGATTACCCATGATGCTAATGATATGCAAATCCACAAGCTTGGGGATGCTATGTTTGATGAAGATGATATTTTTTTTCTCCCCCAAGTTTTGGTATGCAAATTTATTATGACGATAGCATGCCTCCTATTTATGATGATGATTATATTGATGAAAGTGGGTTTGGAAGAGTGTCAACTTTAGGAAGTAATGATCCCACTATTTTGGAGGGTGTTGAATCTTATTGTGACAATTATGAAAGTGGATTTGGAGAGGTCATGACTTTATTTAGTAATGCTTCCACTATTTTGGAAGAGTTTTCAATTGATTATGATGAGAACAAAGTTGCTACTTATGATGATTATTGTGATGACACTTATGCTATAAAAAGTAGTGATGATTATATTTATTAAACTTGTCATGATTATGATTACCCTTTATCTGAACATTACTCTTTTAATGTGGAAACCATTTATAGTATTCGGGTTTCTTATGATACTCCCACTATTCTGAATGAGAAGAATTTTGCTTATGTGGAGAGTAATAAAATTTCTATGCTTACGCATCATGAAAATAATGATTTATGTGATAGATATATTGTTGAATTCATTCATGATGCTACTGAAAATTACTATGAGAGAGGAACATATGCTTCTACGTATCTCAATAATATCAAGTTTCCTCTCTACATGTTGAAAATATTGAAGTTATGCTTGCTTTACCTTCCTACGCTTGTTGATTATTGTTCTCATAAGTTGTTTGCTCACAAAATCCCTATGCATAGGAAGTGGGTTAGGCTTAAATGTGCTAGTCATATGCTTCATGATGCTTCCGTTATGTTTCAATTCTTATCTTTTATGTGAGCATCATTGTCATCATCATGCCTAGCTAGTGGCGTTAAACGATAGCGATTTGTCGGAGTGGAACGACACCTATGGGATCACAAGAATCCCTACTACGGTTGGCGGAGCGCGGGGTCGTGAGAAGAGCGGATCTAATAGGTAGCACGCGGTTCGTTTATCCAGGTTCGGGCCGCAAGGATGCGTAAAACCCTACTCCTACTTTGGTGGATTGTATATTTGTGTTCTTGAGCTAGCTATGGGGCGTGAGGAGCCCCAAAAAGCCGAATCCTTCTCCTGGTCACCTCGGGCCTCCTTTTATAGGAAAAGGGGTTGCCACAGTGGCACACAGGAGGTGGAAAGGGAACAGTGATGCGAGGTTATCCCTCGCATTACATGACAAGGCGCATTTAATGTGTCTTGCTTAGGTGTCCTCGCTTTATCGGGGACGGGGGAGAGATCTGCCTCGTCCGTCGCTGCTCCTTCTTGTGTCGACACGCGCCCTGGCCAGCGACGCCTGCGATGCCACGTAGGTAGGCAGGCAGCTGAGGTGGCCAGTCGTGGGTCTTCACGAAGATCTGCATGCCGCCACACAGGTGCCTGCCCAGCTGGTTGGGTCGGCAGCTACATGCATGCGGTGGTGGTGGAGGCTCAGTTGGCATGGGCCTGATGGTGGCCCAGCGGGTGCCCTCGGCAAGGGCCTTGCCGGGGCCTCGGCAAGGGTCTTGCCGAGGCGCCTGCTGTCATCCCCGGCAAGGCGCTTGCCAGGGGCCTTGTGGTCTTCCTCGGCCGGGATCCTGCCAAGGGTTGTCGTCTGCTTAGTGCGTATCTGATCTTGAATGTCTTCACGAAGATCTGCATGCTGCCATGGGGATGTCTCCCGAATCCTTGCCCATTGGGGGCAGTGGACTCAAGGGTGATTCGCTCCGTAGGCGCGGGACGAGTCGCCGCGGCAAGGGTCTTGTCGGGGCCTTCTAGAACTGTCTCCCGGCAAGGATCTTGCCGGGGGAGTCTGCTTCGTCCCCTTTGCTCTTCATGGTCTTGGCCTTGGCGTCGTAGTTCTCTTGAGCTTTGGTCTTACCCTGGCTCACCTCCCTTGCCTTGCTTGGTGTGGTGGTGCCCGTGGCTCAGACTGCCCGTGCACAGTTATAGGGGTACAAAAAAGTGTACCCCTCTTTTTGTACACCGACAGGAGCCCCCGGGCCTGGTCCACACATAAGCGCAACGCATTGTTTAGGCTAGGCCCAAAAATGGTGCGCAGGCAGGCGGGGCGGTTTTTACCGTGGTAAGATTCTTCACGCGCTGCGCTTCCCACGATTCCCGCGCGTGGCGCGGCGTGGGGAGGCGCGTGTGACGTGGGCGGCATGCGTGGGGTTGGTTCCCGCAGGCATGCGTCACGTCGTAGTAAAGGGGGCGGTTCGCGCCTTCCCCATAAACGGAGGGAGGCGTGGAGGTGCGGCCCATTTACTGAATGGGGCCGAGGCACGGTCCTCGAGGCATCCACTTCCCACGATCATGGGGTGGGGAGAGGTCGCCTCACCCGTCCCCTCGGTTCTGCACATTCGCCACGTGTCTCCCATGCGCTTGGGGTGGCAAACGGTGGAGGCGGGAAACCGGGCCATCGCTGGTTGGGGCAGCGGGTCGGCCCTGGCTCCCTGCGCCTCCCGTGTCTTGATTGGCCGAGCGGGGCGGCCAAGCCCCAACCCCGACCCTTTATAAAGAGCGGGAGGGGGATGGCGTCCCGCATTCTTTCATCTTCTTCCTCCTTCAGCTTCTGCTCCTCCCTTCCATCCGTCATGGAGAGAGGGAACCCCGGTCCTTCAACAGTGGCGGTGAGGGTCGCCGCTTGACAACGTGCCCCTCCTTCTCCTGCGCCTGTGGTGGCAGAGCCAGTCGCGAGGGGAAGGGGGAGGGGGCGAGGCCGTGGGCGAGGTCGGGGCGCTCGGGGAAGAGGAGGACGGGGTGGCGCGCCGGCCTCGCCTCCGCCAGCAGCTCCTCCTCCAATGGAGGGCCATGTTGGGGATGACCCTTGTGAGTTTTTCGTCAGGCTGCGCCGGCCGCCGCGCCGTCGCCTTCGTCTCCCGACTCCATTTGCGCGGGAGATGGAGCTGGATCCGCCGAAGTCGTTGTGGCTGCACATGAGGGGTTGCGGGATCAGTGGCACGCGGGCCCGCGTCGACTTCGCCGCCCCTCACATGATGTATCTCCGTCGGGGATGGAAGACGTTTGCCCATATCCACCGCTTGACGGAGGGGCTCACTCTCCATTTTAAGCTGATGGAGGGTGGCCTTCTCTCCGTCAAGGTCTTCGGGTGCTTTGGGACCCGTGCAAGGTGCTGCATGGAGAGCTCTTCTGATAGTGAAGACTCCTCCTCGGGCGGGAGTGACGAGGAGGACAGCGGCAGCGACGACGAGGGTAGTGGGCGGCAGGATGACGGGTCCGATAAGGTGCCGGGTGCCGCTCCGTGCAGCACCGACGACCCCATCATCCGCGTCGCCGGCTCCCTGAACTTCTCGGGGTCGTCTCCTCGGGCGGCTGGCGTTGGGAGGCTGCGGAAGAGGAAGAGGGCGGGCGGCAAGGCCGTCAAGTCAGAGTACGCGGGCACCGATGCCTTCGACGCGTGCTAACGTCCTGCCGCCTCGTCTTCGAGCTCTGCTTCCGGCGCCGCCATCACCATCTAGCCTTTGGACGGCCACCAAGATGTTCTCTTGGTTTCTTCTGCCACCCGTAGCTCGCCTAGGCACTCCTTTCGTCCCTTTCGCCTCCTTGACCTGCCTCCTGAGGAGAGGGACAAGAAAGGGATTATGGGCACCTTATCTCTTTTTAGTTTGTAAGCCTTCGGGCCTTTGTTGAATTTAAAACTTGTAATCCCATCATTCATGTTTTTCATTCCCTATGGACTGTACCTGAGTGGAATGTTTTTAATGAAAAAGGGATGCTTGCCGGGTCATTTGTTTGCGGGTGGAACCCACGACAAGGAGTAAATCCTTGGTATCTTCAAGATAAACATTTCCTTGCCCGGCAACAGGCCTTGCCGTCTCCCCACTTCGCTCGACCTTACTCACGCCTTTGGCGCAGCCAGGGATGAGGCAGGTTCAGGCTCCTTGTTTCATCCTCTCACTGCCGCGACTACGACCAAACTTGGCCCCAGGAACGAGCCCTAGGGCCTAGAGTTATGGGAGCACGATAGCTTAGGGGAAAACGAGGTTTCACATACCTTAGTCCATAATGGAATGCATGATAAGGGATGAAGAACTTATCTGAAGCTGCAGCCCCCGGCAACCCTGGTTCGCCGTGGGTGAATCTTTGCTTTTGCAGCCCCCGGGCAATACTCGCTTGCCGGGGGCTAGATGCTGGTCTGTTCATCTTCTTTTCCTCCCCAAGTGGTTAGGCACGGATATCCGTGTGTCCTGTGAACCAAAGAAGATGAAAGAAAGACAAGGAGACACACACTCGACCTCTAAGCTAGGGGTTAGTCGCCGCTAAGCACTATCAAACCTAACCAAGGACGAGACTCGACCTAGCATGCATGCTATAACTCAGGGCGCCGGCGCTTCATTTACTTATGCTCAGGGTCTGCGCCTGGCTTTATACAAAGGGTTACATGCGTCATCGGCAATGCTCGTACAAAAGGTGGCTTGCCGGGGGGCCGGCAAGCCGCGCCTTACGGGTAAAACTTGCGAAGATGCTCAATGTTCCAGGAGTTACTCACCAGAACGGCATCTTCGGTCTCCAGGCGGACTGCGCCGGGCCTGGTGACTCGTATTACCCGATAAGGGCCTTCCCACTTCGGAGTCAACTTGTTGGAATTTTTGGCCGATTGAACGTGCCGAAGAAAAAGGTCGCCTTCCTCAAAGCTTCGGGCATGAACCTTGCGGCTATGGTAGCGGCGCAAGGCTTGCTGGTAGCACGCTGCTCTCACAGCCGCCCGAAGATGATCTTCCTCAAGGAGTGTTGCGTCATCTTGGCGCAGTTTCTCTTGCTCAAGCTCATCATAAGCGAGTACTCGAGGTGACCCGTATATGAGTTCAGTGGGGAGAACTGCTTCTGCCCCGTATACCAGGGCAAAGGGTGTCTGGCCGGTGGCTCGATTTGGTGTCGTTCTGATTGACCAAAGAACCGCCGGCAATTCATCAATCCAGCGCCTTCCACTCTTGTGCAGCCTGTCAAAGGTCTTTGTCCTTAAGCCTCGCAGTACTTCAGCGTTTGCCCTCTCAGCTTGACCATTGCCCCGTGGGTGAGCAACGGAAGCGAAACAGACTTTGCTGCCAAGGTCTTGGGTATATTGCATGAAGGTGTGGCTTGTGAACTGTGTACCATTGTCGGTGATGACCCTGTTGGGTACGCCAAAACAGCACACTAGTCCCTTGAAGAATTTGACGGCTGACTGAGCTGTGACCTTCCTCACTGCTTCCACCTCTGGCCACTTTGTGAACTTGTCGATTGCGACGTACAGGTACTCAAAGCCCCCGGCAGCGCGGGTGAAAGGGCCCAGTATGTCGAGCCCCCAGACCGAGAAGGGCCAGGAGAGAGGAATGGTTTGAAGGGCTTGAGCTGGCTGATGAAGCTTCTTTGAATGGAACTGACACGCTTCACACCTGGTGACTAGTGTCGTTGCATCCTGGAGGGCGGTGGGCCAGAAGAAGCCTTGCCGAAACGCTTTGCCGGCAAGGGCCCTTGACCAGATGTGGGATCCACATATGCCTCCATGTATCTCCACCAACAGCCTCAGTCCTTCCTCTCGAGGGATACACTTCAATTTCACGCCGTTCGACCTCTTTCTGTACAGGACGTCATCGACGAACTGGTACATAGTAGAGCGACGGGCTACTTTTTTCGCTTCTTCCTGCTCCTCAGGAAGTTCCCCTGTTTGGAGGAATCGGACGGTATGATGTGCCCATGCTAGAGCCCGGGGCTCGACGGCGAGGACTAAAGGCGTATCCTCCACTACAGGAGCGGCTGTCTCGATGGCAAGAGCTTGATGCTCCGCCGGAGCTAGCCGTCCCGTAGCGGGCTCAGTATCTCCGGCAACATCCCTGCCGGCGGCTCCGGGGAGCTCGGTGGGAAAGTACTTGCTGGGCCCTGATTTCCTCCTCTTGTTTTGCTCTGTTGATGGATCAACAGATGGCTGAGTTAGCTGAAGCACAAAGGTACCTGGTTCCACAGGTAGCTTGAGGGCAGCGCGTTTTGACAGGTAATCGGCGATATCATTCTCCGCTCGGGGAACGAATTCTGCCTGTATACCGTCAAAACGCTCTTCCAGCTTTCTCACTTCATCGACGTAGGCCTTCATCAACGGGCTCTGGTAATCCTTGTTGACTTGCTTGATGACAAGTTGCGAGTCGCCTCTGACGATGAGTTTCTTGATTCCGAGGTCCGCCGAGATCCTAAGACCGGCAAGCAGCCCTTCGTACTCAGCCGTATTGTTTGTTGACACCTCCCAGGGGAAGTGCATCTGGATCACGTACTTGAGGTGCTCTTCGGTGGGTGCGACAAGCAGTACGCCAGCCCCGGCGCCCTATAAGGACAAAGCTCCATCAAAGTACATGATCCAGTCGCAACTTGCCTCCTTGCCGGGGAGAGTAGTCTCTTGGGCTTCTTCGTCAGGCGTCGCGGTCCATTCTACAACGAACTCCGCCAGGACTCGGCTTTGAATCGTCGAGGTACTCTCAAACTTGAGGCCAAAGTTGGACAGTTCCAGTGCCCACTCCACGATCCTTCCCGTTGCGTCTGGATTGTGCAATATCCGTTGCAGAGGGAGGCGAGTGACGACAGTGATTTCGTGCGCCTGGAAGTAGTGACGCAGCTTCCTCGAGGCCATGAGAAGGCCGAAGAGCAGTTTCTGCACACCGGACTACCTTGATCTAGCCCCCTGCAGAAGGGAGCTAACAAAGTAGACCGGGTGCTGCATCATCTTCTTCCTTGGCGGCACTCGAACCGGCTGCGTCGTCTCGGCATCGGTGGCATCGGGCTCCGTCCCTGCTATTAACTCATCATCAATTTCTCTCTGCGCCACCAGTGCGGCGCTGACCACCTGGTTCGTTGCCGCCAGGTACAGCAGCAACGGTTCCTGTGGCCTAGGCGCAACTAGTATTGGCACGGAGGAGAGGTACCTCTTCAAATCTTGCAATGCTGCTTCGGCTTCTGGTCTCCACTCCATCGGGCCCGCCTTTTTCAAAATCTTGAAAAAGGAAAGGGCGCGCTCGGTAGACTTGGAGATGAACCTGGTCATGGTGGTAATGCAACCAGCAAGCCGACGCACATCCTTGACTCGCTTGGGTGCTTCAATCCGCTCTATAGCTTTGATCTTGTCTGGATTGGCCTCTCTCCCACGCTGTGACACAAAGAACCCGAGAAGCTTGCCAGACGGGACGCCGAAGATGCACTTCTCAGGGTTCAGCTTGAGATTGATCTTGCGTAGGTTTGGAAATGTTTCTTGTAAATCTAATACGAGGGTTTCCCTGTTCTTGGTTTTGACCACTATATCATCCATATAGGCTTCCATATTTCCATGGAGCTGGGGTTCAAAACCAATCTAGACCGCCCTTGCAAACATTGAACCAGCACTCTTCAACCTAAAAGGCATCCGTATAAAGCAATACGTACCACATGGGGTGATGAATGTCGTTTTCTCTTCATCTTCCCTTGCCATGAAGATCTGGTGGTAGCCGGAGTAGGCATCGAGGAATGACAACAGATCACACCCAGTTGTGGAGTCAACAATCTAGTCGATGTGCGGCAACGGGAAGGGGTCTTTGGGACAAGCCTTATTAATATCTGTGTAATCAATAAACAGCCTCCACTTCCCATTTGCCTTACGCACTACCACCTGATTGGCCAACCACGTTGGATGGAGCACTCCTCTTATCAAACCCGCTGCTTCTAGTTTTCGGATCTCCCCTGTGATGAACTCTTGTCGTTCCAAAGCTTGCTTTCTGACCTTCTGCTTGACGGGCCGCGCATGAGGACAGACAGCAAGGTGGTGCTCAATCACCTTCCTGGGAACGCCGGGGATGTCGGATGCTTGCCAGGCAAACACATCGACATTCGCCCGCAGGAAGGTGACGAGCGCGTCTTCCTATTTGTCGTCAAGGGTGGAGCTTATGGTAAAAGCTCCTCCCGTGCCGTCCTCCTTGACAGAAACCTTCTTGGTTCCTGGCGGTGTGGCCCTGGACTTCTTGTTTCTGTCGGCGGAGCTCTCTGGCACGTCCTCGATGGGAGCGCTACACTCCGAAGAGGTGCGCTTGCCGGAGTGGGTGCCTGAGGTATCACCGGTCTTCTTCTTTTGCCTTCCCGGGGCTCCAACGGCAGGAGCAAGTGCCTTGGCAGTGGCGGCTGCTGCAACTGCTTGTTGATAGAGTTAGTCAACTCAAATTAGCGCATTCTTCTTGTCTGACGGGACGGTGATGATCGTCATAGGCCCCGGCATCTTCAGGGTGTTGTAGGCGTAATGTGACGCCGCTATGAACTTGGCCAGCGCTGGGCGGCCAAGGATCCCGTTGTAAGGCAAGGGGATCTTGGCAACGTCGAACACAACCCTTTCTGTCCTGTAGTTCAGATCGCTCCCAAAAGTCACGGGCAACGTGACCTTTCCCTTAGGTTGACTTCTTCCCGGGTTGACCCCCTAAAACGTGCCCGTCTCTTCGAGGTCTTCATCAGGAATATGCAATTTCTCGATCATGGTAGGCGAGATTAAGTTTAGACCGGCCCCGCCATCGACTAGCATCTTTGTCACCTTGAGGTTGCGTATTGTTGGTGAAACCAACAACGGCAAGCACCCGACTGCAGTAGTGCGATCAGGGTGATCCTCAGTGTCAAAAATGATAGGTGTGCTGGACCACTTCAGCGGCCTTTGGGCATCAGACGACGGTTCCGCCGCTGTAATCTCACGAGCCCACTGTTTAAGCTGGCGGTGAGAGGTATGCAGCGAGGCGCCGCCATCAACGCACATGGCCTTTGTAGCTTTCTGAAATCCTTGGTCACCAGACTCATCGTCCTCTTCGTGATCATCGTCTTCTGGCTTTTTGTCGCGGCCCCGGGCGAGCCTCTCCCGCTGTTTATCTTCGCCGCGACGGCCCGCCTGGCCGTCACGCTTCTTGCCGGACCCCTCGGCACCGTCCTGGCCTTTCTCCTTGTCCCGCCTCTCATATTCAGCCCTCTGCTTCTCATCAAGGAGCTCAACCTGTCGGCAGTTCTGGAGATCATGGCCTTTGGGGCGATGGATCTTGCAGTATTGCTTGTTGGAGTTTCCTGGCGACTCGGCAGCCGCCAAGGCCCGGCAGGCGACACATCCGGCAATTTCCTTGCCGGGGTCATCTTCCTTGGTTTTCTTGGCGGAGCCAGAGTCGCCAGATCCCTCGACGGCAAGCACAACTTTACCTTTCCGCTTCCGGTTGCGGCGCCAGCCTTTCTTCACCGGGGCGGCACTATCCTCATCTGAGGAGTCGGTTTCCACGCCGGCATCTTCGCCGGGGTACTTCCTTCCCTCTTCAGCCCGGGCACATTTGTCAGCAAGAACATAGAGTTCTGCCACATCTTTCACCTTGTTCATTGCCAGTTCTTCGCGCATCTTGCAGTTATGCACGTTCTAATGGAACGCGCTGATGATGGCGGCAGGGTGAACATCAGGGATATTGTACTGTACCCGGCTGAACCTCTGTATATACTTGCCAGACTCTCGCCTCCCTTCTGGGGAATGACATGCAGGTCGCTTGCTTGGCCGTGGGCTTGGTGACCCCCAGTAAAGGCGCCCACAAACTCATGGCACAAATCTGACCAGGAGGAAATGGAGTCTACCGGCAAGTGCATCAACCATGACATGGCGTTAGGTTTAAGAGCCAATGGAAAGTAATTCGCAAGCACCTTATCATCGCGGGCTCCGGCGGCTTGCATCGCGATGGTGTAGATGCTGAGGAACTCAGACGGGCGAGTCTTGCCGCTGTACTTTTCGCCAACGTCAGGTTTGAAGGTGCGGTGAGTGGGCCAGTGGAACTGCCGCAGCTCACGGGTAAACGCTGGACAGCCTATCTCGTAAGGTAGGCCTCCAGGGCTCTCCGGGGCCGGGTGGTTCACAACAGGACCTGCTCGCCTGTCTGACTGGTGGCGCGCACTGCGCCGGCGCTCGATAGTGGTTCGAGCATCTTCATGGGCTCGTTCCCGAAGAACATGGCGCTGGTCACAGTGGGTCCGCGGGTCAGACGATGCTATGGAGATGGCGTCGCCCGCGACGTCGCGACGAGCCGGCGCCCGCGGTACCGGATGGGGAAGAGGTGAATGCACCGTGGTCGCGGCGCCACCGGCTTTTCCGCCACTGGTCCACGGGACTCCATCGGAGCGTCGACCCGGGGGCCTCACCGGACTTGGTTCATCTTTGTTGGCCACCGCAACAAAGCTTCAGATAGTGGCTCTCCATTCGTCGAGTTTCCCCGTAGTGGGAGGAAAATCGAGGAGCAACTACGCGCGCGCCAGGGCCTCTGCTGGCGTCAGCGGCAGCGAAATCTGCATGGATCGCGACGCGCTTTGACTTCTGACCATGTCCGAAGGAGCTCTATCACGAACCCGCGGTCGCATGCCGCTTTCACCAGCGCCTCGGCGAGTGGGCAGGTCTTCTACGTTCCGGGAGTGGCGCTCGGGGCTCTTCCCACGGCGACGCCCGAGGTCTTCGGCGTGATTACGCCGTTTGTCGCGCGCTGCCTAGGAGGAGCGCGCTGTTGACGCCAGCGTGGGAGTCTAGGAGGCCCTCGCGTCGCCTTCGGGCGGGGCGGCGATGACCTTGGAAGGCCCCGCTCCACCCGCGAAGGACTTGGCTCCGCCTTTGGATTTGGCGACATGTGGCCCGTTACCAGGCACACAAACATCGCCGCCTCCCAAACTCCGGCTGCTGGGGTGGTGTTGGTGTTCGCGAGCAGCGCCCCGGGTCCTCTCTGCGACCGGTCCGCTGCTCGCCCGCGTCGGGACGGGCTGTCTGGCTTCCGACTGGCCAACCGCCACCGTCATCTTCTTCTTGGGTGCCATGATGATGAAGAAGTGCTGAACTAACTGCTAGAGCTGATTCTCACAACTGCGCCCCCTACCTGGCACGCTAGAGATGTTGGTGCGGAACGACACCTATGGGATCACAAGAATCCCTACTATGGTTGGAGGGGCGCGGGGTCATGAGAAGAGCGGATCTAACAGGTAGCACACGGTTCGTTTATCCAGGTTCGGGCCGCAAGGATGCGTAAAACCCTACTCCTGCTTTGGTGGATTGTATATTTGTGTTCTTGAGCTAGCTATGGGGCGTGAGGAGCTCCAAAAAGCCGAATCCTTCTCCTGGTCGCATCGGGCCTCCTTTTATAGGAAAAGGGGTTGCCACAGTGGCACACAGGAGGTGGAAAGGGAACAGTGATGTGAGGTTATCCCTCGCATTACATGACAAGGCGCATTTAATGCGTCTTGCTTAGGTGTCCTTGCTTTATCGGGGACGGGGGAGAGATCTGCCTCGTCCGTCGCGGCTCCTTCTTGTGTCGACACGCGCCCTGGCCAGCGATGCCTGCTATGCCACGTAGGTAGGCAGGTAGCTGAGGTGGCGCAGTGGTGGGTCTTCACGAAGATCTGCATGCCGCCACGCAGGTGCCTGCCCAGCTGGTTGGGTCGGCAGCTGCATGCATGCGGTGGTGGAGGCTCAGTCGGCGTGGGCCTGATAGTGGCCCTGCGAGTGTCCTCGGCAAGGGCCTTGCCGGGGCCTCGGCAAGGGTCTTGCCGAGGCGCCTGCTGTCATCCCTGGCAAGGCGCTTGCCGGGGGCCTTGTGGTCTTCCTCGGCCGGGATCCCGCCAAGGGTTGTCGTCTCCTTAGTGCGTATCTGATCTTCAATGTCTTCACGAAGATCTGCATGCTGCCATGGGGATGTCTCCCAAATCCTTGCCCTTTGGGGGCAGTGGACTCAAGGGTGATTCGCTCCGTAGGCGCGGGACGAGTCGCCGCGGCAAGGGTCTTGCCGGGGCTGCTAGAACTGTCTCCCGGCAAGGATCTTGCCGGGGGAGTCCGCTTCGTCCCCTTTGCTCTTCGTGGTCTTAGCCTTGGCGTCGTAGTTCTCTTAAGCTTTGGTCTTACCCTGGCTCACCTCCCTTGCCTTGCTTGGTGTGGTGGTGCCCGTGGCTCAGACTGCCCGTGCACAGTTATAGGGGTACAAAAAAGTGTACCCCTCTTTTTGTACACCGACACGCTTGTTTGGAGGCAACCCAATTTTATTTTTGTTCCTTGATTTTTGTTCCTATTTAGTAATAAATAATTCATATAGCCTATGTTTAGATGTGGTTTTATGTTTTAATTATTGTTTGTGCCAAGTAGAACCTTTGGGAAGACTTGGGTGAAGTCTTTGCGATCTTGCTGTAAAAAACAGAAACTTTTGCGCTCACGAGATTAGCTGCCATTTTTTACTGGAGAGTGCGATAAGGTTGATTCATTTTTCAGATGATTAATAGACAAATTCCTCAGATCCACCAATTTATTTCAGAATTTTTGGAGTGACAGAAGTATTCGAATGATATAGATTACTACAGACTGTTCTGTTTTTGACAGATTCTGTTTTCATCGTGTTGTTTGCTTATTTTGATGAATCTATGAGTAGTCTCGGAGTGTATGAACCATAGAGAAGTTGTAATACAGTAGATATTACACCAATATGAATTTAGAATGAGTTCACAACAGTACCTAAGTGGTGATTTATTTTCTTATACTAACGGAGCTTACAAGTTTTCTGTTAAGTTTTGTGTTGTGAAGTTTTCAAGTTTTGGGTAAAGATTTGATGGACTATGGAATAAGGATTGGCAAGAGCCGAAGCTTGGGGATGCCCAAGGCACCCCAAGGTAATATTCAAGGACAACCAAGAGCCTAAACTTGGGGATGCCCCGGAAGGCATCCCCTCTTTCGTCTTCATCTATCGGTAACTTTACTTGGAGCTATATTTTTATTCACCACATGATATGTGTTTTGCTTGGAGCATCATTTTATTTTATTTTGTTTTTCTTGTTGTTTGAATAAAATACGAAGATATAAAATTATTAAATGTTAGATAATCTTCACATAGTTGCATAATTATTCGACTACTCATTGATCTTCACTTATATCTTTTGGGGTAGTTTGTCATTTGCTCTAGTGCTTCACTTATATCTTTTTAGAGCACGGCGGTGGTTTTATTTTGAAGAAATAGGTGAAATCTCATGCTTCACTTATATTATTTTGAGATTATTTAGAACAGCATGGTAATTTGCTTTGGTTATGAATTTAGTCCTAATATGATAGGCATCCAAGAGGGATATAATTAAAACATTCATATAAGTGCATTGGATACTATGAGAAGTTTGATACTTGATAATTGTTTTGAGATATGAAGATGGTAATATTATATTCGTGCTAATTGAGTAATTGTAAATTTTATAAATACTTGTGTTGAGGTTTGCAAGTCCCGTAGCATGCACGTATGGTAACCGTTGTGTGACAAATTTGAAGCATGAGGTGTTTCTTTGATTGCCTTCCTTATGAGTGGCAGTCGGGGACGAGCGATGGTCTTTTCCTACCAATCTATCCCCCTATGAGCATGCACGTAGTGCTTGGTTTTTGATGACTTGTAGGTTTTTGCAATAAGTATGTGAGTTCTTTATGACTAATGTCGAGTCCAAGGATTATACGCACTCTCACCCTTCCATCATTGCTAGCCTCTTCAGTACCGTGCATTGCCCTTTCTCACCTCGAGAGTTGGTGCAAACGTCGCCGGTGCATCCAAACCCCGTGATATGATACACTCTGTCACACATAAACCTCCTTATATCTTCCTCAAAACAGCCACCATGCCTACCTATTATGGCATTTCCATAGCCATTCCGAGATATATTGCCATGCAACTTTCAACCGTTTCCATTCATCATGACACACATCATCATTGTCATATTGCCTTGCATGATCATGTAGTTGACATCATATTTGTGACAAATCCACCATGCATAATTTATCATACATGTCACTCTTGATTCATTGCCCATCCCGGTACACCGCCGGAGGCATTCATATAGAGCCATACTTTGTTCTAGTATCCAGTTGTAATCATTGAGTTGTAAATGAATAGAAGTGTGATGATCATCATTAATAGAGCATTGTCGCAAATAAAAAAATAAAAAAGAAGGGAGAAAGGCCAAATAAAAAAAGGAAAGTCCCAAAAAAGGGGGAAAAAGAAAAAGAGAAAAGAAATAAAAAGGGGCAATGCTACTATCCTTTTTTCCACACTTGTGCTTCAAAGTAGCACCATGATATTTATGATAGAGAGTCTCTTGTTTCGTCACTTTCATATACTTGTGCGAATTTTTCATTATAGAACTTGGCTTGTATATTCTAATGATGGGCTTCCTCAAATTTCCCTAGGTCTTCGTGAGCAAGCAAGTTGGATGCACACCCACTTAGTTTCTTTTGTTGAGCTTTCATACATTTATAGCTCTAGTGCATCCGTTGCATGACAATCCCTACTCCTCACATTGACATCAATTGATGGGAATCTCCATAGCCCGTTGATTAGCCGTGTCAATGTGAGACTTTCTCCTTTGTTGTCTTCTCCACACAACCCCCATCATTATATTCTATTCCACCCATAGTGCTATGTCCATGGCTCACGCTCATGTATTGCGTGAAAGTTGAAATTTTTTGATATTACTAAAGTACGAAACAATTGCTTGGCTTGTCATCGGGGTTGTGCATGATGGGAGCATTTTTTTGTGATGAAAATGAAGCATAGCCAAACTATATGATTTTGTAGGGATAAGATTTCTCTGGCCATGTTATTTTGAGAAGACATGACTGCTTAGTTAGTATGCTTGAAGTATTATTATTTTTATGTCAATATTAAGCTTTTGTCTTGAATCTTATGGATCCGGATATTCTTGCCACAATAAAGAGGATTACATAGATAAATATATTAGGTAGCATTCCACATCAAAAATTATGTTTTTATCATTTACTTACTCGGGGACAAGCAGGAATTAAGCTTGGGGATGCTTGATACGTCTCCAATGTATCTATATTTTTTGATTGTTCCATGCTATTATATTATCCATATAGGATGTTTTATATGCATTTTTATGCTATTTTATATGATTTTTGGGACTAACCTATTAACCTAGAGCGCAGTGCCAGTTTTTTCCTTGTTTTTGAGTTTTACAGAAAAGGAATACCAAACGGAGTCTAATTGACGTGCCAATTTTTAATGATTTTTAATGGACCAAAAGAAGCCGCCGGAGTAAAATAGTTGGGCCAGAAGAGTCCCGAGCCGTCCACGAGATAGGAGGGCGAGCCCAGGGGATAGGGCGCGCCCTCCACCCTCGTGGACGACTCGGGCACCTCCCTAACTTGTTCCCAAGCCAAAAATTCCTATAAATACTGAAACCTCCAAAAAATAACCTAGATCGGGAGTTCCGCCGCCGCAAGCCTCTATATCCACCGAAAACCAATCTAGACCCATTCCGGCACCCTGCCGGAGGGGGGAACCCCTCTCCGGTGGCTATCTTCATCATCCCGGCGCTCTCCATGATGAGGAGGGAGTAGTTCACCCTCGAGGCTGAGGGTATGTACCAGTAGCTATGTGTTTGATCTCTCTCTCTCTTGTGTTCTTGATTTGGCAGTATCTTGATGTATCGCGAACTTTGCTATTATAGTTGGATCTTATGATGTTTCTCCCCCTCTACTCTCTTGTAATGAATTGAGTTTTCCCTTTGAAGTTATCTTATCGGATTGAGTCTTTAAGCATTTGAGAACACTTGATGTATGTCTTGCACGTGCTTATCTGTGGTGACAATGGGATATCACGTGATCCACTTGATGTATGTTTTGGTGATCAACTTGCGAGTTCCGTGACCTCGTGAACTTATGCATAGGGGTTGGCACACGTTTTCGTCTTGACTATCCGGTAGAAACTTTGGGGCAGTCTTTGAAGTTCTTTGTGTTGGTTGAATAGATGAATATGAGATTGTGTGATGCATATCATATAATCATACCCACGGATACTTGAGGTGACATTGGAGTATCTAGGTGACATTAGGGTTTTGGTTGATTTGTGTCTTAAGGTGTTATTCTAGTACGAACTCTATGATAGATCGAACGGAAAGAATAGCTTTGTGTTATTTTACTACGGACTCTTGAATAGATCGATCAGAAAGGATAACTTTAAGGTGGTGTCATACCCTACCATAATCTCTTCGTTTGTTCTCCGCTATTAGTGACTTTGGACTGACTCTTTGTTGCATGTTGAGGGATAGTTATATGATCCAATTATGATATTATTGTTGAGAGAACTTGCACTAGTGAAAGTATGAACCCTAGGCCTTGTTTCAACGCATTGCAATACCGTTTTCGCTCACTTTTATCATTAATTACCTTACTGTTTTTATATTTTTCAGATTACAATAACCTATATCTACTATCCATATTGCACTTGTATCACCATCTCTTCGCCGAACTAGTGCACCTATACAATTTACCATTGTATTGGGTGTGTTGGGGACACAAGATACTCTTTGTTATTTGGTTGCAGGGTTGCTTGTGAGAGACCATCTTCATCCTACGCCTACACGGATTGATAAACCTTAGGTCATCCACTTGAGGGAAATTTGCTACTGTCCTACAAACCTCTGCACTTGGAGGCCCAATAACGTCTACAAGAAGAAGGTTGTGTAGTAGACATCACTGGCCGAAGGTGACAGGGAGGCAGATCTGCCCTTTCAGGGTGGTGGAGCCATCGGTCACTCATAAGAAGGGCTTGGTGGGCTGCAGCTGGTCATACGGCACTTGGAGGCGGTCGAATGTCTTGATGGAAAGAACATTGAGCCCTGCGCCACCATCGATGAGGGTCTTGGTGACAAGGACATTGTTGATGACAGGCGAGCAGAGCATTGGGAGGGCGCCGACGGTTGCCGCGCACTTGATCTGGTCGGACGAGCTGAAGGTGATGGTGCACTTGGACCACCTGAGTGGACGTGTGGCCTCAAGCCTGGGGAGGGCCGTGTTCACCTCACGAGCGAATTGCTTGAAGATGCGGTGGGAAGCCGGGGCCTGAGCGCCACCCAAGATGCAGGCGATGGCGCGAGGCTCCTGGAAGCCCCCAGCTCCATTGTCTTGGTGGTGGTATTCGTTCCTTCTTGGTGGTGGCGGCAGCGGAGGGAGGTCGGCGTTGCCCTGAGGACGGTCCTCACGAGGCCGGTCTCTCCAGGCGCCCTCGCGAGTCTGGCCTTGCCAGCGATCCTCACAAGGCTGGGCGCACCACTCCTGGTGGGGGCCGCGGTCGTCCCAACGTTCTTTGCCTCTACCGCCTCTACGGTCGGAGCCTCGGTCATTGCGCTCGGGGCGTCGATCGAGTTGCCCGTCGCAGATGGCCTTGAGCTCCTCGCAGTCGTTGGTGTTGTGGCTGTGTACGTTGTGGAAGACGCAGAATGGACGGCTGCCCTTGGACGACTTTGGGTGGTCCCAGCCGCGCTTCATCTCTGGTTCGGCCGTGAGCACGGCAGCCCCCTTGCGCTTCATGTCCTTGACTTTGGCCTTCTTGTCTTCTGGGTCTACAGTTGGGAGCTCGAGGAGGGAGAGGCGCCCCTCCTCAGCTCTTGCGCACTTGGTAGCCATGTTGAACATCTCCAGAGCCGTGCACAGGTCCTCGTGGATGGCGAGCTCCTCCTTCATCCTGACATCGCAGATGCCATCGAAGAACGCCGAGATGATGGCTTCGTCAGAAACCTTGGGGATCTCGAGGCGAACATTGTTGAAGCATTGGATGTACTTCTGCAGGGTCTCCCCAGGTTGTGGCTTGATGCGCCGTAGGTCACCCGCGGTAGGTGGGCGATCGCGAGTGCCCTGGAAGTTGGCGATGAAACGCTCGCGCATCTCACCCCAGGAGGAGATCGATCCCGCGGGCAGATTCAGGAGCCACGAGCGTGCGCCATCCTTGAGGGCCATGGGAAACCAGTTCACCATGACCTTCTCGTCGCCGCTGGCCGCCTCGATGCTCAGCTCATAGAGCTGCAGGAACTCTGCAGGGTCGGGGGTGCCGTCGTAGCGTGGAGGCAGGTCAAGCTTGAACTTGCCTAGCCACACAACGCTGGCAGCTCGGGGGTGAAGGCGCGGCAGACTGATGTGGTCACTGGTGAAGGAAATATGCCCTAGAGGCAATAATAAAGTTTTTATTTATATTTCCTTATATCATGATAAATGTTTATTATTCATGCTAGAATTGTATTAACCGGAAACTTAGTACATGTGTGAATACATAGAAAAACAGAGTGTCCCTAGTTTGCCTCTACTTGACTAGCTCGTTAATCAAAGATGGTTAAGTTTCCTAGCCAAGGACATGTGTTGTCATTTGATGAACGGGATCACATCATTAGAGAAGGATGTGATGGACAAGACCCATCCATTAGCTTAGCACTATGATCATTTAGTTTATTGCTATTGCTTTCTTCATGACTTATACATGTTCCTATGACTATGACATTATGCAACTCCCGAATACCAGAGGAACACCTTGTGTGCTATCAAACGTCACAACATAACTGGGTGATTATAAAGATGCTCTACAGGTGTCTCTGATGGTGTTTGTTGAGTTGGCATAGATCGAGATTAGGATTTGCCACTCCGTGTTTCGGAGAGGTATCTCTGGGCCCTCTCGGTAATGCTCATCACTATAAGCCTTGCAAGCAAAGTGACTAATGAGTTAGTTGCGGGATGATACATTACGGAACGAGTAAAGGGACTTGTCGGTAACGAGATTGAACTAGGTATGATGATACCGACGATCGAATCTCGGGAAAGTAACATACCGATGACAAAGGGAACAACGTATGTTGTTATGCGGTTTGACCGATAAAGATCTTCGTAGAATATGTAGGAACCAATATGAGCATCCAGGTTCCACTATTGGTTATTGACCGGAGATGTGTCTCGGTCATGTCTACATAGTTCTCGAACCCGTAGGGTCTGCACGCTTAACGTTCGACGACGATTTATATTATGTGTTATGTGATTTGATGTACCGAAGGTTGTTCGGTGTCCCGGATGAGATCAAGGACATGACAAGGAGTCTCAAAATGGTTGAGACATAAAGATGAGATCACAGACATGATGGCTGCATTCACATTAAATAGGGCACCATCGAAATCCGTTGAGACTACACCTTATGAACTATGGTTTGGCAAGAAACCCAAGTTGTCGTTTCTTAAAGTTTGGGGCTGCGATTATTATGTGGAAATGCTTCAAGCGGATAAGCTCGAACCCAAATCGGAGAAATGTGTCTTCATAGGATACCCAAAGGAGACTGTTGGGTACTCCTTCTATCACAGATCCAAAGGCAAGATATTCGTTGCTAAGAATGGATCCTTTCTAGAGAAGGAGTTTCTCTCGAAAGAAGTGAGTGGGAGGAAAGTAGAACTTGATGAGGTAACTATACCTTCTCCCTTATTGGAAAGTAGTTCATCACAGAAATCAGTTCCAGTGATTCCTACACCAATTAGTGAGGAAGCTAATGATGATGATCATGAAACTTCTGATCAAGTTACGACCGAGCCTCGTAGGTCAACCAGAGTAAGATCCACACCAGAGTGGTACGGTAATCCTGTTCTGGAGGTCATGTTACTTGACCATGATGAACCTACAAACTATGAGGAAGCGATGATGAGCCCAGATTCCGCTAAATGGCTTGAGGCCATGAAATCTGAGATGGAATCCATGTATGAGAACAAAGTGTGGACTTTCGTTGACTTGCCCGATGATCGGCAAGCCATAGAGAATAAATGGATCTTCAAGAAGAAGACTAACGCTGATGGTAATATTACTGTCTACAAAGCTTGACTTGCTGCGAAAGGTTTTTGACTAGTTCAAGGAGTTGACTATGATGAGACCTTCTCACCCGTAGCGATGCTTAAGTCTGTATGAATCATGTTAGCAATTGCCGCATTTTATGATTATGAAATTTGGCAAATGGGTGTCAAAATTGCATTCCTTAATGGATATCTCAAAGAAGAGTTGTATATGATGCAACTAGAAGGTTTTGTCGATCCTAAAGGTGCTAACAAAGTGTGCAAGCTCCAGCGATCCATTTATGGACTGGTGCAAGCCTCTCGGAGTTGGAATATACGCTTTGATAGTGTGATCAAAGCATATGGTTTCATACAGACTTTTGGAGAAGCCTGTATTTACAAGAAAGTGAGTGGGAGCTCTGTAGCATTTCTGATATTATATGTGGATGACATATTGTTGATCGGAAATGATACTGAATTTCTGAATAGCATAAAAGGATACTTGAATAAGAATTTTTCAATGTAAGGCATCGGTGAAGCTGCTTATATATTGGGCATCAAGATCTATAGAGATAGATCAATACGCTTAATTGGACTTTCACAAAGCACATACCTTGACAAAGTTTTGAAGAAGTTCAAAATGGATCAGTCAAAGAAAGAGTTCTTGCTTGTGTTACAAGGTGTGAAGTTGAGTCAAACTGAATGCCCGACCACTGCAGAAGATAGAGAGAAAATGAAAGTCATTCCCTATGCCTCATCCATAGGTACTATCATGTATGCAATGTTGTGTACCAGACCTGATGTGTGCCTTGCTATTAGTTTAGCAGGGGGTACCAAAGTAATCCAGGAGTGGATCACTGGATAGCGGTCAAGAACATCCTGAAATACCTAAAAAGGACTAAGGATATGTTTCTTGTTTATGGAGGTGACAAAGAGCTTGTCATAAACGGTTACGTCGATGCAATCTTTGACACTGATCCAGATAACTCTAGGTCACAAACCGGATATGTATTTTTATTGAATGGTGGAGCTGTCAGTTGGTGCAGTTCTAAGGAGAGCGTCGTGGCAGGATCTACGTGTGAAGCGGAATACATAGCAGCTTCGGAAGCAGCAAATGAAGGAGTCTGGATGAAGGAGTTCATATCCGGTCTAGGTGTAATACCTAGTTCCTCGAGTCTAATGAAAATCTTTTCTGACAATACTGGTGCAATTTCCTTGGCAAAGGAATCCAGATTTCACAAGAGAACCAAGCACATCAAGAGACGCTTCAATTCCATTCATGATCAAGTCAAGGAGGGAAACATAGAGATTTTCAAGATACATATGGATCTGAATGTTGCAGACCCGTTGACTAAGCCTCTCTCAGGAAGCAAAACATGATCAGCACCAAGACTCCATGGGTGTTAGAATTATTACTATGTAATCTAGATTACTGACTCTAGTGCAAGTGGGAGACTGAAGGAAATATGCCCTAGAGGCAATAATAAAGTTGTTTATATATCCTTATATCATGATAAATGTTTATTATTCATGCTAGAATTGTATTAATCAGAAACTTAGTACATGTGTGAATACATAGATAAACAGAGTGTCCCTAGTTTGCCTCTACTTGACTAGCTCGTTAATCAAAGATGGTTAAGTTTCCTAGCCGTGGACATGTGTTTTCATTTGATGAACGGGATCACATCATTAGAGAATGATGACCCATCTGTTAGCTTAGCACTATGATCGTTTAGTTTATTGCTATTGCTTTCTTCATGACTTATACATGTTCCTATGACTATGAGATTATGCAACTCCTGAATACCGGAGGAACACCTTGTGTGCTATCAAATGTCACAATGTAACTGGGTGATTATAAAGATGCTCTACAGGTGTCTCCGATGGTGTTTGTTGAGTTGGCATAGATCGAGATTACGATTTGTCACTCTGTGTTTCGGAGAGGTATCTCTGGGCCCTCTCGGTAATGCTCATCACTATAAACCTTGCAAGCAAAGTGACTAATGAGTTAGTTGTGGGATGATACATTACGGAACAAGTAAAGAGACTTGCCGGTAACGAGATTGAATTAGGTATGATGATACAGTCGATTGAATCTCGAGCAAGTAACATACCGATGACAAAGGGAACAACGTATGTTGTTATGCGGTTTGACCAATAAAGATCTTCATATAATATGTAGGAACCGATATGAGCATCCAGGTTCCGCTATTGGTTATTGATCGGATATGTGTCTCGGTCATGTCTACATAGTTCTCGAACCCGTAGGGTCCGCACGCTTAACGTTCGATGACGCTTTATATTATGAGTTATGTGATTTGATGTACCGAAGCTTGTTCAGAGTCCCAGATGATATCACGGACATGACGAGGAGTCTCAAAATGGTCGAGACATAAAGATTGATATATTGGAACATGTTATTTGGACATTGGAAGTGTTCCGGATGGTTTCAGATAAAACCGGAGTGCCGGAGGGGTTACCGGAACCCCTGGGGGAAGTAATGGGCCACCATGGGCCTTAGTGGAGAGAGAGGAGGGCAGCCAGGGCAGCCCCCCCCCTTGCAGTCCGAATTGGACAAGGGAAGGGGGCGGCGCCCCCCTTTCCTTCTCCCTCTCTCCCTCACCTTCCTTCCCCCTCTCTCCCTCTTGGTGGAATACTACTAGATAGGACTAGGAGTCCTGGTAGGACTCCTCTCCTTGGGCGCGCCCCTAGGGTCGCTTGACCTCCTCCTCCCCTCCTTTATATACGGGGAGGGGGCACCCCATAGACACAGAAGTTGATCTTTAGCTGTGTGTGGTGCCCCCCTCCACAGTTTTACACATCGGTCATATTGTCGTAGTGCTTAGGCAAAGCCCTGTGTCGGTAACTTCATCATCACCGTCACCATGCTGTCGTGATGACAGAACTCTCCCTCGGCCTCAACTGGATCAAGAGTTTGAGGGACGTCACCGAGCTGAACGTGTGCAGATCGCGGAGGTGCCGTACGTTCGGTACTTGGATCGGTTTGATCGCAAAGACATTTGACTACATCAACTGCGTTACTAAACGCTTCCGCTTTCGGTCTACGAGGGTACGTAGACACACTCTCCCCCTCTCGTTGCTATACATCTCCTAGATAGATCTTGCGTGATCGTAGGTAAATTTTTGAAATACTGCGTTCCCCAACAACCGAAGCCCGTCATGGAGGTGGTGCCTGTTCTTGGTGCTCGCACGCCACCGCTGCAGGCGGTGCGCGGTCTTGACGTGGCAGTGGAGGGAGCGCTGGAGCACCTTCTTGCGGCCATTGGACCTCACGGCAGCTTCCTTCCTAATGTGTGGGCGCCTGGCGCAGCGGGTCGTGCTGAGGGGCCACGTGTCTTGGGCCGAGGGCGACGTCCTGACGAGGAGGTGGCGGAGGCGCTCCATGGGCTACGTCGCCCGCAGCAGGCGGCGGACGAGGCGGCGAGAGGGACGGTGCAGGTGTAGTGACCCGACCCGAATGGATCAAGTCTCTGTGCTTAAGTGTCATCCCTGGATCGGTATGCTGACACACATAGTACTCGAGGATTTATAACAGAGGTAAATCACATGTATAAAGTAACGTAAATACTATTACCTCAATCCAAATAGCGGAAGTAACAAGGTTGTGGATTCCCATCAACACCAACGGCAAAGTTGAGTGTAGAAATCGCAACCCTAACGTATCACTTACTTGTCGTAAGAAACCTGCAACATGAGACGTTGTAGCCCGAAACGGGTCAGTACATTGAATGTACTGGCAAATTCACACCATAGAGAAAATGATGAACAATGGCTATCACTATATGCATATATGGCTGGTGGAAAAGCTCTATGGTTATAATGTTTTTGCGAAAAGCCAATTTTTCCCTACTGCAAAGGAATAAATTTATTTAACTATCATGGTGGTTGTTAAACATTGAGAATGGTTGACAGCATTCTCAATCCCAATTAAGCATCATCATTAAAACCCAACAAAGTTAATTAAAGTAACGTGATGAGATCAACAGGATAATCCAAGAACTAGATACTCAAGATGTCCATAACCGGGGACACGGCTAATCATGATTAGTTTATACACTCTGCAGAGGTTTGCGCACTTTTCCCCACAAGACTCGATCGCCTCCGTTTGGTTTCTCGCACTACATGGTGTTTGAGAAGATGGATGACCGAGACATAGTCTTTCAGAAGCGCTAGCACCTTACGATCGGGTAGACCGTACCACCTACATCCCCTACATCTGCTAGTCTACCACTGTAAGAGTTCGCACGACTTAGTCAACTATGCTAGAGCCCATAATAGCTTGTGGCTGCACACGGAAGTTTCTAGTATGAATAGTCTCATGATCCCTTTGAGCCTGGGTGGCGGTCCAAAAGAAAACAGGCAAGTCCTGGAATACCCAGGTGCCTCAATCCACCCAGATGTGTGTTTAAGTTGCCACCTTAGATAACCATTAATTAACAAAACTCACATCTGTCATTGATATCACTCACCCAATCCACGTCTACTAGCATAGCATGGCATAATAAGCAAACGTAGAAGTAACTCCCAAAGGTTTGATAGTAAAACAGGTAATAGGTACTACCTCAACTACTTCCCATCCCACAATTTAGTTAGATCCTAATCATGCAATGTGTGAGGGTTGAAACTAATGCATAAAAACTGGGTACGAAAGGGATATGATCAAAGTGTGAACTTTCCTGCGATGTTGATGAAGATTATTCGCACTCAAAACTCTTGATAGATCTACTCGTCACACTCCGGTCAATCTATCGTAAGCAAACAATAGTAACCACACATAAGCAATCACTCAAAAGATCAGAAAGAACGAAGAAGACGATTCGGAAACATCAAAACCAAGAAAATAACTCTTGCAACATAAAACAATTTCTAACAGTACCAAAATTACGTGAATTTGGCCTTATTAGAATGTTTAGGTCAAGAGCTTCGATATGCAAAAAGAATCAACTCAAACGGAGCTACGAAACTCAAGTTATGATCAAACAAAGTTTGAATTCAAATCTGATCTAATTCAAATTTTAAAATTTTCAAAAACATGTTTAAGTTGTTTATCTGGATAGAGGAGATCATAACGAAGAAGTGAGCGTTGGTTTTGTTGAATTTGGAATAACGAGTAAAAAGTAATGATTGATTGAAGCACATGGACTAAACTATAATTAAAATCATCACAGATAGGTCCCTGGTGAAAAAAATAAACAGAAAAAGGAAAAACTAAATAACGAACGTTCGCTAACTAGTTCTAAACAGTGGACGTTCGCTGTTTAATAAAACCCAAAAAAATAGTTCTAGTCTAGGGTTTTAAAAAAACCGAACCTAAAAAAACCGTGGTCGGTTTATACCGGTTCGCGGCGGTTCGAAGAGAACCGGCAGTTCGCGGAGCGGATCGGACCGGCGAGCTCCGGCGACTCAGCGCGGGGCTCTAGCGGGCAGCTCCGATCGTCAGAGGAGACAGCGAGGCGCACGGGGAGAGGCGGCGTGGGGCGACAGGTGCGCTGGGGGCGCCGGCGGCGGTCGGAGGCGGCGATGGGGTGCGGTGCAGGGGCGGCGGCAGAGCGCGAAGAAGCGAGCAGCGGCGGCGGCAGTTTGCGGCAGGTGGCGGTGCGCGAGATGCAGCGCGGGGCGAGGGCGGCGCGTTTTATGGAGGGAGGGGGGCGATGGCGTGGGGGAGGGGTCAAGGAGAGGCGGCGGGGAGTCCGGGCGGAGCACAGACGTCGAGGCGGCGGCGCAGTCGTGCTAGATCTGGCCTCTAGCGTGAGGTCAGGGAAGGCTCGGCTGGGCTGGGCTTGGCCTGGTTGACTGGGCCGGCCCAGTCGGCGGAAAAGAATTTTTTTATTAATATTTTTTAAAAAAAACATTTTTCACAGACAACAAAATTAACAAAAACGAATAAACTAAAATATTATATAGGCATATAATATATCAAAATTTTTAGAAAAATATTTTCTACAAGATGAACATTTTCCTAGCATTAAATAAAATTCACACAAATTCAGATAATTCAAAGAGTGCTACTGGTCTAATAAAATCCAATAAAAATCATTTTAAAATATCAAAATGTTTTCAAATTTATTTCTCTCCAATTTTCTATTGTAGGGAATCATGTTACCCTATTTTCCATGTATTTTGTTTTTGGAGAAAAATAATTTGAATAAAACTCAAATAATCCAAATTGAAAAATAATTTCAATGGATTTTGAATTTTAGTTTCTTTGAAACTCCCAACTCATATTTCATATAATTTGAAGAAGTCATTTTATCTTCTCTCGTGAAAATCATTGAGTTGCATAAAGTTCCAGAATTGGAAATATTCTCAAATGAAATTCAAATATTTTCAACACCCCTTGTCATTTAAATAAATGGAAGAAGTCATGTCATCTTCTCTCCAAGGTTTTGTGATGAAAAGAATTTGAATTCTCGGGGATCAAAAGAAAAAGGTGAAAGTTTGGGAAAGTCCTTTTATTCCCTCTCATTCAACTTTCAAAAGGTTTCGAATTCACTCACTTTCGGACAATCAATCAAACAATCAAACAAATCTATCTATTTATTATAACATTCCAAAATTTAGAATTTTGGGATGTTACAGCAGGCGAGCCCCCAGCCGCGCTGACTAGCTCGGCGATGCGGTCCAGCCAAACTTCGTAGAGGTCGTCGACGGGGCGGTAGCGCGGGAGATCCCGCACCATGATCAACGCAGCGTGCGCATCCACGGGCCCGCGACGAGTGTGTGATGACGAGCCGGCCGAAGTGAGCGATGGGGTGGCGGTGCGTCCGTCCCGCCACACAGAGGGATGCTGCGATGAAGCTTGTTGCTCATTCCCCGCCAGGCCAGTGGCGGTGTTGGCAACGGGTGATGGAGAGCGACGGGGTGGCCCGCTAATGGGCCCCGTCTGGGCGACACGCGTGGCGAGAACGGCTCGATGCTCAGCACGGGCTCGGCGAGCATCTGCCATGGAGAAGATGGAGCTGCGGCAAGTCGATCGACGGAAGAGAGGCTTCAATGCACCCCTACCTGGCGCGCCAAATGTCGGATTCAGGGCTCCGCAGACCCTTGAGAGGTTCGAACACTAGGGTGCGTACGAAGAACTCCTACTCCCCGACCTGCCGGCCCAATGATTCCACAGCTTGACTCGACGAACCCAAAGAATGAGAGACACGGAGATTTATCCTAGTTCGGGCCGCCTTGCGGTGTAATACCCTACTCCATCTTTGCAATGGATTACCTCGAGGGGCTGAGGATGAACTAATACGGTGGATGAACAGCCTCGGGAGGTGAGGTGTTCTTGAGCTCGATGAGCTGGTGAGCTGGTCAGGGTGGAATGGATCCGATCCGAGATGCCCCGCTATGGTGGTGGCTAAGTCCTATTTATAGTGGCCTCGGTCCTCTTCCCAAATGTTAGGCGGGAAGGGATCCCACAACGGCCAAATTCGAAGGGAGACAACTAGTACAAGTTATCCTGGCAAAAGTAGTCTTCGCCTGCAAAGGCTCTGGTGGTGACGCAGCCATGGGCTCCGCGATGACCTCCGTCCTGCCGTCCTGGCGGTCTTGGTCTTGTTTCACCGATATGGAAACCTTTGCTTGATTCCTCGGGACTCTAAGCCTGCGCTTGCCCCATTAGCACCAAAAGGGAAACTGGCGCGCTGCGCCCGCCTGGCCTTGGTCGTCATGGCTCACATCATGTGAACCTCGCGAGGTGCGCCTTGCCTTGATATCTCCGCTCCTCGGGAGCCATCCTGGTGAGGCCGCCCCCCAGGGAGGTATTGGTGTCGTCCGCCTCGCGAGGCTTGGCCCCTCGCGAGGGTCTTGAGTCATTGTTGCTGGAATTGGGCCGCTGATGGAGCCACACCATGGGCCGCAGGCAGGCAAGTCTGGGCACCCCCGGTCCTAGAACGCCGACAATAATTACCAACTTGGAGTACATGACAAGGCATGAACAAATCCTAGTATATCCCCTCGCAGTCACAATGGTAGCGACGTAGAGGGTGAGACTCGAGAAGAATCCGAAGTTAAGCCGAAGGACATCCCCCCCCCCACAGTCTAACGGTCGATGCATCACGGAAGTTGTAGCTGGAGGGGAAAACCGATGACGTTGCTGATTGATCTCTTACTATAGCGCCAGAAAAGCTCATGTCTGCTAGGACTACGTCGGTATTTCCCCAAAGAGGAAGGGATGATGTAACACAACGATGATAGCTATTTCCCTCAGTGAAGAAACCAAGGTTATCGAACCAGTAGGAGAACCAAGTGACACAATGTAAACAGCACCTGCACACAAATAAAAACACCTCGCAACCCGACGTGTTAAAGGGGTTGTCAATCCCTTTCGGGTAACGATGCCAGAAATTCGTAGTAGATTGAAATAAAATAAAATAAAGTGCAGCACAGTATTTTTGTATTTTTGGTTTAATAGATATGAATAAAAATGCAAAGGAAAAGTAGATCGCAAGCAAATATATGAGGAAGAAGACCCGGGGGCCATAGGTTTCACTAGTGGCTTCTCTCGAGAAAGATAGCAAACAATGTGTAAACAAATTACTTTCGGCAATTGATAGAGATTCAAATAATTATGATGATATCCAGGCAAATATCATTACATAGGCATCACGCCCAAGATTAATAGACCGACTCCTGCCTGCATCTACTACTATTACTCCACACATCGACCGCTATCCGGCATGCATCTAGTGTATTAAGTTCATGGAAAACGGAGTAATGCAATAAGAACGATGACATGATGTAGACAAGATCCATTTATCTATTGCATAGATATAGATCCCATATGTTTATCCTTAGTAGCAACGATACATACATGTCGGTTCCCTTTCTGTCACTGGGATCAAGCACCGTAAGATCGAACCCACTACTGGGCACCTCTTCCCATTGCAAGATAAATAGATCAAGTTGGCCAAACAAAACCCAAATATCGGAGAAGAAATACGAGGCTATAAGAGATGATGCATATAAGTGATCAAAGAAACTCAAATAACTTTCATGGATATAAAAAGATATGACTGATCATAAACTCAAAATTCATCAGATCCCAACAAACACACCGCAAAAAGAGTTACATTATATGGATCTCCAAGAGACCATTGTATTGAGAATCAAGAGAGAGAGAGAGAGATGAAGCCATCTAGCTACTAACTACGGACCCGAAAGTCTACAAAGAACTACTCACGCATCATTGGAGAGGCACCAATGGAGGTGGTGAACCCCATCTGAGATGGTGTCTAAATTGGATCTGGTGGTTCTGGCATCTGCGGCGGCTGGATGAATATTTCTTCGACTCCCCTAGGGTTCTGGTATTTTTGGGGTATTTATACAGCAAAGAGGCGGTCCAGGGGGGCCCGAGGTGGGCACAACCCACCAGGGCGCACCTAGGCCTCCTGGCGCGCCCTGGTGGGTTGTCTCCTCCTCGGGACTCCCCCCAGGTGCAACCAGGGACCAACATGTTCCTTCTGGTCCATAAAAAATCTCCATAAAGCTTCATGGCATTTGGACTCCGTTTGATATTGATTTTCTGCGATGTAAAAAACACGGAAAAAACAGGAACTGGCACTTGGCACTATGTCAATAGGTTAGTACCGAAAAATGATATAAAATGACTATAAAATGATTATAAAACATCCAAGATTGATAATATAACAGCATGGAACAATCAAAAATTATAGATACGTTGGAGAGGTATCAGCATCCCCAAGCTTAACTCCTACTCGCCCTCGAGTAGGTAAGTGATAAAAACAGAATTTTTGATGTGGAGTTTGGTTTAACATGTCATATCATATTCTTTTCTTTATAGCATGGACATTTGGACTTTTTATGTGATTCAAAGCAATAGTCTAGTTTTAACATAATAATTTAGATACTCAAGCATATCAACAAGCAACCATGTCTTTCAAAATATCAATGCTAAAATAAGTTATCCCTATCCCATCATACTCAAACATTGATCCATTCATGAAACGCACTCGAATATTAGCTATACCCAATGCTTAAGTATGATCATATTGCCTCCTAGTTGGTGCTTTTATAAGAGAAGATGGAGACTCAAAATAAAAATTGCATATATTAAAAGAAGGGCCCTTCGTAGAGGGAAGTAGGGATTTGTAGAGTTGCCAGAGCTCAAAGCGAAAAACTTAGAGATAAAAACATTTTGGGAGGTGTATTCATCCCACCAACAAAAACGACTTAGAGTTCCCAATACTTTCCATGCATAGATGTATCATAGGCGGTTCCCAAATAGAAAATAAAGTTTATTCCTTTTTCCACCATAACTTTCACTTTCCATGGCTAACCATATCCATGGGTGCCCTCCATACCAAAACTTTCCAAGGAATTTATTATTTTACAACATAAAGTAAATTCAATTTTTTTGCATTCAGGACTGGGCATCCCTAATACCTTTGCCTTACTCTCGTGCAATGACAAGTGAATAAACACTCATCTTGAGAATAACACATCTAGCATGGAAAATATTAGCCACCCCTCACCGCTCCACAAGCGAAACAAACACATAAAAGAGAAGTTTATTTTGAAAATTAGAGATGGCACATGCAAATTTGCTTAGAACGGCAAAAGAATACCGCATATAGGTAGATATGGTGGACTCGTGTGGCAAAACTGGTTTAAGGTTTTTAGATGCACAAGTAGTGATCATACTTAGTGCAAAGTGAAGGCTAGCAAAAGATTGGGAAGCGACCAACTAAGAAATGGATAATCTCATAAGCAAGCATTAAGCATAAATAACACCAAATAATGCACCACAAGTAGGATATAATTTCATTGCATGACTATTGACTTTCATGCATGCATAGGAATGACAAACCTTAACACCAATATTCTTACTAAAACATAATTACTCATCAAGATTCACATATCACATCATCATATCTCAAAACTATTACTAAGAATCAAGTTTATTTTGTCCAATGATCTTCATGACACATTTCTTTTCTTTTTCTTTATCCTTCTTGGATATCTATCACTTTGGGACTAATTTTCATGTATTGCTTTTCATAAGCTCAAACAAATATAAGTAAAGATCATGAGCATAACAAATTTTCTTTCTCCCAAAATAATTTAAGTGAAGCAAGAGAGAATTTCTTCAAACTCTTACTAACTCTCAAATAAATCTAAGTGAAGCAAGAGAGCATTTCTTCAAAAATACTAAGCACACCGTGCTCAAAAAGATATAACTGAAGCACTAGAGCAAGTCCATTGCTCATAAAAATTTAAGTGAAGCATAGAGAGCAATTCTAACAAGTCATGACATAATTTTGGCTCTCTCAAATTGGTGTGTCCAGCAAGGATTGATGACTTAAAACACAAAATAAAACAAGCAAAGACTCATATCGTACAAGACGCTCCAAGCAAAACACATATCATGTGACGAATAAAATTAGTCTCGAGTAAAATACCGATAGTTGTTGGAAGAAAGCGGGGATGCCACTCGGGGGGCATCCCCAAGCTTAGTTGGTTGCTCATTCTTGGATAATATCTTGGGATGCTGGGGCATCCCCAAGCTAAGGCTCTTCCATCCTTCCTTCATCCATCATAACATAACTCCAAACTTGAAAACTTCAATCACACAAAACTCAACAAAACCTTCGTGAGATCCGTTAGTATAAGAATAATAAACCACTACTATAAGTGTTGTATCAAACCAATTCATATTTTGTGTTTGTATTATATCTAATGTATTACAAATTCTATATGGAAAAAAACTCATCAAGGAAAACCATGGAGCCATCAAAATAAGCACACAGCGCAAAGAAAACAGAATCTGTCAAAACAGAACAGTCTGTAGCAATATGACTATTTCGAATACTTCTGTAACTCCCAAAATTCTGAAAAATTAGGACAACCTGAGAAATTTGTATATTAATCTATTGCAAGTGGAATGAGTATTTTATCACTCTCTTGTAAAACATGAAAATTAATTTCATGAGCATAAAAGTTTCTGTTTTTTCAGCAAGATCAAATAACTATCACCCAAGAAGATCCTAAAGGCTTTACTTGGCACAAACACTAATTAAAACATAAAAAACGCAATCATAACAGTAGCATAATTTTGCAAACACTCAAGAACAGAAATAAAAAAGCAAAAATAAAATTTATTCATTTGGATGCCTCCCAACAAGCGCTATAGTTTTACGCCCTTAGCTAGGCATAAAGCAAGGATCTAAGTTTTGTCATCCTTCTTCTTGACTTTCTTAGAGGTATTTTCATCATGAGGCTTTGTAAACACAACATAAAACATGTTATCCATAGAGGCCTTAGCAATCCTAAGTTGTTTTTCATCATACCCCTTTTGATTTCCCGCAACAATCCTAGAGTAATGTTGATTAACATTATTGAAGACATGTTGGATTATATCTAAAACTGGGACTTCCTTTTTAAGATTCTCATCAAAGACTTTATTGTCCCCAAGCAAATGTCTTAAAGCATAGTCATTATTGTAAAGAATTTCATCTATCACAGGTTTTTCATGATTCATACCATAAAAGTTAAGTATTTCCCTAGCTTCCCGTATTATGTAGTCAAACTCATTCATAGGAACGAGAGTGGCAAACTTTTTAGCTCTAGGATTCTTTATAATGGGGAGCTCAAAAAACAATCTTTGCAAGGTAGGATGGGTATAAATAAATTTACTTTCTAGTTTCAGAACTACTGCTGAAATAGCATCCGCATAAGATCTAGTAGTTTTAAGTATAGAAGCATCATCAAGACTCAAATTTCCCAAACAATTGAAAATTTATTGGATACGCTCTTTTCCCATAATGTTCCCTTGCCCCAAGATAAATGTTTTGGAATCTAGATTGCCCGTACATCCTATCGTAGGAGTTACGACATCATCTGTTGGTGCCATACCGAAATCACTCATGATTGCAAGCAAAGGATAAAACTGACAAGAAAACGACGAACGGGAAAAGAGAGGCGAATAAAACGCCAAATTTTTATGAAGTGGGGGAGAGGAAAACAAGAGGCAAATGGCAAATAATATAAACTGCGAGGAGATGAGATTTGTGATTAGGAACTTGGTTATGTTGAAGATCCTCCCCGGCAACGGCGCCAGAAATTCCTTTTGATTACTCTCTGACTATAGTGCCATAAAAGCTCCTCTATGCTAGGACTACGTCGGTATTTCCCTAAAGAGGAAGGGATGATGCAGCACAGCGACGGTAGGTATTTCCCTCAGTGAAGAAACCAAGGTTATCGAACCAGTAGGAGAACCAAGAAACACAAGGTAAACAACACATGCACATAAATAACAACACCTCGCAACCCGACGTGTTAAAGGGGTTGTCAATCCCTTTCGGGTAACGATGTCAGAAATTTTTAGTAGATTGAAGTAATAGATCGCAAATAAAATAAAGTGCAGAAAAGTATTTTTGTATGTTTGGTTTACTAGATCTGAATAAAAATGCAAAGGAAAAGTAGATCGCAAGCAAATATATGAGGAAGAAGACCCGGGGGCCACAGGTTTCACTAGTGGCTTCTCTCGAGAAAGATAGCAAACGGTGGGTAAACAAATTACTGTTTGGCAATTGATAGAACCTCAAATAATTATGACCATATCCATGCAATGATCATTACATAGGCATCACGTCCAAGATTAGTAGACCGACTCCTGCCTGCATCTACTACTATTACCCCACACATCAACCGCTATCCAGCATGCATCTAGTGTATTAAGTTCATGGAAAAACGAAGTAATGCAATAAGAACGATGACATGATGTAGACAAGATCCGTTTATCTATTGCGTAGATATAGATCCCATCTTTTTATCCTTAGTACCAATGATACATATGTGTCGGTTCCGTTTCTGTCACTGGGATCAAGCACCGTAAGATCGAACCCACTACCGGGCACCTCTTCCCATTGCACGATAAATAGATCAAGTTGGACAAACAAAACCCAAATATCGGAGAACAAATACAAGGCTATAAGAGATCATGCATATAAGAGATCAAAGAAACTCAAATAACTTTCATGGATATAAAAAGATGTGACTGATCATAAACTCAAAGTTCATCAGATCCCAACAAACACACCGGAAAAAGAGTTACATCATATGGATCTCCAAGAGACCATTGTATTGAGAATCAAGAGAGAGAGAGAGAGATGAAGCCACCTAGCTACTAATATGGACCCGAGGTCTACAAGGAACTACTCACGCATCATCGGAGAGGCACCAATGGAAGTGGTGAACCCCATCCGAGATGGTGTCTAGATTGGATCTGGTGGTTCTGGACTCTGTTGGGGCTGGATGAATATTTCATCGACTCCCCTAGGGTTCTGGTATTTTTTGGGTATTTATAGAGCAAAGAGGTGGTCCAGGGGACACCCGAGGTGGGCACAACCCACCAGGGCGCGCCTGGGCCTCCTAGCGCGCCCTGGTGGGTTGTACCCTCCTCGGGACTCCCCCCAGGTGCAACCAGGGCCCAACATGTTCCTTCTGGTCCATAAAAAATCTCCGTAAAGTTTCGTGGCATTTGGACTCGGTTTGATATTGATTTTCTGCGCTGTAAAAAACACGGAAAAAATAGGAACTGGCACTTGGCACTATGTAAATACGGTAGTACCAAAAATGATACAAAATGATTATAAAACATCCAAGATTGATAATATAATAGCATGGAACAATAAAAAAATTATAGATACGTTGGAGACGTATTAGTTGCTCAAGCAAGGTGGTAGCTCTTTGTGCCATTGTCGAGGTAGTCGAGAGTGTTGGGTGCTGGAGCCGTGGCCGAGGTAGCCGTGCGAAGAATGCCTTGGTCGATGTCGAGTCGGGGTAGCTGGTGTCGAGGAAGTCCTCATGGAGCCGCGGGCACAAGGAGGCGCTGAGTTAGTTGGGCGAAGTGGTGTCAAAGTAATGGTGCGCCGGGAAGAAGAGGTTGTTAACGAGGCGTCGCGCCGGGTGTGCCAAACTCGGGGACACGTCGTAGACGAAGGCACACATCGGTGTTGCCATCATCAAGCATGGTAGAAAGATGAAGACGAAGTTGATGAAGCGCAGCACCAAGCTTGCCAGGCCCGAGGACACGTCGTGGACGAAGTCACGCATCGGTGTTGCCAGCACCGGGCATGCATATACGAGGGACCTGCACGAGCTGTACGCCATGTCGAGGAGTCGTAGGGGCCATCAGAGAATAAGAATCGACAATGGTTGCGGCGCTAATCGGCGGGGCCCCGATGTCGCCAATGGTGGTCGGAGTAGACGAAGTGGTCAGGGAAGATGACGGCGACGTTGGCAACGAGCTGGTATAGGAAGAAGATGAAGGGGGTGAACGGGCGGCTACAGGGGTAGCAGCGGCGGCGACAGAAGAAGAGCGGTGGCTGATACGTCCATTTTGCATCATGTTTTCTTACTGTTATTTATAATGTTTTTATCCATAATAATGCTTTTTGGAGTAATTATAATGCCTTTTCTCTCATAATTTGCAAGGTACACACCAAGGGGGAGAGTTCTGGCAGCTGGAATTCTGGATGTGAAAAGCCTATGTCAAGCTACCTATTCTGCACAACTCCAAATGAGCTGAAACTTCACGGGGATTTTTTATGGAATATATAAGAATTATTGGAGCCAATAACTACCAGAGGGGGCCACCAGGTGGGCACAACCCACCTAGGCGTGCCAGGGACCCCTGGCGCGCCCTGGGGGGTTGTGGCCTCCTCGGCCCACCTCCGGCAGGAGCACTTTTGCCCTTCGGTGGAGCAATTCCGCCGGTGGAACTTCCCTCCCGGAGGGGGAAATCATCGTCATCGTCATCACCAACAACTCTCCCATCTTGGAGAGGGAAATGTCCATCAACATCTTCAACAACACCATCTCCTCTCAAACCCTGGTTCATCTCTTGTGTTCAATCTTGTTACCGAAACTATAGATTGGTACTTGTGGGTGACTAGTAGTGTTGATTACATCTTGTAGTTGACTACTATATGGTTTATTTGGTGGAAGATTATATGTTCAGATCCGATATGCTATTTAATACCCCTCTGATCTTGAGCATGATTATTATTTGTGAGTAGTTACATTTGTTCTTGAGGTCACGGGAGAAATCATGTTGCAAGTAATCATGTGAATTTGATATGTGTTCGATATTTTGATAGTTTGTATGTTGTGATTCCCTTAGTGGTGTCATCTGAACGTCAACTACATGACACTTCACCACATTTGGGCCTAAGGGAATGCATTGTGGAGTAGCAATTATATGATGGGTTGCGAGAGTGACAGAAGCTTAAACCCCATTTTATGCGCTATTCTGTAAGGGAATGATTGGATCCAAAAGTTTAATGCTATGGTTAGAATATATTCTTAATACTTTTCTCGTAGTTGCGGATGCTTGTGGGAGGGTTAATCATAAGTAGGAGGTTTGTTCAAGTAAGAACAACACCTAAGCACCAGTCCACCCACATATAAAATTATCAAAGTAGCGAACACGAGTCGAACCAACATGATGAAAGTGACTAGATGAAATTCCCGTGTACTCTCAAGAACGCTTTGCTTATCATAAGAGACCGTTTTGGCCTGTCCTTTGCCTCAAAAGGATTGGGATACCTTGCTGCACTTTTGTTACTATTATCGTTACTTGCTCGTTACAAATTATCTTGCTATTGAACTACTCTGCTACTTACAATTCCAGCACTTGCAGACATTACCTTACTGGAAACTACTTGTCATTTCCTTCTACTCCTCGTTGGGTTTGACACTCTTACTTATCAAAAAGAGCTACAATTGATCCCCTATACTTGTGGGTCATCAAGGCTATTTTCTGGCGCTGTTTCTGGGGAGTGAAGTGCCTTTGGTAAGTAGAATTTGGTAAGGAAACATTTATATAGTGTGCTGAAATTTATTGTCACTTGTTACTATGGAAAACAATCCTTTGAGGGGTTTGTTCGGGGTATCTTCACCTCGTCCAAAACCACAATTAGTTACCCCTCAACGTACTGCACCTAATGAAAATATTGAATATGAAATTCCTTCAGGTATGATAGAACAACTGCTAGCTAATCCTTATGCAGGATATGGAACCGAACATCCTGATATGCACTTGATATATGTGGAACAAATTTATGGATTGTTTAAGGTTGCAGGTTTGCCCGGGGATAAAGTTGTGAAGAAGGTTTTCCCTTTATCTTTGAAGGGAAAAAGCATTGGCATGGTATAGGCTATGCGATGATATTGGATCATGGAATTGGAATCGTTTGAAATTGGAGTTCCACCAAAAAAATTATCCTATGCATCTAGTTCATCATGATCGGAATTATATATATATATAAATTTTGGCCTTGTGAAGGAGAAAGTATCGCTCTAGCTTGGGGGAGGCTTAAGTCAATGTTATATTCATGCCCCAATCATGAGCTCTTAAGAGAAATTATTATTCAGAATTTTTATGCTCGGCTTTCTCGTAATGGTCAAACCATGCTTGATACTTCTTGTGCCGGTTCCTTTATGAAGAAGACTATTGAATTCCGGTGGGATCTTTTGGAAAGAATTAAACGCAACTCTGAAGATTGGGAACTTGACAAAGGTAAAGAGTCAGGTATTAAACTTGAGTATGATTGTGTTATATCTTTTATGGATACCGATGCTTTTCAAAAGTTTAGCACTAAATATGGACTTGACACTCAGATAGTAGCCTCCTTTTGTGAATCATTTCCTACTCATGTTGAACTCCCTAAAGAGAAGTGGTTTAAATATCACCCACCTATTAAAGAAGAAATTAAAGAACCAGTACCAGTTAAAGAAGAAACTATACTTTACAATGTTGATCCAGTTGTTCCTTCTGCTTATATTGAGAAACCACCTTTCCCTGTTAGGATAAAGGAACATGCTAAAGTTTTAATTGTGGTTAACAAAATCTATATTAGAACACCTAAACCTGATGAACAAATTAAAGTTGAACCTAGTATTTCTATGGTTAAAGATCTCTTGAAAGAAGATATGGATGGGCATGTTATTTACTTTTCTGAAGAAGCTACTAGAACTGCCAAACCTGATAAGATAAACATAGGCCTGTTGTTGGCACGCCTGTCATCTCAGTTAAAATAGGAGTTCACTATTATCATGGTTAATGTGACATGGGTGCTAGTGTGAGTGCTATTCCTTACACCTTATATCAGGAAATTATGAAAGACATAGCACTTGTAGAATTAGAAGACATAGATGTTACTATTAAACTTGCTAATAGAGACACCATATCACCAGTTGGGATTGTTAGAGATGTTGAAGTCTTGTGTGGGAAAATAAAATACCCTACTGATTTTCTTGTTCTTGGTTCCCCACAAGATGAATTTTGTCCCATTATTTTTGGTAGACCTTTCTTGAATACAGTTAATGCCAAGATAGACTGTAAGAAACAAACTGTTGGTGTTAGCTTTGGTGATGAGTCTCATGAGTTTAATTTTTCCAAGTTTAGTAGAAATATTCATGAAAAAGAATTGCCTAGTAAAGATGAATTAATTGGTCTTTCTTCTATTGTTGTACCACCTACTAATCCTATAGAACAATATTTGCTAGACCATGAGAATGATTTTCATATCCATGAAAGAAATGAAATAGATAAAATTTTCTTTGAACAACGTCCTCTGCTTAAACACAATTTGCCTATTGAAACTCTGGGAGGTCCTCCTTGACCTAAAGGTGATCATGTGTTTGAATTAAAACAATTGCCAGACACATTGAAATATGCTTATCTTGATGAAAAGAAGATGTCGGTGTACAAAAGTAGGGGCTCTCCTTTTGCACCCCTTTACTTGTGTGCGGGCAGTCAGAGCTGCGCCCACGGCCACACTAAGCAGGGCAGAAGAGGGAAGCCGGAGCACAAGACGACCAAAGCAACGCCAAGACCAGAGACGCAAAGAGAGCGAGAGGGCGAGGTGGACTCCCCCAGCAAGACCCTTGAGGGGGTGGCTTCCGCAGCCTCGGCAAGATCCTTGCCGGGGCAACTTGCCTGACGCCAGCAGAGTGCGCCACCCTTGAGACCAAGGAGTTCCAACACCATCAACCATATTGGAACCAAGGCTCGGGAGGCACCTCCGTGGTGGCATGCAGATCTTTGTAGATCATAGATACACAAGATCAGATGAGAACCAGAAGACGACGATCCTTGGCGAGATCCTTGCCAAGGAAATCCATGAGACCCCGGCAACATCCTTGTCGGGGACGACCGCGGTGCTGTAGCGAGACCCTTGCCGAGGACGCCTGCGAGGCCGCAGCTAGGCCCGCGTCTACCAAAGCATCCACCGCCGCTCCCATACAGCTGCCAGCTCGACCAGCTGGGCAGGCATCTGCGTGGCAGCGCGCGGCCTCTACACCAACTAAGCAAGCACCTGCATGGTGGCATGCAAATCTTCGTGAAGGCTCCACCACCGCACTAGCCCAGCATCCAGCCAACATGGAGCTACAATTCCTCGTCAACTTGGATGCGCGTCAGAGCCAGGCGAGGCGACGACAGTTGGGACGAGCTTCTTTGTCGTCCCCAATAAAGCGAGAGGGGCACGTCGGCAGCGCATTAAATGCGTTTGTCCGACGATGCCAGGGGATAGACTCAGCCCCTGTACACCTTTCCACCTCCTGTGTGCCACTGTGGCGACCCCTTTTTGTCTATAAAAGGAGGCCCGAGGTGTACTGGAGGGGGATTCGGATCTTTCGGACTAGAGAGCCACCGCAGCTAGTTCAAGAACACAAGAACACCTAAATATACATCAAAGCAGGACTACGGTTTTATGCGTCTACTCGGCCTAAACCTGGGTAAACGATTCGTGTGCTGACCGCCAGACCCGCTCTTTGCACAACCCCGCGCCCGCCAACCATAGAAGGGATCCTAGTGACCCCATAGGTGTCGTTTCCCACTAACATCTCTGGCACGCCAGGTAGGGGTGTGCAGTTGTGAGAATCCGGTCTAGTAGTTAGTTTAGCGGTTCTTCATTGCCATGGCTCCCAAGAAGAAGACGATCACAATGATCGGTTCATCGGGGGCCGAATGGCCCGTACCAGTACGGGCGAGTGGTGGAGCAGTCGCGGACGGAAGCCGAGGCGCGGCTCGCGAACACCAGCATCACTCTGGCAGCCAAAGCCTGGTGAGCGGCGTCGTTCGTGCGCGAGACGACGGGCCACACACCACCAAATCCAAAGACGGAGCCAGGCCCCCCGCAGGTGGCGCGGGGCCCTCCAGGGGAGGCATCGTGCCACCCACGGGCGGCGCGGCAACTTCTGAGGCGCCTACGCCGGTGCCCCCGACGCGCTCTTCCCAGGTTATGCGCGACGAGCAGCGCCACCACGCTGGTGACCCTGGGCACCGTCGTGATAACATTTCCATAGCATCGTCCGACCCACGGACCCACCGCGATCAGTGCCAAGTTCTTCGGGAGCAAGCCCGTGAAGACGCTCGAACCACCATCGAGCGCCGGCGCGATGCACGCCACCAGTCAGATAGGCGGGCGGGGCCCACTATGGACCACCCAACACCGGGGGGCTCTGGCGACCTACCCTACGAGGTGGGTTGCCCGGCCTTTACCCATGAGTTGTTGCAGTTCCAGTGGCCCTCCCACCGCACGTTCAATCCAGACGTTGGCGAGAAGTACAACGGCAAGACCCACCCGTCAGAGTTCCTCAGCATCTACACCATCGCGATGCAAGCCGCTGGAGCCCGGGACGACAAAGTGCTTGCTAATTACTTCCCACTGGCACTCAAACCTAATGTCATGTCATGGCTGATGCACTTGCCGGCGGATTCCATTTCTTCTTGGTCGGACTTGTGCCATGAGTTCGTTGGCGCCTTTACCGGAGGCCACCAAGCTCATGGTCAGGCGAGCGATTTGCATATCATCCCCCAGAAGGAAGGTGAAACCCTGTGCAAGTACATATAGAGGTTCAGCCGAGTGCAGTACAACATCCCAGATGTTCATCCCGCCGCTGTGATCAGCGCATTCCATCAAAATGTGCGAAACCGCAAGATGCGTGAAGAGATGGCGATGAACAAGGTCAAAGATGTGGCCGAACTTTATGTTCTGGCCAATAGGTGCGCTCGAGCAGAAGAGGGGAGGAAGTACCCCGGCGAAGACGCTGGCGCAGAAACCGACTCCACATACGAAGACGCGGCCACCTCGACGAAAAAGGGTCGGCGCCGCAACAGGAAGCGCAAGAGCAAGACCGTGCTTGCCATCGAGGGATCCGAGGACACCGGCACTGCCAAGAAGGCCAAGGGAGACGACCCCGGCAAGGAAATTGCCGGGTGCGCCGCTTGCCGGGCCTTGGCGGCTGCCGACAAGTCGGGGGGCTCCGACAAGCAATATTGCAAGATCCACCGCACCAAGGGCCACGACCTCCAGAACTGCCGGCAGGTCAAGCTGCTTGCTGAGAAGCAAAAAGCTGAGTATGAGAGGCGGGACAAGGAGAAGGGCCAGGATGGTGCCGAGGGGTCTGGCAAGAAGCGTGGCAGCCAAGGAGGCCGCCACGGAAAGGATAATTAGCAAGAGAGGCCCACTCGGGACCGCGACAAGAAGCAGGGAGATGATGATCATGACGAAGATGATGAGTCCGGCAAGCACGAGTTCCAGAAGGCTACGGAGGCCATGTGCGTTGACGGTGGCGCCTCACTGCACACTTCTCACCGCCAGCTCAAGCAGTGGGCGCGTGAGATTATAGCAACGAAACCATCCCTCGATGCTCAGAGGCCACTGAAATGGTCCAGCACGCCTATCATTTTCGATGCCGAGGACCACCCTAACTGCACAACTGCGGTCGGGTGTTTGCCGTTGTTGGTCTCGCCAACAATACGCAACCTCAAGGTGACGAAGATGCTAGTTGACGGTGGGGCCGTTCTGAACTTGATCTCACCCGTCGTGATCAAAAGGCTGCAGATTCCTGATGGAGACCTCAAAGAGACGGGCACGTTTCAAGGGGTCAACCCGGGGAGGAGTCAACCAAAGGGTAAGGTCACGCTGCCCATGATGTTTGGAGGTGAGTTAAACTACAGGACGAAGAGGATTGTTTTCGATGTAGCCGAGATCCCCTTGCCCTACAACGGGATCTAGGCCTGGGCATTCAGTATAAACCGAAAGTTCAGTTTCTACTATTTGGTGTTTTTTGAAATTCGGTTAGGAAACTTAAAAAACGAATATGCTAGTTTAAAACAGCTAACCGAAAATTCGGTTAACCGACTAATTTGATTCGGTCTCCGGTTTATACCGAAAAGACCACGTCTGCGTAATTGGGAACAAACTATAGCAGTGACAGCCTATTATATAGCCCAAAATCCCACCCTCAACTCCTCGGCTGGGCGAGGTGGGACTAATGTAACGAGATGTATGTTGCATGCTCGTACGCACGGTTTTTTTTGAGCGGTACGCACGGGTACACACTTAACAAAAAAGCTCACGTGGAGCTGGGCCTTCCATCATTTTGCATGCATAGGATTAGGGCCCACGTCCTGTCACACGCACAGGCAGCAGCGCTAGCGAGTAGCGACACGGGCGCTCCTCCTGGGAGATTGGTTCTGCCTGACTTTGCACTGCTTTTATACGCTACCTCACGTCCGTTCGGTTTTTCTTCGGTTAACTATGATAAAAACCGAACTGAACAAACTATGTTCGGTTAGTGAACATCAAAACCGAATTTTTCTGTGGTAGTATAAAAACCAAAAATTCGGTTTATTCGGTTTCGGCATCGGTTCGGTATTTGATTCGTCGGTTTTTATGCCCACCCCTAACGGGATCCACGGCTGCCCGGCACTAGCCAAGTTCATGGCGGCGGCGCATTACGCCTACAACACGTTGAAGATGCCGGGGCCGATGACCATCATCACTGTCCCCTCCGACAAGAAGGATGCACTGATCTGCATCGACCAACTCTACTGGGAAGCAGTTGTAGCGACTACCGCCAAGGCATTCGCTCCTGCCGCTGGAGCCCCGGCAGGGAAGAAGACCGGCAAGACCTCTCGCACCCACTCCGGAAGTGCACCTCTTCTGAGTGTTGTGCTCCCGTCGAGGACGTGCCAGAGAGCTCCACCGGCAAGAGCAAGAAATCCAGAGTTGCGCCACTGGAGACCAAGAGGGTGTCCGTCGAGGAGGATGGCACGGGAGGGGCTTTCACCATAAGCTCCAGCCTAGACAGCAAATAGGAAAGTGCGCTCGTCACCTTCCTGTGGGCGAATGTCGACGTGTTTGCATGGCAAGCATCCGACATCCCCGGCGTTCCTAGGGAGGTGATTGAGCACCATCTTGCTGTCTGTCCTCATGCGCGACCCGTCAAGCAGAAGGTCAGGAAGCAAGCTTTGGAACGACGGGATCTCATTACGGAGGAGATCAGGAAGTTGGAAGCGGCAGGCTTGGTGAGAGGAGTACTCCATCCGACATGGTTGGCCAATCCGGTAGTGGTGTACAAGGCGAATGGGAACGGGAGGCTGTGTATTGACTACACAGGTATCAATAAGGCTTGTCCCAAGGACCCTTTCCCATTGCCGCGCATTGACCAGATTGTTGACTCCACAGCCGGGTGTGATCTGTTATCATTCCTTGACGCCTATTCGGGGTATCACCAAATCTTCATGGCGAGAGAAGACGAAGAGAAGACAGCGTTCATCACCCCATGTGGCATGTATTGCTTTTTACGGATGCCTTTCAGGTTGAAGAGTGCTGGCTCAACGTTTGCAAGGGCAGTCCAGATTGGTTTTGAGAACCAGATACATAGAAATATGGAAGCTTATATGGATGACATAGTGGTCAAAACCAAAGACAGGGCGACACTTGTACAAGATTTGGAAGAGATGTTTGCGAATCTGTGCAAGATCAACCTCAAGTTGAACCCTGAGAAGTGTGTCTTCGGTGTTCCGTCCGGCAAACTTCTCGGGTTCTTTGTGTCACGGCGTGGGATCGAGGCAAATCCAGACAAGATCAAGGCTATTGAGCAGATTAGGGCACCCAAGCGGATCAAGGACGTGCGTCGGCTCACTGGTTGTGTTGTCGCCATGAGCAGATTCATCTCCGGGTCTACTAAGCATGCCCTTCCCTTTTTCAGAATCTTGAAAAAGGCGGGCCCAATGGAATGGACCCCAGAGGCCGAAGCAGCGCTGCAGGATTTGAAGAAATATCTCTCCTCTACACCGATACTGGTTGCGCCCAAACCATAAGAACCGTTGTTGCTATACCTGGCGGCAACGAACCAAGTGGTCGGTGCCACACTAGTGGCACAGAGGGAGGTCGACGAAGAGGCAAGGCCCCCGGCAAGGTCCGACGCTGGCGGGGTAGGGCCTGCGCAACCAGACGAAGTGCTGCCGAAGAAGAAAATGATGCATCACCCAGTCTACTTTGTCAGCTCCCTCTTGTAGGGGGCTAGGTCAAGGTACTCCGGTGTGCAAAAATTTCTCTTCAGCCTCCTTATGGCCTCGAGGAAGCTGCTTCATTAATTTCAAGCACACGAGATCACCGTCATCACCCGCCTCCCATTGCAACGGATATTGCATAACCCAGACGCAACCGGGAGGATTGTGGAGTGGGTTGTGGAGTTGTCGAGCTTTGGTTTGAAGTTTTAAAGTACTTTGACAATCCAGAGCAGTGTCTTGGCAGAGTTCATTGCCAAGTGGACCTCGACGCCAGACGAAGAGATCCAGGAGACCACCCTCCCCGACAAGGAGGCAAGTCGCAACTAGATTATGTACTTTGACAGGGCTTTCTCACTGCATGGCGCCGATGCTGGTGTGCTGCTCGTCGCACCCATCGGAGAGCACCTCAAGTACGTAATCCAGATGCACTTTCCCTTGGAGATATCCACAAACAACACTGATGAATACGAGGGGTTGCTTGCCGGTCTCAGGATCGCGGCAGACCTCGGGATCAAGAAGCTCATCGTCAGGTGTGATTCGCAGCTTGTTGTCAGGCAAGTCAACAAAGATTATCAAAGCCCGTTGATGGAGGCCTACGTGGATGAGGTGAGGAAGCTGGAGGAGCGCTTTGACGGTATACGGGCGAAGCATGTTCCCCGAGTGGAGAACGACATCGCCGACTACCTGTCGAAGCGCGTTGCCTTCAAACTACCTCTGGAACCAGGTACTTTTGTGCTTCGGCTGACTCAACCATCCGTTGAACCATCAATAGAGCAGAACAAGTGAAGGAAATCAGGCCCCAGCAAGTAATTTCCCGCCGAGCTCCCAGGAGCCGCCGGCAAGGATGTTGCTGTGGACACTGAGCTAGCCGTAGGGCAACCGACTCCGGCGGGGCGTCAAGTCCTGGATGTAGAGACAGCTGCTCCCATGGCAGACGAAGTTCCTTTAGTCCTTGCCGTCGAGCCTCAGGCTTCGGTATGGGCACAGCAACTATTTGATTCCTCCAAACAGGGGAACTCCCGGAAGAGTAGGAAGAAGCGGAGAAACTAGCCCGTCGGTCTGCCATGTATCAGTTCATCGACGACGTCCTATACAGAAAAAGACCAAACGGTGTGAAATTGAAGTGCATTCCCCGGGAGGAAGGACTGGAGTTGTTGGCAGAGATACACGGAGGCATATGTGGCTCCCACATAGGGTCAAGGGCCCTTGCCGGCAAGGCATTCCGGCAAGGTTTCTTCTGGCCCACTGCCCTCCAGGATGCAATGGCACTAGTAACCAAGTGTGAAGCGTGTCAGTTCCATTCGAAGAAGCTTCATCAACCAGCTCAAGCGCTCCAAACAATCCCTCTCTCCTGGCCATTCTTAGTCTGGGGGCTCGACATACTGGGCCCCTTTCCCCATGCTGTCGGGGGCTTTGAGTACTTGTATGTTGCAATCGACAAGTTCACAAAGTGCCCGGAGGTGGAGACAGTGAGAAAGGTGACAGCACAATCAACCGTGAAATTCTTCAAGGGCCTAGTCTGCCGTTTCGATGTGCCAAACAAAATCATCACCAACAATGGCACACAGTTCACGAGCCACGCCTTCATGCAGTACATCCAGGACCTCGGCAGCAAGGTCTGTTTTGCTTCTTTTGCACATCCACAGAGCAACGGCCAGGCTGAGAGGGCAAATGCTGAAGTGTTGCGAGGCCTCCGGACAAGGACTTTTGACAGGCTACGCAGGTGCGGACGACACTGGATTGATGAATTGCCAGCGATTCTTTGGTCAATCAGAACGACGAAAAATTGAGCCACCGGTCAGACACCCTTCTCCCTCGTTTACGGAGCAGAAGCAGTTCTCCCCATGGAACTCACATACAGGTCACCTTGAGTGCTCGCTTATGATGAGCTTGAGCAAGAGCAGTTGCGGCAAGATGACGCAACGCTCCTTGAGGAAGATCGTCTTAGGGTGGCTGTACGAGCAGCACGCTACCAGCAAGCCTTGCGCCGCAAGGTTCATGCTCGAAGCTTTGAGGAAGGCAACCTTGTTCTTCGGCACGTTCAGTCGGCCAAGAATTCCAACAAGTTGACGCCAAAGTGGGAAGGCCCTTATCGGGTAATATGAGTCACCAGGCCTGGCGCAGTCCGCTTGGAGACCGAAGATGGCATTCCAGTGAGCAACTTCTGGAACATCGAACATCTTTCCAAGTTTTACCCATAAGGCGCGGTTGCCCCCCCCCCCCGCCAGGCAAACCACCTTTTGTACAAGCCTTGCCGGCAAGGCATGTAACCCTTTGTACAAAGCCAGGCGTAGACCCTGAGCATAAATAAATGAAGCGATGGCTCCCTAAGTTTTAGCATGCATGCTAGGTTGAGTCTCTCCCTCAGTTAGGGTTGATAGTGCTTAGCGGCGGCTAACCCCTAGCATAGAGGTCGAGTGTGTGTCATTCTATTCCTTTCCGTCCTCTTTGGTTCGCAGGGTACATGGACATTTCTGCTGAGCTATTGGGAAGAAAAAGAACGAGCCGGCACTCCAGCCACAGCAAACCAAGGTTGTCGGGGGGCTGCAGACACAAATATCTAACCGCAGCAAGCCAAGGTTGCCGGGGGCTGCAACATTAGATAAGTTTTTCTCCCCCACTCCGTGCGCCCGTATGAACCTTGAATGTATAAGGCTTCGCTCGCTCTCATACCATCTTGCCCCCTCCGTCCCGTGTCCGAAAACTCTACTTTGGACCGGAACTTGGTTGTAGTGCGGTGGGAAGAGGGCAAGCGAAAGGCCTGATCCTACTCGGCCCCTACCTCCGCCAAGAGCGTAAGCGTAGTCGGGCCATAGAGCAGGAGGATGGCAAGGCCTGTTGCAGGGATACCATGTTCATCTTAAGATAACGAGGATGCGTTCCACGGTGTGGCCCTCGCCCACGCACAAACGGAACCTGGCAAACACCCTTCTTTTCATTCATACGTTGCAAACAAGTACAGTTCATATGGAATGGGTACACGAGCAAGGGGATTACAAATTTTGAAATCTAACAAGTGCCTGCAGGCTTACAAACCAGAAAAGATAAGTGCCCCGTGACCCCCGTTCTTGCCATTTTCCTCCCAGGTGTGGCAGGTGAAGGCAAAAAGGAGGGGACGGGGAACACGCCGATGGAGAGCTTGACGAGGAAAGCCCTCGGCAAAGCGCACGATGGAGGAAGGGGCGACGCGGTCAGTCGGAGACGAGGTCGACGTGCCCTCGCTCGATGCTCTCATCGTCGCTGTCACTGTCCTCCTCATCACTCCCGCTTAAAGAGGAGTCTTCATCGTCAGAGGAGCTCTCCACGCAGCACTTCAGGCGAGTTCCAGAGTCTCCAAAGACCTTGACAGAGAGCAGGCCCGTTCTCCATTAATTTGAAATAGAGAACGAGCCCCGTCGTCAGGCTATGGATGCGAGCAAAGGTCTTCCATCCGCGGCGAAGATACATGACCTGAGGGGCTGGAAAGTCAACGTCGACCCGCGTGCCGTCGTTCCTGCAGCCCCTCACATGCAACCTCAGGGTCTGGGGAAGATCGAGCTCCATCTCCCGAGCGAATGGCGTAGGAAGATGAAGGCGACGTTGCGGTGGCTGATGCAGCCTAATGAAGAATTCACGAGGCTAGTCCCCAACGTGGCCCTCCATTGGGGGAGGCATCGCTGGCGGGGGCAAGGCCGGTGCGCCGCCCCGTCCCCCTCTTCCCCGAGCACCACGCCGGCCTCGGCCTCACCCCCTCCCCCTTCCTCTCATGGCCGGCTCCGCCGCCGCGGGCTCTTGGGAAGGAGGGACGCGGTGTCGAGCAGAGACCCCCGCTGCCATCGTCGAAGGACCGGCGCCCCCTCTCGCCATGGCAGATGAAAGAGCGGAGCCGAGGTGGAAGGAGAGGGATGATGAAAGATTGTGGGGTGACATCCCCTCCCCCTTCTTATAAAGGGGTGGTCGGGACTCGGTCGCCCCACTCAGCCAATCCGACCATCAGGAGCACAGAGAATCGAGGCCGACCCGCTGCCCCAATCAGCAACGGCTCGTTTCCCCGCTTCGCCATTCAAGGTCCGCACCCACCGCCTACCATCTTCAGAGCATGGGGGACACGTGGCGGGCGAGCAAAAATCGAGGGGACGAATGAGACGGCTGTTCTCCATCCCGTGGTCGTGGGGCGCGGGCGCCCTGAAACGACTTGAGCCCACTCAGTAAATGAGTCGCGCCTTTGTGTTTTCCTCTTTTTACGGGGAAGGCACGAGCCGCCTCTTTACCACGATGTGACACACATGTGCGGAAACCGCCCCACGCACGACCCCCACGTCACGCATGACCCTCCACGTCGCACGTTCAACGCGGGTCCTGGGGAAGCGCAGCGGACGGAGAAGTTACTGTGGTAAAAATCCGCCCCAGCTGCCCGCGCACCGTTCTGGGCCTAGCCCAACAACGCATCACGCTTATGTGTGGCCCAGGCATGGGGGCTCCTGTCGGTGTACAAAAGTAGGGGCTCTCCTTTTGCACCCCTTTACTTATGCACGGGCAGTTAGAGCCGCGCCCACGGCCACACTAAGCAGGGCAGAGGAGGGAAGCCGGAGCACAAGACGACCAAAGCAACGCCAAGACAAGAGATGCAAAGAGAGCGAGAGGGCGAGGTGGACTCCCCCGGCAAGACCCTTGAGGGGGTGGCTTCCGCAGCCTCGGCAAGATCCTTGCCGGGGCAACTTGCTTGACGCCAGCAGAGCGCGCCACCCTTGAGCCCAAGGAGTTCCAACACCATCAACCATATTGGAACCAAGGCTCAGGAGGCACCTCCGTGGTGGCATGCAGATCTTTGTAGATCATAGATACACAAGATCAGATGAGAACCAGAAGACAATGATCCTTGGTGAGATCCCTGCCAAGGAAATCGACGAGACCCCCGGCAAGATCCTTGCCGGGGATGACCGCGGTGCCGCAGCGAGACCCTTGTCGGGCCCTCGGCAAGACTGAAAGTGCAACTATCCCTAGGTGGTTTTGGTAATTCATAACAACATATAGCTCATTGAGCTAATGCTATTCCAAGATGATTATTTCAGGAAAGCTCAATGATTGGCATGGCATGGATGTGAAAGTGGAACCCTCAAAATGCTAAGGACAAAGGATTGGCTAAAGCTCAAAAGCTCAAGACTCTTCATTTTATATTTTAGTGATCCAAGATCACATTGAGTCTTTAGGAAAAGCCAATACTATTAAGGAGGGATGAGGTGTTGCTTAATGAGCCTCTTGCTTCATGTGCTTAGTGATATGCTCCAAAACCCTCAACCACTTTCCCATATCCACATATGACCTAAACCCTAAGCCAAACTCGGTCCTACCGATTCTTCCTATCCGGCACCACCGAGTTTCACTTGTCATTAGCCACTGCCAAACCCTAGCAATTCGGTCCTACCGATAGGGATCTCGGTCTCACCGAGATGGGGTTGCAAACTCTCTGTATCCCTTTCGTAACTTTTCGGTCCCACCGAAAGAGCGAATCGGTCCCACCGAGATTGCAACGTAAACTCAGTGTTTCCCCTTTGTAACTTTTTGGTCTCACCGAGTTCCACTCGGTCTCACCGAAAGAGCAAATCGGTCCCACTGAGTTTGCCTGACCAACAATCTGGTTAGCTAATTACCAAATTCGGTCTCACCAAGTTTGTGTAATCGGTCTCATCGAGATTACGTTATGCCCAAACCCTAACCATATCGGTCCTACCGAGTTGCATGTCAGTCCCACCGAAAATCACTAACGGTCACTAGGTTTACATTTTCGGTCCGACCGAGCTTATTGATTCGGTCCCACCGAGATTGGAAAACTGTGTAACGGTTGGATTTTGTGTGGAGGCTATATATACCCCTCCACCGCCTTCTCATTCAGTGAGAGAGCCATCAGAACACACACATCATTCCAACTCATATGTTTTGAGAAAGAACCACCTACTCATGTGTTGAGACCAAGACATTCCATTCCTACCATATGAATCTTGATCTCTAGCCTTCCCAAGTTGCTTTCCACTCAAATCTTCTTTCAACCAAATCCAAATCCTATGAGAGAGAGTTGAGTGTTGGGGAGACTATCATTTGAAGCACAAGAGCAAGGAGTTCATTACCTACACACCATTTGTTACTTCTTGGAGAGTAGTGTCTCCTAGATTGGCTAGGTGTCACTTGGGAGCCTCCGACAAGATTGTGGAGTTGAACCAAGGAGTTTGTAAGGGCAAGAAGATCGCCTACTTCGTGAAGATCTACCGCTAGTGAGGCAAGTCATGTGTGGGCGTTGGCCATGGTGGGATAGACAAGGTTGCTTCTTCGTGGACCCTTTGTGGGTGGTTTCTTCTTCGTGGACCCTTCGTGAGTGGAGCCCTGTGTGGACTCACGCAACTGTTCCCCTTGGGTGGAGCCCTGTGTGGACTCGCGCAACCGTTACCCTTCGTGGGTTGAAGTCTCCATCAACGTGGATGTAGGATAGCACCACCTATCCGAACCACGGGAAAAACATCCGTGTCTCCAATAGCGTTTGAATTCTCCAAACCTTTCCCTTTATATTCTTGCAAGTTGCATGCTTTACTTTCCGCTGCCTATATACTCTTTGCATGCTTGCTTGAATTATGTGATGATTGCTTGACTTGTCCCAAAATAGCTAAAATCTGCCAAGAACTAAAATTGGGAAAAGGTTAAGTTTTTATTTGGTCAAGTAGTCTAATCACCCCCCCCCTCTAGACATACTTTCGATCCTACAAGTGGTATCAGAGCTTTGGTCTCCATTTGCTTGATCTCCATAGCTTTTGGTGGTCATAGCCTTGGTTTCACAACCTAGGAGAGTATGGCGTCTAGCGAGGGAAATTATCACCGTAGAGGTCCTTACTTTGATGGTACTAATTTTGCTAGTTGGAAGCATAAAATGAAAATGCATATTCTTGGACATAACCCCGCCGTTTGGGCTATTGTGTGTGATGGTTTGAAAGGTAACTTCTTTGATGGGAGAGAACCGAACCGTGAAGCTACCGCGGATGAGTTGAAGATGTTGCAATACAATGCTCAAGCTTGTGATATTCTCTTCAACGGATTGTGCCCCGAAGAATTCAACAAAATCAGCCGCCTTGAGAATGCGAAGGAAATTTGGGACACTTTGATTGATATGCACGAAGGTACCGACTCCGTCAAGGAATCCAAGTTGGATGTGCTTCAAAGCCAACTTGATAAGTTCAAGATGAAGGATGGTGAAGGTGTCGCCGAAATGTACTCTAGGCTTGCTCTCATCACAAATGAGATTGCCGGCTTAGGAAGTGAAGAGATGACCGATAAATTCATCATTAAGAAGATTCTAAGAGCCTTGGATGGAAAATATGATACCATGTGCACATTGATCCAAATGATGCCCAATTACAAAGATCTCAAGCCAACGGAGGTGATTGGAAGAATTGTTGCTCATGAGATGTCACTTAAGGATAAAGAGGAACTTCACAACAAATCAAGTTGTGCCTATAAAGCCTCATGTGAAGCCCCTACATCATCGAGTGAGAAACAAGACTTCAATGAAGAATTGAGCTTAATGGTGAAGAACTTCAACAAGTTCTACAAGAGTAGAAGCAAAGATAGAATCCCCAAGTCAAGGTCCTACAATGACAAAAGATCTTCTAGTCGAGAGCGAAACTGTTACAATTGTGGAAGACCCGGACACTATTCCAATGAGTGTACGGCTCCCTACAAGAGAAGAGAAGATTCTCCAAAAAGAAGAAGCAAAGGATCACCACCAAGAGAGAGAAGGAGTAGAGATAATCGTTATGAACGGAGATACTCACGGAGAAGCAAGGATTCGGAAAGGAAGGAAAAATCATCAAGGAGCTACACAAGACGAAGACATCAAACTCATGTTGGTGAATGGGTATCCGGCTCCGACTCTGACAGCCACTCCGAGAGAAGTTATTACTCCGGCTCCGAAGATACTCAAGATGAAGGTGTTGCCGGTCTAGCACTTGTGTCAACCAACTCCTACGACATATTTGACTCACCAAATGAAGGAATTGGAAGATGCTTCATGGCCAAAGGTCCTAAGGTAACACACCCCGAGTATGTTGACTTCAATAGTGATGAAGATGACTTGTTAGGTGATGATTTGCTTGGTGACAACTCTAGTGATGAATACTATGATGAAATGTCAATTAAACATGCTAATCAAGATAAAACGAATGACAATGATAAGGAGAAGATTGAGGCCCTAACTAAAGAACTAAACACTCTTAAGTTAGCTCATGAAACCATCTTCGAAGATCATCGAGAACTTTTAAGAGCTCATGAGAAATTACGCTTTGAGAAGCTCAATCTTGAGCAAGAGCATGAGTTCTTAAAAGCAATCAATGATGATCTCCGCAAGAAAAGTTCTTCTTACATTGCCAAGCATTTACTCTTATCTACTTACATGCCTCAAGTCAAGTCTAATAACAAGAAGGATTCTTCCTCTAGCACTAACAATGATCATGTTAAATCCAATATTGTTGCTTCTAGTAGTTCTCTTGATTCCACTAATGATTCTCTTAGCCAAGTTACACTTGAGCAAGAAAATAGCTTATTGAAGGGAATGATAGAGAAAGGAGTGTACAAAAGCCTTGTCGGGAGTAAGAAATTCGAGGAAATTGTGCGCAAGCAAGGAATGCACCGGAAGAATAAAGGTGTTGGTTTTGAACGAAAGTTCAATGCCAATGGAGTTGAGTGGGAAGAAGATCAATACCCCAAGACAAAGTTTGTCCCTCAACAAGAGAAGTATACTTCTTTCAAGGGGACACAAGCTCAAGACGATCTTCCACCACAAGACTACAAGCAAAAAGGCAAGGACAAGCTTCAAGAGGAAATTGATGCATTTGAAGAAGCTCCGAAGACCTTAGTCAAGTGGATTCCCAAGACTACTTCAAGCTCCACTTCATCAAGTACGACTACAACTCCAAGGATTCCCATCAAGATGATGTGGATCCAAAATAAGAAGAACTAGAGAGTTCTTGAGGGTGACTCTGCCAACATACTTCACTCTTATCATTCTGGCAAGAACAAGTGCAATCAACTTCCACATATTGCACTAGTTCAAGGAGTCACAAACCCTCTTGTTGGTAAGACAAGGGACAAGGTAACCTAAAAGTTTTCATGGACATCATCTTTTGTGTGCATCACTCTATGTCTATGGATATCCTTGTTTGTTCCTTGTGGGACTAACCCATGTAGGTATTGAAAGTGCAATTCACTCAAATGGATAGCTCCAAGTGATCTACATCAACATTGAGCATCCACATCTTCAACATCTACATGAAGTCATCATCGACAAAACCCAAGGTTAGTTCATCCCTCTTAGGGGGGATATCACATCTAGCGGGAGCTTTACTCTAAGACTTGAGCTAAAGCAACTCTAAAGATGTGAACAAAACAATGCTTTATGTAAAAGTGGTAACCCCACTTGAGCTTAAACGATGAGTATGACCTATGATCAAGTGTTCTCACTTGACTCCTAAGTCAATATACTCATATATAGATGACCTAGTCATCGCAAATTGCTTGATAGATGCTAGAATTGGTTGTGCATGCCTTGCCACATATTTCATTTGCCATCTTATTGTGTGAGCATGCTGGATTGCATATTTTACTCATTCGAGGACATCCACTTGTTGTTTTGATTGTTTGGTTTTATCTTCTTTTGCCAAGTGGATGGACAAGAATGCCTAAGAACCTCCTCTAGCTATCTATGCTTTTCTCGTCTCAAACTCTATTCATGCTGCATCACAAAATTTGATCAAGTCAGATTCGAACCACTCTGTGTGAGGAGCGCTCGGAGTCCCCGATTCGTCATAGACTTAAACTTCCAAAACCTCTTTATGATTCTCGGTCTGACCAATACTCCACTTTCGGTCCTACCGAGATCATTAAGTTGATCTAAGTTTTCGATCTCGGTGCAACCGATTTGAACCTTTCGGTCACACCGAGTTTCAGTAACTGCACGCAGTTATGAATCTCGGTGCCACCGAGTCGTTCCACTCGGTCACACCGACAGGGTCGGGCTATATATAGTCACGGGCAAAATTTGGAAATTTCTCCGAACCCCTTCGCCCGCGCGATAGCCTGCTCTGCCCTCGAGGTCTCTGGATCGTCTTCTCGCCGCCAGCAGCCTCCAGTCACTGGTCTCCATCGCCGTCAACGGGAATTCTGCCCCGCCGTTGCCGCCGTAGCAAGTCCCCGCCGAACTAGGGTATGGACTTGATCTTTGTGCTATTCCTCAATCTAATTCCTAGCACATTGTGATCATATTGATTCTTGCCACGTTTGAGAAACTTCTATACAGTCAAAACGCCCGTAGATTAGGTTTGATTCGAAAATTCTAGGTTTAGGTTTCCGCCGAAACCATCTCGGACCCACCGAGTTGAAAAACTCGGTCCCACCGATTTGGCTTATGCCATTGCACAAGTGAGACTCGGTCTGACCGAGAATTACTTATCGGTGTGACCGATTTTTGAACTCAGTGAAACCCTAGCAGTCTCGGTGCCACCGAACTGTGACTCGGTCCTACCGAGTTCACTAGTTTAGGTTCCAAAACTGCTTCGGTATCACCGAGTTTGAAAATCGGTAGATCCGAGATGATTTCAGTGGGAAACTAAAACTAAGTTTTTGGATCATTCTTTTGCAAAAATCTCTGCATTTTGTGATGCTCATCTTTTCTATCTCATCTATAATCTATTCACAGGGTCAGCAGTCAGTTTGCAGCATGTCAGACCAGAGTGATAGCCAGAATCTGTCAGAACAGCAAGTGGTGATGAGTGAGGGCACTAGTCCCTCCAGTTCATCTGATGAAGGCAGCAGGAGCACTCCTAGTAACTTGCCAAAGGCTGCCACGAGACAAAGGAAGAAGAGGACTTCAGATTCCGAAGATGAGGACTATGTGGCAGAGGAAGAGGCCACTTCCAAGAGAGTTGAGCCAGAACAAGGCACTAAGCCAGGTCTGAAAATCAAAAGGCCAGCAGGCAGGCAGCCCATGTCAAAGGCTAGAGCCTCAACTGAGAAGCCCACTCCCCAAGAGCCAGTTGCAGCTGAGGGCAAGAAAAAAAGGAAAGGGTGAAGAAGACTGTGGCTAGAGTGCTTAGCAAAGCTTCCATCATGGAAGAGGAAGAAGAAGAAGAAGAGGCAGCTGCACCAGCGCCCAAGGCACCCAAGCTAATGGGAGATGCCATAAGGTTAGGGGCTACTACATCTAAGCCCAAAGCTGCCTCCAAGCCAAAACCAAAGAGGAATACAAGGAGCATTCCTGCAGCTGAAAAAAACAAGGCCCCAGTGCCTAAGACTGTTGCTGAAGAAGAGGAAGAAAATGTCCTAAGGAAGCTAAAGCCCAAGATCCCAGACCACAATGATGCTCATCCTGTGGCTGAGGACATGAAGCTCAGGAGAGATTCAGGGCTGAGGAAATGGAGAGAAGCAGACCCATATGCTTCAAGGAGAAGGACTGCCGTGGACTACAGGTTTCACACCAAGGAGCAGCAGGATTTCTATGAGACTGTGCTGTTAGATAAGAAGCCCATTGTCTGTGATATGCGTTGGGTTGATTGGACATACATCAAGGACAATGAGGAGCACTATCCTGGAGTGCAAGATAGCTTCATAGCTTGTGGAGTAGCTGACTTTGTTGGGCAGAAGCTCACAAAGTGGAACGAGGAGCTTATCATGCAGTTCTACTCCACGGCTCACTTTTATCCAGATGGGAGGATCACATGGATGTCTGAGGGTACAAGGTACCAATCTACAGTGGCTGAGTGGGCACAGATCATTAATGCCCCAGAGGAGCAAGATGAAGACTTGGATATCTATGCCAAGAAGAAGATGGACCACAAGTCCATGTCCAATATGTACAAGGAAATTCCCAATGAAGCTCTTGACACCTTCAAGTTTGGCTCTGTGCATTACCTTCTGTCAGGACTGCCTATGATCAATTGGATACTAAGGCACACCTTATTGCCCAAGTCTGGAGATCACAAGATGATCAGAGGCCATGCTATCAACTTGCTACATGTGTTTGATGTGCCTTAGAAGTTCAAGGTGATGAGCCTCATAGTGGAAACAATTAAGAGGACTGCAGCAGATCAGAAGAGGAGCTGCGGATATGCCCCTCAAATTCAGGAGCTCATCAACTCCAAGATGGGCACGGGCATATATCTGTTGGACAAGGAACACCTGCCCATCCGTCCAGATTTCGAGGACAATGAAGTTGTCATGACTGAGAACGAGCCATCATCTGCCCAAGCATTTGCAAATAAGGAGAAGGCGAGGAAGGAGAAAGCTGCCAAGATGCCTACCCAAGAGGAGGCATCTGAATACTTCTTGAAGACCAAACAAGAGCAGCTTGGTTACTTGATTGCATCCACGCTGGGGATTGAGCAAAGTCTTGCCACCCTCACTCAGAATCAGCAGAGCCTAGAGAGAATCATGGAACAAAAATTCTATGACCTGGATGTCAAGGTAACGGAAGTTCAGTCTGCAGTGGAGCAGCTCCAGGAGGACATGCAGGAGAGGAGAGGCAGGACTACCACTCATACCTTTGCCAGAGTGCCACGAGGCCCGAGGTCATCTGCCGTGCCAGTTGCTAACACCAGAGCCACCACTTCAGCACCAGCTACAGCCTCAGTTCCACCAGCTCCAGCATGTACTTCAGCTCCAACTCCAGCGACTACTTCAGCATCTACCGAAGCCTTCGTCCTTGGAGTGATCCGGACTCCACCACCACCTGAAGATCAAGCCTGAGCATCGATCTAGTGCTATGCATTTTCTAGGAACTTTTTGGTAACTTGTTGCCAAAGGGGGAGAAGATGTATAGATCATAGGCTTCGAGAGAGAGAGTGTTGCTTTTCTCTCTTGCTTTATTTGGTGGTTTTTCGAACTTGTTTGCTTTTGAGTGTTTGAGATACTACTTCATTATTTGTGAGACATTGATGATCATGTGTTTGATCATAAGCTACACTTAATGCTTGCTTAATGCTATTATCCTATCTATCTTGTGTGATCATTCACTTTTCTTGGTTATGAGTGCATGTATTTCATTCTTATCATTTTGAGCGCTCCACCAAGATGTATGTGACATGGAAGAGTAACCCATGACTCTAACTCTTTGTGCATTTGCAGTCCAAAACAAATTTTAAATATGCACAAATTTAGGGGGAGCTCTTACTTATCACATACTTCTCAAAGCGACGATATATTTCTTGCTTATTATCATTTGTCGAAGCTTTGATCTATATGTTGTCATCAATTACCAAAAAGGGGGAGATTGAAAGTGCAACTATCCCTAGGTGGTTTTGGTAATTCATAACAACATATAGCTCATTGAGCTAATGCTATAACAAGATGATTATTTCAGGAAAGCTCAATGATTGGCATGGCATGGATGTGAAAGTGGAACCCTCAAAATGCTAAGGACAAAGGATTGGCTAAAGCTCAAAAGCTCAAGACTCTTCATTTTATATTTTAGTGATCCAAGATCACATTGAGTCTTTAGGAAAAGCCAATACTATTAAGGAGGGATGAGGTGTTGCTTAATGAGCCTCTTGCTTCATGTGCTTAGTGATATGCTCCAAAACCCTCAACCACTTTCCCATATCCACATATGACCTAAACCCTAAGCCAAACTCGGTCCTACCGATTCTTCCTATCCGGCGCCACCGAGTTTCACTTGTCATTAGCCACTGCCAAACCCTAGCAATTCGGTCCTACCGATAGGGATCTCGGTCTCACCGAGATGGGGTTGCAAACTCTCTGTTTCCCTTTTGTAACTTTTCGGTCCCACCGAAAGAGCAAATCGGTCCCACCGAGATTGCAATGTAAACTCAGTGTTTCCCCTTTGTAACTTTTCGGTCTCACCGAGTTCCACTCGGTCTCACCGAAAGAGCAAATCGGTCCCACCGAGTTTGCCTGACCAACTCTCTGGTTAGCTAATTACCAAATTCGGTCTCACCGAGTTTGTGTAATCGGTCTCACCGAGATTACGTTATGCCCAAACCCTAACCATATCGCTCCTACCGAGTTGCATGTCAGTCCCACCGAAAATCACTAACGGTCACTAGGTTTACATTTTCGGTCCGACCAAGCTTATTGATTTGGTCCCACCGAGATTGGAAAACTATGTAATGGTTGGATTTTGTGTGGAGGCTATATATACCCCTCCACCTCCTTATCATTCAGTGAGAGAGCCATCAGAACACACACATCATTCCAACTCATATGTTCTGAGAAAGAACCACCTACTCATGTGTTGAGACCAAGACATTCCATTCCTACCATATGAATCTTGATCTCTAGCCTTCCCAAGTTGCTTTACACTCAAATCTTCTTTCAACCAAATCCAAATCCTATGAGAGAGAGTTGAGTGTTGGGGAGACTATCATTTGAAGCACAAGAGCAAGGAGTTCATTACCTACACACCATTTGTTACTTCTTGGAGAGTGGTGTCTCCTAGATTGGCTAGGTGTCACTTGGGAGCCTCCGACAAGATTGTGGAGTTGAACCAAGGAGTTTGTAAGGGCAAGGAGATCGCCTACTTCGTGAAGATCTACCGCTAGTGAGGCAAGTCCTGTGTGGGCGTTGGCCATGGTGGGATAGACAAGGTTGCTTCTTCGTGGACCCTTTATGGGTGGTTGCTTCTTCGTGGACCCTTCGTGGGTGGAGCCCTGTGTGGACTCGCGCAACCGTTCCCCTTGGGTGGAGCCCTGTGTGGACTCGCGCAACCGTTACCCTTCGTGGGTTGAAGTCTCCATCAACGTGGATGTAGGATAGCACCACCTATCCGAACCACGGGAAAAACATCCGTGTCTCCAATAGCGTTTGAATTCTCCAAACCTTTCCCTTTACATTCTTGCAAGTTGCATGCTTTACTTTCCGCTGCCTATATACTCTTTGCATGCTTGCTTGAATTATGTGATGATTGCTTGACTTGTCCCAAAATAGCTAAAATCTGCCAAGAACTAAAATTGGGAAAAGGTTAAGTTTTTATTTGGTCAAGTAGTCTAATCACGCCCCCTCTAGACATACTTACGATCCTACAAAGACCCTTGCCAAGGACGCCTGCGGGGCTGCAGCCAGGCCCATGTCTGCCAAAGCATCCACCGCCACTCCCATACAGCTGCCAGCTCGACCAGCTGGGCAGGTATCTGCGTGGCTGCGCGCGGCCTCTACACCAACTCAGCAAGCACCTGCGTGGTGGCAAGCAGATCTTCGTGAAGGCTCCACCACCGCACCAGCCCAGCAGCTAGCCAACGTGGCACTACAATGCCTCGTCAGCTTGGAAGCGCGTCGGAGCCAAGCGAGGTGACAATAGCTGGGATGAGCTTCTTTGTTGTCCCCAATAAAGCAAGAGGGGCACGTCGGCAGCGCATTAAATGTGTTTGTCCGATGATGCCAGGGGATAGACTCAGCCCCTGTACACCTTTCCACCTCCTGTGTGCCATGGTGGCAACCCTTTTTTGTCTATAAAAGGAGGCTCGAGGCGTACTGGAGGGGGATTCGTATCTTTCGGACTAGAGAGCCACCGCAGCTAGTTCAAGAACACAAGAACACCTAAATATACATCAAAAGAGGACTAGGGTTTTACGCGTCTCCGCGGCCCGAACCTGGGTAAACGATTTGTGTGCTGACAGATAGACCCGCTCTTTGCACAACCCCGCACCTGCCAACCGTAGAAGGGATTCCAATGACCCCATATGTGTCGTTTCCCACCGACAGAAGATATATCCTGTTATTATTATTGCTAACCTTTCAAAACATGAAGAAGAAAGATTATTGGAAGTTCTAAGGAAGCACCGAGCTCCTATTGGATATACTCTTGATGATTTAAAGGGCATTAGTCCCACTCTATGTCAGCACAAAACTAATATGGAACCTGATGCTAAACCCGTTGTTGATCACCAATGTCGGTTAAATCCGGAGATGAAAGAAGTGGTAAGAACAGAAATATTAAAACTTCTAGAAGCAGGTATAATCTATCCTATAGCTGATAGTAGATGGGTAAGTCATGTTCATTGTGTTCCTAAGAAAGGAGGTATAACTGTTGTTCCTAATGATAAAAATGAACTTATTCCACAAAGAATTGTCACATGCTATAGAACGGTAATTGATTTTAGAAAATTACACAAAGCAACTAGAAAAGATCATTACCCTTTGCCTTTTATTGTTAAAATGCTTGAAATATTATCTAAGCACACACACTTTTTCTTCCTCGATGGATATTCTGGCTTTTCACAAATACCTGTTTCTCAACCTGATCAAGAAAAGACTACTTTTACTTGTCCTTTTGGAACCTATGCTTACAGACGTATGCCTTTTGGTTTATGTAATGCACCTGCTACCTTTCAAAGATGTATGACTGTTATATTCTCTTGAATTTTGTGAAAAGATTGTTGAGGTTTTCATGGATGACTTTTCTGTTAATGGGAAGTCTTCTGATGGTTGTTTAAGCAATCTTGATCGAGTTTTGCAGAGATGTGAACAAACAAATCTTTTTTTGAATTGGGAGAAGTACCACTTTATGGTTAATGAAGGCATTGTCTTGGGTCATAAAATTTCTGAAAGAGGTATTGAAGTGGACCAAGCTAAGGTTGGTGCAATTGAGAAAATTCCATGTCCTAAAGATATAAAAGGTATTCATAGTTTCTTAGGTCATGCTAGTTTCTATAGGAGATTTATCAAAGACTTTTCAAAAATTTCTAGGCCTCTTACTAGTCTCTTGCAAAAGGACATTCCTTTTGTTTTTTATGATGATTGTTTAGAAGCCTTTGAAACACTTAAGAAAGCCTTAATTTCTTCACCTATTGTTCAACCACCTGATTGGAACTTGCCTTTTGAAATTATGTGTGATGCTAGTGATTATGTTGTTGGTGCAGTTCTAGGACAAAGAGTTGATAAGAAACTCAATGTTATTCATTATGCTAGTAAAACTCTAGACAGTGCTCAAAGAAATTATGCTACTACCGAAAAAGAATTCTTAGTAGTTGTGTTTGCTTGTGATAAGTTTAGACCTTATATTGTTGATTCCAAAATAACTGTTCACACAGACCACGCTGCTATTAAATATCCTATGGAAAAGAAAGATGCTAAACCTAGACTTATTCTATGGGTTCTCTTGTTACAAGAATTTGATTTACATATCATTGATAGAAAAGGAGCTGAGAACCTAGTTGTTGATAATTTTTCTAGGATTTAAAATGTGCTTGATGACCCACTACCTGTTGGTGATAGTTTTCCCGATGAGCAGTTAGCTACATTAAATGTTCTCATAGTACTCCTTGGTATGCTGACTATGCTAATTACATTGTTGCTACATATTTACCACCTAGCTTCACATACCAACAAAAGAAAATTTCGTCTATGATTTAAGACATTACTTTCGGGATGACCCACATCTTTATAAAGAAGGAGTAGATGGTATTATTAGACGTTGTGTACCTAAGCATGAATAGGGAAAAATCCTACGGAAATGTCACTCCGAGGCTTATGGAGGGCATCATGCTGGAGATAGAACTGTTCACAAGGTATTGTAATCTGGATTTTATTGGCCTACTCTCTTCAAGGATGCCAGTAAGTTCGTATTATCTTATGATGAATGTCAAAGAATAGGTAATATCGGTAAGCGTCAAGAAATTCCTATGAATTATTCACTTGATGTTGAACCATTTGATGTCTGGGGATTTGATTACATGGGACCTTTTCCTTCCTCTAATGGATATACACATATTTCGGTTGCTGTTGATTATGTTACTAAATGGGTAGAAGCTATCCCAACTAGTAGTGCTGATCACAACACCTCTATTAAAATGCTTAAGGAAGTTATTTTCCCAAGGTTTGGAGTCCCTAGATATTTAATGACCGATGGTGGTTCACACTTTATTCATGGTGCTTTCCGTAAAATGCTTGCTAAGTATGATGGTAACCATAGAATTGCATCACCATATCATCATCAGTCTAGTGGTCAAGTTGAACTTAGCAATAGAGAAATAAAATTAATTTTGCAAAAGACTGTTAATATGTCCAGGAAGAATTGGTCTAGGAAATTAGATGATGCACTTTGGGCTTATAGAACAACTTATAAAAATCCTATGGGTATGTCTCCGTATAAAATGGTTTATGGAAAAGCATGTCATTTGCCTCTTGAGTTAGAACATAAAGCATATTGGGAAATCAAATAACTCAATTATGATTCCAAACTTGCTAGTGAAAAGAGGTTATTTGATATTAGCTCATTAGATGAATGGAGAACCCAAGCTTATGAAAATGCGAAATTGTTTAAGGAAAAAGTAAAAAGATGGCATGACAAAAGAATTCAGAAGCATGAGTTTAAAGTCGGAGAATATGTTCTTTTTTACGACTCTCATTTCAGATTCTTTGCAGGAAAACTCCTCTCAAAATGGGAAGGCACATACGTCATCAAGGAGGTTTACCGGTCTGGAGCCATAAAAATAAATAATTTTGAAGGTACTAACCCGAAGGTTGTCAATGGACAACGAAGCATTATATCTCAGCTACGCCTATTAATATTGAAAGTAATATTATCCAAACCATGACACCGGAAGAACACATAAAAGAGCCCTTTCGGAACACTCCAAAATCATGAAAATAAGGAGGTACATCATACGGTAAGTAAACCAACTCCAAAAAATCTTCAAAAATATATTTTTATCAGTTTTGGAATATTTTAAAATTTCGAGAATAAAGAAACTTCCAGGAAGCGTCCCCTGGTGGGCACAATACACCAGGGTGTGCCAGGCTTGCCTGGCGCGCCCAGGTGGGTTGTGCCCACCTGGGACACCTCCCGTACTCCCTTTTTCTACCATATACTTGTCCTCCAAGATAAAAAAATCTATATATATTTCCCGTACCTGTTGATCACCGTATCACAGAGAAATCCTCTGTTCTCTTTTTCCTTGTTGTTTTCTGTCAGATCCCATTTACCATGGCCTCCTCAAGCTCCTCCAAGGACAAGTTCTTCAAGAACGTCATCAACCCATATCTGCGGGAGGTGGTGCAGCACCCTCAGGTCATCCAGATGCATGAGGGGGTGCTTCATCTCCGTGATGTGCCATGTCCCAAGGGGACGGGAACCATGGAGGCCAGTCTCAAAGTTGTGGAGCAACGGCTTCCGGTGCAAGGGGATGGTGGAGCGTGGGCTCAATGCCAATCACCTCATAGTCACGGACCTTTCCCATGATCTCAAGGTGGATGGCAAGCCCATAAAGGACATCATCTTCACTCTCAACGAGCAAATTAACTTCCTCCAAAGCCAGATCTATGATCTTCAAAACCAAGTCTTTGAATATGAGGTGAGGTTTAAAGGTATGAGTTTGGCTGCTAGTTGCAGGACTCATGAGACTTACTCCTCCTCTCATGATGGTGGACCAGTGCCATGGAAATCCGAGGACAAGATCTCTTCTTCTTCACCACCATCACCTTCTTCACCACCAAAGGAGAATTGAGTATCGGGTATGGGCACTCCCCTTGGCTTCCGGCAAGCTTGGGGAAGGTGCCTCGGTATCGTATAATCCCACTATCTTTTTGCTTTTACTTATTTTAGTTCGATCCTTTTGCTTTAGTTGAATAAAATTTAGTTCGATCATTTCTTCTTTGAGAGTTTTCTTAGTGATCTATCCTTGTAATCATGTACAAGTTATATAGTAAAGTTTAGTATGAGTTTTGCTTTCTTTACTTTCATGTTGCAAATAAAAGAAAAGAAATAAGAAAGGAAACAAATAAAAGAAAGGAAATAAATAATGAAAAGATTATATACTAATCCTATGGTAGGTGATGGCACCACCTAAGGAAAAGTATAAGTAGAAAAATTTATTAGAGATTGACAAACATAGCATTAGTCAATGATGCAACTCATGAAAGAATCAATAAGGGAAGAGAAGATTCACATATAAATATACTATCCTAGAAATCTTTTGTGATTGTGAGCCCTCATCAAAATATTATATGCCAAATTTGTTGATGCTGGACAAGGAAGACAACTTAATGATTTATGTTTGTTCATATTCACATAGAAGTCATATTGTCATAGATCCTTTAACATGTGGTGCTTGCCCCCTATCTTTGCTAGCCAAATATTCTGCACCAAGTAGAGATACTACTTGTGCATCCAAAAACCCTTAAACCCAAATCTTATTTTTCAAGTGTGCCCCATACCTACCTAGGGATTGAGCAAGATCCCTCAAGTAAGTTGTCATCGGTGCAAAAAGGCAATAAAAATTGCTTCTAAAAGTGTGAGATCATTTTGTGTAAGAGAAAATTGAGCGTTGCACGAACTTGTGATGGTGAAGAATAAAAGCGATGGACTGCATAATAAAGGTCGATATCACAAGGGGCAATGTAACGTGACGTTCTTTTGCACTAAGGGATTGAGCATACAAACAAATAAGCGCATGGCAACCTCTGCTTCCCTCTGTAAAGGGCCTACCTTTTACTTTTATGCAAAGAGTCAAAGTTTTTCTCTCTATTCCTTTTTATCTTTCTCTTTTGGCAAGCATCATGTGGTGAGGAAAGATCTAGGCACATATGTCCAGTTGAATATGGGTGGCATGAGTTATTATTGTTGACATAACCCTTGAGGTGAGTATGTTGGGAGGCAAAATCATAAGCCCCTGTCTTTCTATGTGTCCGGTTGAAACGTTTTGCTCATGGGTACGAGGTGAGTGTTAGCAATTGATACGTCTCCAACGTATCTATAATTTTTTATTGTTCCATGCTATTATATTATCTGTTTTGGATGTTTAATGGGCTTTAATTTACCTTTTTATATTTTTGGGACTAACCTACTAACCAAAGGCACAATGCAAATTGTTGTTTTTTGCCTATTTCAGTGTTCTGCAGAAAAGGAATATCAAACGGAATCCAAACGGAATGAAACCTTTGAGAGAGTTGTTTTTGGAACAAACATGATCCAGGAGACTTGGAGTGGACGTCAAGAAAGAAGCGAGCAGGCCACGAGGCAGGGAGGTGCGCCCCCACCCTCATAGGCCCCTCCCAGCTCCACCGATGTACTTATTCCTCCTATATATACCCATATACCCAGAAAACATCCAGGAGCACCACGAAACCCTATTTCCACCGCCGCAACCTTCTGTACCCAAGAGATCACATCTTAGGGCTTTTCCGGAGCTTCACCAGAGGGGGAATAGATCACAAAGGGCTTCTACATCAACACCATAGCCTCTCCGATGATGTGTGAGTAGTTTACCATAGACCTTCGTGTCCATAATTATTAGCTAGATGGCTTCTTCTCTCTCTTTGGATCTCAATACAAAGTTCTCCTCGATCTTCTTGGAGATCTATTCGATGTAATTCTTTTTGTGATGTGTTTGTCGAGATCCGATGAATTGTGGGTTTACAATATTTGATTCTTCTCTGAAATCTTTTATGTATGATTTGTTATCTTTGCAAGTCTCTTCGAATTATCAGTTTGGTTTGGCCTACTAGATTGATCTTTCTTGCAATGGGAGAAGTGCTTAGCTTTGGGTTCAATCTTGCGGTGTCATTTCCCAGTGACAGCAGGGGCAGCAAGGGACGTATTGTATTGTTGCCATCAAGGATAAAAAGATGGGGTTTATATCATATTGTTTGAGTTTATCCCTCTACATCATGTCATCTTGCCTAATGCGTTACTCTGTTCTTATGAACTTAATACTCTAGATGCATGCTGGATAGCGGTCGATGTGTGGAGTAATAGTAGTAGATGCAGAATTGTTTCGGTCTACTTGTCACAGACCTGATGCCTATGTACATGATCATGCCTAGATATTCTCATAATTATGCACTTTTCTATCAATTGCTTGACAGTATATTGTTTACCCACCGTAATAATTATGTTATCTTGAGAGAAGCCACTAGTGAAACCTAGGGCCCCCGGGTCTATTTTCCATCATATGAGTCTCCAATCTATTTTACTTTGCAATCTTTACTTTCAATCTATATCATAAAAATACCAAAAATATTTATCTTATTATCTCTATCAGATCTCACTTTTGCAAGTGGCCGTGAAGGGATTGACAACCCCTTTATCGCGTTGGTTGCAAGGTTCTTATTTGTTTGTGTAGGTGCGAGGTGACTTGCGTGTAGTCTCCTACTGGATTGATACCTTGGTTCTCAAAAACTGAGGGAAATACTTATGCTAATTTGCTGCATCACCCTTTCCTCTTCAAAGGAAAACCAACGCAGTGCTCAAGAGGTAGCAAGAAGGATTTCTAGCGCCGTTGCCGGGGAGATCTACGCACAAGTCAAGACATACCAAGTACCCATCACAAACTCTTATCCCTCGCATTACATTATTTGCCATTTGCCTCTCATTTTCCTATCCCCCACTTCACCCTTGTCGTTTTATTCGCCCTCTTTTCCATTCGCCCTCTTTTTCCGTTCGCCTCTTTTTCGCTCACTTCTTGTGTGCTTGTGTGTTGGATTGTTTGCCGCGATGGCTTTACCAAAAAGTGTTATCATCACCTTAGAAGGTTGGAAGAACTTGAAACAACGTTAGAAGTTTTATGTCCTTGTAGTTTGAGCATAATAATTTCTTCAGAAACGAGCTTAAAGAACAAAAAAGTTTTATGGGGTACATGAATAAATAGCTCGATGATATGTCTAAAGAATTTTATGGTTTGAAATCTCAGTTCGCTCATCTTGAAAACTTAATAGCCCAAATTTTGGATAAGCAAACCACTTTAGTTAATAAGATGGCCGCCAAACCGAAAGAACTAGATGATAATAAGGATGAAGATTTAAAAGTGATTGATGTGTCTCCTATTAAATCTTTGCTTTGCAATATGAATCTTGATAATGATGGGACTGGAGATGAGTCAACTTTAGTTAAAAGGTGTCCCAATGATTCGGAGTTTTTAGATCTTGGTGCAAAAATTAGTAAAAGTGGGATTGAAGAGGTCAAAACTTTACATAGTAATGAACCCACTATTTTGGATTTCAAGGGATTTAATTATGATAATTGCTCTTTGATAGATTGTATTTCCTTGTTGCATTCCGTTCTAAATTCTCCACATGCTTATAGTAAAAAAAAGCTTTTACCAAACATATCGTTGATGCTTTAATGCAATCTTATGAAGAAAAGCTTGAATTAGAAGTTTTTGTCCCTAGGAAACTTCATGATGAGTGGGAACCTAGTATTAAAATTAAAATTAAAGATCATGAATGCTACGCTGTAACATCCCAAATTTTCAATTTGGAATGTTATACAATAGATCATCTTTGCATATCATATTTTTATTGCATTTTGGTTGATCCTAGAAATTTCACGCAACTCAATGACCCTCGGAGAGAGTTGGGGATTTCGTTATTTTCATATTTGAGTTTTCTCAAATTTAAAAAAATAGGATCATTTGATTTTATTTATTTTATCTTCAATTATTTCTATTACAAAAATATGAGAGAGGGAATAAAATGACTTTCCCAAAATAAAGAAATATTGAGGATTTAATAATAAAATCAAATAAGATTTTATTTTGGTTTTATTTGCTATTTTATTTGAATTTAGGAAAAATGCGCATTTTTCAAAATTGCATTTAGGCCCCAAATAAATGTTCATCCTGTGCAGCTTGATTTTAGAAGCCAGGGAAAATTTATTTCGGGATTTTTGTGGTCAATTTAGTATTTCTTTTGTTTGTTTTTCTGCGCGAAAATTATTTTAAAAAAAGTGTGAACCGACTTAGAGCCGGACCCGGCCTGGACTCCTCTGGCCGGGGGCCTTTATATAGCGCCACCCCGAGCCGCCTCCAGCCCAAGCCGCCGCCGCCTCGCAAACCCTAACCCTAGCCGCGCCCAGCCCCACCCGTCGTCGCCGCCGCCGCTGCCGCCGCCGCGCCGCACCGGAGCCGCCGCCACCGCCCGCCGAGGTTGACCCCGCTGCCGTTTTTTTAAAGAAAAACCGTTCGGTTTTTCCGTCAGTTTTTTTATATTCGTTTTTTAATAGATCGGTTTTTCGGTTTAGTTTAATTAGCAAGCGTTCGCTCGTTCGTTCGTTTTAACGAACGCGTTCATCATTTAGATCCAGATAACGAACGTTCATTCGTTAATCTATTCGTCGTTTTTCTTTTTCTCGGATTTTTTCCGCGATTATTTCTGATCGTGATTTCTGATCCGATTTTCGTTCTAGTATAACTTTTCGCTCGTTTATCGGAATCAGGCGATTCAAGCGCCTGGAGTTTCGTCTCGAAACCCTCTTTCCGTTTAACCAATTCAAACAAGTTTTTGCCTCTGTAAAATTTGACCTAGATCCAGAATAGTAAACTAAGCTTGTTTCTTTTGTCATTTGTCTTTCATTGCTTCGTTTGATTTGATTCTTTTTGCCAACCGGAGTTCTTAAGTTGAACTATCTGGTTAGATCTCTTATTTGAGTTTTACCCGTGCATTAGATGAGTACTTATTGTATGCTTGTTTTTTTTGCGATAGAGTACCCGGAGTGCGCCGCTTGCTACTTCGAATCGCTAGGTTTCGCGGATCATCAATAAGGCAAGTAACACTTTGATCATACCTCCTACTACCCAGTTTTTATTGCATTAGATCAATCCTCAAACATTGCATGATTAGGATCTAATTAAATTATGGGTTTGGGAAGTAGTTGAGGTAGTACCTATTACCTGTTTTATTATCAAACCCTGGGAGTTACTTCTATGTTTGCTTATACAGCCATGCTATGCTAGTAGACGTGGATTGGGTGAGTGTATCCATGACAGATGTGAGATTGTTAATTAATGGTTTATTTAAGGTGGCAACTTAAACACACATCTGGGTGGATTGAGGCACCTGGGTATTCCAGCGATTGCCTGTTTTCTTTTGGACCGCCACCCAGGCTCAAAGGGATCATGAGGTTATTCATACTAGAAACTTCCGTGTGCAGCCACAAGCTACTATGGGCTCTAGCATAGTTGACTAAGTCGTGTGAACTCTTACAGTGGTAGACTAGCAAATGTAGGGGATGTAGGTTGGTACGGTCTACCCGTTCGTAAGGTGCAAGCGCTTCTGAAAGACTATGTCTCGGTCATCCGTTTCTCAAACACCATGTAGTGCGAGAATCTCAACGGAGGAGATCGAGTCTTGTGGGGAAAAGTGAGCAAACCTCTGTAGAGTGTATAAACTAATCATGGTTAGCTGTGTCCCCGGTTATAGGCATCTTGAGTATCTAGTACTTGGATTATCATGTGAATCTCATCATGTTACTCTAATTAATTTTGTTGGATTTTAATGATGATGCTTAATTGGGATTGAGAGCGTGTCTACACTCTCAATGTTTAACAACTACCATGATAGTTAAATAAAATTTATTCCTTTGAAGTAGGAAAAAATTGGCTTTACGCAAAATTGTAACCATAGAGCTTTCCACCAGCCAAATATGCATGTAGTATAGCCTTATTCTTCCATTATTCTCTATGTGTTACTTTGCCAGCATATTCCATGTGCTGACCCATTTCGGGCTGCAACGTTCATGTTGCAGACTTTTCAGACGACGAGTAAGGTACCTTTAGGTCGTAGTTCTATACACAGTAATTCCATTGGAGTTGATGGACTCACTTATCTTCCAAGCCTTCCGATGTTATCGTTATTAGATGGCCTTAAGCCATATTTTGTTGTAATAAGTTCTCTTTTGAGACATTCGATGTAATAAGTGTGTGATTGCTACTCTGTTATAAATCCTTCAAGTACTGTGCGGTGTCAGCATTACTGATCCAGGGATAACACTGGAGCACAGAGATTGGACCGTTTGAGGTATGGTCGCTACATATGCTTTATGTGATTTGGGCGCTAGCATTTCCACGATTCCAAAAACTTTGTGTGATGTGTTAGGTTTCCGTGAATTTGATAATTGTTCTTTAAATTTGCATCTTGCAGACTCCACTATTAAGAAACCTATGGGAAGGATTAATGATGTTCTTATTGTTGCAAATAGGAATTATGTACCCGTAGATTTCATTGTTCTTGATATTGATTGCAATCCTACATGTCCTATTATTCTTGGTAGAACTTTCCTTGGAACGATTGGTGCAGTTATTGATAAGGGAATATTAGATTCCAATTTCCATTAAGGAAAGGCATAGAAAACTTTCCTAGAAAGGAAATTAAATTACCTTATGAATCTATTATGATAGCCACTTATGGATTGCATACCAAAGATGATAATACCTAGATCTATTCTTGTTTTTATGCCTAGCTAGGGGCGTTAAACGATAGCGCTTGTTGGGAGGCAACCCAATTTTATTTTTGTTTATTGATTTTTGGTTATGTTTAGTAATAAATAATTCATATAGCTTCTGTTTAGATGTGGTTTTATGCTTTTAATTAGTGTTTGTGCCAAGTAGAACCTTTGGAAACACTTGGGGGGAGTTTTTGCGGTCTTGCTGTAAAAAACAGAAACTTTAGCGCTCACGAGATTTGCTGCCATTATTTATTGGAGAGTGCGATTAGGTTGATTCTTTTTGCAGATGATTAATAGACAAATTTCTCACGTCCACCAATTTATTTCAGAATTTTTGGGGTTACATAAGTATTCGAAACCTACATATTACTACAGACTGTTCTATTTTTGACAGATTCTGTTTTTCGTGTGTTGTTTGCTTATTTTGATGAATCTATGGCTAGTATCGGGGGGTATGAACCATAGAGAAGTTGGAATACAGTAGGTTTAACACCAATATAAATAAAGAATGAGTTCATTACAGTACCTTAAGTGGTGGTTTGTTTTCTTATACTAACGGAGCTCATGAGATTTTCTGTTGAGTTTTTATTTGTGAAGTTTTCAAGTTTTGGGTAAAGATTTGATGGATTATGGAATAAGGACTGGCAAGAGCCTAAGCTTGGGTATGCCCAAGTCACCCCAAGGTAAAATTCAAGGACAACCAAAAGCCTAAGCTCGGGGATGCCCCGTAAGGCATCCCCTCTTTCGTCTTCGTCCATCGGTAACTTTACTTGATGCAATATTTTTATTCACCACGTGATATGTGTTTTTCTTGGAGCGTCTTGTATGGTTTGAATCTTTGATTTTTAGTTTACCATAATCATTCTTTATGTACACACCTTTTGGAGAGACACACATGAATCGGAATTTATTAGAATACTCTTTGTGCTTCACTTATATCTTTTGAGCTAGACAATTTTGCTCTGGTGCTTCACTTATATCTTTTTAGAGCACGGTCGTGGTTTTATTTTATAGAAATTATTGATCTCTCATGCTTCACTTATATAATTTTGAGAGTACTCTAGAACAGCATGGTAGTTTGCTTTGGCTATAAAATTAGTCCTAATATGATAGGCATCCAAGATGGGTATAATAAAAACTATCATAAAAAGTGCATTGAATACTATGAGAAGTTTGATACTTGATGATTGTTTTGAGATATGAAGATGGTGATATTAGAGTCATGCTAGTTGAGTAGTTGTGAATTTGAGAAATACTTGTGTTAAATTTTGTGATTCCCGTAGCATGCACGTATGGTGAACCGTTATGTGATGAAGTCGGAGCATGATTTATTTATTGATTGTCTTCCTTATGAGTGGCGGTCTGGGACGAGCGATGGTCTTTTCCTACCAATCTATCCCCATAGGAGCATGCGCGTAATACTTTGTTTCGATAACTAATAGATTTTTGCAATAATTATGTGAGTTCTTTATGACTAATGTCGAGTCCATGGATTATACGCACTCTCACCCTTCCACCATTGCTAGCCTCTCTAGTACCGCGCAACTTTCGCCGGTACCATAAACCCACCATATACTTTCCTCAAAACAGCCACCATACCTACCTATTATGGCATTCCCATAGCCATTCCGAGATATATTGCCATGCAACTTACCACCGTTCCGTTTATTATGACATGCTTCATCATTGTCATATTGCTTTCATGATCATGTAGTTCGTATTTGTGGCAAAGCCACCTTCATAATTCTTTCATACATGTCACTCAAGAGTCATTGCACATCCCGGTACACCGCCGGAGGCATTCACATAGAGTCATATTTTGTTCTAAGTATCGAGTTGTAATTTTTCGAGTTGTAAGTAAATAGAAGTGTGATGATCATCATTATTAGAGCATTGTCCCATGTGAGGAAAGGATGATGGGGACTATGATTCCCCCACAAGTCGGGATGAGACTCCGGACGAAAAAAAGGGAGAAAGGCCATAAAAAAGAAGGCCCAAAAAAGAGAAGGGACAATGTTACCATCCTTTTACCACACTTGTGCTTCAAAGTAGAACAATGATCTGCATGATAGAGAGTCTCTTATGTTGTCACTTTCATATACTAGTGCGAATTTAACAATATAGAACTTGGCTTGTATATTCCAATGATGGGCTTCCTCAAAATGCCCTAGGTCTTCGTGAGCAAGCAAGTTGGATGCACACCCACTTAGTTTCTTTTGTTGATCTTTCATACACTTGTAGCTCTAGTGCATCTGTTGCATGGCAATCCCTACTCACTCACATTGATATCTATTGATGGGCATCTCCATAGCCCATTGGTACGCCTAGTTGATGTGAGACTATCTCCTCCATTTTGTCTTCTCCACAACCACCATTCTATTCCACCTATAGTGTTATGTCCATGGCTCATGCTCATGTATTGCGTGAAGATTGAAAAAGTTTGAGAATATCAAAAGTATGAAACAATTGCTTGGCTTGTCATCGGGGTTGTGCACGATTTAAATATTTTGTGTGGTGAAGATGGAGCATAGCCAGACTATATGATTTTGTAGGGATAACTCTCTTTGGCCGTGTTATTTTGAGAAGACATGATTGCTTTGTTAGTATGCTTGAAGTATTATTATTTTTATGTCAATATTAAACTTTTGCCTTGAATCTTTCGGATCTGAACATTCATGCCACAATAAAGAAAATTACATTGAGAATTATGCTAGGTAGCATTCCACATCAAAAATTCTATTTTTATCATTTACCTACTCGAGGACGAGCAGGAATTAAGCTTGGGGATGCTTGATATGTCTCCAATGTATCTATAATTTTTGATTGTTCCATGCTATTATATTATCTGTTTTGGATGTTTAATGGGCTTTAATTTAACTTTTTATATTATTTTTGGGACTAACCTACTAACCAAAGGCCCAGTGCAAATTGCTATTTTTTGCCTATTTCAGTGTTCCGCGGAAAAGGAATATCAAACGGAATCCAAACAGAATGAACCCTTCGGGAGAGTTATTTTTGGAACAAACGTGATCCAGGAGACTTGGAGTGGACGTCAAGAAAGAAGCAAGGAGGCCACGAGGCAGGGAGGCGCGCCCCCACCCTCGTGGGCCCCTCGCAGCTCCACCGACATACTTCTTCCTCCTATATATACCCATATACCCCAAAAACATCCAGGAGCACCACGAAACCCTATTTCCACCGCCGCAACCTTCTGTAACCAAGAGATCCCATATTGGGGCCTTTTCCGGAGCTCCGCCGGAGGGGGCATCAATCACGGAGGGCTTCTACATCAACACCATAGCCTCTCTGATGATGTGTGAGTAGTTTACCACAAACCTTCGGGTCCATAGTTATTAGCTAGATGGCTTGTTCTCTCTCTCTCTCTCTGGATCTCAATACAAAGTTCTCCCCGATCTTCTTGGAGATCTATTCGATGTAATTGTTTTTGCGGTGTGTTTGCTGAGATCCGATGAATTGTGGGTTTATGATCAAGATTATCTATGAACAATATTTGATTCTTCTCTGAAATCTTTTATGTATGATTTGTTATCTTTGCAAGTCTCTTCGAATTATCAGTTTGGTTTGGCCTACTAGATTGATCTTTCTTGCAATGGGAGAAGTGCTTAGCTTTGGGTTCAATCTGGCGGTGTCCTTTCCCAGTGACAGCAGGGGCAGCAAGGTACGTATTGTATTATTGCCATCGAGGATAAAAATATGGGGTTTATATCATATTGCTTGAGTTTATCCCTCTACATCATGTCATCTTGCCTAATGCGTTACTCTATTCTTATGAACTTAATACTCTAGATGCATGTTGTATAGCGGTCGATGTGTGGAGTAATAGTAGTAGATGCAGAATCGTTTCGGTCTACTTGTCACGGACGTGATGCCTATATACATGATCATGCCTAGATATTCTCATAATTATGCACTTTTCTATCAATGGCTTGACAGTAATTTGTTTACCCACCGCAATACTTATGCTATCTTGAGAGAAGCCACTAGTGAAACCTATGGCCCCCGGGTCTATTTTCCATCATATAAGTCTCCAATCTATTTTACTTTGCAATCTTTACTTTCAATCTATATCATAAAAATACCAAAAATATTTATCTTATTATCTCTATCAGATCTCACTTTTGCAAGTGGCCGTGAAGGGATTGACAACCCCTTTATCGCGTTGGTTGCAAGGTTCTTATTTGTTTGTGTAGGTGCGAGGTGACTTGCGTGTAGTCTACTACTGGATTGATACCTTGGTTCTCAAAAACTGAGGGAAATACTTACGCTACTTTGCTGCATCACCCTTTCCTCTTCAAGGGAAAACCAACGCAATGCTCAAGAGGTAGCAGCAATGATAGAAGACTATATGATGGTTGAGTATGTGGACTTGCCTAAAGGCTCCGACATGTGACTCTTCCTGAAAAGATGATGAATTGTAGTTGCAAAGTTGACTGAGAACATAGTTTGTTGGTTTCTAATAGAGTTTTTGCTTTATACTTCGATTGTGTGATGAACTATTACTTATTCATGAGAAGTATATGATAAAAGTTATATGATAAAAGTTATATGATAAAAGTCCTATGTTTAATTTTGTTGCTGTTATAATAATCAACATGATGCTTGTATGTCCGTATTTTGTTTTTATCGACACCTCTCTCTCAAAGCATGTGGACATGTTTTTCGATTTTGGTTTTCGCTTAAGGACAAGCGAGGTCTAAGCTTGGGAGAGTTGATACGTCCATTTTGCATCATGTTTTCTTATTGTTATTTATAATGTTTTTATCCATAATAATGCTTTTTGGAGTAATTCTAATGCCTTTTCTCTCATAATTTGCAAGGTACACACCAAGGGGGAGAATTCTGGCAGTTGGAAACCTGGACCTGAAAAAGCTACGTCAGGCTACCTATTCTGCACAACTCCAAATGAGCTGAAACTTCACGTGGATTTTTTATGGAATATATAAGAATTATTGGAGCCAATAACTACCAGAGGGGGGCACCAGGTGGGCACAACCCACCTGGGCGCGCTAGGGCCCCATGGAGCGCCCTGGGGGGTTGTGGCCTCCTCGGCCCACCTCCGGTGCCCATGTTTTGGTATATAAGTCATTTTGACCTAGAAAAAAAAGAGGAGGACTTTCGGGATGAAGCGCCGCCGCCTGAGGCGGAACTTGGGCAGGAGCACTTTTGCCCTCCAGCGGAGCGATCCCACCGGGGGAACTTCCCTCCCGGGGGGGAAATCATCGTCATCGTCATCACCAACAACTCTCCCATCTTGGGGAGGGCGATATCCATCAACATGTTCAACAGAACCATCTCCTCTCAAACCCTAGTTCATCTCTTGTGTTCAATCTTGTTACCGGAACTATAGATTGGTACTTGTGGGTGACTAGTAGTGTTGATTACATCTTGTAGTTGACTACTATACTCTCCCATCTTGGGGAGGGCGATATCCATCAACATCTTCAACAGAACCATCTCCTCTCAAACCCTAGTTCATCTCTTGTGTTCAATCTTGTTACCGGAACTATAGATTGGTACTTGTGGGTGACTAGTAGTGTTGATTGCATCTTGTAGTTGACTACTATATGGTTTATTTGGTGGAATATTATATGTTCAGATCCAATATGCTATTTAATACCCCTATGATCTTGAGCATGATTATTATTTGTGAGTAGTTACCTTTGTTCTTGAGGTCACGGGAGAAATCATGTTGCAAGTAATCATGTGAATTTGATATGTGTTCGATATTTTGATAGTATGTATGTCGTGATTCCCTTAGTGGTGTCATGTGAATGTCGACTACATGACACTTCACCATATTTGGGCCTAAGAGAATGCATTGTGGAGTAGCAATTAGATGATGGGTTGCGAGAGTGACAGAAGCTTAAACCCCAGTTTATGCGCTATTCCGTAAGGGACCGATTGGATCCAAAAGTTTAATGCTATGGTTAGAATATATTCTTAATACTTTTCTCGTAGTTGCCGATGTTTGCGGGAGGGTTAATCATAAGTAGGAGGTTTGTTCAAGTAAGAACAACACCTAAACATCGGTCCACCCACATATCAAATTATCAAAGTAGCGAACACGAATCGAACCAACATGATGGAAGTGACTAGATGAAATTCCCGTGTACCCTCAAGAACGCTTTGCTTATCATAAGAGACCGTTTTGACCTGTCCTTTGCCTCAAAAGGATTGGGCTACCTTGCTGCACTTTTGTTACTATTATCTTTACTTGCTTGTTACAAATTATCTTGCTATCAAACTACTCTGCTACTTACAATTTCAGCACTGCAGACATTACCTTACTAGAAACTACTTGTCATTTCCTTTTGCTCCTCGTTGGGTTTGACACTCTTACTTATCGAAAAGAGCTACAGTTGATCCCCTATACTTGTGGGTCATCAGTGGCGGCGGCTAGGTTAGGAGCATGGCGGCGGTGCTCGAAAGAGGCGAGGAACCCGATAGCATGATGAAGACGGATGTGACGGTGGCGTTCCCGCACCAAGGTAGGCGGCATGGCGCATACCATGAGAATTCGGCACACGGGGACGATGGAGTGGACCATGGGATGCGACAGGAAGACCTCGGGGCAATGGTGTGGACCACGGACCGCCACACTGCGGCCTGAAGGGGCGGCGCGGCGGCGGAGCGCGGGTCGTTGTGATAACCCACAAGTATAGGGGATCACAACAGTTTTCGAGGATAGAGTATTAAACCCAAATTTATAGATTCAACACAAGGGGAGTCAAAGAATATTTGTATGTATTAGCAGTTGAGTTGTCAATTCAACCACACATGGAGATTAAATATCTGCAGCAAAGTGATCAGTAGCACAACAGTATGATAGTTTGATAGCAGTAGTAACAATAGCAGTGGCAACGGTAACAACAGTAACAGTTTTGTAACAGTTGTAAGAGTAGTAATAGCAATAGTAACTTAGCAAGAACAATATGTGGAAAACTCGTAGGCATTGGATCGGTGCATTTGTTGGATGATATTCATCATATAACAGTCATAACCCAGGGCGAGACAGAACTAGCTCCAGTTCATAAATATAATGTAGGCATGTATTCCATAAATAGTCATACGTGCTTATGGAAAAGAACTTGCATGATATATTTTGTCCTACCCTCCCGTGGCAGCGGGTTCCATAAGGAAACTAAGGGGTATTAAGGCCACCTTTTAATAGAGAATCGAAACAAAGCATTAACACGTAGTGAATACATGAACTCCTCAAACTACGATCATCACCGGAAAGTATCCAAATTACTGTCACCACGGGGTTTACAGATCATAACACATAGCAAGTGCATATGACTTGCAAGATTGAATCTAGAACATAGATATAATGGTGAAAACATAAACAGTTCAGATCTAAAATCATGGCACTCGGACCCTAGTGACAAGCATTAATCATAGCAAAGTCATAGCAACATCAATCTCAGAACATAGTGGATACTAGGGATCAAGCCCTAACAAAACTAACTCGATTACATGATGAATCTCATCCAACTCCTCACAGACTAGCGGTCCTACGAAGGAATTACTCACTCCCGGTGGGGAGCATCATGGAATTTATGATGGAGGAGGGTTGGTGATGACGAAGACCGAAGATTCCCCTCTCCGGAGCCCCGAACGGGTTCCAGATCTAGCCTCCCGATGAAGAACAGGAGGTGGTGGCAGCTCCGTATCATGGAACGTGATGAAACTTCCTCTCTTATTTTTCTCCAAAAATAGGATTTTTATAGCGTCCGAATTAGGGTCAGAGGGGCCTCGAGGGCCCCACAACCCACCAAGGCGTGCCTGGAGGGGGTGGCGCACCCTGGTGTCTTGTGGTCAGCCAGGGCCCCCCTCCAGTGGTTCTTGGTTCCAGTATTTTTTATCTATTCTGAAATAATTCTCCAAAAAGTTTCATCTAGATCCGAGAACTTTTATTTCTGCACAAAAACAACACCATGGTAGTTCTGCTAAAAACAGCGTCAGTCCGGGTTAGTTTCATTCAAATCATGCAAATTAGAGTCCAAAACAAGAGCAAACGCGTTAGGAAAAGTATATACGACGGAGACGTATCACAGTGCAGCTACAGGAATGGCATTGGCGACGGCAGGGACCACGTGACGTGGCCTTACAGCCCGAAGGGGTGGTGTAGCGGCGGCTCGCGGGTTGGAGTGGCCGCAATGAGAACCACTGGCCGTTGGTGATGGCCCAACGGACGGTGGGGCAAGCCGCATGTCGAGGCACAACAGCCCGAAGGGGCGACGCAAAGGCGGCCCAAAGGGGTGTGGACGTGAGCGGCGCGCGGGTCGGTGCAGCCGACGGGTGATACGTCCATTTTGCATCATGCTTTTATATCGATATTTATTGCATTATGGGCTGTTATTTCACATTATGTCACAATACTTATGGCTATTCTCTCTTATTTTACAAGGTTTACATAAGGAGGGAGAATGCCGGCAGCTGGAATTCTGGGCTGGAAAAGTAGCAAATATTAGAGACCTATTTTGCACAACTCCAAAATTCCTGAAACTCCACGGAATACCTTATAATAAATAATGAAAAATCCTCGCCAAAGATGAAGACCAGGGGGCCGACACCCTTCCCACGAGGGTGGGGGGTGCCCCCCCCCCCCTAGGGAGACCTCCCTACCTCTTGGTCACCCTGGTGGCTCTCCGATGACCATCTTCTCCTATATGAAGTATTTCGTTGAGAAAAAAATAAGAAGCAACCTTTCGGGACGAAACTCCGCCGCCACGAGGCGGAACCTTGGCGAATCCAATCTAGAGCTTCGGCAGAGCTGTTCTGCTAGGGAAACTTCCCTCCCGGAGGGAGAAATCATCGCCATCGTCATCACCAACGCTCCTCTCATCGGGAGAGGGCAATCTCCATCAACATCTTCATCAGCACCATCTCATCTCAAAACCCTAGTTCATCTCTTGTATCCAATTATTGTCTCCAAGTCCAGAATTGGTGCTAGTAGGTTGCTAGTAGTGTTAATTACTCCTTGTAGTTGATGCTAGTTGGTTTAACTGGTGGAAGATCATATGTCCAGGTCCTTTATGCATATTATTACCCCTCTGTTTATGAATATGAATATGCTTTGTGAGTAGTTACGTTTGTTCCTGAGGACAAGGGAGAAGTCTTGCTATTAGTAGTCATGTGAATTTGGTATTCGTTCGATATTTTGATGAGATGTATGTTGTCTAGCCTCTAGTGGTGTTATGTGAACGTCGACTACATAACACTTCATCATTATTTGGGCCTAGAGGAAGGCATTGGGAAGTAATAAGAAGATGATGGGTTGCTAGAGTGACAGAAGCTTAAACCCTAGTCTATGCGTTGCTTCATAAGGGGCTGATTTGGATCCATATATTTCATGCTATGGTTAGGGTTACCTTAATACTTTTGTTGTAGTTGCGGATGCTTGCAATAGAGGTTAATCATAAGTGGGATGCTTGTTCAAGTAAGAACAGTACCCAAGCACCGGTCCACCCACATGTCAAATTATCAAAGTACCGAACGCGAATCATATGAGCGTGATGAAACTAGCTTGACGATATTCCCATGTGTCCTCGGGAGCATTTTTCCTTATATAAGAGTTTGTCCAGGCTTGTCCTTTGCTACAAAAAGGATTGGGCCACCTTGCTGCACTTTATTTACTTTTGTTACTTGTTACTCGTTACAAATTATCTCATCACAAAATTATTTGTTACCACTTATTTCAGTACTTGCAGAGAATACCTTGCTGAAAACCGCTTATCATTTCCTTCTGCTCCTCGTTGGGTTCGACACTCTTACTTATCGAAAGGACTACAATAGATCCCCTATACTTGTGTGTCATCAAGACTCTTTTCTGGCGCCGTTGCCGGGGAGTGAAGCGCCTTTGGTAGGTGGAATTTGGTAAGGAAAAATTTATATAGTGTGCTGAAATTTACTGTCACTTGTTACTATGGAAAGTAATCCTCTGAGGGGCTTGTTCGGGGTATCTTCACCCCGACCAGTAGAGCAAAGAGTTGCTCCTCAACCTACTGAACCTATTGAAGATGAAATTCCTTATGAGTATCCTTCGGGTATGATAGAAAAACTGCTAGCTAATCCTTTTACAGGAGATGGAACAAAGCATCCTGATGTACACCTAATATATGTGGATGAAGTATGTGGATTATTTAAGCTTGCAGGTATACCCGATGATGTTGCTAAGAAGAAGGTCTTCCCTTTATCTTTGAAGGGAGACGCATTGATATGGTATAGGCTATGTGATGATACGAGATCATGGAACTATAGAAGATTGAAATTGGAATTTCATCAAAAGTATTACCCTATGCATCTTGTTCATCGTGATCGCAATTATATATATAATTTTTGGCCTTGCGAAGGAGAAAGCATCGCTCAAGCTTGGGGGAGGCTTAAATCAATGTTATATTCATGCCCCAATCATGAGCTCCCAAGAGAAACAATTCTTCAAAAAATTTATGCTCGGCTTTCTGAAAATAATCGCACCATGCTCGATACTTCTTGTGCTGGCTCTTTTATGATGAAGACTATTGGATTCAGATGGGATTTATTGGATAGAATTAAACGCAACTCTGAAGATTGGGATCTCGACAAAGGTAAGGAGTCAGGTATGACACCTAAGTTTGATTGTGTTAAATCTTTTATAGATACCGATATTTTCCGTAAGTTTAGCACTAAATATGGACTTGATTCTGAGATAGTAGCTTCTTTCTGTGAATCTTTTACTACTTATGTTGATCTCCCTAAGGAGAAGTGGTTTAAATATCATCCTCCCATAGAAGTAAAAGTAACTGTACCTATTAAAGTTGAAGAAAAGACTATCACCTATAATGATCCTATTGTTCCTACTTCTTATGTTGAGAAATCACCTTTCCCTGTTAAGATAAAGGATCATGCTAAAACTTCAACTGTGGTTCGTAAAAGCAATATTAAAACATATACACCTCCTGAGCAAGTTAAAGTTGAACCTAATATTGCTATTGTTAAAGATCTTTTGTCTAATAATATGTTATTTATTTCTATGATGAAACTGCTAGAATTGCTAAACCCCGTGATACAGATAAACCTAGACCTATGATAGGCATGCCTGTTATTTCTGTGAAAATAGGAGATCATTGTTATCATGGCTTATGTGATATGGGTGCTAGTGCTAGTCCAATACATATTGGCTTATACAACGAAATTATGCATGACATTGCACCTATTGAGTTAGAAGATATTGATGTCACAATTAAACTTGCTAATAGAGATACTATTTCACCAATGGGAATTGTTAGAGATGTTGAAGTCTTGTGTGGAAAAAACTAAATATCCTGCTAATTTTCTTGTTCTTGATTCCCTCTAAGATAGATTTTCTCATTATATTTGGTAGACCCTTCTTAAATACTGTTAATGCTATCATAGATTGCACAAGGGATGTTGTTACTGTCGGCTTAGATGATATGACTCATGAATTTAATTTCTCTAAATTTAGTAAACAACACCATAAAGAAGAATTGCCTAGTAAGGATAAAATTATTGGTCTTGCTTCTATTGCCGTACCTCCTAGTGATCCTTTAGAACAATACTAGATAACTCGTTGCGCCAATGGCGCAAAGGCCGAGAGGAAGCCAAGTATGGTGAGAATATTTAGACACCCAAGTCGAAAACCAAATGTGGCCAACACTCGCGCATCCTCTGCTTGGAAGCCGTCTTTTCTCACCGAATCTAACATAGATACATGATTCTTTACGAGCAAATTTCAAAGAAAATATAAAGCATAAAAAGCTTTAAGCTGTACTATTGAGACCATTCCATGATATCTTCATTTTGTTTCTTTAGAAATCTAAAAGTCTAAAAGGATGGTACATGTGAGAAGCTGTGAATCCATAACAGAAACTAAATTAACTCTCAAACAAACATTTCAAATTTGGAAGCTACAAAGAAGCAGCCATCCACAGCCCATAATTTTTCAACACCTAAATCCACGAAATCCAACTGAAGGAAATCATGGTAGAAACATACGTCGTGGCTTACGTCTTCGAGAACTTCTTGGAATCCTTGTGCAGGTTGGACACAGCAATCCTCGCATGTATCTGGACAAATTAGGGAGGCACACTTCAACAAATCAATTCTTAGTAATTATAGAATGCCCTGTATTAAAGGAAGTAAAATAAAGCATGTATGTGCTCTAACTTTCATAACTGCATGTGAACTCAGCAACTAACTTTATATACCATAGTGTACAATTCTCAAGTTTAGCTACAGAGACAAAAACAGGGACAGAGGGCGTGCATTCCAGTAGGCTCTGATAAACTCATTCCTAGCAATCCATTCCTTATATGTGCAAACAGGAACGCTATCCAATTGCTTATATCAAGAATGACCAAAAGAAGCAAACCGAGCACAACTCTATAACCACAGCATTTTTAAAAATTCTCTTATCTAAGCTAATGAAGCCTGCTCGTTTTCTTTTTGGATAAAGCCAGTTCGGTCAGTTAGGAGAAAAAAAGCAATTAATAAAATTACCCAAACTAAACAATCTTCTAATCTGCTTTAATGGAACATAATAAGCATTTGCTGCTGCTCTTTATATGATATACTGGACCCCTTTACAGGCGGTTATGCATACACATTTGAAAGTGCAACTATCCCTAGGTGGTTTTGATAATTCATAACAACATATAGCTCATTGAGCTAATGCTATTCCAAGATGATTATTTCAGGAAAGCTTAATGATTGGCATGGCATGAATGTGAAAGTGGAACCCTCAAAATGCTAAGGACAAAGGATTGGCTCAAGCTCAAAAGCTCAAGACTCTTCATTTTATATTTTAGTGATCTAAGATCACATTGAGTCTTTAGGAAAAGCCAATACTATTAAGGAGAGATGAGGTGTCGCTTAATGAGCCTCTTGCTTCATGTGCTTAGTGATATGCTCCAAAATCCTCAACTACTTTCCCATATCCACATATGACCTAAACCCTAAGCCAAACTCGGTCCTACCGATTCTTCCTATCCGACGCCACCGAGTTTCACTTGTCATTAGCCACTGCCAAACCCTAGCAATTCGGTTCTACCGATAAGGACCTCGGTCTCACCGAGATGGGGTTGCAAACTCTCTGTTTCCCTTTCGTAACTTTTCGGTCTTACCGAAAGAGCGAATTGGTCCCACCGAGATTGCAATGTAAACTCAGTGTTTCCCCTTTGTAACTTTTCGGTCTCACCGAGTTCCACTCGGTCTCACCGAAAGAGCAAATCGGTCCCACCGAGTTTGCCTGACCAACTCTCTGGTTAGCTAATTACCAAATTCGGTCTCACCGAGTTTGTGTAATCGGTCTCACCGAGATTACGTTATGCCCAAACCCTAACTATATCGGTCCTACCGAGTTGCATGTCAGTCCCACCGAAAATCACTAACGGTCACTAGGTTTAAATTTTCGGTCCGACCGAGCTTGTTGATTCGGTCCCACCGAGATTGGAAAACTGTGTAACGGTTGAATTTTGTGTGGAGGCTATATATACCCCTCCACCTCCTTCTCATTCAATGAGAGAGCCATCAGAACACACACACCATTTCAACTCATATGTTCTGAGAGAGAACCACCTACTCATGTGTTGAGACCAAGACATTCCATTCCTACCATATGAATCTTGATCTCTAGCCTTCCCAAGTTGCTTTCCACTCAAATCTTCTTTCAACCAAATCCAAATCCTATGAGAGAGAGTTGAGTGTTGGGGAGACTATCATTTGAAGCACAAGAGCAAAGAGTTCATTACCTACACACCATTTGTTACTTCTTGGAGAGTGGTGTCTCCTAGATTGGCTAGGTGTTACTTGGGAGCCTCCGACAAGATTGTGGAGTTGAACCAAGGAGTTTGTAAGGGCAAGGAGATCGCCTACTTCGTGAAGATCTACCGCTAGTGAGGCAAGTCCTGTGTGGGCGATGGCCATGGTGCGATAGACAAGGTTGCTTCTTCGTGGACCCTTTGTGGGTGGTTGCTTCTTCGTGGACCCTTCGTGGGTGGAGCCCTGTGTGGACTCGCGCAACCGTTGCCCTTCGTGGGTTGAAGTCTCCATCAACGTGGATGTAGGATAGCACCACCTATCCGAACCACGGGAAAAACATCCGTGTCTCCAATAGCGTTTGAATTCTCCAAACCCTTCCCTTTACATTCTCGCAAGTTGCATGCTTTACTTTCCGCTGCCTATAAACTCTTTGCATGCTTACTTGAATTATGTGATGATTGCTTGACTTGTCCTAAATTAGCTAAAATCTGTCAAGAACTAAAATTGGGAAAAGGTTAAGTTTTATTTGGTCAAGTAGTCTAATCACCCCCCTCTAGACATACTTTCAATCCTACAAGTGGTATCAGAGCTTTGGTCTCCATTTGTTTAATCTCCATAGCTTTTGGTGGTCATAGCCTTGGTTTCACAACCTAGGAGAGTATGGCGTCTACTGAGGGAAATTATCACCGTAGAGGTCCTTACTTTGATGGTACTAATTTTGCTAGTTGGAAGCATAAAATGAAAATGCATATTCTTGGACATAACCTCGCTGTTTGGGCTATTGTGTGTGTTGGTTTGCAAGGTGACTTCTTTGACGGGAGAGAACCAAACCGTGAAGCTACCGCGGATGAGTTGAAGATGTTGCAATACAATGCTCAAGCTTGTGACATTCTCTTCAACGGATTGTGCCCCGAAGAATTCAACAAAATCAGCCGTCTTGAGAATGCAAAGGAAATTTGGGACACTTTGATTGATATGCACGAAGGTACCGACTCCGTCAAGGAATCCAAGTTGGATGTACTTCAAAGCCAACTTGACAAGTTCAAGATGAAGGATGGTGAAGGTGTCGCTGAGATGTACTCTAGGCTTGCTCTCATCACAAATGAGATTGCCGGCTTAGGAAGTGAAGAGATGACCGATAAATTCATCATCAAGAAGATTCTAAGAGCCTTGGATGGAAAATATGATACCGTGTGCACATTGATCCAAATGATGCCAAATTACAAAGATCTCAAGCCAACGGAGGTGATTGGAAGAATTGTTGCTCATGAGATGTCACTTAAGGATAAAGAGGAACTTCACAACAAATCAAGTGATGCCTATAAAGCCTCATGTGAAGCCCCTACATCATCGAGTGAGAAACAAGACTTCAATGAAGAATTGAGCTTAATGGTGAGAAACTTCAACAAGTTCTACAAGAGTAGAAGCAAAGATAGAAGCTCCAAGTCAAGGTCCTACAATGACAAAAGATCTTCTAGTCGAGAGCGAAACTGTTACAATTGTGGAAGACCCGGACACTATTCTAATGAGTGTACGGCTCCCTACAAGAGAAGAGAAGATTCTCCAAAAGGAAGAAGCAAAGGATCACCACCAAGAGAGAGAAGGAGTAGAGATGATCATTATAAACGAAGATACTCATGGAGAAGCAAGGATTCGGAAAGGAAAGAAAAATCATCAAGGAGCTACACAATACGAAGACATCAAGCTCATGTTGGTGAATGGGTATCCGGCTCCGACTCCGACAGCCACTCCGAGAGAAGTTATCACTCCGACTCCGAAGATACTCAAGATGAAGGTGTTGCCGGTCTAGCACTTGTGTCAACCAACTCCTACGACATATTTGACTCACCAAATGAAGGAATTGGAAGATGCTTCATGGCCAAAGGTCCTAAGGTAACACACCCCGAGTATGTTGATTTCAATAGTGATGAAAATGACTTGTTAGGTGATGATTTGCTTGTTGACAACTCTAGTGGTGAATACTATGATGAAAGACAAATTAACCATGCTAATCAAGATAAAACGAATGACAATGATAAGGAGAAGATTGAGGCTCTAACTAAAGAACTAAAAACTCTTAAGTTAGCTCATGACACTATCTTCGAAGACCATCGAGAACTTTTAAGAGCTCATGAGAAATTACGCTTTGAAAAGCTCAATCTTGAGCAAGAGCATGAGTTCTTAAAAGCAATCAATGATGATCTCCGTAAGAAAAGTTCTTCTTACATTGCCAAGCGTTTGCTCTTATCCACTTACATGCCTCAAGTCAAGTCTAACAAGAAAGATTCTTCCTCTAGCAGTAACAATGATCATGTTAAATCCAATATTGTTGCTTCTAGTAGTTCTCTTGATTCTACTAATGATTCTCTTAGCCAGGTTACACTTAAGCAAGAAAATAGCTTATTGAAGGGAATTATAGAGAAAGGAGTGTACAAAAGCCTTGCCGGGAGTAAGCAATTCGAAGAAATTGTGCGCAAGCAAGGCATGCACCGGAAGAATCAAGATGTTGGTTTTGAACAAAAGTTCAATGCCAATGGAGTTGAGTGGGAAGAAGATCAATACCCCAAGACAAAGTTTGTCCCTCAACAAGAGAAGTATACTTCTTTCAAGGGGACACAAGCTCAAGACGATCTTCCACCACAAGACTACAAGCAAAAAGGCAAGGACAAGCTTCAAGAGGAAATTGATGCATTTGAAAAGCTCCGAAGACCTTAGTCAAGTGGATTCCCAAGACTACTTCAAGCTCCACTTCATCAAGTACGACTACAACTCCAAGGATTCCCATCAAAATGATGTGGATCCAAAAGAAGAAGAACTAGAGAGTTCTTGAGGGTGACTCCGCCAACATACTTCACTCTTATCATTTTGGCAAGAACAAGTGCAATCAACTTCCACATCTTGCACTAGTTCAAGGAGTCACAAACCCTCTTGTTGGTATTGAAAGTGCAATTCACTCAATAGCGTTTGAATTCTCCAAACCCTTCCCTTTACATTCTCGCAAGTTGCATGCTTTACTTTCCGCTGCCTATAAACTCTTTGTATGCTTGTTTGAATTATGTGATGATTGCTTGACTTGTCCTAAATTAGCTAAAATCTGCCAAGAACTAAAATTAGGAAAAGATTAAGTTTTATTTAATCAAGTAGTCTAATCAACCCCCTCTAGACATACTTTCAATCCTACAATATTTTACACAGTAGCCCGCATACCCACTCAGCTTGCATCAGAAAAAGACAAAGCGCACCATAATCTCACCAGACAAGAACAGGTGGTAGGCCACGAAACAAAGCAAACAAAGCATGTAGCAAGAAGCAATGAAGTGTGTCAATAAGAACACATCTAACCTTGCAAAAGTATGACCTGTCCGGATGTCAGGAAACCTGGACAGGAAGAGAAAGAAGCAACAAACAAGCATTTCAGCTCAGAGACATTTTATCAAACAGCAGACGAGCAAGAAATATCTTACCCTTCCAAACAAAAATATCTTGCATTTTATCAAACAGTAACCTGATAAACAAGAAGTTGGATGACCCTGCAGCAACAAGATAAAGATAAGTGAGAACAAGAAAATCAAAGAGCACGAGGACATGGAAAGCAAAGCCAGCCGAAGCGACGCATGCAAAAGAAAAAACGACGGTGACACTGATACGGAGAAGAAGAGCTGCAACCTCAACCGGTTCAACAACCAGGAGAAGTCCGTGTGGACGAGGCCGAGGCCGCCCGCCAGGACCAGCTCCAGCGTGAGGCCGCCCGCCACCGCGAGTCCCAAGCCTGCCTAGTTGAAGCCTGATAAACAAGAAGTTGGATGACCCTGCAGCAACAAGATAAAGAGAAGTGAGAACAAGAAAATCAAAGAGCACGAGGACATGGAAAGCAAAGCCGGCCGAAGCGACGCATGCAAAAGAAAAAACGACGGTGACACTGATACAGAGAAGAAGAGCTGCAACCTCAACCGGTTCAACAACCAGGAGAAGTCCGTGTGGACGAGGCCGAGGCCGCCCGCCAGGACCAGATCCAGCGTGAGGCCGCCCGCCACCGCGAGTCCCAAGCCTGCCTAGTTGAAGCCACAACCGGGGCCTCCAGGCCGACTCGTCCTCCCCTCCCCGTGCCCCATCTCCACATCTCTTGTCAAATCTTCCCAGCCAGTTGAGAGCTGCCAAAACAGAGCAAATACAATTAAACTTCGAATTCTAGAAGTTGCGTTCTGGCATATATTTAAACAGTCTACAAAAATCAGTGCACAGAACATATATAATTGAACTTTCAAAATCGTCAATTAGATATTAAAGAAGATAGAATCATCATTGTGAGTGTACTGTCCATAACTGCATTGGCCCCTATTTTGTACAATGGCCTAAAGAAAACTCCAGTACATAAAAAGGAAGGATGCATTTATGGTAATGGAAAGATATTTCTAGCTTTTTACCGATTCAGACAAATAACACAAATAACAAATTGTCGATAAACATGGTAATGATTTGTGAGGGACGCCTGCACCATGATGTAAAACCATCGAATCAAATGTGAAATTGTATCAAAGAAAAGCAAACACAGTAGACATGGTTGATGCCTTGGCTACAATCTATGGTTCATCTTGCATCAGAGACCGCAACACAGGGATGTACTGTGCCTAGTTCATTGAGTTCAAAGTGGTGCTTTGATTAAGAGGAATTTGGTATCATCGCAGCTCATGTCGTGGCAAGGCTACTGCGACCCAGACTTTATCAGGACTGAATGTTCATTGCTCACTGATTCTGTTGTACCAGATGATCTGACCACCCGTCAATCCGATCTGTTTATAGAACTTTAGACCCAAACATAATAAATAATAAGCTTGTCCCATGTTAATGACAACAGTCTAACACACAATAGCTCTCCGATAGCACAAAAAAGATTTAGAAAACTGAAAAGTGGCGAATAAACATGAGAAACTCCTAACATATTACCTCTAGCAATCACAGTCATGGTCAGTGCTACGATCCCAGCTTCTCTCGTTTCCACCGTCTCAAATGCATCAAGAATTTCAAATGCTTACACTTGAAGGAACATAGTATGTCTGGGCAAAATTTATGTGTGGAGCTCTCATGATTTTGGTGTACAATACACTCGAGCAAACACAGGGGGTCCATAGTATATTGAAAAATATTTGGCAACCCACAGTGCAAGCTGAGTGTTCTCCGGCTCTCTTCTGTCTTGTTGTAATAGTCAGATTGCCTACATTTAAACTTAGATGTAAAGCACCAAAATAACTGTCAAGCAAAACCAATAGTGCCAGAAAATTAAGAGGAACCCGAACCTTGCAGAACATCAAGCAATAACAATAGAAAAACTATTTTTTTACATTAAACAGAAAAGTGAAAGCATTATTTGGTGTATAGAACCCATAATAATTTGTGATCATCCATAGTGCACATAATTAAATGACCAGTAAGGGTATTGGTTATTCTATCCTCCTGATACCTACTGAGATACACCTAACTTGAAGTAGAATGGAAGAGATGTACTTCAGAACTGAAGATGAAATTGTGCACACATAATGAAAGTTGAAAGGAATAAATTGCTCGCATACACAAACTATCTAGTTTGTTTAGCAAACACAGGGGATCTGCAGTACTTTGAAAATATTTGTCTAACCATGGCGCAAGCTGAGTGTTCTCAGGCTCCCTTCTATTCTTGTTTCAGGGTTGAAGCCATCACAATATACAAAAAACGGCAGCCATCCTTGGCCTCCATTTATCCTTCGCTTTCTTTCTCGAGGGTATGCCAGAGGCGCTTGTACATACCTGTTTTGGAAGACCTATCTCATTAGCATAAGAATTGTGCATTTCAATTGTAGAGAATGGTTAGATTAGTACCTGATATTGTCAACCGCATAATCCCAACAGAAATGTGTATGCCCTAATACATGGCAGGCCGCTCCATCTTTAGCGTTGTTTTGTATAGCTCTCAACCTTTTTTCCAAAGAATCAGAGCTAATGACCTTCAGAAGGTTTGGATAGTAAAGGGTTAGCTCATCTGGACATAACTCTTGCCTGCAAGAGGGCCAAAATAGGCAAATTTAACAATTATTATATAATCTTCAGATTTGCACCTCTCCTTTTGCATCAGTATGAGGGAATTGCATCAGTATGAAAGAAGAGGAGAGAAGGAGCTAGCATACCTGCAGAAGGGCCGGTGAGGCTGCAACGTCACAACAAGGAAGCGGGGGCCCTTGCACCGAGAATTGCATAGAGTCGAAAACTGAAACCTCATAACAGTAGACATGCACTTACATAATATGCCTCCAGTCATACCTGACTGTGAGTCTTATAGAGATTCAAACCTTACCCACCTGTGTGCATAACAAAAATGAGGCTAAGCAGAAGAAATAATCAGTTATGTGCTTCTTAGTAATTTTTGCTTGATTCCAAGAAGACCAAATATGTAAAAGGAGGACTCCAGGTCAACGTTCTGGATAATTGGTGAACATAAATCTACAATACTATGTATACTTCTTATAAACAGTATGTTTTCTGCTTTAATGGTTTAGAACCCACCTAAACAAAATAAAAGCAACAAAAAAACCTGGCTATAAAATGCAGTTCAAACAAAGCAAACAATAGGAAGCAATAAAAAATAAAACAAAACCATAATATGGCAATATATTGGAACAGCTAGGGTCGCATTTGCAAAGTTTATTGTTGTCTGTCTTCTCAATGAAGTTTCAATGACAAAGAGATTCAACCTGGAGTAAGCTATCTGAAATAAATTAATCCAACAAATCAAATAATAGTCCTGATGGGATGTACCTCGAATTAACTTAACAGGGACCATCTAGTACCGTGCAATGGACGAGCAGACATGTGGAATTGACGAGAGAATAAAAAATAGGTATATGAGGCATGAAGATCCATGTGAGATGTCCCAATAAATCGGTCAGAGAAACAAGCCAAAGCACCTTCTAGAGCAGCGAGCGAGTCCGTCGATGAAACTGGAATTGCAACCTGTGTTCCTGTAGAAAAATAGAACGACGGTGTGTCTGTAATTGCATTTTCCATCTGTTTTAGGTGTTCTTCACTTACACTGCCTGCTTTTTTGTGAATAAAGGCATGTCTGTTCGCACATCAGATTACACTAAGATTCGAAAACAGAGAATACAATATGTTATGTTGCAATAAAAAAATAGGGAGGAAATTGGGTGATTGGTAATCATATATTGGTCGTTTACTCAGAAGAAGGGAATTGCTTGGTCAACAAATATATATATCTGCACCCTGTACATAGTATAATGCTGCAGATATGTGTTTGATGGAAGTTGGTTTCATGCTCTTATTCTGACAGCAAGAAAACTAAATAAATTGATTTTTCGTATATTCAAAATATGGTCCATATTATGCATACAAGGTGCTATCTTGGCATGGATACAACCTGCAACCATATGCACAGGAGGTGTGTCTGTCCTAAGAGGAGCATAGTTTCAGAAGAGTATTTCTTTATTTGAAGCAGTTTGATTTTTTTCCCGCGTGATCCACTGCTCAACTCGGTGTTCAAAGTAAGAACGGAGCAGTTGGAACGGCACAGATGTGCAGCCACACACACACAAACAGTAATCAGAACATTTTTGCAAGTTAGAACTAAATTTTATATACGATTAATGTTGGCACTCCATCGGCAATGAATTGGCATAGAACACATCAACATAGATTAATGTTGGTCGTATGGGAAAATATCAAGAGAGATTAATGCATATATTTTATGGCTCTCAGTTTTGAAATCAGACACGGTTTATAGTGATGAAGAAACAAAAGGTATTAGCTCTATTACCTCACACAGCCATTCAAAGTAATCACCAGGAGACAAAAGAACATATAAGACTCTAGGAATTAACATAACCTCCGTTGCATTGTTCATACGCACCCAATTCCGAAAAAGAAAAACATACGCTTCAGTAGCAAACAATTAGAATCTGAAAACTATGTACATATACAGAGAAAAGAAAATTAGGAACGCAAACTGTCCTATTACTCCCATGTGTGAAGAGCCAAAGCTATTTTCAAGCAGTATTATAAGGTAGCTCTAGATTTTAATCCATAGCAATCAAATTAACCACTACAGAAAAACTAAGAACAATAAACCTGAACTATTGCATGAAAGAAAAAGCAGTCACGATGATCTTCTTCAATACCTAAATTGCAAAAAGCTAGTCGGTCTACTCAACTTGTTATTTTCTACTGGAACTAAATAATAGAAAAAAGAAATCAGATGACTAACATAGATTAATACTGCCCTTCCAGCCTTATTGGATTTTCATCAAACACTTTCCAGGCACAGAGAAACAAAAATAGGGGATTGGAAGAAAGGGAGAGAGAAAAATCAGGAAGAGAAGTATGATTGTGTACCTGAAGCTGAGTTGCGATAGGATGGACGCTTGGAGAAGAGGCCGAGGAGGACGAGCAGCTGGACATCCTCCATGACGAAGCAGGGCCGGCCTGCTCTTCTCTCGTGGCCGACCTCCTCCCTCTCCCTCTCCCTCCAAACCACCGCGACGGACCGCTGGCCCCGCTGCTTCTTGTCCCCGACGTTGGCCTGTCCCTGGCTCCTGGCTCACTGCTCCCCATGCTGCCGGTCCCCCCTGCACCTCCGCCAACCTTGAAGACCCAACCTCCCCTCCTCACCCATGGGGACGACCAGCGCAGGATCTGGAACCACCGCGAGCGACGACCTGGAGGGGCTAGAGCAGGGAGGAAGAGGAGAGACAGAGGTGGCAACGAAGAGGAGGGAGGGGCTCGCGGCGCGGGGGATGGGGGGCGGGGAAGGATGGGGTGGCGGCACCAGGATGCTAGGGTTCGTGGGTTCGTCGTGGGAGGGGATCGGGAAAGAGAGCAGAGAGTGCGGGGCTGGGCGGGCTGCTTTTTATACCCAAATGTGAAAAGACTAAAATGCCCTTGACGGGGCACAGAATTTGCAGGCAGTGGCAATAGCGATTTAAAGGCGACGTGGAGGCCTTGATCCTGCCTAGCAGTTCTTCCGGGTTTATATGTTCAATTTGCTAGACCATGAGAATTGTATGTTTATAAATGAAAGAAGGAAAATAGATGAAGTATTTTTTAAACAGGAATCTATGCTGAAACACAATTTGTCTGTTGAAATTCTAGGGGATCCTCCTCCACCTAAGGGTGATCCCGTGTTTGAGCTTAAACAGTTGCCTGATAATCTTAAATATGCTTATCTTGATGAAAAGAAGATATATTCTGTTATTATTAGTGCTAACCTTTCAGAGCATGAAGAAAAAGATTATTGAAAACTCTGAAGAAGCACCGTGCTGCTATTGGATATACTCTTGATGATCTTAAGGGCATTAGTCCCACTCTATGTCAACATAAAATAAATTTGGAAGCAGATGCCAAACCAGTTCGTGATCCTCAACAACGTCTGAATCCTAAAATGAAAGAGGTGGTAAGAAAAGAAATACTCAAACTTCTGGAGGCAGGTATAATTTATCTCGTTGCTAATAGTCAGTGGGTAAGTCATGTTCATTGTGTCCCTAAGAAGGGAGGTATTACTGTTGTTCCTAATGATAAAGATGAATTGATTCCACAAAGAATTATTACAGGTTATAGGATGGTAATTGATTTTCACAAATTAAATAAGGCTATTAAGAAAGATCATTACCCCTTACCTTTTATCGATCAAATGCTAGAAACATTATGCAAAACTACACATTACTGCTTTCTAGATGGTTATTCTGGTTTCTCTCAAATACCTGTGTCGGCTAAAGATCAATCAAAGACTACTTTTACATGCCCTTTTGGTACTTTTGCTTATAGACATATGCATTTTGGTTTATGTAATGCACCTGCTACCTTTCAAAGATGCATGATGACTATATTCTCTGACTTTTGTGAAAAGATTTGTGAGGTTTTCATGGACGACTTTTTCGTCTATGGATTTTCTTTTGATGATTGCTTGAGCAATCTAGATCGAGTTTTGCAGAGATGTGAATAAACTAATCTTGTCTTGAATTGGGAAAAGTGCCACTTTATGGTTAATGAAGGTATTGTCTTGGGGCATAAAATTTTTGAAAACGGTATTGAAGTTAATAAAGCCAAGGTTGATGCTATTGAAAAGATGCCATGTCCCAAGGACATCAAAGGTATAAGAAATTTCCTTGGTCACGCCGGATTTTATAGGAGGTTCATTAAGGACTTCTTAAAAATTTCTCGGCCTCTGACCAATTTTATTACAAAAAGATATATCATTTGTCTTTGATGATGATTGTGTAGAAGCATTTGAAATACTTAAGAAAGCATTAGTCTCTGCACCTATTGTTTAGCCACCTAATTGGAATTTACCCTTTGAAATTATGTGTGATGCTAGTGATTATGCTGTAGGTGCTGTTCTAGGGCAAAGAGTTGATAAGAAATTAAATATTATCCATTATGCTAGTAAGACTCTAGACAATGCTCAAAGAAATTATGCTACTACTGAAAAAGAATTTTTAGCAGTTGTATTTGCTTGTGATAAGTTCAGACCTTATATTGTTGATTCTAAAGTAACTATCCACACTGATCATGCTGCTATTAAATATCTTATGGAGAAGAAAGATGCTAAACCTAGACTTATTAGATGGGTTCTCTTGCTATAAGAATTTGTTTTGCATATTGTTGATAGAAAAGGAGCTGAAAATCCCGTTGCAGACAACTTATCTAGGTTAGAGAATGTTCTTGATGACCCACTACCTATTGATGATAACTTTCCTGATGAACAATTAAATGTCATAAGTACTTCTCGTAGTACCCCTTGGTATGCTGATTATGCTAATTATATAGTTGCTAAATTTATACCACCTAGCTTCACATACCAAGAAAAGAAAACGTTCTTCTATGATTTGAGACATTACTTTTGGGATTACCCACATCTTTATAAAGAAGGAGTAGATGGTGTTATTAGATGTTGTGTACCTGAGCATGAACAGGAACAAATCCTACGCAAGTGCCACTCCGAAACTTATGAAGGACACCATGCGGGAGATAGAACTGCACATAAGGTATTGCAATCCGGTTTTTATTGACTTACTCTCTTCAAGGATGCCCGTAAGTTTGTCCTATCTTGTGATGAATGTCAAAGAATTGGTAATATTAGTAGACGTCAAGAAATGCCTATGAATTATTCACTTGTTATTGAACCATTTGATGTTTGGGGCTTTGATTATATGGAACATTTTCCTTCCTCTAATGGATATACACATATTTTTAGTTGCTGTTGATTACGTTACTAAGTGGGTAGAAGCTATTCCAACTAGTAGTGCTGATCATAACACTTCTATTAAAATGCTTAAAGAAGTTATTTTTCCGAGGTTTGGAGTCCCTAGATATTTAATGACCGATGGTGGTTCACATTTTATTCATGGTGCTTTCCGTAAAATGCTTGCTAAATATGACGTCAATCATAGAATTGCATCTCCGTATCACCCACAGTCTAGTGGTCAAGTAAATTGAGTAATAGAGAACTTAAATTAATTTTGCAAAAGACTGTCAATAGGTCTAAAAAGAATTGGTCCAAGAAACTTGATGATGCATTATGGGCCTATAAAACTGCTTATAAAAATCCTATGGGTATGTCTCTGTATAAAATTGTATATGGAAAAGCATGTCACTTACCTCTCAAACTAGAACATAAGGCATATTGGACTATTAAAGAGCTCAATTATGATTTTAAACTTGCCGGTGAAAGAGGTTACTTGATATTAGCTCACTTGATGAATGGAGAATCCAAGCTTATGAAAATGTCAAGTTGTTTAAAGAAAAGGTTAAAAGATGGCATGACAAAAGGATACAAAAGCGTGAGTTTAATGTAGGTGATTATGTATTGCTATACAACTCTCATTTAAGATTTTTTGCAGGAAAACTTCTCTCTAAATGGGAAGGCCCCTATGTTATCGAGGAGGTATATCGTTCCGGTGCCATAAAAATCAACAACTTCGAAGGCACAAATCTGAAGGTGGTAAACGGCCAGAGAATTAAACATTATATCTCAGATAATCCCATAAATGTTGAAACCAATATTATTGAAACCGTAACCCCGGAAGAATACATAAGGGACACTTTCCAGAACGTTTCAGACTCCAAAAAGGAATAGGTATGTGGTACGGTAAGTAAACCGACTCCAAAACAATTTTAAGGCAATATTTCTCCGTTTTGGAATATTTAGAAAAATAGAAAATTAAGTAGCAGTCCAGGAAGGACACGAGGGCCCCACGAGGGTGGAGTGCGCGCCCTACCCCCTGGGCGCGCCCCCTACCTCGTGAGCACCTCGTGTGCCCTCCGGACTCCGTTTTCTTGCACGATACGTATTTTGGTCGGTAAAAATTCATTATATAACCTCCCGTAGGTTTTGACTCCCGTATCACGCAAAAATCCCTTGTCTTTGTTTTGAGCTGTCCTAATGCAGACAGATCAACATTTCGTCCTAGGATTCGGAAGAAGAAAGCTATGTGGCTGATTACCTTGCAGATCCTAAGGTCTATGGGGATATGGAGCATTGTGGTTTGACTACGGAAGAAGAAGAAGAAGAATATGAACCCAAGGGAAGGGAGGAGACGAGCTTAGATGAAGATGAAGTCCCACTACCTCAACCTGGGGACATGCATGTGGAGTTCAAAAAGTCAAGCCTCCCAGATAGGGTAAAGAAACCTAAGATCGAGTTTATCCCTTTTCGCCTCTTGCAGGAGAACAAGCAGGAACTATGCAAAAAGATACTGAGCTTGGAGCAGGAGATCGAAGACCTAAGGGACCAAAATTCTATCCTCAAGCGCAAATTAAGGAAGAAGCCTACGCCATCAACAAAATTACCACTGTCTCCACCAACAAAGAAGAATTGAGTATCTGGTATGGGCACTCCACTTGGCAACTGCCAAGCTTGGGGGAGTGCCCCGGTATCGTATCACCATCACTTTTATCTTTACCGTTTTTCTCAGTTTGATCCTTTTGGTAATATCTTGATCTAGTAGAATAAAGTTTCTGGCATGATCTAGTTTTAAGTTTTGCTTTATGATCTCTCTATGTAATCGAGTCCGTGAGCTATATAATAAAATTAGTGTTGAGTCAAGGGCTTGATTTCCTTGCTATGATCTTGGGTGAATAAAAGAAAAGAGAAAAATAATAAGAAGAAACAAAAGTTCATATTGATCTTATTGGTAGTAATGACTTCACATAGAAAGAGTGTGATGATTAAAAGTTGTTGGGAGTTGGCAGACATAGCTTTGGCCATCATTGCAATTAATAGGAAGTAATAAGGAAAGAGAGGTTTCACATATAAATATATACTATCATTCACATCTTTCATGATTGGGAGCACTCATCAAAATATGACATGCTAAAGAGTTGATGGTGGACAAGGAAGACAACATAATGGGTTATGTTTTCTTATATTTGAGATAAAGTATGTTGTCATGGATCATCCAACATGTTGAGCTTGCCTTTCCCCCTCATGCTAGCCAAATTCTCAGCACCAAGTAGAGATACTACTTGTGCTTCTAAATACCCTTAAACCAGTTTTGTCATGAGAGTCCACCATATCTACCGATGGATTAAATAAGATCCTTCAAGTAAGTTGTCATTGGTGCAAAGCAATAAAAATTGCTCTAAATATGTATGATTAGTGTGGGAGAAATAAGCTGTATACGATCTTGTGATGTGGAAGTAATAAAAGCGACGGACTGCATAATAAAGGTTCATGTCACAAGGGGCAATATAAAGTGACGTTCTTTCGCATTAAGATTTTGTACATCCAACCATAAAAGCACATGGCAACCTCTGCTTCCCTCTGCGGAGGGCCTATCTTTTATTATTATCTTCTACCTTATTCATGTGTCATGGTGATATTCACCTCTCCCTTTTTCATTTTATCCTTTGACAAGCACAGTATGTTGGAAAGATCCTGATATATCTAATTGGATATAGGGGGCATGAGTTATTATTGTTGACATTACCCTTGAGGTAAATGGTTGTGGGGCGAAACTATAAGCCCATATCTTTCTCTGTGTCCGATTAAAACTCCGTAACCACAAGTATTGCGCGAGTGTTAGCAATTATGAAGGACTAGATGATAGTTGAGTATGTGGACTTGCTTTTTAGCTCTGACATAGACTATTTCTGATGTTATGATAAATTGCAATTACTTCAATGACTGAGGTTACAGTTTGTTGGTTCTCAATAAGGTTTCTGATTCATACTTTTGCATTGTGAATAGATCATCACTTGAACATAAGTAATCATATGACAATATCTATATATGTTGCTTTTATGAGAATAATCATGATGCCCTCATGACCGTATTTTATTTTTATCGACGCCTCTACCTCTAAACATGGGGACATATTTATTGTTATCGGCTTTCGCTTGAGGACAAGCGAGGTCTAAGCTTGGGGGAGTTGATACGTCCATTTTGCATCATGCTTTTATATCGATATTTATTGCATTATGGGCTGTTATTTCACATTATGTCACAATACTTATGGCTATTCTCTCTTATTTTACAAGGTTTACATAAGGAGGGAGAATGTCGGCAGCTGGAATTCTGGGCTGGAAAAGGAGCAAATATTAGAGACCTATTCTGCACAACTCCAAAAGTCCTGAAACTCCACGGAATACCTTATAACAAATAATGAAAAATACTCGCCAAAGATGAAGACCAGGGGGCCCACACCCTTCCCACGAGTGTGGGGGGCGCCCCTCCTAGGGCGCGCCCCCTACCTCGTGGGCCCCCTGGTGGCTCTCCGATGACCATCTTCTCCTATATGAAGTCTTTCATTGAGAAAAAAATAAGAAGCAACCTTTCAGGAAGAAACTCCGCCGCCACAAGGCGGAACCTTGGCGGATCCAATCTAGAGCTCCGGCAGAGCTGTTCTGTTGGGGAAACTTCCCTCCCGGAGGGGGAAATCATCGCCATCGTCATCATCAACGCTCCTCTCATCGGGAGAGGGCAATCTCCATCAACATCTTCATCAGCACCATCTCATCTCAAAACCCTAGTTCATCTCTTGTATCCAATTCTTGTCTCTAAGTCCGGGATTGGTGCTAGTAGGTTGCTAGTAGTGTTAATTACTCCTTGTAGTTGATGCTAGTTGGTTTAATTGGTGGAAGATCATATGTTCAGATCCTTTATGCATATTATTACCCCTCTGATTATGAATATGAATATGCTTTGTGAGTAGTTACGTTTATTCCTGAGGACAGGGGAGAAGTCTTGCTATTAGTAGTCATGTGAATTTGGTATTCGTTCGATATTTTGATGAGATGTATGTTCTCTAGCCTCTAGTGGTGTTATATGAACGTCGACTACATAACACTTCACCATTATTTGGGCCTAGAGGAAGGCATTGGGAAGTAATAAGTAGATGATGTGTTGCTAAAGTGACAAAATCTTAAACCCTAGTTTATGCGTTGCTTCGTAAGGGGCTGATTTGGATCCATATGTTTCATGCTATGGTTAGGGTTACCTTAATACTTTTGTTGTAGTTGCGGATGCTTGCAATAGAGGTTAATCATAAGTGGGATGCTTGTTCAAGTAAGAACAGTACCCAAGCACCGGTCCACCCACATGTCAAATTATCAAAGTACCGAACGCGAATCATATGAGCATGATGAAAACTAGCTTGACGATATTCCCATGTGTCCTCGGGAGCGCTTTTCCTTATATAACAGTTTGTCCAGGCTTGTCCTTTTCTAAAAAAGGATTGGGCCATCTTGCTGCACTTTATTTACTTTTGTTACTTGTTGCTCGTTACAAATTATCTCATCACAAAATTATCTGTTACCACTTATTTTAGTACTTGCAGAGAATACCTTGCTGAAAACCGCTTATCATTTTCTTCTACTCCTCATTGGGTTTGACACTCTTATTTATCGAAAGGACTACGATAGATCCCCTATACTTGTGGGGCATCAACGGGATGAACTCGGGGCGACGACGCAACAATCCGAAGGGACAACGCAATGGTGGGTCGATCGGCGACAGGCGTGTGCTATGGGACGGGCTTGGCAAAAAAGGCGTGTGATCAGTTGATCAGACTGACGGCGGTGTTGTACTCGCCATGGTGGGGATGACGCGCAAATCCGAGTCGATGGTGACGTTGTCGGTGATGTACCAGGCGATGACAACGAATACAGAGCAACAATGGAGAACACGCGGACGAGCGGCCGACAGCGTTGCACGAAGGTGTCCCTTGGGCGGCGCGTCCAGCCTTGCCACGCGATTGATGACGAAGCGGCTGGTGTAGAGTTGACGCCAATGTCAGAGTAGATGCCCGGGGTCGACGGCGGCGGCGGGCGACCCAAATCGATCTTAGATCATAAAACCAAAAAGTAAAACACCGATCAAGATGACCGGCGGAAGAGAGAAAAACCCGAAGCAATGACTCGGGAAAAAAGACTCTCTAGCGCAGCCGGTCAACACGATCGGCGGACGAACCCTAGGTACGGGCGGCGCAACCCCCATCGGCAGTCATGGAGGCCGACCACCCCGGGGGTGGCGCACAGGGCAGAAGCGACGGGCGACTGCTAGGGTTGGATCGGTTAGGTTGATACCATATTAGAAGGGATAAAGAAGGATTTGTGGAATCGTTGTTTATTACTTGAGCCTCGTGAGCATATATATATATAGAAGTACAATGGCTAACTTGAAATATAAGATAAGGCATCCTATACTTCCTAATAATCATAATACTCCACAGTCGCCCCACATAGAAGATCCATCACACGACACAATGTGTTAGTTAGTTGAGAATGGCACGACATCGTTCGTGCTCCGTCAAGGGATTTCTGAATTCGCACAGCTCCGCATCAATACTGTCTATTAACGATTCAACCAAACCACTGGAGTCGAGATGGAGCCTACATTTCTCGTAAAAAAAGATGGAGCCTACATTCCAAAGATTTTCCCAACCTCGATCTTCAACGAGAGTTTTCCAAGCAAGTTTGAGGCCTAAGACAACATCATTCAACTGCCCTGCCGCATAATGGTTCTTGAACATACACTCAACTTCAGATTGATTCATTATCCCCAGGTCAACTGAAAACATAAAGAATGTAAGAATGTTACAGAAACAATTGATTTTTTTACGCAGAAATCTTGGAAGCAAATGCAGTTATATTTGAAGTTCAAGTTGTCGGTTGGATTAGAAAAATGCTATTTACAATATACATAGAAGATACTGGAATATTTTCTCTCTCTTCTCTCTCTCAAAAAAAGAAGATACTAGAATATTTATATCCTTTTCCCCCTTAGTATGTATAGGCAAGGGGATGCTAACATCAGTCTCCTTGCACTTCGGACAATGGTGAAGGTGCCACAACCATAGTTTCATACATAGCTCGGCTATGGTCCACGTGAGGCCTCCGACCACACACCTTTTTTACTCACAATTTTGTATTTCAAGAGCTTAACATTAAATAATGCACACATTCAATATATGATGACAACATATACAAAATACAATTATAGAAAACAGGCCCACTCTACAAATGTGGTGGTGACCTACTGGAGCATTTCTCAAGTTCCGAGACAATTGTGTTATGCGCTAGCAAAGTTCGAGGACCAAATATGTAACCATATCTCAAACCGTCACTATCTTCCACTGACCAGCGGGGCCCACCTCGCACCCAGAGGCAGGAGCGCTCCTGTAACGCCCGGATAATCTTGCTACAATAATTCCACGCTAATCGTGCCACGTCACCTCGGTTACTGTTGCTAGGCTTTCGTTAGATCGAACCGCGTCGAATTCAAATCTAAATTAATGTCAACAATAAAAGTTTTTGAAAGTTGAAACAAAAATGTTCGGTGGGTGCCGAATATTACAAGGGTAATTATAATAAAGCAAACACATTTTTATAAAATGTCAAACTAAGTTATTTGGGGTCTAGATTTTTTGTGACTATGGACTAAGTCAAAATACTGAATTAGATACTAAGTGTATATTTTATTAAATTAAAATGCAACTAAAATAAAGAAATAAAGATATAATAAAGAAAACAGAAAACAAGACAAAAAAAAGAAAAGGAGAACCCCCCCTTGCGCCCGGGCTTCGGCCCAGCAGGCCCCAAGCCCCCCCACCACTGGGCCCCTTGGCCCAGCCGGCCACGCCGGCCCAGTCGGCCCACCCCGCACCTCTCCAGGCCTATTAGGCCACCCCACCCCCCACTAACCCTAACCCCCCCCCACGCCGCCACTCCCTCTTCTCCCCTTCCCGATCCGATCTGGATCGGGGACGAGCCCGCTCCCCCCACCTCGCGACGCCACCGCTCCAGATCTCCGTCGCCGTTGCCTACTCGCCCCCCCTCTCCTCGCGCGACCCTCCCCCCCACCTGAAGCCGGCGCCACCCGTCTCCGACCCCGTCATCCTCGCTCGCCGCGACGACCGCACGCGGGCGCCTCGGAGCTCGCCGACCCCGCCCCACACCAAGACACCACCGCCGCCCCGTCGCTCGTCCTCACCCCTCCTCGCCGGACGCCGTGGACGCGCGCCGTCCCGCCGCTGCCGAACGCCTCCTCGTCCTCCTCCTCGCCGGTCTTCCCCGACCGCCCCCGAGCCCACTGCCCCGTTGCCCTACTCCCCCCCCGTGAGCTCCGGCCTCCCTCCCTCTCTCCCCTGGCTCTCTGTCCCCGGCCATCGAGGCCCACTACCGCGCCGCCCCGCCGCTGCCGAACGCCTCCTCGTCCTCCTCCTCGCCGGTCTTCCCCGACCGCCCCCGAGCCCACTGCCCCGTTGCCCTACTCCCCCCCGTGAGCTCCGGCCTCCCTCCCTCTCTCCCCTGGCTCTCTGTCCCCGGCCATCGAGGCCCACTACCGCGCCGCCCCGCCCCGCTCCCTGCTAGCGCTGCCGCCTGCGCCTGCTGCGCGCTGCTCAGGGCCGCCCGCCTCGCCACTGCCCGCGCTCCTCTTGCGCCCCTGCCGCTGCGTCCGCCGGGCCGCACCCCTTTCCCCACCGCTGGCGCTGCCGCCGGCCACTCCCTCTGCCCCGTTGCTCATCGCCATCGATCCGGCCGACCGCGTCGTGGTCGCCGCGATCCGTCCCCGTTCCTTGCCGCGCGAAGCACCTCGCCGGGCCGCGTTTGTCCCAGCCACCGCCGCACCCGCACCGGCCCGGCCGCGCCCCCACCTCCAGCCTGCGCCGCCCCGCTCCGATCCGTCGCCGTGGCCGACGCCCCACTGGGCGGCCACGGGTGCACGCCCGGGCGCCCACTGCCCGCGAGTACCCGCGCCCGATAGGCCCCCTGGGCCACTGACACGGGGGCCCCATGGCCCCAGAACGTTTTATTAAAAAAAAGAGGAATTAAAATAAAAATAAAAATAAAATAAATATAATTAATAAAAATAAAAATGATTTAATAAAATTATTAATTAATTAATTAATTAATTAAGAAATTAATTAAGTTAATTAATCCGGTTTAATTAATTTAATTAACTAGTTAAGTTTAATTAAACTGTAATTAGATTAACCTAAACCCTAATTAACCTAATTAGAGGATGACAGGTGGGTCCCCCCTGGACCCACATGTCAGGTTGACCAAGTCAACTCTGTTGACTGCTGATGTCAGCATGACATCATGCTGATGTCATTAAATCATTTTCGAATTAATTAAATAATTAATTAAATTTCAGAAATTAATAAAATCTTTAGAAAATCATATCTTTTAATCCGTAACTCGGATTAAAATATTTTCAACATGAAAGTTGCTCAGAACGACGAGACGAATCTGAATACGCAGCCCGTTTATCCGCCACGCATCCCTAGCATAGCGAACACGCAACTTTCCCCCTCTGTTTCATCTATCCGAAAACGCGAAACACCGGGGATACTTTCCCGGATGTTTTCCCCCCTTCACCGGTATCACCTCATACCGCGATAGGGCACCCCTAGCACCGATACTTGTCATGTCATGCATCGCTATGCATCTGTTTGCTTAAATATTTATTGTTTCTCCCCCCTCTTCTCTCGCTAGACACCGGGACCGACGCCGCTGCTACCCAGTACGACTACAGAGTTGACGATCCTTCTCTCTTGCCAGAGCAACCAGGCAAGCCCCCCCCTTTGATCACCAGATATCGCTTACTCTTCTCTATACTGCTTGCATTAGAGTAGTGTAGCATGTTACTGCTTTCGTTAATCCTATACTGATGCATAGCCTGTCCTTGCTACTACTGTTGTTACCTTTACCTGCAATCCTAATGCTTAGTATAGGATGCTAGTTTATCATCAGTGGCCCTACATCCTTGTCCGTCTGCCATGCTATACTATCGAGCCGTGATCACTCGGGAGTTGATCACGGGTATATACTATATACTTTATACATGATACATGTGGTGACTAAAGACGGGTCGGCTTGAGGAGCACCCGCGAGTGGATCTTTGAGGCGGAGCGACAGGGCAGGTTCCGACCACCTAGGAGAGAGGTGGGCCTGGCCCTGGTCGACGTTCGCGGATACTTAACACGCTTAACAAGATCTGGGTATTTGATCTGAGTTTGGCCATTTGGTCTATACGCACTAACCATCTACGCGGGAGTAGTTATGGGTATCCCGGCGTCGTGGTATCAGCCGAAGCCTTCGTGACGCCAGCGACTGAGTGGCGCGCGCCGGATTGGAACGTAAGCCTGCTCTTGTATTAAGGGGGCTAGTTCTGCTTCCGGCCGCGTACGCAACGTGCAGGTGTGCTAAGGGCGATGGGCCCAGACCCCTGTGCGCTTAGGTTTAGACCGGCGTGCTGACCTCTCTGTTGGTCTAGGTGGGGCTGCGACGTGTTGATCTTCCGAGGCCGGGCATGACCCAGGAAAGTGTGTCCGGCCAAATGGGATCGAGCGTGTTGGGGTATGTGGTGCACCCCTGCAGGGAAGTTAATCTATTCGAATAGCCGTGATCTTCGGTAACAGGACGACTTGGAGTTGTATCTTGACCTTATGACAACTAGAACCGGATACTTAATAAAACACACCCTTCCAAGTGCCAGATACAACCGGTGATCACTCTCTCACAGGGCGACGAGGGGAGGATCATCGGTTAGGATTATGCTATGCGATGCTACTTGGAGGACTTCAGTCTACTCCCTTCTACATGCTGCAAGACGGAGGCTGCCAGAAGCGTAGTCTTTGAAAGGATTAGCTATCCCCCTCTTATTCTGGCTTTCTGCAGTTCAGTCCACCGATATGGCCCTTTACACTTTTACCCATGCATATGTAGTGTAGCTTCTTGCTTGCGAGTACTTTGGATGAGTACTCACGGTTGCTTTCTCCTTCTTTCCCCCTTTCCTTCTTCCTGGTTGTCGCAACCAGATGTTGGAGCCCAGGATCCAGACGCCACCTCGACGACGACTCCTACTACACCGGAGGTGCCTACTACTACGTGATGCCCGCTGACGACGACCAGGAGTAGTTAGGAGGATCCCAGGCAGGAGGTCTGCGCCTCTTTCGATCTGTATCCCAGTTTGTGCTAGCCTTCTTAAGGCAAACTTGTTTAACTTATGTCTGTACTCAGATATTGTTGCTTCCGCTGACTCGTCTATGATCGAGCTCTTGTATTCGAGCCCTCGAGGCCCCTGGCTTGTAATATGATGCTTGTATGACTTATTTTATTTGTAGAGTTGTGTTGTGATATCTTCCCGTGAGTCCCTGATCTTGATCGTACATGTTTGCGTGTATGATTAGTGTACGATTAAATCGGGGGCGTCACAAGTTGGTATCAGAGCCGACTGCCTGTAGGAACCCCCTTCCACACTCCTTGGCCGAAGTCGAGTCTAGACATTGCAAAAACTTTTACTAACTTGGCTGTGTGCCTTACGGGCCCACGTCGCCATCGGGTGGTATTAGGATCTTTTACTCCTCGATCCTTACTCTAGGACTCTGAACTCTCTTCTACTCGGGTTAAATGAATTTTGCTAAATCTAACATTAGGATCTCGTTATCACTTTCACCCGGAGAGCCCCTTATTACTGATGATCGTCTGCTGCACGTGAAGACCCTGAAGATACTCTCCGCTGTTAACCCGAGAACTTGTGTTCATTGCGTTTGCAATTCCCCTTCCACCATCAACCCTTATGGATAACTACTTGCAGTTGTTATTCTTACATTCATCCCCAGTTGGTCTTGTTATTACAAGATACCCCGAAATACTCGTCGATGTTTCGATAATCCTTTAAGCTTACTGCCTTGCAGTTATTTGTCACCTGAATACCCCTATGGAAAATTCTCACACTTATCGAGTATCCGCTCATCCCCCAGTTGTTCATGTGTTTCACAATGGTCTTCGAAATACTATTCGATCTTCCGAAAATCCCGAGCAGCCTATTGCTCTTGAAATTCTCGCTTTCTTAAATTGTGGTTAATCCGATAAGTTTCGTAATCTTATTGGCCTCCCTTGTCTTTATCATTTTAAGTCCGTTGATTCAATATGTTGAGGATGCCCGCATTCCTCAGTCGAATCCTAGGATTCATCCTTCCGGCTCAGACGTCACTTGGATATGAGTTGGTTCTTGACCAATCAATGCCTTGGTCGTTTATGCTTCTAAGTCTATTGAACTTATTCATTTTTGATCAGAACGGTTGCTTCTGATCCCTTGATTTGGGAATCATAAAATTTCTTTACATTAAGCTTTGAATTAGTCAGTTGTTTCTATAATCCGATGCCTTGGCATTCCTTCTTCCTTTGATTGAGTACCGATACTCACATCAGCCTCGTTGTGGACCGCCATACCCATTGCCGGGTTATCTACCGACAGCGTCCTTCATATTCAATAACCTTGTGAGCCTTCCCTCGGATACATAATGCCTTTGGTAAATTGTATCATCTGCTTTTGAACATGCTCTACCATCGAGTTTGTGTTATTTACTCCTGAAGTTCGTGGTATATGTTCTAAGGAGCCCCGATGGCTTGAACCTATGCCTTCCTTAATCTGTGCAAACCCGGAAGATTTCACGGGTCATACTTATCTGGTATTGCACCAGGTAAAACTTTCAACAACTAATGTCATTTTCAAAATACAAGAGGTGAATGAAAGGTTATGCGTTGAACAAGTGGGAGCCGACCTTGAACCCTGTGTTCATGCCCATGGACACGATGTATACCTGATCATGGGAGCTTCTCTTATAATAATTATCCCCTTGTTACAAGATCATCTTGTATCCTTGGATGTGCTTTCGACCAAAATTTCTTCCTTTGATCCCTTTCTTGGACAAGTTAAAGTACTTGTCTTCTGCAGTTCATTATACCTGTCCAATCCTTATTCCGATCTACCTTCGAGTATTACCCTCTGGTGTCTCGAGAATAACATGGAACTACATAACTTCTTACGAGTTCTTCATCAACTATTATTCTCGTCGATTCCTTTTTTTCCAACGGGTTCTGAGTTGTTAGAACCCCTCAAGGACACCGACAAGTGAATCAATTCCGCACTCCGACTCAATAAGTTAATCTCCGTTGCTTATGAGTTTAATAATCCTTCAAGTCACTCCTAGCCTGATCGGCTATATCATTACCATGTTAAATTTTAACTGTGCTACCCGGTCCTTCTTCCCGTAGCACAATTATCTGACAATGAGCTAGCTTACGTCGATTTTCCTCATCATATCATTTTGCCTTGAACAACAAGCTTGATTTCGAGTTGTGCCGTACCCATGGTTCCAATAACCTTTCGCTTCATCATTCCTTTGAATTGATGTCGTCGCTGGTTGCTTACATCTTCATGAAACCTCTTGACAAAAGTGTCGTGGTCATCATCAACATCCCGAGCTCTTCCAAGATATATATCGAATTCTTGATGAGAAATACCATCCTCGTCCCTCAATGGTTTGTGTTATCACCGACCACTTTATTGCCTTCCGTTCAACACAAACTTATTCGTGTTTGGTGTTATACCTTGAGATCCTTGCTATCCAGCATTTGTTCTTCTTTACCTTGGGATATTACCACCTTTTATGTCAAGAATGTCGTGGTAATTTTACCACCTCTTGAGAATTCTTGATATAGTAATATCTCTCGCCTTTTGCATTCATTTCTTGGTCTCCGTGTTAATTCTAACCGGAATACCGACAAATGGTCTGTGATGTGTAAATTCTAAACTTCTAGCAACCCTATTGCTTTGAAGTTATTGGTCTACAGTTCCATTCTAAGTCTATGGCTTATTGAATCATCATTCAAACATTGATCGTACTACCTAGTCCAGATTCCTGGGTGCACCCTTCTATCATTGTTCAGTTGTGTATGTTTCCCTCGAGCATACATCATTATATCATTTGATCCGACAAATGATATTTCCTTGTTCACATAATTGTGGAAATCAATCCTTTGGAAATCTCGATGAGTTGTCGCCGAGTCCATCAGCCACATCCTCATCCTCTCCTTGATTTAATGATGAACTCTTGCTGTGGAACTCTCTTGCATAGTTCAATTCTCGAGATTCTTACAATGTCATTTCGACAATTTGTGTTGCACCTTTCTTCTCAGGCATCCTAAGTCTGAGTTATCCTGACATCAATCAGATCTGAATCTCGGTCAGATATGATGGTTGGAACATATTTCCAGGAGTTATAACATCTTTATATGACTCGGTAAGGTGATATCATGCCTAGCACACCTGGCCGGAGGACCTATTGTTATAGTTTTCTTCTTGGTAAGGTTAGTCATTCTTCCGTGAGGAAATTGTAAGACTTATTCTATAAGTTGTTCCTGATGGATCCTTTTTGTTTCCAAAGTCTGATCTTCAACTGATGACCATGTCAATGCTTTCTCGGAGCATGCCTATGGTACTTGAATTTTCAACAAGACCATTTGAAGCCCAATGCTAAATGTTTCCTGCTCAATTATCCAAACACCGATGTACGGGTAATGTCATGAAATTTCTCTCCCCTACCTAAGGAGTTTTCTACATTTTATCCTGTCATGGATAATATGTTCTGCTTGTCCTTGGGGAGAATATACCCTTGAAATATGTGTATAATCACATTTTCCTTCCATTGTTCTGTTTAAATCTGATGATCACCTTTTCCTTTCCATTGTTTTGTTTAACCTTATTGGTGAAATATATGATCTAAGCAGTAATATTCTCCTGCTTATGTAAACACCTTGGTGTACAACCGTGTTAGTAAGACCCTGTTGAAATTGTCGATAGCATTCCGGTCACCACCGATGGACGAGAACTTTGCCTATTGGTCCGCCTCGTTCAACGAGCAGGAAAATGGTTCTCTTCGTCCCTCGCCCCTGGTACCGACATTGTGCCGACATAACTGATAGGCTACCCTCTGACATGCCTTGCTATTGTGACCGTGCGAAATGTCACCGCTCCTATTTTTAACCCACATGGTGGGCCCATAACCCACAGTTCCACAGGATCGAAACCTGACTCTCCTGTATACCCCATGTTCCCAAAGTTATTCCTCACGCGTGGCCTCGTGTGTAATTCACGAGCCACCTTCCGATGAGATCATCAATCTGGTATCAGACGCAATACTTATTCCCATTGCTCTGAACCCCTTTCACACTTCATTTCAGGCAATGAACGATTGCCTATCCGCTTGAAACTTCTTATTGCACCGTCTTACTTTGCTCTCGATGTGTTTCATTTGTTCAACTCGAGAGATACTCATATGTTCATACTTGGGAAACCCCCAGAAGATTTTCCCTTGTAACATCCTATCGTTGTAGAGCTGCCCCTTACCTATTCGTAAGTACGATGGAGATCCCGAAGAAAGGATGACAAATTGATCATGGTGACTTGAAGCAGTGAAATGAAGACATCAACGAAAGGGATCAACCTCTTCGAAAGGGCAGCCAAGACCAAGAAGACTCGTTAGGTTTTTCGCTACCAACACCTTCGCCCCTTACTCCACCGCTTAAATCTCGGGACGAGATTTCTTGTAGTGGAGGAGATTTGTAACGCCCGGATAATCTTGCTACAGTAATTCCACGCTAATCGTGCCACGTCACCTCGGTTACTGTTGCTAGGCTTTCGTTAGATCGAACCGCGTCGAATTCAAATCTAAATTAATGTCAACAATAAAAGTTTTTGAAAGTTGAAACAAAAATGTTCGGTGGGTGCCGAATATTACAAGGGTAATTATAATAAAGCAAACACATTTTTATAAAATGTCAAACTAAGTTATTTGGGGTCTAGACTTTTTGTGACTATGGACTAAGTCAAAATACTGAATTAGATACTAAGTGTATATTTTACTAAATTAAAATGCAACTAAAATAAAGAAATAAAGATATAATAAAGAAAACAGAAAACAAGACAAAAAAAAGAAAAGGAGAACCCCCCCCCCCCCTTGCCCCCTGGGCTTCGGCCCAGCAGGCCACAAGCCCCCCCACCACTGGGCCCCTTGGCCCAGCCGGCCACGCCGGCCCAGCCGGCCCACCCCGCACCTCCCCAGGCCTATTAGGCCACCCCACCCCCACTAACCCTAATCCCCCCCCACGCCGCCACTCCCTCTTCTCCCCTTCCCGATCCGATCTGGATCGGGGACGAGCCCGCTCCCCCCCACCTCGCGACGCCACCGCCCCGGATCTCCGTCGCCGTTGCCTACTCGCCCCCCCTCTCCTCGCGCGACCCTCCCCCCCCACCTGAAGCCGGCGCCACCCGTCTCCGACCCCGTCACCCTCGCTCGCCGCGACGACCGCACGCGGGCGCCTCGGAGCTCGCCGACCCCGCCCCACACCAAGACACCACCGCCGCCCCGTCGCTCGTCCTCACCCCCTCCTCGCCGGACGCCGTGGACGCGCGCCGTCCCGCCGCTGCCGAACGCCTCCTCGTCCTCCTCCTCGCCGGTCTTCCCCGACCGCCCCCGAGCCCACTGCCCCGTTGCCCTACCCCCCCGTGAGCTCCGGCCTCCCTCCCTCTCTCCCCTGGCTCTCTGTCCCCGACCATCGAGGCCCACTACCGCGCCGCCCCGCCCCGCTCCCTGCTAGCGCTGCCGCCTGCGCCTGCTGCGCGCTGCTCAGGGCCGCCCGCCTCGCCACTGCCTGCGCCCCTGCCGCTGCGTCCGCCGGGCCGCACCCCTTTCCCCACCGCTGGCGCTGCCGCCGGCCACTCCCTCTGCCCCGTTGCTCATCGCCATCGATCCGGCCGACCGCGTCGTGGTCGCCGCGATCCGTCCCCGTTCCTTGCCGCGCGAAGCACCTCGCCGGGCCGCGTTTGTCCCAACCACCGCCGCACCCGCACCGGCCCGGCCGCGCCCCCACCTCCAGCCTGCGCCGCCCCGCTCCGATCCGTCGCCGTGGCCGACGCCCCACTGGGCGGCCACGGGTGCACGCCCGGGCGCCCACTGCCCGCGAGTACCCGCGCCCGATAGGCCCCCTGGGCCACTGACACGGGGGCCCCATGGCCCCAGAACGTTTTATTAAAAAAAAGAGGAATTAAAATAAAAATAAAAATAAAATAAATATAATTAATAAAAATAAAAATGATTTAATAAAATTATTAATTAATTAATTAATTAATTAAGAAATTAATTAAGTTAATTAATCCGGTTTAATTAATTTAATTAACTAGTTAAGTTTAATTAAACTGTAATTAGATTAACCTAAACCCTAATTAAACTAATTAGAGGATGACAGGTGGGTCCCCCCTGGACCCACATGTCAGGTTGACCAAGTCAACTCTGTTGACTGCTGATGTCAGCATGACATCATGCTTATGTCATTAAATCATTTTCGAATTAATTAAATAATTAATTAAATTTCAGAAATTAATAAAATCTTTAGAAAATCATATCTTTTAATCCGTAACTCGGATTAAAATATTTTCAACATGAAAGTTGCTCAGAACGATGAGACGAATCTGAATACGCAGCCCGTTTATCCGCCACGCATCCCTAGCATAGCGAACACGCAACTTTCCCCCTCTGTTTCATCTGTCCGAAAACGCGAAACACCGGGGATACTTTCCCGGATGTTTCCCCCCCTTCACCGGTATCACCTCATACCGCGATAGGGCACCCCTAGCACCGATACTTGTCATGTCATGCATCGCTATGCATCTGTTTGCTTAAATATTTATTGTTTCTCCCCCCTCTTCTCTCGCTAGACACCGGGACCGACGCCGCTGCTACCCAGTACGACTACGGAGTTGACGACCCTTCTCTCTTGCCAGAGCAACCAGGCAAGCCCCCCCCTTTGATCACCAGATATCGCCTACTCTTCTCTATACTGCTTGCATTAGAGTAGTGTAGCATGTTACTGCTTTCGTTAATCCTATACTGATGCATAGCCTGTCCTTGCTACTACTGTTGTTACCTTTACCTGCAATCCTAATGCTTAGTATAGGATGCTAGTTTATTATCAGTGGCCCTACATCCTTGTCCATCTGCCATGATATACTATCGGGTCGTGATCACTCGGGAGTTGATCACGGGTATATACTATATACTTTATACATGATACATGTGGTGACTAAAGACGGGTCGGCTTGAGGAGCACCCGCGAGTGGATCTTTGAGGCGGAGCGACAGGGCAGGTTCCGACCACCTAGGAGAGAGGTGGGCCTGGCCCTGGTCGACGTTCGCGGATACTTAACACGCTTAACGAGATCTGGGTATTTGATCTGAGTTTGGCCATTTGGTCTATACGCACTAACCATCTACGCGGGAGTAGTTATGGGTATCCCGGCGTCGTGGTATCAGCCGAAGCCTTCGTGACGTCAGCGACTGAGTGGCGCGCGCCGGATTGGAACGTAAGCCTGCTCTTGTATTAAGGGGGCTAGTTCTGCTTCCGGCCGCGTACGCAACGTGCAGGTGTGCTAAGGGCGATGGGCCCAGACCCCTGTGCGCTTAGGTTTAGACCGGCGTGCTGACCTCTCTGTTGGTCTAGGTGGGGCTGCGACGTGTTGATCTTCCGAGGCCGGGCATGACCCAGGAAAGTGTGTCCGGCCAAATGGGATCGAGCGTGTTGGGGTATGTGGTGCACCCCTGCAGGGAAGTTAATCTATTCGAATAGCCGTGATCTTCGGTAACAGGACGACTTGGAGTTGTATCTTGACCTTATGACAACTAGAACCGGATACTTAATAAAACACACCCTTCCAAGTGCCAGATACAACCGGTGATCACTCTCTCACAGGGCGACGAGGGGAGGATCATCGGTTAGGATTATGCTATGCGATGCTACTTGGAGGACTTCAGTCTACTCCCTTCTACATGCTGCAAGACGGAGGCTGCCAGAAGCGTAGTCTTTGAAAGGATTAGCTATCCCCCTCTTATTCTGGCTTTCTGCAGTTCAGTCCACCGATATGGCCCTTTACACTTTTACCCATGCATATGTAGTGTAGCTTCTTGCTTGCGAGTACTTTGGATGAGTACTCACGGTTGCTTTCTCCTTCTTTCCCCCTTTCCTTCTTCCTGGTTGTCGCAACCAGATGTTGGAGCCCAGGATCCAGACGCCACCTCGACGACGACTCCTACTACACCGGAGGTGCCTACTACTACGTGATGCCCGCTGACGACGACCAGGAGTAGTTAGGAGGATCCCAGGCAGGAGGTCTGCGCCTCTTTCGATCTGTATCCCAGTTTGTGCTAGCCTTCTTAAGGCAAACTTGTTTAACTTATGTCTGTACTCAGATATTGTTGCTTCCGCTGACTCGTCTATGATCGAGCTCTTGTATTCGAGCTCTCGAGGCCCCTGGCTTGTAATATGATGCTTGTATGACTTATTTTATTTGTAGAGTTGTGTTGTGATATCTTCCCGTGAGTCCCTGATCTTGATCGTACATGTTTGCGTGTATGATTAGTGTACGATTAAATCGGGGGCGTCACAGCTCCTACACTACGCCCCTTCCCTCATGGGCAACCCCATCCCACACCACCTATCGAGTTACAAAGGGGCCCACCCAGCAACGACACCCTTCACAGAACCCAGCCCACGACCTGGTCAAAATTGGGACAAAAATCCAAAGTTGGACACCTCAATTGATTGAGGGAGCTCTAAAATTAGGGAGCATAGTGAATTTAAAGATGACATACACATGGTTACTAAAGCATACAACAATGGATATTGAAGCAAAACTAAAAATTGTTGGCCGGCAAGGGATGGATGTTTTGACTCACCAACATATAGATTGATTTGTACTTTTCTTTTGGCATTTGAAAGCAAAAAAATATAGTACAGAAGCATAGGTATAGCATATTATTGTGGAAACAGATATAAACCTTGATGGAAGCTGGCAAATTTTGAAATCAAGTCGAACACTAATATTACAGCGAAATATTGGGAATTGGGAGTCAAATTATTGTTATTTGCACAAGAAATTAACCAAATTTCGTAGATGATATAGTGCTCCATTACGCATCGGATATAACATAGACACACCCAACAAATTTCATCGAAGCGAACGTCGAATCTGAAGTAACACAAAGCAAAACAATTCATTAAAAATGAATCAAAGATGTGAAGAATCAAACCCTAGTCTGGGTGAGTATATACACGGGGTAATGCATGTGATGCGTGTGCAACTTCTTTGCCATCCAAAAATGACACACGAGCGTTGGAGGCGGTGGGGAACCAAGATTGCGATGGGGATTACCCGTCCGGTGATGGAAGCAATGTTTGGTGGAGACGTGGAGTAGACACGGGCAGGGCACAACAACGACATCAGAGCAGCTGTAGCCGTGGCAGAGTTGGTGGTGCGGAGTAAGGAGGTGGCGAAGGTAGCAGCCGTGGTGCGCGAGCACGGTGAGCTCGGGGATGGGCTCACCCGTGCGTTGAGAGACGGGGTGGGCTTGGTGGGCCTGGGAGGTGAGACTTAGTCATCCCAAACGGTTTATTGATGGATCAGATAGAAATATACACCGTGGAATTAAAGAATTAACGGTACATGACCAGTTTGATGAAAAATTCCTATACGAGGTGTTTTCGATTAATATTGGGAAAAACACAACAGTGCGCTTATAACCTGAAAGAAATGAGTCCGCCACTATTGAGAAATGAAAGTTAACTGTCACGTGACCGCGGACCAATTTGTAGTTGAATGGTTAGGAGGATAGTGGTATTCTGAACCCATCAGAGTTCAAGTTCTATACTTGACATATGCGCTCGTATTTTATCGATTTATTTCAAGCCTTCCGACGGTGTGTGTTCAGTTTGAGAGACGCCATCGTCGACTATAAAGGCGTATGCCGCGGCATCGTCAATTTCAAGATGATATGTTGGCTCAGTTTCTTTGAGATGCTTATATGAATAGATATGTGTGCGTGCTTTCATAAGGATTAGTATATGTGCGTATGTATGAGTGTGAGAAAACCTAAGGTCTGGTCTTCATTGGTCGTGCCTCGCGGTTGCCTTGATGAAGGATCTGTTTTGAGAGCATAGACTTTCTTGAGGGTGAAAATCTAAAATTTTGGATCGGGCAACGACGACGCTTGTGCGCCGTTTCCTTTTCGAAGGCGTTGCTTCCGAAGACCTTTTATATTTTCCGGGTGTTATCTTTGGTGATGGCATGAGTGCTATCATTGAGGGGAGTTGATCGTTGTAGGGGGACCTTTGTTTTTTCCTTTCTTTTTATTTCTTCTTTGGCAGTGTGCATACAAGATGTCTTGTTGATGCAGAGACGGGTGTAATTAGTATCTTCGCGATATTAATTTATCTATACCTACTATTAAAGGGAATACATATTCTTGGTTTGGTTTAGTCCTTTTCGTTTGATTTGAGTGCACGCTAAGCGATCTGGGCCAGATACTTGTACGTTGATGGGCCTTTTATGGGCTTTTATAGAGACCGCGAATAATAATTAGGTCTATACCTACTATCAAAGGGAATAAGTATTCTTAGTTTGGTTTAGTCCCTTCCATTTGGTTTGAGTGCACGCTAAGCGATATGGGCCAGATACTTGTACGTTGATGGGCCTTTTATGGGCTTTTATAGAGAACGCGAATAATAATTAGGTCAAAATAAATCAATATTGTCGGAATTGATCACAGGAACTCCTATCTGGATGTCTTATGTAACAACCAACGACCTATACACTATTTACATTTACTAATCCCAACTCGTTCTAAATATACGAGTAGCAGCCCTCGTGTTTAGGGCGAGCTAATTAAAGAAAGGACTTGAGGTAAAAAATATAACATAATTTAAAAAAGATTTGTAGGCTTTCATGTGTTTGGCTACTAAATTAGAAAAGGAACAATTTGATTTCCGACTAAAACGGGTGAGGACGTCATGGTAACTAAAGGAAGAATTTTACTTAAATGGAATCGATGGAAAATTATGCTCGGCAAAAAAAATATAACACGGCTAAATTGTATTGTATTTTTTTATGTTCATTTTATAAAAGGATGCTATGAGACATTATGTTTGAACAAACATCATTTTTTCCCGTTACAACGCACGGGCATATGTGCTAGTTCTTTAAAAAAAATGAGAGTGAGAAAAGGCTGTCACGCGGCCACGATTCGCCATGGCGCCACCGACCGCCAATTTTGACGTCACAAAACGAGCTGCGCACAGCGCATACCGCCCACCATCCACGTGAATCTCCCTCCTAACGAAAGCAGCAGAGAAGCCCAAAATGAAATATTTCGGCGGACGCCTCCCCGCTTCCCTCCCCGCCAGGCGGCCCGAGATCCCAATTTTCGTCCAAATTTCCAAGATTTGCCGGCGCTTCGTCGAACCAAAACAGCAAAACCCACAGATTAGTCCCCTCCCTCCACTTCTACCCAGCCTAAATTTCCCTCCGAAACTCAAATCTTCTGGCCTGCTCCCTCCCTCCGACCTCCGATACAAATACCCATCGATTCTTCCCTCCCTTCCCCAGCCCCACCCGATTAACCTCCCGGCCTGGTACCACCAACCTCCAATCCGAAGAGCCTCTGCTCGTATGAGCTCCAAGATGGCAGCTGACAGCGGCGACCAGGAGAACCTGCCGCCCAGTACAACGCCTCCGACTGCCACGGCTGCTGTCGTCCGCCCTCGTCATTTTGGGGTCAAGAAAGGCCAGATGAAGCGGCTCGGCAGGGCGCGGAGGCGGGCGCCGCTCAAGGACATCACCAACCACTTCGCCGTGGAGACTGCATCTGCCGAGGTGCAAGCTCTGCAGCAGCCGGAGGAGGGGTCGGAGGGGGGCACAGCGAAGGAGGAGCTGGCGGCGCAGACGAACGCGCTTGCCAGTGCTGCGGCTGTTAAGGTGAGGAGGAACTCGCTCCGGAAGGAGTTTAGATAGAGTTCAGTTCATTGTACAGTGGGATTGGGTAATTGGACGGAATTCATTATTTGTACTATTCTGATTTCATTCTCCAAGCCCATGGTTCATTGGGCTGGATTTTGCTCGCTGGTTTCCGCTTTCCTCTATTGTTGATTATAGGAAACGAGGTTCTGAGTAAAAAGGAAGATGAATTTAAATCGATATCTCATTGATAGAAGTATGAGTCTTAATCTGGAAGTGTTCAATGACTCATTCACGGAAATTTCGATGCTCTTAGTTGACTATATGTTTATCTAGTTCCTTCGTATCTCTTCAGTGTTCTGAGTTTGAGTCATTTATCCGTGTCGGGCTGAAGGTCTTTAGAGCAACTCCAACAGCCGACCCAAAAGGATCGATGATTTTATCCGTTTGGGTCGACCGTCTGTCCGCTGTCCGTCCTCTTTTAGTTTTGGGTCGGCAGTGCGTGTAACGGGCCGATCCATTTTATAATTGCGCGTGTTTTAAATCATGTCGTCATCCTGGTTTTGACGCACCAGCGCGCGGAAAAAGTTCACCCGCGCGGGGGAAAGCGGCCTAACGCGCGCTGGTTTTGGCGCTCTAGCGCGCGGGAAAGGTTCGCGCGCGCGTCGCGGCCGACGCTCGTTATAAAGAAGACGCTCCCTCCACGCTCTGTCCGCCGTCCACTCTCGCCGCCTCTGCTCGCCGCCCACTCCCGCCGCCTCTGCGCCACCATGTCGATCCGCCGCCTGGGCGCTTCGGATTTTCGTGAAGTCAGCGAGCGCCGCTCCGGCGCATTCTCCTCCGAGATTTGGTTTCGCGGGAAACGTCTCGTCCTCGACACCTTCGACACCGCAGAGGAGGCGGCCCGCGCGCACGACGCGGCGGCGTGGCGCCTCCTGAGGCCTCGCCGGGATATAAATTTTCTCAACGTGTCGAGCCAGCGGTTGCAGGATCTGACGCCTCTCCCGCGGCTTTTCACCGACGAGGATCGTCGTGTCCACCGGAGGCGGCAGCGTCACCTCGCCATCGTAGAGAAGAATGTGGAAGCCTTGGTGGTGTGGCGCGGAGGCTTCCCGCAGGACATCGTCGACGAGCGCCAGTTCTACAAGCAATTGAGATCGAAAAGGGACGCGAGGAGGAGGAAGCGAGCCGCCTATCGGGAGGACAAGCGTTCGCGGAAGCAGGCATCTCAATTGAAACTGAAGCTACAAGAAACGGCGGGTTGGGACTTTGCAGATGAGGCGTATGCTGAGGTCTACATTCAGACATCGGAGGAGGACATTACCGAGTCGGAGTCAGAAATCGACGAGTAGTGGTCTTTCTGTTTATCTGTGTACGCTAAAATTATCTATGTATCCATTTTTATCTGAAAAAAGGCCGGCGGCGTCGGCGACGTAGCAGGCGGACGAGGGTGTGAATCCAATGTGCCACCGACCAGCGGGCCCGGTGAGGAAAGAAGGCGAGCGCGCGCGCGTTCATCTTGTGTCCGCGCCAACGCAAATCAGGCTCAAAAATGGGCCGGGAATAGGTTGGCAGGCGGACGAAAGCGGACGCGCATCCGTTTGGGTCGGTGCGTTGGGCCGGCTTTTTTGTCCACGACGACCCAGACAAATGGCCGCAGACGAAATGAGTCGCCCCATTGGAGTTGCTCTTACTTCTAGTATCGGGATCCGTATGTCTCGAAACATGCTTTTGCCCCGTTTTATGAAATGAAGCAACCATCCATGCAATCAACATCCAAATGTCATACTCCCTCCCTGCCGTAATGTAATTCCTATAAATTTTTGTAAAAGTCAAACATTACAAACTTTAACCATATTTATAGAGAAAAGTAGGTACATCTAGAAACACGAATGCACATCATTGAATACATCATGAGTTATATTTTCAGAATGTATATGTTTGGTATTGTAGATGTAGACTGTTATCTCTATACACTTGTCAAAGTTGACAAAGTTTGACTTTCACAAAAATTTATATACACTACATTATGGAATGGAAGGAGTATCAAATAAGAAGGTTGCCCAACATCACAATCATGCCCAAAAAACCATAGGAAGACAAGCGACCGAGTTACGGCCGCCATGAGGCCCATACAAAGATAGGCGACGCGCGGTAGTCAGAAGCGCATCCAGCATTAGCTCAAACCGGTCGCAGTCGCGCTGCCTAGACAGCGGGTACCAGTGCTGCAAAAAAGTAAGGAATTTTAAGGAGTCAGAGGCTTGCCGCAGAAAACCCCGCTCAAACACCATTTGTTACGTGTCGTCCAGAATGTCCACGACTAGATCTGTATGTGCAAACACAAAAACTGAAACCAACGATTCACTTCATTACAGATGGGCGCACCAGCGACCCACAAAGCCCGATTGTTGGAGATATAACCCTCGACGTGACCCGTCCAGAAGGGGCTGGGTTATACTGTTGGCGACTCAAGAGTAAAGGCTTAAATGGGCCTAAGAAGACATGAAGTCTGGAGGCGGCTTAAGTAGCGGGCCTGTTGAGGGTCCAAGACCTGGAGGTGTGAGCCGCTTGATGGTGACTTGCCTAGCAAGGCAAGGCGACTTAGAAACCGAGTTGGACACGTTGTGTGATCCGGCTTGTACTCTTGTAAGCCCATGGCCTCGACTTGTGTATATAAAGGCGAGACCCTGCGGCGGGTTAACTAAAGTTACAATCAATAGATAGCTAGGTTAAACAATTTCGCTCCCTTGTAATCGATATTTGATTAATATGTAACACTTATGATGCGGTTATATTTCCCACGTGTCGAGGCACGACTTAGAGGCATAACCGTATGGTGGTTTAGTCGCAAGTGGGGTAATCTTCACACAATCCCATGTACTAAATAAGAAAGGGATAAAGAGTTGGCTTACAATCGCCACTTCACACAAATAACAAGTTAACCATACATCATCCAGAGTACAATCAAGGTCCGACTACGGAACCAAAATAAAAGAAGACAACCCCAATTGCTAGATCCCCGATCGTCCCAAATGGGCTCCACTACTGATCATCCAGAAAAGACACATAACAACGACCAAGATCTTCATCGAGCTCCCACTTGAGCTCGGTAGCATCACCTGCACCGGTATCATCGGCACCTGCAACTGTTTGGAAGTAACCGTGAGTCACGAGGACTCAGCAATCTCACACCTGCGAGATCAAGCCTATTTAAGCTTATGGGTAGGGTAAGGTAATGAGGTGGAGCTGCAGCAAGCGCTAAGCAAATATGGTGGCTAACATACGCAAATAAGAGCGAGAAGAGAAGCAACACAACAGTCGAGAAGCTAGAAGTGATCAAGAAGTGATCCTGAAACTACTTACGTTCAAGCACAACACAAGACCGTGTTCACTTTTCGGACTTCGCCGAGAAGAGACCATCACGGCTACACACGTGGTTGATGTATTTTAAATATATCAAGTGTCAAGTTCTCTACAACCGGATATTAACAAATTCCCATCTGCCACATAACCGCGGGCACGGCTCTTGAAAGTTTATACCCTGCAGGGGTATCCCAACTTAGCCCATCACAAGCTCTCACGGTCAATGAAGGATATTTCTTCTCCCGGGAAGACCCGATCAGTCTTGGGATCCCGGTTATAAGACATTTCGACAATGGTAAAACAAGACCATCTAAGCTGCCCGATGTGCCGACAATCCCGATAGGAGCTGCACATATCTCGTTCTCAGGGCAACACCGGATGAGCAATCCGTACAACTAAAACCAGCCCTCAAGTTTCCCCGAGGTGGCGCTACAAGGGGCTCTAGTTCGGACCAACACTTAGAGAAGCACTGGCCCCGGGGGGGGGGGGGGTTAAAATAAAGATGACCCTCGGGTTAATTACTCCCAAGGGAAAGGTATAGGTTGTTAGGCAAATGTAAAACTAAGGTTGGGCCTTGCTGGAGGAGTTTATTCAAAGCAAACTGTCAAGGGGTTCCCATAACACCCAACTGCGTAAGGAACGCAAAATCAAGGAACATAACACCGGTATGACGGAAACTAGGGCGGCAAGAGTGGAACAAAACATCAGGCATAAGACCGATCCTTCCACCCTTTACTAAGTATATAGATGCATTAATTAAAATAAGAAATATTGTGATATCCCAACATATCCATGTTCCAACATGGAACAAACTTCAGCTTCACCTGCAACTAGCAACGCTATAAGAGGGGCTGAGCAAAAGCGGTAACCTAGCCAAATAACGGTTTGCTAGGAAGGTGGGTTAGAGGCTTGACATGGCAACATGGGATGCATGATATAACAAGTGGTAGGTAGCACGACATAACGATAGAGCGAGCAACTAGCAACCAAAGATAGAAGTGATTTCGAGGGTATGGTCATCTTGCCTGAAATCCCGCAAGGAATAAGAACGAGTCCAAGAAGTAGACGACCCAACGTAGTCGAACGAATCCTCACAACTCCATAACAAAACCGAAGCTAATGAGAGAAGCAACCCAAAAAGAAGCAAGCAACATAGTAAACAACCATCACATAAACATGACATGATACACAACCAAGTATGATGCATGTCCGGTTTAATGAGGCATGGCATGACAATATGCACAAACAAGACTACAAATTAAGTGGAGCTCAATATGCAACGAGTTGCATATTGACGAAACACCACATTCAAACATTTAGTTCACTCTCACTTATGTACCCAACAATATTAAATGTTATTAAACATGGCAAGGGATGAAGCACAACAAAACTATCTATCTAGGCAAGTTTAAACGAGGCCGGAAATAACAAACAACAATTCCGAAAAAACCTCATGTGCATATTTTAAAGTTGGCATTGTTCTACCCTATACACAATTTTAGAGTTGTTAAACATGCAAAATACTGCCACCATGTTAAACTATGCATTTTTCTACCCCATTTACATATAAAGTTTATTAAATTTGGAGCTACGGTTATTAAGTTATGAGATAAAAATCATTTTAACATGGCATAAGAGCAAAAATTAATGCAGACAACAATTTAAGCATTTTTAACATGGATGACATCAGCATATTATGAAACTTGACAAAATTCTAAGCATTTTACATATATAGTTTGTTTAATTCCGATGCATGAGTGAGAAGTTATTAGATGCATGATTCTAGGGACTAATCTGCAAAACTGGTTTTTCTGTGGATAAAACAGAAATCCACTAGACAGGAAAAACACCACGCGGGCCAAAAGGCTGTGGATCTGGGCGGGGCGCAGCTCACCTTGTGGGCTGTAGGCAGAGTCGGAGCGGGCCAGCATGGAGCGGGCTGTGGCCCACACAGGCAGCCACCGTGGTCAACGCGGGGGCTGTGCGTGTGCTCGCACGCACGCACGGACGACAAAGGGCGCGCCGGCGACGGTTGTCCAACGAGGACGATGACGGGGCAAGGCAGGGAAGGCCGGGAACGAGCGGATCCGGACGTCCTGCACCAGATCTGGGCAACGACGGCGGCTGGTCGGAGCTCCGGTGACGGACGTGAAGGACCCGAGGTGGCGACAGTCATGGCAGGCTCCTCTGCGAGGCACGGGGAGAGAAAACGTGATGGAGAGACAGAGGAAAGGAGAGAGGAGGCAGGAGACGGGGCGGCGGGATCCTGGCGAGGCATTGGCGAAGCTCGCCGGCGGCGGGGTCGCCGTGCGGTGTGGGTCGACGATGCAGGCGCAGGCGAGGAGGAGCGCTCGGGGAGAGCGGGTTCCCATGGCTGCGACGGTGCTGCGCTGGCGTATTGGGCCCAGATTGGCCCGTGGCGGGCCACAGATGGGCTCTGGAGGGCCCGTGCGGCTGGGAGTGAGTGGGGGCGACGCGGCGGGGATGAGGTGGCGGCATGCGGTTGGCTGAGAGGTGGTTCGCGGTGGAGGCTGGCCAATGACTGGTTGCCAAGTGGCAGGGACGAGTAGGCCGACGCTGGAAACGAAGGGGCGGCGGCGCTGAGCAGGTGGTGGCGGGAGGATCCCGAGGCTGGAGGTTAGGGGAGGGTTAGACTAGGGTTTGACCAAAATGGACTTGGGGGGTTGTTAAATAGGAAAAGGAGGGCTAGAGAGGGGGTTTTCATCTGTTTTTGGACCGTTCGATTATCATCGGATGGCTCCGGACAGAGGGAGGAACTAAGTGGGCTGTGTAGGAGGGTGTGGGCTGAGAGGAGAGAAAAGAGGGCAGTCCGGCAACAGTCCCCGGAGACCGAAAATGTCCGACGTATGACCCGTTATAATGCCGCTATATATTTAACGGTTGGGCTATCAAACGAGCTCCGAATGCGACGAAACTTGACAGGCGGTCTACCTACACTATAATAAGACCGCACGCCAACTTTCATTCCATCCTGAGAATATTCCCCGGCCACTTATAAAATAATATTTCGGACGTGCCGCGGGCGCGTGCAAATGTGTCTGGGTTCAAAACGGGCAACACACGGAACTAGGGGAACCCGGACAGATGCAAGTTTCGAAAACATGATGATGTAATGCACATGATGACATGGCAAGATGCAACACGCAAGCAAAATACATGGCAACAACGACACATAACTGGAAGACACCTGGCGCAACGTGAAGGAAATATGCCCTAGAGGCAATAATAAAGTTATTATTTATTTCCTTATATCATGATAAATGTTTATTATTCATGCTAGAATTGTATTAACCGGAAACATAATACATGTGTGAATACATAGACAAACAGAGTGTCACTAGTATGCCTCTACTTGACTAGCTCGTTAATCGAAGATGGTTATGTTTCCTAACCATAAACAAAAGAGTTGTTATTTGATTAACGGGATCACATCATTAGGAGAATGATGTGATTGACATGACCCATTCCATTAGCTTAGCACTCGATCGTTTAGTATGTTGCTATTGCTTTCTTCATGACTTATACATGTTCCTATGACTATGAGATTATGCAACTCCCGTTTGCCGGAGAAACACTTTGTGTGCTACCAAATGTCACAACGTAACTGGGTGATTATAAAGGAGCTCTACAGGTGTCTCCAAAGGTACATGTTGGGTTGGCGTATTTCGAGATTAGGATTTGTCACTCCGATTGTCGGAGAGGTATCTCCGGGCCCTCTCGGTAATGCACATCACATAAGCCTTGCAACTAATGAGTTAGTTGTGAGATGATGTATTACGGAACGAGTAAAGAGACTTGCCGGTAACAAGATTGAACTAGGTATTAAGATACCGACGATCGAATCTCGGGCAAGTAACATACCGATGACAAAGGGAACAACGTATGTTGTTATGCGGTCTGACCGATAAAGATCTTCGTAGAATATGTGGGAGCCAATATGAGCATCCAGGTTCCGCTATTGGTTATTGACTAGAGACGTGTCTCGGTCATGTCTACATTGTTCTCGAACCCGTAGGGTCCGCACGCTTAAGGTTTCAATGACAGTTATATTATGAGTTTATGAGTTTTGATGTACCGAAGGAGTTCGGAGTCCCGGATGAGATCGGGGACATGACGAGGAGTCTCGAAATGGTCGAGACGTAAAGATCGATATATTGGACGACTATATTCGGACATCGGAAAGGTTCCGAGTGATTCGGATATTTTTCGGAGTACCGGAGAGTTACGGGAATACGTATTGGGCCTTATTAGGCCATACGGGAAAGAAGAAAAAGGGCCTCAAGGGTGGCCGCACCCCTCCCCTTGGTCTGGTCCGAATTGGACTAGGGAAGGGGGGCGCCCCCTTCCTTCCTTCTCCTTTTCCCTTCCTCTTTTCCTATTCCATATGGGAGGTGGAATCCTACTAGGACTAGGGAGTCCTAGTAGGACTCCACACTTGGCGCGGCCCCTCCTAGGGCCGGCCTCCTCCTCCCTTGCTCCTTTATATACGGGGGCAGGGGGGCACCTCTAGACACAAGTTGATCCACGTGATCATATTCTTAGCCGTGTGCGGTGCCCCCTTCCACCATAATCCTCGATAATATTGTAGCGGTGCTTAGGCGAAGCCCTGCGATGGTAGAACATCAAGATCGTCACCACGCCGTCGTGCTGACGGAACTCTTCCCCGACACTTTGCTGGATCGGAGTCCGAGGATCGTCATCGAGCTGAACGTGTGTTAAAACTCGGAGGTGCCGTAGTTTCGGTGCTTGATCGGTCGGGCCGTGAAGACGTACGACTACATCAACCGCGTTGTGCTAACACTTCCGCTGTCGGTCTACAAGGGTACGTAGATCACACTCTCCCCTCTCGTTGCTATGCATCACCATGATCTTGCGTGTGTGTAGGAATTTTTTTGAAATTACTACGTTCCCCAACACAACGGTCTTGGGGCGTTACACAATACAACACAAAGTAGGGCATAGGATTTTACCTCATTGTGAGGGGCCGAACCTGGGTAAACTCGTGTCCCTCATCCCGATCAACCCCTTCGAGCTAACCTACGTTGCGATGGCTCCACACCTAAGTCCTTTCACAAGGGTATCTAACGTGACAAAACCACGACAGTTGGCGCCCACCATGGGGCCAGCGCATGGTGGTTTCGAGATCTTGAAGGGCTCCTTCCCAGGGATTGAGGGGTACGCCATGGGCAGGATGACCAAGAGTCGCTGCGGCAAGATCTACATCGACGATGCGGGCTGGGGCCCCGAGGCCGACTCAATCGAGTACGGGTACCGGGTCCCCTTCGGCGGAATTCACGTCTTCATTGGCAAAATCGGCGAATCTGAGCCTAAGCTGGACACCTCCACCGACCTCTTCGAGTCAGCTCAGCGCGCGCGACCCGCCCGGGTTCAACCCGGTCGGAATAATGCCTCGATTTCACGCAAGGCTGGGAGCTTACGGAAAACTCTGCATTTGGTGGGGCGACTCTTGTTTATTCAGATGATGAGTCCATCGGAGAGAAGGAGTCAATCTGTCAGCTTCAATACGACGGGCTTGGGGGCTATTCCAATGGCAACAGTATTCCGGACCCCTATGAGCCGCCATATAGGGCTGCTACTTTTATGGCTGGTACATAACCGGTTCTAAACTCATCAACAGCTGCAGCTATGCCGTCTGGATCGACTGCGGCTGCGATAGCTGGGGCTGGCGGCTCAGTTATCCCACTGGCTCAAGTCTTGTCAGACCTCTTGGGTAATTTAACGATCTTATTGGCAATTGAGGTGACCACGGCGAATCAAGTAGAGCGCAATGCAGAGATTGGAAAGATTCAGGCAGAGATCACTAAGGCACAGGAGGATGTCAATGCGGAGAATGCCAGGATGGTAGAGGAACAGGCTCAGATCGTGGCTGAATTGGAGCGTGTAAGGGCAGAAGCTTGGCGCTTAAATCTGGATCAGAACGCCTCTAATGCAGTTTTTCGTAGAAGGCACCAGACCCGCCTACCTTTACATTATGAGCCTATGAACTTGTTTAGTACCCCTGGAGCAGGTCCAAGCACTCCAGGTGCTCGGGTAAACTCTCAGTTAAACCCGGACGGGCCTGGAAGCGGGGCGGCGGCTCAACCTCGGCAGGCTGAGCCGGCACGGAGGGATGAGCGGATGCCTAACCCGCCCCCTATCAAACGCCGCCTCAATGTTTCTTGACGCCACCATCGGATCACTTTTCTAACCCGGTGGATAACATGATAGCAGCGACAACATGGCTGGCAGCTATTCCAATTGAGGGTGAGTCGTCGGTGGCGGTGGATACCCGGAACGCAGTGGAGATTCTTCAAACGGCTGTAGCGGAGCAGGCGGCTTATTCATATAGTCGTGAGCGTGTTCACTCAACCCCGCGCCCAAGTCGAAGTTACAACCGGCGTATTGAGTCGCCGGCGGTGTCTAGTAGCGAACGACATCGTCACCCGCCTCGTGATGATAACCCGCCCCGTGGCGACAACCCACCTTGTGACATCAACTTGTTGCTCAATGCTCATGCCATTGTGGATCAAGCCAGGGCTCGGCGCGGAGCTGGAGCAACGGCTCAACTGGCAGCGGCTCAATTAGGGGCTTATCAGCAGCCCCGAGATCACCCTTCGACCTCAGTTGAGGCTGGGACGACCTCCAAGACAGTTGGAGTGCCGTGTTTGGTACCAGCTCTGCGTAATGAACGTCTACCAAAGGATTTTAAAGGCCCTCGTAAAGTGCCTAATTATACAGCTGATCTCCCTCCTGAGGCTTGGATTGAGAGTTATGAGTTAGCCATGGAGATGCTGGATCTTAATGATGTTGTATGTGCCAAATACTTTACTATGATGTTGGATGGGCTAGCTCGAACATGGTTGAAAGGGCTGCCTCCTAATTCCATCAGTTCATGGGCAAGTTGAAAGCACAGTTCATTAAGAATTTTTCAGGAACGTATAAGAAGCCTTTGACGATTATCGGCTTAGATAATTGTGTGCAGCGTAAGGATGAGTCGGCCCACCATTGGGTCCGGCGGGTCTCATCTATTATTCACTCATTAGATAGTACTGCGGCGGGTCAAGCGGTTTTGGTCTTGGAGAAGAACTGCCACTTTACCCCTCTTAAGCAGAAGCTTGGGTGGCTTAAGCGTTATTGTAATGACATGGGTGAGCTCATGGCAGCTCTCATTAAGTATGCAGACCCCGATAACACCAAGGACCCTGGATTTGACGATGAGAAGTCCAATAAGAGTAAGAAGAATAACAATGATCAGCAACAGAATATGGCAATGAATAGTGGCAGTAACCAAGGTAATGGTGGTAAGCGTAGACACCCCGATGGCAGGTCAGATCTAGTGGCTAACACCAACGCTTGGTTTATGGGCCAGCGCCGTAATGGTAATGGTAAGCCGTCCTTTGGAGGCAAAAACTTTAAACTTGAGGCAATGTTCAATGAGCCTTGCTCGAAACACAACCTGCCTAATAAGCCAGCGAGTCATGCCTGGAAGGATTGTTTTATCATGGAAGAGTATAGGAATTCCAATGTTAATCAAAATCATGGTAAAAATAATGGGCCGCCCGGCGGGTCAGGATCCGGTGCACAGGGGTCCGGCTTTGGTGGTGGCGGCTGAAATTCTGGTTATCAAGGCAGAGCAGTCATGGCGGTTATAATCAACAGTCTGGTCAGGGAAACCAACACCAGCAATCCAAAGCAGCTCAATAGCGACCAATATCATGTTTTCACCACAAGTCTTTGTAAGCGAGATCAGATGATTCATAAGCGTGCAGTCAATACTGTTGAGTTGGCGGTACCTCAATACTTGCGTCGGTCAGAACATATAATCACATGGAGTCGAGAGGATCACCCACCCCGGGTTGAGAACCCAGGTCATCTGTCTTTGGTGGTAGCCCCTCAGGTTGGGGGTTACAAATTTACTAATGTGCTTATGGATGGCGGCAGCAACATCAGTATCCTGTATTATAACACCTTTTGCCAAATGAACTTAACCGACAAGGATCTTAAGCTGTCTTCTACAGTTTTTCATGGTGTGGTTCTTGGTAAGTTGGCGTATCTGGTTGGAAATATTGCTTTGGAAGTCGCTTTTGGTAATGACTACGATTACAGAGTAGAGACACTGTGGTTTGAAGTGGTCAAAATCAAGAGTCTGTATCATGCCTTGTTTGAGCGTCCGGCTTAAGCCAAGTTCATGGCTCGACCTTGTTATGTTTATTTACAGCTTAAGATGCCAGGGCGTAAGGGCATAATTACGGTCCATGGTGATCAGAAAGTTGCTTTAGAGTGTGAAGGAGATGTAGCTTATGCAGAATCGGCTTATGCTACTGAGGAGCTTAAGTTTTATAAGGATAATATTGACCTGGCGGATATGACCCTCTAAAGAAGCCCACCACTGAGCAAGATCCTCTGTTGAAATTTAAGTCGGCTGATGATACTAAGCAGGTTGATTTCGTCCCTGGCGAGTCATCTCAGTAGTTCACAGTGGGGGCTAATATGGATCCTAAATAGGAAAGCGCGCTCGTCGAGTTCATCCGTGAGAATCGGGATATCTTTGCATGGAAACCTTCTTACATGCCGGGTGTTCTGAGAGAATTCGCTGAGCACACTCTTAATGTGGATCCTAAGTTTAAGCTGGTTAAACAATTCCTTCGTCGTTTCAATAAAGAGCGACGTAGGGCTATTGGAGAAGAGGTGGCCTGACTCTTAGTGGATGGGTTTATCATTGAAGTTTTTCACCCCGAGTGGTTGGCTAATCCGGTGCTTGTACTCAAGAAGAATGACACTTGGCATATGTGTGTTGATTACACAGATCTTAACAAGGATTGTCCAGCTGATCCATTTGCTCTCCCTCGTATTGACCAGATTATTGATGCCACGACGGATTGTGAGTGTTTATGTTTCCAGGATGCTTATTCTGGTTATCATCAAACCAAGATGGCAGTCAAGGACCAAGAGAAGACGTCTTTTATCACCCCTTTTGGAGCTTTCTGCTATGTTTCTATACCCTTTGGGCTTAAAAGTGCTCAGGCGACTTATCAACGTTGTGTTCAGAATTGTTTTCATAGTTAGATTGGGTGAAACGTTCATGCATATGTGGATGATATTGTGGTCAAATCTAGGAAGAAAGAGACTCTCCTAAATGATCTAAAAGAAACTTTTGATAATCTTCGCGTTCATAAAATGATGCTTAACCTGGCCAAATTTGTCTTTGGTGTGCGTGCAGGTAAGATGTTGGGATTCCTGGTTTCAGAAAGAGGCATTGAAGCTAATCTGGAGAAGATCAAAGCCATCATATCACTTGCTAAGCCGGCTTGTGTCAATGACGTCCAACGTCTGGCGGGTCGTATTGCAGCCTTGAGCCGATTTATAAGCCGTCTCGGAGAGAAGGCAATCCCTTTATACCAGATGATGAAGAAGACAAATCACTTTGTCTAGAGTGACGCTACCAATGTGGTGTTTGAGGCGCTCAAGAAATAGCTAGCCGAGCCGCACACGAGAGCTTGGAGTAAACCGTGCCCAATGTAAAATACAATCCCAGTCGTAAATTTTTCAAGAAACGTGTGGGATCCCAGACGAAAAGCACACGTCACTCTTGCCGCAACCGTCGGTAATACACAACAAATCACAAACGGTCTGCAGCACTTGTATGTGTGCGAAGGGGCTCCTAAACCGTTTGTTATAGAACATTATCGTACACGGTAATTGTTGGGAAATGTGTGCGATGGAGTCTTGAATGGCAGACGGGTTCTGCAGAAAATTCATGTGCGATGGGGAACATATCGCACACAGTTCATATGTTGGCCCGTGTGCCTTACATACTGTCCCAAACGGTTCATTACAACACACCGTTTGGTTTCACTGCATCATTAGAAACGTTTAATCACCGATCCCACATGTGCGAAAGAATTTAGTGTGTGCTGCATCGCATACAATTACATTTGGCAAGGCCTCTGCATCATGGCTCCATATCCCCGACGGTTTCTGGGTCGTGTGGGAAGGACCCCCCTATCGCAGTCACTCACTTGGCTACGGTTGAAAATGCCGTCGTGGAAAGGAGTTCAAAATCGCGTGTATAGCACCTCGCTGTACTAGTGCATATACTCCAACAACCAATAGTCATGATCTCCATGAAGAAGTCCAATCTATATCTATGTTTGGCATCAATGATCATGTTGTGAATGCTATTATTAGTGTTGAATTCCATGTTGATGCTCCACCAAAACGCACTGAAAGGACAGGGGAGGAAAAGGTGCATACGATCTTCAATAGGTTGATCACCACATAATGAGCATATAGTACATTCAGGTGGAATTTGTCTTCTTATGAGAAGGTCACATGTATTAATTCTATCTTGAAGCATAATCCAAATAAATAACTTGTGCCTGGGCATACAATAACTCTTCCATAACCATTGGAGGGTTTTTGGTGCTTGATCATCTCCCATCATAAAATTATATGCTTTCTTTGTGCTATATATGTTGCTGCCCCAGTTGAGTTTCCATGTGTCCTAGTGATTTGAATCTCTAATGTTAATCAGAGATGAAGATAGTTGATGCAACTATTGATGAGCAATTAGAGAAAGAGGTAATTGGAACATGGAATAGAATGACTCCATATTTTTTGCCTTTTAGATTGAGATCTTGTTGTCTAGGGCAAAAGAATGTAGTTCAGGGAATTTGCTTGCAGCATAATTATCATTCCATAAGTCATCCCATAGGAGAGCTGTATAACCTCTGGATATGATTGCTACCTCTTGAGCACTGTGTTGGTTTTCCCTTGAAGAGGAAAGGGTGGTGCAGTAGAGCCGCGTAAGTATTTCCCTCGGTTTTTGAGAACCAAGGTATCAATCCAGTAGGAGACCACGCGCGAGTCACCTCGTACCTACACACACAAATAAGAACCTCGCAACCAACGTGATAAAGGGGTTGTCAATCCCTTCACGGCCACTTGCAAGAGTGAGATCTGATAGAGATGATAATAATAAGATAAATATTTTTGGTATTTTTATGATATAGATTGAAAGTAAAAGATAGCAAAATAAAGTAGATGGGAAACTTGTATGATGGAAAATAGACCCGGGGGCGATAGGTTTCACTGGTGGCATCTCTCAAGATGGCATAAGTATTACGGTGGGTGAACAAATTACTGTCGAGCAATTTATAGAAAAGTGAATAATTATGAGAATATCTAGGTATGATCATGTATATAGGCGTCACGTCCATGACAAGTAGACCGACTCCTGCCTGCATCTACTACTATTACTCCACACATCGACCGCTATCCAGCATGCATCTAGAGTATTAAGTTCATAAGAACAGAGTAACGCCTTAAGCAAGATGACATGATGTAGAGGGATAAACTCATGCAATATGATGTAAACCCCATCGTTTTATCATGGATGGCAACAATACAATACGTGTCGGTTCCCTTTCTGTCACTGGGATCGAGCACCGCAAGATTGAACCCAAAGCTAAGCACTTCTCCCATTGCAAGAAAGATCAATCTAGTAGGCCAAACCAAAATGGTAATTCGAAGAGACTTGCAAAGATAAAGCAATCATACATAAAAGAATTTAGAGAAGATTCAAATATTGTTCATAGATAAACTGGATCATAAACCCACAATTCATCGGATCTCGACAAACACACTGCAAAAGAAGATTACATCGAATAGATCTCCAAGAGAATCGAGGAGAACTTTGTATTGAGATCCAAAGAGAGAGAAGAAGCCATCTAGCTACTAGCTATGGACCCGAAGGTCTGAAATAAACTACTCACACATCACCGGAGAGGCCATGGAGTTGATGTAGAGGCCCTCCGTGATCAATGCCCCCTCCAGAGGAGCTCCGGGAAAGGCCCCAAGATGGGATCTCTTGGGTACAGAAGGTTGCGGTGGTGGAATTAGGTTTTCGTGGTGCTCCTGGATGTTTGCGGGGTATATGGATATATATAGGAGGAAGAAGTAGGTCGGTGGAGCAACAAGGGGCCCACGAGGGTGGAGGGCGCGCCCAGGGGGGTGGGCGCGCCCCCTGCCTCGTGGCCTCCTCGATTGTTTCTTGACGTCCACTCCAAGTCTCCTGGATCACATTTGTTCCAAAAATAACGCTTCCGAAGGTTTCATTCCGTTTGGACTTTGTTTGATTTTCCTTTTTGGCGAAACTCTAAAATAGGCAAAAAACAGCAACTTGGGCTGGGCCTCCGGTTAATAGGTTAGTCCCAAAAATAATATAAAAGTGTAAAAACAAGCCCATTAACATCCAAAATAGATAATATAATAGCATGGAGCAATCAAAAATTATAGATACGTTGGAGACGTATCATCATCCCCAAGCTTAATTCTTGCTCGTCCTCAAGTAGGTAAATGATAAAAACAGAATTTTTGATGTGGAATGCTTCCTAACATATTTCTCAATGTAATTTTTCTTTATTGTGGCATGAATGTTTAGATCCGAAAGATTCAAGATAAAAGTTTAATATTGACATATAAATAATAATACTTCAAGCATACTAACTAAGCAATCATGTCTTCTCAAAATAACATGGCCAAAGAAAGTTATCCCTACAAAATCATATAGTCTGGCTATGCTCTATCTTCATCACACAAAATATTAAATCATGCACAACCCCAATGACAATCCTAGCAATTGTTTCATACTTTTGATGTTCTCACACTTTTTTAATCTTCACGCAATATATGAGCGTGAGCCATGGATATAGCACTATGGTGGAATAGAATGGTGGTTGTGAAGAAGACAGAAAAAAGGAGAAGATAGTCGCACATCAACTAGGCGTATCAGCGGGCTATGGAGATGCCCATTAATAGATATCAATGTGAGTGAGTAGGGATTGCCATGCAACAAATGCACTAGAGCTATAAGTGTATGAAAGCTCAACAAAAGAAACTAAGTGGGTGTGCATCCAACTTGCTTGCTCACGAAGACCTATGGCAATTTGAGGAAGCCCATCATTAGAATATACAAGCCAAGTTCTATAATGTAAAATTCCCACTAGTTTATGGAAGTGACAACATAAGAGACTCTCTATCATGAAGATAATGGTGCTACTTTGAAGCACAAGTGTGGAAAAGGATAGTAACATTGTCCCTTCTCTCTTTTTCTCTCATTTTTTTATCTGGGCCTTCTTCTTTTTTTCTTTTTGGCCTCTTTTTTTCGTTCGGAGTCTCATCCCGACTTGTGGGTGAATCATAGTCTCCATCATCCTTTCCTCACTGGGACAATGCTCTAATAATGATGATCATCACACTTCTTTTTTACTTACAACTCAAGAATTACAACTCAATACTTAGAAAAAAATATGACTCTATTTGAATGCATCCGGCGGTGTACCGGGATATGCAATGAATCAAGAGTGACATGTACGAAAAAATTATGAACGGTGGCTTTGCCATAAATACGATGTCAACTACATGATCATGCAAAGCAATATGACAATGATGAAGCGTGTCATAGCAAACGGAACGGTGGAAAGTTGCATGGCAGTATATCTCGGAATGGCTATGGAAATGCCATAATAGGTAGGTATGATGGCTGTTTTGAGGAAGGTATATGGTGGGTTTATGGTACCGGCGAAAGTTGTGCGGTACTACAGAGGCTAGCAATTGTGGAAGGGTGAGGGTGCGTATAATCCGTGGACTCAACATTAGTCAAAAAGAACTCACATACTTATTGCAAAAATCTATTAGTTATCGAAGCAAAGTACTACGCGCATGCTCCTAGGGGGATAGATTGGTAGGAAAAGACCATCGCTCGTCCCCGACCGCCACTCATAAGGAAGGAAATCAATAAATACATCATGCTCCAACTTCATCACATAACGGTTCACCATACGTGCATGCTACATGAATCACAAACTTCGACACAATTATTTCTCAAATTCACAACTACTCAACTAGCATGACTCTAATATCACCATCTCCATATCTCAAAACAATCATCAAGTATCAAACTTCTCTTAGTATTCAATGCACTTATGTGAAAGTTTTTATTATGCCTAAAAGAAAATTGCCTTGTTGTTCTAAAGGACTCTCAAAAAAATATAAGTGAAGCATGGGAGATCAATTATTTCTATAAAATAGAACCACCGCCGTGCTCTAAAAGACATAAGTGAAGCACTAGAGCGAAAACTATATAGCTCAAAAGATATAAGTGAAGCACATAGAGTATTCTAATAAATTCCAATTCATGTGTCTCTCTCTCAAAATGTGTGTACAGCAAGGATGATTGTGGTAAACTAAAAAGCAAAGACTCAAATCATACAAGACGCTCCAAGCAAAACACATATCATGTGGCGAATAAAAATATAGCTCCAAGTAAAGTTACCGATGAACGAAGACAAAAGAGGGGATGCCTTCCGGGTCATCCCCAAGCTTAGGATTTTGGGTGCCCTTGTATTTTACCTTGGGGTGCCATGGGCATCCCCAATCTTAGGCTCTTGCCACTCCTTGTTCCATAATCCATCAAATCTTTACCCAAAACTTGAAAACTTCACAACACAAAACGTAACAGAAAAATCTCGTGAGCTCCGTTAGCGAAAGAAAACAAAACACCACTTCAAGGTACTGTAATGAAATCATTCTTTATTTATATTGGTGTTAAACCTACTATATTCCAACTTCTCTATGGTTTATAAACTCTTTTACTAGTCATAGATTCATTAAAATAAGCAAACAACACATGAAAAACAAAATCTATCAAAAACAGAACACCACTTCAAGGTACTGTAATGAACTCATTCTTTATTTATATTTGTGTTAAACCTACTGTATTCCAACTTCTCTATGGTTTATAAACTCTTTTACTAGCCATAGATTCATTAAAATAAGCAAACAACACACGAAAAACAGAATCTGTCAAAAACAGAACAGTCTGTAGTAATCTGTAACTAACGCAAACTTATGGAATCCAAAAATTCTAAAATAAATTTCTGGACGTGAGGAATTTATATATTAATCATATGAAAAAAGAATTAACTAAATATCACTCTCTAATAAAAAATGGCAGCAATTCTCGTGAGCGCTAAAGTTTCTGTTTTTTACAGCAAGATCAAAAAGACTTTCCCCAAGTCTTCCCAACGGTTCTACTTGGCACAAACACTAATTAAACACAAAAAACACAACCAAAACAGAGGATAGATAAATTATTTATTACTAAACAGGATCAAAAAATCAAGGAATAAAAATAAAATTGGGTTGCCTCCCAACAAGCGCTATCGTTTAACGCTCTTAGCTAGGCATAAAAGCAAGGATAGATCTAGGTATTGCCATCTTTGGTATGCAATCCATAAGTGGCTCTCATAATAGATTCATATGGTAATTTAACTTTATTTCTAGGGAAGTGTTCCATGCCTTTCCTTAATGGAAATTGTAATTTAATATTCCCTTCCTTCATATCAATAATTGCACCAATCGTTCTAAGGAAAGGTCTACCAAGAATAATAGGACATGAAGGATTGCAATCTATATCAAGAACAATGAAATCTACGGGCACATAATTCCTATTTGCAACAATAAGAACATCATTAATCTTTCCCATAGGTTTCTTAATAGTGGAATCCGCAAGGTGCAAGTTTAGAGAACAATCATCAAATTCATGAAAACCTAGCAAATCACACAAAGTTTTTGGAATCGTGGAAACACTAGCACCCAAATCAGGCAAAGCATAGCACTAATTGATAATCCCCAAGTGCAAGGAATCATCGTAGCAATTTCCAAAGGTGGAATTGATAAGTATGGAGTGTCGAACCCACAAGGAGCTAAAGGTAAGATCAATATTCTCTCAAGCCCTATCTGCCACTGATACGAATCTACATACACCGAACGTTTGCTTCCAACTAGCAACGGGAAATAAAACTATGTTGTGGGTATGAAGAGGATAACTTTGTATGATATCGAAGAGCTAAAATATAAAAGTAGGTGCTGCTATCATGAAGTTAGAATATATTACTAAATATTATAAATAGCGAGTGTGGAATAATGGTGGATCGGTGTGCGGAATTGTCCTAGGCAATCGTTAACAAGACCGGTAATCACTATTGCAGTTTCATATGAGGGAGAGGCATAAGCTAACATACTTTCTCTACTTGGATCATATGCACTTATGATTGGAACTCTAGCAAGCATCCGTAACTACTAGAGCTCATTAAGGTAAAACCCAACCATAGCATTAAAGCATCAAGTCCTCTTTATTCACATACGCAACAACCCCCTTACCCGGGTTTGTGTTTCAGTCACTCACCAACCCACTATAAGCGAATCATGAACATATTGCAACACCCTACAGCGGGAACCCCTCACGCTTGCGCGACACGGAGGGCACCATAGGATAGCATCAAAGTAAAACATACAACTCATACCAATCTAGATCATCAGTCAACCCAAAGACAAAAGATATCTACTAAAAACATCATAGGATGGCAACACATCATTGGATCATAATATGTGGCATAAAGCACCATGTTCAAGTAGGGATTACAATGGGGTGCGGGAGAGTGGACCGCGTAAAAGCGATGAGGATGGTGATGTTGATGTTGATGAAGACGATCACCGCGGCGATGATTCCCCTCCCGATGGCACTCCGGTGCCATCGAGAGAGAGGAGGAGAGGTTCTCCCCCTTGTGCTTCCTCCTCCATGGCCTTCCCCCTAGATGGGGAGAGGTTCTCCCTCTGGTCCTTGGCCTTCATGGTGATGATGGCCCCTCCGGGATCCTCCTCCATGCCCTCCGGTGATGATGGCCCCCTCCGGCAGGGTGCCAGAGAGGGCCTAGATTGGTTTTCGGTGGCTACGGAGGCTTCTAGCGGCATAACTCCCGATCTAGGTTAATTTTCCGAGGTTTATGTATTTATAGGAATTTTTGGCGTCGGTCTCACGTCAAGGAGGTGCCCGAGGCGTCCACGAGGCAGGCCCACGCGCCTAGGGGGGGGGGGCGCCCCCAACCCTCGTGGACGCCCCGGGACTCTCCTGGCCCAACTCTTTTACTCCGGGGTCTTCTTTTGGTCCATAAAAAATCGTCAAAAATTGGCACATCAATTGGACTCCGTTTGATATTCCTTTTCTGTAAAACTCAAAAGCAAGGAAAAAAACAGAAACTGGCACTGGGCTCTAGGTTAATAGGTTAGTCCCAAAAACCATATAAAATAGCATACAAAAGCATATAAAACATCCAAAGTTGATAATATAATATCATGAATACTACATAAATTTTAGATACGTTGGAGACGTATCAGCATCCCCAAGCTTAATTCCTGCTCATCCTCGTGTAGGTAAATGATAAAAGAAATAATTTATGAAGTGTGAATGCTAGCAAGTGCATAAGTTTCATCAATGATAGTTCCAATCACTTTTTCTAGCATCATTATATATCATAACAGTAGCTCATTTTCATAAAACTTTTCATGATCAAGTAACAATCTATTCACATGTTAAAGTATATATCATAAACTCTCTTGAAACTAACAAACTATATTCTCAGTCATCAAACAATTGCAATTCATATTATTTTTAGGAAGGGTCTATGTCAGAGCTTTGATTTAGCAGACTCCACATACTCAACTATCATTTAGTCTTTCACAATTGCTAACACTCACATGATATTTATGGGTTCAAAGTTTTAATCGGACACAAAGAAAGATAGGGGCTTATAGATTCGCGTCCCAACTTTTACCTCAAGGGTAATGTCAACAATAATAGTTCATGACAACTTACATCCAATTGGATATATCCAACACAGGATCTTTCCAACACAATGTGCTTGCTAAAGGATAAAGTTTAAAAAGGAAAGGTGAAGATCACCATGACTCTTGCATAAGGTAGAAGATAAAAGTAAAAGATAGGCCCTTCGCAGAGGGAAGCAGAGGTTGTCATGCGCTTTTATGGTTGGATGCACAAAATCTTAATGCAAAAGAACGTCACTTTATATTGCCACTTGTGATATGGACCTTTATTATGCAGTCCATCACTTTTATTTCTTCCACATCACAAGATCGTATAAAGCTTATTTTCTCCACATTAATAGATCATACATATTTAGAGGGCAATTTTTATTGCATGCACCGATGACAACTTACTTGAAGGATCTTACTCAATCCATACGTAGGTATGGTGGACTCTCATGGCAAAACTAGTTTAAGGAATGTTTGTAAGCACAAGTAGTATCTATACTTGGTGCAAAGAATTTGGCTAGCATGAGGGGGAAAAGCAAGCTCAACATGTTGGATGATCCAAGACAATATACTTTATTTCAGATATAAGAAAACATAACCCATTACGTTGTATTCCTTGTCCGACATCAACCTTTTAGCATGTCATATTTTAATGAGTGCTCACAATTACAAAAGATGTCCAAGATAGTATATTTATATGTGATATCTCTCTTCCTTCAATATTCTTTCATGAATTGTTCAAGTGACCAATTCTACGTTTGCTAACTTTCAATAATTTACTACCTATACTTATTCTATGTGAAGTCATTACTCCCCATGGTATAAGCATATGAAACATATATAAATTCAGATTTATGATATTCAATTATTCAACCATTTACTCATAGGATATACGTGAAGCACGTGAGTAAATGACAAACTACTCCAAAAGATAATAGTTAAGGACACTGAGTAGTCAAATAATTAACTAGCCATGGGAGGATTCTTTTTCATTTAATAATTCAGATCCAATGATTTTATTCAAACAGCAAGTAGAATTGAAAATATGCTCCAAGCAAAACACATATCATGTGACAAATAAAAATATAGCTCCGAGTAAGGTATACCGATAGTTTTGAAGACGAAAGAGGGGATGCCTTCCGGGGCATCCCCAAGCTTAGGCGCTTGAGTCTTCCTTGAATATTACCTTGGGGTGCCTCGGGCATCCCCAAGCTTAGGGTCTTTCCACTCCTTATTCCCCTCATATCGATATCTCACCCAAAGCTTGAAAACTTCAATCACACAAAACTTAACGGAACTTCGTGAGATAGGTTAGTATGATAAAGAGCAAACCATTCACTTTGGTACTGTCAAAGACAAGGTTCATAATTTTTCTCACACAATGCCTACTTTACCATATCATTTCTACAATTTATATTGAGAAATATAAGTCACAGAAACTAGAAAACAAGCAAACTATGCAATGAAAACAGAATCTGTCAGAAACAGAACAGTCTATAATGATCTGAACACTAACCATACTTATGCTACTCAAAAAATTATGAAATAAATTGGTGGACGTGAGGAATTTGTCTATTAATCTTCTTCAAAAATAATCAACCTAATCTCACTCTCGAATAAAAAATGGCAGCAAATCTCGTGAGCGCAAAGTTTCTGTTTTTTACAGCAAGATCACATTAACTTTCATCCAAGTCTTCCCAAAGGTCTTACTTGGCACTTTATTGAAACAAAAGCTATAATACATGATTAATACAGTAGCTTAATCATGATAACGCACAAAAACATTAAGGGTAAATATTGGGTTGTCTCCCAACAAGCGCTTTTCTTTAATGCCTTTTAGCTAGGCATGATGATTTCAATGATGCTCACATAGAAGATAAGAATTGAAACATAAAGAGACCATCATGAAGAATATTACTAGCAAATTTAAACCTAACCTACTTCCTATGCCTAGGGATTTTGTGAGTACACAACTTATGGGAACAAGAATCAACTAGCATAGGAAGGAAAAACAAGGATAACTTCAAAACTTTAAGCACATAGAGAGGAAACTTGATATTATTGCAACTCCTACAAGCATAAATTCCTCCCTCATAATAATTTTCAGTAGCATCATGAATGAATTCAACGACATAACCATCACATAAAGCATTCTTTTCATGATCTACAAGCATAGAAAATTTTCTACTCTCCACATAAGGAAAATTCTTCTCATTCGGAATAGCGGGATCACTAGTTCCTAGAGTTGACACTCTTCCAAACCCGCTTTAGATGATAGTATTATTCATACTCCAAAAGATATAAGTAAAGTTCATGTAGCATTCTACAATTAATATAAACTAACCAATGTCCAAGCTCAAAATGTATAAGTGAAGCACACGAAGCATTCTATAAAACCATACTCAAAAGATTTAAGTGAAGCACAAAGAGCAATTCTATAAGATCATACTTAAAAGATATAAGTGAAGCACAAGAAGCATTCTATAAATCAATGAAGGGCTATATCATACTATCATGGTTCATAAAGGAAGAACAAAAAAAACAAAGGACACAAATCATGTGAACGAAACAAAAACCGAGGTATACCGATAATTGTTGAAGAAGAAAGATGGGATGCCAACCGGGGCATCCCCAAGCTTACATGCTTGAGTATCCTTAGAATATTTACTTGGGGTGCCTTGGGAATCCCCAATCTTGAGCTCTTTCCTCTCTTTATTATTCTCACATTGGTAACTCCTCGTTCTTCGAACACTTCATCCACAAAAAACTTTAACAAAAACTTTGTGAGATCCGTTAGTATAATAAAGCAAATCACTACCTTTAGGTTCTGTTGCAAACTCATTACAATTTCATATTAGAACTATATCTACTGTATTCCAACTTCACCATGTTTCATACCCCCCGATACTACCCATAGATTCATCAAAATAAGCAAACAACCCACGAAAAACAGAATCTGTCTAAAACAGGATAGTCTCTAGTAATCTGAAGGTTTAGTAAACTTCTGTAACTCCAACAATTATGAAATAAATTTGAAAATTTGAAAAATTTATACATAAGTAATGTGCAAAAAGTTTCAGACCCGTTTGACTTTCCATTAAAAAAATGTAAAATCATGCACTACAGCCAAAGTTTATGTTTTGGTTCTGCACATAGTAAACAAGCAATCTAATCATCCTAAAACCAAAGCTTGGCACATTATTTTTATAATACAATGGATATATATATAAGGGGATAATTTTTTACAGAGAAACTTCCATGAAAAATTCTACATTGTTTCCGTGAGCATGAACACAAGTGGTCAAGGTCGACCCTCACTTCTTCAATGCATAACTTTCCAATCACTTCTCTTTTTGAAAAACTTTTTAGGCATGAGAGGCAAGTATTTTTTTGTATTTTCATTCTTTAATTTTTTGTATGTTTCACCCACAACTAAACAGAAACAAAAAATAAATAAAAAGAAAATCTACTTAATGAAGAAAGCAAACAAGCACACACGAGAATATCAACCCCACGATATTGCTCCCCGGCAACGGCGCCAGAAAAGAGCTTGATAATTCCCAAGTGCAATGAATCATCATAGCAATTTCCAAAGGTGGGAGTGATAAGTATGGAGTGTCGAACCCATAAGGAGCTAAAGGTAAGATCAATATTCTCTCAAGCCCTATCTGCCACTGATACAACTCTACGTACACCGAACGTTTGCTTCCAACTAGCAACGGGAAATAAAACTATGTTGTGGGTATGAAGAGGATAACTTTGTATGATATCGGAGAGCTAAAATATAAAAGTAGGTGCTGTTATCATGAAGTTAGAATATATTACTAAATATTATAAATAGCGAGTGTGGAATAATGGTGGATCGGTGTGCGGAATTGTCCTAGGCAATCGTTAACAAGACCGGTAATCACTATTGCAGTTTCATATGAGGGAGAGGCATAATCTAACATACTTTCTCTACTTGGATCATATGCACTTATGATTGGAACTCTAGCAAGCATCCGCAACTACTAGAGATCATTAAAGTAAAACCCAACCATAGCATTAAGGCATCAAGTCCTCTTTATTCCCATACGCAACAACCCCCTTACTCGGGTTTGTGTTTCAGTCACTCACCAACCCACTATAAGCGAATCATGAACGTATTGCAACACCCTACAGCGGGAACCCCTCACGCTTGCGCGACATGGAGGGCACCATAGGACAGGATCAAAGTAAAACATACAAATCATACCAATCTAGATCATCAATCAACCCAAAGACAAACGATATCTACTCAAAACATCATAGGATGGCAACACATCATTGGATCATAATATGTGGCATAAAGCACCATGTTCAAGTAGGGATTACAACGGGGTGCGGGAGAGTGGACCGCGTAAAAGCGATGAGGATGGTGATGTTGATGTTGATGAAGACGATCACCGCGGCGATGATTCCCCTCCCGATGGCACTCCGGTGCCACCGAGAGAGAGGAGGAGAGGTTCTCCCCCTTGTGCTTCCTCCTCCATGGCCTCCCCTCCTAGATGGGGAGAGGTTCTCCCTCTGGCCCTTGGCATTCATGGTGATGATGGCCCCTCCGGGATCCTCCTCCATGCCCTCCGGTGATGATGGCCCCCTCCGGCAGGGTGCCAGAGAGGGCCTAGATTGGTTTTCGGTGGCTACGGAGGCTTCTGGCGGCGGAACTCCTGATCTAGGCTAATTTTCCGAGGTTTCTGTATTTATAGGAATTTTTGGCGTCGGTCTCACGTCAAGGAGGTGCCCGAGGCGTCCACAAGGCAGGCCAACGCGGCTGGGGGGGGGGGGGCGCCCCCACCCTCGTGGACGCCCCGAGACTCACCTGGCCCAACTCTTTTACTCCGGGGTCTTCTTTTGGTCCATTAAAAATTGTCAAAAATTGGCACATCAATTGGACTCCATTTGATATTCCTTTTCTGTAAAACTCAAAAACAAGGAAAAAACAGAAACTAGTACTGGGCTCTAGGTTAATAGGTTAGTCCCAAAAACCATATAAATAGCATATAAATGCATATAAAACATCCAAGGTTGATAATATAATAGCGTGAATACTTCATAAATTATAGATACGTTGGAGACGTATCACTCATGATCTTTAATTTTTATTTTAATGGTAGGTTACCATTCATCATAAAGTTTTCTAGGGATAGAAACTTCCAACACAAGTTTTTCTTCATAAGATTGCATCAAAGCATCAACGATATGTGTAGTAAAAGCTTTATTTTGACTATAAGCATGAGGAGAATTTAGCACGGATTGCAACAAGGAAATACAATCTATAAAAGAGCAATTATCATAATTAAATTCCTTGAAATCCTAGATAGTGGGTTCGTTGCTATTTAAAGTTTTAACCTCTTCAATCCCACTTTTAGCAATTTTTGCATCAAGATCTAAAAACTCTGAATTTTTGGGACGCCTTCTAACTAAAGTTGACTCATCTCCAGTCCCATCACTATCAAGATTAATATTGCAAAACAAACATTTAATAGGGGACACGTCAATAACTTTTAGATCTTCATCTTTATTATCATGAAAACTAGAAGAACACGATTTCACAAAGCAATCTTTCACAAAGCAAATTCTTTAATACTATATTCAAAATCAAAGGGCATCTTATTATAATTTCCATAAGAATTGTTGTAGGAATTACCATAATTATTAGAGGAATTACTAGGAAACGGCCTAGAATTAAAATTACCTCTATACGCGTTATTACCAAAGTTGTTCCTACCAACAAAATTCACATCCATAGATTCATTATTATTCTCAATCAAAGTAGACAAAGGCATATCATTAGGATTAGTAGGAGCACCCTTATTAGCAAACAATTTCATAAGTTCATCCATATTTCCACTCAAAATATTAATCTCTTCAATTGCATGCACCTTTTTACTAGTAGATCTTTCAGTGTTATTTATATTGGTGAGCTCCGTTAGCGAAAGAAAACAAAAGACCACTTCAAGGTACTGTAATGAACTAATTATTTATTTATATTGGTGTTAAAACTACTGTAATCCAACTTCTCTATGGTTTATAAACTATTTTACTAGCCATAGATTCATCAAAATAAGCAATCAACACACGAAAAACAGAATCTGTCAAAAACAGAACAATCTGTAGTAATCTGTAGCTACTGCAAGATCTGGAACCCCAAAAATTCTAAAATAAATTTCTGGACGTGAGTACATTATCTATTAATCATCTTAAAAAAGAATTAACTAAATATCACTTTCCAAATAAAAATGACAGCAGTTCTCGTGAGCGCTAAAGTTTCTGTTTTTTACAGCAAGATTAACAAGACTTTCCCCAAGTCTTCCCAACGGTTCTACTTGGCACAAACACTAATTAAACGCAAAAAACACAACCAAAACAGAGGCTAGATAAATTATTTAGTACTAAACAGGAGCAAAAATCAAGGAATAAAAATAAAATTGGGTTGCCTCCCAACAAGCGCTATCGTTTAACGCGCCTAGCTAGGCATAAAAAGCAAGGATAGATCTAGGTATTGCCATCTTTGGTAGTAAATCCATAAGTGGCTCTCATAATAGATTCATAAGGTAATTTAATTTTCTTTCTAGGAAAGTGTTCCATACCTTTCCTTAACGGAAATTGGAATCTAATATTTCCTTCCTTCATATCAATAATTGCACCAATCATTCTAAGGAAAGGTCTACCAAGAATAATAGGACATGAAGGATTGCAATCTATATCAATAACAATAAAATCTAAGGGCACATAATTCCTATTTGCAACAATAAGAACATCATTAATTCTTCCCATAGGTTTCTTAATAGTGGAATCCGCAAGGTGCAAGTTTAAAGAGCAATCATCAAAATCACGGAAACCTAACAAATCACACAAAGTCTTTGGAATCATGGAAACACTAGCACCCAAATCACACAAAGCATAGCATTCATGATCTTTAATTTTAATTTTAATAGTTTGTTCCCACTCATCATAAAGTTTTCTAGGTATAGAAACTTCCAATTCAAGTTTTTCTTCATAAGATTGCATCAAAGCATCAACGATATGTTTGGTAAAAGCTTTATTTTGGCTATAAGCATGAGGAGAATTTAGCACGGATTGCAACAAGGAAATACAATCTATCAAAGAGAAGCTATCATAATTAAATTCCTTGAAATCCAAAATAGTGGGTTCATTAATATTTAAAGTTTGGCTTCTTCAATCCCACTTTTAACAATTTTAGCATCAAGATCTAAAAACTCCAAACTTTTGGAACGACTTCTAGGTAAAGGTGGATCATATTCAGTCCCATCATTATCAAGATTCATATTGCAAAACAAATATTTAATAGGGAACACATCAATAACTTTTAGATCTTCATCTTTATTATCATGGAAACTAGAAGAACACGCTCTTATAAAGGAATCTTTCTTAGCACACATCCTAGAAGTTCTTTCTTTGCACTCATCAATGGAAATTCTCATGGCTTTGAGAGACTCATTGATATCATGCTTAGGTGGAATAGATCTAAGTTTCAAATAATCAAAATCAAGAGAAATTCTATCAACGTTCCTAGCCAACTCATGAATCTTAAGCAATTTTTCTTCAATCAAAGCATTGAAATTCTTTTGCGAAGTAATAAATTCTTTAATATTAGATTCAAAATCAGAGGGAATCTTATTATAATTTCCATAATAATTGTTTTAGGAATTACCATAATTATTAGAGGAATTACTAGGATAAGGCCTAGGATTAACGTTTCCTCTATACACGTTGTTACCAAAATTATTCCTACCAACAAAATTCACATCCATAGATAGGCCTGGGCATTCGGTCCAACCGAACCGATCGGTTCGGTTCCTCGGGTTATTGAGAAATTTGGTTTTCAAATAAACATGACCGATCGGTCAGTCGAGGAACTCCTAACCGAGGCTTCGGTGAACCGAAAAATTGGTTCGGTCCTCGGTTTAACTCTGATGAAACCGATCTTGCTTGACAGCAAGGAAAACTGCAAACATTCTGTGAAAATCTGAGCTGTGGAAGAAAGATGGGAAACAAAAATAGATCGGATAGGCAAGAACTTCTCGTATGTCCTGATGAGGACGTGAATCCACCAAAAGATAATCCCAACTGGATGGTTAAGGAGATTAGTAAGAGAAGATGTAGTCAACGCAGACACATGAGAAACTAAGGAAGGGAAGACATAAGGCGTTCACGCGCTGGGCGCTGGTTGCCAGATGGTCGGGCCGCATCCACTGCTGGCGCTGGTTGCAGGCGGCCGCGCCGCCTCCACTGCCGGCTGGGGAGGATGAGACCAAGACTCAAGGAGATAAATACCTGTGGCGGCTAGGTTAGGAATGGGGGACCAGAAGTTTTCCTTGCTGTTGCTTTTGTACAACATGGGTGGGCTGTGTATTTAATTGGGTCACATGGGTTGCTAGGCTTTGCTAGTTTATTTGGGCCAATGCAGAGCATTTCGGTGTATTCGGTCAGTTCGGTCAATCCTGTGTGGAAACCGAGACCACCGAACTAATTTCGGTTTTTCACATCTCAGGACCGTACAGATGACCGAATTTTCGGTGTTCGGTCTATTCGGCTTCGGTGTCGGTTTATTCGGTGTCGGTTTTCGGTCCTCGGTTTATTTGCCCACCCTATCCATAGATTCATTATTATTCTCAATCAAAGTAGACAAAGGCATATCATTAGGATCAGAAGAAACACTCTTAGTAGCAAATAATTTCATAAGTTCATCCAACTTTCCACTCAAAACATTAATTTCTTCTATCGCATGCACTTTTTTATTAGTAGATCTTTCAGTGTGGCATTGAGAATAATTAACCATAATATTATCTAGGAGTTTGTAGTTTCTCCTAAAGTGATTTCCATAAAATTTCCTCCCACGGCCAAATCTAAAAGATTTCTAGAAGCAAAATTCAATCTGGCATAATTTTTTTGTATAGTCATCCACAAATTCAAACCATGTGTTGGGCAATTACGTATCATTAATTTCATCCTCTCCCAAGCTTGTGCAACATGTTCATGATCAAGTTGCTTAAAATTCATAATATCGTTTCTAAGAGAGATGATCTTAGCGGGAGGAAAATACTTAGAGATAAAAGCATCTTTGCACTTATTCCAAGAATCAATACTATTTTTAGGCAAAGACGAAAACCAAGCTTTAGCACGATCTCTAAGCGAAAAAGGAAATAGCTTCAATTTAAAAATATTATTATCAACATCTTTCTTCTTTTGCTTGTCACACAAATCAACAAAGCTATTCAGATGGGTAGCGACATCTTCACTAGGAAGGCCGGAAAACGGATCTTTCATGACAAGATTCAGCAAGGCAGCATTAATTTCACAAGATTCAGCATCGGTAAGAGGAGCAATCGAAGTGCTAATAAAATCATTGTTGTTGGTATTGGTAAAGTCACACAATTTAGTGTTATCTTGAGCCATCGTAACAAGCAAGCAATCCAACACACAAGCAAACGAGGAACAGGCAAAAAGAGGCAAATAGAGAAAGAGAGGGAGGATAGAGAGAGAGAGAGGGCGAATAAAACGGCAAGGGTGAAGTGGGGGAGAGGAAAATGAGAGGAAAATGGCAAATAATGTAATTCGAGAGATAAGGGTTTGTGATGGGTACTTGGTATGTTGACTTTTGCGTAGACCTCCCCGGCAATGGCACCAGAAATCCTTCTTGCTACCTCTTGAGCACTTGCGTTGGTTTTCCCTTGAAGAGGAAAGGGTGGTGCAGCAAAGTAGCGTAAGTATTTGCCTCAGTTTTTGAGAACCAAGGTATCAATCCAGTAGGAGGCTACGCGCGAGTCCCTCGCACCTATACAAAACAAATAAATCCTTGCAACCAACATGATAAGGGGTTGTCAATCCCTACACGGTCACTTACGAGAGTGAGATATGACAGATAGAATAAGATAATATTTTTGGTATTTTGATGATAAAGATGCAAAGTAAAATAAAAGCAATGAAAATAACTAAGTGTTGGAATATTAATATGATGAATATAGACCCGGGGGCCATAGGTTTCACTAGTGGCTTCTCTCAAGAGCATAAGTATTTTACGGTGGGTGAACAAATTACTGTTGAGCAATTGACAAAATTGAGCATAGTTATGAGAATATCTAGGTATGATCATGTATATAGGAATCACGTCCAAGACAACTAGACCGACTCCTGCCTACATCTACTACTATTACTCCACACATCGACCGCTATCCAGCATGCATCTAGAGTATTAAGTTCAAGAGAACAGAGTAACGCTTTAAGCAAGATGACATGATGTAGAGGGATAAACTCACGCAATATGATGAAAACCCCATCTTGTTATCCTCGATGGCAACAATACAATACGTGTCTTGCTGCCCCTACTATCACTGGGAAAGGACACCGCAAGATTGAACCCAAAGCTAAGCACTTCTCCCATTGCAAGAAAGATCAATCTAGTAGGCCAGACCAAACTGATAATTCGAAGAGACTTGCAAAGATAACAAATCATACATAAAAGAATTCAGAGAAGATTCAAATATTGTTCATAGATAAACTTGATCATAAACCCACAATTCATCGATCTCAACAGACACACCGTAAAAGAATATTACATCGAATAGATCTCCACAAGAGAGGGGGAGAACTTTGTATTGAGATCCAAAAAGAGAGAAAAGCCATCTAGCTAATAACTATGGACCCGAAGGTCTGAGGTAAACTACTCACACTTCATCGGAAGGGCTATGGTGTTGATGTAGAAGCCCTCCGTGATCGATGCCCCCTCCGGCGGAGCTCCGGAACAGGCCCCAAGATGGGATCTCGTGGATACAGAAAGTTACGACGGTGGAATTAGGGTTTTGGTTCCTGTTCAGATCATTTGGGGGTACGTAGGTATATATAGGAGGTAGAAGTACGTCGGTGGAGCAACAGGGGGCCCACGTGGGTGGAGGGCGCGCCTGGGGGGGTAGGCGCGCCCCCTACCTCGTGGCTTCCCTGTTGGTTGCTTGACGTAGGCTCCAAGTCTCCTGGATCTTGTTCATTCCAAAAATCACGTTCCCGAAGGTTTCATTCCGTTTGGACTCCGTTTGATATTTGTTTTCTTTGAAACCCTAAAATAGGCAAAAACAACAATTTTGGGCTAGGCCTCCGGTTAATAGGTTAGTCCCAAAAATAATATAAAAGTGGATAATAAAGCCCAATAATGTCCAAAACAGAAGATAATATAGCATGGAGCAATCAAAAATTATAGATACGTTGGAGACGTATCAATACCGACGATCGAATCTCGGGCAAGTAACATACCGATGAAAAAAGGGAATGACGTATGTTGTCATTGCGGTTTGACCGATAAAGATATTCGTAGAATATGTAGGAACCAATATGAGCATCGAGGTTCTGTTGTTGGTTATTGACCAGAGATGTGTCTCGGTCATGTCTACATAGTTCTCGAACCCGTAGGGTCCGCACGCTTAACATTCGACGATGATTTGTATTATGAGTTATGTGGTTTGGTGACCGAAGATTGTTCAGAGTATGATAACCCACAAGTATAGGGGATCGCAACAGTTTTCGAGGGTAGAGTATTCAACCCAAATTTATAGATTCGACACAAGGGGAGCCAAAGAATATTTGAAGGCATTAGCAGCTGAGTTGTCAATTCAACCACACCCGGAGATTAATTATCTGCAGCAAGGTGATCAGTAGCAAAGTAGTTTGATAGTTTTGATTGTAGTGATAGCAACAATAGTAACGGTAACAGTGATAGCAGTAATTTTGTAGAAAATGTAACAATGATGATAGCAGTAGTACTTAGCAGAAACAATATGGAAAAATTCGTAGGCATTGGATCGGTGACTTTTTGGATGATATTCATCATGTGACAGTTATAACCTAGGGCGATTCGGCACTAGCTCCAATTTATCGATATAATGTAGGCACGTATTCCGTAAATAGTCATACGTGCTTTATTAAAAGAACTTGCATGACATCTTTTGTCCTACCCTCCCGTGGCAGCGGGGTCCATATTGGAAACTAAGGGATATTAAGGCCTCCTTTTAATAGAGAATCGGAACAAAGCATTAACACATACTGAATACATGAACTCCTCATACTACGGTAATCACCGGAAGAAGTCCCGATTATTGTCACTCCGGGGTTACCGGATCATAACACGTAGTAGGTGACTATAACTTGAAAGATCGGATCTAGAACATGAATATAATGGTGATAACATAAATGGTTCAAATCTGAAATCATGGCACCCGGGCCCAAAGTGACAAGCATTAAGCATGGAAAAGTCATAGCAACATCAATCTAAGAACATGGTGGATACTAGGGATCAAGCCCTAACAAAACCAACTCGATTACATGATGAATCTCATCCAACTCCTCACCGACCAGCGAGCCTATGAAGGAATTACTCACTCCCGGTGGGGAGCATCATGGAATTGGCGACGGAGAATGGGTGGTGATGACGAAGAACGAAGATGCCCCTCTCCGGAGCCCCAAACGGACTCCAGATCTGCCCTCCCGAGGAAGAACAGGGCTTGGTGGCGGCTCCGTCTCGTGTATTGTGATAATTCTTTCTCCCTGATTTTTCTCCGAAAATAGGATTTTATAGCGTTGGTTTCAGGGTTTGCGGGGCCACCAGGTGGGGGCAACCCACCTGGGCGCGCCAGGAGAGGGGGGTGCGCCCTGGTGGGTTGGCCCACCCAGGGGGCCCTCTCCGGTAGGTCTTGGCTCCAGAAATTCTTATATATTATATAAAAATTCCTCGTAAAGTTTCGTTCCATTTTGAGAAATTTTATTTCTGCACAAAAACAACACCATGGTAGTTCTGCTGAAAACAACGTCAGTCTAGGTTTAGTTTCATTCAAATCATGCAAATTAGAGTCCAAAACAAGAGGAAAAGCATTAGGAAGAGTAGATACATTGGAGACGTATCAACTCCCCAAGCTTAAACCTTTGCTTGTCCTCAAGCAATTCAGTTAATAAACTGAAAGTGAAAAAGAAAAACTTTTACGAACTCTTTTGCTCTTGTTTGCATAAATAAGCTTAAACAACACCAAGGTTTTCAGCCAACATTATAACTAACCATGTCGTCAATAACTCTTAAATATTATATTAACTCATATCAATGACACAATCAGCTAGCTGGCAATAATAAGACATCTCAAACGGCAACACGTTGTCAAAACAACCATGATACAATATGACAATAGTGGTATCTCGCTAGCCCTTTCTGAGACCGCAAAACATAAATGCAGAGCACCTCCAAAGTCCAAGCAGCAACTAAACATTGTAATTCATGGTAGAAAAGATCCAGTCATGATGCACCCAACATTAGCTATACACAATGCATAAGTCATGACAATTGTGCTCTTCTCAGTTTCCAACGCTTATTTTAGAAGGTGATGACACAACATAAAAGTAAATAGAAAGTCCCTTCACAGAGGGAAGCAATGATTTGCAGAGGTGCCAGAGCTCAAGTTTTTAAAATAGAGATAAATGATACTCCCTCCATTCCTTGATATAAGGTGTATAGTTTTTTGAGAAAAAACCCAAAATATAAGGTGTATTGCGTTGCGCCACTCATTTTGATATTTTTAGGGATTTGATTACATTTCCTTATATCAAGCAAGCTCCTCTATTTTCTCATGTCAATTAGTCAGGTGAAATCTCGCCCAAAACTTGTGAAATTTTCCCTCCACGTGTGTTCTTTAATTTCCGTGCCAAAAACTATACACCCCATATTTAGGAACGGAGGGAGTATTTTGAGACATGCACCCTTCTCATTTACTTCATGACTATCAGTTATCAATATCTCCCATGCTAAACAGGCTAGTGGTGGTTCCCTAGCGATAGAAAGTAAAGGTTTTGACTCCATTGGGAGTTTTTGTTTGATTATTCGAGCTATCAACTCTTTTTGTATTTTGCAGTCTGGGACTGGGCATCCCTCTTACCACCCTTTTCTTGTGCGATGGCGAGTGAATAAACACTCGACCTGAGAATAACCCGCTTAGCATGGAACATACCGACCACCTCCTGTCGTTCCATGAACGATCCAGGCACACAAAACGAGTAATTTTTTTAGAAGTTTCTTAGAGGTGGCACATGCAAATTTACTTAGGACGACAGGGTAATACCGCATATAGGTAGGTATGGTGGACTCATCTGGAATAACTTTGGTTTCAAGGTTTTTGATGTACAAGCAGAATCCCCACTTAGTACAAGCGAAGGCTAGCAATTAGATTGAGAAGCGGCCAGCTAGAGAGCAACATGATCATGATTATGCATTATGCATAAGTAACACTGGACACTAGCATGAGTAGGATATGATCACCATGAACATAAATATCATAGAGGCTATGTTGGTTTTGATTCAACTACATGCATGAATATGTACCAAGTCAAGCCACTTGAACATTCAGAGGAGGATACCATATCATATTACTACATCACAATCATTTTAACGCGATGTTGATATCCAAGATAAATCATTATTCACTCCCAGCTACTTATGCATGGCATGAGAAACTATAATCTCTAATTGTCATTGCAAACATGTTTAATCATAATGGGCTAAATCATGAATACTAGGTTAAACATATTTACACAAAAAGAACAAGTCGAGTTCATACCAGTTTTTCTCTGCCACGTCCAGTTCATTGAATATCGTCATTATTGCCTTTCAGTTGCACGACCGAACAATATGAAAATAATAGTAGTGCAAGAGTGCCATGGACTAAGCTGGAATCTGCAAAACATTATTCAACAAGAGAATACAAGGTAAAATGGGCTGTTTATTAGTTCAACAATTATTCAATTGAGAGCCACTCAACATTTTCATCGTGGTCTTCTCCTTGGTACAACTCGAATAAAAAGAAAAGAAATTCAGAGAAACACACTAGAATATTTTTGGAGTTTTTGGTTTTCTTGAACAAGCAAATAAAAGGGAAAAGCAAAAACGAGAAAAACTATTTACACGGGAAAGCTCCCAACAAGCAAAAGAAGAACAAGGAAATCTTTTTGGGTTTTATTTTTTATATTAATATTACAACTAAGCATGCATAGAAAGTAAACTAACTACAACTATTTTTTTGGTTTTTCTAAAGTTTTTCAAACACACAAGAAGAAGGCAAGAAAAATAAATCTAAGCATGGATGATACAATGAAAAAGTGTGAGCACCGACAAATGGAAGTAAACATGAATGTAATGTCGGTGGAAACACGTACTCCCCCAAGCTTAGGCTTTTTGCCTAACTTGGTAGTCGATCAGTAGCCTAGAGGGTAGTAGGTGTGCTGAGGAGTGGGCATCCACTCGTCCCACTGCTGAGGCTCCTCCTGTGCCGCTTCCATAGTAGCCTTTGCGTTCCGGTAGGTGATGATATCCTCAGGCATAATCCTATATCCGCCCCTGAAAGCAGAATCAGACAAAGCAGGTGCAGGAAAGGGAATAATATCACGAGTTCTGATGCTAAAGACCAAGTTATAAGGAATGGGGATGTTAGGATAATCTCGTGCAAGAAAATGATGGTGTTCCATGGCTGCCCGGTCTAGGTAAACCTTGGTCAGAGGGTAATCATGAGGGCGTATCTCAACCTCGAAGTGAGCCACCAAACGAGTAGCAAAAATCCCACCGTGTATTTCACCCTGGGATTTATTAAGATGGAGGTGGCGACCTACAATAGCTCCCAAGCTATGAGTGTTGTCGCCCTCTATTGCTCGGCGTAAAACAACAAAGTCTGGTGCGCTGAGCGCACCTACTTTCTTTCTAGCAAGCAAGAACTTAGCAACAAATAAAGCAAAATAATGCATGGCAGGAAAGTGTATGCTAGCAGCCGTGGTGGCTGACACCCCTCTCTCATCTCCCACTGTCGAAGTGCGATAAAAGTCCTCAAACCCAGCCGGCCTAGGCTCGGCTAAGCTCCCATCAGAAGGGATCAATCATATGTCACAGAATTTAGTAAGTGGTATATGATGGTTTTCAGCATATAAATCAAAGCTCACTCCACGAGGATTATTCCTAGGCAGATGATGGTAGCTGGAACTACTTCGGTATTTCCCTGGAGAGGGAGGGATGATGTAGCACAACGACAGTAGGTATTTCCCTCAGTTATGAAACCAAGGTATCGAACCAGTAGGAGAACCAAGCAACACAATGTTAGCAACACCTGCACACAAATAACAACACCTCGCAACCCGACGTGTTAAAGGGGTTGTCAATCCCTTCCGGGGTACGGCGCCTCAAGATAGGGAAACGGACGTGAGGTAAATTGTAGTAGATTGATAGATCGAACGCCAAATAAAATAAATTGCAGCAAGGTATTGTTGGATTTTGGGTTTAATAGATCTGAATAAAAAGGCAAAGGAAAAGTAGATCGTAAGGCAAATATATGAGAACGAAGACCCGGGGGCCGTAGGTTTCACTAGTGGCTTCTATCGAGAAAAATAGCAAACGGTGGGTAAACAAATTACTGTTGGGCAATTGATAGAACTTCAAATAATTATGATGATATCCACGCAATGATCATTACATAGGCATCACGTCCAATATTAGTAGACCGACTCCTGCCCGCATCTACTACTATTACTCCACACATCGAATACTATCCAACATGCATATAGTGTATTAAGTTCATGGAAAAAACAGAGTAATGCAATAAGAACGATGACATGATGTAGACAAGATCCGTTTATCTATATGGCGGTAGATATAGATCTCGTATTTTTATCCTTAGTGGCAACGATACATACGTGTCGGTTCCCTTTCTGTCACTGGGATCAAGCACCGTAAGATCGAACCCACTACCAAGCACCTCTTCCCATTGCAAGATAAATAGATCAAGTTGGCTAGACAAAACCCAAATATCGGAGAAGAAATACGAGGCTATAAGAGATCACGCATAAAAGAGATCAAAGAAACTCAAATTCTTTCATGGATATAAAAACATAGCTTTGATCATAAACTCGAAGTTCATTGATCCCAACAAACACACCGCAAAAGTAGTTACATCATATGGATCTCAAAGAGACCATTGTATTGAGGATCAAGAGAGAGAGAGAGATGAAGCCATCTAGCTACTAACTACGGACCCGAAGGTCTACAAAGAACTACTCACGCATCATCAGAGAGGCACCAATGGAAGTGGTGAACCCCTCCATGATGGTGTCAAGATTGGATCTGGTGATTCTGGACTCTGCGGTGGCTGGATGAATATTTCGTCAACTCCCCTAGGGTTCCGGTATTTTTGGGGTATTTATAGAGCAAAGAGGCGGTTCGGGGGGCACCCACCAGGGCTCGCCAGGGCCTCCTGGCACGCCCTGGTGGGTTTTGCCCCCCTCGGGGCACCCCCAGGTGCAACCAGGGCCTATTGCCTTCCTTCTGGCCCATAAAAAATCTCCGTAAAGTTTCGTGGCATTTGGACTCCGTTTGATATTGATTTTCTGTGATGTAAAAAACATGGAAAAACAGCAACTGGCACTTAGCACTATGTCAATAGGTTAGTACCAAAAAATGATATAAAATTACTATAAAATTATTATAAAATATCCAAGATTGGTAATAAAACAACATGGAACAATAAAAAATTATAGATCCATTGGAGATGTATCAGCATCCAAAAGCTTAGCTCCTACTCGTCCTTGAGTAGGTAAGTGATGAAAACAGAATTTTTGATGTGGAGTGCTGTTCATCAAGTCATATCATATTCTTTTCTTTATAGCATGGACATTTGGACTTTTATGTGATTCAAAGCAATAGTATAGTTTTGACATAATAATTTACACACTCAAGCATATCAACAAGCAACCATGTCTTTTAAAATATCAATGCTAAAATAAGTTATCCCTAGCCCATCATGCTCAGACATTGATCCATTCATGAAACACACTCGAATATTAACTACACCCAATACTTGAGCACGATCATATTGCCTCCTAGTTGGTGCTTTTATGAGAGAATATGGAGACTCAAATTTCAAAAATAAAAATTGCATAAAGTAAAAGAAAGGCCCTTCGCAGAGGGAAGTAGGGATTTGTAGAGGTGCCAGAGCTCAAAGCGAAAAGATTGAGATAAAAACATTTTGGGAGGTGTATCCATCCCACCAACAAAAATGACTTAGAGTTCCCAATAGTTTCCATGCATAGATATATCATAGGCGGTTCCCAAACAGAAAATAAAGTTCGTTCCTTTTTCCACCATAACTTTCACTTTCCATGGCTAACCGTATCCACGGGTGCCCTCCATACCAACATGTTCCAAGGAATTTATTATTTGATAACATAAAGTAAATTCATTTCTTTTTGCATTTCGGGACTGGGCATCCCTAATACCTTTGCCTTACTCTCGTGCAATGACAATTGAATAAACACTCATCTTAAGAATAACACATCTAGCATGGAAACTATTAGCCACCCCTCACCGCTCCGTGAGCGAAACAAACACACAAAAGAGAAGTTTATTTTGAAAATTAGAGATGGCACATGCAAATTTGCTTAGAACAGTAAAAGAATATCGCATATAGGTAGATATAGTGGTCTCATGTGGCAAAACTGGTTTAAAGGATTTTGGATGCACAAGTAGAGGTCATACTTAGTGCAAAATGAAGGCTAGCAAAAAGATTGAGAAGCGACCAACCAAGAAACGAATAATCTCATAAGCAAGCATTAAGCATAATTAACACCAAATAATGCACCACAAGTAGGATATAATTTTCATTACATGATTATTGACTTTCGTGCATGCATAGGGAATCACAAATCTTAACACTAATATTCTTACTAAAGCATAATTACTCATCAACATAACTCACATATCACATCATCATATCTCAAAACTATTTCTAAGAATCAAGTTTATTTTGTCCAATGATCTTCATGACATTTTCTTTTGCTTTATCCTTCTTGGATATCTATCACTTTGGGACTAATTTTCATGTGTTGCTTTTCATAAGCTCAAACAAATATAAGTGAAGATCACGAGCATAACAAATTTTCTTTCTCTCAAAATAATTTAAGTGAAGGAAGAGAGAATTTCTTCGAAATTTTACTAACTCTCAAACAAATCTAAGTGAATAAAGAGAGCATTTCTTCAAAAATAACAAAGCACACCGTGCTCAAAAAGGTATAAGTGAAGCACTAGAGCAAGTCCTAGCTCATAAAAGATTTAAGTGAAGCATAGAGAGCAATTTTAACAAGTCATGACATAATTTTGGCTCTCTCAAATAGGTGTGTCTAGCAAGGATTGATGACTTAAAACACAAAATAAGACAAGCAAAGACACATATCATACAAGATGCTCCAAGCAAAACACATATCACGTGACAAATAAAAATATAGCCTCGAGTAAAATACCGATAGTTGTTGGAAGAAAGCGGGGATGCCACTCGAGGGCATCCCCAAGCTTAGTTGGTTGCTCATTCTTGGATAATAGCTTTGGATGCCGGGGCATCCCCAAGCTTAGGCTCTTACATCCTTCCTTCATCCGTCGTAATATAACCCAAAACTTGAAAACTTCAATCACACAAAACTCAACAAATCCTTCGTGAGATCCGTTAGTATAAGAATAATAAATCACTACTATAAGTGATGTATCAAACCAATTCATATTTTGTTTTTGTATTATATCTACTGTATTCTGACTTTTCTATGGCAAAAACTCATTAAAGAAAACCATAGAGCCATCAAAATAAGCACACAACACAAAGAAAACAGAATCTGTCAAAACAGAACAGTCTATAGGAATCTGACTATTTCGAATACTTCTGTAACTCAAAAAACTCTGAAAACTTAGGACGACCTGAGAAATTTGTATGTTGATCTACTGCAATTGGAATGGGTATTTTATCGATCTATGGTAAAAAATGAAAATTAATTTTGTGAGCGTAAAAGTTTCTGTTTTTTCAGCAACATCAAACAACTATTGCCCAAGAAGATCCTAAAGGCTTTACTTGGCACAAACACTAACTAAAACACAAAAAACACAATCATAACAGTAGCATAATTGTGTAAACACACAAGAACAGAAAGCAAAAAGAAAAATAAATTTTATTCGTTGGGTTGCCTCCCAACAAGCTCTATCATTTCATGCCCCTAGCTAGGCATAATATTTCAATAATGGTCACACAAAAGATAATAATTGAAAAACAAAGAGAGCATCAGGAAACATGCGACAAACACATTTAAGTCTAACATACTTCCTATGCATAGGAATTTTATAGGAAAACATGTTATCAAGACAAGAAACATCTAGCATATGCAAAGGAGAGGAATAAAACATTGACAATCGCAACACAACAAGAGGAAATTTAATAACATGAAAATTTCTACAACCATATTTACCTCTCTCATAATAATTATATGTAGGATCATAATCAAATTTAGTAATATAACTATCATATAAAATTTTCTCTTTATGATCCACATGCATGCAAAGTTGACACTTCCAAAATAGTGGGATTATCATCAAATAAAGTCATGACCTCTCCAAACCCACTTCCATAAAAAAATTCATAAGATTGAACACTCTCCAATTATGTGGGATTATTTCTAGCTAAAGTTGACACTCTTCCAAAGCCACTTTCAATATTATTGCAAACATATTCATCATGAGGCTTAAATACATTTTCAAGATCATAAGAAACATTATCACCCCAATCATGATCATTGCAATAAGTAGCGGACATGACAAAACAAGCATCCCCAAGATTGGGGTTTTGCATATTATTAGCACAATTGACATTAATAGAATTTATAGTAAAATTATTGCAATCATGCTTTTCATTTAAGGAACTATCATGAATCACTTCATAAATTTCTTCATCACAATTTTCAGATTCATGATTGTCAAGCAAAACTTCATAAAGATACTCTAGTGAATTCAATTCACTAGCAATTGGTTCATCATAATTGGATCTCTTAAAGAGATTAGTAAGTGGATGAGGATCCATATTAATAGATTTTAGCAAGCGAAGATGCAAGCATATAGAAGGCACATGGGAACACAAGCAAAGATAGCAAACAAGATCGCAAACAAAAATAGATCCGGCAGGAAAGCGGCGAACTAAAAAGAGGGGCGAATAAAACGGCAAATTTTGTGAAGTGGGGGAGAGCAAAACGAGAGGGAAATGGAAAATAATGAAAATTGCAAGGAGATGAGATTTGTGATTAGGAACCTGGTATATGTTGAAGATCCTTCCCGGCAACGGCGCCAGAAATGCCACGTGGCCGGGAGACTATCTTGACTTGATCCTCCCCGGCAACGGCGCCAGAAATTCTCCTTGATGATAGCTGGAACTATGTCGGTATTTCCCTGGAGAGGGAGGGATGATGTAGCACAACGACGGTAGGTATTTCCCTCAGTTATGAAACCAAGGTATCGAACCAGTAGGAGAACCAAGCAACACAATGTAAGAAACACCTGCACACAAATAACAACACTTCGAAACCCGATGTGTTAAAGGGGTTGTCAATCCCTTCCGGGGTACGAGGCCTCAAGATAGGCAAACGTACGTGAGGTAAATTGCAGCAAGGTATTTTAGGAGTTTTGGTTTAATAGATATGAATAAAAAGGCAAAGGAAAAGTAGATCACAAGGCAAATATATGAGAAAGAAGACCCGGGGCCATAGGTTTCACTAGTGGGTTATCTCGAGAAAAATACCAAACACTGGGTAAACAAATTACTGTTGGGCAATTGATAGAAATTCAAATAATTATGACAATATCCAGGCAATGATCATTACATAGGCATCACGTCCAATATTAGTAGACCGACTCCTGCCTGCATCTACTACTATTACTCCACACATCGACCGCTATCCAACATGCATCTAGTGTATTAAGTTCATGGAAAATGGAGTAATGCAATAAGAATGATGACATGATGTAGACAAGATCCATTTATCTATATGGAGGTAGATATAGATCTCGTCTTTGTATCCTTAGTGGCAACGATACGTACATGTCGGTTCCCTTTCTATCAGTGGGATCAAGCACCGTAAGATCGAACCCACTACCAGGCACCTCTTCCCATTGCAAGATAAATAGATCAAGTTGTCCAGACAAAACCCAAATATCGGAGAATAAATTTGAGGCTATAAGAGATCACGCATAAAAGATATCAAAGAAACTCAAATACTTTCATGGATATAAAAACATAGATCTGATCATAAACTCGAAGTTCATCGATCCCAACAAACACACCGCAAGAATATTTACATCATATGGATCTCCAAGAGACCATTGTATTGAGGATCAAGAGAGAGAGAGATAGATGAAGCCATCTAGCTACTAACTACGGACCCGAAGGTCTACAAAGAACTACTCACGCATCATCGGAGAGGCACCAATGGAAATGGTGAACCCCTCTGTGATGGTGTCTAGATTGGATATGGTGGTTCTAGACTCTGCGGCGGATGGATGAATATTTCGTCGACTCCCCTAGGGTTCTGGTATTTTTGGGGTATTTATAGAGCAAAGAGGCGGTCTGGGGGGTACCCGAGGTGGGCACAACCCACCAGGGCGCGCCAGGGCCTCCTGGCGCGCCCTGGTGGGTTATGCCCCCCTCGGGGCACCCCCCAGGTGTAACCAGGGCGCGCCAGGGCCTCCTGGCATGCCCTGGTGGGTTGTGCTCCCCTCGGGGAACCCCAGGTGCAACCAGGGCCCATTACCTTCCTTCTGGCCCATAAAAAATCTTCATAAAGTTTCGTGGCATTTGGACTCCGTTTGATATTGATTTTCTATGATGTAAAAAACATGGAAAAAGCAGGAACTGGCACTTGGCACTATGTCAATAGGTTAGTACCAAAAAATGATATAAAATGACTATAAAATGATTATAAAACATCCAAGATTGATAATAAAACAGCATGGAACAATAAAAAATTATAGATACATTGGAGACATATCAACAGGAAAGTAAAACTTTGAACAAAGATATTTGTGAGGATTTGGTGTTGGTCACACTCATCTTCAATGAAGTCGGTGAGGCTGACATTTGCAACATATTGTGTGAACTCCTGAAGGATTCCAGCCTCTTCCAGGAACGGGGTGTGCGGCCATTCGCACGGCCGTACCTCCACCAACCTTCGAGGATGGAGATCACTATCAGATGACTCCCCAATAACACCCTTGGAGTTCTTCTTGGAGCCAAACTTCCTAAATATATTCATGGTTTTCCTATGTACAAAATTCTGAAATTTATTAGCCCACAAAAATTTCTCAACAAAACTTCACAAAAATGATACCAACTACTCATAGGGATGCATAGAGGCCATAGCAAGCATTCAAACTAATTAGAACACTAAGAATTTAACATGCAAGCACATCTATAGCAGCACCAAGAGTAACTAATTATTCAAAATATAAACCACTAAAACAAAAACTAATTGGACAAACGGTGGAGTCACATAGCAAGCAACAATCCCTTGAAACAGTTTCGGAAACGGAGGTTCGAGCAAATAGATCGAAATCCGCGGGTTTGAGAGCAAGAACACGGGAGAGAGAGCAATGGAGATATTTTTCTAGGGGTAGGTGAGGACGTGGTGTAAAGATATAAGTGAGAGGGCCCATGTGGGGACCACAACCCACCAGGGTGCGCCCGGGGGTCCTGGTACGCCCAGGTGGGTTGTGAACACCTGGTGCACCTCCCTCTGATGTTATTTGCACCAAAAATTCTTAAATATTTAGAAAAAAACGTATTAAATTTTCAGGGCATTCTGAGAACTTTTATTTTTGGGTCATTTTTTATTGCACGAGAAATTTAAAAAACTGACAAAACATGGCATTTTATTTTATTTAACTAATAAGAACAAAGAATAAAAAGTAGGGACAGAAAGAAGTGCTTACTAGATTCATCAACTTCATACCGTTCAAAAATGATCCATTAATAAGGTTGATTAGGTCTTATTAACAACCACTTTCGATTAGCATGAAACCAAAGAACTTTCATAAATCACCAAGTTACCTAAATGGGGATATTCATGTCCCCAACAATAAGCATTTCATATTTATTTTTGACAGTAGGTAGAGGTATTTGAAAAATTCCAATAGTGATTGTCAAAGATTTTTCAATAATATTAATACCATTCACTTAGAATTGTTTCTTCGGAAAGTGCACCGTATGCTCATTACCATTAATATGAAAAGTGACCTTGCTTTTATTGCAATCAATAACCGCCCCTGCAGTATTCAAGAAGGGTCTACCAAGGATAATCGACATGTTGTCGTCCTCGGGCATCTCAAGTATAACAAAGTCAGTCAGAATAGTAACATTAGCAACAACAACGGGCACATCCTCACAGATACCGATAGGTATGGCAGTTGATTTTTCAGCCATTTGCAAAGATATTTCAGTAGGTGTGAGTTTATTCAAATCAAGTCTTTTATACAAAGAGAAAGGCATAACACTAACACCAGCTCCTAAATCACACAAAGCAGTTTTCACATAATTCTTTTTGACGGATCTCCAAGTTTTTTAGGTTCTCCATCTTTAAAAGTGCAATTAGCAAGCATAGTGGAGATTTCAGCTTCCGGTATTTTTCTCTTATTTGTGATGATGTCTTTCATATACTTTGCATAAGGAGGCATTTTCAGATCAGTCAAGAGAGTACGCAAAAAGACTGGCCTCAACATTTCAGCAAAGCGTTCAAATTCTTCATCATCATTCTTTTTAGTTGACTTAGGAGGAAAAGGCATAGGGTTTTGAACCCACGGTTCTCTTTCTTCATCGTGTTTTCTACCCACAAAGTCTCTTTTATCATACCTTTTATTCTTAGCTTGTGGGTTATCAAGATCAACAGGTGGTTCTATCTCAACATCATTATCTGTTTCTTTTTCATTGTTTGGTTGAGAGTCTTCATGAACTTCATCATTATCTTTTTCATTATCAATATGTGAGTGTTCATTACCAGGTTGAGTTTCAGCATCAGAGATAGAAATTTCATTATCATTATCTGGAGGTTTTTCTATTTTAGGTTCACTAGAAGTATGCAAAGTGCTTTTATTTTTGGGTCATTTTTATTGCATGGGAAATTCAGAAAACAGACAAAACATGACATTTTATCTTATTTAATTAATAAGAACAGAGAATAAAAAGTAGGGACAAAAAGTAGTGCTTACTAGATTCATCAACTTCATACCGTTCAAAAATGATCCATTAATAAGGTTGAACAGGTCTTATTAACAACCACTTTCAATTAGCATGAAACCGAAGAACTTTCGTAAATCACTAAGTTACCTCAATGGTATATGCATGTCCCAACAATAAGCATTTCATATTTATTTTTGACAGTAGGTAGAGGTATTTGAAAATTTCCAATAGTGATTGTCGGAGATTTTTCAATAATATTAATACCATTCACTTGGAATTGTTTCTTCGGAAAGTGCACCGTGTGCTCATTACCATTAATATGAAAAGTGACCTTGCTTTTATTGCAATTAATAACAGCCCCTGCAGTATTCAAGAAGGGTCTACCAAGGATAATCGACATGTTGTCGTCCTCGAGCATCTCATGTATAACAAAGTCAGTCAGAAGAGTAACATTAGCAACAACAACGGGCACATCCTCACAGATACCGATAGGTATGGCAGTTGATTTGTCAGTGATGCCTACTACACAACCTTCTTCTTGTAGATGTTATTGGGCCTCCAAGTGCAGAGATTTGTAGGACAACAGCAAATTTCCCTCAAATGGATGACCTAAGGTTTATCAATCCGTGGGAGGCGTAGGATGAAGATGGTCTCTCTCAAACAACCCTGCAACCAAATAACGAAGAGTCTCTTGTGTCCCCAACACACCCAATACAATGGTAAATTGTATAGGTGCACTAGTTCGGCGAAGAAATGGTGATACAAGTGCAATATGGATGGTAGATATAAGTTTTTGTAATCTGAAAATATAAAAGCAGCAAGGTAACTAATGATAAAAGTGAGCAAAAACAGCATTGCAATGCGTTGAAACAAGGCCTAGGGTTCATACTTTCACTAGTGCAAGTTCTCTCAACAATAATAATATAATTGGATCATATAACTATCCCTCAACATGCAACAAAGAGTCACTCCAAAGTCACTAATAGCAGAGAACCAAGGAAGAGATTATTGTAGGGTACGAAACCACCTCAAAGTTATCCTTTCTGATCGATCTATTCAAGAGTCCGTAGTAAAATAACACGAAGCTATTCTTTCCGTTCGATCTATCCTAGAGTTCGTACTAGAATAACACCTTAAGACACAAATCAACCAAAACCCTAATGTCACCTAGATACTCCAATGTCACCTCAAGTATCCGTGGGTATGATTATACGATATGCATCACACAATCTCAGATTCATCTATTCAACGAACACAAAGAACTTCACAGAGTTCCCCAAAGTTTCTACCGAAGAGTCAAGACGAAAACGTATGCCAACCCCTATGCATAAGTTCACAAGGTCACGGAACTCGCAAGTTGATCACCAAAACATACATCAAATGGATCACGTGAATATCCCATTGTCACCACACATAAGCACATGCAAGACATACATCAAGTGTTCTCAAATCCTTAAAGACTCAATCCGATAAGATAACTTCAAAGGGAAAACTTAATCCATTACAAGAGAGTAGAGGGGGAGAAACATCATAAGATCCAACTATAATAGCAAAGCTCGCGATACGTCAAGATTGTGCCGAATCAAGAACACGAGAGAGAGAGAGATCAAACACATAGCTACTGGTACATACCCTCAGCCCCGAGGGTGAACTACTCCCTCCTTGTCATGGAGAGTGCCGGGATGATGAAGATGGCCACCGATGATGGATTCCCCCCTCCGGCAGGGTGCCGGAATGGGTCTAGATTGGTTTTCGGTGGCTACGGAGGCTTGCGGCGGCGGAACTCCCGATCTAGGTTATTTTCTGGAGGTTTCTGTATTTATAGGAATTTTTGGCGTAGGTCTCACGTCAGGGGGGGTCTCTGAGTCATCCACGAGATAGGGGGACATGCCCAGGGGGGTAGGGCGCGCCCCCCACCATCGTAGATGGCTCGGGACTCTTCTGGCCCAACTCTTTTACTTCGGGGGTTTCTTTTGGTCCATAAAAAATCATCAAAAATTGGCACGTCAATTGGACTCCGTTTGGTATTCATTTTTTGTAAAACTCAAAAACACGGAAAAACCCGAAACTGGCATTGGGATCTAGCTTAATAGGTTAGTCCCAAAAATCATATAAAATAGTATATAAATGCATATAAAACATCCTAGATGGATAATATAATAGCATGGAACAATAAAAAAATTATAGATACGTTGGAGACGTATCAAGCATCCCCAAGCTTAATTCTTGCTCGTCCTCGAGTAGGTAAATGATAAAAACTGAATTTTTGATGTGGAATGCTACCTAACATATTTTTCAATGTATTTTTCTTTATTGTGGCATGAATGTTCAGATCTGAAAGATTCAAGACAAAAGTTTAATATTGACATAAAAATAACAATACTTCAAGCATGCTAACCAAAAAATTATGTCTTCTCAAAATAACATAGCCAAAGAAAGCTCATCCCTACAAAATCATATACTTTAGATATGCTTCATTTTTGTCACACAAAATGCTCCAATCATGCACAACCCTAATGACAAGCCAAGCAATTGTTTCATACTTTAGTATTCTCAAACTTTTTAAAATTTAACGCAATATATGAGCGCAAGCCATGGACATAGCACTATAGGTGGAATAGAATGGTGGTTGTGGAGAAGACAAAAAAAGAGGAAGATAGTCTCACATCAACTAGGCATATCAATGGACTATGGAGATGCCCATCAATAGATATCAATGTGAGTAAGTAGGGATTGCCATGCAACGGATGCATTGAGCTATAAGTGTATGAACGCTCAACAAAAGAAACTAAGTGGGTGTGCACCCAATTTGCTTGCTCATGAAGACCTAGGGATATTTGAGGAAGCCCATCATTGGAATATACAAGCCAAGTTCTATAATGAAAAATTCCCACTAGTATATGAAAGTGACAACATAAGAGACTCTCTATGATAAAGATCATGGTGCTACTTTGAAGCACAAGTGTGGAAAAAGGATAGTAACATTGCCCCTTCTCTCTTTTTCTCTCATTTTTTTGTTTGGGCCTTCTCCCTTTTTTTCATGGCCTCATTTTTTCGTCCGGAGTCTCATCCCGACTTGTGGGGGAATCATAGTCTCCATCATCCTTTCGTCACATGGGACAATGCTCTAATAATTAAGATCATCACACTTTTATTTACTTACAACTCAAGAATTACAACTCGATACTTAGAACAAAATATGACTCTATGTGAATGCCTCCGGCGGTGTACCGAGATGTGCAATGGATCAAGAGTGACATGTATGAAAAATTATAAATGGCGGCCATGCCACAAATACGATGTCAACTACATGATCATGCAAACCAATATGACTATGATGAAGCGTGTCATAATAAACGGAATGGTGGAAAGTTGCATGGCAATATATCTCGGAATGCTATGGACATGCCATAATAGGTAGGTATGGTGGCTGTTTTGAGGAAGGTAAATGATGGGTTTATGGTATCGACGAAAGTTGCGCGACACAAGAGAGGCTAGCAATGGTGGAAGGGTGAGAGTGCGTATAATCCATGGACTCAACATCAGTCATAAAGAACTCACATACTTATTGCAAAAATCTACAAGTCATCAAAACCAAGCACTACACACATGCTCCTAGGGGGATAGATTGGTAGGAAAATACCATCGCTCGTCCCCGACCGCCACTCATAAGGAAGGCAATCGAAGAAACACCTCATGCTTCAAATTTGTCACAAAACGGTTACCATACGTGCATGCTACGAGACTTGCAAACCTCAACTCAAGTATTTCTCAATTTCACAATTACTCAACTAGCACGACTCTAATATCACCATCTTCATATCTCAAAACAATCATCAAGTATCAAACTTCTCATAGTATTCAATGCACTCTATATGAAAGTTTTTACTATATCCCTCTTGGATGCCTATCATATTAGGACTAAATTCATAACCAAAGAAAACTACCATGCTGTTTAGAGACTCTCAAAATGATATAAGTGAAGCATGAGAGCAAATGGCAAACTACTCCAAAAGATATAAGTGAAGATCAATGAGTAGTCGAATAATTATGTAACTATGTGAAGACTCTAACATTTAAGAATTTCAGATCCTGGTATTTTATTCAAACAGCAAGCAAAACAAAATAAAATAAATTGACGCTCCAAGCAAAACACATATCATGTGGTGAATAAAAATATAGCCTCAAGTAAAGTTACCGATGAACGAAGACGAAAGAGGGGATGCCTTCCGGGGCATCCCCAAGCTTAGGCTATTGGTTGTCCTTGAATATTACCTTCGGGTGCCTTGGGCATCCCCAAGCTTAGGCTCTTGCCACTCCTTATTCCATAGTCCATCGAATCTTTGCCCAAAACCTGAAAACTTCACAACACAAAACTTAACAGAAAACTTGTAAGCTTCGTTAGTATAAGAAAATAAATCACCACTTAGGTATTGTTTTGAGCTCATTCTAAATTCATATGGTGTAATATCTACTGTATTCCAACTTCTCTATGGTTCATATCCTCTGATACTACTCATAAATTCATCAAAATAAGCAAACAACACAATGAAAACAGAATCTGTCAAAAGCAGAACAGTCTGTAGTAATCGAGATTTCGAATACTTCTGTAACTCCAAAAATTCTGAAAAATTAGGACGACCAGGATAAAAAGTATATTGATCTACTGCAGTTGGAATTGGTATTTTATCGCTCTCTGGTAAAATATGACAATTATTTTCTTGAGCACATACTTTCTGTTTTATCAGCAAGATCAAACAACAATCACCCAGGAAGATCCTAAAGGGTTTACTTGGCACAAACACTAATTAAAACATAAAAAACACAATAATAACAAAGTCTAGATAGATTATTTATTACTAAACAGGAGCAAAAGGCAAGGAACAAAAATAAAGTTGGGTTGCCTCCCAACAAGCGCTATCGTTTAACGCCCCTAGCTAGGCATGATGATTTCAATGATGCTCACGTAAAAGATAAGAATTGAAACATAAAGAGAGCATCATGAAGAATATGACTAGCACATTTAAGTATAACCCACTTCCTATGCATAGGGATTTTGTGAGTACACAACTTATGGGAACAAGGATAACTTCAAAACTTTAAGCACATAGAGAGGAAACTTGATATTATTGCAATTCCTACAAGCATATATTCCTCCCTCATAATAATTTTCAGTAGCATCATGAATGAATTCAACAATATAACTATCACATAAAGCATTCTTTTCATGAGCCACAAGCATAGAATTTTTATTACTCTCCACATAAGCGAAATTCTTCTCATTCGGAATAGTGGGAGTATCATAAGAAACTCGAAATACTATAAATTGTTTCCACATTAAAAGAGTAATGTTCAGAAAAAGGGTAATCATAATCATGACAAGTTTTGTAAATATAATCATCACTACTTTCTATAACATAAGTATCATCACAATAATAATCATAAGTAGCAACTTTGTTCTCATCCTAATCAATTGAATCCTCTTCCAAGATAGTGGAATCATTACTAAATAAATCCATGACCTCTCCAAATCCACTTCTATAATTATCATAATAAGATTCAACGCCCTCCAAAATAGTGGGATCATTACTTCCTAAAGTTGACACTCTTCCAAGCCCACTTTCATCAATATAATCATCATAAATAGGAGGCATGCTATCATCATAATAAATTTGCTCATCAAAACTTGGGAGACTAAAAATATTATCTTCATTAAACATAGCATCCCCAAGCTTGGGAAAAAAATTAATTGCAGCAAATAAATTCTCAAAAATGTCATTCTCATCAAACATAGCATCCCCAAGCTTGGGCCTTTTCATATCATAAGCATAATCACTCTCACCATTAATAGTATGGATAGCACCAATAGTATAACAATTATCATCATCACAATGAGTAATAGGAGCAACATCATTTCAGAGGGATACCTTTTTACCTTTGCTTCTCCGTCTTTTCTTTTTCTTCTTCACATTATGTGTGGGTTTAATCCTCCTTTGGGAGCTCCTTATTAATGAGATTGGTTGAATAGAAGGCTCCTCCTCGTTACCTGATTCATCATAAGAAATAATAGGAGGATATTGGGAAGTCTCTTCCCTTTCATTAGTATTCTTCATCTTCTACTTGTTTTCTTGTCTTTATGTAATTGGCAATATAATGATTTTCAATGCAATTCACCGCACAATACATATAAATTTCCTCTAGATCAAAGTCAAGAACTTTATCAAGGACATATTCTAGAAGATCCTTAGTTATACGTTTCATTTCTTCATAACCCACAAGCAAACTAAGTTCATTATGATGTGCAAGGGAAATCAAGTCATCACAATGTTTGGACACGATTCGATCAGGAAACAATTTGCATTGGATATTTAAATGACCACGTTCATTGCAAAGTTCACAAGGATGGCTTGTAGCGACCTGACCCGAATGGATCACGTCTACTGTGCTACGGTGTCATCCCTGGATTAGTAATGCTGACACCACACAGTACATCGAGGTTTTATAGCAGAGTTGCAATCACACACTTATTACATCGATGGCTCAAAAAGAACTTATTACAATAAATATGGCTGAAGGCCATCTAATATCGATAACAGCGGAAGACTCGGAAGATAAATGGGTCCATCAACTCCAGCGGCATCACTGAGTATAGAACCACGACCTAAACGCCTCAATAGTCGTCTGAAAAGTCTGCAACATTAACGTTGCAGCCCGAAAACGGGTCAGCACATGGAATATGCTGGCAAAGTAACACATAGAGAGTAATGGAATGAAACAGCTATACTACATGCATATATGGCTGGTGGAAAGCTCTATGGTTACAGTTTTGCGTAAAGCCAGTTTTTCCCTACTGCAAAGGAATAAATTTTATTTACTATCATGGTGGTTGTGAAACATTGAGAATGGTTGACAGCATTCTCAATCCCAATTAAAAGTAATTAAAACCCAATAACATTAATTAGAAGTAACATGTTGAGATTCACAATGATATTCAAGTACTAGATACTCAAGTTGTCCATAACCGGGGACACGGCTAATCATGATTAGTTTGTTACTCTGCAGAGGTTGCACACTTTTCCCCACATGACTCGATCGCCTCCGTTTGTTTTCTCGCACTACATGGTGTTTGAGAAACGGATGACCGAGACATAGTCTTTCAGAAGCACTAGCACCTTACATGTGGGGTAGACCGGTACACCTACATCCCCTACATCTGCTAGTCCACCCCGTAAGAGTTCGCACAACTTAGTCAACTATGCCAGAGCCCATAGTAGCATGTGGCTGCACACGGAAGTTTCTAGCATGAATTATCTTATGATCCCTTTGAGCCTGGGTGGCGGTCCAAAAAAAACAGGCAAGTCCTGATAGACATCAGGTGCCTCAATCCACCCAGATGTGTGTTTAAGTTGCCACCTTAGATAAACCATTAAAATTATCAATCTCACATCTGTCATGGATATCACTCACCCAATCCAAAGTCATATTATTCCCTCTCTCATATATTTTGACACCGGAAAAATTATTGAAGATAAAATAAATAAATCAAATGATCCTATTTTCAAAATTCGAGAGAACTCTCAAATATGAAAATAACGAAATCTCCAACTCTCTCCGAGGGTCCTTGAGTTGCGTGAAATTTCTAGGATCAACCAAAATGCAAGAAAATATGATATACATATGATCTAGTGTATAACATTCCAAATTGAAAATTTGGGATGTTACAAACCTACCCCCCTTAAGATGAATCTCGCCCTCGAGATTCGGGTTGGCTAGAAAATAGGTGAGGGTGGTCTTTGAGAAAATCTTCTTCTCTCTCCCAGGTGGCTTCATCTTCTGAGTGGTGGTTCCACTGAACTTTGCAAAACTTGATAACCTTGCTGCGAGTAACTCTGCTGGCAACATCGAGAATCTTGACTGGCTTCTCCTCATATGTTAGGTCATCCTTTAACTGAATTGCTTCTAATGGCACTGTATCTCTTAGCGGTACCTCCGCCATCTCGGCGTGACATCTCTTCAGCTGAGAAACATGGAATACATCATGAACTCCTGACAGTCCTTCTGGTAATTCCAACTTATACGCGACTTCTCCCGTACGTTTCAAGATCTTAAACGGTCCAACGAAACGCGGTGCTAACTTTCCCTTAACTCCAAAGCGCTTAACTCCTCGAAGTGGGGATACTCAAAGGTAAACTCTGTCTCCGGTTTCGTAAACTGTCTCCTTGCGTTTAGAATCTGCATAGCTCTTCTTCCTGGACTGGGCTACCTTGAGCCTATCGCGAATCAACTTAACCTTCCGTTCTGACTCCTTAATCAAATCTGGTCCAAAGAATTGACGGTCTCCAACTTCGTTCCAGGACAACGGTGTCCTGCACCTCCTTCCATATAAAGCTTCGAAAGGGGCCATCTTCAAACTAGTTTGGTAACTGTTGTTATAAGAAAACTCCGCATACGTCAAGTTTTCGTCCCAACTTGATCCATAATCTAGTGCACAAGCTCTCAGCATATCTTCCAAAATCTGATTGACTCTCTCGGTCTGTCCATCTGTCTGCGGATGAAAAGTTGTGCTGAACTCTAGTCTGGTTCCTAAAGTTTCATGCAACTGATTCCAAAACTTTGAGGTAAATTGGGTTCCTCTATCTGATACGATACTCTTCGGAACTCCATGCAAACAAATGATTCTAGTCATGTATATCTTTGCCAACTTAGCACTGGTGTAAGTGGTCTTAACTGGAATGAAATGTGCTACCTTCGTCAAATGATCAACTACTACCCATATCGAGTCATATCCGGCTTTTGTCCTGGGTAGCCCTGTGATAAAATCCATGCCTATCTTATCCCACTTCCATTCGGGTATCGGCAGTGGTTGTAACAATCCTGCTGGCTTTTGATGTTCTGCTTTTACTCTCTGACATACGTCACAAACTGTATCAGCATACGTAGCAGTTTGTTATGCTGCAATATCCTTCTTCATTCCGGTCTACCAGAATGTTTCCTTCAAATCCAAATACATCTTGGTATTCCCTGGGTGAATCGAATATGGTGAATTATGTGCCTCCTGCAAAATCAACTTCCTGATCTCCGGGTCATTGGGCACATAAACACGGTCCTCAAACCATAAGGTATCGTGCTCATCCTCACGAAATCCCTTTGCTTTTCCTTTGCTAAGTTTCTCCTTTATAGCAGCAATCTCCTTGTCAGATTTCTGAGCTTCTCTGATCTTATCCATAAATGTTGATTGAATCTCCAATGCTGCTACATAGCCTTTCGGAACTATCTCTAAGCTTAGTTCACGTAGGTTTTCTGCTAACTCCTTGGGTATACTTCCCGTCATTATCGTATTGACATGGCTCTTACGGCTCAATGCGTCAGCTACTACATTAGCCTTTCCGGGATGGTAATGCAATCTCATGTCATAATCCTTGATGAGCTCCAACCATCTCCTCTGTCGGAGGTTCAACTCCTTCTGAGTGAAAATGTACTTCAAACTCTTATGATCCGTGTACACCTCACAATGATTTCCAATGAGGAAATGTCTCCACGTCTTCAATGCGTGCACTACGGCTGCTAACTCCAAATCATGCGTGGCATAATTCAACTCATGAGGCTTCAATTGTCGTGATGCATACGAAACAACTCTCCCTTCCTGCATAAGCACTGCTCCAAGTCCTCGACGTGAAGCGTCGCAATACACCTCATAATCCTTGGTCTGATCTGGCAAAATTAATACCGGTGAGGTAACCAATCGTTTCTTCAACTCCTGGAAACTAGCCTCACACTCCTCAGTCCATTTGAACTTAGTATCCTTCTTCAACAACTCCATCATAGGCTTCGCAATTTTTTGAGAAATTCTCAATAAATCTCCGGTAGTATCCTGCGAGTCCAAGAAAACTCCGGATCTCTCCAACTGTTGTTGGTGCTTCCCATTCGGTTACGGTCTCAACCTTTGTGGGGTCAACTGCTATACCTTCTCCGGATATAACGTGTCTGAGGAATCCAACTTCCTTCAACCAAAACTCACATTTGCTGAATTTGGCATATAACTGATGTTCCCTTAATTTCTCCAAAACCAAACGCAAATGTTCCTTATGCTCCTCTTCATTCTTTGAATAAACTAGGATGTCATCAATGAACACTACGACGAACTTATCCAAAAACTCCATAAACACTTTGTTCATCAGGTTCATAAAATAGGCAGGTGCGTTAGTCAATCCAAATGACATAACGGTATACTCATACAGTCCATATCTTGTGGTGAATGCTGTCTTAGGTATGTCCTGCTCTCGAATCTTCAACTGATGGTACCCTGATCGCAAATCGATCTTGGAAAACACTTTAGCTCCTTGCAATCGATCAAACAGATCATTGATCATTGGCAGTGGGTACTTATTCTTGATGGTTACTTCATTCAATCCCCGATAATCTACAACCATCCTTAATGATCCATCCTTCTTTTCCACTAGAAGTACGGGTGATCCCCAAGGTGAAGAACTTGGGCGAATGTAACCTTTATCTAATAACTCCTTAATCTGATTCTTAATTTCCACCAAATCCTTTGCTGGCATCCGGTACGGTCGCTTCGATATTGGGCCTGTACCTGGCAATAACTCAATCAAAAACTCAATGTCTCTATCCGGTGGCATGTCTGGTAATTCCTCAGGAAATACATCAGGAAAATCCTTTACCACTGGTACTTCCTCCTGCACAACTCCTGATAAGCAATTCACTTGTGTCCTGTTTGGCACATGCCGGGATACATACTTGATCCTTCTTCCTTCTGGTGTGGTAAGCAAAATTGTCTTACTGGCGCAATCGATGTTTCCTCCATACATCGACAGCCAATCCATACCAAGAATCACATCCAGACCTTGGGATTCCAGAATAATTAAATCCGTTGGGAATACATGCCTTCCTATACTCAATGGTACTCGAAAACATCCTTGTCTGGCCATGTATTCTGCTCCTGGCGAGCTTACTAGCATAGGTGTTTTAAGAATCCTAGTGGGCAGGCTATACTTTTCCACAAATCCCCTTGATATGTATGAATGCGATGCACCAGTATCAAAAAGAATGAGTGCAGTAAATGACTTAACCAAAAACTTACCGATTACTGCATCGGGCTGATCTTCAATCTCCTCCACATTAACGTGGTTCACCTGTCCCCTATTGAAAGGGTTCGGCTTCTTCCCAGAGCTTCCATTGCCATTTCCATTCTGGCCTTCAGGACATTCATTGGCATAATGTCCGGTCTTCGAACACTTGAAACAGGTGACTTGACTCAGGTCTCTCTTGGTTGGGGTTGATGGGGTTGTTCGGTTCTGGCCGTTGCTTCCTCCATTCCCATTACCATTCTTGTGGCCATTATGGTTGTGCGAGCTACCTCCTCCATGGGTGTGCTGAAACTTAAATCCCGGTTTAGGGGTAAAACGGGGCTTCTGCTGGGCTCCAGAGTTATACTTCCCCTGTCCATACTTCCTCTTACGGTTCTCAATCTGCTGTTGCTTCCCTTCAATCATGATGGCACGATCTACCAACTCCTGGTAGTTGTTGAAATTTGCTACCATCAACTGCATGCTTAGTTCATCATTCAATCCTTCCAGAAACTTCTCCTGCTTGGCTGCATCCGTAGCAACGTCATCTGGGGCATAACGGGCTAGCTTACTAAACTCTTCCACATACTGGCCAACAGTCCTTCCTCCTTGGCATAAGTTGCGAAACTCACGCTTCTTTATGGCCATAGCTCCTGCTGAAACATGGGCAGTGCGGAAAGCTTGCTGAAACTGATCCCATGTGATAGTGTCAACTGGGTAAGTGGCTGTGAAATTCTCCCACCATGCTGCCGCGGGTCCGTCAAGCTGGTGTGCGGCAGACTTCACTTTCTCACCATCCGTGCATCCTGCAGTGGTCAACTCCCTTCCTATCTTACGGAGCCAATCGTCTACTACTATTGGTTCGGTGCTACTGGAAAACACCGGCGGATTCAGCCTAAGGAAACGGGCTAAGTGGTCAACAGGTGGTGGTGGTGGGTTGTTGTTGTTGTTCTGCTGATTCTGAACTAACATCTGCATCAATTGATTCTGCTGCTGGATCAACTGAGTGAGCTCCGGTGGAAATCCATTGTCACGTCTCGGAGGCATCTGAGGGTTTAGAAAAGACGAGAATTAAGAAGAGGGGGTCTAAAGGGAAAACACTACCCATATGCACATGAGGCAAAAGCACACAATTCACTTCAATCAATCAAACAAGGGCTTACAAACGGTCTAACTATCGCAAAAGTGCTCGACTATAATGTGTTTACATGGGGGAATACTATTACTATCTGGTGGTCATCTAGAAATTTCAACCGGTGGAAGACTCCATGATATCTACTCCAGCTTCGTCTTCAAAGTCGGGTTCACTTGGATCCGAATCAGTGTCGTCGATGATGATGTAGTTGTCCGGACATGCGACGTACTCGTCTTCCTCCTGGGATGCTAACTTCCTCTTGAGTTCTTCAATCTCCTGCTTAAGATCGCCATTGTGCCTTGCTAGAGCTACGATCTCGTCCATGTAGTCCTTGCGTGTAGACTTTAGTTCTCCTTCTAGCTCGATGATCCTTGCCTTTGCATTCTTCAACTCTACCATATCATTGCACATCTGGTTCTCGTGGCGTCGAATGTGCTGGTTTAACTCCTGGATGAAAGATGCAATGGATCTATCTTTCTTGGTGCTGACTAACTCCCATTGTTCATCACGGCGTCCGCAAATCTGGTAGATAGTGTCCTTGAGGTCTTCTTGATAAACTTCTCCAATGCGTCCTATGGTGATATGAGCTGCCATGCTCCTTCCTAGACTCCAGGTTGGTGCATTGAAAACACTATCTATGGGCTTCTTGATTGGCCCGAATGTTCTTCCCGGAACGTGAGCTTGAATCTTCCAGCGCTCCTCTTCAGGCAGAGTGGCGTTGGAGGTTCCCGTGAAGCTTGGTAATCCAATGTTCAGGTACTTGGTGACTTCCTTCAGGTGAAATCCAAATGGTGTGCCTTCATCCGGTTGAGCGTACTTAATCTTCGCGTGCGTCATCCTAATAGAGTAGAAAAGATGAGGAGTTAGAAAATGAGAAGAGAAGAGTGATCTATGGCTTTAACTTAGTGGTCGTGTCCTACAGTCAGCGTGTGCTCTGATACCATCTCTGTAGTGACCTGACCCGAATGGATCACGTCTACTGTGCTATGGTGTCATCCCTGGATCAGTAATGCTGACACCACACAGTACATCGAGGTTTTATAGCAGAGTTGCAATCACACACTTATTACATCGATGGCTCAAAAAGAACTTATTACAATAAATATGGCTGAAGGCCATCTAATATCGATAACAGCGGAAGACTCGGAAGATAAATGGGTCCATCAACTCCAGCGGCATCACTGAGTATAGAACCACGACCTAAACGCCTCAATAGTCGTCTGAAAAGTCTGCAACATTAACGTTGCAGCCCGAAAATGGGTCAGCACATGGAATATGCTGGCAAAGTAACACATAGAGAGTAATGGAATGAAACAGCTATACTACATGCATATATGGCTGGTGGAAAGCTCTATGGTTACAGTTTTGCGTAAAGCCAGTTTTTCCCTACTGCAAAGGAATAAATTTTATTTACTATCATGGTGGTTGTGAAACATTGAGAATGGTTGACAGCATTCTTAATCCCAATTAAAAGTAATTAAAACCCAATAACATTAATTAGAAGTAACATGTTGAGATTCACAATGATATTCAAGTACTAGATACTCAAGTTGTCCATAACCGGGGACACGGCTAATCATGATTAGTTTGTTACTCTGCAGAGGTTGCGCACTTTTCCCCACATGACTCGATCGCCTCCGTTTGTTTTCTCGCACTACATGGTGTTTGAGAAACGGATGACCGAGACATAGTCTTTCAGAAGCACTAGCACCTTACATGTGGGGTAGACCGGTACACCTACATCCCCTACATCTGCTAGTCCACCCCGTAAGAGTTCGCACAACTTAGTCAACTATGCCAGAGCCCATAGTAGCATGTGGCTGCACACGGAAGTTTCTAGCATGAATTATCTTATGATCCCTTTGAGCCTGGGTGGCGGTCCAAAAAAAACAGGCAAGTCCTGATAGACATCAGGTGCCTCAATCCACCCAGATGTGTGTTTAAGTTGCCACCTTAGATAAACCATTAAAATTATCAATCTCACATCTGTCATGGATATCACTCACCCAATCCACGTCTACTAGCATAGCATGGCATAATAAGCAAACGTAGAAGTAACTCCCAAAGGTTTCATAATAATATAGGTAATAGGTACTACCTCATCTACTTCCCATCCCACAATTTAATTAGATCCTAATCATGCAATGTGTGAGGATTGATCTAATGCAATAAAACTGGGGTTTAGAAAAGGTATGATCAAAGTGTTACTTGCCTTGCTGATGATTCGCGAGTCCTAGGGTTTCGAAGTAACAAGCGGCGCAATCCGGGTAACCTATCGCAGACAAACAACAAGCATACAATAAGTACTCATCTAATGCACAGGTAAAACTCGAACAAGAGATGGAACCAGGTAGTTCAACTTAAGAACTCCGGTTGCAAAGAAAGAACGAAAGACAAACGGCGGAAGAAAACAACTCGGTTCTAGCAAGTTGAAACTAGGTCAAAATTTTACTGTAACAAAAGCTTATTCAAGTTGATTAGACGGAACGGCGGTTTCGAGACGAAACTCCAGGCGCTTGAATCACCTGATTCCGATAAATGAGCGGAAAAAAAAACTAGGAAGAAGATCGGATCTGAGATCACGATCGCGGAATAAATCTGACGAAAAGAAAAAGAAGAACGGTTAAACGAACGGACGTTCGTTAACCTAGAAGAATCCGGTGATCACGTTCGTTAGGACGAACGGTCCGGCGAACGGTCCAAAGCAACTAAATCGGAGAAGAAAACGAATCCGATCTAGGGTTTCGGAGAAGAAAAACCGATCTAGAAAACCGAAACGGTTTAGAGAAGAAAAGAATCGGAACGATTAGAAGAAAACGATCCGAGGAAAAGAATAGATGTAGCGCGGGGCAACCTTGGCGAGGTCTCCGGTGAGGGGCTCCGGCGGCGTCGGCGTAGGGCGGCGGCGTGGGCAAGGTGCGGCGGCGGCGCAGGTGTGGGGCGGCGGCGGTAAGGTGCGGCGGCGGCGCGGGTGTGGGGCGGCGGCGCGGGTGAGGCGGCGCGGCGGCGGTGACGCAGGGCGCGGTGTGATGCGGCGCGGCGGCGGTGCAAGGCGCGGTGTGGAGGAGAGCTTTGATTTGATGTGTTTAGAGGGGGGGTGCTTGGGTATTTATATTGGGGAGGGGAGGGGTTTACTTGGGGTAGAGGACAAGGAATTAGAATAGGAGTAGGAAAGATCTAGAAAATAAACGGAGTAGGACTAAAGAAAACGAAATAAGGAAAAGGGGGCAAGGGGGTGCCCTAGAATCCTAAAAGGATTTGGTCCTAGCAAGAGGCGGCGGCGGCCGACCGGCTCCTGGCTCGGCGCCTGGCGCCTGGGAGCGCGGCGGTAGGTGGCTTGGCTTGGGCCTTTGGCCCAAGGCGCTGCTCAATTTTTTTAAAATAGTTTCCTCGCGCAGAAAAAAAAAAACAAAAAAGGATCTAAACGAACTCCGAAAAATCTAAAGTAAATTTTCCCCGACTCCTAAAAATGAGCCGAACAAAATGAACTTTTCTCCGGACCTAAAATGCAATTTTTGAAAACGCGCATTTTTCCCTATCCAAATAAAATGCAAATAACACCGGAAAGCAAAATTGATCTACTTATTATATCTTCATTTTTCCTAAATTTGGGAAAGTCATATTATTCCCTCTCTCATATATTTTGACACCGGAAAAATTATTGAAGATAAAATAAATAAATCAAATGATCCTATTTTCAAAATTCGAGAGAACTCTCAAATATGAAAATAACGAAATCTCCAACTCTCTCCGAGGGTCCTTGAGTTGCGTGAAATTTCTAGGATCAACCAAAATGCAAGAAAATATGATATGCATATGATCTAGTGTATAACATTCCAAATTGAAAATTTGGGATGTTACATGGCTAAGAAAATTTAAATTTTCAGCACAAACATCTAGCCATTCTTTCAATCATTTAGTTTCTAAATACTTATGCCTCTTGCGAAATCTATCTTCCCTATTTGGTGTGTACTTGCAAACCCTATGCACTCCACAAAAATTGACATGCTTATAAGAGACATTTTCATCATGACTAGTGTAATCATCATTAGTACTATGGATATTCAAAGAGTTCATACTAACAACATTGCAATCATGCTCATCATTCAAAGATTTAGTGCCAAACATTTTGATGCATTCTTGTACTAGCACTTGGGCACAATTTTCCTTTCCATCATTTTCACGAAAGATATTAAAAAGATGAAGCATATGAGGCACCCTCAATTCCATTTTTTGTAGTTTTCTTTTATAGACTAAACTAGCGATAAAACAAGAAACAAAAAGATTCTATTGCAAGATCTAAAGATATACCTTCAAGCGCTAACCTCCCCGGCAACGGCGCCAGAAAAGAGCTTGATGTCTACTACACAACCTTCTTCTTGAGACGTTGTTGGGCCTCCAAGTGCAGAGGTTTGTAGGATAGCAGCAAATTTCCCTCAAGTGGATGACCTAAGGTTTATCAATGTGTGGGAGGCATAGGATGAAGATGGTCTCTCTCAAACAACCTTGCAACCAAATAACAAAGAGTCTCTTGTGTCCCCAACACACCCAATACAATGGTAAATTGTATAGGTGCACTAGTTCGGCGAAGAGATGGTGATACAAGTGCAATATGGATGGTAGATATAGGTTTTTGTAATCTGAAAATATAAAAACAGCAAGGTAACTAATGATAAAAGTGAGCGAAAACGGTATTGCAATGGGTTGAAACAAGGCCTAGGGTTCATACTTTCACTAGTGCAAGTTCTCTCAACAATAATTACATAATTGGATCATATAACTATCACTCAACATGCAACAAGAAGTGAATCCAAAGTCACTAATAGCGGAGAACAAAAGAAGAGATTATTGTAGGGTACGAAACCACCTCAAAGTTGTCCTTTCTGATCAATCTATTCAAGAGTCCGTAGTAAAATAACATGAAGCTATTCTTTCTGTTCGATCTATCCTAGAGTTCGTACCACTACTAAAAAAAGACACATCCGTGACATTTTGGGCCGAACGAATTTTTTCTGTCATACTTATGACACTTCTATGACGATAATTGTGACAAAACCCGGTATCATTATAGATGTGGTGGGGTCCTACTTCTATGACAAAAAATCATGACTAAAAATGGGCTTTTTGTCCTGGGCGGGCCGAAGACGCAGCTGCATGACATTCTTTGGGCCGTCCATGATGGAAAAAACCATGGTAGAAGCGAGGGCGCGGAAAATATCGGGGAGTCCCCGGTTACGGTGGGTGGTCGGGGGCCGAGCGATGTGCGTTTCTCTCGTACGTACGCGCGTGTGTGCAAGGCGTTGGGCTCTAACTGAACCCGAGCGATTGCACTGCAGGCTACGCGTTACTGAACCCGAGCGATTGCACTGCAGGCTATGCGTTACTGAACCCGAGCGATTGGTCGATGGCTGTTAACTGAACCCGATTGAGCGATTCCTTCGCTACTACTACTAACTGAAGCAACTCGATGCTGCCTCTAGATGAACAGTGAGCGTTGCGGGGGGGGGGGGGTTGGATGAACAGTTCCCGGTGGGGGTGGATGAACAGGATCCCGTGGTGTTGCCTCTGGATGAACAATACCCCGATCGATCGAGCTGGTTGGGGCTGGATGAACAGGACCCCGTGGAGGGCAGGATGAACAGGACCACCCCGTGGAGGGCAGGATGAACAGTAGACGATGGAGGGCAGGATGAACAGTAGCCCGTGGAGGGGTGGTTGAACAGGAGCCCGTGGAGAGGGCTGGTTGAACAGTAGCTGGTGGAGTAGCGCGCGGTGGAGGCTGGATGAACTGGAGCCCGTGGATGAACAGTTGCAGGTGGAGGCTGGAGGAGGTCGACGGTGGATGAATAGTAGCCCGTGGAGGCTAGAGGGGGTCGACGGTGGAGATGAACAGTATCCCGTGGAGTCTCGTTTTGCGGTACGCCACACCCCTCCCGATGAACAGGACCCCCATTTCGACCGTAGAGCTCCAACACAAGTCTGTTTCCTCTGTTTTGCGGTACGCCACACCCCTCCCGATCAACATGACCCCCATTTCGACCGTAGGAGGTCCGTTTCCTTCGTTTTGCGGTACGCCAGACCCCTCCCGATGAACATGATCCTGTTTCGAACATGTCCGGTCGAACACAAGGCCGTTTCCTCCGTTCTACGATACGCCATGCCTCGTTTCCATCGGCTATTCCGTCCAAGCCCTCCCGATGAACATGAGGACGCATTCCATTTCGACCCAGCCGGTTGGCTCCCATGAACACGACGACGACGCTGTTTCTCTGTTCCGACCCAGCCATGTACACGAGCCCTGGCTGTACGTATGCGCGAGTAGGCATTCGAGACCCTACCCGTATGTACGTACGTGGCCATATTTTCTTTCTTGCACACCGGCCACTGTATGTATGTGTACATGCTACGTGCGCGCCTCTACTACGACATGTGCGCGCCTCTACATCGACCACTATGTACGTACACGTTCACGCCCAGAATGACAATGCTACGTACGCTTCGACCAGGTGGGTCCCAACTATCACGCATTTCCTTGCATGCGAAGATGTAGCTGGTGGGTCCCAGCAATCAGGGGGCGAATCGTTTTTTTGCATGGACGCACTTCCTTGCATGCGAAGATGTAGCTGGTGGGTCCCAGCAGTCAGGGGGAAACATTTTTTCGCAAAATACGGTGGCCCGTCCAGTGGGTCCCCGTTGTTAGGTGGAGGAATAATTATTTTGCGCGTAATAAGGAGGCACTTCCTTGCTGTGGCCGTGGACCCAGCTGTCAGCCTCTCCATGTACAGTCCATGTCCGATGGAAGCCGTTCCTTGACCATGTTGACCACGCCGCGCCGAGAGAACCAGGGCGGTGGACGACGGCGAGGGCTAGGAAGGGGACGCCGCGGAGCCGGGGAAGACGCAGCAGCGGAAGCTCGCGCGGAGAGGAGTACGAGGGTTCACTTGTTCGGCCGTGGTGTGAGGCTGCCGTCGCCACAGGGCCTGGCCAGCGGTGGGAAAAGTAGGGGGAGGTGAGGCCTCCGCCGCAGCACAGCCGGCCACGGGAGGCAGGAGCATGCGGCACGACCGGCGCTACTTTGGGCGGCTGGAGCAAGAAGTCCAGAGGTTGAAGAAGCACAACAGCCGTTGGATGGACATCGTACGGTCAGTAGAGCTAGAATCGTTCATATTGACTAAGTTGACAAAGCACTCCGTCCCCGTCAATGTAGTAGGCTGATACGTCCATTTTGCATCATGCTTTTATATCGATATTTATTGCATTATGGGCTGTTATTTCACATTATGTCACAATACTTATGGCTATTCTCTCTTATTTTACAAGGTTTACATAAGGAGGGAGAATGCCGACAGCTGGAATTCTGGGCCGAAAAAGGAGCAAATATTAGAGACCTATTCTGCACAACTCCAAAAGTCCTGAAACTCCACAGAATACCTTATAATAAATAATGAAAAATCCTCGCCAAAGATGAAGACCAGGGGGGCCACACCCTGCTCACGAGGGTGGGGGGCGCGCCCCTACCTCGTGGGCCCCCTGGTGGCTCTCCGATGACCATCTTCTCCTATATGAAGTCTTTCGTCAAGAAAAAAATAGGAAGCAACCTTTCGGGATGAAACTCCGCCGCCACGAGGCGGAACCTTGGCGGATCCAATCTAGAGCTCCAGCAGAGCTGTTCTGCCGGGGAAACTTCCCTCCCGGAGGGGGAAATCATCGCCATCGTCATCACCAACACTCCTCTCATCGGGAGAGGGCAATCTCCATCAACATCTTCATAAGCACCATCTCATCTCAAAACCCTAGTTCATCTCTTGTATCCAATTCTTGTCTCCAAGTCCGGGATTGGTGCTAGTAGGTTGCTAGTAGTGTTAATTACTCCTTGTAGTTGATGCTAGTTGGTTTAATTGGTGGAAGATCATATGTTCAGATCCTTTATGCATATTAATACCCCTCTGATTATGAACATGTTTATGCTTTGTGAGTAGTTACGTTTGTTCCCGAGGACAAGGGAGAAGTCTTGCTATTAGTAGTCATGTGAATTTGGTATTCGTTCGATATTTTGATGAGATGCATGTTGTCTAGCCTCTAGTGGTGTTATGTGAACGTCGACTACATAACACTTCACCATTATTTGGGCCTAGAGGAAGGAATTGGGAAGTAATAAGTAGATGATGGGTTGCTAGAGTGACAGAAGCTTAAACCCTAGTTTATGTGTTGCTTCGTGAGGGGCTGATTTGGATCCATATGTTTCATGCTATGGTTAGGTTTACCTTAATACTTTTGTTGTAGTTGCGGATGCTTGCAATAGAGGTTAATCATAAGTGGGATGCTTGTTCAAGTAAGAATATCACCCAAGCACTGGTCCACCCACATGTCAAATTATCAAAGTACCGAACGCGAATCATATGAACGTGATGAAACTGGCTTGACGATATTCCCATGTGTCCTCAGGAGCGCTTTTCCTTATATAAGAGTTTGTCCAGGCTTGTCCTTTGCTACAAAAAGGATTGGGCCACCTTTCTGCACTTTATTTACTTTTGTTACTTGTTGCTCGTTACAAATTGTCTTATCACAAAACTATCTATGACCACTTATTTCAGTAGTTGCAGAGAATACCTTGCTGAAAACCGTTTATCATTTCCTTCTGCTCCTCGTTGGGTTCGACACTCTTACTTATCGAAAGGACTACGATAGATCCCCTATACTTGTGGGTCATCAAGACTCTTTTCTGGCGCCGTTGCCGGGGAGTGAAGTGCCTTTGGCAGGTGGAATTTGGTAAGGAAAAATTTATATAGTGTGCTGAAATTTACTGTCACTTTTTACTATGGAAAGTAATCCTCTGAGGGGCTTGTTCAGGGTATCTTCGCCCCGACCAGTAGAGCAAAGAGTTGCTCCTCAACCTACTGAACCTATTTAAAATGAATATGAAAATGAAATTCCTTATGAGTATCCTTCGGGTATGATAGAAAAACTGCTAGCTAATCCTTTTACAGGAGATGGAACAAAGCATCCTGATGAACACCTAATATATGTGGATGAAGTTTGTGGATTATTTAAGCTTGCAGGTATAACCGATGATGTTGCTAAGAAGAAGGTCTTCCCTTTATCTTTGAAGGGAGACGCATTGGTATGGTATAGGCTATGTGATGATACGAGATCATGGAATTATAGAAGATTGAAATTGGAATTTCATCAAAAGTATTACCCTATGCATCTTGTTCATCGTGATCGCAATTATATATATAATTTTTGGCCTCGTGAAGGAGAAAGCATCGCTCAAGCTTGGGGGAGGATTAAATCAATGTTATATTCATGCCCCAATCATGAGCTCTCAAGATAAATGATTATTCAAAATTTTTATGCTCGGCTTTCTGATAACAATCGCACCATGCTTGATACTTCTTGTGCTGGCTCTTTTATGATGAAGACTATTGAATTCAAATGGGATTTATTGGATAGAATTAA